>NC_092347.1:78767959-80232472 GCF_963676685.1 Mytilus edulis | reverse complement strand
GAATTTGATTTGCTTGTAGGAAAAACAGCTTTTGTGTTAGCCATTCTATACATTCTTAAATGTTATATTTATCATCGATACTTTGCAAAACTGTACATAAGGTTGTGGTGCTTCAAGCAGAACCCTTTATAAATAATCCGATTTTATTATCGATCGTATTCTACGATATTTTTTTTCATTTTGGGAACTTATATCACAAAAATTAAGTTTTGAATTGCATGAAAAAAAAATTTCAATGCAGAGAACCCTTGTTAATTGTGAAATGCAGAGAAACTTTTTCGATATTTTAATGTGGAGTGAACAATTTTATCAATACTAGCAATCTCATTAGTATCAAGTGTAACTGTTTCACCGCAAACCATATAAACAAAAACAATAAATGTCACCCCAAGGAATTATTCCAGTATTTCCAAGATTATGACGGAATTAACGTATTTTTATATTTTTGATTTAAAAAATAACAGAAATTTTAGGACATGCAAGATAAAAAACAAGTCATTCAAATGTTCTCAAAACAAATGATATAATATATTCCAAAAAATATGAGAAATATAGAAATAAGAAAATGTGTTACTAAGATTGCCAATGAGACAGCTATTCACCAAAGTTAGATTAAAGCGGATTTAAGCAATTATAGGCACAACTATTAAAATCAATTGAAAAGGGATTATCAAATTGGTACTGAGCACAAAAACAAATAACACACAAAACACAAAGTTAAAATCTTATGTTCAGTTTAAAATTAATTTGACACCTCCCTTGAAGGCGTGCTTCAGCTGGCCCCTAAAAAAACACGTGTACTAGTTCGGTGATGCTGAACGTCATACTAAACTACAAAACATTTTAAAAAAAATATGCGACATAAAGAGTTCGCGCATCTTAAGATGGGAAAATAACCCATTGACAAGAAATCTAGTGTTTTTTATTTGATCCAGTTTCCGTATTCGTATTGGGTCGAGATTTATTTTGATCGAAGAATATCAACAATATCATTATGAATGAAAGAAAGAAAAACTATGAGTCCATGTCATCTGTTATATGAACGCCAAGGAATATTAAGTTGGTTTTTTTTTACCAAAATAGAATTAAATCATTGACTCATCACACCTTATTCAGCAATTAGCTACGAAAAAGTGTTTTTCTTTCGTGTCTTATTTAAATCTGTGTTAGGACAAAGGGGCTGAGGGAAATATCGGTTATTTCAAACTACATTTATGCAACTGTATATATAAAGGATCGTCTTTAAAACACGTAAGACTATGATCTGAACTATTAGAGACATGTATTTCTCTATGTATAACGTTGATTCCTTGTTTGGGTTTCGCTTTACTTCGTCTTTTTTTTTTGGTTATCCAGCTCTTCACGAATTTTGGTTTTCAAATGATTTATCCTCAAACATCACTTAAGAGAAATGTGTTGTCAGAAACGCATCAGCTATACAATTTTAATTAGAAAAACGTTATAATATGTTGTATCTACCTAGGAAGTAAAAACGGGACGGCCAGATCTTGTGCTTGGAAGTTTACAAGTATAGACAGAATAGATAGATAAGTATGCTGTGCAAGATAACTCAACCATGAAATGAATCAAATGAATTGAAACAAATATATATGAACTTTGAAGGGACAATTGACCATGTTTTAATTACGTCTACAATTATTGTACAGAGGCATAGATATCTCAAACAATTATATGTATATCACATTGGTAAATGATGCGTCTATGGTAACTGAAGTATCTGTGCTAACTGAAGTATTTGATTTGCAACTCTAGATTTTTCGTCGTTATTATCTTTGGCCATGGTGCTGTCTGTTTTATTGATTAATTTAGATTCTGTCCTTGGTATATTCTCTCATTTTTTTTAATAATCACAAGGAAATATTCCCAAATAAATGACATCAATTCCTAATATCAAACAGTCAGGAAGAATTTACAGAGACATTCTTCGTCAGACGAATAGTTTGGCAATTGAAGATTAAACGCAATCGGAAGACTTGAATGAATAAATATTGACTCATAAAATTTTCTTGTCCTACAAGAAAATCTTTGGTTGAGCGATGTCTGCTCTACTGTGCTGCGTATAAATAACCATCGTTGTCTAGTCTAACAGAGGATTGCAGGGAGAGTGCTGTTCACCCTTGGTTATCAATTTTCATCAGTTTACGTAATAGAATTTAACCTTTGAAACATGAAATATCAACCTTTGGACCTCAGGCAAACAACAAAACTTAACGAATTCAAATACATGACCTTTTATTTTGAAGATATACAAAAGATATTGATGCATATGATCCCATACCCTAATAGCCTCAGGTTTTATCCTGAAATTTCTCTATATAACATATAAATTGAAAAGTAAACTGTACGACACTCTGACAATTTACTTCAAACAGCATGTATGATTAGAGCGCTCATTTCAAACAAAATTTTAATCAAGCGGATGAATACATAATATGAACTGCATTAGAAATGTAAATAAATGATATGATATCTGTAATGAGTTTAGTGACATGGCAAAACAGATAGATCATAGTTAAAGAATTTAATTTCTAGTTTAAAAACGACATATGTGTTTGCTATTTTTACACATCCGCAAAGGTTATATTTATCATCGATACATTGCATATTTGTGCATACGATTATGGTGTTTTAAGCAGAACACTGATATCAAAAGTGTTCGGATCCATTAAATCGCTAAGTCTTAAAACTATAGTGAATGAATTAACTAACACCAAATCTCAAAGAACAAAAAATTGATGTATAACGCAAAACAACTCCGAACAATACTATCACACGAACATGTTTTGGATTTGAGTTGATTTTTTTAATTCAATCCTTTTGATCTTTTGATGCATGAGGATTTGTACGATTTATTGAACAACATAGAATACATATCAAATCAGAAATTTATTTCCAATACGTTGATTCCGTGGATTCCTATTTTGTCAGTTTTTCTGGACTACCCTTTTTGAATTTGACTTCGGTATGTTTGTTATACTTTTTGTTATCCTCAATATGCATGTATTTGAAGTCATGGATTTAATTTGTAAGATTGTCCATCCTTCTTCAACGTATATTTTGTATTGCTCACTAGGTATCTCTTCACTTTTTAGAATGTCAACAAGTCCTTCTCATGTACTTCTGTTATTTTAGAACTATTCACAGTGCATTGCCATCTTGAAATTTGTCTCAGAATAATAGTTTCTGCCAGTGGCTGTTATAGTTCCAAATGTCGACTTTAATTATTTATTGGCAAATCAACATCTCTATAATTAACGTACAACGACTGTATTGGGATTGATTATAATTGCTTTGCATTTATTGTTTGTGTAATGTTAGGTGGTGAACATTCAAATTTTAAATCGCAAAAAAAATTTAGGCAATCATTTGTATTCAGGGATTGTTTGAATTATAAAAAGATTAGCAAAAATTAATAAATTTTCTGGGAGAATAAAGCTTTAGAGTCAAAGTCAAAGTTAAAGTCAAAGCTTTTTAAAGGTTACAATGCAATCGAGTGTTTTAATAATAATTAAAATACATGGCTTAATAAGGTGTTTTCCTCCATGCTTGGTACTATTTGACCCCTCAGTTCTGATTAGCAGATTACCTTAAAACAATATACATAAATCAGATTGTCAGCAATCAGTAGGGGGTATTTTAATAATATCATGATGTGAAGCAAATTTTTATCAGCCAATTAAGATACCAGTCTCTTCTTTCCGTCAGCCATTTTTTATGATACATCTAAAAACCAAAAATTATATGAGACTCAATCGTTCCAAAAAAAGTTTTAAATACCAATCATGATAGTAGTCACTTTTAACGGTGGACGCTGTTTGTTTAATAAAAAATTGTAGAACTGTCAATTTAAAATAGTGGCTGCCAGCTTGAGTCTGACCACACAAACTAAGTTTAGAATTACATGTTAAAAATATTTAATGCTGAGAAACCTTTTCAATTTCTTAATGCGGAGTGAACAATTTTATCAATACTAGCAATCTCATTAGTATCATTCCGTGTAACTATTTCCCCGCAAACTATATAAACAAAGACAATAAATGTTTCACCCCAAGGAATTGTTCCAATATTTCCAAGATTATTGAGGAATTAACGTATTTTTATTGTTTGATATAGTAAATAAAAGAAATTTTAGGACATGCAAGATTAAAATTAGTCATAAAAATGTTCCAAAAACAAATAATTTAATACTTCCACAAAATATGAGAAATATAGAAATAAGGAGACGTGTTCCTAAGCCGGACTTCTAATGAGACAAATATTCACCCGTTAGATTAAAGCGGATGGAAGCAATAGTAGGCAGCCGAACAAACTCTAAAAGTTAAAAATGGATCACCTAATTGCTTCTAAGCACTGATAAACGAATAATAACAAAAAATACAAAGTACAAATCTTATTTTCAGTCTTACACAAATTTGACACGACACAGCAAAATCCATAAGTATGATTTCAAGGACTATCAACACTAAAAATGTTTGTATACATTTTGTGTACAGAAAATGTCTAGATAAGCAAAACTTTATATGTGAAAATCTATTTTGTAAGTTCAACAATAACACTTTGTATTCTTATCAGAGGTGTATTCCATTTAACAATTTGTTCAAATATTATATGTTTTAAACCTTTTATTGAAATGATCCAACCTTTAGATACAATCACAGTAACGAGATTTCTATTCGACGAAAATAAAACATTTTTTTGAACCCGAAGGACGATAAACCAAAGACAAAAATGTACAGAAACAGAAAATTCCCAAAAGGCTATGCATATGCAGTCTGTTGATTGGTTTAGAAAGAATAAACTGTTGGATGACACCTTTGGAAGATCTTTGATGTATACCTGGTTGTTTGCCAGATCATAAAATATTGTTTTATATACCAAACCCACAAATCGTTTGTTTTTATGTTTCCCTGTTGCATAAATACGAAACAATTTGTTTTTATTCATTTCCAGAATTGTTGATTTGTTTGTTCGGAATTCGTGTGGGCAATTTCTTCCTGTATGTAGACATTAAGGCACTTGTAAAATGTCCCAAGATCAATAAGAGAAGTGAGGTAAATAACATAAAATGGCGAATACAAAAAAATATAAGTAATGGGCCGTTTTAGTGTTTCCTGTTGCTTTCAATTGTACGTGTTTGTCAAGTTTTATCGTTTCATAGTCTTTAAAAGAGGGACGAAAGATACCAAAGGGACAGTCAAACTCATAAATCTAAAACAAACTGACAACGCCATGGCTAAAAATAAAAAAGACAAACAGAAAAACAATAGTACACACGACACAACATAGAAAACTAAAGAATAAACAGCACGAACCCCACCAAAAACTAGGGGTGATCTCAGGTGCTCCGGAAGGGTAAGCAGATCCTGCTCCACATGTGGCACCCGTCGTGTTGCTTAAGTGATTACAAATCCGGTAAATAGTCTAATTCGGTAGGTCATATTCATGAAAGGGAAGGGGATTGTAGTTACGACGTAAGGAACATATCCGATATCATTTGTGAAACGGTTATTCCATAACGGTCAACCAACTCGTGATGGCGTCCGTAAAATTTACGAAGGGATGATTTCAACTTCACCATTTGGAACTCTTGGTTTAATAGCTTCCTTGTGAGCAGCAAACCTCTATCAAGAAAATCATGATAGGAAATGCAAGCACGGGAATATCGTATCAATTGGGAGATATATACCCCGTATGCAGGTGCTGCTGGAATGTTGCTACTTAGAAATGGAAAGTTCACAATTGGAAAGCTGAAATCATCTCTTTTGTCGTAAAGTTTTGTTTTCAACCGACCCTCATTGTCAATTTCTAGATGTAAGTCAAAAGCAGATCCTGCTCCACATGTGGCACCCGTCGTGTTGCTTAAGTGATTACAAATCCGGTAAATAGTCTAATTCGGTAGGTCATATTCATGAAAGGGAAGGGGATTGTAGTTACGACGTAAGGAACATATCCGATATCATTTGTGAAACGGTTATTCCATAACGGTCAACCAACTCGTGATGGCGTCCGTAAAATTTACGAAGGGATGATTTCAACTTCACCATTTGGAACTCTTGGTTTAATAGCTTCCTTGTGAGCAGCAAACCTCTATCAAGAAAATCATGATAGGAAATGCAAGCACGGGAATATCGTATCAATTGGGAGATATATACCCCGTATGCAGGTGCTGCTGGAATGTTGCTACTTAGAAATGGAAAGTTCACAATTGGAAAGCTGAAATCATCTCTTTTGTCGTAAAGTTTTGTTTTCAACCGACCCTCATTGTCAATTTCTAGATGTAAGTCAAGATATGAAGCCGACTTAACTGTATCTGTAGTATCCTTTATCTCTAGTTCGATTGGATAGATGCGTTCCACATAGTCACCAAATTTTGAATTGTTTAGTGAAAGAACATCATCTATATAGCGGAAAGTAGAGTTAAAGGATATTGCTAACTTCTTATCTTTCTTCCTAAGAAGTTCCTGCATGAAGTCAGCCTCATAATAATAAAGAAACAAGTCGGCGAGTAGAGGGGCACAGTTTGTTCCCATTGGAATGCCGACAGTCTGTTGAAAAACACGTCCCCTTTAACTGGTCTTTTGACGTTTCTTTTTGCAATTTGTTATTGACTGTAAATAAATATATCCATTTGATACTCGATTTTTCCTTCATAAATTAAGTTTTCCATTCCATGCATCTTCGTTTTAAGGATTACGTACCCTTGTGTTGATACAGTGCTAAATATAAGGAAATTTCATAAAAACACTCTTCAGCTTTTCCCTCTCCTACTCTCATATTTGGCATTTCGGTGCTTGATAGATGGAGCCTTCACGCTTAACTTTTGCGTCCACAAGCAAGGGGCTAATTTTTTTGAAAATTTCAGTTGGATTCTGTTGGCTTGTTAAGCGGAATTTTCAAGAAAAGAAATTTCACAAGCCAATATGCCGTTGGACTTGTGCTTAAGCGTGAAGACTGGCGATTATTGCATGCAGTGCTAGCAATGATTTCCTTAAAGCAAGTTCATAAATTTACACATTGGTTTAAACAAATATAAATATGAACCAATTCAAGTACATCTTTTAGGGTGCGCTCGTCTTTAGTAACCCAGCACGAAGTTTGGGGGAATTTTTCAAAAATTGTTTAGGACTTTTATAAACAATAAACGCTAGCACATCATTAAAAAACAAATGAGTAATCTATGTTTAAAATTTTGTAACATAAATCTCTGTATTAAAGTCTGTGGGTTTTCTACAAAAATCCTGGTTTTATTTGCCACAATATCCCCTTTTTCTATTAAATGCAATGATACAATAAATAATAATGCTTTGCCCTAAGTTTCCCCTAGTTTATCACACGGCCCAGCTTGTCTGGCAAAACAACCATTGGACGTCAGAGTAATCTCGGACTAAGTTTTCCCATGGTATATGTACAAAACAGTCCATCTCTATTAGTTGTTATCTTTGCTGTTTTGATACTGTTGCAGTTTGAAAATTTCGTAATTCACATGACTACAGAATGGGATATGAACCTTAAGTGATAACGTGGTTGCATAGAAAAACTGTCTGTATCACTTTACATTTTCACATGAAACTATAATTACAGTTTTGCAGAATAGTTGACAATCCTAAGCAAACAACACCTTCCTTCATAAAATGCCCGAATAAGGAGAAGTTTCCACTAAGCAATAATGTGTTATCTTAGTTGTTTTCTTTCGTACATTTTCGTACATTTTCGTACATGGGGTTCGTGTTGTTTATTCTTTAGTTTTCTATGTTGTGTCATGTGTACTATTGTTTTTCTGTTTGTCTTTTTCCCTTTTAGCCATGGCGTTGTCAGTTTGTTTTAGATTTATGAGTTTGACTGTCCCTTTGGTATCTCTCGTCCCTCTTTTTTTATTTTGTTGCTAAGACCTCGTCCGCAGTAACATTTTTGTCTTTTGTTACTTTAATGTTTGACTCATATGAAAAAATGCTTCCTCAATGTTTCCTCAATGTTTTCTTTAATTCCTAAATATATATTACAAATTTTGATTTTTCATCACTTAAAAGATGATATTTATGTCAATCGAAAGTCAAAACACGTGTTTATATAATTGTTGCCCATAGTTGTGTCTGTTAGAACTTTCTTTATCAAAGTTTCATTGCTGAGAGCTGCGTATCATTTTCCAGAATTTACAAATGGTTGCAGTTTCATTAGACATTAAACAATCTTTATTCGTCAATATCAAGTCATCTGAAAATAGTTGTTTGGTTTTTAAATTAATGTACTATAACATAAAACAACTTTTAGTAAAACAGGTTGTTGACTTCTAGATGTCGTTTTGTTTTTCGTATGTTTGGATTTCTGTTTCGTAATGTTTTTATGATTATTTTACTTCACTGTTCCTAAGTCTGAAAAAGTCGAAGATGAATTAACAGAGGATATCAAAGCTCTGCCACCATGACACATTCTCAATTAAAAGAAGGTAGTTTATATGTAAACAAGACAACCCCAATGATGTTCCCGACCTAGCACAGGTATTCCAAGTTCAATAACATAAACTTACTAAGTTGTATATGTGTTTATATTAACACTCTATAATTAACATGACAAATGTAATGTACATTTACGTTGATATAAGATAATTGCGAATGCAATTACTACAAATGCATGATTATTATAAACATCTGAAAAATGTGTTAAAATATATAAGTGACATAACTCCGTTACAAGTCAGGAGCCTGTAATTCAGTGGTTGTCGTTAGTTTCTATCTGTTATACATCTTTCTATTGTTTTTCATGAATCAGATCGTTATTTGTTTCACATTTTGTCGTTTCTTGGCTTTTTAAATCTGGCTTTACGGTATGCCTTATTGTTCATTTCTAAAAACTACAAGGTGACATATAATTGCTTCAATCCATATTAGTTTGGCTCTGTTCTATTGTTGTCTTATTGGCAATTTCTCAGATCTCATTTTTTTTTTACACAAATCATAGTTGTGCCAAACGACGTTTTTTGTGTGAACAAACACATGGTTACAGGCATTTACATTAAGCTGAAACAACTGTATCGAATCTCTTGGTAATACAGTTTATCATACTTAGTCATTTTATCAGATCTGTCTTTTCTCATTAACATTCTTATATCGACCACCTGTCAAAATCCTTTCATGTTTATCAATACCTAATTTTGTCATTATTTCAACACGAACTGGACGGTCTCCGTAATAGTCTAGATATGTTTGATCTTACTGACTCCGACTTTTTCATTAACTCTTGAGCGTGCTCGAAAGGAAGCGACGCGAACAATATACCCCGAATTACGATCGTTTTAGGTTAATTGGTATAAAATGGGAAGAGCTGATTATACTCGAACTGGAATTGATACTGATGTGATTTCAATGTCGTTTTCTAATACCGCTGATTTGACGTTAAATGCAGACGCAGTAACAATAATACAACTCGAAGTTGGCAATAAATACAATCGTTTAAAGTTTAACAACCTTAATGGTAAGATGCACCAATAACTGAACACAATTGCTTACAATTAATGAAGTGTATTATATAGATCTATAAACATTCGACAGGCAAAACAAATTTCATTTTTCTTATGGGAAAAGTAGAAACAAAATACCAATAGGAATTGAATAACAATTTGTTTTATTGGAATTTAGAGATTGAATCTAATATTGAGGTCTAATATTTTGTTCAAATTGATTGAAGTAAATGCATTTCTAATCATTCCTTCTCATATGTGATTTTATTTCTTTAATACAATTCGTATTGCAGAATATCATGTTTTAAAACTTCATTTCTAATCTCTATATTTCTATAACATTGCATTCAAGTATTCGAAAGACTTATCCCTTCATAGTACATATGAGCTCAACTGTTTTTTAAGATTCAGGTTGAAATGATTTCTTCAATGAGAATAACTTGTGAAAAGTTTAATCTCATTGCCACTGAAAAGTAAGTGCAGTGTAAAAGATACCAAAGGGACTTTCAAACGAATTAGTCGGGGAAAATATACAATGCCATGGTAAGAAAAAAAATCAAACAACAGTATACAAAACACAATATAGAAAACCAACACGAACCCCACCTCCACTTGGTCGAACAATAAGTAATTCGTCTTTGCACAAAATTCGGTGCCAGTTCCTCGAAATTCAGACTGACGATGCATGACATCATTGAAGTCATGCCATTTGTGAACGTAGATAAAAATAAACAAGAATGTGTCCATAATACACGGATGCCCCACTCGCACTATCAATTTCTATGTTTAGTGGACCGTGAAATTGGGGTAAAAACTCTAATTTGGCATTTAAATTAGAAAGATAATATCATAGGGAACATGTATGCTAAGTTTCAACTTGATCGGACTTCAACTTCATCAAAAATAACCTTGACCAAAAACTTTAACCTGAAACTTGCACTATCATTTGCTATGTTCAGTTGACCGTGAAATTGGGGTCAAAACTCTAATTAGGCATTAAAATTAGAAAGATCATATCATTGGGAACATGTGAACTAAGTTTGAAGTTGATTGGACTTCAACTTCATTAAAAACTACCTTGACCAAAAACTTTAACCTGATACGGGACGAACGGACGCACAGGCCAGAAAACATATACCCATCTACTATCGTAGGTGGGACATAATAAAAAATAGATCAACATAAAGTCATACTGGCAAAAAATCAGCGTTTGCTTCGGACTGTCTAGGTGGATATTTCCAAAGTTCTGGGATAAGACGTAGACAATATGGTTGAAGAAGAGCACATGAAAATACTTCTCTTGGATTTGTGTAGTGATGCTTCACCTTCCACTTCAAGGTTGATCTTGGGCTGATTCAGTTTGGTTTTTATCTCTGTCAACCATATGAAAATCTGCATTTTGGTTTGTGAAATTGTCGAGCTATTATTTTTATATTCTCTTGCAACCTCTATTGTCCAGGTCTTAAAAAAAAACACTTGGGGAGAAATTGTTCGTACCGGTATGTATTTAATTGAAATATTTATTTATTTATGATGAACTCTATTTGAAAAAGATTCAGACCTATGCAGTGAAGTGTACACATATAATGAAAAAAATAGGAGATATATTAGTTAAGTGATGATAAGTGTAAATATTTGTAAATAAAAAGTTTTAATTTACAAAATAGTAAGCAGTACTCCTTTACCTTTTATCTGACAAAAAAAGCCTATATCTGCTAGATAAAATTCGTTGTATCAACATTTTATCAATAAATGTATGGTCATAATGAAAAACAAAACGCTATGATAATATCATAAAAGCATCAAGTAAATTAGAACGCATTAGGAATTATATTAAAAACGTCAAGTTTCATCACCGGAAGTATAACTCCCCAGCATAGGAGATAGAATTGCTATTTTTGTAAGATATAGAATGACACCAACGGAGCTTCATGTCATCTTCCATCATATAGACAAAAGGAGATTTATACACCAATGTACATAAAAAACGCGAAATTGCTATTTTGTGAAAAACAGGAAACCTTACGGAATAGTTCTAACCTTAAATAAAAGTTATGTATGAGAACACTGCTGTGAAGGATAAACAGAACTTAGTTTTTACATTACTGACATTAATGTAATATTGAACCATAACAATATATATACTTAACAACATCAAAACATATCATAAATAAATATCAGGATTATTCTTTTTAATCAGCAGAATGGAAGATATCCTATAATAGATGTCCTTTGGGTAAACATAAGATAGAATAATCAAAAGTACATTTTAAACTTAAAATTAAAATGTAATCTCTCTGTTTTCTATGAATTTATAGTTTTTTTGTATGTATATAATATATGTTTGTACTATGTTATTGGGACAGCAGCCCAACGATACATGAAGCTAAAAGACTAAGCTTTACCAGATATATATATATAAAAAAAAGAAGCTGTGGTATGATTGCCAATGAGACAACTCTTCACAAGAGACCAAATAACACAGAAATTAACAACTATAGGTCACCGTACAGCCTTCAATAATGAGCAAAGCCCATACCGCATAGTCAGCTATAAAAGGCATCGAAATAACAATATAAAACAATTCAAACGAGAAAACTAACGGCCTAATTGAGAATGGTCTTGTTCCATTATAATAGCTTATATTATAATGGCACACTAGTAACAAATGTGTGCATAATTGATACTTTAAGTTTTGTCATATACTGGTTGTTAATATTTTTCTTTCGATCTATCAATACGAAAATTTTGTCAAATCCTGGTTGTTTGTGCTTTTCTTTCAGTCTATTGCCATTGTTGTGCAGTTCTTCATAATATATCTATTCTTCCTTTTATTCAATTGTTGTTCAGATGCAAACACAATAGACCCGTTCATAACCATATTAGTCATGTGGACCATTGGTATTTCCATTGGACATTCCAAATCGATTTTGTTATTTCAACGATTGAAAAACGATTACTACAGTAGCTAATGGAAGGTTTATCAAGGAGATTCAATTGTTATTACATAATGGAAACCAAAAATCAGTGCAAAATATATATGCATTGATGCAACCGTTCAAAACTTATTGTTGTTGTTGTTAAACATTTAAATAAATGGTGGGTTAATGTCCTAACGAAGCACATGTCAACAGTGCACATGCTACTTGTGAACATTTGTTTTTGTTTTCATTTAGATCAAAGCAATATCAATTGTGTGCATGTATGTGCTCAGAATTCAGATAACATAAAAACCCAGTTGAACCATTAAATAACCATCTTAAAATATATTACTGTTATGATATAAAGATCTTTTGGTAACAAAAATTAATCAAAAGATTATAAGAAATATGAAAGTGTGTGTTTTATTTGCCCCATTAATCCCAAAGTATGTGTAAATTCATCTAAAAAGAGGCGGGATATACCAAAAAGAGAATCACAACTCATTGGAGACCGACGGAATTTTCGCAAAAACGAAAACAGTTCATTTCCAATATATATGCACTGACCATGTTGTGCAGCAATATTAGCTGTTTATGACTTATCAAGTTAATTCGTCTAGTTTATTTAATAATTTCGATGTCTTTTCCAGAAATTACTACTATATCGGTGATCTATGTTGTAAACTATTCTGTCATTTGGTTCTTTGTGGAGAGTTGTACTTTTGGCAATCATACCACATCTTCTTACTTTTATATATCAAACATGCTTTCGATATATTATCTGAAATCAGCTTACTATTTATCAAACGGAAAAGAGCTGTTGATGACTTGTAATTATTTGTCTATTAAAATGTAGTAAAGATCCATATCATATCAATAGAAATACCTCCATATAGTTTTCCTATCATCTTTAATAAACTTGTATCTTTTATCAATGGGAACTTGACACTTTGAATCATATGAAAAGCCAGATATTCACCACCAGAAGAAGTGGTAACGATTGTTGCTAGCGTCCAATTATAACTTAATAATACATGTAAATCATTACGAGTTAATTGTGAGACTATAGATATAGGAAGATGTGGTATGAGTGCCAATGAGACAACTCTTCATCCAAGTAACAATTTATAAAAGTAAACCATTATAGGTCAAAGTAAGTCCTTTTTTATTTAAAGCAAGTAAAAATAACAAATAACACAGATTTCCGACAACACGTGCGTTTTTCTGGACTTACATTCAGCAGGTACGTTCGATGTTAAACGACTACAAAAGCAACATGTAACGTGTGAACCCCAAGGGTGACTGGGTATAGAAATATGGTCACTTGGTCTTCTCCCGACCGGCAGTAAAACGCTTGCTGAAGTGGGGCGTCCGTTTGGCTGTACGGGATGTATCAAGTTCGCAGTCACGTCCGTTAGAAGGGGACGTTAAATCCGATGCCTCGTGTAAAGAGAGTGCCACGCTCTTTGCACGTTAAGAACCCTTGCAACAACTCTTTGAGGGGTTCGTAGGTGGCCTGTTGCAAGGCAAAATTTCTGTCCCTATCCAATATACCCTCATTTTCCAGTGGCAGTCCAAATTTCCTCGACCATCATTCTAGATGGCCTCTATTACAACAACCTACCTATTGTATTTATTGTGAACTTGTTCTCGTCCTGAATATGCATTAAATATTTGCCACTGTACGTTAAGCAACCAACAATCAATCAATCAATGTAACGTGTGCAAGTATAAAACAAAAAGTACCTGTACAGAACAGCAAAAACAGTCTAAATCTATATCAATTTGTAGTCATTTCAATAGTGCAATTACATAAATATGCCAGTACCTTAGAATATTGACTTATATGTTAATTTTGTGTGCACGAAACCTGTTTCTGGAATATTCTTTACGCTGTAGATCAAAAGTTAATGGAAGGTCAATAGATGCCTGAGAGCACAATAAAACAAATTGCCAAAGCGAATTAAGATGACAAAATAAAAAAAAACCAGCTACAACAGAAAAAAAATATCAACACGTAAAAATCTCCTCCGTCTATCCCCTGCTCAAAATCTATTTTTTTGTGTGTCAAGAGCAATTAGAAATAAGTTAACTCTAAGATCGATAGTATTTTGATATGAGAAGCATCTCGTTAATCATAAGATCCCCTTTTCAGTTCCGAGAGTAAGAAGTCAGGATTACTCACACAAAACAATGCTACATTACAAAGACAAAAGCATATTCAAATGTTACCGATGATGATTTTGGACGATTTTGTTATAATCTCATCTGCTTTTCTGATATACAAGGGAATGATATCAAATAGATTATACCATACCGACTACATGTTCTAAAGTAAAAAATCAAAAAATCATTTCTGTTTTAAATGCAATTTTTTATATTGATAACGTCTGCTGATATAAAAAAAAATGCCACTATAGTAAATTGCAACAGGGGATCTTCATGTTAAATACTATATTTTCAAAGGCACGTGAAAGGAATAGAGGTTTACTGTCTGGGTTTTTTTCTTCATCGAGTATATCCTTATGTAATATAACATTTCGTAACTAAAATATATGTTCCGTTGAATAAATGACTTAATTTAATCATAACTGGTTCCATCGAAAAACTTAAATGCATACTCACTTTACAGAAAGACCAAATCTATATAAAGAAGTTGGGTTTAAATTTTAACTATGATCCACAAATTTAAAAGCTCTTTTTTAGAATATACATAAACTCATCATAGATACCAGGACTAAAGACGCGCGTTTCGTCTACAAAAGACTCATCAGTGACGCTCGAATCCAAAAGAGTTAAAAAGGCCAAATTAAGTACGAAGTTGAAGAGCATTGAGGACCAAAATTCCTAAAAGTATTACCAAATCCAGCTAAGGTAATCTATGCCAGAGGTAGAAAAGTCTTAGTATTTCAAAAATTCTAAATTTTGTAAACAGTTAATTTATACATATAACCATATCAATGATAATTCATGTCAGCACAAAAAGTGATGACTACTGGGCTGGTGATACAACCTTTGTAAGCAGAAACAAATGCATTGATTCTTACGTCAATAATTGAAAATACATTAAGCATTATGCAATAAGCATATCGCATCATTGTGTTTATAGTACAAATACCTTGATTGATTCCCTCCTATAGCAAAGTGACACTGCAGTTGAATTAAAGTATCATATTTTGTTTTTCTGTATCTACGGTTGTCTGACAACAGCAATTCCAAATACTATAAAAACGTAAACGTGACGAGAATTCTACCATTCTATTGCATACGGGATTTTTTTCCAGATGAATCTCAATCTTCCATGGTTTTTTTTCAAAATGCTGAGAATTTTATTCCTAAAACGCAATTTGCTCAAATTAAAATAGAATCTAAAAATCGCAAATTACAAATGTCTATGATCAACATTTCTTGTTGGAATGAGGAGCATGTTTTGTATATATTTTTGTTGATATTACCTCGAAGACTCACCATGTATTTAATTCGAAATTAAATGACTTTCCACCAGTGAGTAACACTTTAAAAATGACATTCTACCAGCAGGCTTATAAAAATGAAGATGTGGTATGATTGCCAATGAGACAACTCTCCACAAGAGACCAAATTACACAGAAACTAACAACTATAGGTCGCCGTAACGCCTTCAACAATGAGCAATGCCCATACCGCATAGTCAGCTATAAAAGGTCCCAAAATGACAATGTAAAATAATTCAAACGAGAAAACTAACAACCTATTTATCTTTAAAAAAATGACGGAAAAACACATCATTGAATATGAATGAATTTAAAACAAATAAAGTACTATGATTTGAAATAATTTTAAACGTGACATGCTAACGAATAAGGCTTAACCGATTCAAGAACTACCAAATCTTACTTTGGTTCAAATGTATAATTGCGATCAATTAAAGAAATGTAGCTCAATATGCACTATAGGTGTAATCGAAACACAAAAATTTCAAGTTTGCGAACTTTCTTAAGCCTACGTGCATGTCATACGTTTCTGTATTTACGATGTAAAACCAATGACGAACTCATCGCAGTGTGATCGTTTAGATTATAGCTTGTTTAGAAAATCCGAACAAATGATTGCTTTCCATTTAACCAACTTGTTACATATGTTTTTAATAGAAAAGGTAGATTTTGGACGCTATGACTACAGGTACAAGATAGCGCAGTGTTCTATATTTTTACCGTCCAATAAGCAAGCAAGCACATCTTAGTACTTGAAAATCAGACGACGCCATGGTTTTTTTTCAATTACTAGCGACGTCATAAAACCTTAGGATGTATTTGACATCAAACTTCATATAATTTTCCTGTTGTTTTCTTTGTTGAAAATGAATCGAAAGACAAATTAAATCTATATTCAAGCATTGTTAAGAATATAGACAATGTTAGTACTATTAAACTTGAGGATAAATGTTAATAAAAACACACTGACCATTGTAAACGGAAGTCAATACGATGAAACGTGTTTTTATTGAAAGGTATCATTTGAAGACTATTGTGAATATTTCACTACATCACAAATCCATTTTACTTATTTTCCCTTCGTAAATCGTCATGTTTGTCTGTCGTACAATAGTTCATCTATGTAATACGGTACTCAATTTTGGGTAATTTAAAGGATGATAAATCTTTTCTGTGATGAGACGATCAAATTGTTAGACTGCTTCTTCTGGTTTTGTATTAATGTATTGGTGTTATTACACATGTAATAAATCATTTGTTTGATCATTCGTGTTGTAAAGACGTATATAGTTATCTGTATTCTGCTTAACAAAATAAACGAAATTTTGTCGCTTCTTATACTACTGAGGTTTATTTGCATCTTGTCTTTTTTAGATGTTATTTGGTCTCTCTCTGATGGAGAGCTGTCTCATTTCCAATTAAAATAATACTTCTTATTTTGTTTATACATTATATTTTTATAGTTAAGCGGTATATTTCTTTGTTTGGTTGTATGAAACATTATATAATGTCTTACGTTTTTCATACTATTATATTATCTGTGAGACAATATCCCTTGAATATCTTGCCAAAAACCGTAAATGAATTTGGACGTGTTCACGTGTTGGCCTATCACAAAAGAACATAAAATGGGAATGTTCATTAACTAACGGAGAGATTTTTATCCAGATGTCTGTCCTGAATGTCCTTGCATTTATTTGTAATATATTCCTGTCATGTAATGGTGTTATTTTAGTGTTATATTTAACATTGCAATAAAAGTGCGAGGTTGGCTAGCCACAAAACCAGGTTCAACACATCATTTTTTCTTAAAATGTCAGGTACCAAGTCGGGAAAAAGTTGTTATCCTATAATCTATAATATAGTAGTTCGTTTCTGTTTATGTTGCATTGTCGTTTGTTTTTTGTTCACTTCAGTGTTTCTGTTTTTTCTGTGTTTTCTTTGGTTTTATTGCGTAACCAGGGTTTGGTTTTTGTCCCAATCGATTTATGACTTTCGAACAGCGGTATACTACTGTTACCTTTATTTTGCATGTCTGTCTTATGGGCATTGATCTAAAACTTCTATATTGCTCGATGCTAAGTAGAAATTTATAACAGCGCATATAAACTTTAAATTTCTGAATTTTAATTTTTTTTTCGGTTCTCTTTTTTGTAACTTTCGGAGTAATATGCAACATAACAAGGAATTTACAAGTGCATGTTAATATTATAAAATATTACGCAGAGGTTAATTTCTATCCTGGAAAAAATAAATTATCACGGGTCCCACATATTGAGCGCGATCTTCTTATCCCAAAATCCAGAACCTGGGATCACTCCTTTATTTGATAGGGTTCATCTTGTTTAGTCTCTAGTTTTCTATGTTGTGTTTTGTGTATAATTGCTTGTCTGTTTGTCTGTTTCTTTATTAACCATAGCGTTGTCCGTTAATTTTCAACTTGAGTTTGAAAGTCCCTTTTGTATCCTTCGCCTCTCTTTTATTTCATAAGTTTTCGGTTGCGATGATTATTAATTGATGGTCACAACGTGACAGAGAAATTTTTATTTTGTAATAAGTGCCTCGTGTCCATTATCTAACATATGTTCATTGGTTGCACTTCAATGCACTGCTTCAGTAAAAAGGGTAATGCATCATTTGTTAAAGCTATGAAAACAACGCCTTTAACAATTGATAATCAACAAATGGTAGAAAACCTTATTTGTTATTATGGTGTTCGAAAACAAATGTTCTCAAACAACTCTATATATAAATGTCTTCTTCTTATTACTCCCATGTTAATTTCCTTGTATCTGGATATCTTATTTTTCAAAAAGCATCGGTATACACTCTTCATACTTGTCATTACATACTTTGGAGTGTTCAAAAGGTACCGGGAGCTCAAAGACTTGTGCAAATCACAGCACATTTGCATCTGGTAGTACAAAACTGACAATGAAGATATTTTTTTTAATGTTTTTAAATAATTTAAATAGACCAAAGGTTCCTTGTTAAATTCGTATACTCTGAATATAAAGATCTTCCCAGAAACATTCATATTTTTTCTCTTCCTATTGTTGGATTAACTCATGCATAATCCTTTTTGTGATCTTTTGCAAAATAAATAATTTTTAATCTAAAACACTGGAAGTAAGCATGTCTCATCCTTGCCAAACTAACTCCCTAATTCCTTATTCCTTGGTAAATTGAGAGCATAATATTGAAACTGTCTTTAAGAGATTTTCGCATAAACGACAAAAGGTCAGTTGAATGCAATCTCATATTGTGAACGTGTAAATCATTTAGTTTTGTACAGCTTATTCAGATCATTTATGCTCTCTGAGTAACTTTTTTAAACTTAACATTTAAAATACAAAAAATAATCAGTAAAAATAAGGTAAGTAGTTAAAGTTCATAGAACGAGAAGTCGACACTAAGATGAACTGCCGTATTCATAAATAATGAACTGCTATGTTAAGTTACAAATCAAATAATCAATTGTTAATGAATCTTTCGTGCATTACATTGGTTCAGTTGTATGGCTATTCCTTTTTGTATAGCGTATAAGAAGAAAACGATAGTTAATAGGTGATTGAGAAAGATACATTTCTATGAGTTATTTGTGATTTTAAACTAGAACATAAACTTTCGGTAAATTATATTTATTAATATTGTCCTATAATTATAAAAGCGCGTCATTTAAACGGATATAAAGATTCTATCAGTTATTGGTACACGGCCAACTACGAGTAACCAAAAGAAGTAAAATCAAAAATATATAAACGGTGTAATTTGTGGGTAAAGTTTACTGCTTTTTGGTGGTTTTTTCATGTATAGAAAGCATTACACAGAACTTTCGCACAAAATTGTACCGATTAAAATTTTGAATTTACTTATTTGCGTTGATCTTGCTTGACCGAGTACCAGGATGTCCAACCACAGTGACGGTAACCTGTCGACAAAAATATAAATTCCGGAGTCAAAAGTCGGTGATATGAAAGTGGTCTATTACATACTAAGTATGCCAGTACCGAAAAGAATTGACTAATATGCCAATTGTGTGAGTGTTCGAAACATGTTTCTAGGATATCCTTCATCGGTAACGCTGGAGATTCAAAGTTATTAAAGCTCAAGAGATGCTCAAGAGCACAACGAAACAAAATGTCAAAGCCGATTAACATGCAGATGTAAATAAAAAACCCAAAATAACTCCTCCGTCTATCCCTTGCTCAAGTTCGATTTTTTTTTTTGGCAAGAGCTGCTCGAAATGTGTCTATACAATTATAAATGTGTTAACTGTAATGATGCAACAGTCATATAAGTGAGAGGTTTAGCGTTATAAAGCCAGGTTCAGTCCACCATTTTCTACATTTGAAAATGCCTGTATCAATTTAGGAATATGACAGTTGTTGTCTATTCGTTTGATGTGTTTTGTCATTTGATTTTGTCATTTGATTAGGGACTTTACTTATGATATTTTTCGTAGATCAGTATTTTTGTGATTTTTAATTATAACATGTCAATATGAGAAGCATCTCATTAATCATAAGATCCCTCTTTCGGTTCTGTTAGTATCTAATTCCATAAGGAAGTCAGAAATACTTACAAACATAATGCTATTTCAAAGACAAACTCATCTTCAAATGTTACCGATGCTGATTTTGGACGATTTTGTTATAATCCCATCTGCTTTTCTCATATACAAGGTAATGATATCAAATAGATTATATCATACCAACTACATGTTCTAAAATAAAAAATCAAAAAATCATTTCTGTTTCAAATGCAAATTTTGATATTGATAACGTCTGCTGATATAAAAAAAATAATGTTTCTATTGCAAATTGCAACAGGTGATCTTCATTCTAAATACTATATTTTCAAAGGCACGTGAAATGGATAGTGTCTGGTTTTTTTTTCTTCATTGTGTATATCGTAATGTAATATAACATTTCGTAACTAAAATATCTGTTTATACGAATAAATGACTTACAATTATACATTACTGGTTCACAAAAAGAAACTCTTTACATACTCACTATACAGAAAGTCCAAATCTATATAGTTGGATTTAAATGTTGCCATTCACAAATTTAAAAGTGTTTTGTAGAATTTAAACCTTTGTAAGCAGAAACAAATGCATGGATTTTTACGTCAATAGTTAAAAATACATTAAGCATTTGGCAATATCATATTGTACAATTGTTTTTATAGAAAAAATACCTGAATTGATTCTCTCCTTTAGTGTATTGGAATGACACTGCAGTTCGTTCTCTCCTTTAGTGTATTGTAATGACACTGCAGTTGAATTAAAGTATCTTATTTTCTTTTCCTATGTGTATGTCTGACAACAGCAAATCCGAATCCTTATTGTAAACGTGACGAGAAAACTTTTCAGGATGAATCTTAATTCTGCAGGGTTTTTTTTCAAAATGTTGAGAATTTTACACCTAAAACGTAATTTGCATAAATTGAATTAGCATTGGAAAATCGCAAATAATAATTTTTTTTATCAACTCCTCTTGTTGGAAACATGCTTAGCTATGGCTCAGCATATATTTAAAACGAAATTAAGCGACCACCCGTGAATAACACTGTAAAAATTTAATTTTACATGTACCAGCAGCTTACACCTATATATTAGTGAATTCGAAACAAAAAGATCCATTTGTACTATTTTTGAAAATGGTCTTTATCGTACAAGTGCATAGTCGAAACTGTGACATTCAAAAATGAAGACTTAGCTCAGAACTGCCAACTCTTGGTTTGGGAAGAAAGTGGCATTACTAGATATATTTTTTTGTTGTAAGTATCTAAGAAATCATGCACAAGGCATTGATAGTTGTATGGATAGTTTCAAAATTTGATAGTTTACAGAATGACGTGTTTAGAAAGACTAGACAAATATAGGTGGCCTTCCATATAACCAACTCATTACAGATGTTTTAAATAGAAATAGTAGATTATGACTAGGTACACGATAGAGTAATGTTCTAATTTAGTACCGTTTAAAAACCAAGCACATCTTAGAACTTGAAAATCAGACGACGCCATATGGCATTTCAGTTACTAGCGACATTCTGAAACCTTCAGATGTAATAGAAATCAAATTTCAAATAATTTTCCTGTTGTTTTCTTTGTAGAAAATGAATCAAAAGACAAATGAAATCTATACATATCAAACATTGTTAAGAAAATAGACAATGCTAGTGCTATCGAACTTGCGGACAGAAGAAAAATACAACACTTAACGGTGTTAGTGAGAGTCGATGTGATTTATTAAAATCATGTTTTCATTTTTAAATAGTACAAACGATGTGATGGTGAAGTTGGTATCTTTACTGAAATGTAACATTTTAAGACTATTGTGCATACTTCACTACATAACAAATTCATTTTACTTAACTTTGCTCAATATATCATGATGTTTGTCTTTACAACCATAATGGTTTGCCGTACCATAATTCATTTGTGTTGACCGGTTCTCAATTTATGATAATTTGAAGGGTAATAACTCTTTTCTGTGATAATACGATCGAATTGTTTGACTGCTTCTACTGATTTTTAATTAATGCATTTGTGTTATTATACTTGTAGTCATACATTTGTTCGATCATTCGTGTTGTTAAGACTTCTGCATTCTGCTTATTAAACTTATCGACATGTTGTCACTTTTTTTATTACAACAATCGTTTCCTATTTGTATCTTGATTTTTAAGAAAGTATGTTAACTTGTATGTTATTTTGTCTCTACGGTGGAGAGTTGTATCCTTTGCAGTTATACCACATCTTCTTATTTTTTTATTTATGTTTTATGTTTTTTAAAGTAAGTACTTTTTCTTTCCTTGGTTTTAAGAAACATAACATAATTACTTCAGTTTTTCCATATGTAATCAAGATATTGTGCTGTGAAACAATCCCTGTAATACCTTGCCTTAATAAGTAAATGAAATAGACGTGTTCACGTGTTGGCATATCACAAACTAACATAAAATAGAAATAATTATTAATTAAAGGAAAGAATTTTATTTAGATGTTTGCATGTCTGTCTTATGGGCATTCAGATTGAAAACTTCATTTCTCGATGCTAAGTAAAAATGTATTACAGCAACTATATAAATTTAATTATCTAAATGTTCGTTCATTTTCAGTTCTCTTTTTTTTTTTTGCAGCTTCCGGAGTAATCTGAAAAATTACAAGGAAGTTACATGTACATTTATAATATTATAAAATATCACGCAGAACTGAAAAATGTTCCTTTGTTGTAAAAAAAAATAGAAAGTGGTAATATGAATTAAATTATTATTATTTCACAAGTTTTCGGTCGCGATGACTAACTAATTGGTGGCCAGAGAAGTTTTTACTTCGTCATAAATCCCTCATGTCCATTATTGTTAATTTAACTGCCATATGATCATTGGTCTCTTAGCAGATCTTGTTGGACACATCTAGACGCACTCCATTTCACTGCTTCAGAATAGAGGACTATACATTCTTGTTAATATTTCCAAAGAAGAATAAATCAAACATTGTCAAAACGTCTAAAACGATGGATAATCGACAAAATGTCTAACTTTATTTTTATTTGGGTGTACGAAAACAAATATTCTCAAATGTTTGAACTTACTCAATTGCTAATTTGTTTGTATCTGAATGTCTTATTTGTCAACAGAAATTGGTATACCATGTACCTCCATACTTGTTTTGGAACTGGATCACAACGATTTGCATGTACAACGCACTGCGCACTGGGATCTGGTAGTATAAATATGACAAATGAGTAAAATAAAGTTATTTATAGAAATGTTTTTGATTATATTAAAAATACAAAAAGGTTCATTGTATATCTAGTGAATAATCTAAAAGTAGAGATCTACACAGACACATTCATCTTAAAGTAGAGATCTACACAGACACATTCATCTTAAAGTAGAGATCTACACAGACACATGCATCTTAAAGTAGAGATCTACACAGACACATTCATCTTAAAGTAGAGATCTACACAGACACATTCATCTTAAAGTAGAGATCTACACGGACACATTCATCTTAAAGTAGAGATCTACACAGACACATTCATATGTTTCTGTTCTCATTGGATCTACACAGACACATTCATATGTTTCTGTTCTCATTGGATCTGCACAGACACATTCATATGTTTCTGTTCTCATTGGATCTACACAGACACATTCATATGTTTCTGTTCTCATTGGATTTACCCAGACACATTCATATGTTTCTGTTCTCATTGGATCTACACAGACACATTCATATGTTTCTGTTCTCATTGGATCTACACAGACACATTCATATGTTTCTGTTCTCATTGGATCTACACAGACACATTCATATAGACACAGACACATTCATATAGAGATCTTCACAGACACAGTCATATGTTTCTCTTCTCATTGTTTGATTAACTTGTGTTTAATCCTATTCGTGAATTCGAAGGAAATTGAATATGTTTAAACTAAAAACACTAACAGTAATCAAGACTCACATTTGCATAACTAACTCCCTAATTCTTTGGTAAATTGAGAGCATAATATTGAAATTTTCATTAAGAGATTTGCGCATTTACGACAAAATGCTAGTAGAACTCATATTGTGAATGTTTAATTTTTTCTAAATTATTGCTATGTAGCTACATACGCTTATATTCGTACTATTTCTGCGCTGAGTAATATTTTGAAACTTAAGATTCAAAATACCAAACAAATCTGTAAAAATAAGGTAAATAGTAAATAGTTCAGTTAAAGTGCACAGAACGAGAAATCGACTTTAAGATGAACTGTATATAATCATTAAAATCTACTGATATCTTCTGTTTCGAATCACATTGCTAATCAATTGTTAATGAATCTTTCGTGCATAACATTGATTCAGTTGTGTGGCTATTCCTCATTGTATAGCGTTTAAGGAGAGCACGAGAGTTAATAGGTGATTGAAAAAGATAAACCAACATTTCTATGAGTTATTTATGATCCTAAACTATAGCATTAGCTTTCACTAAATCAAATTTATTAATAATTGTCCTATAATTATAAAAGCATGTCATTTTAAAGAATTTAAAGATTCTATCAGTTCTTCGTGAAATTGTTCCAATTTATTTACGACGTTGAGTTCATTAGGGTTTAATTCACATCGTATATAAAGTCCATAATATCCTGAGAATTAGAAACCAAATTTATTGTAAAACATTTATTCGTAAAAAATCGACGTTTTCTATTGAAAGCTAAAATGTTCTAGGTCTAATTTAAACATACTGGACTAGTTCAACTTGTTTATTCTGAATAAAAAATGAAATATGATTTATTGGTTACTGTCAAAAGAACACTGATGTACACAGTTAATTCCAAAAAATGTTTTATTGGAAATCCCACAGCTTTAATTTCTGATTTCAAAACTAAGCCAGGAAGTTCGAAGTAAAAAACTCTTAAAAGTTTATTTTAATTTTAATGGTATATTGTATATTGATTAATTGAAAGAAAAATTATATTTTTCATTAACAAAGCAACTGAGCGAAACTGTTTATTAATGTATGGCGGTCAATGTAGTGCATGTCAAATGCTTTTCTGGACTTAAGTTCATTAGAAATCCTAAATGCTTGCAGTTTATTGAAATGAAAAAATCATCAATAATACTTAAAAATAAAATCTGAGAAACCAACATAAAAAAGACCTTATAATGAATTAAAAAAAGATTTCTTAACTTAACATTGTAACACAGTTAAGATTCAAAGTATTTTGACCATACTTCGAATGATATTATATTTAACAAATGATGAAAGATATCCAACCAAACAACTTAAAAAAAAAAAAAAAAAAAAAAAAAAAAAAAAAACACTTTTTAAAAATTATGAAAAGTCGGAATAATAGTAACAGTAGATACAAACATGTTCGTAAATGTGCTATAAATTCTGTTACCATTAGTTAAGTGAGATAGATCTGAGTGAAGTGAGTTGACATCATGTAAAGCTCTAGTGAGTTCCCCATAACCTTCATTTGTCATTCAATAGTTATATGACATTATCATCCAACGATGTTTGATTGGTGTCTTCCTCCTATTCCCACTTTTTAAAAATTCTATTCCTTCTATTCCCACTTGCAAATAACAATAGATGTTTTGATAAATAATTTGTTTTTATAACAATCAGGGTTAATTAGAATTTCACCTAAGATTTACCTGTATTTTTTGTTTTAAAGCATAACATATTTGGTACACTGTTTGGGTATAATACCTTGTTTATTTGTAATATGTTTCTTTCTTCATCAAATTGATACTTAAAAATAGAGAAAAATTATGATAAATAGATTGGAGTTAGATTTATTTTTAAACTTTTGAATTTGTACTTAAAAATGAAGAAAAATTATGATAAATAGATTGGAGTCAGATTTATTTTTAAATCTTTGAATTTGTAACTTTAAAAAATTGTCTGCTTTACTAATAAATCATGATATAAATAATATTATAACCAAGTATAATCTTATATGTATATATATATATCTTTATTCTCACAAACCAAATTACAGAAAGGTATAGAGATAATTATACATATTTCAATACAATTACATAAATAAATAATGTATGAATGTAGATAGAGGCATTCACAATTGTTCACTCAGAAAAGTTCAATTTGTTATTGATCTCCTTAATAAGTTTACAAAGTTCGTTCAGTTCTGTACATTTTGGGGAATTCATGATCATTAAGGTAGTTACATGGTATACCGCCATCTTGGATTGTACAATCACAGTAAAAAGTCGGTCTAGTTATTTGCCTAAATCTGCAAATTTGGAGACAGATTTGCAATTTAAAGGTTAGACTGTTAATGATTTAAAGAAAACTTGGTAATTTTTTGTATAATTAAAAATATTTAAACAAATATCATTTTTTTTGTTTTTAGAATCATTTTTTTCAAATGGGCCATTTAAGGGAAGATAACTCTTTTAGTAAAAAATTTATACTGGACTGATAGGGAAATTTTTTCTTTTTACTTTTAGCAAGAAAACAAGTTCAGTGACACCATTTTTTCTTTTTATTTTCTTAAAATATATTACAAAAACTATCTTTTCACAATTTATTTCAAAATTCTATCTCATAGAATTTTTTTTATGCACACAAATGTGTTTTTCCATGAACAATCTAACCAAATTTAGGCAATTTTCAACGACATATAGCTTGAAAAATAGCACGGTGACCCATACTTTTTATTATATTTTTGAAAAGAGCATAGTAAAATCTTCATTTTGGCTAAGTATAAGAAAATTCTGTTTCAAAAAATATTTACTTATGATCTACCTTAAGTCATAAAACTTCAATGTGTTTGTTCTATTTCTATAATAATAATTGTAAAATATAATACATTGTTTTCTATAATTATCGAAAGCTGAACAATTAAAAATGTAATGGTATTCATCACCAATGGCATCTGAATTACACAACACACATTTTCTGTTTTCTCTTTCTATGTTTTGCCATCTTCCAGTTTCTTTTGGAGATTTCATGTTCAAAGTTCCAAATTTAAGAAATAAGGATATCTGCCGGTCATCCAAAATAAATGTTTCTCAAACTCCAAAGTAACTTTAAATAAACGATAATTTAATGCTTTTGGTGATTCCTGTTGGCTTAAGATGTGGAATAAAAGTATACTTTAAAATATAATTACTTGGACCAATAATCAAAGATGTAAAATAATGGGTGAAAACTGTTAACTTTACTTCATTATTTATCTTGTTTAAAAAAAAACCAGAATTTAAACAGATGCAAAAATAACTTATTACCTGTTCTAATAAAAAAAACCTGGTCAATTAACAGTTGATTAAAAAATGTTTGTACAGTATAATCCTTTGTTTGCACAAGTTTTCCTTCTATTCCCACATGAAATTTTACCTTTTCTTACCAGATTTATAAAAAGTGGGAATAGAGGGAATGAACCTAATTGGTCAATCTCTGTTATAAAACTGCATGTTTGCCGTGTATTAATTACTTTCGATAAAGCGAAGATAATGCAATTATACAAGCTGTACTAAATCCATAAAACAGCCGATTTTTCTGTAACTGTTTAGTCAGATTTTTTTTTTTCAGACAGGCTTCTGACGTACTCATTTTAGATGATAGAGCTAAAACAATGTGATACCTAACCAATGAACGTAGAAGTTTCATTCGTCAGTAAGATTTAAAATGGTCCCTCTGTTTACATGAAGACGAAACTGTTATGCGATTTTTTGTTATCTAACATTAACTAAATACGGTATGTGTAATTTGCCATGCAACTCTTTGGGAAATGAGGGCATCCGATGAAGTTGAATACATAACACGTGTCGTTTCATTTATTTCATTTACAGTTTTTTTTTAAATGTTTGAATAATTATCCAAATCGTTGCTATCATTGCATTTAAAAATGACATGAATTTGCTGTCGTAATTGATTTTATGCACCTTTTGAGCATGTTTTAGTGAATTTTATGCACCTTTGAGCATGCTTTAGTGAATTTTATGCACCTATTAGCATGTGTTAGTGAATTATTGTTCTAGGTCAGTAATTGACTGTACCACAACTGATGAAAACGAACATTACAAATCAATGTCAGTATAAGATAAGCATGCATGTCCGTCTTTCTTCATCCTTATGTGCAGACAGATCTTCTAATAATTTCATCAGACTTGTTATAAATAAAAGCTCGAAGTTATTTTATTTATTAACGCCAATACCTTAGAGAGGAAACTCATTTAGATTTATAGATAAAGTAATCAACTATTTGATGCGTTATATAATCATCTTCATACGGTTAACATATCAAAGCAGGAATGTTCCGTGTCAATAGCCATTGCCTTACGCCATTTATATAGAAATGTTCCGTGTCAATAGCCATTGCCTTACGCCGTTTATATTGACTTTTGATTCCCAAGACTGCTGTTATGATCTGAATATATTTTTTTCAAAACTGCCAATTAGCACTTTTCTATAGCCATTTTCATCGAATTTGTGTTTTATATAATATTCTAACAAGTTGTATTGACATTCACTCTTCATCTGAAATGATAATTGCATGCCATTAAGTAACAGCATTTCAAATGATAAACAATATCAATTAGAGCTCAAGTCTTGTTCTTTTTTATGGCGTTGTCAGTTTCTTTTCGACTTTTGAATTTTGATTGCCAGTTTGGTACCCTCTCCTCCACACACACAAATACCCACAAGAAAATAAAATAAAGGGCTGCGCTTTAGCGCATGATACGCCCGTTGCTCTTTTAACTTGTCTTTTATGCTTTAAATGAATTTATATGATCAACTAGAAATATATATACAAATCAAAAGGGATGTTACATTAATATATTCACCAACGTTTCATAAAATCCCCCTTTTTTAGGTATAAAAATTCATTACTTAAGAAAACGTAAAATCTAAAATTTATAAAAATGGAAAGGGAGCTTATGTCAATAGATATAAACAATTTATCAACGTTGCATAAACTTTTGTGAAAGTGTTAGTTATTGTCCCAAAATTCGAAAAGCCCCCCTTTTTTAAGCATAAAAATTCATAACACGGAAATGTAAAATCTGAAATTTATAAAAATTGAAAGGGAGCTTACATCAATAGATATAAACAATTCACCAAAGTTTCATGGACATTGGTGAAAGCCTTTTTGAGTTATTGTCCGAAGTGTTGAAAATCCCCCTTTTTTTATGAATAAAGCCCCATAAATCCAAAACTTAAAATCTGAAATTTATAAAAATTAAAAGGGAGCTTACATCAGTAGATATAAACAATTTTCCAAAGTTTCATGGACATTGGTGAAAGCCTTTTTGAGTTATTGTCCGAAGTGTTGAAAATCCCCCTTTTTTTTATGAATAAAGCCCCATAAATCCAAAACTTAAAATCTGAAATTTATAAAAATTGAAAGGGAGCTTACATCAATAGATATAAACAATTCACCAAAGTTTCATGGACATTGGTGAAAGCCTTTTTGAGTTATTGTCCGAAGTGTTGAAAATCCCCCTTTTTATGAATAAAGCCCCACAAATCCAAAACTTAAAAACTGAAATTTATAAAATTTGAAAGGGATCTTACATCAGTAGATATAAACAATTCACCAAAGTTTCATGGACATTGGTGAAAGCCTTTTTGAGTTATTGTCCGAAGTGTTGAAAATTCCCCCTTTTTTATGAATAAAGCCCCATAAATCAAAAACTTAAAATCTGAAATTAAAAAAAAACGAAAGGGAGCTTACGTCAATAGATATAAACAATTCACTTAAGTTTCATGGAAATTGGTGAAAGTGTTTTTGAGTTATTGTCCGAAGTGTGGACGACGGACGGACGGACGGACGGTACGACGGACGGACGGACAGACGGATGGACGGACAACGGTATACCATAATACGTCCCGTCTAAAAGACGACGGGCGTATAAAAACCCAATATACATCAGCTGAACAATGCTAATTCCAAATATCACCGTTCATATCCATGTACGATAACATATCCGGGACACTCGACACGTATTTCTTGTTAAAAATACCAATGCAGACCAAACTTTTAAGCCAAATAGGTTTTTAACACATCGACATTCTAAAATATCAACTGCAAGTCACATTATATATGACGCGGTTTGTCAAGTGAACACGCTCGGTGTAACTTAAAATATAGGATATTTTTACTAGTGTCTACAAATTGAAAATTAGCGTTGATAGAGACAAAAGATATACATTCACTTAGTCTATAATTGTGAACTATCTATTATTTATAGTATATAAAAACATTCCAGCAACTCCTGCAAAAAAGGGACGAAAGATACCAGAGGGACAGGTCAAACTCATAAATCGAAAATAAACTGACAACGCCATGGCTAAAAATGAAAAACAAAACCAACAGACAAACAATAGTACACATAACACAACATAAAAAACTAAAGAATAAGCAACACGAACCCCACCAAAAACTAGGGGTGATCTCAGGTGTTCCGGAAGGGTCAGCAGATCCTACTCCACATGTGGCACCCGTCGTGTTGCTTATGTAATAACAAATCAACACTGCAACAATACCATGCCCGTTCTCTCTCTCATTGCGACATCGTTGAATGCATGCACAACGGATGCCGCTACTACTGCAATTGGAACATTTGACCCTTCCAGTGCACAAAAAGTCACTCAAGGATTTTGATGGGGTTCGTGTTGTTCTGTCTTTGGTTATCTGTGTAGTGATTTTAACTGTTGTTTCTCTTTTTGTCGTTTTTACGTCGTGCAATGGTGATGTCTGGTTTACTTCTAAGAAGTTGTATATTTTTGGTTTATTATGAATAGTTATGAATGTAAGCTGAATAACTTTGCTTTAAAGCTCCGCGCGTATAAAAAAAGGTATAACAATAAATAAATAAATCCTGAAAGTTATAAAGCTTTTTAAAATATTGTAAATACACTAAAAGAACCTAACGAAACTATTGTCTTTACAATCTAAAAAGTGGTTCGTACTAAAACGTTCAAACTAAAACATAATTAGTCACTTAAAAAGACTACTTCTAATAGTTTGTAAAATGAAATTATTTCTACTAATGCTTATATTCTTATTTATTATCATTGCGATTCATTGTAACTCAGAAGAAACCCAATTATAAAAGCATACTAGATAAAACAATGTAAGTATCTTGGCAGTGCTGATTAACTCGGCAATAGAATAACTTCTATGACCACTTGTTCAGTAGAAATATTTTGTAATCGGTGAAAGGCAATAAATGTATAAATCCGTAACATTAATCTGTCTACCATGTCCTTCTCTATCATACTTTATGCCATAATGATATTTCTACAGGTTGATACTGCTAACTTTAATCGTCCTACCATGTTGTATTTAATCAATCTCTATTACGTAAACTGCATGTCAGTCGTGCATATATTGCTTAATATCGATAAGCAAAGAAATATTATTCCTTCTAGAATTACTGATTATTATGTATATTGGATGTAAATTGTCATTTCATATGCCACTTTAAAAGATTCAAAGGAAATTGTAAATATCATATAGTGATAATAAATGTTTATGAATTTTATTATTCTTGTGTCATCTCTGATTTTTTTTTTTGGTGCACAGTACTAATTAACAAGACTAAACATGTGTTTTAGTTGTTCATTAAAAAGTTGAAGCCTATATGCAATAGGTTATTTACGGATTGTCAGAAGCACAATTTTGTGTTTAACGTACCAGACATATAGTTGCAGCATAAATTCTGAATCATATAATAGAAAGTAGAAATTTTAAGGATGCAATGAAAACCATGGGAATATGTATTTATAAATGAATGTAGTGTATTTATGTCTTTATCGTATCTTTATATATTTGCTAATCAAGAATGCGTATTACTGCATGATTTCTCATCCGGAAACATGGATCGCCACGACCTAGATATGATTACGGGTGAATGACCTAGATCAATATAGTGTTTCGTTTGACAGTTTAGAGTTTAACCTTAAAACGAATGCACTGAAATCCATAGTAAAGTAGAAGATAATTCTGAATTATTCTGCTTCTGAAATCAAAGATACAATATGTCAGAATAAAATTGTAAACTTGTAAGTAAACAACAAGTCACAGGTTGAAAATGTATGTAGACATGATTGTCCTAGTAAGCTTCAATGCTTACATTTTCGTCATTTGAACTCTAGTTGATGAAATAATATCACATCTCCATTTTTATATTGAAGTTTTACCAGTGATTTGTAATTTTTTTCGATTATTTGTTTTTATTCATTTTCTCGTAAAGTAGTTGAAATAATGTACATGACGGCTTCGCAAAATATAAGAGTAAAAATGAAAAAAAATAACCAAATACTAGTATTAATTAAGTACTTTTATCATGCAGTAGTGAAATTGTTTACAGAAAACATAAAAACTGAACGCTGAATTATGAGACGAACATGAAATTAATGGTGAAGTTAAAATTGAAAATAAAAAGTTATCCAAAGGATGAACTTTTCTATAATGATCTCCCGTCCATTCAATTTAATTGCACTGCGGCAGATATTTCAACGAAATCTCATCATTAATGCCTTTTACCTGGCATAAACATTGTATTGTAGTATTTTATGGTAATACATTTTCTGATTCTTGTAAAAAGAACTATAGAAATCTGCTTTTTGATTTTGGATGTTTTTCCGTTGTATAAACCAAAAAAATAAGGCATCCATTACATCAAGTCTCCATGGACTGGAACATAATCAACATGTTTTTTTTATACCACAATAAAGCACTTTTTACAAATGATAATGTCATTTGTGAGCTTGTTTTATTTATTACAGCTATACCAATATCTTTCCTTTTTATAATCGAATTTCTTTTTCCAATGGGAACTGCATGTTATCAGAATTTAGAGTCACTTATATTTTTTTATGAATAGTAATTTGCATGAGTTTGAGGACCAAAAAATGAGACGTGTATTTTTATACATTCATTTCCAATTGTTCATTTATGTATTAATAACTGTATCAATATGATTGTTCGCTACCTCAGCAGTTTCCTTTATTTCCACTTCGTGATAAATTACAAGTCAAAACCTATATTTTTTTCCCATAAACTACAATTTTAAAAGATATTTTGGTGTTATGCTCGCCCAACCTCCAACATAAATCCCATCTCTGAAAATGTTGAAAAAGATTAATATATAAAGCACATGTCATTTCCAAATGTTTCCTCAAAAATGAAAATGAAGCATTTCTCAATTGACCAAGCACATTCTGTTTAGTCTTCTTTTTGGGAAGTCACACATTGTTGTTCGTATACACAGGCACTTGTCTCAGATTTGTTCCCCTTATATACCTGTTATATTAAGGTATATATGCAAATGTATATGGGGAAAAAATCTGAGACGAGTGCCTGTGTTTCTATACTATGTATTACTATGTATTGAATGACATTACAATGCTAGCCAGTGTTTTAAAGTACATGTATTCCATCGATTGCCGTTGCATGCAAGGCGATGATGTATGACATCAATTTAGTTTAAAGCTTCATCAGTTCAGAAATGACCACTTAATGTCAATATGTCATTAGGTGAATCACGCGCCTGCAGGTAAAGTACTACACGTGCATAATTAAAAACATGAATCATCGACGACACCTGAGAATAATGGTGACGTTGATTGATAGTTAAATGATTAAGCAAAATTGATTTTTCGGAATAATCATCTTGGGACGGGTCATCTTTACGTCTATAAATATGTTTTTCCATAATTGAATTGTGCACACAATGCAAATTATACTGTTGTAATAGAAATATTTAGCATCAAATTCCGAAAGATTTTTCTATTAAAACGACCAACTATCGTGTCTGTCATGCAAATGATATTGTAATTATTTTTCCTGGTATTTTCCAAGTAATGAACAAGTAAAAAAACCGGTATGACAAATGTCAAAGTCAAAAACTAGCTGAGATTTAAAGATTGGCTGAATAAGCTTAGAAAATATAAAATACGTGGGTTCATAACTAAAATTGTCAAGACTTCATAAAATATATCCACGTCCACTTGTATTTTTGTTCATCTGATTATTTAAGCCTTTTTCAACTGATTTTTATAGTTCGTTCTTATGTTGTACTGTTATACCACTGTCCCAGGTTAGGGGGATGGTTGGGATCCCGCGAACATGTTTGATTCCGCTAACATGTTTAACCCCGCCACATTATTTATGTATGTGCCTGTCCCAAGTCAGGAGCCTGTAATTCAGTGGTTGTCGTTTGTTTTTTGTGTTACATATTTGTTTTTTGTTCATTTTATTTATTTAAATAAGGCCGTTTGTTTTCTCGTTTGAATTGTTTAACATTGTCATATCGGGGCCTTTAATAGCTGACTATGCGGTATGGGCCTTGCTCATTGTTGAAGGCCGTACGGTGACCTATAGTTGTTAATGTCTGTGTCATTTTGGTCTCTTGTGGACAGTTGTCTCATTGGCAATCATACCACATCTTCTTTTTTTATATTAAAACAAGTGACCAGATGTCCATACAATAAAAATGTTCAGCGGAACAACAAGCTTTTGATAGATTGATTTCTGCATGTTTTGTCAAAGAGAACATTATCCACTATGAAGGATTCTTGGTTCTTGCCATAACAAAATTGCTTTACGTCCAGTGATAATTATTTCATGCGTATTCAAGACGAGATAAAATAATGCATGCTTTTGAAGAATGAAGACATGTTGATACATAGTTACATGTTTAAGAAATATATAAGGTGGCCAAACCAGTTCTTGAGGTGAACACTAAATAAAAAATAATAATCTGGCAGCCTGCTAGACGACTTAATTTGTTTAAAATTGGTAAGGATGAATACTGTTACATACTAATTATTGTAATGCAGTACAAGCTAATGCAAATATTTGCCACTGGATGTTAAGCAATCAACAATCAATTTATTGATTGGATGCACTCACAAAAAATACTATCAGTATCTTGTTAATTGCTGCGGACAAAAAAGACGCACAGGTCAAAAACTACCTGCAATTCCAGAGGCGTATTTAGGGGGGCAGGGGACCCGGGCCCCCCTTTGAGAAAAAATGTTGGTTGATTATATAGAGAATCACTGAAGCGTCACAGGAGCGGGCCCCTCTTAGGCAGCCAGTGGGCCCCCACTTGTGAAAAATTCTAGATCCGCCACTGAATTCAGTACGGACGTATATGCAAACAAAATCATACTGCAAAGAAATTCTCTTAAAATGATATTTCTCAACATTTTTGTTCAATAGAAAACCAAAAAAACATTTGGAATAAGACATGTTCTTAAACAGATCTGATTATCAAGTAACAATAATAATGTAACTTTCATCTCCAAAATTATACTTATTTACCGAGTGCCTCCGAATTCCTACAGATTTTCAAAGATGGAGGTGAATGTCCGACAATAATTGATACAAGAAATGCGGACGTATAAAGAAATGAAATAAAAAGAAATAGAGAATATATTTTAATCTTTTTGAAACAATTTAAATCAAACGATCAACACCAGTATCATGTACGGACAAAAATTGTATTTTTCAAGAAATGATTAACTCTCAGTGGTTATTGTTCATGTGGTAATCTAAATTGGACTTTTGATGGAATTTCTTTCCACAAAGAGAACATTGCCAAGGTGTTTCCCCACTATGAAGTCTTTCATGGTTCTTGACATGACTCAGCTGCTTAAATCTATAGTTGCAATATTTGCATTTGTAGGGTCTTTGATTGGAATGAATGCGCATATGCGCGGCCAAGTTATTCCGACCGCTAACAGAACGATAACATATTTTGCATCTAACGCGTGCTTTTTTGGTTGATGTTCCTCTCTTTTTGTCAGCTGCTGGTACACAGTATTTTTTCTTATTAGTTTCCTTCTTGTATTCAAATCTGTTTGGAACGTCCATATCTTTTTGTTGATTCTGTTTAAGCCCAGATTCTGATTTTATATTTAGGATTTGACTATTTTCGGAGTCCTCTGTTACATTTTCCTTTGACACACAATTGACGTCTTCATTTTTGTTCCCAATGACAAATGCAGGTCTGGTGATTGCTCGATGGCCATGCGATTCCTGAATAGCAGAAAAATAGGTATGGAACGATGTATGACGACAAAACACTGACCAGCGATTAAATAATTCTCCGCAGATTGGACATGAAAACATTTCAAGTTTCCTGGTGGTCACATTAACACGTGGTTTGTCATCATTGTTATTCATGTCCTTGCAGTTGGTCAAAGTCATACATAGTTTATGATTGTACAGATCGGCACGTCTAGAGAAACCTCGTTTACAAAATGGACAGCTCAGAATGTATTGTCCAAGACGGATGTGCATTATTTCTTCTTTTGTTTCCATCTTTTATCTTAAAATATGTTCGATTCTAAAACAAAATACATTCTGTTATTACAAAAAAAATTATGGCACCACACCATGTGTTGTGTACAATAAAGCTATACCTACTATATACGATAGTATACATTCAGTTGAATCTAATGGAAGTTATTTGGGTTTAGTTTTAAAGTTACAACTTTGTATTAAACTAAATTAATTATGAACCAGATATCTGTTAAATTGTGAGTTCATTGGACCTTCTTATAGGTAAAAAATGATAAATCAGTGCCTAATTTTTCAAAAATAAATCACAAATTGAATATCTAATTTTCAAAATCTTTTAATAAGTTAAATATGTTTCCCGTTTAAATTAGAAATGTCCAGAGATAAATATGTAAAGTTTGTCGTTTGGTTGCTCATTTGAGTTATTCCTTTCTGATAAATATTTGCCTAGTACCATATAATTTAATATGCCTCAAAGAAAGATTCAACTATTGTATTCTATTACATTACAATTACATAATATTTTCTGTAAGAACAATAATCTTTAATAATTTAATAATGTATGAATTAGGATTACATAGTTGCTTTATTGGATGGATGGGCTGACTGTTTTGGGATAGATCACACAATGTTCAATGGTAATTTGTGTTGTGATTTCTTTCCTTTAACAATATTAAATTTCAGTTGCAAGAATATTTACGTTCTGCAAGAGATTGGCATCATGTTTACTTCTATATGCATAACTTGAGGTGTAAACTGCTGCCCTTAGAGTGTGTAAGACTCGTTTGGCGTTTTAAACATAACTAAAAGTTTACGTAATGTGCAAAAACTTACTCTTGGAAAATTAAAAAATTGTGTGCGTGATTGAGGGTAAGAGAAAAAAAAGCAAAACATGGTTACATATGTATTTTCGATACTGAAATAAAAATATAACTTTTTTTTCAATTCTGTTGAATGCTTATGTACAAACAGATTATTTCAATTCATTTTAATGACTTTGAAGGATCGAACTCCTTTTATATATACTCAATGCAATGCAATTAAGGTTCATCATAACCTTTTTCGTAAATTTGGCCGTATTTACACCACAAATTTTATTCCCGAGTACAGACACATTTTTTTGTGTGCACCTCGAAATTTGAGCATGGCTGGACCTCGATAAATGAAATTCAAATACATTTAAGAATATTTAAAATTTAACTAGATTTTGTTTTTTCTTTTCATTCCTGCAAATAAAGTAAGTTGAGAAAGGGGTTCGAGAAGCACGTCTCATAACATGGATATTGCTTTAGTTTAAATGGACGATAGATGGACAATATACAACTCCAAACAATGAAATTGTGTGTTATCTTATTTTGCCATCTTCTTCAAACTGAAAAAAAATGCACGTCAAAATCCAGGTACATTTTTAAAGTTAACTTTTTTATATCTAGGTCCAGCTATGCTTTAAAACTTTCACAGATTTTACAGGTTGTCTGTACTCAGAATAGAACACGACAATATTTGTTAATTCTTTCAGATGAACCTTGCTTCATCTATTCTTGAATTTTCACTTGTTTGTGCTTTAAAGATGTATAATCTTGTGTGTTCCTGCGTTTTGCGTTTATCTTGTAATGTTTGGTTGTATGGTGAAACAATATGTGGTATTTGTGTCAATAATGTGTGTGTTTGAAAAAAGATCCAATACAGAAATTTCATTACAAACAGCTAGTATGTACAAAACATAACTGATATATCTAAATTAAACTATGTTTCTCTCTATTTAGGAGTCAACATATCATTAAGTTCGTTGCTGGTGCAGGTTTTTTAATTAAAGTAGTTCAATAAATTACATTATACATACCAGTTATCACGTACGAAATGTCAACTGAAATCAAAACAGGGTCAACTCGATTAAGTTTACTGTCAAAGTCAACAAAATGTTTTAATATATAAAAAAATAGGTTTCCTGTTTTCTATTCAGCTTCACAAGGACTCGGTTAGCAGATTAAAAATTTGTTTATCAATGGGTTTTTTAAAGATTTTTTACGATACGGATATGGATAGTAAACTGCACATAGCTAGAAAACAAAGAAATATTTATACCAATGTTAAAAACGTTAATAATTTAATGAGGCCCCTCATGGGGGGGGGGGGGGGTCCTAGTAATCACATAATCACAATTTTTTTGACAATATAATCACATAATCATTAAATATTTGCTTATCTTTAGTAATCAAATAATCATAAACTAAAAATACAGCCCTAGGTAATCAAATAATCATGAAATATATGGCTTAATAATCAAATAATCATTAAAAAAACGGCCAAGTAATCACATAATCAAAAACCCCATGAGGGCCCTCTTTAATACAAATAGACAGGTATTATACGGAAAAAACAACAACATTGTCAGATAAGCAAATTTTAATCTGCTAAACGAGTCCTTGTGTTCAGCGTTTTTATATTGTTTTTAGTTTTGCTTTTTATAGATGGCTGAATTCAATAAAAAAAGAAAAAGAAAAATGTCGAAACTCAAAAAGACAATGCGAATTCGTTTGTTATAGGAATACGCCCTTGCTATCTATTCCATCAAAAGATATATTGTTAAGGGACGATATATATATATTGTTATTCAATTTGCATCTACAGTTTGTTCAAACTTGAAGCCATTTAAACATCTGTCAAAAGCATACCTAGCTATCCTAGCTTAGGACAGAGTCTCTGCTTAGGATTGCCTAAAGTAAAACAATAGTACAAAATAGAATGAATAACCATTTCAAGTGCGGTAATTTTTTTATCTCTTTTTACAGAAATGCTGAATTATTTACTTAACATGTAGAGACTGTGATAACGAGACTTCTGTTTTATCCCATTCCATTGCTGATTTGTCTCTCAGAAGGGAAAATAACAAACCTGGAAACTTAGTAGTAAACTGATAATAATTTAGTAACTCCTATAATAAGTTTGGTGCATATTAAACAATATTGTATAAAGATAATATCAACTTATTGCATAATGCGAAGAAATTGAAATTGTAGAGCTCTTCAACAGTTTTATGCCAGATGCAAAAAAAAACCGGTTGATTATTTATGAAATACTGATCTAATATTGTATTTATACTGCAGAAGTTATGTATAAGTCTACGATTACTCGTATACTTGTTTTACATTCCCTTTTCCTCGTGATGAACATGAAATTGGTAGTTCCAGCTGCACGATAGGAATGGATGAATTTTCACACTGTTCAAAGGGAAATAACTTTAGAACTTCTTTTTATAAAAGAATACAATAAACTACTTTAATATTAAGACCACAACACAAACTCAAGCTCGTGTTTTATTGATTCCCTTGGGTGTTGTTTTGTATAGATAATAAACTATGAAACAATGAAAATAGATCAGCAAGAAAATGAACTCTCTGTCAGCAGGAAAATGAACTATATGTGCTTTAATTAACAGTACAATAGAGGACGAAATGGTGAGCTTATAAAATATATAAAAGACATATGTACCCTTGAAAGTGTTTCTGTCAAAATTTGTATCTGTAATCTTAATGTCGAAAATAAACGAACTACCAAACACAAGCATATATACATGAATATATATAGTATTTGGATTAGATGTAAGATATTTTGAGCAAACGTGCAGCGAAAAATATTTCAAGATAAATATAGATATAAGATGTGCATGTGGAACTGATTTGCTATATGTGTAGTGCGTTAAGCTTATCTATCAGTCTGGTATTCGAAGCGTTACTAAATAGTTTTCTAAAGAATTCATTGGGACACAAATGACAATAATAGACAATCAAGTAGTAGAGAAGATAGTCGAGCAGTCTATTAACAAGGCTGGTAGTGAGATTTGTCAAGGTTATTGTAAATTGGGTGTAATATACTTAAATAAGTTTAACGCACTACACAGAGCAAATCATTTGTCGCCGTTGCAAACTAAATGATGGAGTGTGGCCCAGCATTGGAATGTTTAGGTAATTACAACATCATGCTTATAATTTTGCCGCATATATAGCTATTATTTTTTCAAACTAGCTAAAATTATCCGTTTAGGAATATACAGAGAGACGTTTGGTACACGTCAATGATGGACAGCAACCACCGGTAAACATAATACATTGCTGCGGTTTAAGCAAAACATGAAAGACACATGTATCGTCTTTATTAAAAGGCAAGACAATCAACAATTTTTTGTCTTCAGTTTTCATTGAGAGTACACTACACAATATATATCGCGGTAATTGAAGCTAACGCTAATTATTATTAATTATTAAAATTGAAACCAACACAATTGAAGGAGAACTTCTTTACTTAAATGGCTTTTTTGGAACTTTCCGATAGAAGTTCGAACGTAGAGAATGGTTAAGACTTTAAGAAATGTTGTTCTCCATCATTATAATTGCAATAGTCAAAATACCGTTAGCTTTAAAACATGTTTAGTATTTTCATTCAACATTCACTGTTACGCCACGGTGTAGTTAGTGCGTTGAATATAAAAATCACAGGTTATTGCGAAATTATCCAGCAGAGGGGCACCACATATAAAGTTTAGAAACAGCTTCGAAAGTATGATTATATTAGTTTTGTTTCAAACAAATATATAAATATTGAATAAGACGGGAAGACGCGAAAATTATAAGAAAGGAATCATTGACTAAACTATATCTGTAACAAATCGGGACAAGTCCTGGAACGTCTGTGGGACCATTCACTTAAATCAGAGACATGTAGTACAATAATTGTATTATTTCATGTCTCTGCTTAGATGGACGAGGCCCATCTTTACTATGTACAGTTACCGGGACTGTGCGTGCAGTCATATATATTTCTTTTTAATAAAATATAAAAACCGTTGAAGTACTTATAGACAAAATTAATATCAATGTGAACATATATTATGCACAAAAATTAAAGATTGATTAATCGACCGAATAGAAAATCATTGGCAGATGAAATTGATAATAGAAAAATGAAAAAAAACTAAAAATGCTGAAAGCGAATAATTTTAAAACCGGGTGATTAATATAAAGAAACTGACTTTTGTTTTAAATAAAGAATAATAGCAAAAATTAATAACTGAGAAATAATTTTCTATTTTGTATTATTTATTCTACTTCACTGTTGTTTTTCCGCAGTCAATGCATAACATTTATTTGATAAAAACGCTGATTAAATTCCGGAAACAAATGCGGTCTCCGGTCTTGATTTTCATAATAGAAAATAGTAGCCAATCGCAATCAACTTTACATCGGGTTTGAAGCATAGGGCGCCATATTTGATATTTACAATTTGAAATTTTACAGAAAAATGGAAAGATTTATGATTTAAAAATGTAAATTGTACAAGAAAAACTTTAAATTGTGTTAAACAACTTACATTATAAAAAGAAAATGACAATAAGACACATTCAAAACCATAAAAATGAAGAAAAAAAAACCCCAGCAAAAATGATTTCGTTACAAAATTATGACTGAATGTTAAATACATGTGTAGGGACATGTCATCCTCGATTTAGAAAAACTAGGACGAGGCAATATCTAATCTTGCTTTAGACAATGTTATACATGTAATATAATTTTAATATTTCTTTCATAAGCATATAAGATTTATAATTTTCAAAATTTAAGTAACATCAGTAGCTTTCGGGTCGATCCGGCCCCACGTCGATCCGGCCCACGTCGATCCGGCCCAAGTCGATCCGTCCCACGTCGAACCGGCCCCACGTCAATCCGGCCCACATGTAAAGTCGATCCGGCCCCAATAAGAAAAAATATTTCTAAGGAATAAAAATAAATATATATATTAATTGTAATTCAGAAATGTTTATTATTTTTATTATAATGTTAAAGATGTACGGTAAAAAAAGTAAAAAAGGCCTTTGAAAAATATGTTCTTTAGATGAGTATAAAACAAATAGGTTGATTATGTCTTTATTACAAGTTTTCAAGATAATTGGGTATAATTATATTAAAGCGTATATAAAAGAATTCAGGCATCAACATTAATCAGCAGTAATTAGCATTTTCTTGTTGAAAAACAGATTACGTAACTTTTATTAATCAGCATTGGACTGAATTAAGTGATTACGAGTGGCATTACCTTAGTTCACAATCATCAGACAATTGTTGAATAAACAAACCAATTATAGACTTATGATTTGATTAAATAAGTCATTATTATGCGTTAAATTTTATAAGTTCCATTGGACTGTAAATATTTATTTAGCTATTCTGTGTGTGAACTTAATAAATTAAAATCGCCATGAAATTCAAAGTAAAAGTTATCAGTGAAAATAACTTCATAATTTAAAAATGTAGAAACTGCGATACAACCAGACACAATAACACTAATTTTCGTATGGATTTAAAATAGTTCGTTAATTGGTACTCCAATACTTCACTGACCTGTTGTCACCATCATCGATCGGACACTTTTTTCAAATTCCATTTATACTGTTAAAGTTTGTGACAAATTCCTCCAAAATCTAGTTAATTCATATTTTATTATGGGGCCGGATCGACTTGGGGACGGATCGACGTGGGCCGGATCGACTTGGGCCGGATCGACTTTGGGCCGGATTGACTTGGGGCCGGATCGGTTTGGGGCCGGAACGACCGGATACCACATCAGTACATCATGTACATTTACTCCAAATGGTTGATTTCTAGTGACATAAAGTTCACATTCCAGACTAGACCTTCCAAATAAAAAAAATGGTCTAAATGACAGTGTTTGGTTGACTGATATATACTTTCATTTCTTTTTGCTATAGAAATAAATGCTCTATATTGTAATTGATAGCTATTGTACATAAAACCAGTTATGAGGGTAGGCATAAACAAATATAAACATGATAAAGGCATATAGAAATATAGTTCCTATGGAAAACGTATCATACATGTGATGGACTGTAAAATTCAGATCAGGAGATTTGGAAATTTTGGTCAGGAGATTGGACCTCAGATCAGGAGGTTTTTTATCGACATATTTTTCGTCGTAAAACTAACCGTATGATGTTTTTTTTTCTTCAATCTTCCTTGTGAATGGCATTAGTTAAAGTCTGCATATATTAAGGAATAATTGAGAAGAATCTTTTTTTCTTTTATTTTACGATGAGAATATTTTTTTCTTTTGTTTTACATTGTCGATTGCTGATGAGAATATTTTTTTCTTTTGTTTTACATTGTTGATTGCTGATGAGAATCTTTTTTTATTTGTTTTTCATTGGCATTGGCTTGAGATATAAGAGAGATTTATGCTATACATTTATTACATAATAAATAAATAATAAATTAACAAACATTGTTGATCTTTGTCAAATATTTCTGTTGTTTTGAAACTGGTGTCTTTGAAGACGGAGATAACTGTCGTTTTGGCATTTTGAACACATAATGGTGTACAAAATAATGAATTTGCTTATATAATTTTTCAGTCAGCTTGTGTAGCAAACAGCTCACATTGAGCTGAAACCATTCCTTTTTCCAGTATTTTCATCTCGAGATTTTCATATACAATAAGTGTTTTTCTTGGCATCAAAAAACTTCCGATAAATTTTTGGACAACAACATTCCATTTTCCATCAATGCCGGTATTTATCGGTATTTGCCTTTAATCATCCTTGGCGTGTGCCATAAACAGAAGCCACATCGAGTAATTGATATACAAACACCTTATGATTGTTCAATCAAACTATTATCACTTGTTAATTAGCCTTTAGCGAGAAATAAAATCTCCACATGTTGCGTAATCAGGTAATGTCAGTTACACCGGATACGTTCGATAAACCTCCTGTTTTTACGACTTAAAAAATCTCGGGTTTTTACGATCTCAATGATAAATTTTGTAAACAAAATAGTAAAAATGGCGACTGAAAATTATCATTCATGAAATTTTTTCTACACGGGATTTTTTTCTCTTCGACGGGAGGACGGGAGGGGACCCCTGAAAACGGGAGTTTTGTACTCCCGTCGGGAGGTTCACATGTATGACGTATGCTTTTTAAAATTTTTTTTTGCCTTGTAATGATGGTTAACGTTCAGGTTGTAGCTTTATATTTGTTCATTTCATTATTCAGATGGGACGGGAAAGAAAAGTAAAGACCTACAGTAGACATCATGGGAGCAGAGTGGTTACAGTTGACAAAGAATTATGGGAATCATCAGGAGACGAACAGCAGAAGCATTTGTTTAGTTTGAGCTCCTCTAGTATCAACACATCAGACAGTTTTAAAAAAGCAGGGGTTTCTAAAAGGAACAGGTATTGTTGTAAAAGATCTTGATTGATTTTGGAACAGTCACAACAAAATAAAAGATGAATTTGTGTTTGTTTTCTAAGCTTTATAGCAACAACTTTAAAACAATTACAGACTTTGCATACAGATATTTTCAACAGAAAAAGTTTAACAGGTGTATTGATATTCATTTGCATGAGGTGGGTATCTATCTGATGCAACTCATATACATGTTGTCACCTGCAGCAGCAGGGAAATGAAGACAAGTCTTACAAGAATACTGGGTGTCACTCCATTCATGTTATGGGTCTCACAGGTTCAATTCTTGACATACTGTACTTCATTAAAAGTTTACATCGGTTATTTTTCAGATGAGTTTAAAAGCAGTGCTGATCAATTATTTGAAAAGAAATAGCAAATATGGATTGTATGAAAAATTACAAAGTGAGCACTCCAGAGTCATGAAAGTCATAATTGTTATTGAATTTAAACGAATATCTTAGACATGTTAAAAAATCAGTGCAGATAAATAAATATTTATAACCTAGATCATTGGAAAAGTACTGGTCAGTAGTTCACTAAATAGAAGTTCTCTAAAGAAGAAAATAAAAAAAAATAGAACAATATACATTATCTGTGATAACAGTTAATTTTGATCTTTTTTTTTAAGCTCGAATAAAGAAAATGGATATACCAGACAAAAGAGAAGAATTTTGCCAAGAAAGCGATATGGATCAGAAATGGTATTTATGTCTACATTTATTAGTTGTTTTCCCTGTGATTTAAACTGGAAAATTATCTGTTTTTATGACAATTTACTTTGCTAGTCAATGGTCATGATGGTATAACAGCTTGTATGTCTGCATGCTGATGCAGTCTTTGGCTGAATGCTATCCGTTTGGTGTTTTACAATATGAAAATTCATCAGCAAGTTCAAAGCATAAAACATAGATGATATGTGTTTTTATATGAAATAGATATGCAAAAAGACAAAATGTCTCTAGCTTTTTATGTCCTGCCTGCAGTGGAGGTGGCAATAAGTTTGACCCTTGTCAGTATTTATGCCTATCTGTATGTCCAAAATTAGTTTCCGTGCTATCAGACTTTTACACAATGCTAATTACCACCAAAATCAAGTTTGAATTCAGGTGGCATCAAATTCACTGTTCTTCATTTATGTCCCTTTTTTAATGGAAAATTGGAAAATTTGCAACTTCCGCAACTTAGCTTTATTTTCTGCAAGACTGCAACCAAATGAATACGAAATGCTTATAACCACCTGACACAGATCAAGATCAAATTTTAATGGCAATTATTTTTGTTGTTGTTGAGTTATTTCCCATTTTCAATTGAAAAATTGCAGAATCTGTTTTATATTTAAACCTGCACTGTCCCATGGACACAGTAACCGACACACATTCTCCATTTTTATGCCCCACCTACGATAGTAGAGGGGCATTAAGTTTTCTGGTCTGTGGGTCCGTCTGTTTGTTTGTCTGTTCGTCCTTCCGTTCGTTCGTCCCGCTCCAGGTTAAAGTTAGGTAGTTTTTGATGAAGTTGAAGTCTAATCAACTTGAAACTTAGTACACATGTTCCCTATGATATGATCTTTCTAATTTTAATGCCAAACTTTTACCCCAATTTCACGGTCCACTGAACATAGAAAACGATAGTGTGAGTGGGGCATCCATATACTTGGGACACATTCTTGTTTTTACAATGTCCATGCTCTTAGTGTTAATTTTTGCAGCTTTCCTAAATTGCTCACAAATAGCAGCATTCTTTAAGTTAGATGTTTATTATGTCATGTTCTTGAATTTTTCATTTTGTTTACATACATTTATGACCAAATATATTCGCTAAAACAATTGTAAAAAAATATGATGTATTAATGTGCCTATTGCAAAAACTTTCATTGCAGGATAGTACTGGGAGTACAGGAAATGAAAGTTTATTCAAGACACACAGACCAAAAAGAGCCCTCAGAGATCGTAGTAATCTGAATTATAATGATAATCAGAAAAGTAATGCTGTAACAGGAAAAAGAAAAAGACAACCTAAATCGCCTGCTGTTACCAAAACAGTTGTTCAAAAACCAGATTTTTCATGTAATTTTAGTGAATTTGATGATTATAGTTTATGTATTTCTGGTTCTCCACCAAGAGGAACTAATAAGGATAAATCAGTACCAAATCATAGCTCAATTAATCAAACAAATAATAAGAGCTCAAACATTATTGAAACAAGTACACCATTAGCTAAACGAACTAGGTCTTATGTCTCATTTTCAAAAGAAGATACAGGTTCTTGTACTGATATTTCATATATAGATGCTATTGAGGACAGTCCATCCTCTTGCTCAGAATTAGAAATATCTAGTATGATAGATAGTCCTGTTTCAGTGCAATCAGCTAAAAATTTAAAATCTGAGAAACTGAAATCAGATAGAGATGATAAAATCAGTCCTGTGGTTGATTGTCAAATTCAGTTAAAAAAATTACGGACTAGTCTTTTGTTAATGCATATATCAGGGCGCAGGGGAAGAAAATCAATTTCAATCAGTAATAATTTTGATCACTCTGCAAGTCTTTTCAGTGATATATCTGACATTAAGCAAGATAAGAGTGTAAAAGATGATATTGATAGTATCGATGAAGAGGCTTCTGAATATTTACCTGAGGAGGAAGATGAAGATGAAAGTGACACGAGTAATGAAGAAAGTGAAAATTTAAGTGATATTGATGAAGATGAAGAAGGTGTTGATGATGACGAAGAAGAAGAAGAAGATGATGGAAAAGAAGAAAGCTCTTCTTCTGATAACACCAGGGAGAACGAGGAAAATGAATCAAACGATAATACTAACGAGAGTAACAAAAGCAGAAATTCAACAAGATATATGCTAAATGAGGACTGTTGTCTCTCAGAATATGATACTGCTCACTCCACTGCATCAGATCGCTCTTATCATACAGCTCAAGATACCTCTGGACGACAGAGCTTAGATGGTGTGTCGTCATTGTCTTATCAAAAGTTAAAAACACCTACTGCTACACCCGTTCTTCAAAACAAAAGTATTGGCAATTTGAAATCCCTGAATGAATCACTGATAGTAAGTTTATCTATATAATATGTTGAATCTGACAGGATCATCTAAACTATAAAATAATTTGCTTGTACTTAAAAAAGACTAGGGGAACCTATTTCTTTAATTTCAGAATTTACGGTATTGTGTCACCTGACAGCATTTATATTTTTCATAACATGATATAAAGAAAGTTGTACACTGAAGATTTCTTTTACAGAAGATGAAACATATAAATGCTTGGAGTAGAAAGAAATATCAAATTATAGATGAAATTAGTACTAGTGGTTTTACATGTATCACTGTTCTTAATTTCAAAGTTACAATGAGACCTCCTGACAAAGAGAAAAATATCACATGTAACTCAAAGTCAGTTTGATAGGCAATTCTTTAATAGATGTCAATCCATTACACTGTGTATTTGAGAAAAACAGCTACCAAGAAAAATGAAAAAATTATAAACGACATGTACATGGAACAAAAAACTGCAATTAATTTCCAGGCTATATTTCTCAACAAAATGACAAACTAAAGGAACATTACAACTCTTTTATAAACAATAATGGGGCACAATTAGATATATATATAAAAGATGACTTGTTTGGAAATAATGTATACTATTTGATATAAGTTATAGCCACATACTAATGTACCCATATGATTTATTTCAAAGGTAATGCTGACACCAGTAAAAAAGAAAGATCAGCCTAGAGTTGTGATGTCTCCAATGTCTAAAGTGTTTCAGATTTGTCAACAAGATGACCCAATGTCTTTCCAGTCATGTATTCCACCGAGGTCATTACCTTTTTGTCGAGCCTTCTACTTTAGTCAAAAAAGCCAGACTAAGCGATCCTACATTCCGTCGTCGTCATCCACAAATATTCACTCTGTGGTTAAAGTTTTTGAAATTTTAATATAACTTTCTTAAACTATACTGAATTTCTACCAAACTTGGACAGAAGCTTGTTTATGATCATAAGAAAGTATCCAGAAGTAAATTTTGTAAAAATAAAATTCCATTTTTTCCGTATTTTACTTATAAATGGACTTTTTCTGCGAGGAAACATTACATTCACTCTGTGGTTAAAGTTTTTAAAATTTTAATAACTTTCATAAACTATCCTTGATTTGTACCAAACTTAGACAGAATCTTGTTTATGATCATAAGATAGATGGAACCCTTACGATTTTTTTTTTTTAGATTCATGACGTTTTATTATTTTATTGCAAGCAAGCAATTTATTTCTTTTTTCTGCTAATTTGAATTAAACACACATGTATGATGTGCAGAATTTTCTATTTTTGCTTTATTATGTTTATTTCATTTGCAACATTAAGAATAAGATTGAAATACATTACAAAATTTTAAACATTCAATAAGCTTAACGTAAAATATAACCTTAAGTGATCTTTCTGTGCAATCTTGTCCTTGTGACGTTGATTTATGTATAGCATGTATAGCTTCATATAAAGCATATTTGTATATAATTTTTAATTTTTCCAGCATGATGAAAATTTGTAAGAAAGTTGGAGAGGGTGTTTATGGTGAAGTGTTCAGAACTCAAAACAGTGGACAATCTGTTGCTTTGAAGGTAAATATCTTAAGATATCTTGGTAAGATTTTAATCTTTGTATCATATGTCACTGATAATGGACATTTCTAAAGATCATTTAGATAAGTCTTAGAGCCTCAAATTTTTATGGGGCTACTTTATAATCAAGAGATCTAGGTAAAATTTAAATATTTTGTCCATTTATCTGAATTTTTGTTGGTAGTCCAGTACTAATGAATGGACTTATATTTTATAACAGGTTGTCGGAATTTGTAATTTTGGGTGAAATTAGACATGAAGGGTACATGGTTTGTGCAGCTTATTCAGTTTTCAAGCTCAAACTTTTATTTATGCTTGTTTGTGAAAAAATTAGGTGTACAATTATTAAGGGTATCACCTTTCACTGATTATTTTTATTTATAATTTTACATTGTCAACATTAAGGAACATTCTGGTATCCAGAACTTAAAACTTAAATTACTTGTCAAACCTTCATAGAATTTCCAAAACTTGGACAGATGAATAGATGCTATTTGTAATTAAGAAAAAGCTGTAAAGTAAATAAAATCAAAATGAAAGTGTGCAAAACATGAAAAAAGTCTTTTACCAAACATTTGAATAGACAAATAACATTGTTATAAAGAGTATTAACCACTTATATTTCATTAATATTCATTTTAAACTACTACTTTCTAGGTTATACCAATCGAGGGAGACTTTGAAGTAAACGACGAACCACAGAAAACATTTGAAGGGATGTTACCAGAAATTGTAATTTCAAAGTACGATGGTTTGTTTGATAAATGGGAAGAGAGTTTAAATATATAATGGGGTACAAATAAACAATAAATTGATGTTCTTTTTGAAGGGAAATAAGAGAAGAGCAATTATTTGATACTTAAAATTACCAAAGAAAGAATTTTGATAATTTGTATTGCCAAAGGATTGTTTATTGCATGTACAATTTTGACAAAAATATATGTAAGCAAATTCTGTGCACTTAATGATATTTCAGTCCATTCAAAGTTGTAAATTAAAAATCTTGAAACAAAGATCTGATAAGAAAATAAATGTCACATCTACCATATTTGATAAGATGTCAGTTATGCATTTTTTTGCATTTTTCCTTATTATTTTGAAATTGGAGGACGAAATGCAAAAATTACTATTGATATTTAATTACACTTTTTTTCAGCCCTAACAGTTCACTATTCTGTTATTCATTTAATGAAAAATTCATAATTATTTTTAAAAAAAAAGAGAGCGGGGAAATATACCAATCGCAATTCGAAATTTTTAAGATGAAAATAAACTGATAATGCCATGTCAACAAAAAAACTTTGCCATCAAAACTTATCAGATAACATAATTAACTATAATATGATATCACATGCACAAGCTGTGTAAAAAGGGTTTGTAAAATAACATTGTAAATGCAAATTTTCAGTAATGTTTGCAAGTTGGTAGGGCACATATTTACTCATTGGATTCTTTGAGTGTAAAAATAAATGAAACGCTAGCATGCAAGTTATAATGCAGTACATAAAAGGAGATTATGAATGTTATGATTTATATTTCAGAGAACTGAGTTTATTAAGAACCAGTAAAGATTCACAGACAGATAATTTTTGTGAGGTCAATAGGTGAGGTTTACTTCAGTGCTTCTACATCATGCACATTAAATCCAGATTATTTTTTTTTAATCTATAGCTTCTTCTTTTGTGTTTCATAAACATGATTCAGGTTGGTTGAACTGGATTGATTGGGAGAAAAAGATCGTATAAATTTAAAGGTTAAAGGTAAAGGTCACCAGTTGGTTTGAGGATTACATCCTTTGAACCCTGTATCCATTGATTAAAAATTAAGTTTGACATTGGCCCATAAGATGAAGAAGACCCCTAATGATTTTAATGACGATTGATCAAATGTCAAGCTTATAGGAGTAAGTGATGACTATCAACTTGAAATTCAAATGTCAAGCTCACAGCATTTACTGATTTTAAATGAGATTTTTTAGCATCCTTCAGAAACTATTCTGGATTTTTAAATATTTTTTTTTACTTAATAGTCATTAAGGTGGATCGGGACTATTAGACTGCGCATAATTTCACGCATGAATTACAAAAGTATTTGTCGTAAATTCAACATAATTTTTTTAAATATTTTGATTGATTAGAAATGTTTTATCATTGTAGTTATGTTACTAATAGAATATTTTCGTTATAATCCGTATTTGTTAAAGGGTCAAAATGACATTTCACCCATTTTCCCGCCAAAATTTGGGTTTCAAGGCAAAATAAACTTTTTTCCTTATCGGTCACCTATGTTTTTTATTGGCTCATTCTTTAAAGCTATATTCCAGCTTTTCATATTACAGTTTTGGACAAATTGTCATAGAACGTTTTTTTGATATTCCGATAAAAATATGTCAACACCTGTATTTTCCCTATCATTTCATTGAAAAATGGTCCCTTTTACATACCTGTTTAAAAGTAAAATTTTGAGCTTAAATGGTCCGTGACCCCCTATTTTTTTTTCGACCAATTTGATTCATTTTCTTTAAAGAATAAAATAACCAAAAATACGACACTTCTGATAGAAACTTCGAATAGGCCCGAGCCACCTTAAATGATCTTAATTCGGTTTGCATAATACTATCAATATATGTGATATATTTACTTTTTCAGTGTTTCATGTGTAAAAGGAAAGTATCCAAGAGAACTATTAAAGCAGTGGGATACATTCCACACAGAAAAAGAATCACAGAATGATAGACCTGGTTTGTGTTTATTTTAAGATTCCTTTCAGTTACATGTACAACTTTGTAGAAAAGCACCCTGGTAGTAAAAGTTATTTACATTTTTGTGAAGTTTTATTGATATGTTATTTGGATCAATTTACCCACAAACTATTATATATAAATTAGTGATGTCAAATTGAACATTCTAACATGACGGACTTCAAACGCTTTGAGTACACACCCGTGGTAAAATATGAATATATTGTTTGGGCTGTTCTGATCTTACCCCCACAACATATGCTTTTTTCAATGAATGAGCTACCTGATGTCATAGAACTATGAATGAAGTCAGAATATAAGCATTTTACGGGATAAAACATGCTTGTGAAACCGATAATCATCACAAACAAGGTCAAGGAAACGTAAACAAACGATGCTAAAATGTATTATTAAAGCTATGTTTGTATACTTATAAGACATATAAGTACAATTATCATTTAGATTCATCCAAACCTATCTTTCAGTTTGCTCCGTTCTTTTACGTCAATTTAAAAGTGCATTTATTTATGTGAACGGCAAATAATTCATGGGGGCTTCAATATATCGTGATTTTACCATGGGTTATCCCTTTATGTCGATATTTTACCCTTCGCTTTTGCTCAGGGTAAAATATTTGTCATAAAGGGCCAACCTGTGGTAAAATCACAATATATTGAAGCCCCCATGACTTATTTCTTAAATTATGCCTAACTGGTTACTAGTGTAATCTTTTGACAGATTTACCAGTTAATCAGTACATGAAGATCTGTTGATTTTTCAAACCTTACATACAATACTCTACAAATGCACATTTTTGTGGTACAATAAAACTGAGGTTCATCCTTGGTCGTTGTAAGGCTACGCTTTGAGCATTCCTAGTGAAGTTTGACTTCTAATAATTCAATACTACCATATCTAATATTAAATGCAGCGTTGTCTTTGAGCTTATTAATTTGGTAAAATGAGAATGTTTTTAAGGTTAACAATTTTATAGCAATCAAAACAATGGCCCTTTGATCTGTCAAATTAACTACCTTGTTGATTTTTTTAATATTTTACCAAAAGTGTTAATGATTTTAATACACATTTATATCAAATCTATTAAAACTAAAAAAAAAAGGTTGGGTAAACTGGTTAGCAAATTTGGTATTCGATATTCCGTCCTTTCAAGGGTTAACTGGTTAAAGACCAAGCAGCCTATTTATATATGTAGGACTCTGAACCGCGATGGTACTCCGAACCGCGATGGTCACGCTGAAGTGCGATGGTCAACGCTGAAGTGCGATGGTTAACACGCTGAAGAGCGATGGTGGCATTGTGACGCTAACTTGTTGTTAGATACGCTGTGCGTTGGTTGGTACGCTGAAGTGCGATGGTCTAACTGTGACGTCGTGTATACTAGCCAAATGCGATGGTCTGAAGTTAAATCCCATTTAAGGGCATACGATACAGTTACAGGGGGGTTAATGACGTTGCTAATGTAAAATGTTATTTTCGCAACGTCAAACTGTGACATATCGGGAAAAGATGCATTTTTCGACTGATTTTTATCATTCAAACTGATTTAATTTGAAAACGAGTGCATGGACCCCTATCTTTTTTAGGATAATTATAAAATACAGAAATTAAAAATTATTTAACAAAAAACAATTTGTGTTTATCTTTTAAAACAAAAAAGTTATGTCTTTCTTTCGAAAGAAATAATACGAACCAAATTCGAATTTTGAGCAAATATACAAATTTTCGACCTCATTTAACTCAAAAAGTAGCACATGAAGGTATATTTTTTATTACATATTTGATTTAATCAGACAAAAAATAGCCTATATGGAAATTTTTATCAAACTGTAAATACATGTAGGTTCAAAACAGTGTAGTGGTTAGCGTGCTAGTCTCGCATTTTCGGAAATCGGGTTTTATTTCTGGTTAATAGGTCAAACCAAAGACTTTAATTTGTAATTTGCTACTTATTCGCTTAGCACACACTAGTATGGAGTCAGAAAATAGACTGGATGGCTCAAATTAAGTATAAGGGATTCGAGTTGGAGGACATGTTTGTACTTTGAGTGTTCAAGTGCGATAAAAAAAAAAAAAAAAAAAAACAGCTGCGCCATGAGCGCATGATACGCCCGACGTCTTGTGTGGAAGTTTTATGCAATAATCATAAATAGTTTCAGAGAAAGTTTTAAGCAATAAACATTTATTGTTTTTGAGACACGGCGGGACATGTGAACCCCCCCCACCCCCCCCACCCCCTGTTTTTTTTTTTTACAAAAAACTAAATATAACTAAAATAAAATTTTGAATCAAACCAAAAAGTATACAGATCTTTAGATTAGTATAACAAAGAAGTGTGTACAGTTTCAAGCAATAATCATAAATTGTTTTTGAGATACAGCGTGACATGTAAAAAAAAACCTCCCCTTTTTTACAAAATACTCAATAACTCAAAAATGAAATTTTGAATCATCACCAAAAAGTATACAGATATTAAGATTAGGCCAAATAAAAAAGCATGTGTGTTTCCTGTTTCCCTACCTACCCTATATTTTAAGCTTAGAAATAGCCTACCCTAAAGTTTTTTTGGTCATTTTTCAATAAGCACTGTTAAAGTCAGGATTTCTCTCCCATAGACTCAATGTAAAAAAAAATTGGTAAAATAAAAAAAAATCCCTACCTACCTACCCTATTTTTTTCAAAGATGAAACAGGAAACACACATATTATTTTATTTGGCCTTAATATAACTAAGAAGTGTGTAAAGTTTTAAGCAATAATCAAGAATCGTTTTTGAGATACGGTGCGACATGTGAAAAAAAACCCAGCACACCCCTGTTTTAGTTACAAAGTACCGTAACTCAAAAAGTATAAATCTTATTTTCACCAAAAAGTATACAGATCATTTGACCATCATAAGAAACAACTATATTAAGTTTGATGAAATTTAGATAAGTCGTTCTCAAGTTACGGTGCGACATGTTTACGCCGGACAGACTGACAGACGGACAGACAGACTGACGGACACCAGACATTTGTATACCATAATATGTCCCGTCAAAATTTTGATGGGCGTATAACAACTGGTTCAGTGCGGCGGTCTATAGTACTTACTAAGCAGGATACATTTAGTTTTATCAAATATACTAGTAACTTGTTCTTGTCATGTCATAGATAATAAATTGCTCTCAACACTCATTCGTCTATTTATCTGTATCATAACAGTTTTTAAGAAATAAAAACCACCATTTATGCTTGACTCATAGTGAGACTTGACGCTTGTTCTGTCAAGAGCTTGAGAATTAGCCGCTTCTCCGCTGAGCAGCAGAAATTGAAAAGTACACCAAGTTGAGACCATTCGGGTTTATTTTAGCCTAACACACGGCAGAAGATTAATACTGTAATCACAATAAATTACTAAGATTGCGTGTTTTCTTACACAGCAGGATTCATCTTAGAATAAAACAAAAGTATCGATCCTTGATTTTACGAAAACATTGCTAATAATTTATTTTATTTTATAGATATAGGAAGATGTGGTGTGAGCACCAATGAGACAACTCTCCATCCAAATAACAATTTATAAAAGTAAACCATTATAGGTCAATGTACGGCCTTCAACACGGAGCCTTGGCTCACACCGAACAAAAAGCTATTGCTATTTTTGTTGTCTTCACAAAATCATGTGATGTATACTTGAAGAGAAGTCAAAATTAATATTAAGATCAAGACATTGTATTTGTCGAACAAAATGTTTGCAGCATACATTATACATGCTTCCGAACACTGGTTAGCCTATCTGCAGATCAAGATAATCTTTTAGCCGCCTTGTTCCCCATGGTTTGCTGTCTGACTTAGTTTTACACATTTTTGTAACCACCACCTCTAATGCTCAAAACTGTTTAGGACTTGAATCGTTCGTTTCATTCTGTTTCCTTTCCTTTGTACGCATGAAACCTTCATCTACAAATTTTATTCTCCTGCCTGTGAATCCACTCAGTTTAATAACATTGTATTTGAAAACGTCACAATATCCAAACATCATAAAAAACCATCGCAATTCAGTAAAAAAGACCATCGCACTTCGGCGTAGACCATCGCACTTCAGCGTCCCCATCGCACCTCCGAGTCCTACATATCTACCAGTGATTTTTCCTTAAAATTTTGTGTGAAGGTATTTCATGATTTGAGGAACAAAATATGATGAAAAAAATTGGGGGTCACCGACATAGTTTTGTTGCTATAGCAACCTCAGTTTCGTGTTTTCCCGAATATTAACATAATATTTGCTTGTTATATAAACTCTCCAAAAAATCTTTTATATCAAACCTACAAGCACAATTCTTGTTTCACATTAAACAGTAGATTTGTATCTATCAAATACAGGTTCAAGAGTTTAAGACTCATATTGTTTTGATCTTTAAAAATATGATTTATTTCATTCCCGCCAAAAAAACCCGTAAAAATGAAAAACATTTCCAGTATTAAAAAATATCTACCGGTGATTTCTACATAATAATTTCAAGAAGGAAAGTGCCATGTGTACTCTTCAAAATAAAGTAAAAAAAAGTGTATGTCACCGACTTTTCAAAAAAGTTATGAGTAATTTTCATGTTTTTTTCTCGTTCTTTTTGAAGAAAAGAGTTGTCTTTCTTCAGAACATTGCATCTGACGTCATAGTACAAACTTTCCTTGCTGGCGCACTATTTGAAAACAATCGCAAATTTGACATTTGAAACCCACATTTAAATTTCCAAGACTAACAACTATATTCACCTTCTTTATTATCCGGTAATACAAGAGATTAAATGCACGTGTCAGTATCAGATCTTATGTTGTTGTTGCAGCACAATAATAACCTTCAGAAACCCCATCCGTCGGAATGGAAAATTGTTTCAAATAACCTTTCTCACCACTTTTGTTAGGAAATTCTGTTTTTGTCCTCTGCCCCTCATTAGAAAAATTATTGAAAAAAAAGAAATGAAAGATAGCACTGGCTAACTACAGAGTATTTGACTATATAAGACTATATGTGTGTGTGGTTTTTTTTCGCGTCAATTTCAGAAATTTGCCATTACGAACTCATTTACTACTGTTGACAGACGGACATACAAAAGCATGGAAGGACTTCTTTATTTCATTATATTTGCCGACTAAGACGAACGTATAGAAAATATTATACTTTATAGAAATTATTCCTTTTAGTTTGTGAACTCATTATTTCTGAATATTTAATATTTAAATTAAAATTATAGGTATGATATATGAATTAAAGTTTCTGATTCTAAAACGTTATACATCTATCATAAAATACAATCCCTGTTATTACTACCTCACGTGTTTTGAATAAACCAGACAGTAATATAAATTACAAAAAGTTTTAATTCAAAAATTAATTTAGAAATAATTTTCTGTTGAAAACTACAAAGTAAGATTTCTCCAATAGGATAAAATATTATAAATCTAAACTGGTAATTTTGGAAATTAAAAAAAAAATCAAAATTGTTGGCGGCATTGAAAATCGAAATTTGTTTTCAATCGTTCCGGTCATAGTTTTAGTTAAATAAAAGGGAGGGATTTTATGTTGGATATTATCCTTGGCGCAATTGTTTTTGTCATATAAAGTTAAATTTACAACTATTTTATATGTTTTGCCTTACAGCTAATTTCCTAATGCATGTAGGGTGAAACTTTGGTTGGCTTCCTTGCTTTGTTTGTATCAATGTTTATTCAGCTTTGTAATTAATATTATTTTCATATATAGGTATGTAAACCTTATATGATATTTAAATTCAATTGGACATCATCACAAAATATACAAACAAAGCAAGCAACTAACTTAAGTGTTGATCTACTTACATTAGGCAATTAGCTGTAATCTTCAGTGAGATCAGGCGAAATGTTTACCATTACTTCTTAAGACAATTTGAAATGATACAAATGACATACGACAATGACCCTTTGTCATAATTATAAGATTTTGTCAAATAAGCAGTATAAATAAATTTTAAATTCATTGCAAGATCTGACATTATTTTACGATAATCATCCAGACATCAGTTACATGCATACGTTGCCAGTATGTCAAAACTTCTAGGAATAATTTTTTATCGGCCTTACCTTCTGAATACTCAATTTTTGAAAATTTTGAAAATTGACATTAAAATTAAAAGGATCAAATCATAGGGAACATGTGTACTAAGTTTTAAGTTGATATGACTTCAACTTTATCAAAAACTACCTTAACCAAAATCTTTAACCTGAAGCGGGACAGACGGAGGGACGAACGAACGAACGGACGCACAGACCAGAAAACATAAATTGGACATAAAAAAACTTTCACCTATCTAATAACCCCGGTACCCTGTACACAATCGGCGCAAATGAAAGACAAAATCTACACAATTGAAAGAATTAAAAAAAAATGAAATGCAGATCGGGGCAAAAAAGTCGAGATCAAAATTTATATTTTATTGTTTTTATTAGAACGAAGGTTAAATATGGAGTATCTTCTGTGTCCATTTGTGTTAAATTTCCACAAGGTATCAGCTCGACGTTTAATTCCTCTTTTCTTGGGAGACGTATTTTTAAGCGTACACCATGTTGGAATCCGTGAAAAATGCAAAATAGGACGTTATAATTTGATGTTTTTTCATTGCTAGAAACAACGTCACAGTGCTTTTATGTCACTACCAAGTTGCGTTAGTTGATGCGCATAAACAATAGGCTGTTTGGTCTTTAACTGATTAACCTTGTAAAACACTAATATAAATATAAAATTGATTGATTGATTGATTGGTGTTTACGCTACTTTCAGCATTATTGTGCTATTTTGTGGCAGTTAGTTTTATTGGTGGAGGAAGCCAGAGTGCCTTGAGAATCACAGAACTTTGATAGGAAAACTGTTTGAATCCTATCATTATAAAAGATTCTTAATTTTTTAAAATCATATATAAATTACTATTTTTATAATCCATTTTTGTGTGTGTGTATACACGTACAGAGCCAAATTTTACTGAACAATTAAATAGGTCACTAAGGAGAACTTTTCACGCTAGGGTAACTTTTTAAAGTTTTATGGTTTTATAAGCCTACTTCTCAGATTACTTTAAAGTTCACAATGTGTTAATAAATTATGATAGTAGTGGTGCTATATCTATACATGATAATTACTCTACCTGGTACAGTCTACAATACTGTGGATTCACTTATTTTTCTTGGGTATCAATTTTTTGTGAGTTGAGAAAAAGTTGCATTTTCAGACATTTGATTTCATGGTTATTACAAAGTCTGCTTAAAATCTTGTATAGAAATTTTGGATTTGTGGTACATTTAAAATATCTGGTTCACCTGCACCCACAAAATCCACAGAAATTGTTATTCAACAAATAATAATGAAAAAACTGAATTCTTATTGCTGATATTATATTTTTTTACTTATATAAAATGATATTTTTATAGACATGTTCACAGACCAACAGCTATTTATTGTGTTTGAGTTTGCTGATGGTGGAAAAGATGTTGAATCTGCTATGGTGAGGATAGTTTCAGATATGAATCTAAGCAAGATGAGTTCATAGTAAACATTTGATATCCCCCTTAAGTTAGTGTCCTCATGTTAATCATAGATCAAATTAAAAATGTAACACTAGGATACCAAATGGTAGGATTTCATGTATCTGTCTTGTACTAGCAAATTAGCACAACCATATGAGCACAGTGGGGGAGTGTCTGTTTATTTATTGGTATTAGGGTACAGGCATCATGCTGAGCTTCTCTTATGTCGCCAAATTTTATGTGTGCAGAAAAACATATCAATTTTTAGAAATTAAAACAAAAATTGTATAACTTGTAGGATCTACTTGTATTTATTTAAGCATGATGCCATTTTTTCCTGCTATAAAGTTTTTATGTTTCAATAAATATAAATATAAGAATAAAGAATGATATTTTTATGAATATGACTGATTTTGAGGAACAGAAATGATACTTCAATTGTACAACATTATTTGAAAATTGTGTGCTACTTGCATCATCTTTTATACAGCTTTTTCTGATATAGAATATTTTGTCATTAAATGAATCTACACATGAATTCAGATAAACGGTTATTTACCAGTTTTTCAGTTTCAGTAATTATATATATATAAATAAACAGATAGACAGATGATTTGTTTTAGATATCAAGATTTAGTATTTTTTGAATACATAAAAGCTATCAAAGTATTAAGAAAGTTATCATGTTTTCTTTTTGCTTTTCAGTTCCACAATATATTTGAAGCAAAAAGTGTTTTAGTTCAAGTTGCCTTTTCTTTGGCTGTGGCAGAAGAAGCATTACAGTTTGAACACAGAGATTTACATTGGGGAAATGTACTAGTACAAAAAACAAAGAAAACTCATTTAAAATATAAACTGATGGGTCAGCTTTATAAACTAGAATGTCACAATATTCATGTCAGCATCATAGATTTTACATTATCAAGATTACATACAGGTAAAAAAAGCTATTTTATGTATGTGGTGTCTAGGGAGAAATAAATAGTGTAAGCATTTAGATACAAATTTTTATTTCAGATTTCAATTAAAAGGAAAATAATCAAGTATGTGTCCTTCAACAATAAGAAAAACCAATGCTGTATAGTCAGCTATGAAATACTCATTTATAGAATACAATTTATGAAAAACAAATGTGGCAGACATGAACCAACTACAACCACTGAATTACAGGCTACTGACTTGGGACAGACAATTAAAGAATGTGGTGGAATTAAACATGTTTGGGAGAGTTCAACCCTCCCCCTTCCCTGGACAGTGGTGTTACTCCACAACATAGAAACAAATTGTAAAAATCTGTTGTAATTAAAACTGATAAGCAAATCATATTCTCCCAGACTAAAGTATCAATCAATACACATCCAATAGATTAAGTGTACTGATGTCATAGAGGTTCTATTATATAATGTGTATGCCATATGATAGTTTCTTAATTTAGGCTTAAAATTAAATATTGTTTGTTTGCCCTTTACCGACCGATCCTATAAATTCGTTCCGCTTGAAAATCTTTTATTTGTATTTACCAGCAAGTTATTATTTTATTTTATTTTTTCATTCCTACCAAAAATCTTATATTTGTCATTCCCGCTCAAAACTTTTTTACCGGAATCCTCGAGTCTTATCCATTTGGAATCACTTGAGCGTTTGACGCAAACACATGCATTTAGAGTTTCAAAGCATTTGTTTGAAATTGATGTTGAAAGTTTTGAAATCATGATATGACGAACATATGATAAGAGATTTTCTTTTTAATTTTGAGGTTATATATTGGGACAAAGATAAAGTTACACATCAGTACACATATATCTTTATACTTGAAGAGCAGGGTTCATTAAAAAAAGTTTGTCCAATATAAAATTATCAGCGTGTGTACAAAATATTTTGTAAACTGACGTTGTATCCTATGTATCCTGGTGATCCGTAGATCAGGATGATTATGTTAACGATGCCTTTGACCAGCATTGATATATTATGTATATCTGACATGAACCAAATGTCTGTAAAGTGGAGAATATTTGGGAGTAAAATCGCCAAGTTTTTCCATACAGATCATTTATAAATGTGATGTAAAATACTAGACAATTGAGTTTCAAGTCTTGTAGCATTTTTTGAAACACTGGCACACACGAAAATTTAATCACTCTTGGGACATTTTCTACTAGTAATGAATTTCTGCCTGGACATATTTTACCAGGACAAAGTTATCTCTTACAAAAAACCTTTAGGTCGAGGTAAGCGTACAATGTACGTAGTACAGAATATTAGTGTAAGTTAAAACTCTAAAAAGTTCCAGGCATATAAACGTTGAAAATATGCCACACAGCCCCATATTTTGATATTTGAAAACAAAATAGTAGTGCATAGGAATAAACTTCACATTCTACATGATAATTTTTTTTTAAACTTCCTGGGACTATTTTTTTCTTATACATGTAGTCCCAGAAACTTATTAGCGAAAGCATACTTAAACAAAAGCAATACAGGCAAAAATGACATCATGCAGATTTTGTATCTATAAAATAGAGCATTATACCTACCTGCCTACCCATGACAAAAAATGTACCGAGCTAAGTTATTTTTTGGGAAAGAAAAAGAAAATATTTTACCTACCTACCAACCCTGTATCAAAAAATATGATCGGAAAAGGGCAAACAAACAATATTTTAATTTAGTCCTTACTTGCTTTTATATGTAGTAATTTTAAAAAGTATACTTTTATTTTTAGAGGGAGTAACAACATACAATGATTTGTCAACAGATGATACATTGTTTGAAGGGACAGGAGATTATCAGTTTGAGATTTACAGAAAAATGAAGGAAGAAAATGGGTATGTTGATCAGTAATCATGTCCCATATATTATCATCATTATAGAAAGTTTGTTGGCTGTGGGGGGATTTTCTTTTGAAATAACTGAACATTTATTATTTTTGATGGGAAACCAATTTTTTTGGATTGTTTGATTATTTACACATGGAAAAAAGTATTGCAACACCAAATTGAAATTGAAATTAAAAAAACACTTTTTATTTTTTTGTGATATAATTTGGTAAAATAGAACTACTTAAACATTATTCAAGTATCACCTGAGTTTAATCAATAAATATCGACTCGGTAAGTTTTTATCTGCACATGCAGCTACTGTACCCATAAACAGCAAAACAGGTGTTTTCATCCTCATTGTTTTCAACACTTTAAATAACCAAAATTTTAAAGTTATGTGATTGACACCTTGTAATGGGTCATCGACAACTCTTAACTGCAGCAAGATGACAGATTATCAGCATGAGTGAAGCAGGAGGTCGCTGTAATAACTGCACGTATTGTTGGTCATCACCATTCCACTAGAAGTCGTTTTGAGAATTAAAAATGGCACTAAACGATGTTAAAGACCTTCCGAAATAAAGAAGACCCTCTATACCATTTGCTAGTGAAAATCAAGCATAAAAAAGGTTGGTCAGAAGGAAACCCCTTGCATACAATACAATCCAAAAAAGAGAGTGTTTGGCATACAGGGACCTTTTAACAAGAACTGTTCGAGATTGACTCATCGCTACTGGTTATCGTGCGATAAGACCATTTCGGAGACCTTTGTTCACAAACAGACACACAGTTTTCCGTATCCAATGTAGTGCAGAGCTCGCTAAAATTGAAAATTAGCATCATGGAGGAAGATTCATTGTTCCAATGGAATTCGGGTCATCTTCCGTGGACGGATCGTAGCCCAGATTTGAACCATATCGAGCATATATGGGACACTTTTGGGCGGGAAGTGCGCGAAAGGACACCCCAGTTCAAACACATCATGAAATAAACAATGCCCTTCATCAGAAATGGTTGCTGCTACCTTAGCAACAAATTAGTTGATTTTTGGCAGGAATCAGAAGACGTTAAGATGCGGTTATCCGTTTGAATGGAGGCTGCGCACAAAGTACTAATTCTTTGGCGTATAACGATCAACCATGATGTGAACAGTCATCTGAAGATTAATTTTGAAATGTCTGACATTGTAAAGTTCGACTACAGTCAAAGTTGTAAAATGCATTTTTTTGTACAAAAAACGCTTCATTTTGTTATTAAAATTGTGGTTATATAAATCATTTTTTTTAAACATTTTTTGTTCGTTTCAATGCCAATGTTATCATAAACTATGTTTCAATAATATTATACAAATATCTTATTATATATCATCCAAAAAAAGAGGCTGATTTTTCAATTTTTGAAAAATCAAGGTGTTGCAATACTTTTTTCCATGTGTATAGAAAAACTGTGATTTAAAATGAGCAGACAGGCAAAACCTCACAATTAAATATCAACAAATATCAATTTTTCCTCAATCAATGAAAGAGAAAAGATACAGAGTATTGAGTTTTTTGGCCTAATTAGTTCCAATGACCTCAAATCAGAGTATTTTAATATCTAAAAATGATTAGAAAAGTATGCATATGACATGTATGATCAAGGTTATTACAGAACATGGGTTTTTGCAAACTAAAAATAATACCATATATGCTTGAAAAATATTTAATAGAACAAATTAATTCTCCATTGGTATGTTACAGTGTCTCAACTAGTTTATCATTGTACAAATATTAACACCATGCATTGGACTACTTATTGTTACAAAAGTTTAAAATATGTTTTTTAGAGTGATATTACAAATTTGAAAAAAAACTTGAATATTATAATTATGAATGAACATGATGAAGTGTATTTTGTTTTGCAACTGTACTATTGTATATTTATTTTTAGGAATAACTGGGAAAAGTTTAACCCTAAATCCAACATCTGGTGGTTGCATTACTTGACAGATAAATTAGTGAAATGTAAAAGATATTCACGGAACACCAAAGAAGATCAAAACATGTTTAGGCAATTGAGACTTTTTATGAAAGAGATTCCTAGTTATAGTAGTGCTTGTGAACTTGTAACATGTTCTGAATTTTTATATTCATAGCATAGGCAGATTGCTGAAATGTAAAAAGTTGGTGCTTTTAAAATGTTAAATCATATTTTTATGTCTCACCATAAAGTCAAAGCCTGTATTATACTGGCAACATTTTATTTGTCAAAAGTAACACGATCTTTAGTTAATATTTATGGCTACCCTGCTCAAATATTACAATTCAGTCTTGAAAAATGTTTGCAATATTATTTCTCTACTGTTTTTCACAATACACAACAGATCCTAAATTTTTACATTTGTATTTTTGTAAAACAACTTTATTATCATTATTAATAATATTGAAAATGTTTGTTTATTGTCACCCTAAAAGGTATCATGCTAAATGCCTGAATATCTGCGATTAAGATCAGTCAGTTTAAGGTCAAGTTACAGTCAATGGGCAATGTTTCAAATATTTCTAGATGAAAAATACCACAAAATGTTCAGATAAGCGTAATGACATTGTGTTGTAAGTCATAAAAGAGTATTTTGATGTTTTTCACAACCCACTCGGTATAAACAGGTGGTTATTACCGGTACACCAAAAACACAATCAGTGACCATATGATTATTTTCTATCATTAAAATAGAAATTCATGTATCAACAACATTGATCGGTCATTTCTCGTCTATATTGTCAAATTCATGTATTTCTTTGACTTGTACATGTAACAGCCATGTGTAATTTTTTTTTTATCACACTTGCTTCAACAACAAAAAACTCAGAAATTAAGGATATTTGGTTAAATTTTTTTTTTAATTTCTTTTCAATGTATGATATATATTTTATTGTCAAATTCCTGTTTGCCAAATACTTGTATGTTATTTTAACTTGTATCACACAAGTAAAATAATCTGGTCAAGTTTTTCTTATTAACTTCTAGTTATAGCTTACTTTACTTATATTATTTATGAAGCTTTATATGAATAAGTTTGAAGAAGAATTTCCTTCATAATAAAAACAAGATACTTTGTTTATATTTAAAGGGAACAACAATGCCCTTTTAAAAACATTTTTTTTTGTTTGTTATTGCCTACTCGTACCTTGCAGTGGTGGGTAGGTAAGTAGGTATTTTCTTTTGGCCAGCAAAATGAATTACTTGTAAAGACAAGAAGACAACATTAGAGCATTAAAGAACTTTGTATCTTGTTATTTTAGTATTGTGTATAACTGAAATTTTATCATGTTGATTTTAGATATGATATGTTTTTCTAAGTAACGGATGAAGGTATATATGATTGAAAGTGTGAATGATTGTTTTTTTGGAGAAAGGGAATGAATGAATTGATTGGTTGTATGAGTTAAGGAATGGATGGTACATGTAGTATGAATGCATCTTTTAAATTGTACTATGGTTCACTGATTACATTATGTTCCAAATTGTACTAGGGATATATTCTTTTACTACATAAATTTCAATATGAAAAAAACTCTTCTTTATAGGAGTAATAACTCTTATAATTTCAATGGTTTTTTTTAAAGATGAAGCTCACTTTTTATTAATTTATTGAATTAAAAACCATTTTAATGTTTAGATGTCCATGCAATTGCCACTATTAAACATTTAACATAAAATATCCTCCTGACCTCAAGTTTTAAGGTTGAATTTTGAAAAACGACAGCAGAAATCATGGATATTAGATGCTAGTTGAATATTGATGCACAAAGCAAATCCTGTTTGTATTTTTACTGTAATTTTAAGCCTTATCTGTGTGTAATTAAGTGGTTAATACATTTGTAAGTGTTGTTCCTCAAACAAAATACATATGGGAGGCACTTTTTAAGAACCAACCCACCCATAATATTAAAAATTTCCACTTTACTTACAATTCATTTCAAAATTTGAAGTATAATTAGGGCTATTCCAGAAAAAAATGTATGGGGGGGTTGGAAGGCACATTGTATTAATAATACATGGGTGATGGGTATCAGAGCAACTTTTCACACTAATATGCACTATAATTCTCAATTACAATTGTCTGGGTGGCGGATGCTGAGAAAAACTGCCTTCCAACCCCCCCCCCCCCCCCCCCCCCCCCCACCCCCCCCCCCCCCCCCTACATTTTTTTCTGGAATAGCCCTTACTAGTAATGAATTTGAAATTGACTCTATTCATTATTTTGTAACACGATCAAAATGCACACAGATCAACAAATCAACAGTGATCCTAGCTTAAAACAATATTTTCTCCTTGATAAATAAAAAAACCTAAAAGGCACATAAGCAAAGTAATGGTGATACTTGCTTAAAACACTTTCTTAATCTGCTCACCAAATGAAGTTAAGAAGAGACTATAGTGTTTTATGGGGTCATTTTTTTTACCATTAAAGTTAAGTTCTGAATTAAATGTCAAGATTTAAAAATACAAGTCACCATTATATGACCTTCAAATGGCAAAAATAGTAAAATTTATACCTTTCAAAAAAATTTCAACTTTTTTGATAAATGAACATGATATTATAATCTGGACACTAGTTCAGCTAGGTGTCATGTAGAATTTTACATATTTGATCTAAATGGTCAATGTATGCAGAGTTTTGGGTTTTTACATATGTGAGCAACAGCTTTATCAAAATACATATTTACACACATTAACATTTTTGTAAAATACATTTGTAGCAAATTATCTTTTGGGGTAAAGATGTTGATCATATTTAATATAAAAAGGCTATACATGCAGTTTTCACTGTTTTGCATTAAATGTACAAAGTTTATTGATCTTATGCCAATGTAAGATTGAATTCAAAAATGAAAATACTGGTGTCTGAGAGCCTTATGCTATTGACATCTAAAGGATATCATTTGAAAGATTTATAATGCTTTTTGATTTACAATTTTCCCCCTGAAACTGATAATCCAAAATTTAAACTATTTCAAAATAATTCTATAACGGTGTGGAAAATTCTATTCCTCTATTTAGGTTTCATGAAATGTTGCCTTTTTTTTTGTATTGATAGTAACAAAAATTGTGCCTTAATCTCAATTTTTTGTTAATTTTATAAAATTGTGCTAAAATTTTGTTAAATATGTGTAGGAATGAAAGTTTAGATATTTTCATAAATGTACAAGAATAAACAGATGAAAATATAAAGATTTGTATTTGTAATTTATGCCTTTAAATATCTCTCAACAAATATATCATACAATACATAATCTTGGTTCAAATAGTCTGAAGTTCCATATGATATTTTGTAAATTATATTCATTATCATGATGTCTTTTAAGATTTCACATTTTATCTCCTCTATGAAACCATTGTTCAGGGATTCTTATTTCAACTTGAACCAATGTTTGGGGTAACTATCCATAATCGCATTAGAACAAGTAAACTTGTGATGAGTATCTAGGGATCACCCTGTGACTGTCTGAACCAAATACTTGAATATGACAGAAGTCAGAAAACATGACTATCTGCATATAGGGAAGTATACTCCTTTAATCTTTGAAATTTAACCTTATTCTGAATTCACTTTCTTATTTAATTATTGGTATTTGCTTGAAACTTGGTATTTTTATAGATCCTACCATTAATAGAAATGAGAAGATGTGGTATTAGTGACAATGAAACAACACTCCATCCAAGTCACAATGTGTAAAAAGTAAACCATTATAGGTCAAAATACAGCCTTCAATTCAACACAGAGCCTTGATTCACACGTAACATCAAGCTAAAAAGGGCCCAAATTGACTAGTGTAAAAAAGTTCAAACAGGAAAACCAACAGTCAACCACTGAACAACTGATTCCAGACTTTGGACAGTTGCATATGTATATGTTAATGCATGTGATAGGGATGTTATACTCGATAGTATATCTATGGGTTAGTCAACAATGGAATTATTATTGTCTATCTTTGTATTCATACAATTTCGCTATATTGATTCTTTAATTCCCTCAAAACTTGATGTAGGCTAAGTGTTGGAACTACATTTATTGCGTTTTCTTTAAATTTCCACAAAACAATACCGGTTGACATTAAACTAAAGTTTGAGCAATACTTTCAAGTGGAGTGTATGTATGTGGAAAATGTATAGCCAGTTCCTGAGTAAATGTTCCAGTTCATCCCAAAAGGACAAGTCAGGATAAAGATTTCTAATTTGTTACTTTTTAACCGGATTTTTGTGACAAAAATGTCGGTTATTGATTTGGGGATGTACGGCGGGCGGCCGGCTGGCAACCAAATGTTGTCTGTGCATTTACGCATGAACTGTTCAACCAAAGCTTCCCAAATTTTAATATGTTGTTACTGATGACAAAATGGAGGTCAAGTTCAATAATGATTATTTTGACTTTTACCGTTCAGGAGTTATGGTTCTTGAAAGATTGAAAAATGGCTTTTTCAGTCGTGTTCGTGCATTTACACATGAACTGTCCAACCAAAGCTTTTCAAATTTTAATATGTTGTTACTGATGACAAAATGGAGGTCAAGTTCAATAATCAACAAAAGCTTTTCAAATTTTAATATGTTGATACTGATGACAAAATGGAGGTCAAATTTGATATTGACGATTTTCACTTTCACCGTTCATCAGTTATGGTTCTTGTGATATTGGCAGGATACAAATAAATATTAATAAATCTGGTTTGCTGTCATTGTGACATATGTTTATTTAGTTTTTTGTTGGTGTTAAATGCCACTTTCAGCGACCTTGGCTATAATGATATTATGATGGGCATCTGTTTTTATTGTTGATGAATCTGTAGTTCCTAGCGATAACAATAATCTTGGTCAGGAAACCTGGCAGTCCTTGTCAATAGAGATCAGCATACATGTCTGGTCAATACCGGGGATGGAAATAACAAACTCATAGTTGACAGGCAAGTGAACCCTCTAGATAATCTCTTTAGGCCACTCTGACCTCTGTACTTTTTTGTTAAAACCTTCAGGCAATGAAAACAAACAAATTATCAAAACGACAATTTTATTAAAATCAAAGAGCTGAAAGCTCTGAAGAAAAATGACGCCACTGTCTCTAATATTGGGATAGTTTTTATGCAAGTCTTGATTTTCACATACCGTAATTAGTTTAACAATGCAACATGTATCGTAAGCATATAATTGATATTCGTATATGTGTGTGTGTGTGAAGTGAAGGTGACAACTGGCTGGTTTTTTAAGACAAATGAATAGGTCAAGACTAGCTGAATTGTACAAATAAATACCGTAGAAAGGCTTGTATATTTCTCACTGGTACATAGTCTGAATCTGAGTCCGTTCGCTTCCATTCACGTTTGCGCCCACTCATTTTCACCCCTTTCACTTTCACACCCTACATATTCGCACCCAATCTTAATTGGTTTTGTGTTTAACAACTATGTAAGCAAGTGTTTTCTTATAAGTATAATTGTTGTCATTGTCTCAAAATAAAGTGAGACAGCAATTTTTTTTTTTTGTGTTGAATAAATCTTAATTATGTTTTGGATAAGGTATTGCTAAAAATAATAATAATCCTTTCTAAATAAAGTGGTATTTTGTCAACGTTTTATTTTGTGTTGAATAACTCTTAATCATGTTTTGGTTAGTGTATTGCTATAACTTGTTTCATTGACTTGTTTCAAAATGAAGTGAGATTCTGACTATCATGACTATGTTTGTTTCTGCGTGTTGAATAAATTTTATCATGTTTTGGTTATATTAGTGGATTGCTATATTTTGGTTTCTATGTTTTATTGTTTCGTTGTTTCAGATCAATGGGACCAAGCTGTTAAAAACAATTATCTTTTGTGTTTTTTCCTTTAAAATCTTCAATGTTTTACTCATACCAAGCTATAAATACATTCAGTATTTACACCCAAGCAATTTAAAACAACAACCATAATTTTCCAATTATTCAACTTGAATTTGAATTAAAATTGGGCGTGAATGAGTAGAGTGTGAATGTGCGAACGTGTAGGGTGCGAAAATGTATTGGGCACAAACAGACCTGATGCCACACAGTCTGAACCCCCTTCTCCCACAAAATATTAAGTAAATAATCTTTTTGTTACTGCTATCAAAGGTCTAATGAAACTCAGATAGTTTCAAACATTTATCAAAGAATTCTAGTCAAACTGGCACCTAGTTAAATTGGCACCTGAACGTCGTAGGAAGGCGTCCCAGAAAAATAATAAAATAGCCTTGCCAGACGTCATAATTATTTGGACTAATACATGAGATATTGTGTATTTTTCTGCATTATTTTAACCAGTTGAGCATTTTACAGGATTGTTGGTTTAATGCTGTTTAAACTTTACTGAAAAACAAACACCTTAAATTTGCTAATTATTTGGCATGAAAGTTTGATTTATTGAAAGGGACTCATAGTTTTCCATTTTATTTTAATAATTGACTTGTTTTTACAATTACACAAATTGTCTAATTGTTAAAACAACAGCTTTGGTAAGGGCTTCGTTGTTTACCTTTATACACTACATATTCACTTTCGTTTCGTGGTTTACCAAAATACACAACAACATATTCACTATGTACTTGGTAACAGTAATTAATTAATTGAATAGAAAATATTATATCAAATATTATTGGATGCCGAATTGACGTCGAATAGGTGCCGATTTGACTAGATGCCAATTTAACCAGGTGCCGACTTGACTTGTACGTTTCAATTCCTCTGCGATCGTTTGCGGTATTTTCTTGAGAAAACCTATTTTCCATCATCAAAGAGAAGAAGAAACTGCTTTAAAATGATCCTGGAACGCTTCATGATTGTTAAAATAAGTTTAATTCACTCAAAAACAATTTTAAAACTTGCGATTAAACAGGAAGTTTCCAAAGCACGTGTAAAAGAAGAAATTAACCGGTGAGAGTGGAAATCCGTATATGACAGATATCCCTATAGTACGACTTTGAAAGTAAAACAGTTCAATCCTTTTGTAAAACAATCTTTAATATACCTATCACATTAATGTTTGAATGGTCTTAAGCTTATTCAAACCATATAAGTCGGTATGAAACACCAAAACGGAATGAACAATAACCGATTACGTTTTGTAGTTTACAAATTCTAAAACTGGTTCCCGTCAAACTACAACACTTTGTTCGAGTGTAGTGGAATACAAGCAAAAACCAGTGTAAACTGGGTCCTGGCTGGTTTAATACTACACAATGATGCATAATGATAACACAAGCAGATACCAGTTTGTTTGGAAAATAGAAAATACGAAACCAAGCGCGGTAGGCAGAGCAATGTAATGAAGTTCAGGTCGGCAGTTATGGAACAATGACTGCGTCATTTTCCAAAAATAAATACACAGTACAATTTGAAATACGTTACATATTCGACATAATTTTTATACTCTTTTTTACATTGAATAATGTATTAAAGTGTATAAAAAAATTTGTACTCACTATAAAAGATAGTTTTCAAGTAAAGAACTGTTAAGACCCAGGCATACCTTTGATCGTTTTTTAAATCCAAAACATGTCTTGGTTTTGATATTGCTTGCCGATGTTACTTTTTTAATAGAAAAAAAAAATCCATCCCACTTTTGATTGAAAATTTTGGCCTTCACGATATATAAGTTACAACTGACAATTAAGTAACATGGGTGCAGTCATTGAAATGAAGATAAATCGTTATATTCAAAATTAAGTGTTTGAATAATCCCAATTGGTAGTTATATGTACCCAATTATTTATTATTATATAACACCTTGTGGACTTATCCATATACCAAAGGCAGAAAAATATAATTTATTTTTCCTCAAATGGATTGAGAAGTCTTTCTGAACTCTGGAAAGACAAGTAAATTGTGTATTTTTAAGCGAGGATTGATAGGCAAGGGAAATAAGTAATATAAATGTAAGAAAGTAACAGAAACCTATACTTTTGAGTCTAAAAATACAGGCCAAATAATTTTTTCTTGAATTGAAACAAGAATTTGTTTAAGAATGTTCTTTGAAAATATAACAATTGTCGCCTACAGGGTAATAATTGTATTTTGCAATCTACAGTACTGTAGTAAATTCATGAATTATCTCCCTTAAATCATTGTATATATTTTATGAAAAGTTATCACACAGTCTAATGGTAAAACAAAAATTGTGGTTTTTACTACAAAGTTAATACTCCATTATCTGATACAAATGTTATACTAGATTAAAAAAACTGATTTGATGAGTATGATTATCATGGAACATGATGTGGAGTGAAGATTTGAAGTTGTATGTATGAATATAATGTGCTCTCTAAAACATATAATATAAAGCTTTCAAAGTATTGAATGATTGAATCCTTTCACATTATCACTTATTGCTGTAGCCAACATTTAAATGTTATAAATTTTTTATTTTCTTACATGTATTCAAATTACTCTCTGAAATTGTGTTAGATCAGTTATTGCAGTTATTGTTAATCTGTCTGACAACTTGACAAGCAAATATTCTGACAGAATAAAAAGAACATTCAATACATTATTTATGTATAAAGCTGTTTCATCCTAATTTTAACAACTGTTCTTAATAGTAAGGCACCCAGTTACTGCCATCATTAGGTAATAGAATTCCGTTAACTAATAATACAATGTCCACTATCCACCATACACCTAATCCTCCAAGTGTTAACAGTTTACCTACAGCTGTACCTGAAATCATGGAAATATTGCATTTTATTATTTTATTATCAAAAAATTTTACAGTGTATTTTTTAATGCATTTGATAATTTTGTGTGTTCAATTAAGCCAAAATGAAATAATATCTGTATCTAGGTAGTTACTGCATCTTAGTGCCAAAAAAAAGAATGACAATACTAGTACTACTAATGGAATCTATATAAGACATTCCCAAAGTTCACTTCAAAAGTATAATCAAAGATCAGATTGCTCTGAGGGATACGATTGCCATTGTTTTCATTGACACATGTATATGTTCTGGACCATATGAGTATTTGGACCATACACGTATGGTCATGACCATATGGGTATATACTCATATGGTCGGGGTAATTAACACTCTGTTACAGTTAACTTTTAATACTTCGAAACTCTTCATTTGATATGGCCGTTCATTCAAAACACGCCATCATATATATAAGTAATTTTATTATTATATTACAATAAAAAGATAAGTTATATCATAATAAAAAGATAAGCTTTATTAAAATAAGAAGTTTCAGATAGTTAATTTTACTTAATTGTCAAATTTATAGTAAACACATTTTATACCGATGATTATTACCAATGGTCATTACCGATTTGTTATTACGAGTGAATGGCAATATGTCGACTAAAAAAATTCCAAAAAATTCTTAATGAACGGTTACACATGAAGTCACTAGAAAGTAACATAGTTTATTTAAGTTGTCTGGTGAATATGGTGTATTGCAGTCATTTTGCGATATTTGAGATTTTCTTAAAAACATTGTCATTGTAGACATCAGAATGGCCAAAGACCTTGGTATCACTGTACGCAGCTGCAAAAAGGGCTAGCTTTCCACTCGCAAACAAAAGGGTTGCTAAAAAGGATCCTGCACAAATTTCTTGCAAATGCAAAAAAGCTATGATACCGTTTGGAAGTGAATGTCACACCAAGCCTACATGCAAGAATGTAACTAGCGTATGAAATCAATACTTAATTTTAACGTAGTTTTTGGAATATAAAATTGATAAATTGTCATTTATAACCATCACTGTTTTTTTAAGATAACATGTTTGTATTATTGAAACGTTAATAATGTACATGTAATTTGAAAAAAAAAAAAACCACCTATATGGTCCAAATACTCATATGGTCAGGACGGTTAATAACCAAACGAGTATTATACTCATATGGTCCGACCATATGCGGACGGTCATGACTATATGCGTATGGTCTAAATACTCATATGGTCGGGAACATATACATGTAGCTGGATAATATTATTTTCAAAACTAATTCAACTGCACATGTAAAATGTAATTTACGTAATCTGAATAGTTACAAAATAGCCAATCCCGAATACAAGTGTATGAATAATGTACTTATTGTGTTTTATTTTTGTACTATCAATTCCAAGTTTACTTTCCACAGCAGTCACTGAGACTCAGAGTGAGAGAAGGTATTTCACTTCGTATCTTATCACCTATTTTCCTACGTTAATTCTAGGAGGAACCCCATTCCTAACTCTTTAAATATATAATTTCCTTTGGGTCAGTGGTCATGACTCCTTTCCGTCCACATTCCTCGGTTTAAATTGCGATTGTTTTTAATATAAAACGGCGTTTATCGACAAAACTAGTTAATTTTTCTCGAAGTGTTGTATTGTATTTTGATTCAGAATTGATGGAAGTCACTTCCGGAAAGAAGACAACTTGAATCGATAATATGGAAGACTCCATTTCGCCTGAAGGGGTGTTGTAGTTATGCATGGGCATAATTACCTAAACAAACCCTGGAGCAAGAACATATATTAAATGTTATTTAAACGACCTAGATGGTTCTCTATTTCTTTATGGAAGTACAATATCAAATATCAGTTTCATAATGGTGACATATAAGAAAAACTCCACTTCAGTTCTTATATGACAGAAATAGATAAATCGGAATTCAGAGAACTCTCGCATTTTTATCAAAACTGGGGAATTCCCTCCGACGTGTTTCTTAACTTATAAAAACACTAAATATAAATACTGCTTAATTCTGATTTTCTGTGTTGTTAAAAACATGCATATAAGTCAAGGGAAATATCAAACATGAAGATTATGAAAAGATCATTATAGGAAAGTTGTTTAAATTCAATCCCTTTGTTTGTTTTTACCTTTTAAAGCAAGACAATCATAAGAATCTGAGATGTTCCTTAATGTTTAGAATAAAACGGTTGACGTGAGGGCATGGCCCTGAGCCAATGGTATAAGTCTACAGTTTGCATTAAAGCAATCGTATCCCAAAACCCTTATTCTGTTGATATCAGTTTCTTTTGTATTAGAAATAATAATGTGTTAGGGGCAATAACCACTATGAAAAGCAACTTCAACAATGTTGTCAAGTAAACTTCTGTGTCATTTGGTCTCTTGTTGTCTTATTAGCAATCATTCCCCATCTTCTTATTTTTATATTATTACTAGTTTTTCTCTGAAGTCAGTACCTCATGCATGTATTTCATATCAAAATTATATCATGTACTTTTTTCTAGACAATAGTAATGTTATCCCACCTGAAAAAGCCTAACAAAAATCATAAGAAGTTTTGCACATTTTGCAGCTTAAAACCTACACTTTTTATCATAATTTTAGAAAAATGTGGTAATACCTTAGTCATAAAGTATATATTGTAAAGAATAAAGAAACAATCCTTACATACTTGTGTCTAATCAATCATTATATACGGGTACTGTAATCTTTTGTATAGTTTTATATGTCATGATTTAATTCTTATGTACCTGTTTGTCCTAAACAAAATCTGTCCATTCCCAAAAAACCAAGAAGTACAGAATATATTAAAGTTGTTAGGAAATAATGACCTGTGTATCTGTAAAAAAAGAAAAACAATAAACTAATATTATAATAAAAATTAAGCTGAAAAAAGTAGAAAATATTCATGCTCTGAGTATTGCATGTATTGTCAATACTTTCAATAGTGAAATCTCAAATACCTTTTTAAGTGACTAAAAAAACAAATTAGAAAGTTTTGCAGACATTAATAATTCGTTTGCATCAACTGCAAGTATATATACAAATATAACCATGGAATTGAGATGCACTTTATCTATAATAAACTAGGTAAAACTAGAAGTTTAAAGTAAACTTGTTTTCTAATGGAAAAACATACAGATAATAATATCTAGTGTCATAAGTATCCCAGGCCATGGGTAGCAAATGATTAATCAAAAAACAAATGTTTGTTCATTTTGTAAATGTATAACTTTCTCAAAACAATTGAAGTATTTTACATCTGATGTAAAGCCCTGTAGTTTAAAATTCTGCTATTGCATTCTACTACTTTAATTAAGAAATAATTCATGGAAGCCATAGATTGTTGGAAATTTACACATGGCCTGGGCCGTGATATTCGAATTTTATCCTGAGCGTTAGCGAGGGATAAAATTAACGAATATCACGGCCCAGGCCATGTGTAAATTTCCAACAATCTATGGCTTCCATGAATTATTTCGATTCTAATAGGACAAATACGGTCATTAAAGAACTGAAGCGATGGTAGGTATGCTGTGTGTGTGGCTGTTCTTTTTTTACTCCCGGTTCGAGCTCAAATATTCATAAAATCTGTAGCTTGCATGGATCGTTTAGTGAATAACCGCTAGAAAAAAAAAATCTGTTTAATTCTTTAAATTCACAAACCCAACATTTGCCATTTTTAATTTACATGTTTTTCTCGTAAGCTACCGTCAAATCCAAAGTTGACATTTTGTAACTAAGGAGCCGCCATGTTGACTTGCTGAAATCAGTAAATATGCGAAAAATGCAATAGAATAGAAAATAAAACAAAACCTACCTTACAAATCAATTTTAATACAATATTATACGAATTTCGATGGTTCACTTTTCAGAAAACGTTCAACTGTAGCGTTTTCATTTGTATGACGTCATGTTTTGAAATGCGTCAAAAACATTAAAAGACTTTCGCGGAATTTTATTTAAATTTTATTTTGTTGATTTCCCCGAGATCTTCAGACTTGTGCATTACTTCTTTTTATCATGCATCCGAATTAAAATAAGTTATTTTGTCTTTTTTAACTGCAATTTAAAAAAAAATAAAATCGGCAAATGGTTTACAAATAGGTTCCAATACATGTGGATTTACGTGGGAAGTATATTGTAACAGCCATTATTATGTATATCTCTGAGTCTGCGCTAAGTATAGATATATGGAGAATTTTATCACGGTGTTGTTTACAAAGCGAAAGAAGCACGTCATATTAGAATTCATATATAAAACATTCCCTTAATTCAAAGAACACCATTTAAAGACAAGCTAAAATTGTCAGATACAATTAACAAGGTTAAAAATCTTACTTGATACATGGAAAACCATCTTTGAGGAAATATCTGTCACCAAAACATTCTATCCCTGGTAAAACAGAACAGTTCACTTTGGTCTTCTGGACATCTTCATATCTTCTCCCACCATACTATAATTTAAAATGGACTTTGGCCATATAAACTGAATTTTTTTTAATTCATCTCTATACTATTCTTTCTGTACATCATTTACATGTATTTTTGATTAAAAATTCTTTAACAAGAATTGTCAAATTAAATATAAACTTTAAGTAAAGTAAAGCGAGAAGAATCAGAATTTTCAGACCAACAATTCTTATGAATTGTACAAGCAGGCAAAAAAATCAATAAAAGTCAAAAGTTCCTGTCAGTACTAAATATAACATGAGAAAATGAGAAAGATACAATGTGACATCTTTTCAGACCTAGCAATTTTGTAATCATACTGACCTTTGTACAACCATATCCTAATTCTTGACGTCTTGTTGCATTACCATTTAAATCTAATGGATCACTACAGTTCAGAAACTCTAATGGTCTGTAAAAAATATAAGTCATGAAAATAACCATTGTTAAATAGTAGGAAAAAAACCCAATAAGAATAGTAAACAAGAGGGAACATGGTGAAATGTGTCACCTTATTTGCTAATCATTGATATATTATGTTCATAGTCTCAAATTGACCTAATTGCTTATAGTATTAGAAAAAAGACCAAAACTCAAAAACTTAACTTAAACCACTAAAACCATGAAAATGAGGTCAAGGTGAGATGACACCTGGCAGTTGGACATGTACACCTTACAGTCCTTCCATACACAGAATATACTAGACCAGTCACCTATTGCATTTAGTATCTGAGATATGCACTCAACCACCAAAACTTAACATTGTTCACTTATCCATGAAATGAGGTTGAGGTCAACTGAAAACTATCTGACAGGCATGAGGACCTTGCAAGGTACGCACATACACGTACCAAATATAGTTATTCTATTACTCATAATACATGTAAGAGAACTTAACATTACAAAAAATCTTAACTTTTTTTTTCAAGTATTCACTGAACCATGAAAATGAGGTCAAGGACAATGGACATGTGACAGAAGGAAACTTCTTACCATGAGGCATCTATATACAAAGTACGAAGCATCTACAATGTAGGACTTCCACCTTCTAAAATATAAAGCTTTTAAGAATTTGGCTAAGGGTGCCGTTGACGGGTCACAATCCCAATGTGGAGCTTCATGCGACAAAATTCGCAGGCTCAACAAAAAAAAGATATGTATATATTTTAAAGTTAGTGCAGCATTTGAAAACAAAAGGATGCCAAAAGAAAAATTTCCATCAAAATACTATAAGGACACAAATAATTTAGTTTATTTTCTGACAATACAATTATATACAAAACATGCTTATACATGTTATACAACATTGTAAAAGTAAACAAGTAGAGGGTTAAGTTTATAAGTAATAAAATTGAGAATGGAATTCTTAATATAGTTTGTCCTTATCCAATTTTCTGTCATGAATCCATTCAAGGTCTAGGTACACATGTATATTGTTTAGATATGGATACATGTACCTCTTCTTGCTTACATTTTTTTTCTTAGACATTTGAGATGACAGATTTGCAAGTATATATAACATGTATAATAATGCAAAGCAATCACAAACAATAATCAAGAACATGCAAGGAAATCATTGATTGATTGCCTTTATTGTACACTTGTTGGCTTTCAATCCTGGTGGAAGTTCATGCTATTCATTAAAAATATCCATATATAAATATAGTTGAGTTTCTGAAAGACATTATCAAATGTCTTTTGTCTGAATGATGTCCACACTAATGAAAAGTAACCTTCAAGACATTAAAGCTACTGAGCACACTTGGCCTTACATTGACAGAACTGGCAGATTTGATACTTTAGTCCCAATGTTAACCAGCGCATACCCTTTTAAAGCACAGAGAAGAAAAAACATTGAGCAAAACACACGGTTGAGAAAACCTGCACATTGAGATAATTTTTTCCAACAGGCCTTAAGATTGAGGATTGACCTCCCAAGTATGTTGTACGTCAACCACAATACACATGTTGGACCAATCATTTGGATCATATTTCAGGAAAAGAATATCTCAAAATCTCTAGGGATAATATACACCTTATATATGCATGTTATGGCTATTACTGGCTGACCTGAGGATCGGTGCCACTTGAACTATAGACGTCATACATGTACAACAATCACTTTTCAATTGTGGTGTAACGGTAGTCACTTTGTTTTCTTGTTTATTCTATTTATTTGGGGAAATTGGTTAATATTAGTATTACTTATAGTTCCGTAACTCTTTCTCCCGAGACTGGCAATGTAATTATTCTTGTCAGGACTTCCTGCTTCTTGCACGTGCCTGACATTGGGCCCTGCCGGGCTTGTTGTCCCTAGGAACTATAAGTATGAAGTCACTCACCAGGTTTGTGGCAGTCTACACTTAGGATTTGAAATGAGCAGAAGCTCATACTGTTTTGGCTTTCAAATATGGAACTTTAAACATGTTAACATGGTTAAAAGGACAAGTAGACTAGCCACAACCGTATATTTTAGTATTTCTTGTATGTAACTTATAATTCAATCATATGTATGTCTTTAAATAAACATCTTGTTTATGTTAACATGTTTTACATACTTTGTCCAATATCCCAGCAGAACTTGGGTAGACAACAGGAAGACAGCGAAGCCTTCTTCTTCTTCTTCTTCTTCCATATACAGTTCATACCACCATCTGGTGTATTATCGAACTGATGCGTGGTGCAGACAAACCAATATTTACAGTGCAGTTAAAAAATAGTATGTACAGTTAAAAAATTCGCACAGTCCTTAATACATCTTGGTCTTCTGCAACTCACACTTGAATGTGTCAATTGAGTTGCAGGCTACAGTAGTTGGTGGTAGACTGTTCCATAATCTGATGGCGTCTGGGAAGAACGAGTACTGGTAAAGCTGCGTTCTTGCGAATGGAACAAGGAATCGTTGGTTGTGTCCTCTTAATGTTGCTGCTGTTGGGATTAAGCAGGATGTTGGTATTGCAACCAAGTGGTTAACTATGCGGTACATCATTATAACTTTATTCGTTGCTCTACGCTCTTGTAGGGTTGGCCATTGCAGCTGGTGTAATAGGTTTGTTACACTAGTGGTTCGGTGGTAGTCACCAGTAACAAATCTTGCTGCCCTACGTTGTACCATTTCCAGGTTGTGGATGTTGTTTGCTGTGTGTGGATCCCAAATGATGCTTGCATACTCCATCTGTGGTCTCACAAGGGTCTTGTAGCAGAGTTCCTTGGTCTTTCGTGGGCATTGTGATATATTTCTCTGTAGAAAAGCCCTGGTGTTGTTGGCTTTTCTTACTACTTGGTCTATGTGAGTAGTCCAGTTTAGTTTGTGGTGGATGTTGGCCCCCAGATATTTTGCACATTCTACTTCCTCTAAGACGTGACCATGGATGATATATGGCTGTCTGATTGGTTTCCTCTTGTTGGTAATCAGGGGCTAAAAAATTTTGTTACAGCTAGCTAGCCCAGGACTTATTGGCAGCAGGATTTTACTAGCCCTGTTGGAAGAACTGCTAGTCCATAAAAACTGACCTGCTAGCCCTAGTATGCCTTAAAAATTAAGAGTTTGCTGCACAATACAAAGTAGGTGCCCTTTGTTTTGAAGGAGACATTATACACTGTATTTAATATTTTTTGTTGATCTGTTATTATTCTTTTGGTGCTTAACCTAACTAAGTTGTTCCCACATTCAAAGCAGACTTTTTATTGGCTAGCTTGGGGCAACTAACGGCAATATTCACAGAGCATTGTCTGTTTTTTTCATCAGCAACAGCCAAGGTAATCATTGTGTCCCAGTTCTGCCAACTTTTCGGGAAGTGAATGCGTTTTTTGTTGGCCAAATTGTTAAGATCAAAGAGAAAAAACAACAGATCAAAGGAAAATGCCGCCAAATAAGCATGAACATGTGTGAGTCTCGCGCTAAAGACTTGACAGCCCTGCTGTCCTGGACGCTATTATTGTTTTTCCGCGGTTTAGCATTTTGGGGGGGATGAATTTTCAGCCTCGTTACTCCATTCATCTACCGTTTTTCGTTTAGAAACTGACAAAGTTCCTAGGGTTCCCGTACTAATATATTAAGAAATATTTTGTTGCATAGTTTCGTGCTCAAGAGCTGTGCAACAAGACATGTCAATACCAATCAATACATCATACCCTCAAATAACGTTAATCGAAAATCTCGGCACGATAAGCAATGTACAATACCTCAATCAATGGTATGAGAAATCGATATTTAAAGTACGAGAATCAACACATGATACCAGGCCACCCAGACATGCCAGAGTTATTTGTTCTATGTTTAAAATATGTACAACAGGACCTGTACAAACCAGTTCAAATTCTTGGATCCCGGATGACTTAATTGAATCGAAATGGCTAACATAGAATAGTGATGAAGGGATTTTTCACTTTCTATTTTGGAAACGTCAAGAATTTTTTGTTACTAGTCCGTCGGGCATATCGGATTACACATTTTAATTGCCCGAGGCGTAAATGATCTAGTCCCGGGCGTCGGGCTAGTGGATTTTTTAACCCCTGGTAATGTGAATGACTTGGCACTTTTTGGGATGAAATTCCATGAGCCAATCATTCTCCCATTCTTGTAGGGTTTCCAGATCTTGTTGAAGTAGTTCTGCATCTTTGGTGTTTTTTATTTCCCTGTACAAAAAAAAGCCAGTGGAAACTCCACCCCCGTTTCAGTGGCGTCAGATAATTTGTATTATGACGTCGAAATTTTACGGGAACCTGTGTGATTTCCAGTAATAGTAGTAGCAATAAGGTATATTTAATTAAGGGATGTATGTATGTTCCGTATCTCCCTCCTTTAGTAGGAGCACCACCATGGGTTATGGTGTAAAAAGGAAGACATTTAACACACTGTATCGATACAGATTTAATGTGAGCATTTGCCTATCCAGTTTCCCAGCCTGGCCGTGACGGGTCTTACTACCAGAAAGTTAACCTTCCCCAAAACAATAAGTACAATGTAATAAAGCATACGAACACACCCACTCACCTGACTCACTCATCCTCAAAAATATAAAAAATGCATATTATAAAAAAACATTATATACAAAATAAAGGATAAGGTCACCCCGGATGCCGCACAAATGCCTAGACAACGAACGGGAAACCGGAGAGGACATACTTGGAATCCAAACCGATACCGCTAAATGCCCAGCTGTATTCCTGGTAGAGGAAAGCCGAAAATCCTATGATAAAGGATCTCGGAAAGAAACTACCGATCCATTAGGGGAACAGCTAAAACCCTCAGACATCAAATAGATTGGTCTGATAGTTTCCCACATGGAAACTACTAATGGATCCCATCTGACTACATGTCTCAAACAAACCTGAAAATATCTGCAGAAATCTTTCTCAACAAAAAAAATATAATCCAAATCATAAAATATACGATGTAAGGATAATAATATTTATCCATGAAATCAATTTGACAAAACAATTTCAATGATGTTGAAGGATTGTCTCTGCAAAAATTTTCACGTCCGCTCTCATCGGCATGCTCGACAGGATGTTCCGATTATTAATTTTAAAACCACTTACAAATTTGTACAAAAAACAAGTGGTGCATGAGGGACGTAAAGCTCGTCACATTTGTCTTCATAACATTCTTCTATGTCAATACTTGAAACAGCACAGAGTAAAACTATAAAATGAAGGCAAATGTCCGTCTTAATCATTTTGGTTGCTAAACTTCTACATTTTCATTTTTTGTTTTTCTTCATTATTATTTCAAAGTCATTTATGTTCTTTTTAATCAAATAAAAATCGGTACTTATTTCAAACGCAAAATCGACATAGATGCACAAAATCTGAAGACCAAAATGTTGCTATAAGTTGCCAACATATTTTTATTTTATTTTCAATCATTGTAATAAGTATCTTGCATAAATAAGATAGTTAATGATATATTTTTTGCTGTAAGTGGCCACACAATTCACGTCATACTACCCAGTAATAATCAAGTAAAAATAAAAATAAGTTCGTCGTTGTTGACATATGAATCTGTGAACCGAAAAGTGCCAAGTTGGAAGCATATATATATGTAACCTGTCACACATATTGTTTACCTTTTTCTCATTTCAACACAATGTCAGATGTTACTAATTTATTTAAAGCGACAGTCAAAACTATAAAAAGTAGAAATAAGATTTCAAAGGAAAATGGAAAGAAAGAATTTACTAATATTTTCCCTGCCACAAAACAGAGGAGTGATTTTGAAAACACAGCAAAAGGATTGGTAAGTATAAGGGGTTTCACTTCTTATTGGTGACAAGAAGGCTAATTAAGTGTAGAAATGACAAAACAGATTTAATGTAAAACAAATAAAATTTTAATTATTTCAAATAAATAAATATAAACAGACAGTGCATTATAATTACAGCTCTCCAACATCTTCAATAGGCGCTCTATCTCTCGTCAAGTTAAAGCGAGAATTGGTAACTTTGTCGTAACCATACAGATATCACTGCAAGATGTTTAAAAAGACAATATACTGCTGATTTTTTAACGTTATTTATAAAAGCTTGTTCTGTTAAGGTTCATTGATCATTAAACAAATGGACAAATTTGACTGTTTTTTCACATCAAAAACTACTCTGTGTACAGACTTACCTGTGCTGTTTGGAAAGTTTTAAGGCCTAGCATCCACATGTATATAAAAGTTAAATGCATTTAGTGTTTAACCCTTTCCTCCATAATAACGCCTTTTGACGCCACCCCCTTTACTCCATAATCTTTTAATGACGCCTGTGTAGTACCTCAGTTGAAACGCTATGTCTCCAAAATGTCTGCATCAGACTTCAAAAAAATTTATCCAATATGAAAAGGAGATTCATGAGAATATCTGACTTGAATTTCATTGATCACTGAAATATTAGTTTTCACAATGCATTAACACTTTAAACCTGATGATTTTTTTTACTGAAAAAAGTCCTATGCGAAATCAAGTATTTAAAAAAAAATATCCATGGAGTAAAGGGTTAAGAGAGATAAAATCTTTCTTGGTTTTTGATGGGCATTTTTTTTCCTTTCTGTGAAAAAATTAAATTTTTCAATATCTTGATTTTTTATGTCAATTTTCACTGAACTAGTACACCAGTTGAGAACCACCTCTGGTTGCAGAATTTTCTTGTTGCGTTGAAGACCCATTGGTGGCTTGTCTGCTCTTTGGTCAAGTTGTTGTCTCTTTGACATATTCCTCATCATGCCCATTTCCATTCTCAATTTTATTTTGACTCTTATTGTTTAAAAAAAAGCAAATCTTTATCAATTTGTACTTTTAACATTTTAATGGTATTTCAAGATTGTGTAAAATAATTCTGATATTACCTGAAATGTTTTGATTTATAACCCACATTGAACAGTTATTTTATAGTTTCAATATTCTTCTTAGGTATCAACCATTACACAGTTGAAAGATTTTCTACTAAAGCACAGAAAGGATTATGTAAATGCAGGCAGGTAATTAGATATGACAAAATTATTTACCGCTACACATATACATTTGTAGAATTATGGAGATGTGGTCGAATTGCCAATGAGACGACTTTGCACCAAAGGTAAAAAAAAATGGATGTGAGCAATTATAGGCAACCATACTTATTTTAACAATGATGTCAAAAGGGATTGAAAAGTTTGCCAAGAGTGATCTATGAATTATCTTAAAAACATAGGCACACATACATAGAGATACACCATGTACACATACAATAGTTAAAATAAACAGAATACAATAATTTTTAGAATTAAGTAACACCAGTCTAAATTTGAACATAAATCTTTCCCATGGCTTTGAGAAATCATTGCACATTTGTTCCAGTAAACAATTTGTCTTAACTGGACCAGACTCTTTTTTTTTATAAGTCTTTTACACACATGAATCAAAACTACGGTAAACATTGGAAATTGTGTTGTTGTATGAACATTTCTTCAAATGAAATAGACAAAATGCCGACTGACCAATTACAATGTATATATATTTGAATTAATTAATGTGGATGATCATTAATGACCCATTCGATAAACAGATCTGTAACAACAGATTATGACACCTGTTGTAACTGTTGATTAACATGGGGTTGTAAACAAAGTCATAAACTTGTCGCCAGGTAAAATTTTGTAGAATTTTTTTTTTTTTTTTTTTTAACTTTTACCAATTAAAATGAAGATCAATATTGTCAAAAGAAATGAAAATTTTCACATGTTTTAAATGTTGGGGCCAGAAATATCGCCAGCAGCTGTTTTTGTCGCCCGATGAAATAAAACATCACAAATTGCGACATTGACGACGCACAGCGCAGTCCCTGCATGATTAGGTCAAAACTTAAATTTTACTTGCTATTTGGTTCAGTAATGCATATCTCTTTACTGGATCAGACTCATTTTTACTAAACTCTGCAATCTTGGGAATGACTGCTGTGTGTTAGTTAGATTGTGGTTCATATTCATATCACATTTACATGTTATGATCTTGAATGTAATCAACAGATTACTAACAGAACATTAAACATCAGTCAATTCAAAAATAAGCATCTTGCTATATTTAAACATTAAATACAGTTTGACATTCATAATCTCAATGTTGAGCAGACTGATAAAATATTTTGAGATAACCGTGAAAACATAATGTAAATCTGGCAAGTGTGTAAGACATTTTCCTTGAAATAACAGAAAGGAGTATGTTCAGTAAGACCCCTTTTTGGCCCCAAAATATAGCAGTTTTAGAAAATTGTGAAAATGTAATCCATAAGCTTTATTTTGGAAAGTAAAATGATTCTGCTACATAAATATGAGCTGTTTTTGACAATACAATGCACAAATATTGCGTACTGGTATCATAAAGTCATGCTAAATTACTGGAATCTTCCAAATTTTAGAATTTTGGTTAATTTTTAGACGGTTTCCGTCTAAAATGAAAGTGGCCGCATTCGTGTTCATTCATAATATTGAAATGTAAGTTGTATTTGATGATAATACAAATCATATATAAAGGTTGAGGATGAACACGGATGCAGCCACTTTCATTTTTGACAAAAAACATCTGAAAAGTGACGTTTTTTTTGGCATATTTGATAGATTTTTCATATATATAAGCTTGAATCAGAGCGTTTTTAATGATTAAATCAGTTAAAATCTTTCACACAAACTAATTGAATCAATTGAAATAGACACTTACCTGTTTAAAAAGTGTCCAAAAGCTTTCGTTAGTTGAACCTGAAATTTAAGTCAAAATCGGCCCTTACCGGACCTACTCCTTTTGAGTTGAGGGAAATTAACTTTAACTGTGTAAAAAACATAGTCATGGTTGTATACCCAAATATATATCCATTTATTTGCATTCTCTCAAATATGATGAATGTAACAAAACTTTTTGCTTTTAAATATATGAAACAAATAATTGTTTACTTTTCAGTTTCTTGTCGTCAGATGTATCATCACTTACAGACACAGAAAGAGATCAGATTGATACAGAAGCTCAAACTGTCATCAAGAAATGTCAACAGACCATTGTTATGTTTAAAAAAGATGGTAATAGAAGGAAATTATTGTCATAAATAATACATTTGTAATTGAAATGTACATGTACAACGTTATAAAGATATAACTGAAACATACTTTTTTTAGCAAATTTGAAAAGGTCAAAATAGATTCAATTCCATTTTTTTTAAATTTCTGAATAACTCTTTCTTCTGTTACCTATTCCAACATAGGACTCTGTCACTCTGACTTCCTTTTAACTGAGTTTTACTGTGCTTATTGATGTGTGTTTGTCTACATTGGTTAGAGGTATTGGGTAGTGTTGAGATCTCACAAAACATGTTCAACCCTTATTTCTGTTCTTTGGTCAGGTTAATGTCTCTTTGACACATTCCCCGTTTCCATTCTCAATTTTATTAATTGTTATTATTCCCCTACTGACAAAATCAAAGGGGACTCTAGGTTTGGCATCCATCCATCTGTCTGTCTGTTCATCTGTCAGTCTGGCAAATAATTTTTTTTTCATGCTTGAAGATATTAATTTAATATATTGTTTGATCATAACAAGTTCTAGATCGAATTTTAATTTTGTTCCAGTCTGATAATTTTTTGCAGAGTTGTGGTCTTTTGACTTAGAAAATTCACTCAAATAATCAGTTTTCGGAACTTTTTTTGTTATTCTTGAAGATATTGATTTGATAATTTGTATATAGTTTTATCATGAAAAGTTACAGATCAAGGTCAAATTTTGTTCCAGTCTAATGATTTTGTGCAGAGTCATGGTCCTTGGACTTCAAACATTCACTTAAATGATCAATTTCAACACTTGTTTGCGTCATGATTGAAGATATTGATTTGACATTTGTAAAGTTTACACAAGTTATATATCAAGTTAGAATTTTGTTCCAATACAATGAATTTTTAACAAGTAGGGGACTATGTATTGCCATGCAATATTCACAGAATGCTTGTTAATTTACATGTCCAAACAGCCCATCATCAGATTGTTCATCCTCAAGTGAAGGAACACAGAGATCACGTCATTAGAATTATAGAAGATTATCTTAAAGGTAAGCATTATTTATTTAATAAAAAAATGAGTGTTTAAATTGTTATTCCACTACTTCTATCAGCATATAGAGAGTGTCTTGCCTTATACATGTTTTAAGAATAAGGATATGTGGTATCGATGCTAATGAGAAAACTATCTACAAGAGGCAGATATCAAGTAATGTGGATGTAAACAACAAGAAGTCACTGTATAATTGCATTTTTTTTTTTATTTATGCCCACTTAGGGGCATTATATTTTTTGGTCTGTGTATTTGTTTGTTTGTCCGTTCATTCATTTGTTTGTTTGTCTGTCCATTTGTTTTTTTCATCTGTCCCTCCCACTTCAGGTTAGAGCTTTTGGTCAAGGTAGTTTTTGATGAAATTGAAGTACAATCAACTTGAAACTTAGTACACATAGAGTTTTTACATGTGGGGCATCCATGTTCTATGGACACATTCTTGTTTATTTCTATTTAAACATAGTAAATTAAAAGGTTGTAGTAGAATATCACAGTAAACATTACAACATCACTTTGTTTGCATCAGATTTATTGCTAAACCAGTAAAGAACATGACATTTGAATTCATTATGCTAACAAAAACCAGGGTGAAAGAATAATTTCTTTGCTTAATACTGGTTTCTGATAACTCAAAAGATATGGTCAATTAAAAAAATTGGAAAGCACCAAGAAAATGCATTATATTTTAATACGGATAATAAAAATAATAGATTTCATGTACATGTACCTTTTCAATGTATGACATAATAGTACACTTTTTCAGTTGTATGCAAGGTATACAGTGAGCAAAGAGCTGTGAGAGTTAAAAGAGTTGTTGATAAAAAACGAATGTAAGTATATTTTTTTCAACACTAATTTTTTAAGTCATACCTGTCCATTTGAAATAGTGAAAAAAATCAGGTAATGATGACTTACCAAAATTATTTAAATTTTTTTTTACAAATAAAGGTAATGTATCTTAGATTTAATTTGTTATAAAAATGTTTATACAGCTACTTCAGCATGAACATAAAACAAAATCAAATTAAGTACATTGTCTAAAAACAGTAACATCCATAGAACCAATTATTTAAAGGTTTGAAAAACGGATGTTACTAGTATCAGAAAGAGTGATATATTATTTTATTCATCTTGTAATTTTCACTTCTTACAAATTTAACAGATGTTGTTTATTTTATTTTATTCATTTTTGCAGATCTAAATTAGCACCAGAAAGAAAAGCAAAACAAAGAAAAATTAATACAAAAGCTGATTTAGAAGAGGGTGACAAATCTAACTCTTCTATAGGTAAATACATTTTTGTCTTTTTATCAAAAAATGAATTAAAGCTGTCAAATTCAACAAATTTATAATTTAATAAAAAGCTAGTTAAAAAGGACATTAAACTCAAGGTTATGAATATTAGCAATGATTGCAATATGTTTACTAGTTTTGATAAAGATTTTGTCTGTATTATTTCAAGTTTAAACTAAGAAAACTTTACAAAGATGCTGACAAGATATATCAATGATAGTTTAGTTTGTATAGATAAACTTGTTGCCCAAGTGGCTTTTTGTTTGTTTTTTATGCAGTTAAGCTGCATTATGCGAGCACCCTAGATTTGTGTTCTACCCAATAAATGCTGAAATACTTGCCATTGTTATTATCTAGCTCGCTACTATGTTATATATAACTAATTGAACACTTTTTTAATACTTTTTATTCTGGATTACAAAAAATATGACCAGAAAAACCTTAAATGATCGTCGATTTATCCAAAAGTTTTAAAGTTACACATAGGAAGTAGTGCTTATTAAGAATCCTTGCGTAGTTCATTATGACTTGTGCTTTTAGCTAAGATGTCAAAGAACAATTGTATGAAATATTTAATCGCAGAAAATCTCTTAAGACAAGTAGTTTAGATTTCCCAAATGACAAAAGTCGTAGGAATATTGTTTGTCATCCATACGTAGTACAACTACGTCGGTAGTCTATTATATAATAAGTTCAACTGTTCATGCTGTTGGCGGCAATTTCAAATTAGAAAAAGAAATTTTCGTAGCTTTTCAATTTGGAGGCAGGTGTGCAAATTAGCGGTGGTCCGAGGTCCGCGACCTTCCACTTTTGCAAGCGGAATTTCGAATATGATAGTTGGTTTCTAGCTACGACGTAGTCACCTTCCACCATGTTCACCAAAGTCTCCAATTAAACGAGCTAAAAACTTATTTTTATCATTATTAGTCGTGACAGCGATATTCATTTTGTTCAACCGCTAGCTTTATACAGAATATCGCCGACAAATATTGTATAAATTCGAGTAAAATCGTATCTGATTGACAAAAACAACATTGTAAACACATAACAATGGCGGCCGTGAAGACAAAATTTTACAATATCGGATCCGATTCCGGAAGCGGATAAGGGTAATTCCGGGTTTGGCGATCATTTACAAAATAAATCCAAGCAGGTGAAAAAATACATCTATGCATGGTAAATGAATATAAACACTAGAATTGTAAACCAAAAGATATATGTAAAAGAAAGAAAAAGCAGAAAAATATTTTATTCAGAAACTCAAAATTACTTTTTGACAAATTTAAATTTAAAAATCCAATACAAAGTGACAGCTGGGAACAGTATATCTAACAATATACGTGTTCATGGTCACAGTCTAAATTTTCTTTATAAATGATAAATGATGATAATGCATGCGAGATGCTTTTAAAGTGTAAACATACTACTGCAATTTCGAAGGGTTATTTGTTTTTCTCAATTTTGAAGGGTCAATTAAAGTAGCTGAAAGTTTCTTTCTTTATTTTCACAAATAATGCAACTATATTATATATACTTTAATGTAAGTAAATCATATGATATATAGGTGACATTCTTTGGGCCACTCTACCCCCTCCTGTTTGATAACTTGGAAACGGTTGAGCTCCCCACCCCTAAACCATATGAGGGGCAGATCCAGGATTTAAGGTTAGGAGGGGCGCAAACTTAAATTTTGCTGAGCAGAGCGAGGCTAAAAAAATTTGAGGTAAAATTATCGGAATATTCTTTATTAAGCTGAGAACGACCCATGCTTTGCAAATTTAAGGGGTGTGCAAGCCAGCAACCCTCCCCCGTCTGAACCAACCCCTGCATATATTCAAGTATAGGACAATATAATAAATAAAAAATGAAATATAGGGGGAGTCCCTGGAGTTACCCCACCCCCTCCTGTTTGAGAACTTGGAAACGGTCGAGATCCACACCCCTTTACCATATATATTCATGTTTGTGACAATATGAAAAATCAAATGAAATATAGAATAATATAGTTGAGGCAACATTGTCACAGTTTTCATAATTACGGTTGCCTTGGTTTTTGGTTAACTGCCTTCAGCGCTTACAGCGCTTTGATTTTACTTCAAAAACTATATTAATACAAACAACCAATACTTTTAACACCAAATTAACTAGTTTAAAGCAGAAGATGATAATAGGCTTTTCTCAAAATTTGATTTTATACTGAAATGTGTATAAAATTGTAATTCAAATTTTTTTTTTACAGATGCTGTTCCTGCTCGACCATCAAATATTGATATAGATCACACACCACCAGTCAAAGATGACAGTTTTTCACCGGAGGAAGCTCAAATGGTAGAATTTATTATTTTGTTAATTATGCACAGCCTAGGTCATAGAAGGCATTATTTTTTTCTGGCGATGTGTGCCCTTTATCAATCTGAAGTTTCATTGACGATAGTTAATCATGAAGTTGTTGTATCATCAACCCCAAAGTACGCATATTTATTATAATGGACTTGCTGGATTTATTTGAAAATTATTATTATTATTAAAAAATACCTGTTGTTTTAAGATATATTCAGATAGATAGACAGCAAGAAACAAGTTTTTAATTGAGTATGTATGAAGTTCTGGTTTTCTTTTTTTTTAGTTTGAGCAAGAGAATGCAGAGTTATTCAATGAATTAAACAGCTTGGTTAGTGAAGTAAGGTGAGTTGAAGCCATGATAACTACAACTGTCTTGCACATACACAAAGAAAGCTTTGGTTTGTTTAACTGGTTCTAGTTATGTCATATATATACAATTATGATCCAATATGTGTATATCTTATGTTTCTGGTACATTCCTTAAAAAGGTAGATCTAGCTCAGGGACATAATTCTTAAAAATTCTTGATATAACTCAGATATATAATCTGTGTCAACAATATTTATAAAATTCTTCCAATCTAAATAAAGAAACACAGATCATTTTACAACTATACCATACAAAAGATATTTTTACCTCTGTACCATACAAATGCTTAAAACGCATTTAGAAATCTGACAACTCTGACATATTTCCATGCAGGGGATATTTTTTCTTATAACATAATCTCATAAATGCGTGAAAGTATCCCTTTGTGAAATAGTTGAAGTATTTAAAGCAATATTTTCACTGTTAAGGGCAACTTTATCATTGACAAGCAAAGTTAAATAGTGTGAAAACTTAAAGCATCAAAATGGTGAAAATAGCTCCTATAAAAGTCCAGATGTACAGTATTATAAACCCATTGCTTATTTGAAGAGTTATCTCACTTTTTTTTTTACTAAAGTCTACACTGAGTAAAACTTTTGGCAATTTGTTATGAAGTGACTTCAGTGTACAGTTTATTAAAGGTGAGCAGGTATCTGTCTGAAACTCATATATATTCTTTTAATGCTAAAATGTTTTTATTTACAATATTAAAAAAATAGCCTTTTATAAGTTATGATTATGAATAGAAAATGTGCCATATACTTTATTTAGACAGCAACCTAATGGAAAAAAAACCAGAAGAAATAATTCATGGCAGCTGTAGATTTGTTTTCATTTAACCATGGGTTGGGCATTTATATTCAATTATTTTACCCTGAGCATTAGCCTGGTATTTACATTTGATTTTTTGTTTACGGAAACATATTTGTGACGTCACCTTGTTTCGTTGCCATGCCAAGACAATAACATTATTTGGTGGAATTTTCGTTTTATGAATTTTTTCCATGATAAATAAATTGAATTGGACTGATTTGTTTATTTTGCTGTAGAATAGAGATAACTATATTGTATCTGAATCTTGGCCTTTGTAAACTGGGGATTTTAATGTCGAAAATTAAGAATATCTGGCAGTATAAATAAGTTGGACGTAACGTGGAACAGCCGTTTTTGTGTGTTACTGCGTTTGTGCTAAAGGTAGATGTATTGCAATTATACTGGTTGACGATAATAGGTCGTCATATTAGAATCAACAATAATGAACTGAAACAATAAAAGATCTGCCATTATAACCTAATTCTCCAAATAAAAAAAATATTACATACTTCAACTAATGACGAGGTTATTGATATGGGACAAACACAAAAGTAAGGTTCTTTTCAAGGATGATGTTCATACCATAAATCATTTCTTATATTTTGTATTATATGTGTCTATCTTTTTCAGCCAAATAGAAGGAAAAGTTTTAGAAATAGCTAAATTACAGGAAATATTTGCTGAAAAAGTATTAGAGCAGGTAAATTTATTGTAAGGCCGTTTTTATTAAATAAGTTGGTTTACGGATCCGCCGACCCGAATTTTCGCTAATTCAAATAAAAATAAACGCACATTTGTCCTTAAAAATTATTTCCGCCGACCTCATATTTCTCGATTTACTAAGAAAATTTTAAACGGAATTTTTGTGTTTACATTTCGTATTCTGGTTCCTATTACTGCATTAAAAAATCGTTAACCAGTGCAACGGAAACGTGACTGGTAAGCTTTCCCCGACACCCAAAAGCGAAAACAAGTCGCCCTCTTCTTGACGATACTCGCTTTCAGTCGCTTCCGTCATCGGACATTTTCAATTTTTACCAAGTTGATGAAACATCATTTTTTTTATTGATAATTAAAGAAATTAAGACATAAACGGTTCATTATCTTAAGAAAAGAGGCTGAAGCATTGTATTTGCAGTGTGTAGCAGTTTATTTGATAAAAAATACAACTTTTTATCACCTCGAACATTTTTGCAAGTTCCGGTGCTTGTTACTCGAAAACGTACATCAACCTAAATTTCGGCGGTAAAATAAGTTTGTTACTTCATTTAAACGTGATAAAAGTTGCCTCTAGTAAATGTTTAATCCATTTATTGCATTAAAAACGTCATGTTCCTTTCCAAATAACTTGTCAAACATCGTTTATTTTTGTAAATTTTCTTGCATTCGTCCGCCATTTACCGATTCCTAAACTACGGATCTGAACCGGACCAGCTAAACCGAAATCCGTACTTTTACAATAATTATTACGGACGCACGGATGGAACAGCTGACAGACGAATATTGACCACAAAGGAAAAAATTACGTATTTCACATGCATTAAGAGACTTTTAGTTACATCTAATTGATTGGTGTATATAATTCCCTATATTTTTTATGTATTGAATTTGTTTCAAACTTTATTAAAGTTGCTTAACTCTGAGACTATTACACTAGCTAATATCAATATATTATGGCCCAGCTTAAATTATATATTTTTTGATGAGAGACACTGAATTTCATACTTAAGATAGTTTTGAATTAAATTGTAATTGATATATTATAATTTCTTTACATTTTTCAAAATAAAAAAAATTTTTTTTTAGTGCTAGATATTAAATATTTAGTTGGAAGTTTCTCACAAGAACCTAAGTAAAACTTTTAATTTGAAATGTTACTTTAATTGTATACTCAGATATGAATTGAACAATATAAAAAGAACATTATTTAACATATGACCCTTTATACTATAGTAAAATCCAAACATTGTAGGGCACCAAGCGAATGAGCACTTCTCTTTCAAATCTCACCACTTCTCCCTATCAGTTTCAAAAAGAAAAGTCACTTCTCCCTATAATTCTGAAAAAGTGTGAGCCCTGCTGATATCCGTAAACCAAGTAAAAAAAACAAAACTGGAAAGATCTAGTTTAAATTTATTTTTTTTCCCTCCTCCTACCCTAAGTTTTTTGGGCTGATGTCCGTAAACCAACTTATTAAATAAAAACGGCCTAATGATATAAAGAATATCATAACATGATAACATAATATTCTTGGAAAATTAAAAAGTGGTTTAAAAACTCTTTGAAAATGAACAAGTGGTTTAAATATTATTTGAAAGTGAACATAAAGAGATGTTCAATAAATGTCATTGAACAACATTATAACACCACACACACAAAATAAAAAATCAATCTACAGTCTCAAACTAAATTTGTTTGAAAAATTAAATGGCATGTGGTAAATGTAAATAAGACAGTGTATCAGACTTAAACATGTAATATTTTATGTCATTATACATTCATACATGTATATAAATATCATCTGAAAGTAACACAATAGTTATTACACTTATGTTAAACTGTCTTAAGATATTCTGTCTTTGTTGAAGGCTATAGGATTAATCACTAAAACATGGTGTCTGTCCTCTGTCATTCTGTAATTCAGGACATAAGTTTTTTTCTTTTTTTTTTATAGAAGGGAATCTAGATCTTCAAATTGAAGTTGCATATTGTATTAATTTGTTTTGAATTCTTGAACATTCTTAAAGAGCCCTATTGACAAAGTCTATTACTATTTATTCATTTTGTTTTAATGCAGATATTCCTCAGGAAAATATATATCTAAAATTGTCACTCTTAATTTGTAAACACTGTACAGAAAGTAAGCAGGAGGCTTGTCTACAGATTGAGAAATATTTGAACCTTTTGATATTTATTGATTGTTCTTCTGAATTGACAAACAACTGGTTTGAAAACTGCAACAAAGCTTGTAACAATGTATATTCATATAATCATCAGGGTTTTTCAGGGTTTTATTATTTGTCAAGCAGAATCCTGTTTAAATTATAAGAAACCTCAAATTTAAAAAAATGATGCATATGTTTTTTTATAACTCAATGGATAGTTTTCATTATAAAACTTATGTACATATACTTTTTCTGAAGAAAATTCTTTAATTTGTTCATATTTAGAAGAAGTTTACTTTATTTTGATTGCTTCCTTCCAGGAAGCATCCCCCCGACATATTTTCCGAATGCAAAGTGACCCCAGTGTGACCCATCATGTAAAAATCCGGTGATCGCAATACGCATGGATGTCCTAAAAATAAACTATTATCTGATTGTACATGTTAAACACGTGCTCAATATCCATGCTTTTTTTTGTTGATTGTTGACAAACAGTGATAGTCGTTAAACTTCGGCTTCAAAACACAAACTTTAATTACCTGTCATATTTTCACAACACTGACCAATTAAAAAAAAAAAGATGATTATATGAAATTTAGGCGAAAAAAATGATAAAATCGTGCACAGAACACTAAGTTTATGATGTTGGTATGCATTGGTTCAAGAATTGGAATAACATTATTTTTCACCGGTCACTCGTTTCATATGACTTAAAGTATGTATTTTTGTCAGAAAGTTATATATGAATGTTTTTTTTACTGGATTTATTTACAAAACTATACTGATATTGGTGATTGTATTTATATGAACTTTATTGTAATAATTTTATACCTTGTGGAAGATATCCTAGTAAGGGAGATTGGTGTTTCCAGTCTGTTTGTTTGTCCTCTTGTCTGTCACTTATCAAGGGCTTCAGAAATATTTTACCATGAAGTAGTCACATCAACTTGAAAATTAATACAGTTGTACATTTTGAAGTGAAATATTTAAAATACAATGTAGATTCATTCTAATTTGCAAGATAACAATATTGGTATTTGTGAACCAGGTATTTAAATGTTCAGCAAAGTACACAATTTTTACAGGTTTTAATACTGTGGCAAAGGGACAACAATCAAATAATTTATGAAAATTTATATCTACAAAAGTAAACAAATCCACATTACACTAGAATAGGATTTTGATCAAAATTGTGCAGTTCACTGGAAATGGGAATGTGATAATGCTACTAGGGGTGCTATAAACAGTTTCGTACTAAAAACTAGGGGTATTTCCCCAGTGAGATTTACATACTGATGGAATTCCCTGCTATTTATATACCACTAAATGAAAAGGTTGATTGTTTTTTATGTTCAATGTGAAAAACATATATTGAAGTTCAATTAAAATGCCACTTTTGTCAAGATTTAAAAAAAAAAAAATGTTTTTGTGACTTCCTACTATATGGGAGGCAACTCCATAAACAGCTGATTTTCACCTGTTGCAAAAAGCACTTTGATTTGTCAGGTAAGATAGCTCCTTTCGGAGCAGGCGAACGTAGGCTTAAACTACATTTTTTTAAATCAGACGGATAAGCTCTTCGAAATGCATATTATAAGAAATCTCAAATATATGCACAGGTTACTGATCCGTGTGTCCAAAGGTGGTCTGTTTTTAAGGTTTTTTAGGGGGAAAATGCCTAATTTCCAGCTGATAACTTGTACCAATTTGCATGTTTAAACAAGAGATGTTGGATTTTTTTTTATTTATTCAGAAAGTTCATAGAATTATCTTTCCATTGATGTATAGATATCTATATAACTATGAATATCTGACTTCTGCATGATGGGTCCACTATTACATGCCCTGTTACAGAATGACGTCACGTAAAAAACTGTTGATTGCACCCTTAAGGGACAAATATAAAATATAGTGATGTTTTAGCATAGAAATGTGTTAGCCAATGGAGTAAAATAATTCTGAAAAATATTGTACGGCATGTATACATTAATTTAAAAGCATCAGTTTGGTATATTTAATGCAAATATTACAGATTTGTACATAGCAACCAGATATAAGAAAACCAGACTCTGTGCGAATATTGAAGTTTTTTAATTTTTTGCGACGTCATGATATTTTTATTCAATCTCTCATATATTTGGAACCAAAAAGTTGCATATGAAAAGTGGAGATTTTTTCTACTTTGACCTTTACTCCTGATCAGTGTCACATAAATTTTTCTTCATTATAATATATATTTGGTACTTTTTATAGTCAAAAAGGTACACATGCTATTCCTAAGAAAAACACTATTTCAATATTTTCTCAACTCAGCTATAACTTAGTTCATATAGTACTAGGGACAAAATCTATTTAAAGTAACTTTATTCATGCCTATTTCATAGTTTTTATTCTATTTATTCAAAAGAAACCCTATTTTATGATTTATTTTCTTTGTAAAACTGATGAAAATGTGATACAGGAAATGTTTGGAATTTGCCAGTTAAACTGTTTGCCACTGGCCAATATGCCAATACTGCGCGACATAAAAAAAGAGCTGTAGTTTCACTATTCGTGGTCACAATCCTTAAAGTAAGACATCATTTTAATCGGTATAGTGTACAGATTCAGAAAAGCTGAGAATTTTTTATATATCGCATACAAGGTTTTGCTTAAGGGTGCTATAAACAGTTTCGTACTAAAAACTAGGGGTATTTCCCCAGTGAGATTTACATACTGATGGAATTCCCTGCTATTTATATACCACTAAATGAAAAGGTTGATTGTTTTTTATGTTCAATGTGAAAAACATATATTGAAGTTCAATTAAAATGCCACTTTTGTCAAGATTTTAAAAAAAAAAAATGTTTTTGTGACTTCCTACTATATGGGAGGCAACTCCATAAACAGCTGATTTTCACCTGTTGCAAAAAGCACTTTGATTTGTCAGGTAAGATAGCTCCTTTCGGAGCAGACGAACGTAGGCTTAAACTACATTTTTTTAAATCAGACGGATAAGCTCTTCGAAATGCATATTATAAGAAATCTCAAATATATGCACAGGTTACTGATCCGTGTGTCCAAAGGTGGTCTGTTTTTAAGGTTTTTTAGGGGGAAAATGCCTAATTTCCAGCTGATAACTTGTACCAATTTGCATGTTTAAACAAGAGATGTTGGATTTTTTTTTATTTATTCAGAAAGTTCATAGAATTATCTTTCCATTGATGTATAGATATCTATATAACTATGAATATCTGACTTCTGCATGATGGGTCCACTATTACATGCCCTGTTACAGAATGACGTCACGTAAAAAACTGTTGATTGCACCCTAGGGCAGGGTTTTCTATTAAAGGGTGTTTTAATTTAAAAAGTACTGATGTGAATATGTGTTCTTACAGGAAACTGACATAGAAAGTATTGAACAGACCACAGTGGGTACAACAGAGAATATAACGAAAGGAAATGAAGAAATACGAGAGGTAAGATAAGATATATATAATATTATTATACATGACATTTTCTGATTTTCTGAATTTGAATAATCTTGTAAATAAAGGCAACAGTACTATACCGCTGTTCAAAATTCATAATTTGATTGAGAAAAAATAAATCCGGGTTACAAACTAGAACAGAGGGAAACACATCAAATATAAGAGGAGAACAACGACACAACAGAACAACTAAAATGCAACCCAGAGAGAAACAAACTATAAGATAACAATAGCCATTTTCCTGACTTCTAACACTGAAAACTAAATTATTGTTTAATAGAGTAAATTTTTGTAATCCAAACCTATCAATTGTGCAAAATGTTAACTCAAGTTTCACAACAAATCTCAGCATGGCAACTAAAATTGACATTTATTAAGAGACTATACTTGAAAACATTAAATTTGCAAATACATGTACAGGCAACATGCCTTGAATAATTATTTGAACTCTCAGTACAATACAATGCTATAAAATTGTGTTTGCATTTAATTTATTTGATTGATTTGATTTCAGGTATAACATCTTGTTTCCTTCGGTTCTAAATTAAATTATATACATTTTTTCAGGCAATAAAAAACAGTGCTGGCTTTAGAGTGTGGATTTTATTTTTCCTGATAACATGCACTTTGTCATTACTATTTTTAGACTGGTATAATACATGAGTTACATATAGAGTACTTAAGTTTACATTGTTTTTTGTGCAATATTATTAATATTGGCTTTTAGTATGAATGATATAAAAGTTATTTGTTTGTTGAATGAAAGATATATTAAATCTTATGCTTATTGTTTTTTCCTTCTTAATATATCTGCCAATACAGTGATTGTGGATGAAGCAAGTGATATATTTATATGTAATTTTTCTGCCTTGTGGTCATTGCTGATCCCTACCCTGGTAACACTAAATGTGCGAGTCCTATCCCCACAAAGGCAGATGCATTCAACTCCAATCTTAATTGACTAGCAGTTTTCCAGCAAAAGGTTGTGGTGATCTCCAATACACCAAGTTTTTCACCAATAAAATATGGTTGCCATGATATTACCAATTAGTGGTGAAACAATCACACACTCAACTGCTTATTAAAAGTATTATATATACATTATAGTAACAACCAAATATAAGAAGTACCAATTACATTTGATATTTTCAGTGAGTATTCATTTGTACAGATATTTGCAGATAAATCAATTCTTAAATACATAAAATTAATCTTGCATTTGATTATAATCTAAAATTAATTCATTTATTGTAACCTTGTCAGAAAGTTATAAAGAATGTATTTGTTATAGAAAATCAACAGGAACTGTCATTAGTCTTTGGCTAAATCATTTTTCAAAACATCTGATAAACAACCTACTTTTATTTTACTGTGTAATCTTATTGTTACGAAACAAAACATGTACTTTTTCACAATATTTTGTAAAGTAGGACCAAAAGTTATCGAAGGTACTAGAATTATAATTTAATACGCTAGACGTGGGTTATGTCTACATAAGACTCATCAGTGACGCTCAGATCAAAACAGTTATAAAGCAAAACAAGTATAAAGTTGAAAAGCATTGAGGACCTGAAATTCAAAAAAAATGTGCCAAATACGGCTAAGGTAATGATAACTAATCGATTCCTGGGATAAGAAAATTCTGAGTTTTTCGAAAAAATTAAAAGTTTTGTCAACAGGAAATTTATTAAAACATCCACATAATTGATATTTATGTCAACACAGAAGTGCTGACTACTGGACTGGGGATACCCTCTGGGACGAAACGTCCACCAGTAGTGGCATCGACCCAGTGGTGAAAATAGTTATCAAAGGTACCAGGATTATAATTTACCACGCCAGACGCGCATTTCGTCTACATAATACTCATCAGTGACACCCAGATCAAAATAGTTATAAAGCCAAACAAGTACAAAGTTCAAGAGCAATAGGGACCTGAAATTCCAAAAGGTTGTGCAAATACGGCTAAAGTAATCTATTCCTGGGATAAGAAAATCCTTAGTTTTTCGAAAAATTAAAAGTTTTGTCAACAGGAAATTTATTAAAACGACCATATAATTGATATTCATGTCAACACTGAAGGGCTGACCATTATTTGACTCTGAAACTACAAAAAGGACACAAAAAATTCTCAACATCAGATCAATACAGTGTTCAGTCTATTACTTTGTAGAGTAGATTTTTTAAATGCAATAAAGCCATACATAGTATTTGAGGATATTGAAGAAATATCTAGTATTATATAACAGTTTAAGTTTCAAGTCAGGAATATGACCGTTGTTATCCATTTGTTTGATGTGTTTTAGCTTATGATTTTGCCATTTGATTAGGGGCGTTCCTGTTTTCTTTTTCCTCAGAGTTCGGTATTATTGTGATATAGTCCTAGGTATTATATTCAATACATAAAATATTACAATAACAAGTATGCATGTACATATGTTGTTTAAACTTCAGTTCTGTTTTTGTTTTGTAATCCATTGTCTACAAAGATGTAAGGAATCTTTTTTGTTCACATTAAATTTTATCAAAAAGTGTTTGTGAACCTGATATTTTTGAGTCAAATACATCACATATGAAATGTTTACTTCAATCAAAATCGGCATTTGCAAGTTTAAGCTCATTTTGCTCTTTGTTGAACTTAAAAGTCTCTTAAGGAATCCTCGTGGCAAAATCTCCAAAAGTCCAAAATTGAATACAAACGTTGAAGAGCTGAAGTAACTCATAAGAACCGAAAGTTAAACCACGTCCAGACAATAATCAGGACAGAGCACGAGGGAGATAATCATCATAGATACCAGGACTAAATTTTGTATATACGCCAGATGCGTGTTTAGTCTACAAAAGACTCATCAGTGACGCTCGAATCCAAAAAAGTTAAAAAGGCCAAATAAAGTACGAAGTTGAAGAACATTGATGAAACATTCTTTCATACCAGTACCAAAGTATACCCTTGGAAAATTACATCATGCTTTGACACAAAAAGGTGACAGCTGAGTTATAAAAGCATATAAGAGATGAAAGGTTGGTCTGACACAAGAATTTCAATTTCTTAATAAAATCTTTTATAGAGCAATTTTAATAATCGCCATCATTTTGCATAAGTTTTTTTTTATTAGCTTTTTATTAGGGCCAAGTGAGCTTTTCTCATCGTCGTCGTCGTCGCCCGTCGTTAGCTTTTACAAAAATCTTCTCCTCTGAAACTACTGGGCCAAATTTTACCAAACTTGTCCACAATCATCATTTGGGTATCTAGTTTAAAAAATGTGTCCGATGACCTGGCCAACCAACCAAGATGGCCGCCATGGCTAAAAATAGAACATAGGGGTAAAATGCAGTTTTTGGCTTATAACTCAAAAACCAAAGCAATTGTAGCAAATCTAACAGGGTTAAATCGTTCATCAGGTCAAGGTCTATCTGCCCTGAAATTTTCAGATGAATTGGACAATGCGTTGTTGGATTGCTGCCCCTGAATTGGTAATTTTATGGAAATTTTACTGTTCTTGGTTATTATCTTGAATATTATTATAGATAGAGATAAAATGTAAACAGCAATAATGTTCAGCTAAGTAAGATTTACAAATAAGTTGACCCCTTTAGGAGTTATTGCCCTTTATAGTCAATTTTGAACCATTTTTCGTAAATCTTAGTAATCTTTTACAAAAACCTTCTCCTCTGAAACTAATGGGCAAAATTAATCCAAACTTATCCAAAATCATCATTGGAGTATCTAGTTTAAAAAATGTGTCCGATGACCTGGCAAACCAACCAAGATGGCCGCCGTGGCTAAAAATAGAACATAGGGGTAAAATGCAGTTTTTGCCTTATAACTCAAAAACCAAAGCATTTGTAGCAAATCTAACATGGGTTAAATCGTTCATCAGGTCAAGGTCTATCTGCCCTGAAATTTTCAGATGAATCGGACAACGCGTTGTTGGGTTGCTGTCTCTGAATTGGTAATTTTATGGAAATTTTACTGTTCTTGGTTATTATCTTGAATATTATTATAGATAGAGATAAACTGTAAACAGCAATAATGTTCAGCAAAGTAAGATTTACAAATAAGTCAACATGACCGAAATAGTCAGTTGATCCCTTTAGGAGTTATTGCCCTTTATAGTCAATTTTAACCATTTTTCTTAAATCTTAGTAATCTTTTACAAAAATCTTCTCTGAAACTACTGGGCCAAATTAATCCAAACTTGTCCACAATCATCATTGGGGTATCTAGTTTGAAAAATGTGTCCGATGACCCGGCCATTTAACCAAGATGGCTGCCACAGCTAAAAATAGAACATAGGGGTAAAATGCAGTTTTTGGCTTATACCTCAAAAACCAAAGCATTTAGAGCAAAACTGACAAGGGGTAAAATTGTTTATCAGGTGAAGATCTATCTGGCTTTAAATTTTCAGATGAATCGGACAACCCGTTGTTGGGTTGCTGCCCCTAAATAGTAATTTTAAGGAAATTTTGCTGTTTTTGGTTATTATCTTGAATACTATTATAGATAGAGATAACCTGTAGAAAGCAATTATGTTCAGCAAAGTAAGATTTACAAATAAGTCAACATGACTGAAATGGTCAATTGACCCCATAAGGAGTTAATGTCCTTTATAGTAAATTTTTAACAATTTTCATTGGGCCAAGTTCATTATAGATAGAGATAATTGTAAGCAGCAAGAATATTCCGTAAAGTAAGATGTACAAACACATCACCATCACCAAAACACAATTTTGTCATGAATCCATCTGTTTCTTTTGTTTAATATTCACATATACCAAGGTGAGCGACACAGGCTCTTTAGAGCCTCTAGTTAAGTTTTCTTTATAGTTGTGCACTCGACGCATGTTTTTTCTTGTCCGTTCATGCATATGTCCTTAGGTTATAGTTTCTGTTCTATAACATTACTTGGCCACAACCAAATGTCCGGAAACACAATGCTTAAAACCACAAAACACAGATCAAGTTCAAATCATGGTGGCGTATCTTTCCCTTTTTTAGATTTCTGTCCATTCATGGAAAGAAAAATTATTAAGCTAACAGTTTCGTGTTTCCGCTCAAATCCCTAACTTTGTCTCTACCAATTGTTATGAAAAAAACATGCACAATGCGTAGTATCACCAAACACAGAATATGTTGGTTGTCGCAACTTTAACCGTTTTTGCACCACTCCATTACAGTTTATGAACGAACAAAGAGAGCACTCAAACCCCAGAACAATCCCTAAATGTAACATACAGAAACTAATGAACGTTGACTTATGCCCTTCAACTTCGTACTTTATTTGGCCTTTGACATTTTTTTATTCGAATGTCACCGATGAGTCTTTTGTAGACGAAACGCGCGTCTGGCGCAAATAATAAAATTGCAATTCTGGTATCTATGATGAGTTTATTTGCATAGTCACACACGCGGGCACCTATGTCTCAAGAGCACATTCTTTATTTATTTGTTCTACAATATTATATCTAATTCTGACCAATTCATTCGGAGTGCGAAGAAATTTAAGATTTTAAAAATGGTTACAGAATTTCATTAACTTTATGGAAAAGTCAGTTATAGGTGACTTTATAGGAACATTGCGCTGTGTGATCACTTAAGTTCATTGTGAAAAGAGAAGAATTTAGAAAATATAAAATCCGCCCCTCTCTTTTTTGAAAATTTCGACATTCTACAGTTCACTTGCAATAACATTATAAATATGGCTGTTTCTAGTGTAAACAAACTTTGTTTTTCGTCGTAAGTTGACTACACATAAATGATAAGTTTTGTTCATAGCATACAGCCCACTCAAATGGTTGTGATCATAACACAAACATACTTTTACTGCGGGATTTTGAGAGCTACTATACTAAAACCTCCATGAGTTGGCCGTATGATACGACGTGTCGGTATCTCAATTAATCAAATACATTTTTTTCGTATCATGAATCTGTAGATCGCAGGATAACCGTCTGATATGTTTATGTTATCAACTGGGTGCATTCGCTATTATGTCATTTTGACAGAGTTACAATGGCTGTGTCCAGTGTTTCCAAATTTCATGAAGCAGAAACCGCAAATATACGTTGAAATTCCAACAGATGTATGAGGAAAATACTAAAGAAACTCCTTCCAAACATCAATATTGAAAAAAAAAATAATGACCAGCGCATTGATTCGTGATAATTTGTATGATGAGCGAGATTATGATTTCAGTTTGACTACCTCATGGCAAGATACTAATCATGTTACATTACATAAATGATATTAGTTATCCTAAATATGTAACGTTTGTTCGAGATTTTTATTATGTAGCATCCTTTTAAACTTGTTATATATGTATATATAAGAGACATACATGATACATTTTTTTTACAAAATATAAACAGTGCAGATGTCATTTTCCCTGTCATTCCGAAGTCATCTGTTTCCATAACAGTACACCCTACTTTCGTTTAATGTGTTGATCAATGGCTTTCCACTTAAAATAGATCTTTTTAACACTCTTGCTGTAGGATAATCTCTTTGGTGCCTTCATATACTAGATTCTGCTATACAAGGATAGCACATAGACTTCACTTAGTCATATTTTTTAATGACTCTACCTATGTGTCATATTTTCTTATCGACATGCTATTTACATCAGCACGTTGATAGACGAGATTTAATCCTATGACACTGACCCAGATAGCATCGCTTTTCTGCAAGTTAAGATTTACACTAGCTGTCACGGACCTCTGCATGTGTGATGAAAGAACTTCAGGGATACAACGGTTTCCAGTGTCTCTGCTATTCAAAATACACACAGATACAGTGACTTGATCTTTATTTCGTCTGTTATCAAAATTCAATGTTACATCAATTGAATAGGATCCAGGTTGACGCACGTAAATCTTTGTGCCGTTCCCTTCTAATACAACGAATGTTACGTCGATGGGTCTCCATGGAATTTTTCCAGATGTAGTTTCAACACTATATAAATCAAAGTTGACATTCAGATTGACAAACGTCGATTCCCGTTTTGACATATGACTTGCACCATTTTGATTGCATATCAAGTAACATACTAGTCCAATTATGACTAGTTGTAAAATATGAGGATACACCTGTTTAAATTGTTTCAATATTTTCTGTTTCATCGTAGATTCTACATTTTTGTCTGTCTCCTTTTCAGGCTTGTCGATCAAACTTCTCTCTTCTGGCTGTATAGCAGATGCATTTTGGGATGTATCAACACTTATATGTACCTCTGCACAAGTTGAATTGGTGTGAGTCCTTGTGTTTTTAAAACGTTTTGCATTCGTTCCACTTGGTACAATTTCATCACACGATATGTGGGGTTCTTCTGATAATTGTTTGGAGTTTGTGAACAAGGTGTTGCGTTCACAGTCTGAAAAATATAATATTTAATTTTAGTTATGTCTTAAATTAACAATGATTAATTGAAACAAATACAACAATAATCTGTTTTGAGACGACCTTACAGGTGATCTACCAATCTTGCCATCAGGATCTAATTACAGGATTTAAAATAAGCTATTGATTATCTATGGATTAGAATCGAAAATGAAGAAAATGATACTTTTATATTTGGCCGAAAATCATTGTACAAGTTCATTCAACAAAAAATAAAAAAAATAAACATTATAAAAAATGCGGCCCTACAAAAATAATCAAAATAATAAATTAAGTTATATAAAATTATGTAAAAAAAATAATATTAATAATAATAAGTAGCTTGTACAATGATTAAACTATGGATGGGCGGGAATGTATATGAAGTACAATTTGATCTTGAATTTGCACTGAAATGCTTAAAATGCCAGATAAGAATTTTTTTCTTTCTAAGTGATGTTCTAGCTTGAGTCTTGGACATAACGTACAAGCGCAATATATCCATTGCCGATTCCAAATAGCGGCGACGAAAAACTTGTAAAGAATAACATGTTTTACACAAGATTTACGTAAATTATTCATATCAATTTCCTTAAAATACTTCTTACATATATTCCTCAGTCAACACTTTTTATATTGTGATTCAGCAAAAATACATAATCTTACCAGATTTGGTTTGTTTCTTACAGATTTGAGTAGTAAATGATGTAGTATGTCCATCTTTTATATTAGGAGAAAAGTCCATTTCAGCCATAATTTGAAACAATGTTCGTCGGCCTTTTTGCAATATTTAATATTATTTTTTAACAAAATCATGCAATATTTATACGCCTTAAGAGAAGGAAAACTTAGTGTGCTATTTATACATGTTATATATATAGAATGACCTATAAACTTAGATTTGAGGAAAATGAAAGAATTCTATATCATTTTTGGTGTGTTTATTTATATTTCCATTTTTATCTATTTTAGTACATGTGATGCAATTCAGTCTGTTGTTAAACTCTTCCTAATAAATTGTGACTAAATCTGTTAAGGTGTTTTGAAATCCAAACAATGAAATTAGGTTAACGTTAACAGTAACAATTAATATTTCATGAAGTATAAAGATTGTATTTCTTGTTTCATAAAGCGCAAATTGTCAACAGGAGTGTTAAAATTTTAAACTCAATACAATATGCATATAAGATTGACTGATAGAGGTACATAAACTTTGTTATTAAGAAATATACGTATTTACTACAGTTTAAAAGACTGTATATTTTACTTACTCACATATATCAGTGGTAGTTATGGAACAATGCATTATATGCATCAAAGATTAAATCGTCCGTCAAATTACGAGAAAAAGGAGTAAACAAAGCTAGTAGAGAAAGAAAGGATAAGATACTTTCTTCCGCATATTAACAGAATGTCCACCAGGAATGTAGAGAAATATATACAAACCAAACATAAATTACAAAAAGCAAGAGTCAGCAGAATATATTGAAGGAATCTATTACTGATGCTCCAATTCTACGCTCATAATCACATTTCAGTTATAAAGGTCATTGTTTATTTGCGAGAAAGAGTCACATAAAAGCAATTTAAAACGAAACGACTTTTTTCTGTCGGAACCGATGATATACAGAAGAGGATAGAACAAGTTTGTAATGACATCTGGAGTAATGACGAGTGGGCAGAGGAAGTGCGAGGAAGACTGATATGCATTAGTGAACTTCATGCTGCAGATATACCACCAAACCTGTAGTGGTATCTTTTAAACACGTAAGAAAGTCCCAAAGACATTTTTACTAGACACTCAAGAAAAGGAAAACAACACAAGCAAGACCAGCAGCTTATGGTGAAAAATTATTTATAATTGTAGATTATCTCAAATAACATGAGAGTGAACAGATACCAATTGCGCAGCTGGTAAATAAAATGAACGAGTTGTGGGGAGCACAAGCATACAATTCAGTTCATACCAAGAAAAACTCACAGAAATCATTTTTGATAAAAATATTTTTATAACAGATACTTGTTGGAAAATTAAAGTTGTTGCTTGGAGAGATGCAGTATTCTGTGATATTTTGTTTGGCCACAGACCAATATATGAAAATCCAGATGATGAAAAAAAGGTGCTGCAAAACTTACTAAAGGGACATACGAGCTTAAAAATGGACAAGGACAATTATATATTGGCATCAGATGTATCAGCACTACAATCAACTTTTGAATACTGACCTGAGATCTTTATCTATCAACGTTTTTTAGTACAGAGCAAGCAAATGATGAAGTATGAAAACAGTTTTCACAATCTTATCGCTATTTGTTCCTATCCGGAAAGGTGAACAAAATTACCCAACTCTTCAAATCAGTTGAAGCTGTCTGGGACCCTGTTTAAAAAGTGTATTGTGCATAAAAAATGTTAGAGAGTTCTGTTTGACAAAAAGTAAAATCACATAAATACTGAACTCCGAGAAAAATTCAAAACGGAAAGTCTCTAATCAAACGGCAAAATCAAATGATAAAACAAATCTAACGAATGGACAACTACCATATTCTTGACTTGGTTCAGGCATTTTCAAATGTAGAACATGGTGGATTGAACCTGGTTTTAAAGCGCTAAACATTTCATTTGTATGACAATCGCATCAAGTTCCATTATATTTACAACGATGCATGAACAAAACAGACATAATAGGTATCATTGTCACAACATGGATACAGCAGTCATCACTGTGTCATATTCTCAAAACAAACAAATATAACCACTGTCAACACTTCAAACCAATAACTTTTCTTACTTTGCTTTGTGATAACAGATTTTGATCATCAACTATACAAAATGTTCACTTAGTACATTTTTTTTCTGCTCTCTGCTCATTTTTGATAACCTTTGTTCTTGAGTTACTTGATCCAAACCGGAAGTTCTCTTATAACTTTCTGTTTTGAAATGGGCTAAAAATAGGTAAACGTAGTATACCGCTGTTCAAAAGTCACATATCGCTTGAGAGAAAACAAAATCTGGATTACGTCTACGTACCCAATTCCAGTACAGGTTTCAACCTTCTAGTAGAGAAAGATGCAGTTATCAGGGATATAACCGCTTGTTTCGTACTGTTATAAAATATATTTTAAATATTTTTCCTCATTACATGCACTTTGTCATTACCATTTCTAGACTTGTATAATACCCGAGATTGATATAGTATTTATGTTAAAATTGGTCTTTTTTGGTGCTATATTATAGATATTGGTTTTAGTATACTTAACATAAATGTTATTTGTTTGCTTGTTGAATGAGAAATTTATTAAATGTTATGCTTATTGTTTAAGCCGTATTAAGATATGTCAATTATGGAGATGCTTTCAGTAGTGTTTCTTCTCTTATTATATATTGTTTCCTTGATGGCTATGCTCTATATTGTTTCGTAGCATATGCAAACTAAAATGGCCTCATTCCTTGACAACTATCTTCATTTTACTGTACCCTTGATTCATTATTAGAGGTAATTCAAAATATTTTTTTTGTTCTTGAGTATACCCCTTTATGAATAGAAACATTGCTAAATCAGTTGTTTCCGTTCTCTTACTTTAATTTACCTTTTGAACTTTTGTGAGAGTGACAGATGAGTTTTTGTATACAAAAAAGCATCTGTACAGTTGAAATCCTGGTACGTATGATAATTTTGTTTACTGTTTTTAACAACCGCTACGCAGACGACAATATCGTTAAGTTGTTGAAATATTTGACCGCTATCACTCTTCAAAATTCCAATTTGAATGTACCAGACCCTCATTCATAGGGGTGTGATAAAAATACTGCAAGAATCTGGTTTGATGGCTAGCCAAACCTTCCGCTTTATGATAATGATGAAAATATCACTTAAATGACAACACTACGTGACAGAAATACTGCACAAATACTCGCATGAACTTTCACCACAGAGAAACGCACAAACAAATAACATAATAGTCGACACAGCATGCAAAACTACAACGAATATATTCCTACAACCTCGAACTTTAATAATACACGATGGTCTTGAAGTATAGATTTTGCGTACTGACGTTGTTTATCATCTTAATTACGTGTTATATTATTCCCCTTTTTTTTTTTTTTTTTTTTTTTTTTTTTTTTTCTTTATTAATATTACTTTTACTGTTGTCTGTTTTTTTGAGATATCCTTTTGACGTAACTCTGTGCTTATGCATCCCATCATACTTTGAACGACAAAATTATTTTATGATGTGACTCTGTACCTATGTATCTTGTCATCCTTTGAATGACAAAATTATTTTATGATGTGAATCTGTACCTATGTATCTTGTCATACTTTGAATGACAAAATTATTTTATGATGTGAATCTGTACCTATGTATCTTGTCATACTTTGAATGACAAAATTATTTTATTCATTAATATTACTTTTACTGTTAACCAACTTTTTGTGATATACATTTTACGTGACTCTGTACTTATGTATCACGTCATACTTTGAACCACACTATTATTTTATATTTATTATTATTGCTTTAACTGCTAAGTCAGTGTTTGTTATATCTATTTTGCGTGACTGTATTTATGCATCCCGTCATACTTTGAACGACAAAATTATTTCATGTCTACCTGTGCGAATTACCAACGCGCAATTTTACACCAGTACCCATACCCTCCTTCCTTGATGGGTGCATTTTACATAGACAAATATAATCGTATAATATAATCAAAATGAGGATGTTAATTTGATGTATGCCTTTTTGTGCTTCTTCGTTACATTTGTTGTTTTTATAGTGATTAAGATGATAACACAATGTTGACTGCTGTACCCCTATTTTTGACATTTTTACCTATTATGTCTGTTTGTTTTGTTCACGCATCGGTGACTATATAATGGAATTTGATGCGACTGTCATACAAGTGAGAGGTTTAGCTAGCTATAAAACCAGGTTCAATCCACCATTTTCTACATTTGAAAATGCCTGTACCAAGTCAGGAATATGACAGTTCTTGTCCATTCGTTTTTGATGCGTTTTGTTATTTGATTTTGCCATGTGATTATGGACTTTCCGAATTGATTTTCCTCTGAGTTCAGTATTTTTGTGATTTTACTCTTTATTCAACTATTTTCATAATACTTTTACAAACAATTTTCATGACAGTGTGAAAGTGCAACTATTGCTGTGTCCAGTATTTTCCAATTTCGTGAGTCAAAAACCGCAATTTACGTTGACATTCCTATAGTTGCACGAGGAAGATAATCAATTATTTAGTTGATTAAGTATTTCAAAAGTGTCACTAAAGATTAGTCCTATGTTTTGAAAAGGAAGAAAGTAAAGAATGTAGGCATTGCGCCTACAATCTTGGCCATTGCTTATTTACATTTTCTACAATTTGCGTGGATAAGATCTCACTGGTTCTCCTTTCTTCCCATTTTTGTCATATTCTCTTAACATTAATGTTACGATACATGTGGATTTACGAGGTATGTATACTGTAATAGCCATTATAAGGTACATCTCTTGAGTCTGCACTAGGTATTTGATTTATCGAGAATTTTATGAAGCTGTTATTTACAAAGCGATAGAACCATGTCTTATTAAAATTAAATCATATTCCCACCGATTTAATCTGTTTTCATAACAGTACATCATCTACTTTTTTACATTTACATTTTGTATGTGTTGATCAATGGTAATAGCTGAAACAACTTAATAGTCTTGCTGTGGAATAATCTCTTGATTGTACCTATTATCGACGGCATTCAAATACAAGTATAGCTAATGGACTTCCACTCTACTCCAATTTTATAAGTCTCTTTATGCATCATATGCTATCGACATGCTGTTTACATCAGAACGTTGATAGACGAGATTTAATCCTTTAAATCTGACCCACAATGTGTCGCCTTTCTGCAAGTTAAGATTAGCACTAACCGTGACGGACCTCCACATGTGTGCTGATAGGACTTCAGAGATACACCGGTCTCCAGTCCTGTCTCTACTATTCAAAATACACACATATACAGTGACTTGATCTTTATGGTGTCTGGTGACCAAATTCAACATTACATTGATTGAAAAGGATCCAGGTTGGAGTACACAAATCATTGTGACATTCTCTTCTAAGGCAACAGTTTTTGAGTCGATGGGTCGCCATGGAATTTTTCCAGATGTGACTTTAACACTATTTAAATCAAAGTTAACCTTCAGATTGACAAACTGTCTTTTATCATGATAGTTTCTCTTGGATATGACGTAACATACTGGGCCAAAAATTACTAAAACAACTAGAAAATTACATATATAGGGTAACAATTGTTTAAATTGTTTTGCCATTTTCTCACTTTTCGACGGTTTCACTTTCTTGTCTGTTTCATTTACGTTATTGTCGAACTGAATGTTGTCTTCTGTGCACATCTACACTGTTTTCGTTAGTTAAAATAATTATACAATTTCGACCTTGAATATCATTGGTATCAATGCATATAAACACATTTGTAGTCGTCACTGCCTTTGTTATGGCGCTCTGGAGCAGGGAGGCGTGTTCGCTGCAACATTCTAAAAAATGAATTAGTATAATTATTTATTATGACAACCAGTAATGAAACAAAGTAAAGTTAACCTTTAAAACTCAGACACTGTCCTTGCACCATATTTTTTAAATCGAAAATTGCATATTTAAGCAATAAAATGGGCTGAAATTAAGAAAATGTCATTGAAATATCATATAATTCATATCATTCTTATAATTTTTATACCCTTAAATAAAGGCAACAGTAGTATACCGCTGTTCGAAATTAATAAATCTATTGAGAAAAATACAAATCCGGGTTACAAACTAAAACTGAGAGAAACATCAAATATAAGAGGAGACGACGACACAACAACAGAAACACTAAAATTCAACACACAGAGAAACGAACTACGTAAAATATAACAATGGCCATTTTCCAGACTTGGTGCAAGACATTTTTAAGAAAAAATGGTTGGTTGAACCTGGTTTTGTGGCTAGCCATACCTCGCACTTTTATGGCAATGTTAAATATAACAATAAAATGACACAATGGTATAACAGGAATACAGTACAAAAAAAAATGTAAGAAGTTTCAGGAGAACTAATTACGCAAATTAACAATACAATATAGTACAACAAACAACAGAAACACTGAAGTGAAGAAAAAAACAAGCTGCAATGCGACACACATAGAAACAAACTATACGATAACAATCGCCATTTTGCTGACTTGGTACAGGATTTTTTTTAAACATTTAAATAGCATTCTAGTAATATATAGGTCACCGTAACAGCCTTTTACCACAAGGAAAACCGATACAGCATGGAAAGCTTTAAAAACCCTATACATTGTATTTGGTGTTTGAAATGATTGTAAGTAGTATATGTCTGAAATTTCTTAGTTAAGTTTGTTTTTCATAACTATATGTAACAGGTGCAATACGTTTGAAGCATTTAATGATTATAAATCATGTAATAAATGATTATAAAGCATGTAATGATTGCTTAGTCTTTAGTTTTCTTTTTATGTCTTGTGTACTATTATTTAGATATAGGAAGATGTGGTGTGAGTGCCAATGAGACAACTCTCCATACAAATAACAATTTAAAAAGTAAACCATTATAGGTTAAAGTACGGCCTTCAACACGGAGCCTTAGCTCACACCGAACAACAAGCTATAAAGGGCCCCAAAATTACTAGTGTAAAACCATTCAAACGGGAAAACCAACGGTCTAATCTATATAAACAAAATTGTCCGTTTGTCTTTTTCTTTTTTAGTCTTGACGTTGTCAGTTTATTTTCGATCTATGAGTTTTAACTATCTGGTATCTTTCACCCATTTTTTATAAGGTGTACATGTTTTTCTGGCAGGGTTAATCTGACCTTGAATTCTTTTTTATGGTTCATTGATCAATGTTTACTTTTCCTGGTTAATTTTGTTTCTTAGATACTTTTTGCAATAGGTCATCTACTAGTATTTTTAAAGCATATTTGGTGTACGGAATGATTATAAGGTGTACATTTATTTTCCAGTTTTGTTTATCTGACTTTGACCTCATTTTCTGAGATTATGTTAAGTTTATTTGTTAGTAAAGCTTTAAATTAAGTTAAGAAACCAGTTGTATACCGCTGTTCGAAAGTCATAAATAAATTGAGAGAAAACAAATCCGGTTTACAAACCAAAACCTAGGGAATCACATTAACTAACTAAGTAGAAAACAACGAACAACGAAGCAACAGAAACACTGAAGTGCAACAATAAACAAATGACAATGCAACACTCACAGAAACTAACTGTAAGATACTAGTAACAACTGCCATTTTCTTGACTTGGTACAGGACATGTTAAGAAAAACAATGGTGGGTTGAACCTGGTTTTGTGGCAAGCCATACCTGTCGTTTTTATGGCAATGTTAGATATAACACTAAAATGACAACATAACATAACAGGACGGACTCTATTATTGCTTAAATCCTCTTCATTTGAACCTTTGGAGGACAGTCTAATTGGCAACCATACCACATCTCCTTATTTTTTTTATAATATTATGTCAACTACCTTTGCAAAGCTAGAAACTTTTTTTTTATCTTGGAGACTTCGTAATCCAGTTGCAGATTGCAAAAAAAGTGTTCATTGTTTGGAGTTTCCTTATTCAACCACGGACCCAATGGACTTTATAATGTACTATTATTAAGTGCATGTGTGTATGATTTTATTTAGCATTATTTATTACTCGGCTGTTGAAGTGGGTTATTGTGTGTTTCGGTTGTTATGAACTGTATTATGTTTTAACATTTTAATGTCGATTGTATTGTATGACTATCTGAATACACATTAGAAAAAAAATATTTTCACATTTTCTGTCTGATTAATCTAATTTAGCTTCAATTGAATACCTATATTAATATCTATATATTAAAACAGTTCTGGATCTTTATTGATTTACAGTTGACATGTATCGAAGGGCCCGGTATACAAAATGTGAAAAAGTTCAAAATAGAAAACCAACGCAAGCTTTTTCTGCAACAATTTTTTGCTGTTTCCATAGCCTAATTGAATGTTCTGTCAGCTTTCTCTGCCGCCTCTCTGTTAGAAGATGAAGAACACAACTCGGATAGAATGTGTTTTACTAAAAAAAAATCAAGAATGTCTTAAATGCTCTTGATTGTCCGACACATTTTTAGTTAGAATTCCATGTGAAGAGAATGAACAGTGTAACGAGTTAAATGTCTTTTCTAATGTTGTACTTGACATTTGGATACGGCCAATCCAGTTTGAGTTTGCGTATACTACTTTTAAAAGCAGTTATTTCACTGGCAGTATATAAATTCGGCCACCACAGATGCATTCTGTCTAACTCTTTCATGCTATCCGGAAATTTCGTCTGATCCTAATTCTTAATTGTCTCAATCTGGTTTCTACCGTTTCGCTTTAAATTTAGTGTTTCTATATTTTTTGTTGACTTTCTGTTGATTTTTGCTTTTCGGAAACGGTTTCTGTATTTTCTACAAATATGCACAATTCTATGCAGTTGCATCATCTTAATTTTTCATAGAAACATTTCTGCAGCGGAATGGTGAAATAGATGCTTGTTTCTAAATTAATTGCTCCCTTTTTCTGCAGCTTCTATACCAACATCAATTTCGAAAGCTTTCTTAACAATTCAAGTTCACTTTCAAATAATGATTTCCTTTGGATGGTTTTTGAATGCAGTTCACAAACAAGCCTGTCTCCTATCGAATCCTCTAGAAAGGCATTAAACTCCTGCTTGCGTTGATGACATTTGAATCGTTCTGCAAAAATCAACGGTTGAGGTCTAAATTATCCGTTAAAATTTCATTCAGGTTGTTATACATCTTTGTTTATTACCTAGCTGACGCTCTTTAAAAGTTCCGTTACAAAATGTAAATATTTACGCCACAGACTGTGAGAAAATGTGACCTCTTCTTGTCATCATCATCGATTTCATTTGCAAGGAAATTCTAGTCTTTCTGTATGTTCCTCTGAATTGTTAAAACTTAAACTCCTCGATCTAATCATACATGTATAGGCATCTTCAATATTTCAGGTTTGTTATAATATTAGCATATTCATAATTGTTAAAAAAAACTTGTATCAAAAAGCAAAATAACAAAAGTACCAAACTCCAATAGAAAATTTAAAACGGGAAGTCCGTACTCAAATGTCAAAATCAAATGCCCAAATAAATCAAACGAATTGATAACAACTGTCATATTGCTGACTTGGTACAGGCATTTTCATATGTAGAATATGTTGGATCAAACCAGGTTTTACAAACAAAGATGTAAAAAAGAAACACAAAAAAGCATAGAGACAAAGCACATTACCACACACAAAGCAGTATGTTCAATATCCTCGTCGCCGATGTTAAGTATTTAGCGTGGGTTGCCTTTACAGTATCAATGTTTATCAAAGTGCAAGATACACACACAATATATACAATTTGCAATACATCAGTATACGTTATATAAAACAAAAAGTAATTTAATTTCATGAGAAAATTACACCCATTAAACCTCACAGGATACTCTTAACTATAAACTTTGAACGTTGATAAGATACAATAACTGTTGACAGACACATCAGCCTATCTGTCGATTATTAATGCATACCTGTTAGTATTAATAGTTATAGTTATAATGTGTTATGTAAATATAAAATACTTTTCTTTTAATCAAGATGACATAGGCGGATCCAGGGGGACCCGGGCCGCCCCTTTCGTGGGAAAAATTTGGTTGATTATATAGGGAATCACTGAAGCATGACTGGAGCGGACCCCCCTTAGGTCAACCAGAGGGCCCCCCCTTATGAAAAGTTCTGGATCCGCCACTGGATGATGACTGTTCATCTCTGAAGTACCGTACACCCAACTGGCTGCTGCGTCAAAAAAGGTCAATATAGAACATATGGGTAAAATGCAAGTTAATTATCGTCAAATATTTTGAAAAGAATATCTATCAGGTATGGCAAATGCCAAGAAAGACAAGAACTACCTGTCACTTTATTAGGCTTAATGTAAGATGCTTTCCTATAGTGATTATTTGCACGTGCTTGCCTGTCTTGTCTTGAAAACACGCAGATAATACACCTCAAATTTTAGCCATGAGATAATTCAATGTTAAAATGAGAATACACATGATGCATACAGTTAAGAGGAACAGCATCAGCATTAGCAAAGGAAACCGACCATTCAGAAAAGGTACATGTGAAAATTTGGGTGGCAAACATTGATTTTTCGATGTTTATTTGACATTTTTGATCGCTGTTGTGTGACAATTTTGATAGTTTTACACGGAGCTCCACCATTCTAAGGAAAACGTCTGGATGCATATAATCTTTCTTATTATTTTACTGGTTCATATTTACATAAAGAATGTTTAGCTACCAAAACTTTAAGCAGAAGCGTTATATAGTAACATAAGAGTTCATCAAAGTTTCCATCAAGCAACTTGTTATTTTGCAAATGTCGTAGCCCTGCTTGACAGTCACCCGAATGACCAAGTTACTAGAAAACCGTACAGTTCCGTTCCCACACTGTGATAATAGAAAATAATAATGTTTTTGGGTTGGAATAGATACTATAATACTTTTTTCCAATCGAAATAAATATTACATAATAGTTTTTTCCAATCGGAATAAATATTACATAATAGTTTTTTCCAATCGGAATAAATATTACATAATAGTTTTTTCCAATCGGAATAAATATTACATAATAGTTTTCCAATCGGAATAAATATTACATAATAGTTTTCCAATCGGAATAAATATTACATAATAGTTTTTCCAATCGGAATAAATAATACATAATACTTTTTTCAATCGGAATAAATACTACATAATACTTTTTACATTCGGAATATATGTTACATAAAACTTTTTATGTTTAGTAACTTATATTACATAATATTTTTTCTATTCGGAATATATATTACATAATACTTTTTCCAATAGGAAAATATATATTTTAGTTTTTTTTTTCATACGCAATAGATAATAAAATTTACTTTTACGATGGCATACTAATACGTTGTAAAGGGTTTAACCTAGGGCTATTATACTAACTATACGGTTTCCAGTCTTGTTAGTATAATAGTTACAGGTTTAAATTCAAAAACAAATCAGAAAAATAGAATATTTTCGGGTTGGAATAGCTTTACATAAAACATTTTATAATGATATTACATGATAAATTACGTTTTCATTTGGAATAGATATTATATAATACTTTAACCATGACATGATAAAATTTTGAAAAGGGTTTAAATTGCAAAAAAACAAATATTTACTGGCTGGAAATGAAATCACATAATACTTTTTTTACAATCGGAATAGATATTACATAATAATTTTTCCATGCCATAATAACACTGGAAAAAGGATTTTATATTGCAAAAATAAATGATGACAATAACATGATTAAAGAGAATACATTTGATTAAGGCATTGAAGATTAATTGTTTATGCCATCACCCTTACCCACAAAGGAAAAGGATACCGATGATGAACACATTAAAACTGACGAAGTGAATGAATACGGCCGTGTATGCAGACCAAAGAGAAAACTAAAGGATAGGAGAAATAGTATTTACGAATATTTTCCTGTTCTCAGTAAAACATCTAAATAAATAATCGGCATCAATTTCAGACTGAATTATATTTATATTAGTAAAGCAATTTCCCGTAATTTCTGATAACTTTCATTTTAATGAATGATACAATGTATATGTAAAATTTTCAAACTGTTACAAGTCAAAATGTTATACCAGTCATAAGATAAAATTTCTACCATAATATTTATTCCAAAAATCATTTATTATGTAATAAAACTTCCTATTGGAATTTATTTTATGTGATATTAAATCCGAGGCATCGGTCTTTTTATTATGCTTATGGAATAAATATGGAATTTTTGTTAAATAATAAATTATCTTTGGAATAAATAGTATGGCGGAACTTGTATTCTGTGACAACCTATGGGGAGGACGGAACCTGTTTTTTCAGGATTAATCGTGAATTAGGGAAAACTTGGATGTTAGTAGATATTGTAAAGTGCATGTATATACTATATGATTTATCATGTTATTTTTAATTTTTTGTTTTTATAGTACTGTAGATTTATCTTTTTTTCATTTATTTTCGTGGGTACCTATTTTCGTGAATTAGAGAAAACTTGGATGTTCGTGGATATTTAATTTCGAGGTTTTGCCAGAGACTGCATACACGTCTATAGTAAACACATTTGTTTGTATGAACAGTTCCCACGAAATTCACGAAAATTGATATTCAGCATATAATAATGAATTCAAAATAAAGGTAATAACACAATGTTGACTGCTGTTTCCCTTTTTTGTTGTTGACATTTTTACCTATTATGTCTGTTTGTTTTGTTTATACATTGTTGTCAATATAATTGAAGTTTATGCGATTAGCATACAAGTGAAAGAATAAAAAAAGGGTTTAATTTACCATTTTTAACATACGAAAATGCCAGTATCAAGTCAGAATCATCACAATCGTTTAGTGTGTATGAAATTTTGATTTTGACATTTAACAAGGGAGTTTCCGTATTTAATCTTTCAATTTCAAAACTTGTTTGAACATATCACAATATTTACAACCTTATGTGCAAAAATGCTATAATTTTTCGTCAATTCTCAAATACTTCCTTAATCATTAGCCTGACTGATATGCTTTAGTGTTGCCAATATTTCAGTTGTATGCAAGTAGCCTATAAATGTTCTTTACCGACGAAGTCTTGCAAATCCATTTACAACATTCGCATTTGCACATCTTAAACAGTTTCTGTTTGGTTTCCCAAAACTGACTGATCCTTAGAGAATATGTCTATTGCTGAGGGATTTAGTCTTATTAATTAAGAAATAATTCATGGGGGCTTGAATATATCGTGATTTTACAACGGGTTGACCCTTGATGCAAAATTTTACCACGGGTTGGCCCTTTATGCAAAATATTTTACCCCTGAGCGATAGCGAGGGGTAAAATATCGGCATAAAGGGACAACCCGTGGTAAATCACGATATATTCAAGCCCCCATGAATTATTTCGATTCTATTAGGACAAATACGGCAATTCTTTTGGATCGAAGCGCTTTAGGTGAAGGCATTATTTGCCGTTCCCATAAATAAACGCACTATTGAATTGACGTAAAAGAACGGAGCAAACTGAATAAGTGACATGCTTAAACTATTTACAATAACGTATTTAGATAGGTTTGGATGATTGTAAATGATAACCTTACTTATTTGTTTTATATGTTTACAAACAATGGCTTATATTTGTTTACCTTTCCTTTTTGTGATGATTTTTGGTTTCTTAAGCGTGTATTTCCCTGTAAAATGCTTATTTTCTGACGTCATCGTTTTATGACGTTGGTAAGCATATGACGTGGGAGTACGATCGGAACAGCCCAAGCAATATATTCATATTTTATCTCGGGTGTGTACTCAAAGCGTTTGACGGACGTCATGTTAGAATGATAAATTCACAACTACAATTATATTGTTCTACATTTTTCTGTTTTAAAATATATTAATATAACTATTCTCTCCACCAGTGTTATTTTTTAATAGTCATAAGAACGTTAATAGACAACATTTCCAACCCCATATACTGTCGCCTTTTTTAAATGTTCAGATCAACTCTACAATCACAGACCTTTATATGCCTTTGTATAACTACAAGGGTGCACCAATTGTAAGCTCGGGTTAAACTCTTTTACAAATATATATCCACATAAATACAGAAATTGGGTCTTATTTCGTCTGTTAACAAAATTCAACGATACATCGATTGAATAGTATCCAGAAGAGAGCACAATGATATATACTAGTCATCAAAAGAAATGATACAAAGCAATGTATGTTCCATATATATAATAAAATTGGTTACACTGTAGAAAGGTAAATAATTGCCAATTGGTCAATTTTACAGAGATCTGTTTTCTTATCGAAACCATTGTCTTAAGGGCATACGATACAGTTTTGATCCTGTATTTACAGTTTGATGAAAATTTCCATATAGGCTATTTTTAACCGGATTAAATCAAATATGTAATAAAAAATATACCTTCATGTGCTACTTTTTGAGTTAAATGAGGTCGAAATTATGTATATTTGCTCAACAATCGGATTTGTGCCCGTATTTTCCCTTTCGAAAGAAAGCCATAACTTTTTTGTTTTAAAAGATAAACACAAATTGTTTTTTGTTAAATAATTTGTAATTTCTGTATTTTATAAGAATCTTAAAAACTTATGCATTTTTTATTCAGAAATAACTCATATTTATCAGATGGTCATGAATTGAGAAAAAAACGTAATTTTTGGCTGTATATTTATCTACATTAAAAAAAATGCACTATTTACAGTTTTATAAAATTTGGTTCACATAATCTCCATGCAAAATGAAACAAAATGTCGTTTTAAAAAATAGGGGTCCATGTACTCGTTTTCAAATTAAATCAGTTTGAATGATAAAAATCAGTCAAAAAATGCATCTTTTCCCGGTATGTCACAGTTTGATGTCGCGAAAATAAAATTTTACGTTAGAAACGTCATTACCTCCCCTGTAACTGTATCGTATGCCCTTAAGGCATAAAGGCAATTTAGTTTTTTGGAATTTTTGTTTCACCCTAAAAAAATCAAAATCGATATTAGAACTTAAAATTTAAATCCTAAACATGGTCTGCTTAAAATTTTGAATGCATTTGCAGATATTTGAAAACCTAATTCTTATCTTCGAAATTAAACGCCGGTTTTTGTCATGATTTTCCGAAAAATATGTCTAATATGGGAAATAATGTGGGGAGAAATGACAATGAAATATTACTGGACGTTTTTTGAATGTTTTGAAAACTGTATGAATCGAAGTTGAAGCTATGTAAATGGCACAAACAATCTATCAACACAGGAACCTTGTAGATCTAAATCTTTCTTTTTCCCAACAAATAAATATTCTTTATTCTTCAAATTGCTTGTTACATGTTTACTTCATTGTCCAAGCTTCAATAAAGTATCCCTGTGAAATACTTTCTGAGTATCCAGGAAAATACACAGAATATAATAAAATATAATAAAACATTATTTTTTATTCCTATCAATTATATCAATCTTTTTAACTTTATGAAAAATACATTTTGAGATACTGTTTTGTTCTCATTCATGAACCTTCGTAAATCCTTTCTAAACATAGCATACACATCTAAAAATTTCAGTTTTTGCTCGGATACATAGTACGACTTGTAAATACAAAAACCTATAATTGTCAAGAAATAATTAAAACCGTTATACCCTTGATCTGATATTTTGTATCCAAATACTATATGTTTTGCTAATATCTTGTTTTGAAAATTCATTTTTGCTAGAAGATAATGTACTTTCTCCCAAAAATCTTTCAAAAATGAACATGTAATAAAGAAATGCAAATAATCTTCTTCTTTTGTTTTACAAAAATTGCATTTATCGTTCTCAGATATTTTCCACTTGAATAGTAGCTGCTTTGTAGAAATAGTATATTGAAGCAGTTTCCATCTGAAAATTTTTAACTTATTTTCCTTTAAAATTTTAAATATAAAATCGTATACAAATGACATCTCTGGTATGTATTCTAATTTTAAATATCTTATCCAAATGTTGATAACGATTGGCTTTATATATTTTTTATCTACTAAAGTTTTATAGAGTATTTTATTGTTGGTATCTTTTGTTTCAATTTGTTTATTTTGCCATCTTAATTTGACCTTACATATATTGATTATACTCTTAACGGAGTTTTCTTTTTTTTAAACTTGCATCCATTCTTTTGGGATGCAGGATTTTAACATCTTAAACTCTGCAATCCAGTTTGTTTTATTAATTAACTTTTTTAAAATAAAACTTTCGGATAAATTTCCTTCACGATCGAATATGTCATTAATATAAACCAATCCACTTTTTACCCAGCTCGGGAAAAACAAGCATTTGTTGCGACATTTAATATATTTATTTCCCCAAATAATCTGTTTTCTAATATTAGAAAAGTGATTAGAAAATGTTGATAAACCTCCTCCTGTTTCAACCCAACTTGAAATTACTTGTAAATAAAAATCGGGTATTTTTGCAAGTCCATCTATTGATTTAATATTATCTAAATTCATGTTAAAAACAAGAAAGTTTTTACCAAGATTGTTAAAATATTTAGTAGGAATAATCTTCCAGTTCGGCATATTGGTTGTTGTTAATTTAGAGACCCATGAGGCTTTCAGTGCTGTAAAATAACTGTCAAAATCGATCATTCTTAACCCCCCTTTTTGGTATTCGCCAATAAGTGTGTTTCTTTTTACTTTGTCATTTTTTCCTTCCCAAATATATTTGAAACAGCAGCTTTCAATTTCTTTCAAGTAAATATCTGGAACTTTCCACGAAGTAGCCAAAAATGTAAATTTTGGTAATATTAAAGATTTTATGATCAATATTTTCCCAACCATTGTTAGTTTTCTTTTTTCCCATGTTTTAATTAATGATTTCATGTTATCTATTTTAGGTTCCCAATTTAACTTTTCACATTGAAGTTTATCGTGACCAAAATAAATGCATGCATCAGTCTTCATCTCTCTCTTTCTTTTCACCCTTTGTCTTTTTTTTTACTAACGGTTACAATTGATAACAAGAGGTTGGGATTGGTTCATGTCTGTAACATTTTTTTTTTCGATAATTGTGTTGTTATAAGTAAGGCCGTTAGTTTTTATTCAATTGAATAGTTTCATATTTTTCAAGTCGGGGTCTTTTATATGGGTTTCTCTCATTTCATTATTTTATAATTTTGTAATTGGACATGAACGAAGCAGTGAAAAACATGACAATTAACGACATTAAAAAAACTAGAGGAATATATAGATAAATAATGTGACTCAATAGTTATCAAAGGTACCAGGATTATAATTTAGTACGCCAGACGCGCGTTTCGTCTACATAAGACTCATCAGTGACGCTCATATCAAAATATTTATAAAGCCAAACAAGTACGAAGTTGAAGAGCATTGAGGATCCAAAATTCCAAAAAGTTGTGCCAAATACGGCTAAGGTAATCTATTCCTGGGATAAGAAAATCCTTAGTATTTCGAAAATTCAAAGTTTTATATTCAGGAAATTTATAAAAATGACCACATAATTGATATTCATGTCAACACCGAAGTGCTGACTACTGGGCTGGTGATACCCTCGGGGACGAAACGTCCACCAGCAGTGGCATCGACCCAGTGGTGTAAATAGTTATCAAAGGTACCAGGATTATAATTTAGTACGCCAGACGCGCGTTTCGTCTACATAAGACTCATCAGTGACGCTCATATCAAAATATTTATAAAGCCAAACAAGTACGAAGTTGAAGAGCATTGAGGATCCAAAATTCCAAAAAGTTGTGCCAAATACGGCTAAGGTAATCTATTCCTGGGATAAGAAAATCCTTAGTATTTCGAAAATTCAAAGTTTTATATTCAGGAAATTTATAAAAATGACCACATAATTGATATTCATGTCAACACCGAAGTACTGACTACTGGGCTTGTGATACCCTCGGGGACGAAACGTCCACCATCAGTGGCATCGACCCAGTGGTGTAAATAGTTATCAAAGGTACCAGGATTATAATTTAGTACGCCAGACGCGCGTTTCGTCTACATAAGACTCATCAGTGACGCTCATATCAAAATATTTATAAAGCCAAACAAGTACGAAGTTGAAGAGCATTGAGGATCCAAAATTCCAAAAAGTTGTGCCAAATACGGCTAAGGTAATCTATTCCTGGGATAAGAAAATCCTTAGTATTTCGAAAATTCAAAGTTTTATATTCAGGAAATTTATAAAAATGACCACATAATTGATATTCATGTCAACACCGAAGTGCTGACTACTGGGCTGGTGATACCCTCGGGGACGAAACGTCCACCAGCAGTGGCATCGACCCAGTGGTGTAAATAGTTATCAAAGGTACCAGGATTATAATTTAGTACGCCAGACGCGCGTTTCGTCTACATAAGACTCATCAGTGACGCTTATATCAAAATATTTATAAAGCCAAACAAGTACGAAGTTGAAGAGCATTGAGGATCCAAAATTCCAAAAAGTTGTGCCAAATACGGCTAAGGTAATCTATTCCTGGGATAAGAAAATCCTTAGTATTTCGAAAATTCAAAGTTTTATATTCAGGAAATTTATAAAAATGACCACATAATTGATATTCATGTCAACACCGAAGTGCTGACTACTGGGCTGGTGATACCCTCGGGGACGAAACGTCTACCAGCAGTGGCATCGACCCAGTGGTGTAAATAGTTATCAAAGGTACCAGGATTATAATTTAGTACGCCAGACGCGCGTTTCGTCTACATAAGACTCATCAGTGACGCTCATATCAAAATATTTATAAAGCCAAACAAGTACGAAGTTGAAGAGCATTGAGGATCCAAAATTCCAAAAAGTTGTGCCAAATACGGCTAAGGTAATCTATTCCTGGGATAAGAAAATCCTTAGTATTTCGAAAATTCAAAGTTTTATATTCAGGAAATTTATAAAAATGACCACATAATTGATATTCATGTCAACACCGAAGTGCTGACTACTGGGCTGGTGATACCCTCGGGGACGAAACGTCCACCAGCAGTGGCATCGACCCAGTGGTGTAAATAGTTATCAAAGGTACCAGGATTATAATTTAGTACGCCAGACGCGCGTTTCGTCTACATAAGACTCATCAGTGACGCTTATATCAAAATATTTATAAAGCCAAACAAGTACGAAGTTGAAGAGCATTGAGGATGCAAAATTCCAAAAAGTTGTGCCAAACGTGCAAATCTTGACAATAAGGGTAAACAGTTCACCAGGACCAATTACATGAGATGGTTTTAAGACTTGGTTAATTGCAAGTCATGACGACAATTAATTCTCTAATGATGAATTGCACTGAAAAACTCTTTATACGCTCCATTATAAAAAATATTTGAAAAAGAAAAAGAAAAAGAGTATTGTGAGAAAGTATCAAACTTTTACATTAATCATTTCACATAAAATGAACTATATAATGAATTTGTTAGATTTCATTCTGAGGATACACTTTGTGACATTTGTAATGGAGGATGGTTCGTCAAATCTATTTCGAATGTATTTAGTGTCATTGCCCAGACCTTTCTAGGCAATGACACTCAATACAAAAAGTATGAGGAGACACCAATAATGACCAATCGAGAAAAACGGGAACCAGGCTACTTTCAACCAAGGTGTTAACTTAGAAAATTAAAGACTGATGTATCTAATGCAATCAAAGCATTTGCGGTTCAGTAGAGGATTTCGCAAAAGATGAAGAATAACCCACAGCATTGTGAACTGATAAAATGCAAACGAAAAAAAGTCAAAAAAAAATGCACCGATGTAATCTCAGTCTGAAAAAAGTAAGTCTATCGACTCGTTAGAATTGCATTCAAAAGGGGAAATAAAAGATTTCAATGTGATTTTGCTGTCAGTGTACATTTATGCCTGAAACTGTGTAATCTTACACCAAGAGAAAAGTTTGAAAACATTGCACTTGTAGAAGGACACCTTTCAGCACCAAGTGCAATGAATGTTTTAAAGAATTTGAATAATGCTTCAAGACAGGATGAACAATCTGATATACATAATGATGTACAGGAAATGTGTCTTAGGAAGAAGTGGCAATGAGATGAAAGAAGTGAACAGGAAATAGATGCTGGACCACCTGCAGCAGGCGTAAGTAGATTTGGCATAAGAACATCTATAAAGTGGAAACAAAGAAAATTTTCAAAATGTTTATAATAATATAATATAAACAAAACTCCCACATTTAATATGCAGAATTCGCAAATTTTGTATTTTTAATCTATTATGTTAATATAAACCAAAACGCCCACATTTAATATTCAGGATTAGCAAATTTTGTATGTTTAACCTATTATGAATAATTGTATGAAATTGTTTAATATTCAATATAATCAAAAATTTGGTTATGAACAAAGTGCGATACATTGCGTAAACAAGTCATATTTGGATTTATCATTATTTAAGAAATGCATTCAGTTAGAACTGTGCAGTTTATATTTGTTTTATAGATGTTAACATTGTAAAGAAGCTACAGCAACTATATAATGTAACGACTGTGGATTGCTTTACTATGACAACTGTATAACTTCATTTAATAGCAAGGTGAAAATTCTTAAAAGCAACTCCTTTTTGAATGTATAGGGTGTAATTTAGAATTACAATACTAGTACAACACGTCTTACTATTCAAAATGCTAAGGGTTTCCTTTTCTACAGCATATATAACCTGAGCCGAATTTGGAACAACTTTTGAGAATTTCGGGTCATCAATGCTCTTTAAATTTGTACTTGTATGGCCTTGTAGCTTTTCTAATCTGAGTGTCACGGATGAGTCTTGTGTAGACGAAACGCGGAGTCTGACGTATTAAATTATTACCCAGGGGCCGTATGCATAAAACATCTTAACTTAAGTATTCCTTAAACTTAGATTTCACTAAGAATTTCATTAGTAAAGTAAAATTCTAAGTAGTATGCATAAACTTACTTAAGTCTTCACTTAACTAAGGAATACTAAATCGGAACCCTTCTCTAGTTAACGTATGCTATATTCGCTCATCACATGTACTCATCCGTGTAAAGTTTCTTATAATTATTTAAATTTAATGATTAATGCATGCTTTTATTTTAAAGAGCTGGGGTTAAATTGATATTGGTATGTAAAACAATTCAATAGAACGTAACATAGTATAATGCTGAACAATTGGGGCATATAAGGCTAACAAAACGCTTTTTTAAGGTTGATGTTTTGACGGATGAACATTGGAAGAAAATATTTCGGTAATCCAAAATTTCCTCTACTTAATCTTGAATAATCTTTCATTGGTGTTATATTTTCTGGAGACAACACTATGTTTTAAACTCTAACAAAACATGATCAAGGTTTCAGTGGCATAACACAAGACTTAGTGTAGCATTGTAAGCATGTTCTAACAAATAATTTTACAAAACACTTTTTTCAATAAAATGTTTACTAATCGTTCAGCTTATTATGCGCTGCCATCTCCCTTTCCAGACCCCTTGCTTACATTTGCTTATGGTTTAAAAAAATCTTATCACTTCCCTTGTACAACAAAAAGGGGGAGAGTAGATTTTTCTTCTCTAGAAAACCGTTTACAAACTAGAGAAAAGTCCTGAAATCTATACGAAAACAAATTATTACAGTAAGTACATTCTCCACACCATAACGTACTTAGCAATAGTTTCGAAACCGCAATATATATCACTGAATTAAAGGAAATATGACAAAAATAATTTAATACGAGTAAGGTATCATAATACCTTATATAAACGTCGAATTCCATGGGGTGTAGCAGTGTGGACTTCTGACTGCATAACAGTGATTCCATAAACAATCAAACTAATTGCTTCAATAAAATAGAGGTCCATGCTCCCCACTCTTATTAAAGAAATCCACCTCTGGATATAAGTCTAAACACTTTTCGATTTTGTCCCTGTAAGTGAAACAAATTTAGTGTATGCCTTACATCTTTAAAATAAAACTAAATTGACCCCCTCCCCCCCAAAAAAAAAAAACCGAAAAAAAACCAAAACCCACACACATATAGAAGATATGGTTTTGCATGCTCTCTCTTCATTCCTTAATTAGGTTTTAACTAACGGTTACAATTGATACCGCGCGGTGTATTTTAACAATAAAGAAACCGTGCACGTAAAGAGTAAAAAGAAAAATAGTATACCATGAATTACATGAGTGTAAAAACTGAGTACTTTTCGGTATACATAACAACGAGATTGAGAAATAGTATAATATATCTACCCACTGTTATCTCTTGATTTTTTGATAATACGTGATTTGAAGAAAATCACGATGATCGTTAATATTTAGCAATAAATAAACGAATAATTAGTATTTTATTACTGATATATAGTTATGTATCAATTAAATTGTAGATAACCTTTTAATGTTCTGCAAAGAACGCATGAACGCATATTTTCGACTGATTTTTAACTATTTTTGAAAATTTAAGGTAGCTCTATAGGTACCTTAGACTTAAGTGTTATCTTAGGCGTTTCCTTAGTATAAGGAGTTTTATGTATACCACTTAAGTTTTATGGGCGTGACTTAAAACAGCTAAGATTTTACTTAGGAAATACTAAGTGAAAGATTTTTGTATGCATACCACTTAGATAAAAAGGGCGGAGTTTCCTTAACTTAAGTGTTTACAAGCGAAAATATTAACTTAAGTAGCTTTCTGCATACGGACCCTGGTTCCTTTGATAACTATTACTACAATAAAATAGATTTAATGTTATTATATTTTCAAGATACAACATGATTTTAACTTTTCATTCAATCATGTCTAGTATGCGAAATTCTTTTTCAATCGGATTTGATTACCTGCATTTCTATCTGTTAAAATTAAGATTAAAATACCAAAATTTGCGTTTTATTGAGAGTGTTATAGCGTGACCCCAACATGGTATCCTTTGTACACATACTCTTGATTGTTTTATTTTATTATTTGGGCACTAATATACGAAAGCCTCTTAGGGTCACACAAAAAAAGTTATCTCGTAATTACGAGATAAATATCTCGTAATTACGAGATAATTATCGCGTATTTACGAGATGATATTTTGATCTCGTAATTACGAGATGATTATCGCGTAATTACGAGATAACTATCGCGTAATTACGAGATAAAGATACATATATCTATATCAGCCAGTCCATTTGGCTCGTTTAATTTTCATAAAATTTTGTCAAAGTATTTACTTTTTTATTTAAATTTGAACCAACCGTTTTGTCAGAAAAATTTCACTGGTTATATAGCAATTTGACAAATCCCAATTTTGATCATTGAAAAGCTTAATATTTACAACACAACGTTTTTAAAACGTTTAGCTGACTTTACAGAGTTATCTCCCGGTAGTGTAAGGTACCACCTTAATGTAAACATTCATAAAATTGTCAATTCTATACCGAATTTGTCAATAAAGCCTCGGTCACATCTTACCGGATAGCAAGAACGGAGGCCTAACGGATGAAAATAAAAGTTGTCAGTTGACAAAAATGTTATCCGTTGGGAGTCCGTTGATGTACTGACCGAATAAAACGGACGTGTAACGGATGCATAACGGACACACACCGGATATGCAACGTACGAGAAACGGACACTTACCGGACAGAACGGATGTCGAACTTACATCCAACGGACGAGTATCGCATAAAACGGACACCTAACGGAAGCGTTCCGGATAAAACGGATGAACAAGATATACGGAAATATCAAAAGCGACAATAATAATACATGTAAATCACATAAATATTCAAAATGTTTCTGTGTAACTGGTTTTGGTTTGTTCTTCAAAATTCCGCCAAATGACAGTGTCTGGCCTGAATAAGAACTGCTTGATTGTGAAGACGTGCCTATACTCTAAGATCGATTATGAATAATAAGAATTCATGAACCTTAAGAAATCTGACATACCAATAATTGGCATTTCTGACGCGAAATTTTCAATTGGCATTTATCCGTTTCAGATCCGTTCATCATCCGTTTTATCCGTTATACGTCCGGTAGAAGTCCGTTTCTCATTAGACTGGTTCCCGATCGCAATATTAAGTATGTTACACATATACCAATATCGTGAGAGAGTATGGCTAATAGCTAATACCTGGAACGTAGTACCGGGAACCAGGATAGTTTCTCATCCGTTTTATCCGTTAAACGTCCGGTAGAAGTCCGTTGGTGAATTTATCTTCGAGACCCCCAACGGATGTATAACGGACACGTAACGGATACAAAACGGAAACGAAACGGACGAGTACAGTACAAAACGGGCGTCTAACGGACGTTACGGACATTTTATCCGTTGGACGTCCGTTCAAAGTTTTGAACATGCCCAAAATTTTCCACCGGACAGAACGGACGTCGACGGATAAAACGTACGCTTAACGGATGTCTAACAGATAAGAACGGACGTCTAACGGACATGAACGGATTGAAAAAAAGTTATCCGTTAGGCGTCCGTTCGAGCTATCCGGTAAGGTGTGACCGAGGCTTTAAAACAGAAAAAGAAGAAGAAATATCTGATATTTTTGTATTTGAGCAAGTGTAAAATCATCTGTTCCCGGGAACTTGAAACTTAAAAATTTACGACACTTTAGAGACAAAAAGTCAAAATTTTTCATCAGTTCTACAGTTATAAAGAAAGTAAAACAACATTTAAACAATAGGGAAAATACAAAAATTTAAAAAATATACATGTGTGTTAAGTTAAGTTACTTAATATTATAAGGATCAACCGTTCTTGCACGGGATTCGAACCGTTGTCCGGTATGAATGCATTGACATCAGCACGGAAGCGACAGTCTTAGCATTGACAATTGGCAAATTAAAACCTTTAAACTGTGCTTTAAAAATGTTTGAAATATATGAAATGATTTATTAAAACTCTTAATAAAACAAACAAAAGGGGGTGGGGGCTCAGCACTTGAAGGTGTATATAGCTTACAGCTTAAAGATATGAGGAAAAGTAAATGTGTTTTAGAAATCACAAGTCTGCTACCAATAATTATGCACACTTTTTAGAATTTCGTAAATTTATCGTTTATATACCTTTTTCGCATGGACTGCTTTATATATAGATATACAGACTGAGACCATGATTACACTACCGGGGCCGGGCACCTGATGTATTTTTTATTAGCTCCACTGACCCAAAGGGTCAAGTGATCTTTTCCAATCGTCCTTGGCGTCCGTCGTCCGTCTAACTTTTACAAAAATCTTCTCCTCTGAAACCACTTAGCCAAATTGAACCAAACTGCCTTAATCATCCTTAGGGTTTCTAAAAATGTATCCAAAAACCCCGCCCACCAACCAATATAGCCACCATGGATAGAAATAGAACAGGGGGTGGGTAAATGAAGTTTATGGTTTAAATTTCTAAAACTAAAGCATTTAGAGCGAATATGACAGGGTAAATATTTTCAGAGGAATCAGACTTCCCGTTGTAAGAATGCAGCCCCTGAATTGGTAGTTTTAATGATTATTTTGCAGTTTTTGGTTATTATCTTGAATATTGTAATAGATAGATATAAACTGTAGCAACAAAAATGTTAAGCCAAGTAAGATCTACAAATAAGTCAAATGACAAAAATTGTCAATTAAACCCTTAAGGAGTTATTGCCTTTTAACGTTATTTCTGCAATTAAATAATTTTTTGTAATCTTTTACAAAGATCTTCTCCTCTTAATCTACTTGGCTAAATGAACTTTTGTCTCGTAATAACGACATAAAGAAACTTCTTATCTCGTAATTACGCGATAGTTATCTCGATAATTATCTTGTTATTACGAGATAAAAGACTTCTTATTTCGTAATCACGCGATAGTTTTCTCGTAACTACGAGATAGTTTTACGTGATAATTATCGCGTTATTACGTGATAATTATCTTGTAATTACGCGATAGTTTTCTCGTACTTACGAGATAAATACGAGATAAATGAAACAAATTGTGATCCTAAAATATAGGCTTTCGTACTTATATATAGAAAAAGTCTAAATTAAAAAGAAAGTTTCCCTAGCAATTCCCCAAAAAAGAGATATTTTCAATTTTTTGACATACTTTTTAAATTATTGATATTAAACATGACTTCGGTTTGTGCAAAATGTGTCTGTTGAAGGCCATGTTATGATCTATAGTTGTTCACTTTTTACACATTGTAACTTGGTTGGAGAGTTGTCTCAATGTCACTCGTACAACATCTTCTTATTTCTATGACGAAACCAGTAAGGTCACTTTTTAATATCAATTAGGAGGGTCCAATTTGCATTTTAGGTCATCATTTCAAACTTTAATGCCTATTAAGTTAGTGAAAATGTATACCTCTACGGGTGCGGGAATTCTCGCTACATTGAAGACCCATTGGTGGCCTTCGGCTGTTGTCTGCTCTTTGGTCGGTTGTTGTCGCGTTGACACATTCCCCATTTCCTTTCTCAATTTTATTCAATACAATATTCTTCAAAACAACTCTTTCGGCTTGCTTGATTATTTGGAATATTATTTATCGCCGTCTTCAGCAGTGGGGTCTATAGTTACCTGTTTCAGTACGCCCAACAATTTTATTTTTAACAAAATGACTTAAGGCCAGGGTTTAGGTATAGGTATATATTAACAAAACGCATTGGACTAACAGGTCGAACAACTGATGTTCTTAAAACCTGCTGACTGCCATTGGCGATTGCCAAATAAATTGACCACAAGATGTAACAAAATGGATCTTAATATTAATTTAATGCTAAACAGAAAACAAAACACATGCGGCAAAGATGTTTAGCACAAACATGAGGTTGATTTTTTTTTTATTATTGACTTTATTTCAGACGTTTTATATATATACATTATTTACATATATGAGACAGGTTTTGTTTCATACAAAATATAAACAGTGTATATGGTATTTACATTTTCCCTCTGAAGTAATATTTTTACATAACAGTTAATCCTACTTTCCGTTATTTTATGTTGACCAATGGCTATATAACTGCTGAAATAGAAGAATCTATTAAACATTCTAGTTGTTGGATAATTTCTTTCGTGCCTTCATACACTTTGTTCTGCTATACAAGGATAGCAGATGGACTTCACTTTGCCTTATTTTTTAATGACTCTACCTATGTGTCATATTTTCTTATCGACATGCTGTTTACATCAGAACGTTGATAGACAAGATTTAATCCTATAACACTGACCCAGATTGTATCGCCTTTCTGCAAGTTAAGATTAACACTAGCCGTCATAGACCTCTGCATGTGTGCTGGAAGAACTTCAGGGATACAACGGTTCCCATTCCTGTCTCTGCTGTTCAAAATACACACAGATACAGTGACATCATCTTTATTCTGTCTGTTATTAAAATTCAACGTTACCCCGATTGAATAGGATCCAGGTTGAAGAACGCATATCATTGTACCATTTCCTTCTAATACAACGAAATTTGTGTCCAAATGTATCCATGGAATTTTCCCAGATGTTGTTTCAATACTAAGTAAATCAAAGTTAACATTCAGATTGACAAACTTGCTTGAGCCATTTTTGCTTAATAGGATGTAGCATATTGGTCCAAAAATTACTGTTACTACTAGAAAAGTACATATATTTGGTAGCAATGTCTTTAATTGAATTGCTATTTTCGAAGGTTGATATGTCTTATCTGTTTCCTTTTTGTTATCGTCGATCAGTATTCTGCTTTCGGACGGTACAGCAAGCGCCTTGTTTTCGGGTATATCAACAATACCGTGTTCATCTATGGTTTTGGAGCTTTGAAGTAGGGCAGTGTGTTCGCTGTCTGAAAAATAAATAAATTTATACAATGTGTAATACTAGTGCTGCACAGATGTAATTATAGTAAACCTCCAAAATTAAGTCACTGGTAAATATTTTTAGTAGATATTGTTGGCATTTTTAACAATATAATGGGTTGAAATAAACAAATGTGTTGCCATCCTCGTTGTATTAAGTTATGACAGTCACGTTTACTACTACTTTTCCAATGATAATGAGTATACTCTTGCAATTGTAAGTGTATAATCAATATACAAAAATCTGTCAAAGATGAATAAACGTGTTTTAGCTTTTGTTTATCTCCAGGGATACACAATTTTATAGAAAATACTTAGCTACAATCATTATTGTTATAACCATTAAAGATGTAAACAAAATAGTGTTTTCATTTGTTATGATTTGTTTCAAACATACCGCATAACAAGCTATTTAAAGCCCTAAAATGACAAACGTAAAGATGTAAAACGAGAAAACTAGCTGCCTAATCCTCCCTCAAATATTGGACAATAGTTTAACAGCATAACATTTAATAAGAACAAATACAGCTATTTTAAAAGGTGTAATATGATAGGGCGCCAAGATTTAAATTATATATCTAAAACGTAATGTTACATATACCTAAGCCAAATAGTCAGCACTTTTGTACTGACATGAATTATCATTGATATGGTTATATTTATAAATTAACTGTTTACAAAATTTTTAATTTTTGAAATACTAAGGCTGTTCTGCCTCAGGCATAGATAACCTTAGCTGTATTTGGCAAAACTTTTAGGAATTTTGGTCCTCAATGCTCTTCAACTTCGTTCTTTATTTGGCATTTTTAATTTTTTGGGATTTGAGCGTCACTGATGAGTCTTTTGTAGACGAAACGCGCGTCTTGCGTATATACAAATTTTAGTCCTGGTATTTATGATGAGTTTTATTTATATACATAATTTTATTAAAAAGTCGATAAAGTAAATCGAATCATCACCCTTGAACTTGCCCTCATAGCACATATTAAGTTTCCAATAACCCATCCGTATAAGCCTCCGGTTTCTTTGTGATTTAAAGAATATACGAAAATTTCCTGGTTATTAAGGACACATTTCTATAAACACTAAATTAACTACAGGGAAAAGAAAGAGTTGACATCAATACAACTACACTCGTAACAATTGAACGGATCAAAATCAAATGTATAAAACAGGAAGAAAATACAACAGGGTCAAATACGGAAGTTTTCTTTGTCCATTCTTTACATTTATGATAATTTGTGTCAGATATTTAATCTATCTTAACTCGAAAAATTAGAAATTAAAAATAATTTCATTTCCGTGTATATATATATATAGTGTATGTAAACAACTACTAAGAGGCTAGTGCATATGTACCAGCATGATTTAATTAATGCACTGTAAATTTCCAGATAATAAATTATGTCATGGAACTAAAAATAAGGTGCCAACAACCTCAGGTGATCTTGACCCTAGACCGTCTTGGCTATTTTGTTAAAGTTTAATTCCTTTATATGTTATCCTATCAAACGACGAATACATTTAGCTTTCGAAATTTATGTGGTGTTTTCACTACCTTTTTATTAGTTTCATTGCAAATACAGTTAATATACAAGAATGCCATTCACCCAACAACAGGCTCCTCGAACTCCGGACAGGCACAATTTATGCATTTTGTCCGAACAGGTCAAGTTCTTAAACAAATGAATTTAAGTAAAGTGGACAAGAATGTTACATCTTATTGGGAAATACAATCCGATTTTGGAATCTGTCTGGTTTGTCCCAGGCATAGATTACCTTAGCTGTATATGGCTCAATTTTTGGAATTTTAGATCCTCAATGCACTTCAACTTTGTACTTGTTTGGCTTTATAAATATTTTGATATGAGCGTCACTGATGAGTCTTATGAAGACGAAACGCGCGTCTGGCGTGCTAAATTATAATCCTGGTACCTTTGATATTTATGTTATCAGATTATCAATAGTACGGATTTTTATGCAACATATATGTAATATCATTATTTAGTTTTGTCTTTCCGGTGTATCAACTTTCTTCAGTTATGATTCTTTTTATTTTATTTTAGTAAATGCATAAATAACGGTCATTTCATTACCACATGTTATGTCCGACGATTCAATATGTCATGCGTATTTCTATACATTGTTAAAGTCACAAAAGAGAACGATTATTCTTCATCATGTTCATATAGTACTGTTTGAAATTTCCATACTTCATATATAAAAAAAAATAATCTCGTGCTCCTCTTTTTTTTAACATTTACGTGTTACTAAAATAAACCTCACAAAGTTAATATAAACCACACTTAACTTTTCATAGTATCTAAAAGTGAAATACTAAAAATCTTCTAATAAACGTAATCAAACCTTATTTTAAATCTGAATACTCTGTTATAATATTAAAACTGTGATACAGTTACATAATATCTCACCAGAACATTTGTCTTGATCTGTGATTGGTTTAGTATGCCCCGGTTTCAAATGAGAAGCAGTGTCGTTTTCATCAATAATACGAGACATATTTTGTTGTCCTCCTCCCTGCAATAATTAATTACTTCTGAACAACAATTTACACTCTTTTAAGCAGTTATATAGTTTAATTTTGTACAAATTAGGTTCTTTTTTTATGTAGCTCGAAACGTATATTTCTATATATATCTCTCTTAATTTTTTATATTCTATAAATAAAGTCTTTCTATAGTAAATAACGTAGTCATAGATATTTAATCACAGGTTAAATTTAGAACGACTAGATTGAGGATGTTCGCTTATTCACTCCTTAAAATTGTGGCTTTTTAAACAGATTTTATTAAACAGTTTCAAAAGGCTTTTAATGTATTACATGTATGTTCACAGATAAAACAGAAATGGAAAATGTAAATTCATAAAAATACTCAACTCCGAGGAAAATTGAAGTCCCTAATCGAATCGGATAATCAAAAGCTCAAACACATTAAACGAATGGAAATTCGTGTCTTAATAAATCTGTTTGAGTTTTGATTTTGGTAAGATCGAGGTATTTCTGACAGGAATCGTGGCCTGTGTGTCATTCTGGACGGCAGATAGTTCGAACTTAATGGTAAAATGTTCCCGAGCAAACAAGAAATTTATACATTTATCGTACGATTGATTTACATTGTGTATGTTTTTCAGAACGTTGTGAGGTCTATGTAACCGTTACATTCGGATAGAAATAAACGCCACATAAATGAAGAAATTTGCAACGCTTCTTCTGTCACACACAAAATCTTAAAGAAACTAGAACGACCAATCTGATTATCTATAGGATGAGGAAAAAAAAAAACCAAAAAAAAAAACCAAACTTATAACACCAGAAGGAATAAATAATGATTAAGAATTCTTTAATTAATGTTCCGAACCATATGAGTATTTGGTACATACGCGTATGGTCTTTACCATATGCGTATATACCCACATGGTCCGAGAAATTAATACGATGAACGTTCAAATAATTCAAAGGTACCAGGCTTATAATTTAATACGTCAGGCGCGCGCTTCGTGTACATTAGACTCATCAGTGAGGCTCAGATCGAAATAGTTGAAGACCACTGGTGACCCAAAATTCTTAAACGTTGTGCAAAATACAGCTAAGGTTATCTTTGCCTGGGATAAGAAAATCCTTAGTTTTTCAAATAAATCATACTTTTGCAAACACCAAATTTTAAAGAAATGACCATGACATTGATATTCAAGTCAACACCGAAATGCTAAAGCTTTCGTTCTGTAAATTGCATTTATAGTGATTAAGATTATAACACAATATTGACTGATGTATTTTTGACATTTTTACGTATTATGTCTGTTTGTTTTGTTCACAAATTGTTGTCAATATACTATCATATACGTGAGAGATTTAGCTAGCTATAAAACCAGAAATATGACAGTTGTTATCGATTCATTTGATGTGTATGAGCTTTTGATTTAGTCTTTTTATAAAAGACTCTCGTTTTTGAATTATCCTTGCAGTTCGATATTTTTGTTATTTTACTTTGTGTAGTCTATAAGATAAAATAATCCTTCAATGTGTTATAAATTTAGAGTTTCTAAAAAAGATTTTGATTGATGAAATTATATCGTAATCATTGTTTCTCCTTTTTCTTTATTCTAGTGTTTAAATTTGTTCTTGCTCATATTCATACGATTTTACAATGACAGGAGTTTATTCATGCTGTCCCTCTTCTTTTATATGGGAAAAACAAGCAGAAATTTGATATTTGACTCACGTTTAATACATTTTTCGTGGCATTTCATTTGTTGTTCTATATATTTTCATTGTTTTTTTTTTTGATTTTTTCTAAATTGGACGAACAATTGTGTCTACGTTTTTTTTTATATCTATGGATTAGAAAGAAAACAATTTATGAAAATAAATACAAAACCGTTAATAATGAACATCTTTTTGTCGAATATGTTATTTTAACTATTCGTCAGAATCTGTTGAAATGTAAGAACAGATGTATACAGCTAGGTCGAATTTTATTATTTATCTTTTATTATAAAATAAAGGACAATCTTGACCTTGGATATTGTTTGTGCAAGTTTTATAGAGATCGTTCAAATCATTTTAGTATAGACGTTTTCTTTTACAGTGTCAATAATTCTCTCGCATGTGCATGGGTGAGTCTGATATGCGCGAAGCAAGAGCATTGACTCTGTATGTGAGATCGGTACAATTTTCTGCAGATTGTCCTATATATAGAGCATCCTCTGAACGAAAGCATTGCTGATTGTGCTATATGAAATAAGATTATGCACATAATTTAATAAACACATAACATAAAAAGAATACTTGAATCGGGTCAAGCCACATAGTTCTCTGCTGTCTAAACGGGGAGACAAAATATATCTGAACAGACATACAGTATTGACACCTTCCGCAAAGCAACAGATTGTTCGAAAATATGTAGAGGAAGCGTAGAAAATTAAATTGTCTTATTCACAGTGTAGATACTATTCTGTACGCTATCCGGAAGTCGCGATTTTCGAAGCGAGAACTTTTTGGATCACATTTTAAATTTGATGGATATACTGAATTAAACGGTAAGTTGATCAACTGTACATTGCCTAATGATTAATTCAGCTGACATCGATATTCTCAAATGGTTCAGAATTAAATTGGTTTAGTATGCCCCGGTTTCAAATGAGAAGCAGTGTCGCTTTCATCAATAATAAGAGACATATTTTTTTTGTCGTCCTCCCGGCAATAATTAATTACTTCTGAACAACAATTTACACTCTTTTAAGCAGTTATATAGTTTAATTTTGTACAAATTACTAGCTCGACATATAAAAAAACCGGTAAATTAATGGACACGGACAACCTATGAAAGAAAAAACCCACACATAGTCGATTTTTCTTCGTTCGATCGTGTATTGAATTAAATTTTTGATAATATCAAGATATACTATATATAAATATATCTTGTTTTATATCATATTTGACGGAAAACTAATACATTTGTATTATGGAAGATTGAATAAGAGGTTTATTCATTCTGAAAAAATACTTTAAAGTTGATGAGGTTAATTCACAAAATATCTTAGTGATTGAGAGAACAAAACCTTCTACGTTGTGATCATTTAAGAGCGGTGTACTATTTTTTCAATGCTAAATATGCGGGTTTTGTTTGTGAAGAGTTTCGGATAATTAAAAAAATCCTTTTTTTTTTTTTTTTTTTTTTTTTCATTGTTGTTGTATACCATAAATCGATTCATGCATTCAAATATTTGTCAGTTTGCCTAGTTTGTTAACAAAATTTTGAATTTTTGAAATACTAAGGCTTTTTTACCTCAGGCATATATTACCTTAGCTGTATTTGGCCAAACTTTTAGAAATTTTGGTCCTCAATGCTCTTCAACTTCGTACTTTGTTTGGCCTTTTTAACTTTTTTGGATTCGAGCTTCACTGATGAGTCTTTTGTAGACGAAACGCGCGTCTGGAGTATATACAAAATGTAGTCCTGGTATCTATGATGAGTTTATGTATACTAGTTCAGTGAAAATGGACGTTTTACTTAACTCCTTATCAGACAAAATATACATCTATGATTTCGTTACACTCATATGTAATATTACGAAATAAGAGATCTATGTTTTAATTAGGTTGTAAAATTGATAAACATACAAAACTTTCAAAGGCCAGATGCTCCCGACTTGGGACGGGCGCAAAAAAAGCGGCCTGTATGATTTAAAAAAAAATGTATATTTTTTAAATACTCGAAAAGAAAATTGTCTGTCCAATGTAAAAGTCGAGGCCCAAAAAAGATGAACGGTACATTACAAAAACATAGAAGCCGGTTACAAAAGTTGACAACAATATCTAAAACTATGTATGGCCCTAATACTATTTACCTGAAATAAATATCTTAATAGTGATTCCCTAGATACGAAAGATCTATATGTTGCCTTGGGTTGTTTTCTGCTCTTTACTTGGGTTGTTGTCTCTTTGACAATTCAATTCAATTCTTATTTTTATTATAGATATACAATTTAAATATTATAAGAATATGTGGTGTGATAGACAATCAGACAAATTTTTTCCAGGGACCAACAAACGTTAGTAAACTATAGGTCCCCGTATGACCTTCAACAATAAGCAAAACGCACACTGTATAGCATGAAAGCTACAAAAAGTCTTGGCATGACAAACTAGAAAGTTGAACGAGGGAAAAACACAGATTCCAGATGGAAATCGGAAAATGGTCCGCAGTATTACTTTAGTCAACTTACTACGTTGAAATAAAGATCTTGCGAATTTAATCCTTATCTATGGATGTGATGTACTGTATGTTAAAAAAAATAAGAAAATCATGGTTTGTATGGACACTTTATAAGTCTTGGTTTTCAATAATTTTCAAGTAAGCTGAAAGTCAATAACAAATTATCACTCACAGAAAGACAGCAGAACATCCACAAAAGCAAAAATGAATAGACGAACTTCAATGCACAGAATATCATATACCTATTTTATTTACATTCATAAAATACGAAGTCGTCCATTACCATGTAAATTTGGTCAATAAAAAAGATTTAGGTTGAATACGTTTTGTGCCAAGGGTTTTTCACAAGTGTTGTAGCAGTATAGCAGAACAGTTCAAGTTTATTTACAAAAAATTATCCATTTAAAAAAAATATCGAATTTGTGAGCCTCATTTAAATGCTGAATCTAAACATTTATGAAGATTTTTGATTTTGGACTTAAGTTTTCAAGTTGGTACAAATTGGGATCAAAATTAAACTTTGTTTTTATTCTACATTTTTACCTATTATGTCTGTTTGTTTGTCAGTATAATGGAATTTGTATGTTACTGCCATACAAGTGACGGGTTGAGCAAGCTATAAAACCAGGCTTAATATTTATTTATTTGTATTGTAGTCCTGTAATGTAATGTTCCCATTTTATTGTTATATTAAACATTACTATTAAAGCGGGAGATTTGGCATGACACAAAATCAGGTTCAACCCACCATTTTTTTCTTTGTGCTAAAATGTCCTATACCAAGTCAGGAATATGGCCATTGATATATTATAGTTCGTTTCTGAGTGTGTTACATTTTAACGTTGTGTTTCTGTTGTGTCGTTTGTTTCCTCTGATATTTAAGCGTGAATTCACATTACTATAAGACGTGTCACGGTACTTTTCTATCCCAAATTCATGTATTTAGTTTTGATGTTATATTTGTTATTCTCATCGGATTTTGTCTAATGCTTAGTTCGTTCCTGTGTGTGTTACATTTTAATGTCGTTGTTCTCTTATATTTAATGTGATTCCCTCAGTTTTAGTTTGTAACCCGGATTTGTTTTTTTTTCTATCGATTTATGAGTTTCGAACAACGGTATACTACTGTTGCCTTTATTTAATACAACCGTTTCTACAAGGAAATGCCTATTATCAGTCAGAAATATGTGTTTAACATTTTGAGTTTACAATCTGTTGAGAGACTTTCTGTTTTTAATTTTCCTTCAAGTTCTTTATTTTTTGTTATCTTTTTTTTGTATTCCACGATGGTATCACCAGCCCAGGAATTCGCACTTATCAATTATCAATGATATGGTAATATTCTAAAAATAAACAATGATAAAAAAAACCCTTCCTGAATTGGTTGTTTAAAACGACGTGTCTGTGGTTATACCCACGATATATATTTTTTCAAGACGTTCAAGTGGATTTTTAGATACAAGAATAGTCGTAATTCCATCGACTATATCCACTCACTATCGAGAAATATTTACAATATGGCACTCTCCGGTAGTTTAAACATGACTTTTACCTATAGACCTGCATCACTCACGAGATTATCTCAGTACTTTTAATTTTGTAATATATTCAGAGTTAAAACACGTTCCAAGTTTTGTTTTTGCATGCGAACTTGGAAACTTATGCATCACCGGAGACGCTTAACCTATCCTGTATTATATTCAAAGCATTTAATTTATAAGCCACACAAAGTCACAAACACATTTTAATGTATGTAATATTTGCTAATGTTATGATTTGATAGTTGACATTTATCACACAAAATCCATACATAAATTTATAACGATACCTGGATTCAAATTGTGTACGCCATGTGCTTGACAAAACGAAAAACAGAGGAATAACATTTCTACAGATACTTGTCATCTAGTCAATTAGTTGTAATTAAAATTCTACTCCACACTCTTTTCCAAATAGATTTTCCGTAGCCTTAAACATATAGAATTGTGTGAGTTCAGAACAGTTCAGACTGACTTATAGGACGACTTTGAATGGCGTACTGATGAAGTTATCTTGTGGTCGAAGTAATCGCGACTGTCAATGTTAAACAGCAACACAAATTGATATAAGGCCCTAGAAGATCAAATCAATGTCATCAAAGGGGTGGGACAAAAAAAAACAAACAAATTCCCTGTTTGCAAAAGCATTTATTACTCTAAATACTAAGGATTCTAGGTCCTCAATGCTCTTCCCCTTTATACTTGTTAGGTCTTCTTACTACTATTATTTTAATCTGAGTGTCACTAATCCGCCCGGTACCTATGATACACTGGCTCGATGTCATTGCTTTGGACGTTTCGTTCCCGAGTCACCAGTCCAGTAGTCGACACTTCGGTGTTGACATGAATATCAATAATATATGGTCCTTGTCATAAATTTAATGTTGGCAAAAGCATGAATTAATCGAAACACTTAGAATGTTCTCATCCCAGGCATATGTTACCTAAGCCGTATTTGGCACAACTTTTTGGAATTTAAGGTCCTCAGTGCTTTTCAACCTTATACTTGTCTGGCTTTCTACTTATTTGATCTGAGCGTCACTCATGACTGATGAGTCTTATGTAGACAAAACACACGTCTGGCGTATCAAATCATAAGCCTGACTGGTACCTTTGCTAACTATCATCTTCTACTCTATTATATATAAAGAAGGCATTACATCGGTACCGAGTTATGATTCAAAACCAACCTTTACCTAAAAAATATTCCCAGCATTCAGGACTTAGAAATTACCCAAAAATACGAACATTTTTTAATAACTTTTCAAGTAAAGAAACAATTTGACATTCTGCAGTCTACATGCAATTACAATGCAGAAATGGTTGTAGTGTATACAAATTTCGTGAAGCATTGTAAAATGTCAAGGGTATGTTTCGCGCGTGTGTGTTCATTGCATACCATACCGTCCATTCATGTGGGTGTTGTCATATATCGGAAAAGTAATGCTACAGTGGGTTTTTCAGAATGACTAGAATCAACACTACGTATGAATTTACGGGCACCTTCTTTTTAAAATTAGTCATCTGACACAACGTGATTCTGTCTCAACTCACCAAATATGTGTTCTTTCTGTTCAATTTGATTTTCAGATGGTATCATGAGTTTTTCATAATGCGAAAGTGTAAAAATGGTTGTGTCAAGTGTTTCAAAATTAGAAACTGCAAATATACATTGAAATTCCTACTATTGCATGAAGAAGATATGCAAAAATTTCATTTTGTAGTTGATTAAGTGCTTTAATAATTGATACTTAAAATATGATTTTTTTCCTGGCAAAGGGAGGCATATTCTTTTGAAATTAATCATTCTAGGATTTGTTTCACATATCCTTACAATCGTAAAATGGAAGCAGCCATACTTAACTAGTGCTAGTAAGTTAAGGAAAATTTTGTGGTGGCCTTTTATGTTTGTTGTAGGTCAGTATTATACATGTCAAAAATCAGTTACTTTTTAAGGTTCATTAACATGTTCAAATAAATAATCTGACTTATAAATTTGAAATGCAAATAAACTTACAATAAGAATAAAAATATAAAATATAGCGTTAGCACAAAAATATGTGTGTTTAGAAGCAGTTTAGTCCCCTACGAAACAGTACACAAATTATGAAAATAATATCATTTTAAAGAGTATTTAAGATTGCACTTTTTGTTTACAAACAGGTCTATAATAGAGGTATTCAAAATAACTCTTGAAAATAAATTTTAGACTAGTTGATTTTCCATTTTTTTTTTAGATCTGAAAGGAACGCTTTTATTGAAAAACGCACACATATACCCCATGTAGGTCCCTATATATATCTAGTTCCGGTTGTAATAATAACATAATCGAGGACTATGTAACAACTCGCGGGAACCCGATACGAATAAACTAGTTAACTTACGACAACTAAGCTGTTTGGGTTTGTTTTAAATACGGTTACCCTTACCAACCAATTCTAATCATATTCTATACTCATCAGAAAGTGGATATGCGAGGTTCAGTCCTTTAGTCTTATATTTTCTACTCTGATTGATTGCTATATGTATTTTATTTATAGGCTTGCAATCATTTTTGTCGGCTTTACCATTTTATTTGTATATATATATACATAAAAGAGACATACATGAAACAGTCGCAGGGTTTGTTACTCGTGATGTGTGGATGCATTAGAATGTGTCCCCGTGCTTGTTGTGTATGCCCTTATAATTTTCAGTTACTGGTTGTTTGCCTTTGAGAGAGCTTTCACATGTTTAACAGGAATCTGATGTACAGTTGTTGTTTTTTTGTTTATGTAATTTATACGTGTTTCTTGTTTCTCGTTTTTTTTTATATAGATTAGACCGTGAGCCAAGGCTCCGTGTTGAAGGCCGTACATTAACCTATAATGGTTTACTTTTATAAATTGTTATTTGGATGAAGAGTTGTCTCATTGGCACTCACACCACATCTTCCTATATCTATTTTTATACAAAATGTAGAGTTTTTATGTTATTTACACTTCAAATGCATTACCATCGAATTAATCTGTTTCCATTACAGTACATACTTCTTTCATTTTTCAACCAATAAAATATCTATAATTTGCATGTGTTTATCAATTGCTTTACTACTGCTGGAATAGCCAAAATTATTAAATAGCTGCCTTGGGATAATCTCCGATTGACAACTTTCATAGTACATGTACTTCATTTCGATGGCACTGCTATACAAGGATAGCCAATAGGCTTTCACTCTCTTCCATTTTTAGAGCCAGGTGAGCTTTTCCCATCATTTTGCGTCCGTCGTCCGTCTTCCATCGTCCATCGTCGTTAACTTTTACAAAAATCTTCTCCTCTGAAACTACTAAGCCAAATTAAACCAAACTTGGCCACAATCATCATTAGGGTATCTAATTTAAAAAATGTGTCCCGTGACCCGGCCAACCAACCAAGATGGCCGCCATGGCTAAAAATAGAACATAGGGGTAAAATGCAGTTTTTGGCTTATAACTCAAAAACCAAAGCATTTAGAGCAAATCTGACTGAATAAAATTGTTTATCAGGTCAAGATCTATCTGACCAGTTGTTGGGTTGCTGCCCCTAAAATGGTAATTTAAAGGAAATTTTGCTGTTTTTGGTTATTATCTTGAATATTATTATAGATAGAGATAAACTGTAAACAGCAATAATGTTCAGCAAAGTAAGATTTACAAATAAAACAACATGACCGAAATGATGAATTGACCCCTATAGGAGTTATTGCCCTTTATAGTCAATTTTAAGCATTTTTCGTAAATCTTCGTAATCTTTTACAAAAATCTTCTCCTCTGAAACTACTGGGCCAAATTAATCCAACCTGGCGACAATCATCATTGGGGTATCTACTTTAAAAAATGTGTGGCGTGACCCTGCCAACCAACCAAGATGGCCGCCATGGCTAAAAATAGAACATAGGGGTAAAATGTAGATTTGGGCTTATAACTCTAAAACCAAAGCATTTAGAGCAAATCTGACATGTGGTAAAATGATCTATTAGGTCAAGATCTATCTGCCCTAAATTTTTCAGACAAATCAGACAACCCGTTGTTGGTCTGCTTCCCCCGAATTGGCAATTTTAAAGTAATTTTGCTGTTTTTAGCTCACCTGGCCCACAGGGCCAAGTGAGCTTTTCCCATCACTTGGCGTCCGGCGTCCATCGTCGTCGTCCTGCGTCCGGCGTCGTTAACTTTTACAAAAATCTTCTCCTCTGAAACTACTGGGCCAAATTTTACCAAACTTGGCCACAATCATCATTGGGGTATCTAGTTTAAAAAATGTGTCCAGTGACCCAGTCAACCAACCAAGATGGCTGCCATGGCTAAAAATAGAACATAGGGGTAAAATGCAGTTTATGGCTTATAACTCAAAAACAAAGTATTTAGAGCAAATCTGACATGGGAATAAATTGTTCATCAGGTCAACATCTATTTGCACTGAAATTTTCAGATGAATCGGACAACCCGTTATTGGGTTGCTGCCCCTGAATTGGTAATCTTAAGGAAATTTTACTGTTTTGGGTTATTATCTTGAATATTATTATAGATAGAGATAAACTGTAAACAGCAATAATGTTCAGCAAAGTAAGATTTACAAATAAGTCAACACCGAAATGGTCAGTTGAACCCTTTAAAAGTTATTGCCCTTTATAGTCAATTTTTAACCATTTTTAGTAAATCTTAGTAATCTTTTACAAAAAATCTTCTCCTCTGAAACTACTGGGTTAAATTAATCCAAACTTGACCACAATAATTTTTGGGGTTTTTAGTTTAAAAAATATGTCCGGTGACCCGGCAATCTAACCAAAATGGCTGCCACGGCTAAAAATAGAACATAGGGGTAAAATGCAGTTTTTGGCTTATAACTCAAAAACCAAAGCAAATAGAGCAAATCGTACTGGAGTAAAATTGTTTATCAGGTCAAGATCTATCTGCCCTTAAATTTTCAGATGAATCGGACACCAGTTGTTGGGTTGCTGCCCCTAAATTGGTAAGTTTAAGGAAATTTTGCTGTTTTTGGTTATTATCTTGAATACTATTATAGATAGAGATAACCTGTAAACAGCAATAATGTTCAGAAAAGTAAGATTTACAAATAAGGCAACATGACTGAATTGGTCAATTGACCCCCTAAGGAGTTATTGTCCTTTATAGTCAATTTTTAACAATTTTCATAAAATTTGTAAATTTTTACTAACATTTTCCACTGAAACTACTAGGCCAAGTTCATTATAGATAGAGATAATTGTAAGCAGCAAGAATGTTTAGTAAAGTAAGATGTACAAACACATCACCATCACCAAAACATAATTTTGTCATGAATCTATCTGCTTCTTTTGTTTAATATTCACATATACCAAGGTGAGCGACACAGGCTCTTTAGAGCCTCTAGTTATGAGTCTCCTTCCGTATCATATTTTCTTATCGACATGCTGCTAAGATCATGACGTTGATAAATAAGATTTAATCCTATAACACTAACCCAGACTGTTTCTACTTTCTGCAAGTTAAGCTTAATACTAGCCGGTTTCCAGTGTCTCTGCTATTCAAAATACACACAGATACAGTGACTGATTCGTTATTTCGTCTGTTTTCCAAATTCATCGTTAAATCGATCGAATATGATCCAGGTTGGAGAATGCAAATAGTTGTGCCATTTCCTTTAAGTGCAACGAAATTTACGTTGATGGATAGCCAAGGAATTTTCCCGGATGTAGTTTCAGCACTACATCAATCAAAGTTTATCTTCCGATTGATAAACTGGCTTGTACCATTTCTGTCAGATATGCCATAACATAATACTGATTCAAAAATTATTATTATTAGTACAATAAATATATAAAGCAGCAATTGTTTGAACTGTTTTGCTATTTTCTTACTTTTCGGAGGTTTCATTTTCTGTTCTTTTTTCCGTTTCGATATTGTCAATCATGATACTGTTTTCTGACTGTATTGAAATGTTTTCGGGCAGATCAACATTAAGGTCTACATCTAAACATCTTGCGTAAGTTAAGGAAATTGTGCTATTTTGACTTTGAATATCATTGGAATCAACGCAAAGACACACATTTGAAGCAGGGTGGAGTGTTCGCTGAAACATTCTGCAAAAAATAATTATATTCTAGTATAATTATTTATTGATACAATAATAAATAAAACAAAATCTAAGTGATGTACTTTGTCTTTTAATTTCCAGTTCACAAATAAATAAGGAGACAACTACCACAGACCAAGTTGACCTTCGACGGACTAGGCTATTTTGCTTAAGTTGAAGACCTGTATGTATTTTATATTCTCAAACGGATAATAATATTTGCTTTTCATACAGTTTGCCTTACAATTTCATATTTCAAACAAAACAATCACCACTCAGTTTATGATTTTAGATGTTTGCTACTCTGTTTCAAAATAACAAGCTTTAAAAAAAAAAGACGTATAAATTGATAGTATTTAAATATTTATAATAAATAAAAAAATCAGAAAAAAATGAAGGGTCCGTATCCTTTTTTTTTTTTTTTAGAAATAAGCAATTAAAAATTTGGCGGAAAACAAATGTCTCTAGAGTTTTCATACATTTAAAATTGGTACCTTTTTATCTTCAAAACTACATGAAAATAACAACGATTTTTGAAAAAAAGAAAATTAAGGGTTAATGGACGCCTTTTTTCACCATTTTCGTATGCACATTTTCATTCAATTATAACTCACATCATTAATTATAATGCACCCAAAATATGAACTTTTCATAGCAGGGTGAAATGCTACAAAAAATCAATTAAATTTAATCAAACGTTATTTTTTCATCTCTTTTTTCTTTTCAGCTCTTTTCGCAAAAAAAAACTACGATTAAAAATTATCACAATTGCGAAAGGGTCGCAGTAACCCTCTAAAGATCTCTTAAAATTGTGATACAGCAATTACATAAAATCTCACCATCTTGATCTGTGATTGGTTCAGTATTTCCTTGTTGCAAAAGAATATCATTTTCGCAATCATCAATAACATGAAACATAATTATTTCGCCCTCCTCGCAATAATAACTTTAATTTGAACAACTTTATACACTTTATATGTTTTGTTTTTGCATTTATATATTTTCAGCCGTTCAGAAAACTAATGGTTATTTTTGTATTTAACAAGTACGTTATCCAAAATAATGGTTGCACAAAAGTCAGTATAAAAAAATACATATAGTTCTCCAAATTTGAATAATAAGATAAATTTCATTTAGCGACTTTGCTACAGTAACATTAAATGAACAATACATGCGAACAATTCCTTTTTTTTTCATTTATTTTAGTTCTACGACAAAACTTATATTATACTTTATATCCCTTTGCTTACGAAAATAATCGACTACTCGAGACAATTGCCTTCAGTCGTTTCTTAAACTTGTAGTTCCTATAGTCATTGAACTTGTGGCTTTTTCAGTTACACTTTTAATATCGAATCTCGGTTAAACGACTTAAATATTTACTTAATACATACAAATAAATAATTATATGCAATATTTCAGTAATGTTTTCCCTATAAATGTGTTTGTCACACATGTCTATTTGATAATAATCAACTACTGAATCACTGTTTTATTTATAAACACACGTGGGGGCAGATAAATGTTTTACTCGAATGAACTAACCTGTGTAATGACATAAGCGGCCTCTGGAGACATTAGCCGTCAGCGCTGACATCAAACTAATACCGAAATAGGAAGTAGTTAAGACACGTTGTGTTTTTGTAATTGAAACGAGTTCGGAAGTGACTATCGAATTAATGAACAGGATCAATGTGTTTATGATACACATACAGGAATGTCAATTGTATGGTTTTTTTTTTTTTTTTTTTTTTTTAAAGTTGTATGAAATAATTCATGTAAGAAGGTTAACCTTGTTTTGAATTACTCAGGACAAATATTGAAAAAAATAAAAGTAGTATGAAATTAAATAGGTTCTTTTAGTTTATATTCATGATTCATTGGTAAAATAGAAAATATTTTAAAAGATATGGAAATGGCTTTACCCGATAATACCAATGAATGCAAGTAACCTCCAATTTCTTGTCGCAAAACTAATCACGTCCTTCCGACAGCCGTACGTTACATACTATTGTTTTCAGATACAGTTGAACTAATAAAGCCTTTCCTCTTGTGCACCAATTTTGGTCAGCGCAAAATCAGCCCGACTCAAGATTACATAGTAAACCAATTTAAAAGAGTGATTGGTTGATGTTGGCTAACGTCCAGTTACTAATACTGCATGCATTTTTAGTACGAGAACAAATCCACAATACATACAATATGTATAGGTCATGTTATATAGAACGTCATAGAAAAAGGCTAGGTCATTTTGACTGTCCCTGGAAATTGAGGGTATATTTGATAAGGACATAATTGTTTGCCATGCAACAGGCCACCTACGAACCACCCAAAGCGTTTTGGCAAGGGTTCTTAACATTCAGAGACTCAGAGCGTGGTACTTCCTCTACACGAGGCAGGAGATTTATGGTGTCTATTCTGACCGCGCGTGACTGCGTTCATATACAGCCAAACATACGACAACTTGTGGAAATGGTCGAATAAAGACTTAACGTATTACCGTATTTCTATTTCACAGTCACCTTTGGGGATTGAATTTAAAAGAGAACACCAATAATCTGCTAATAAAACTACAACTTATTCATAGAAACTCGAAAAAGTTTCAATAATGACAACTTTTGACATGATTCTTTAACAGAGTTTATAACACGTTATACCTCCTCCATTCTTTTTTCTAATTCAAAATAGGTAATAAAGGAATGCATTCGGGCACCTTGTTCACTCTTTCTTTCGATTTGATTAGTTGATTTAACAGAGAATTACGTATTCGTAGCTTACAACATGTCACCGAAGACAAAGGTGTCATGGCAAAGTTTTTTCAATAAGGGACGTTATATTGTGTTTTGTCTTTCTAATTTTGTCTTTAAAGACAGTATCCATACCTTCATATCAACTGATAAGTACATATTGGTAAATTAATCAGGTATAATTTTTTGCAATAAAAAGTTACATATTTTTGTTTATGCTGAATTAAGTTAATATCATCTATCAAAAGTACTAGAATAAAGCACTTTAAAAAATACTCTTCACTTTATCAAAACTATTTGTAAATCATTTTAAAGTCAATAAGATAATTGTTTTTGTTTGCGTGTGATCTCAACTTAAAACTTTCACCATTATCTGAATGTGATGACGAAAACATATCAAACATATCTACGCCAGAAGTAAATTATACCTCGATTGTTTGTTACATGTAGTGGATTAAACTATCTATAGAAATAGTTTACACAATGTGATTTCTTAGGGTTAAACTGTACTTATGGTAAGATATACGAGTGCAATAATACGACTTATTGCATTTGAGCAAATTTGTGTAAAAACATATCATATATAAAAAAGAAGATGTGTTATGATTGCCAATGAGACAACTGTCCACAAGAGACCGAATACTTGTTTTACAGCACCCGCTAACCTCCTATTAAGATTACTCTGGACAACCAAAATTCAGCCATTTAAGCTTATTACAAGACAAAGGCAACTGCTTCTACTAAATTCCAGGTCTGAATTACCTCTGCTAGTTTGTTACAATTGTTTTTGAATTATTCGCATTTATATATAAGGGGTCCAAAATTATGTACACAGGTCAGTCACTTTTTATGTGAGAATCTAACAAGCATAAATGAATTGCTTTGGTACCGGTCGTGTTCCATTTTCAATATTAATCGTTCTTGTAATTGAATAGTATTAGAATAAGTAACAGTGACTGCTGACAATATTATAATACAATAACCCAAAATGTATTTGAAACAAAGTTTGATCAATTTTCTATTAATTGAAAAATAACTGGAAGAAATGTTGTGGAAAAAAATGAGACTATCTTAAGAAATAACATGAAAACTTATCTTTCAAATATATCTAAATATATACAAAACATACAATACATATCTTTAAATTAAATTCTTAGTCCCTCTGGATTTTGGCCAAGAATTGGTATTTGCATATTCACACACGGGCATATGTGTCACAGAAACACATATTTCATTTATTTGTTCTACAATATTTTTTCTAATTCTAACCAATTCATTCAGAGTGCGTATAAAGATTTTTTAAATGATTACAGAATTTCATTAACAGTATGAAAAAGTCAGTTATCGATGACTTTATATGAACATTGCGCTGTGTGATCACTTAAGTTCATTGTGAAAAGAGAAGATTTTAGAAAATATAAATCCGCCCTCTCTTATTGAAAAAATCAACATTCTACAGTTCACTTGCAATTACTATTCAAAAATGGCTGTGTCTAATGTTTACAAACTTCGTTTTTCATCGTAAGTTGACTACATATAAATGATACGTTTCGCGCGTTCGCGTTCATAGCATACATACCATTCAAATGGATTCATCATAAAACATAAATAATGCTACTGCGAGATTTTGAGAGCGACTATATTAACACTACACCCAGATTTACGGCCATCTTCATGAATTGACCGTATGATACGACGTGTCGGTGTCTCAACTCATCAAATACATGTTTTTGAATCATTCAAGCGAATCTGTAGATCGCCGAATAATCGTCTGATATGGTTATGTTATCAACTGGGTGCATTCGCTATTGTGTCATTGTGACAGAGTACCAATGGCTGTGTCTAGTGTTTCAAATTTCATGAAGCAGAAACCGCAAATATACGTTGAAATTCCAACAGATGCACGAAGAAGATACTCAATAATAAGAATTTCAATAATGTGTCACTTTAAAAGTATGATAAGGAATCTATTATTGGTACTCCTTCCAAACATTAATATTGAAAAAAATATTACCAGCGCATTGATTCGTGATAATTTGTATAACGTCGAGATTATGATTTCAGTTTGACTACCTCATGTCAAGATAAGAGTCATGTTACATCTTACATAAATGATATTAGTTATCCGAAATATAAAACGTTTGTTCCTGATTTTTATTATTTTTATTATGTAGTACCCTTTTAAACTTGTTATATATGTATAAATAAGAGACATACATGATACTTTTTTCTTTAACAAAATATAAACAGTGCAAATGTCATTGCACTGTCATTCCGAAGTCATCTTTTTCCATAACAGTACACCCTACTTTCATTCAATGTGTTGATCAATGGCTTAACCACTGTTGAAATTGAAGGATCTTTTTAACAGTCTTGCTGTAGGATAATCTTTTTGGTTCGTTCATATACTAGGTTCTGCTATACAAGGATAGCACATGGACTTCACTTTGCCATATTTGTTAATGACTCTACCTATGTGTCATATTTTCTTATCGACATGCTGTTTACATCACCACGTTCATAGACGAGATTTAATCCTATAACACTGACCCAGATTGTATCGCCTTTCTGCAAGTTAAGATTTACACTAGCTGTCACAGACCTCTGCATGTGTGCTGGAAGAACTTCAGGGATACACCGGTTTCCATTCCTGTCTCTGCTATTCAAAATACACACAGATACAGCGAATGAATCTTTATTTCGTCTGTTATCCAAATTCAACATTACATCGATTGAATAGGATGCAGGTTGAAGCACGCAAATCTTTGTGCCATTTTCTTCTAATATAACGAAAGTTGCTTCGATTGGTCTCCATGGAACTTTCCCAAAATGAGTTTCAACACTATATAAATCAAAGTTGACCTTCAGATTGAAAAACGTCGATTCCCGTTTTGACACATGACTTGCACCATTTTTGTTGCAAATGAAGTAACATATTAGTCCAGTTATAACTAGTTGTAAAATATAAGGAGAATTTTTTTTTAATTGTTTGGATATTTTCTGTTTCATCGTAGATTGTAAATTTTTGTCCGTCTCCTTTTCAGAATCGTCGATCAAACTTCTCTCTTCTGGGTGTATAGGAGACGCGTTTTGGTATGTATCAACAATCATATGTACCTCTGAACTTATTCTAGTTAAATTGGTGTTAGTGCTTGTGTGAGTTCCACTTGGGACAATTTCATCACGCGATATGGGTTCTCTGTGGGATTCTTCCGATAATTGTATAGAGTTTGTGAACAAAGTATTTTGTTTATTGCTGTGTTTTCAGTCTTGAAAAAAAAAAATAATCAAATTTTAGTACATGTTTTGAATTAATTTGTAATGGAATTAATACAAACAAACAAAATCTGTGTTTCACCCCTGTACAGAATAAGTCACAGGAGATGCACCAAACTTGGCATCATGATCTAATTGTAGATTTTAAAATAAGATATCAATCAAGTTTATCATACTTAAAAGTAAATGCTTTACACACCTTAACTATATAATATAATATATGAAGTACAATTTAGCCTGGCCTGACTTTGCATTGAAATGCAAGGTATGCCAAATTAATTTCACAAATTTTATATATAAATAAACAAAATTTAAAAAGAATAATCGAAATTTCCAAACCCTTAAAGTTTTGTTAATTCAAGTCCTAGTCATTCGAATTTTGTTCCTTCCCACAAAATGACAAAGAAGTTAGGTGGCATCCAATAGTAAGCAACTTTTTATCAAAAAAAATACATAGCACCATTTTACATTGAGCATCTACGTAACGTTCGAAATGTTCTGTGTCCATGTGATTTGCTAGATGAGAGAAAGAATACGTCTCGGGCATAACAAGGCGACGGCAATTATTCCCATAACCGTTCTCTATTAGAGGCGATGAAAGTTCTTGTAAAAATTAGATGTTTGGTTTAATGTGCAGGATAAAAAAAAATAATAATTGATACATTTTGTTCTGTAAACAAGACATGTGTCTATTTCTAGGGAAAAGGAAATCGATTACCTCCCCTCCCCCTCCAAAAAGGCAATAGTAGTATATCACAGTTCAGTAGTTATCAATCGATTTAAAACTAAATTAAATCCGGGTCATAAATCAAAACCGAGGGAAACACATCAACTTTAGGAGAAAAACAACGGAACAGCAGAAACACTGCTACAAAAACAAACAAGACACGTCAAACAATCTAGTTGATAACAATTGCCATTCTCCTGACTTGGTACAAGACGTTTTAAGAAATAAATGGTTGGCTGAACCTGGTTGTATGACCAATTAAATCTCCCGCTTATATGGACAGAATACAGTACAAATACATGCAAGAACACTCAGGACAGAGAAATTCACAAATGAACAACATAATCTTAGTCCACTTCAATGTGAAAACTGCAGAATAACAACGAACACATAATGTAAATTTACGACAGTACATGAGTACAGCACAAAAAAATCATGAATGGACATAAATCATAATTATATTAAGACATGCAAGAGATGCGGATTTGCTGGTTCAAAACTATTGAAAACATGCAGAAGAAACTACGATGCAAATACTACTTATTCACTATTCAATATACTACTTTTTTAAGATTCTCGCTACATTTTAGTAGTACATATTTTCACTCAAACTTATATGTTTAAAGAAACAACGCAAAGTTAAATGTCAATTTTCTATAAAATCATTGAAATATGTCCCCATTTACTACTTTTTACATCTTACCAGATTTGGCTGTTCTTTTAACCATGCTAACGGTTTGATCAGTAAATGGTGTAGTATGTCCATTTTGGATATGAGTAGAAATGTCGTTTTCATCCATAATCTACACATATCCTCAGTGATTGATATAATCTTGCATCCAGTTCATGTTAAGTTATGGGCATAGAAAACTCTAGAGGAAAGAACCGAATACAAGATAATATCTTAACGTTTCAGAAACCAAAATGTGGACTACCATGCAGAATGCAATGCAGAAGAGCTCACTGGATATAGTGCACAGTTGATTTTCAGTTATAAAACTGCTCTGGAGCTCATAAAATGAAGCATTATAATCAACATTATTGTCATCCGAGATATATAATATTATTTTTACCGTTGTAATGAAAAAGCAAACACAAACATGCCAATACACTTGCCCTAATTGACCTTTCCCTTGAAAATCGATAAAGCGAAGGATTGTTTTGTCAACATGATCCCATGGTAATGCTCATGTTTTTCTAATGTTGTCTCGTGCTCATCAACCCAAAATGCATACATGTAAAACCAATATTGAAATATAAATATAAAAACATATCCACATTTTGGTACTTATGGGTGGGAGAGGGGGGAACTTATCAAGAACCTCATCAACCCAAACAGGCAATATGCATATGTATTGCCTGACCAAACATAGCCCTTAAACCAACCACCACTTGGATATTGAAAGAATGAGGATGTATCACATGTACTTCCGCCAAAGATATCAACCAATGAGGTTATACACATATCCTCAGTGATTGATATAATCTTGCATCCAGTTCATGTTAAGTTATGGGCATAGAAAACTCTATAGTCCATACAGCATATTTGCAGGCCAATCTCAAAATAAACCACTAGCAAGGCTTTCCCTTAAGGAATAGTATTCCCAATACTCAAAACAAATTCAAACACTTTTATTAAATATTATTCCTTTTAAAATTACTTTAAAACACTTCTAAACATTTAAAGATGCATGTAAACAGTTCTTTATAAATCGTTCATAATTCAATAAATTCTCATGAATTTGACCACATACGGACTTTTAAAAGTTGAGGTAAGGCAATGAACTCATATCAAAATGAACATTGTCATTATTCTAATAACAGCTTCAGCATGTGGAAAGCTTGTAAGCAAAGGGACTTAACCTCCAAGTGTAAACTATGCTGGCTTGTGATGTCTTTTTCTTTACTGTTGTTGAATCAAACACCTTCTTTACTTCATAATCAGGAACATTGACAATTGTATTTCCACTCGATTCTTCACATGTCTACTGAAAATATATTAACCAATAACAAATTGTGTATTTGTACTAAAGACAGCATTAGTCACACTTTGAAAAGGAAAAATCCCTTTGCCTACAATCCACGTGGAAAACCACTAGGGAATCAGTGTCCCTCGAACTGTAGACAAAGAAATTTAAATTAAAAAATTTAACCATACATAAAATTTAAGTACACATTTGTACTAGTATACAAAATCATTCAACATTATATTTATTTATTAATTTAGATAAAACAAAACAAAACAAAAATATTGCAACCTTTATTTAATCTCCCATGACAAAAAGATTTTTGTGACATATTTCAACACATCAATGAAATTAATTACACATCCAATAGAAAACATCATGAAATTACGGAAAAATTATTAGCATTACTTTTAAATAGGTTCATTTGAACATAAAGCTGTTTCCATCACAGATTTTGTTTTAGTACCGTGCCATATTGGCATCTTCTGTCTTTCTCTACACAGACATACATAATTTAGTGTAGTATCAATATTTTCCCCATTCATTATTTTCCTATTTTCAGAAATCAAAACATTACTTCAATTGCAATTTGTTCTCACCATATTCTGATTAGAAAAAATCCTTTCCTTTTAAAAAGGTTGTTCGAACTCATTGACATGAATCATCGTGCAATGTCATATTACTTCTCCTTCATTCGTCACCCTGTCAAAGCTGTAGGTAACACCATCTGAAAACAAAAACATATATATTCTATTCAATTCTATGTACAACCAAACAGACCGCTGAACGCGGACCTCGACGAAGACACCTTATAATTCAATACACATCACTCCGATAAAAAACATGAATATCAGTGACATGTCACACTAAATTATTCCACTTTCTCAATAATTCTATTCTTTTCTAACAAAGTCTTTAAATAGCATTTCTATCAGTATGTACGATGTAAAAATAAATGAAAAGTCCACAACACAGTCAAAAGTAACAAAAGAAACTATTTACCCTATAAACAATTTATTATTCTCCTTTCAACTACAATTTCCCAAAATGGCCAGAGCCCCCACTTCCACGTATATTTTATATAGCGATAGCACTTTGCCCTGCGTTTAACCGGCGCACGGCATAACAAATATCTGACCACCTGGGTTGATAATAACTACCTAAGGTCTAAATCCCAAAACATTTTGCCACCAAGGTCAAACATTACCATCTAGTCCCATCAAGAAGCCGCCAAGGCGAATATAAATGACCACCAAGGTCTTGACGCCCCCAAGGCTAGTATTTTTAATTCATTGTTGCCATCAAGGCAAATGTAAAAAATCATAAAAATGACCACCTAGGTCTATTGCCACCAAGGCATATAAAAATGACCACCTAGGTCTATTGCCACCAAGGCATATATAAATGACCACCTAGGTCTTTTGCCACCAAGGCATATATAAATGACCACCAAGGTCTTAAAGCCACCAAGGCTATATTGCCACCAAGGCAAATGTAAGTAAAAGTTAAAGAATATAGTTACTTTGCCGACAACACGTGGAGCACGACCTTCCCACAGCTTGGATATTGAAAGAATGAGGATGTATCACATGTACTTCCGCCAAAGATATCAACCAATGAGGTTATGAAACAATCCTCTTTAACTGTGCCCTAAACCATACACTTGTATCATTTTTATATGTTCAAAAACAAAGGTAGTTCTAGTACAAATAGAAATAATTTATTTTTAAATGTGTAACGAATGTGAAAAAACCAGTCAAAATATAAATATACCTTTGTTCTATATATATATATATCTATTTTTAGCACTATGTTTGTTTATATGATTTAAACGTCTACATTTGCATTCCCCTTACCTCTTAGTCGAGGGGAAACTAATCTTATTTTGCATCAACTAATAATAAATTCTAAGGGACATAGTTAATTATAACTAAAATATCACACTATTGAGATGAATTGTTTTCCGGTCCACTTTCAACAACATTTAATTGTTATCTACTTTGAGACTATAGAGTTCGCTAAATTAGGTTGCTATTAACTAATTACTCGACCATCAGCACGTGTTGAAATAGAATTCATTTTCCCCTGGAGTACCAATAAAAGCGGTTTCGGGGTTCTTATTAGTCAGATAAACCGTGTGATGCGTTTACAGATTCGTCTCTCAACAACTTCCTGTTTGCCGAAATATTTGGGCGAGGTTTCATCAGTGAGCAGTAGCTCACACTTTCACTTGTTTTTTCTTTATTTTATCAAACTCTTTGAAAAAAACTGAGATTCAGTAGAATTATAGAAACAATACAATTGAAAATGGAAACGGGGAATGTGTGAAAGAGACCACAATCCGACCAAAAGACAGAAAACAGCGGAGGTCACCAATGGGTCTTCAACACAGCTAGACAATCCCGCATCCGGAGTCGGGATTCATCAATCCCTTTATTTACTTGGGTACTAGATCAATGAAATGAACGTCCCACTAAACTCCAAAACATATAAATGAAATTAGATTTAAAAACATAATAGAATAACAAAGTCCAGAGGATCCAACTTGAGACGGACTCAAAAGTGCGACGGGGGGGTTAAACATGTTTTGTGCGATTCAAACCTCACCCTATACATCAAGCCATGTAAAATGAACAAACACACAGCAATACGATAAGTACAACAGACGTGTGTATCAAATACATAAGACTGGGAAAATGAACAAAAAATAAATAAAGACAAGCTTACAGATACTACTATCTGTACATCCGGTCAATTGTATTTAAATTAAAATTTCACTACAAAGGGGTTCTTGGAAAACCATGCAAAAGTACTTATCAATAGTTTTCATAATCATTTTATTATTGATTAATAGACTATAACCTTATAATACCCAATAAACCACTGCAAGTTGACAATTTGAGCTATTCATTAGTTAGTGTCATCTGTAAGTCCCTCAATATAACTCTTACAAATATTCTAAAACCAGATTTTCCCAATACCCTGGTTTGCTAAATTTTGAAAACAATAATTTGATTGATAGCGTCCAAAAGCTATAGAAAAATAATTTCTGACTTAGACAAATAATCTTACCCTCCTCGTTTATGAAGTCAAATATGTTGCTCCCTAACAAAAAGACGATTTGTATAAAAATAAGTTCTCATGTATGTCTCTTATATGTATATATAAAACGATCTCCGTTCTCGTTTCTGCTGATAAAAATACACACATATACAGTAACTGGATTTTTATTTCGTTTTTTCTCCAAATTCAACATTATATCAATTGAACGTACATGTTGGAGAACGCAATTCTCTTTTATCAATCTGCTTCGATCGGTCGCCACGGATTTTTCCCAGATGTAGTTTCTTCCTTAGATAAATCAAGTTGAATCTTAAAACTGACAAACTGGCTTGTACCATTTTTATCGGATATGGTGTAACATACAGAAATGATCATTTTGAAAATACTTTGAACGTCAAAATTATTCTATATATCTTCTTTATGACCTATAAATTTACATGTTTACTGACTTCAAACACGCGACTCCTTACTAAGAGTTGATATGAATGCAGTCACAGGACTTTCAATTCTTTATGGGTTGATTTAAAATACATATTTAAGTAAGCAATGAATGTGGTTGTTATATTTGATAGGTAATTTTTGTGCTTCTTTGTGTCGTTGTTTTGATATTGTGACACTGTGATGACTGCTGTACACATATTTTGACAATGTTACCTATTATGTATGTTCACGTATCGTTATAAATATAAAGGCATTTGATGCGACTTTCATTCAAGTGAGAGGTTGAGCGCTATAAAACCAGGTTCAAATCTACCATTTTCTACATTTGAAATTGACAGTACAAAGTCAGGAATATAACAGTTGTTGTCCAATCGTTTGATGTGTTTTATCATTTGAATAGGGACTATCCGTTTTGAATTTACCTCGGAGTTCAGTATTTTTGTGATTTTACTTTATACTGAAATTTGTTTTACTACTAATAAAATACATATATAGGGTAACACTTGTTTCAACTGTTTTGTTAATTGTTTTATCACTTTTCGAAGGTTGAACTTTTTTTTTCTGTGTATTTTTCGCTATTGTCGATCGAAATAGTTTTTTCTCACTGCATAGCTGTCGAAACGGTCTACATTTTACATTTAAATATGTTTGTGTATATTAAGAAATCGTAAACTTTTGACCTTGAATGTTTCCATGCAAAAACACACATTTTCAGTCGTTTCCGCCTTGGTTATAGAGTTGGAAGAAGGTAAAGAAGGTGGTTTCGCAGAAAAATGCTGACAATTCAATACATTGTTTCGTATGATTATTTTTTATAAATGCGTACTGAAACAATTGCATAGATGGAAATATTGTAAATCTCCATTCTTTGTCAGTATTTTTTTTTTAAATCGAGTGTAAATTGTAGACAAAACGCGCAAATTAAAAATTTTATCCTGGTATCTATGATGAGTCTATGGGGTCACCAAAGGTTCTCCACACCTTAATAAAGTAATTCGAAAAATTAATCAGAAATAACACGATGTTTTCATTTATATCAATTATATAAATCAAAACATAAAGGTTATTCCTGATTAATTTTTCGAATTATTTTATAATTAAAGGCGTTAAGAAACCTTTGATGACCCCACAGTTTAAATGTCTATCGTAGGTACGTCTTGAACAGTGGTGGTTACAGACAAACGTTCACGTAAATTGTCACAGTCAATGGATGAATTTAATGTGTCAATCATTGGCCACAGCAACACTGTTTGGAATTTCATTCTATCTATACAACTGTTGCCTTTATCATAACAACATGTGTAACATAAAATAATGTTAAATTTTCAGAGCAAAATATTATATTAATCATCATATTATTATGAATTAATACAAAATAATTAACGTAAAACTAATATGATAGACATGAACCAACGACAGGCTCCTGACTTGGGACAAAGACTTAAAGACTGTGGCTGTGTTAAACATGCTTGAAAGCGCATAATCCCTCCCCTAACCTGGAACAGTGGTGTTAAATTACAACATTAGAACAAAATATGAAAATCAGGTGAAAAGGCTTAACTCATGGATACAAATAGAAATACATTTTTAACAAGAACACAGAGTGCACGTGGGCGGGTACATATACATTCCCAACCCAAAACGACACAAAGTAAAGATCTATAAAGATTTTAAAACTATTTCAGCAAAATAGTATAAAATAGATGTTTTGTTAAGATGTGGGATGATCAATCTATTTTACAAATGAAATAAATAATGGGTGTCTCCCTTCCTTTGGATCTTATTTCTTCATACGAAAAAGGAAGATGCAGTGTACTCGTCAATAAGTTGTCTACTTAATCACCAATTATTAGAAGTTAATTTAAGAATATATATCATTATAATGATGTACTAGCACACTTATTAGTAAGTAAATAATTGAAATATATAACAAAATCATAGAGTGGACGTAACCGGGTACTTGTACATCCCAAAAATCAAAAAAAGACGCTAAGTACATATCTGAGATTAATCACAGTTACTGCCAGCTATTTCAAAACCAATAACAACTAATGAAAACAAATCATGTTTCTATGACATCAACCAGTACACATCCAACATCCAATGAATTTAGTGTAAAGAGGTCATTAACAATCACCAACTAACATAGCATAAAACAACAATCGAAAAACAAATATGATTTATATCCACTGTATTGCAGGTATTCTAACTTGGGAGAGGAAAATAATGAATGCAGCAGGGTTAGACCTGATTTCGGGAACGCCATCCCTTACCTTAGACAGTACAACACAAAACAAACGATGCTATTTAGGAGTCATATTATAAAGTGCCAATGTATACTAAATTATCTTAAACATGACTTGACATACACAACCCTTATGTTTCACATAATTCAATTTTAAAGATAACGGATACATAAGAAATTAAAATAAAACCAATACCCTTTAGCCTGGATTAACATTTCCTAAGACTATGTACACTTAATTTTACTAAGGGCTGAACAATAAATTAGTTGAATATGATACTTGTACACACATACCAATAAAACGGTATTTTAGTGGGTAAACCATGACATTTATAGTCAGAGATTCGTGAAATGCCAAATCAATATAAAATATATGAACACAGTTAGTATATATCATGTGGGAAAATTCAAGATTTATTCCTTGTTTTTGTTATTTATATTTAGACTCCTTTCTTAACTGATATGTTATTTATATCTTAAAAATTTTCCAATAAGAAGATGATTTTGTATTTCCGGTTGAACATTCTCTTTGTAAACAATTACTGTGTATAGTACTATTTTATCATTTACAAAGTAACATTCTCTTTGTACACAATTTTTGTGTATATTACTATTATAACCTTTACAAAGTATTCAGTTCTTCAGTAAACCTTATTATTAAATGGATTTGGTTATTAGGTTTATGTTATTTTGGTTAAATAGCTCTTCAATTACTAGTTCATTCTTATACATCCTTGGCTTTCAAACTTTAAGCGCAATAGCGTACATAATGCACACAAATTATATGAAGTGTTACCTTCATAAAGTATCAGCATGATTTATATAATGCACTTTGTGTGTAAATTTTAAGTTGATATTTATGTCATTGAACTAAGGCAACAACTCCGAATGGAGAAGTTGACCATCGACCGTTTACGCTATTTAGTTTAAGTTGAAGTCTTCCTTGTTTTTACGCTTTCCAAAGAATAATAGTTTCGATTGCTATCTCTACTGTTTGCCTTGAGAGAACCATTGATAGCTTTGCAAGAAACAGGCAAAGTGCGCACAGTCCAGCAGCTGTTTTACTTCCAGTATCGTGGCAGATATTATTGATATTTAGAAAAAATTGTACCGTTAGTTTTACTACCACTGTGTCAATTCCTCTGCTGTGGGACTGATTATCACCGATGGTATCACCAGGTCAGAAGCTCAAAGCTCTGATTCCTTGCCCGGCTTTGACTTTACATGTTTGTTCTACTTGGTTAATATAGCTCTTCATCTTTTTAATAAGATTTGGATTTTCAAATATTTTCGTTTTGAGCGTCACTGAAGAGGCCTTAATTGTCGAAATGCGCATGTAATGCAGAAAAAAATCTGTAAAGGACTAGTTCAATGTTCAAGTAATTGACAAAAGCCAAAATTCAAAATAAGCCAGCAATTTTTTTTTTAGATGCTTCTTTACAAACCGATCGCTAACCTCACATCCATTCGTCACGTTCTAACATATTAATTTTGGTTTTCATTTTGTCATTGTAACTCCAACTCAATCTAAATTAAAACAGCTATGTTATATTGTCATAATATTTTAATATAATGTTTTAAAAAAAAATGTTCTAATCTTTTAACCAAGATAGTCTTTCAAATTCCTTTACAATTGTAGCAACATGTAGTTTATTAGGTTTTCTTAGGCTGAAAGACTCTTACAAAATATATTTCTTCTTCTATGAGACTTAGTTTATATCAACATAAAACACCAATTTCCATTGCGTGTTTCTGTTGTTTAGATTTCTTTTCTCGATTTCTTTTTTCAGCTCTCTTTGGTTTGAGTTTCATCGGAAACCGAGTTCTTTTGCGGGGTCGTGCATGTTCCCAAATGTTCAACTTTCTGCATAGACCAATAACTATGCATGTGTACTGTTGAAACGTCTGAAACAAGGACATGGTTTATCAATACAAGACACAAAACCCATACAAGCGCTCAAACTGACGGTGCCAGGCAACGGAACAACGTTTCTACTGCTATTCATCATAAAAGTCGAAATTCCTGTAAACCGTAAGTCTACTTCTTGACTCTCCTCTGACAGGTATATCGTTGTAGCAATTGCTAGACGACTGGTTAAAATAATTTTCTTCATGTCAATCAATACTGACACTGCCAGCTCTGATTTATTGTCCTCCACTCTACTAATTATATTTTCTAATCGTCATGTGGTTTAGATTAGAACGTTTATAGATATGATTTAAACCCTTAACAAAGACCCAGATAGCATTGCCTTTCTGCAAGTTCAGATTAATTCCAACATGCACAGAATTTTGTGAGTATGCTACAATGGTACATGATTCGTCTTCATTGTCACCACTGTTAAAAATACACACATATAAAGAGGTTTGATTTTCATTGCGCCTGTTATCAAAATTCAGCGAAAGGTCGATTGAATATGATCCATTCTGGAGCAAACTAATATTTGTGCTGGTTTCATCTAATTTCAGAAATGTTGTAGCCAGGAGTTTCCATCCAACATTACCGGAGTTGTTTTGAAAAGTATATGAATCGAAGTTAATCTTCAAATTTTCGAACATAGGTTTATGTGTTGTGACATGGTTTGTGATATTTACATTCTCTTTTTCTGTATTATTTGTGATACTTGCATATAGCCCAACACACATTAGTCCATTCAGTATGCATGAAAATATACAAGGAAACCATCTTTTACATCGTTTTGCAATATTGTGGTTTTTCGCAGAAAGCTCTTTTTCGTCAATACTGTTATCGACTGGTATATCGACGTGAACGTTTGTGTTTGTATCAATATCATCTCGCGGTGGGAGTGCTTTACCTCTTTCAGCAGACTTCGACTGACAACTTTTACGATACGTCACTTCATCATTCTTCAAAAGGATTGAAATTTCGGAATTGTCTGTCGTTGTATATGGTATTTCCTGCAGCGTGTTCTTTGCTTCGCTGCCATCAGAATCTGAAATATAAATATGATTAAAAATCATCAATATATATAATTTCATAACATAGAAATCATATCAAATAAAATAATGCAAAAATTAAATAGTTTTATGGAAGAACGATTTTTGTTCTTTTAACACCTCGATCCTTTACTCGGTTTTAAAATACGAAAAAAACGGAGGTTTTCTGTTGAAATATGAATGACAACTGATAGAAATTATTGAAAAGTCAAATAACAGAAATACAGAACTTCAATGAAAATTAATAACGGTAAGTTCTCTATCAATAAATGTAAAAACTGAGAGGTGTCCTTTTATTTATTAATGTGTCACTTTCGTGCAAGTTGACTCTTTCAGTCCAATAAATATTGCAATAGACCAATGTATTATAACAGAATGAGATTATTTTTCTTCATTTCAAACTTCCATCTAAACAGCATTTTAATACATCCATATGTTCCAATTTACGATAGCGCTTACATGGACACCATTATATAGCAAAATGAAGAAGTGTATCATATTTATGCAATATAAATAAATATAAAGATACTTTACAACAAAAATTAAACTAAGTAAGAAATGGTTTGCAGGGGCCGATTCTTGCGATGGTGTTATGTGCTGTCCCATCCTAAATATTCACTGCTTTATAAGTAGGTGGGTTCCTTGACTGATCTTGTTTAGATATACACAAACGAATGCAGTAATAGCAATAGTGTTTATATTTAATTATATTCTGTGTATTTTCCTGGATACTCAGAAAGTATTTCCCAGGGATACTTTATTACAGCGTGTACAATAAAGTAGAATTGTAAGAAGCAATCTGAAGAATAACGAATATTTATTTGTTGTTAAAAAAATAGTGATAGAGTGATAAGGATGTAATTACATATAAAACAGTAGACAAAGAAAGAAATATTTTGAGACCTGCACGGCGTATTTTTCACATTTGGATTCAGCACAAATAAATTGACATTTCAGTTCGTAAGCACATGTGAGAACTCACGGTACATGAAAGTAATTTTTTTAAAGTAAATCTTGAAAGTTCAAAACGACATGAGTATACTAAAATAGTTTTGATATTTAGCAAAAATATATTATTTACCAGATATATATGACCCACATCTGATTGTCATGTCAGTTTGATCATCTTCGATTGGCCTAGTATTTCCATGTCTGGTAAAAGTAGCAGAGTTTATTCCCTCCATAGTGTCTGTCCTGTCGCTTCTAAATGATAAACTTTTAATTTTCACATACTAGTATACACATAAAACTTGTAAAAAATAGGGGTTTTCTAAATTTTCTAATTTTAACTCGACCTTAATAAAAATCCCATGCTATTTATAACACGTCATGCGTTTATAAACAATGTTAATCCCTTTCAAAATTATGTAATCTAATCATCAAATCTCAACCAAATGAAATGGGACAATCTCTCGTATAGTTATCTATGGCATGCTATTCTTCTATTTAACAAAATATTTACAGCTTGACAACAAATTGTTGAAAAATCGACCGACCCTATCTATATTTAAAATATGTTGTTCCAGAAAAACCCAACAGAAACTTGGGTATTAATAGCAGCCAATTCAAAAATTGAAGGGAAATTCAAGTTTCTTTACAGGTTTCAAAAATTTTTAATGTTTTACTCAATAAACAATATAAAGTCTAATTTGATTTTATTCTCATAAGTGCAGTACATACTTATGAAAAAAAAACAAAAAAACAAAGTTATTTGATAAATTAGTGTTATTTAAATATAAAATAAAATTCAGCAGTGGTCAATTTTTTGAATTTTTAATGGGTTGATTGACTCACTTGAGGCAGAGCTTCCTGTTGTTTGTAAACACAATAGCATGTTCATGCTACAGTAAAAAAAAAAATTATTCCCACATGTGGCCCATGTATGGTAAATTGACACCATGATTAGTATGTTCATGTGTTATGCACGGTTTGCATATACTAGTACATAAACAGTACTGAGTCTACTGACATTCTTCAAAAATTTCCATTTGTTAACGTTTTATAAAAAAATCATCAAAATCTTCTTAATATCTTTATTTTCTTCCTTAATGTCTTTAATTTCAATTTCTGTATAATCCCAGTTATTATGAGAAAATAAATTATAAATAGTTTCTTTTTGTTCTTCTGTAACTTCAAGAGCCAAGACTGAGATTTCTTGATTTGAACTGTCGTCCATTTTCTTTTCTGTTTATAGTATTGATACTATCAGAAACTTTCCCCCTCCACAAGTGTGAACCAACTGCTCCAGCGAGAACAAATCATATTTTTTAATTAAAGGGTACAAATTCATGTTGTTAACTTTTTAAGTGAGCTTTTCCCATCACTTGGCGTCCGTCGTCCGTCGTCGTCGTCGTCGTCCGTCGTCGTCGTCCGTCGTCCGTCGTCGTTAACTTTTACAAAAATCTTCTCCTCTGAAACTACTGGGCCAAATTAAACCAAACTTGGCCACAATCATTATTGGGGTATGCAGTTTAAAAAATGTGTGGCGTGACCCGGCCAACCAACCAAGATGGCCGCCATGGCTAAAAATAGAACATAGGGGTAAAATGCAGTTTTTGGCTTATAACTCAAAAACCAAAGCATTTAGAGCAAATCTGACATGGGGTAAAATTGTTTATTAGGTCAAGATCTATCTGCCCTCAAATTTTCAAATGAATCCGACAACCCGTTATTGGGTTGCTGCCCCTGAACTGGTAATTTTAGGGAATTTTTGCTGTTTTTGGCTATTATCTTGAATATTATTATAGATAGAGATAAACTGTAAACAGCAATAATTTTCAGCAAAGTAAGATTTACAAATGAGTCAACATGACCAAAATGGTCAGTTGACCCCTTTAACCGTTATTGACCTTAATAGTCAATTTTTAACCATTTTTCGTAAATCTTAGTAATCTTTTACAAAAATCTTCTCCTCTGAAACTACTGGGACAAATTAATCCAAACTTGGCCACAATCATCTTTGGGATATTTAGTTTAAAAAATGTGTGGCGTGACCCGGCCAACCAACCAAGATGGCCGCCATGGCTAAAAATAGAACATAGGGGTAAAATGCAGTTTTTGGCTTATAACTCAAAAACCAAAGCATATAGAGCAAATCTGACATGGGGGTAAAAGTGTTTATCAGGTCAAGATCTATCCGTCCTGAAATTTTCAGATGAATCGGACAACCTGTTGTTGGGTTGCTGCCCCTGAACTGGTAATTTTAGGGAATTTTTGCTGTTTTTGGCTATTATCTTGAATATTATTATAGATAGAGATAAACTGTAAACAGCAATAATGTTCAGCAAAGTAAGATTTACAAATGAGTCAACATGACCAAAATGGTCAGTTGACCCCTTTAACCGTTATTGACCTTTATAGTCAATTTTTAACCATTTTTCGTAAATCTTAGTAATCTTTTACAAAAAACTTCTCCTCTGAAACTACTGGGCCAAATTAATCCAAACTTGGCCACAATCATCTTTGGGATATTTAGTTTAAAAAATGTGTGGCGTGACCCGGCCAACCAACCAAGATGGCCGCCATGGCTAAAAATAGAACATAGGGGTAAAATGCAGTTTTTGGCTTATAACTCAAAAACCAAAGCATATAGAGCAAATCTGACAAGCGGTAAAAGTGTTTATCAGGTCAAGATCTATCCGTCCTGAAATTTTCAGATGAATCAGACAACCTGTTGTTGGGTTGCTGGCCCTGAATAGGTAATTTTAAGGAAATTTTGCTGTTTTTGGTTATTATCTTGAATATTATTATAGATAGAGATAAACTGTATACAGCAATAATGTTCAACAAAGTAAGATTTACAAATAAGTCAGCATGACCAAAATGGTCAGTTGACCCCTGAAGGAGTTATTGCCCTTTATAGTCAATTTTTTACCATTTTTTCGTAAATCTTAGTAATCTTTTACAAAAATCTTTTTCTCTGAAACTACTGGGCCAAATTAAACTAAACTTGGCCACAATCATCATAGGGGTAACTTGTTTAAAAAATGTGTGGCGTGACCCGGCCAACCAACCAAGATGGCCGTCATGGCTAAAAATAGAACATAGGGGTAAAATGCAGTTTTTGGCTTATAACTCAAAAACCAAAGCATTTAGAGCAAATCTGACTTGGTTAATATTGTTTATCAGTTCAAGATCTATCTGCCCTCAAATTTTCAGATGAATCCGACAACCCGTTGTTGGGTTGCTACCCCTAAATTGGTAATTTTAAGGAAATTTTACTGTTTTGGGTTATTATCTTGAATATTATTATAGATAGAGATAAACTTTAAACAGCAATAATGTACAGCAAAGTAAGATTTACAAATAAGTCAACATGACTGAAATGGTCAATTGACCCACTAAGGAGTTATTGTCCTTTATAGTCAATTTTTAACAATTTTCATAAAATTTGTAAATTTTTACAAACATTTTTTACTGAAACTACTAGGCTAAGTTCATTATAGATAGAGATAATTGTAAGCAGCAAGAATGTTCAGTAAAGTAAGATGTACAAACACATTATCATCACCAAAACACAATTGTGTCATGAATCCATCTTCTTCCTTTGTTTAATATTCACATAGACCAAGGTCGTGAGCGACACAGGCTCTTTAGAGCCTCTAGTTTTATATTATCAAGTTGTTTTCTTACTATTATACTGAGGAAATAAATCCTAAAAGAGCCTCAAGTAATGATAAACTTCAGAATCATAAATTATCTCTCAAAGAATTTCCATTATTTTGGAGAGAGCTTTTCACTGATGTGTATGTTTGAATAATATTCCATTTCAGGGCAAATGCAATCTACAAAGAGAGATGAAGGATGTCGGCATCCTGCTATATTATATGGTTTTGTCACTAGTGATCAATACTTTAAAAAGGAATTCTTACATGCATCTTTGAAATAGAATATAAAAATAAGATATAAAAGACATAATATTAAGATTAAAATTAAGTTTTTTTTTTGGTCAGAATAAAAATATTATCTACACCACTACCATTTCACCCACTTAACAATAAAATCATCTATAATTTCATGTCTTCTGTAAAAGGGGGGGGGGGGGGGTACTGCTTGGTAATTAGTAAACAATCTATAAAGACAAGATTATGGCTTGTCTATCTTAAAGAACGAATGGGAACCCCAAGTATCAGATTAGAGCTTTTGGGAAATGATGAAAAGGATGCAGAAGTTCTTGGGAGAATGCTGGAACTTTGAATATACTGATTCAAAGGTTAAGCAAACCTTCAAAAAATGTGAACGTTTTAGAAACTTTATTGGAGATGTGGTCTAGGCAGGAAGTAGTAAATGCATCTGATTAACAATCTATTCATGTACCATATCCAATAACAAGCACCTACATCCAAGCTAGGAAAAACATGTTAACCTAAACATATTCCTGTGTGCTGATGACTCACTAGAACGTTTCAAAGAAATGGTAGAATATCATTCCAGATACTGCAAACACAACTTAACTGTAGAGAAATGGACAACAAGAGGGCCTGTAAAAATGACTAGAATGAAATATGAATCTTCTCGCACCTTTCTTGGTCTTCTTCGCCAAACATGCAACACAAGGAATACTTGGTGAATAACAGAGTCAAACATGCTACGATCTGTACTGAATGTTTCCATCCCATTATACCAAGTTTGTAGATGGTGCAGGAATTGGGAAAATCAATAAGGAAAAACGGAATAAGTTCTTCAATTCGTATTAAATCACATCCTAACAGAATACAACAAATCCACAACAACAGCCTTGTTTGAAGAATCAGCCGCATATTATGATGCTAAATTTGGAGAACTAGATGTTTTAACTGACGAAAGGTATGGCGTGCGTAAAAATGCTAAATACCTTCGTCAAGAAACTAATGCAATGAATCAAAACAATCATGACATTGTGTTAAAGCAGTAGAAACATCCCTTAAAAAAGATGCATCTGGAACAGCAAAATCTGAAAAAAAGGTGATCCGTTCACCTGTAAAAGAAGAGAAAAGAGGGACGAAAGATACCAAAGGGACAGTCAAACTCATAAATCCAAAACAAACTGACAACGCCATGGCTAAAAATGAAAAAGACAAACAGAAAAACAATAGTACACACGACACAACATAGAAAACTAAAGAATAAACAACACGAACCCCACCAAAAACTAGGGGTGATCTCAGGTGCTCCGGAAGGGTAAGCAGATCCTGCTCCACATGTGGCACCCGTCGTGTTGCTTATGTGATTACAAATCCGGTAAATTGTCTAATTCGGTAGGTCATATTCATGAAAGGGAAGGGGATTGTAGTTACGACGTAAGGAACATATCCGATATCATTTGTGAAACGGTTATTCCATAACGGTCAACCAACTCGTGATGGCGTCCGTAAAATTTACGAAGGGATGATTTCAACTTCACCATTTGGAACTCTTGGTTTAATAGCTTCCTTGTTAGCAGCAAACCTCTATCAAGAAAATCATGATAGGAAATGCAAGCACGGGAATATCGTATCAATTGGGAGATATATACCCCGTATGCAGGTGCTGCTGGAATGTTGCTACTTAGAAATGGAAAGTTCACAGCTGAAATCATCTCTTTTGTCGTAAAGTTTTGTTTTCAACCGACCCTCATTGTCAATTTCTAGATGTAAGTCAAGATATGAAGCCGACTTAACTGTATCTGTAGTATCCTTTATCTCTAGTTCGATTGGATAGATGCGTTCCACATAGTCACCAAATTTTGAATTGTTTAGTGAAAGAACATCATCTATATAGCGGAAAGTAGAGTTAAAGGATATTGCTAACTTCTTATCTTTCTTCCTAAGAAGTTCCTGCATGAAGTCAGCCTCATAATAATAAAGAAACAAGTCGGCGAGTAGAGGGGCACAGTTTGTTCCCATTGGAATGCCGACAGTCTGTTGAAAAACACGTCCTCCGAACGTAACAAATATGTTGTCAATCAAGAAATCAAGCATCTTGATAATATCAGTTTCAGAGAATTTTTTGTTTGAATCAGAGTGATTCTTTACAAAGTAGGATTTATCCCTCCCTAAGACAAGATACTTGTATCTACGTTGGCCATTCTTTTTTATGAAACAAAGTAATACCAACTCTTTCAATTTGTCTTTTAGTTTGGAATGTGGAATACTTGTGTACAGAGTAGAAAAGTCAAATGTTTTAATACTGTTACAAGATGAAAGAGAGTTAGATTGTATGTACTCTAAAAGATCTTTTGAATTTTTAAGTATCCACATCTGATTCACACCACCTCTAGAATAGGCAGTTTCACAATAACTTTGAAGCCCGTCTTTGATTGCTGATAAAATAGATGTTAATAATTTAGAAAGAGGTTTCGTGGAGCACTTGGAAGACCCAGCAATATACCGTTGTTTGTAAGGACACTTATGTAGTTTAGGTATCCAATACAGTGATGGAAGATCCAGTTCTTCATCTTTGGTTGAAATTCCAAAGGAACATAGAACAGACCTATGATTATCCAGGATTTCCTCTTTGGTAAGTGTCGTGAGGGTATATGTTGAGTTTCCAAGTGAATTGTCAATACCTAATTCGTTTATCAAGCAGTTGATGTAGTGACTTTTACACACAAAAACGATGTTATTTGGGGCTTTATCTGCGGGGACAACAACATATTTGTCATGGAGGTCGGATAGGTGCTTTGCAACATTTGGGTCTTTAAAGATTGACGTAGCATGGGCATTGATGGACCCATTCAGTTTCTTAATTCTGATTTGTATCAACGACCTCACTGCCTTAATCCATTCGGAAAGAGTGTCTACGTCTTCCTTCTCGCGCTTAGCCCATTGCCTGGCATAATCCTCGACTGAATCCATCAAAATTTTAAAGTTGTATTTCCAATTGATGGATTTAGGCTCACGATATTTGGGACCTTTCGATAACACATTTCGTAGAGAAGTGTTATTAACAATGTTAAGGTCACCGGTAATAACGTGGCCAGCAGGATTATATGTGAATTTGGAACTAGCACAAGTGCAATCAGGAGGTTTAGACTTGAAGTCGTCAATATCGAGATCCTGCAAAACAAGTTTGTAATTGAAAATTTTAGTTGCAATAGGTTTGGTATAGGTATAAGAAATTATTGGTACAGACTGGTCTTTGAAATAAGGAGGTATTTTCGATTGCACTAATTTATGATGAAGGATATTGCCTAGGTTGACGCCATCGAGACCTTTGTTGGCAAAGGAAAGATTAAGAAAAAACCTTTTCTCTTTTTCATCTTTTCCAATGCGAACTGGCTTGAAAAGTCTGTGACTTGCAATATCCGAAATTATAGCTTCAAGTTTGTATTGGTTTGCATGAGGGTTTGTAACAGTGGATTCCAAACATAAATTAAACAGAGAATGAAGTTTTGAAAGGGGTAATGAATAAAGTTTCGTGCGAATGTGATGAATACCTAACGGCTTTTGTATGAATGTATCACTGTAAGTGATAAAGTGGAACCTGTCTCATCTCATACGAATTAGTGATTTCAATTACGGTATGATATCAAACACAACTTTTTAAAACTAGAAAATGTTGTTTAGGAGTCTAACAACTTTACAACTCAAACTGGAACTTGTATTGATTAATGTGTGACTAATCGCAAACACTTAATTAAATCAGTAACTGTACTTACACCGATATGCAGTTCTCATTCTCCTGTTTCAATCGAAATTTCATTTAAAACTTTTAAACACCATTCGTGCTTTTTTAAGTGTGCAGAATATAAAGGTCTTAAAAACCAGTTGAATGATACTGACTGGGATGAAATTGTCAAAACATTCGAAAGTAATGTCAAAAGATACATACCTACTAAAGCCATTACAGTAAGACCAAATGATAAACAATTTATGAACAACTTGATATGAAACAAGATATATATAAGACATCGTAAGACGTTACGCACAGTGTTGGGTTTAGTAATGATAACGTTACTCGACGTACTTTTTATACTTATTTTAACCAACTTCTATACAAAACGTCAAAGCTTTGCACTATGTTTATACAGCTGGCATGTTGATGTTTAACTACTTATTTAAAAAAGAAGAAAACTGTAAACATGACTGATTATATATTTTTGACAGGTAAACTTTGTTTCCTCAAAATCTTAACTTATTGAAAGTATGTATTTCAAATATTTGTCACTGCCCAAGCATGTCAATTGTTGCAAAATGCATTTCCTCAATGATTCTCAGGATTCCGTCATCACAAGTTTCTAAGTCTAGACATATATATCGGGTGGAAACGACCAGTACCAAAGCTGTTTAGTGCTTGAAGAGTATAAATATTATCAACCCGCCTTCAAATGTTGTTTTCTAACTACAATTAGCGAATAATTTGAGGGTCTTTTTATCCGTAAAATCAACATCCCAAGTATGTGTCTTTCAAGAAGATTAAGGTGGCTCGCGGGTCTAAATCAATTTTTTTATTTAATATATATCAATATAGGATTTCACTATATTTTTGTATAAATGAACTTTATCTAATTCTTAATAGAAAAATAAAATTAAAAAAGTGGGTCACCGTTCATTTAAGCTCACTATCTGCCTTTGAAACAGGCATATATTTTGGTAAAGATACCTTATTTCTTTTGAACTAATAGGAGAAATAGAGGTGATATCGAAATAAAAAAAGAACTTTATTACAGGAATCGCTCAAATTTTACAAAAGTTTAGTTTAAGTACAGCTCATTTGAAAATTATAATAAAAAAGATAGGTCACCGATGAGTTAAAAAAGATATTTCAATTTTAATGCCAAAAAAGGGCATTTTTGCACCAAACGGAAATAATTTTGAGCTTTTCCAGTGATATCTACATTTTAAAGGTCATCTGGGGCCAACACGAATTGTTTTTTTTTGGATAACTTTTGTACCATATGATAAAGTAACAACTACTAAAGGTAAAAAATAAAATTTGTAATGAAAAATAAATGTTTAATTTTTTCTGAATTTTTTTTTTTAGGATTACGACGTAATTCCTCCAGACAAAAACTTTATATTGAATTAGGTTTAGAAACTCTGGAGAAGAGACGTACTACACATAATCTTATATTATTCTATAAAATATTAATAAAATTAACGGTACTAATTTTTTTGCACCAGACAATACATGTCTCTTCAGTGATGCTCGTGGCCAAAATATTTGAAATCCAAAGCTTATATAAAAGATGAAGAGCTATAATCCAAAAAGTCCAAAAAGTATAGCCAAATCCGTAAATGGGATGACACCGGCATACTTCTATGAGTAAGTCCAACCATATCTTCCTAGACAAATCCTTAGACTTTGAGGAATGAAAATAACACTTTTCACCCGCCTCTTGCTAGAACTAGCTGTTATTTAAATAGTTCCATTATTTCCACTATAAGGCTTTGGAATAGTCTTCCTTTGAGTTCACCAAAATCCCCAAGTATGGTAGTGGACTGGACAAGTTTTATAGGACTGATGATATATTTAAACTTTTCAACTATGGGATAAGGAAACTTAATATAAGTCATTGTCAACTCAGAAATAATGCTAGCAACCTAAAACCTCATTTGTTTATTCAGTTTTTATCAGAGAATACATTTTCTGCAAATTTTAATCACCCTGTTGAGGATAACCAAAATTTCTTTTCTATTTGCGTTTAGTACAATGATGTGAGACAGATCCTTCCTGATTCCATTTACTCTATTGCTGATAATATTTAAATAAATATTGAATTATTACTTTTTGAAAACAGATTATTTTCATTAGATATGAATATTGCTATTGTTAAATTTGTAGTGACACTCAACGTTTTGTTTGAAATTTACTTAAGTTGGCTCAGGCCTATTCGAAGTTTCTGTCAAAAGTGCCGTATTGTATTATTTCAATCTGTATTGGGAGAAAATCAAATTGTTCGACAAAAAAATAGGGGGTCCCTGACCATTTAACTCAGAATATTACATTTAAAGAGGTATGTAAAAGGGACAGATTTTCCATGAAATGATAGGGAAAATAGAGGTGATGACATATTTTTATCGGAATATAAAAAAATCGTAGTGCGACACTTGGTCCAAAACTGTAATATGGTTGAAATATAGCATCAAAGAATGACATAAGTACAATAATTTAACATTTTTAATCAATCAAAATATTTAAAAAAAAATAATAGTGAATTTACGACACAAACTGTTCGTGTGCATGGTACTTCATGTGTGAAATTAAGCGCAATCGAATAGTCTCATCAACCATAATTTTTGTTTTATTTAGTTTTATTTAGTTTTATTTTTTTTCTCTTCCACTTCAACAAGTTACATTGATTAATTTATTCCACTAAGCATGCTTGGTGTCTCTTTCAAGCTATAAATATATATATATATATATTTCGAATGAATTATAAAGGATAGATGCATGTTTCAAGGTACTGGAATACATGATGAGTAATTGCCTATATACTTAAATATACTTTACATTCAGTAAGTAACACTGCAAACATATATTGACTCTGTGTGTGCTCACAAGTAGCATGGATGTTCTCCTTTATTGTCTTATTTTAAATACAACGTTGTTATTATTGAATTATACCTTGTACATGTAATAAGGAGAAAACTTTTATAGGCAGTGCCTGTTGCTCAATCCTTTTCATATCTTAATGAATAAAATATGTTTAAAATCAAATATTTATTGGCAATAAGAAGTTGTAACAATGATCCATAGTATCTAAAGTAACCAGTTCTGAATGCAGTCGACCATTACAAAAACAGACAGTTATCTTGTATTCCTTCCTCTCGATATAGATATAATGGACATTATGAACCACCAATAATGGTTTTGACTGAAACTGTTACTTGAAGTACTTTTATATTCAAACATTTTTGAATATCCTAAGGGTTATGTTTTAGGAAAGAAGTTATAAATATTTATCAGCATAAGCGAATTGCGCTTGATAACAAACAGTAGAATGCACGTTCAAACTTGGCTGTTTGTCAATGGAATGAAAATGTTGACAGGGACTTCACCTGTATTTCAAATTCACGAAATCATAGAACCCCTAGAAGTGTAAGAGGCCAAAAAAATTAACGGCAAACATTAAAATTTGGAGGAAATATATGGAAAGCTTTCGTGAATGTTGTATATTCAAGGAAAATAACCAGGAGGAATTAATTCTTAAATGTTTATAACTTTATCATCAAATTTGCCTATTTAATGTTTGAATTCATTTCATTTTCTACCTTTACTTTTAATATCTGGATGATTTTAGTGTTTATTTTATACATATTATTAGTCTATATTTAATTAAAAGTACTTCATTTAGTGAATGGTTAGTATCAGTAGCTCTCTGGCTCAATTGATAAGCCATGTGCTCTGCAAACTATTTTTACACAGATTATGATAACACTGGCAAGCTCTTCCTCATTTCCATATTGACTTAATCACTTACCACCTGGTAAAAATTTAATGTCAGACCCGGTCTCATTTTTGTTGAGATTTGATGGTTCACAAAGCGTGTAAAAGTGTGCACCTATGATCAGAACTGAAAAATGGGTGACATGCTTTTCAATAACAAATGATCAAAATCGCTGAAAGACCCCTTCCTTAATTGTTGAAAATTATTATTCTGCATTGACAATAATAATTTTGGTATAAATGAGATAAACACTTTCGGGGTAGCGACTTCTAGGTGTAACTAATACATGAAAAGATCAAAACAACTGATATTTTTCATGTTTCTTTGTCGCATCTAGTTATATTGTAACGCTTCAAAAAAAATGAAAATAATATATATTTAGACACATAGAAACCTTCCTGCCTATATATATAAATATAATCATTTTTATATTTATAGCATAACAATTTCATTTGATTTATTTAAGTATTATTGATTTAGAGCTTTTTCACAGAAATATAAATGCTTCGATAACCCGGAAACGGTTCTTCTATAAATATATATGATGCTGATTTAACTTAAAAGATAAACAGAAACTTTTAAAATTCAATTATTCTAAATACTTTCAAAAGTACAAAAATCTAATTTTTTTATATATTTTATATTTAAATATTTGTTTTTATGAGGTTTTGGTTGATCTAATAAAAGGGCCTGGTGTTAATATTCAGGACGATAAAACATTTAATAGAAGACCAATTTATATATTTAAAAGTCACAGAGGAGATCATAAATCAAGAAAAGGTCATCTTCAGAATAACATCTTGAACTTTGACCTTGACATCGATTTCATTTTAGTGACTTTTCGTTGTCAGTTTTAGTATTTTGAAATAACGAGTAATAAGGTAAAATGAATTTGTCGATTTCTTTTACGGCCACGGAGGAGGTTTAAATGAACAATAACAAACAGTGTTTGGGGAGATAACTCTAACAAAATAAATCTTTGGCTAAACAAGGTCAAATCTAAAAGCACAATAACTGTTCATTATCATATGCAAAATATATATGTGACATCTTACAAAACTACTATACAACGCAATAAAAAAAACCCGTCTACTATACACCGCAATAAAAAAAAAACGTATCAATAATATATCATGTCATCACGTGACTGTTGCCTATACTTGGTCGATGATGATCATGGCAGAGGCATCAACCTGTGTTTGTAAAACTTCATCAAATATAGCAATGTTTAGAATAATTCAAGATACTTCACAATTTATAATAAACTTAAAAATGTGTGTTCCCGCATGTACTATTGTCTCAAAGGAATCAGTATTCTGCAAAACGGTATCATGTTAATTGTCAGCTTTGATAGCTTTCAAGAAATGACGTATCGCATGAATGATAAATTTGATCTCTAGACAAACCGCATTGGAAGTTTATTCTATTTTGTGGACAGTTTGGCGTTATGCTCATCTGAAATAAAAAGAGTTAAAATCAGCTACCTGTTTTTGTATTGTTATGAGTTACAATTTATGACTAAAATTAGCAAAGACCCATCAAAACAACATTTGATACAAAAATTTAACAATACTTTTAGATATTTGGATGATATATTGGCTCTAAATAATGACGACTTCAGTATGTATACTAAAGAAATTTATCCTGTAGAACTTACTTTAAATAAAGCTAATGATAACAATGACCACTGCCCTTTCCTCGATCTTGATATCTATATCATAAACGGGAAGCTTAATACAAAAATTTATGATAAAAGAGATGATTTTTCATTTCCTATTGTTAATTATCCATTTTTAGATGGTGACGTTCCCTTGTCACCATCTTATGGTGTTTATATATCTCAACTTGTACGATTCGCTCGTGTATGTAACAATGTATTAGATTTTAGCGAGAGAAATTTATGTATTACTGAAAAATTATTACACCAGGGTTTTCGATATCACAAACTGGTCAAAACATTTACTAAATTTTATCACCGGTATAAGGAAATAATTCGTAAATATAACTCAACATGCAGACATCTTATACGTTCAGGTATTTCACATCCAAAATTTTATGGAAATATTCTTTATAAAGCACAAAAATGTCAGTATTCTCCTCAGAAACTAACAAAACCTTTAAATAGACTTATTAAAAGGGGATATAGTTACGATACTGTTGTCAGGTCATTAAAGATTGCATATTTTGGCTTTAACATTGATTCACTGATAGGGTCTTTGCATCGGAACTAAACACATTTATTTCTAAAAAAACAGTTGTTGGCATGACACGGGTTATGTTCTTCTCATATATTTTATGATAGTATGATACTAAACCCCTAACGGGAGGGATTGTACCTGATATTCATATGATGAAGACATAATCTTTCAATCAGTTTAATTGAGGTCTGGAGCTGGCATGTCAGTTAACTGCTAGTAGTCTGTTGTTATTTATGTATTATTGTCATTTTATTTATTTTCTTTTGTTACATCTTTTGACATCAGACTCGGACTTCTCTTGAACTGAATTTTAATGTGCGTATTGTTATTGTTTTACTTTTCTACATTGGCTAGAGGTATAGGGGGAGGGTTGAGATCTCATAAACATGTTTAACCCCGCCGCAATTTTGCGCCTGTCCCAAGTCAGGAGCCTCTGGCCTTTGTTAGTCTTGTATGATTTTAAATTTTAGTTTCTTGTGTATAATTCGGAGTTTAGTATGACGTCCATTATCACTGTACTATTATGCATATTTTAGGGGCCAGCTGAAGGACACCTACGGGTGCGGGAATTCTCGCTACATTGAAGACCCATTGGTTGCCTTCGGCTGTTGTTTGCTCTATGGTCGGGTGGTTGTCGCTTTGACATATTCACCATTTCCTTTCTCAATTTTATTTTATTTAAAAAAAAACCATCATATACACCTGCAATTTCTTTAAACAAATTTATATGAAATGGATTATTATAATTCCAACATACCGCTATAATTATATATTATTATGTATTAAGTTAGTATTGTCGCTTTAGTCGATTAAAACATTTTCGTATTGATAAGTACGGGTTTTTTTTTTTTTAACTTTTAAACGTTTGAAGTATATATCACTGTATACATATCAATTAATGATAAATTTTACACCTAGTTAACTTTGAAAGAAGCCTTATTTCACACTTATCATGTTTAATATATAATGGAATAATTTAATGCCTATAATATTTATTTTCAGAACAATCGTTTTGAGAAGATTTGGACCTCCCGTTATAAGCAACTCCTGCCTTGGCCTTTCTTTGGTATTATTAAGGTATTATCCAACTAAATGTATTGTCAGTGATAATACCCATTAGAAAAAGACATCAATTACTGTCAAATTTCATAATTGATGATACTACCAATGCTAATATAATTATGTAATTATCGCCCTTTCCATACAAATAATTTTGAGGTTATTGCATTGTCCCTGAGTACTTTGTGACGCCCAGGATGAGAGATAATATGTGAAATTTTTTACAAACAAGAAGTATTGTGAGCAAGTTTTCACTGATTTTGTTCCCTCATTTTTTGTATTATATTTTTAACTTTCGACAAACAGCAAATGAAATGTATCTGGTAGGACTTTAGGGAGCTACCATTTAATTTTTAGGGGGGGGGGGGGGGGGGGGGGCTAGGATGAAATTTGAAAAAAATAGGCAGGACAGGAGTTTTGAGTAAAAAAAAGGCAGGATGAGACACTTGCCAAAAAAAAAGTCAGGACAACAATTTAGGTAAAAAAAAGTCAGGATAAACTATAAAAAAAAGGCAGGACCGAACAGAGTAAAAATTAAAAAGGCAGGACAGAGATTACAGCTAAAAAAAAAAGGCAGGACAAATCTGATGACGTCACATCAAAAGTACACAACTTTCCTCAAATCTTTGAAAAGGAATGATAAAAATCAATAGAGAAACAGATTCCACCACTGTAACTTGTGTATTTCGATATTTCTCCACTCTAAACAGTTAAATTTTAATTATTTAAAAAGCTCGACAAGCCTTGCGCTTTAAATATTAAAATTCAACTGTCTCGAGTCTCAGTCTCGAGTGGAGAAATATCGTAATACAATTGTTGCAGTTGTGGAATCTATATTTCTGCATACATTTTCTAATGGCTATGATATTTACTTCTTACAATATACGTATACACATTAATATCTTACGGTCTTACCTCCTATATATTTCTAGTAATACCATTGTTTAATTTAAACGACAAGTAGAGACACTGTATATTTAAAATTGGGTTAATGTCACCTCCCATACGTTGTAGAAAATCTGAAACGTATCGCCCAGACAACAGATGACAAAATGGATGATAAACGATTTGAAAATAAGAGCAGAAATCACATTAAAGACTAACACACTGTTAGTAATAGTACTCATTTATGTATATTTATAGTACAATGAAAGTAGGTAGTTAATATTGAATAGTTTATCACTTCAAGGCCACTAGTCTGAATTCCACATGCATGTTAATTAAAATATTCCGTACGATACATTCTCAAGTTACGTAGTGTGCTATACGATATATAAACGGAGTCATTAAATTTCATATTGGGGTTTATGAAATAACTGACCTAGGACATATAATTTTAGGTCACTAGCACATTATGAAACTTATGAGCATCAATTAAAAAAATCCAGCACACGAATTGCTGCTATATCGTTTATTAAATCGGTGTCTGGGCGCACATTGCGAATTATAAAAAGAAGTGGTATGATTTCCAATGAGACAACTCTTCATTAAAGTATTTTTTACCGAAATCTCACGAAATTCTATTTATATCAGATCCGTCAAATATTCAAGTACTATTCTGTCAGTGATATTCTGTCGTTTCCGAATTCATCATCAAGTTTATAATATGTATCATATTGGGACTTATCTTCAGTTAAGAGATAATTCTTGAATAGGCTGCATTCCCCTAAGCCAAACGTTTAAGAATTTTAGTCCCTAAATACTCTTAATTTCGTGCTTTATTTAGATTTATTAACCCATTTTTTTTATTCGAGCGTCACATATAAATCTTTTGTGGACAAAACGCGGTTCTGGCGCACATACAAAACTTTAATCACGGTATTTATGATTAGTTTATTTAGCATCACAGTGTTAGGGTTTACAATTCTTATCTTCTTCCAAATACTGCCCACATTCAACATAATGAATATTCTGGCAAGTATATTATCATGTTCTTTTCATAACGTTACATCCTTACTACAATTCAGTCAAGTTTTCTAACTTTACATCAGTAGGACATAAGCTGACTTTAATTTTCTACCTTCCACTTTTATGTAGTGACAATCAGAGGCTGGAGACACAAGAATGATCAATATTTTTACACACGGTTTCACATTTATTTCCCCCCTACCATATATAAAAAGGAGATGTGGTAGACAACACTTTACAAGAGACCAAATGACACAGAAATTAACAGTTGTTTCGTAAAATGTGAAATTTAACATACAACTCATTTTATTAAGCTTTCCATGCACTGATGCATCGAGCAATCATGCAATTATTGAAAAATGTGACTTTCGCGAAACAAATCTGCGCATTAAACTTTCCTATAATTTATATGCATCATTAAATAAATTATTATTCCTGGCGTACAGTTCTATTTGTATCGCTCAGTATAAATCTTATTGATGGATCATAAAAAAGTGAAAACAACACGTCTAACAATTTCTTGCGTTCGAAGCATAACCTGCATCTATATTTATTCGTATAATTACTAGCCAGTCAACACTTAGGTTGTGAGTTCGAACCCCGCTTGAATTTTAAGGTACATGTGGACCCTTTGGCTACATTGGCTAATTTTTCACCTCAATATTTAGTCTCAGTACAGGCAAACCTGTGCATCTAGTAAAGATTTGAGGCATATCATGCCCTAGATAAATACATTTCAAACATGTTTGAGTTTTAGAAAAATAAAAAACTCATCAGGAATTTGCAATGCACTTTTTTTATTCCTGCAGAAGGTGCAAAAATAAACAGTTGAGAAAGAAGTTAAGTAACCTCCCCACTAGTAATAATTGAAGTGAGGTGTATTGTTTGACATGGATAATGGATGGACAATAGATAACTGACAATAATTGGTGATTAAAACTGTGTACCTTAGTGGACCATATCATGGGAAACTCAACTGTTTATTACTTATATCGTCTTCCCCAGGGACGAAAAAAGTGCACTGCGAAATCTAGTTAAGTTTTTAATTTTCTGAACCAATCAATGCATTTGAATATTATTTAGCTAGGGCATGCTATGCCTTAAAAAAAATTCTAGATGCACAGGTTTGTCTGTACTCGGAGTGAATTTTGAGGTGAAAACACAGCCATTTTAGCCAACGGTTCAACATTAACCTTCATTGACTATACACTGATACATCGATCAATTATGTAATTAATGAAAAATGTGACTGTCACGAAAAAAACTGCGCATTCAAAAATTCCTATACCTAATTACTATTAAGTGTATAAGTACATCATTTCATAAATAATTTTTCTTTGCGTAGTCTGTTTGTGTCGTTTAGTAGAAATCTTATTGATGGATGATAACCTGCATCTTCCCTTATTCGTATGAAGTATTCTTTAAATTAAAATCAGAGAAAGCGAGACAACCCTCATTTATTTCAATTCACTGAAAAACTCGCAATGTATTTTAACTATCTACAGCAAGGTTTATCAATTTTCTATAATTATCCATATGTACTATTATGTAAAATATTTTGACAAAGTTTGAAACTATCAACTCTGTCAGAAGGAATCAACGGATAATTACTTTCCAGGGAAACAAATAACTTTTGGAAAAGGAAAGTCCTCTCATTTGTCTATAAGATTAGCATGATGATCTCCTTAGTATATATCAAGGTGAAAATAAAGAGAGAACACCAGTTTAAGTTATTGATTATAAAGAAATTACAAGACTACATTTTGAATTAGTTTATCTATCACTTTGTGGTTTCAGTGATCCGGCCTTTTGGATTTATTGTAAAGAAAAATCTACGGTGAAAGAGTACATATCTTTATTTTCTGACTACCATCTCATAATGGTATACTGCTCGAACGACTAAATTGATAGAGAACAAGTGTTTTGCAACGCTGTAGAAAAGTTGACTATAACATTAGCTTTGTAACCACGTCAGTATATGCGATTTCCGTATGGCATATCAAGGCACAGTTTAACAAAACATGTATTTTGAATCTACGTTTCTCATACCTCTCTTTTATCAATACTCTCTTTTTTTCACCTTGATATTTACTAAGGAAATCTTCATACGGATCTTAAAGACAAATGAGAGGACTTTCCTTTCTCAGATGTTATTGTTTTCCTTGAAAGTAATGTTTAGATAATATTGTATTTGTATGTGAATCGTACTACTACGAGTGTCTTGTAAAATAATTAGGAATACATGAGCACTCAGGTAATCCCACATACAAAGACATTTCATTTCACAAGGATAAGATTTTGGCGAATCATATGTCATTCGTGACTTTAATGGTAATCGCATCCAACATCAAATAGGAGGACGTAGCTTGTTTGTATTGGATACCTAAGCTTCACAAAATTCCGTACTAACAACGATACATTACCGGCTCATCTGCATGTTTGACTTAGTAAATGTTAATTATGTCCCCAGCCAAAGAGTGTCTTCAGAACTACTGTGAAATTGTTTACTCGCGTAGTGGTAAAGATTTAACCATATGTGAATTCTAAAAAACTATAAAGATAAATAACTTCTAAAACATTTTAAACCTCGATTTTTTTTCTGAAATTAGTTTTACCAAATCTTTTGACTTTTCAACCATGTATACCACCATTTCCCATGTGAAATTAAAAAGTTGTTTAAAAGAGATAATTTTCATTGCTTTTAAACATAAAAACTGTAGTTTGCGCTATAAATGTATTACTTTGAGATATCATACAGCATATTTTGTTAAAAGTGAACAAAAGGTAAAACATGCTACACAGAGGAACAAGTGAATAGTATGCTGTTGTTTCTGATTGACTACATATTTGTTGAATTTGGAGGTAGACTTTTTCAAAAAATTGTCGACATTCCTATGTGAACGAACTGTGCGCCTCTGCTTGCTGACTTTCTTATTTTCATATGAATCGGAGTAATTTTAGACACTTGTCAAAAACAAGAAGATCAACGAAGCCAGGTCATTTAATTTCACTTTCAGATATATTGCTGATGTTGTCCCTTAACAATCCATACTTTTCTGATTGGATGCCATTGATATATCCCTCAGAACTTAAATCAAAGAAACAATATGCACGGCTTCCTCTGCCTCATTTTTAGACCTATACCTCGAATTTGGCATACACGGTCATTTCAGTACAATAATTTAGACAAACGAAACGATTGTAGTTTTGAAATGAAGTGATCAATTTCCACCACCTTAGTAGCAACAATCAAACGTCACTTGCATATGAGATATACATTTCCCAACTTGTTCGGTATCCAAGTCTTGCAGCTTCTACTTAGACTTTGCAAAACGTCACCACTGTTTGAACAAAAAGTTTATTAACCAGGGGATGTCAAAGAACGTCTCGTCATTTTAATAAAAATGTTCACCGGAAGGTACTAAGACCTTGTTGATAAATATTCCGTATGAACTTTACAGATAATATACGATGGTCTTGAAGAATAGACTCCAGGTACTGACGTTGTTTATAATCTTTATAACGTGTTATACTATTCTTTTAGTTGTCTTTATAATTATTACTTTTTTCTGTATAGTTTGTTTTTATTGATATCCATTTAATGTAGCTCGGTACTTGAGCATCCCGTCATTGTGTTATTTTTGATAATGTGCTTCGTTTCTACGACTTTTGGTGTTTCTTTGATACATATGACGTGGCTCTGTTCTTATACATTTCGTTATTGTGCTATTGTAAAACATTTGAGTATTCTTGGCTTTCATTTTTGCTAATATGCTTTGTCTGTATGCCTTTTTATTCATTTTGTCATTTTATCATTCTGTTTTTTGCACTATGGTAAATTTATTTATCCTTGTCTTTATTTTAAGATAATATGCTTAGTCTATATGCCATTTTGTGCTTCTTTGTTACATATTTGTTTGTTTTTATATTGATTAAGATTTTAACATAATGTTGACTGCTGTAACCATTTTTATGACATGTTTACCTATTATGTCAGTTTGTTTTGTTCACACATCGTTGTCAATATAATGGAATTTGATGCGACTGTCATACAAATGAGAGGTTTAGCTTGCTTTAATACCGGGTTTAATCCTACATTTTCTACATAAGAAAGTGCATGTACCAAGTCATTATCAATTTGTTTGATGTGTTTGTGTTATTGATTTTGCAATTTGGTTAGGGACTTTCCTTTTTGATATTTTCGGAGTTCAGTGTTTTTGTGATTTTACTTTTTACAAACATTTATCCGTTCTATATCAAAATTGTATTATTTCATAACGATTTGATTGCTATGTAATTTCTTAACTGCACCCAGTTCTCTTACTATGACAATGAACCACAAAATAATAATGTAGAAGAAATATTTTGACTTATGTGTCGATGGTTTTCCCTTTTGTTGACCTGATGTCTTTTTGAATTAATATTTGTTCCATTTATAATTTTTGTTTTTATCGAAGTAGAATATTATTAGAAATCATACAATGATGAGAACACATTCTACTTTGTGGTGGCTTTGGTGGGGTTCAGTCTGTTGTTTTTTCTATGTTTTCTATGTTGTGATTTGCTAATTAACTGATGTTTGTCATTTCGCATGTTTTTCGTCTTTCGTTATACATTATTATAGTTTTTTCATTGACTTTAGATTTTCAATTTACCATTGGTGTTTTTTCTCCTTTCTATGTTCTATGTTTCTTCTCTATGTTTTGTTTCTAAAAGATAGTTCAACATTTAGAAGAATAATTTGTCTAATTGTACAGTCATACAGAAGAGTATAAAACTAGAAATTATAAAGTTTTATTTCGCATTTCTTGAATTCCAGTATTCCCTACTGTATGTCATTATCCCAAATACATTGACAGCCATATAAAGGAAATTGACGTCCATACAGAAATGAACATTGTGCTTTCATTTCATCAACATGGTGTTTTGTTAGTAAACACAAGTACACGCTAAATTACTATAAGATAGAGTGTTTGGGTGTGATTAAAGCTCTCATCGCAGATTGTTTCTGTGTAACACCATCCGTCTTAGTTGTAAGCTTGTTTTCACTAATATCTAATCTAATCTTTTCATTCAATGTTATTGAATTTCATTGTAGTCAGTCCTTATTCTAACGTTCGACATTTGTTTGTATGACATGGACAATCATGTTAGATCTCAAATCTAACAATTAGACGACAAATAGCTTCGATTAACCGTAAACATGTTTTACATCAAACTAATTATTTTCTGATCTCAGACTCTTAATTCATCTAATTTGAACCCATTTTCTGTCATATAGAGTCAGAATAAAATAGCATATCGCAACGCTAATACGATTGTTTTAATTGATTTGCTTTTATTAGAAGATGAGATGTCATTAAAAAGGCCATTACTGAAAGTATCATGTGTCCTTTGTCTTGTCCTATTCATAACAAATTCAACTGTTAATTTTATATGAAATGAGACTTCAATTGTTTGATGATATTTTAGTAGCAAAACTTGAATTAATTGTTAACTTTATATGAATCGACAAAGAAGATCATATGAATTGGTTTTGGCTAAAAGAGGTTGACATATAGTGTCGCTAAAAATGGACGAGGTTTATGCAAACGTAATACTTGTTTTACCCCCATCGCTTTTGTGTATGTACCAAGTAAACTTATCTGTACTTTGCTGGTACAGCAAATGAGTGTCCAGTTTCCGTAGTTTTTCTTAAGTAATTGTTATTTCTTTCGGAGGAGTCGGTTGTTGATAGCTGGTTTGGTCTGTTGTGAACTGTCAAACTTTTTTTGTAACTACTGTTATCCTAGCTGTCCGGTCGTTAGGTATTTTTAAAGGGAGATAACTTGTAAAACCATGATTGCGTTTGTTATATATAACGTGTACATATTATTATTTTGTACAGGTTATTACTTGTACAAAAACTTTATGGAAGTAATCACTTGTATGATGCCATCATACAAGTTATTACATGTACAAATATAACTATACAAGTAATTAGGTCCGAGTACACAGTTATCGTCCCTAGATTTTCGTTGTCCACAAACATAGTCCCTAGTGTGGACAGTGTGTTACTTGCCAATCTTTTTTATACCCCTTCCAAATTTATTTCTTCATGTTTTATGCCTCAAATAGCAAGTAGGGGGGTAAAATTACACTGTAAAAAAATTGGGTCCAGAATTTTAAAGTAAAGTAGCGATTTGGTCCAACTGAAAAAGGTTTAAAATAACCAAAGAAGCAGTCAAAAGATTTCAAGACCTCCTGAACATAAAATTGTCTATATTTTGAGTTAGAGCCTATGAAGTTTTCTATAATTTTGATATAATTTGTCCCAAAATTAGTACACCACACTGTAAAAATATTATTGAGAAAGCGCAGGTGAGATTTTTTTTATTTCCATTTATTGTCTAAAAGAAATGCACTACGAAATAACTGTGTACTCGGACCTAAGAGGTGAAATCATGAAAAATAGAATCTGTACTTTGGCAACTTCCCTGAATGATTAAATGGTTTCAATATGTCAAATAGTATGAAACTAAAGGATTTAAACTTTTATTTGATAGAAATTCTGCAAAAATGACCCATTTTGGCAATACATGGTCAAAATGAGCATTTCAAAGCTTTTCAATTTTGATGCATAAGTGGCATTCTTACTTTCTATCTGACAGGTTTTCTTGTGTCAATATTTGTGTTTCTATAATTTAATCCAGTTGTATAACTTATTTGTGAACTCTGAATCTACAGAAAAGATGATTATCTCAGTAAATGTGTGCAAAATGTGTCGTATAAATGACCCTCGTTTAACGCCCTCTTTGGATCAAGTTAAATGTGAGGAGCTTGGTACATAAAAGTTGAAGTCCATAATAAAGATTTCACTAAATTTGTATAAAAAGCACTTTATAATGTCTTTTGTACCTGTTTCATTTCACATAATATCTTTCTTTTCCTCTGTAGGATAGCAAGTGGTTCAAATATAAGCCTATTGCCACTAAAAGTGCATGGAAGTTTTTCACTAAAACTTGAAAAATCTTTTCATCTGACCATACTGTCTGCAAAAAAAGTTGATTCAAGAGTCCTTTTGTGCTCATATCTATTGTATCATGTTACTTGAGTATAGAAATGATGAAAAAGACACAATTTTTTATTTCCTATAGCTTCAGTATGCATTTTTAAATGTAAATATGTGCTACGGCCTAAATTGACCCTAAATTATTTTCAGTCTTACTTGGCCTTAGACCCTTTTAAACTAATATGATATACTATTTGTAATTTTTCTTTCCATTTAAAGTACATTAAATACAAAAGAAAGAATTATTTATGACAAAAAAACTTCACAAATTTAAAATTGCTGGAAAATACTACATCTTCATGAAAGACCACCCTTCATTGGAAAACCTCCATTTTTAGGCACAGGCTCATATAAATTTGTCTTTTGAATAATTATGCTAAGTATGATAGATCAAATGAGTATTCTATTGCTTTCAATACATGATATGTTATATATTTAGACATTTAAAAAGTATTTTTTGCAATATTTTGATTTTTAAAGCCCCAAATGTTGATAGTTGAAATTTTTATATTCTAACGTCAAATTTTAACACGCAATGTTGAATATAGAATTTATCATACTGTCTATAATATATATGCTATTGCCATGAAACTTTGTAAGCAGTCTCATAATGTATTAAGCTTAGATCATACAAAGTTATATTAAGATTGGTCAACTTTTTCTATCCTATTAGGTCCGAGTACACAGTTATCGTCCCTAGATTTTCGTTGTCCACAAATATAGTCCCTAGTGTGGACAGTGTGTTACTTGCCAATCTTTTTTATACCCCTTCCAAATTTATTTCTTCATGTTGTATGCCTCAAATAGCAAGTTAGGGGGGGGGGGTAAATTACAATGTGAACAAATTTAATTCATGAATTTTAAAGTAAAGTAGTGATTTGGTCCAACTGAAAAAGGTTAAAAATAAGCAAAGAAGCTGTCAAAAGATTTCAAGACCTCCTGAACATAAAATTGTCTATATTTTGAGTTAGAGCCGATGAAGTTTTCTATAATTTTGACATAATTTGTCCCAAAAGTAGTACACCACACTGTAAAAATATTATTGAGAAAGCGCAGGTGGGATTTTTTTATTTCCATTTATTGTCTAAAAGAAATGCACTACGAAATAACTGTGTACTCGGACCTAAGAATTTGTACAATTTTTGTGGAGAAAATATAATAACTTGTACAACTCACTGTTTTTTAGTTGTATTTGTATTTTTTTCTGTTTTAAATGTTTTATTCAAACACTCCTTTTTTTAGCTTTATTAGTTTGGGATTTTTTTGTCATTGGATAGGTTTTTTTTTCATTTACTATTTTCTTCTATTTATTTATTTATTTATTTGTTTGTTTATTTTTTCTTTAAGCTAGTTGATATCACTCAGCGTATGTATTTTTGAAATTTTTAATGTGTTTTTTTTTCTTTTCTTTTAAGTGTTTATTTGTGTTGATTTTGAAATGTTAAAAGATAAAAGACGGACGACTAATGCAATGAAATATCATAAGCTAACATATTAAGCGAAACAGATTGTTGTCACTTAAATACTGCAAAGTGACAAAGTCATGAAAGCAAAGATATTCTTCTACCAGGTATTTTCAAAGATTTATCATGAAAAAAGTCGCATATAAAATAGCGTATCTTGGAAACAAAAGTAAAGCCTAATAGATCAAATAACCTATTTGTTTGCAAACGACAACGAAGTACTGCATCTCGAATTACACAACTTGGTAAGTTCAATCTTTTGCTTTTACATTTGCCTGTTTTACAGCAACCCCAACAGCTGCGGTGAGCATGGCCTTTGCCACCACGTAAAATAGCAATTGTGCTGCTTTCCTGACGTTAACGTCACTTATTGAAGTATTGAGTGAGAGAACATATCATCTATATAGCAGAAAGTTGAGTGAGAGAATAGCATCTTTATAGCGGAAAGTTGAGTGAGAGAATATTATCTATGTAGCGGAAAGTAAAATTAAAGGATAATGTTAACTTCTTTTCTTTCTTCTTAAGAAGTTCCTTAATGAAGTAAGCCTCATAAGAATAAAGGAACAAGTAGACAAGAAGATAGGCACAGCTTGTTCTCATTGGAATGCCGATAGTTTGTTGAAAAACACGTCCACCAAACGAAACAAATAAGTTGTCAATCAAGAAATCAAGCATCTTGATAATGTCAGTTTCAGAGAATGTTTTGTTTGATGCAGTGTGATTTTTTATAAAATAAGATATATCCCACCCTAAGACAAGATACTAGTATCTACGTTGACCATTCTCTTTTATGAAACAAAGCAATACCAACTCTATTCGTGATTTTGAATCTGTTCAAAGTTTTGATTTTCTACCCTATATACCACTTTGCCTCATATTCTTATTAAAAAAAGATCCACATCCCTAACTAACTGGGCATTTAAAAAGTCAGAATGCGGGTAAATATGTTCAAACTCTTTTAGGTCATTTTTTAGTAGCAATAAACAAAAGAACTATGTCAATTGGACATGCTTTGATACTATATCTGCGCTTGAATTTTTACTTGATAACATTTTGGTTCGCTTTGGAGATTCCGTATATCATCAAGTTATTGGAATTCCAATGGGGACTAATATGCACCACTTATTGCGAAGATGTTTTGTATTGTTATGAGTTACAATTTATGACTGAAATTAGCAAAGACCCATACTTTTAGATATTTGGAAGATATATTGGCTCTCAATAATGACTACTTCAGTATGTATACTAAAGAAATCTATCTGTTGAACTTACATTTAATAAAGCTAATACTAACTATGACCACTTCCCTTTCCTCGATCTTGATATCTATATCATTAACGGGAAGCTTAATACAAAAAATTATGATTAAAGGGATTAAAGTTCATTTCCTATCGTTAATTATCCATTTTTAGATGGTGACGTTCCCTTGTCATCATCTTATGGTGTTTATATTTCTCAACTTGCTTTACATAGACAAATAAAATCGTATAATATAATCAAAATGAGGATGTTAATTTGATGTATGCCTTTTTGTGCTTCTTCGTTACATTTGTTGTTTTACAGTGATTAAGATGATAACACTATATTGACTGCTGTACCCCTATTTTTGACATTTTTAACTATTGCGTCTGTTTGTTTTGTTAACGCATCGGTGACAATATAACGGAATGTGATACGACTGTCATACAAGTGAGAGGTTTAGCTAGCTATAAAACCAGGTTTAATCCACCATTTTCTACATTTGAAAATGCCTGTACCAAGTCAGGAATATGACAGTTCTTGTCCATTCGTTTTTTATGCGTTTTGTAATTTGATTTTGCCATGTGATTATGTACTTTCCGAATTGATTTTCCTCTGAGTTCAGTATTTTTGTGATTTTACTTTTTTCTTGTACGATTCGCTCATGTATGTAACGACGTATTAGATTTTAGCGAGAGAAATTTATGTATTTACTGAAAATTATTACACCAGGGTTTTCGATATCACAAACTAGTCAAAACATTTACTAAATACTATCATCGGTATAAGGAAATAATTCGTAAATATTACTCAATATGCAGACATCTTATACATTAAGGTATTTCACATCCAATTTTTTATAGTAATATTCTTTACAAAGCGCAAATATCAGTATTCACCTCAAAAGCTTACAAAACCTTTAAACAGACTTATTAAGAAGGGATATAGTTACGATACTGTTGTTAAAGATTGTACATTTTGACTTTAATATTGATTCACTTATAGGGTCTTTGCATCGGAAGTAAACACATTTATTTAAAAAATAGTTGTTGGCATGACATGGGTTATGTTCTTCTCATATATTTAATGATAGTATGATACTAAACCCCTAACGGGAGGGATTGTGCCTGATATTCATATGATGAAGACGTAATCTTTCAATCAGTTTAATTGAGGTCTGGAGCTGGCATGTCAGTTAACTGCTAGTAGTCTGTTGTTATTTATGTATTATTGTATTATTGTCATTTTGTTTATGTTCTTTTGTTACATATTCTGACATCGGAGTCGGACTTCTCTTCAATTGAATTTTAATGTGCGTATTGTTATGCGTTTACTTTTCTACATTGGCTAGAGGTAAAGGGGGAGGGTAGAGATCTTATAAACGTGTTTACCCCCGCAGCAATTTTGCGCCTGTCCAAGTCATGAGCATCTTGTCTTTGTTAGTCTTGTATGATTTTTAATTTTAGTTTCTTGTGTATAATTCGGAGTTTAGTATGACGTCCATTATTACTGAACTAGTATACATATTTTTAAGGGGCCAGCTGAAGGACGCCTCCGGGTGCGGAAGTTTCTCGCTACATCGAAGACCCATTGGTGGCCTTCGGCTGTTGTCTGCTCTATTGTCGGGTTGTTGTCGCTTTGACACATTCCCTATTTCCTTTCTAAATTTTAGTCTCAGATTGGTGTACTTCATCTTTATTGAAATTGTGAAAAAAAAGTTTAATTATGAAACTATGAGTTTTTTTCATGAAAATAGCCCCAAAATAGGTAAATTTTTATGAAAATGGAAAAATCATAAAAATTGTGTCCTTTCGATTTAATGTGAGCATCAAATAAACCATGGTAGAATAATGATTTGTACTAGTTATTATCTTTATCTCAGTAAAAATTGTACTAGTAATTACTTGTACAATAGTATTTGTAAAAGTAATAACCTGTTTGATGGCTTCATACAAGTAATTACTTGTATGAAATGTTTGTACAAGTAATAACCTGTACAAAATAACAACATTTACACGACATATACATTTTTTATCGATGTTATTTAAGCATCCATGTGCAACAGAATTAAAAACCTTCTGCACATACTTCTTGCGATCTGTTACTTTTTGATATCATCGTTATTGATGTTGAATGTTAACCAAGAAAAATGCAACAAAATGCGGAATAATTTGTAAATATGTTCTTCTTAATTAGCACGTCATGTACAAAGCAAGGACAAGATAGCAAAAAAAAAATTTAACGGTTTATTCATAACGACATTTCATGAACAGGAAATTCCTGATCATAATATATCATTAGAAATAAACAAAATAAACTTGAAAAGTGTATGTTTCTTTTAAAATGTCATGTATATAACCAGGAAAAAATAGCAATAAATTAATGAAACTGTTTATATATATAATGACATTTAATAATCAGGAAATCCCTGATCAACAATCTATCATTCGAAATTCACATTTACAATATAAGCTTGAACGATGTGTATTTTCCTTGAAAAGTTGTAGTGTCAAATGCTGGAATTTTTCGTGTTATTTATTTTTAGACTTATTAGTAATTATATTAGAGAAAAATAAATATTTATTATCATTTTGCTTTACTTTTTATGTTCAGATTTACTAAAAACCACACATTTCGAAATATATAACAAGACGATTTATTAATGCTTAACATAAAGTCACCCTAAAATCAAAGTACACCCCCTTGCATGTATTTAAATATCTCGTTTTCAATGCTTACACTGGGATGGTTCATGTATTGAATACGATTAGGATTTAATATTGGGTATTTAGTACTTAATTGGCCCTGAAGTCGTGTCAAAATAAACTATTTAATAATATTTAAATAGTAGTCATTAAAATATGACACTAATTTGATAAAAAATTGAAATTCTATATAATAACTTAAGAAAAACTCATAAGAAGGGAACATTTACAAATTGTACTATCAAAAACTGTCAGTTTAGAAATGTTCAGCTTTAAAGAGACATTACAATTATCTTTTGCAAAAATCATAAGATTGAGATAATTGAGTAACTTAATTATGAAATTGTGTAATTGATACTTATTTATTATTTTGCATTTTTATTCATCTGTCACTCATAAAAGAAAAATTGCCAAATCGGGTACACAGTTCAATGCCACGCATGACAACAAGAGGTTAACAATTTATTAATCAAATGTATTAATAGTAACTTATAAACTAATTAAACTCTCATGTAACTTTATATGTAATTAGCCTAAATATTTGAATTATATGGAAGTTAAAAACAAAACAAGTCTGTCTGGGTTGATGAAATTTTAAACCCAACACAGTTTAGACAGTGCGTTAGAAATCGCATTAAGAGAGAGTACAATACAACCTAACATTATGGTTCACATATTTTCCATACATTTGGGTATAATGATCTTGATACTGACGTATTTTAGAATCTTTATATTATACATATTCAATGAATTTATGTGTGCAGTCGAAGTTTTATATAAAATTTTCTCATCCATAGATATCCTAAGATTAGTAGTCATTCCGTATCATCAGAATAACTGTTTATCAATTTAAAGATTTTTTTTTCAATTACCGTTGTAAAAGGAATGTACAGGTAATTATTGTTTCTCAATTTGGAGACTTTAGTTGTGTTTTTAAGCGCTGTAATACTTTGGTGGCATCATCAAATCTAAAAAAAACGCTGTAATACTTCGTCGGCATCGTCAAATCTAAAGAAAGCGCTGAAATACTTAGGTGGCATCACCAAAACAAAAGAAAACGTTGTAATACTGTGTTGGCATCACCAAACGTAAAGAAAGCGCTATAATACTTTTATTACATATGATTGTGTGGCTATGAAAGATCATTAAAATGCTTTCTTTGTATTATCCTATTTTTATAGTGTACCTATCTTAGAAATCAATCAGCTATAATCATCAAGTCATGAAAAATAAATCTGACGTTACACATGGAACGAACGTACAGGCACATGGTGTCTGTATTGGTTTCTGCAATTGAAACACATATACATGAACAAACAAATACTATAATGACTGCGAATCACTATTGCACTGTTTCGATAGTTTCATTAACTTGACAAATAGAGTACATTAGGGAAATAATTAAATAAGCCAAACTCCAAAGAAAATTCATAAATGATAACCCCTTAACAAAATTGTGAAATCAAAAGTTCAAACACTTTTAAAAACCAATAGAAAACAAAAAGTTAAATCACAAAAATACTATAAACTCCGAGGAAAATTCAAAACCGAAAGTCCAAAATCAAATGGTAAAAACAAAAAGCTCTAAAACATCAAACGAAAGGAGTCAATTGCCATATGCATGACTCGTTACAGACATTTCCTTGTGTAAAAAAGGGCGGATTGAACCTGGTTTTACCCGCATCTGGCGTAACACATTATAATCCTGGTACCTTTGATAACTATTTACACCACTGGGTAGATGCCACTGCTGTTGGACGTTTCGTACCCGGGGGTTTCACCAGTCTAGTAGTCAGCACTTCGGTGTTGATATGAATATCACTTATATGGTTTTTTTTTTAATATAAATTTACTGCTGCAAAAGTATTTTAAATTATTTGAAATACTAAGTATTTTATTATCTCTGGCATAGATTACCTTAGCTGTATTTGGCACAACGTTTTGGGGAATTTTGGGTGCTCGGTGTTCTTCAACTTTGTACTTGTTTGAGTTTGAAATTGTTTCATCTGAGCGTCACTGATGAGCCTGGTGTACCAAATTATAAGTAAACTTTTGATTACTAATTATAGCTATATGTAGCTTAACCTGTCACTTGTATGGCAATCGCATTAAATTCAATTATCTTGATATCAGCGCTAGTAAGTGAGCACAACAAATACTCATAGGTAAAAATGTCAAAATTTGGGATACAGCACACATCATGCTATAGTCTTATTCACTATAATAACAAACAAGTAGGTTAACCAAGAAAAATAAAAAGGTATGTAAACACTCTATTATAGACAAAGTACATACTCAAAAATAAATGACAAGAATACATAAAATGGCCATTACACAATAAAAAATGACTTGATGTATAAACACCTAGTTTCCCCGAAAGGATGTTACTAAAATTGTATTGCAGTAAAGGTTAAGATATACAACAAAATTAAAACAACAACAAAAAAACACGATCTCAAAGGAAAATTCAAAACGAAAAGTCCATTGACAATTGGCACAATCAAAATCTCTAATACATCGAACCAAGAGAAATAACTTTCATATTCCTGAAATGGTATAGTATAAGGCTAGCTAAACTTCTCACTTGTATGACACTCGCAAAAGAAAAATCATAACTTCAGTACCTAGATTCTATACTTCTAAGACCATCATGTTTTATGTATTATATGTGAAGTTAATAATATTAATCAACACGGTTTTGATATCTTCTGATGTACATTTGTAGAAAAAAAAAGACGTAACGTGCTTTGACACAACCCTGGTTGATTAACGTTGTGCTCAAATAGTGCAGCGAGGTTTATTGAAGTCTGAGTATTATCTGCAAGCCCTTGAATATAGAATGAGTAGGGAAATGCAGGTGAAGTCATTTTTTAAATCAAATTTCCTCGTTTGTCATAGATTCTGGTAGTGAGATAACCGCCTATGTCAAACGCGAGGTAAACATCTAAAAATAAGGCGGAGGAATCCGTGTCTGTTGTTACTTAAGAAGAGATAGTTTGCCAATAATACTGCTGAATATAATTGTTTAGTTTGAGTAGTGTTATAGAATGAAATTCAAAACAGTGTGGCTGTGGCCATTGATTGACACATTAAAGTCATTCATTGACTGGGACAATTTAGGTGAACGTTTGTATGTAACGACCACTGCTCACTATGTACTTTTTAAAGACACTTAAACTATGGGGTCACCAAAGGTTCTCAACACCTTAATAAAGTAATTCGAAAAATCAATCAGAAATAACACGATATTTTGATTTATATCAATTATATAAATCAAAACATAAAGGTTATTCCTGATTAATTTTTCGAATTATTTTATAATTAAAGGCGTTAAGAAACCTTTGGTGACCCCACATTTTAAATGGCTATCGTAGGTACGTCGTGAACAGTGATCGTTACAGACAAACGTGCACGTAAATTGTCCCAGTCAATGGATGAATTTAATGTGTCAATCAATGGCCACAGCCACACTGTTTTGAATTTCATTCTATTATCTATGAATACGATTCAATGTAATTCTAATTTTGGAACCAGACTTTTAACTAAACTTAGATGCTTTTTGTTCGGTGTGAGCCAAGGCTCCGTGTTGAAGGCCGTACATTGACCTATAATGGTTTACTTTTATAAATTGTTCTTTGAAGGGAGAGTTGTCTCATTGGCACTCACATCACATCTCTCTATATCTATTAGATGGCACCGATAGTACCTAACCAATTTTGTATTACAACACTTAATAATGGCCATCTTATATGTTTGTTTGGTATTGGAGAAACATTAATAACGTAACACTAAGGTTATGTCCTTCCCGTCAAGCGTGTCAAATGCACGAAACATATATATATGACGTAAACAAACGCCTAAACATATCGAGTTGGTGTAGGACGCCGAAAAGTGCCTTTAACAAAATGCCGATTCATTTTCATATTCTGGATAGACCGAAATGTCTGCTTTTTTATGAAAATGAAAAAAAGTGATTCTCTATCTCAAAATATTGTTGGAATAGGGAAAGGTACCTTTAAACAAATATGAAGGTGCGCAAATAGACATTCTTTGCAATGGTTATCAAATATTCTTTCGTTTTTGTAGTATATAATTGATGTGATGTTTTTATGCTTTATATAAACAACTATATTGAAAAATAGATCTGGAAAGGGCGAATGCTCAATGATTTGATGGAAAACTGATAAGATAACTGCATATTTTAATACCAGTTGTCAAATAAAACATTCGGGTGTTGTCCCATATGCAAACCACTCAATCTGTTTTTTTCTCATGAATTTAATTGGTTTTTTTTTAATATTTGAAACCACATTTATTGATTATTTACTATTATTTTTTTTTACCTAAAATTCAAAACAAAAGGTCCTTAATCAAACTTAATAATCAAAAGGTAAAACATATCAAACGAATGGATAATAACTGTCATATTTTTGACTAGGTACAGGCACTTTCTTTTGTAGAAAAAAAGTGGATTAATCCTGGTTTTAAAGATAACTCAACCTCCAATTTGCATAACAGTTGCATAAAATTCCTTTTTCTTTTTACATCAATTTATGAACAAAACGAACCGACATAATAGGAAAAAATGTCGAAAATAGAGGTCCAGCAGTCAACATTGAAGACTATCATGTATTATTTGAGGATTTGATACAGAATATTTATAAAAACAGCCTTATATCTTCCTAAAACTCTTTTGAAAACGGACGAGACTTTTTTTGGAATGACCCTGGTTCATCAATTTTCTGCTCAGATACTGGTCACGTTTTATAAAGTCTGGGTTGCAACTGCATGACCATTATGAATCCTTAAGATGTCCCTTTAAACTACATAGTATGCAATAAACGCGCTTCTTTCAGGTTATAACTATTGCTTTCTATTTGATTTTTTTTCTTCTAAAAAAATGTATTTCTTTTCAACAGGTTTTACTGGTGTTCCAAGATTTAAGCGGAAGGTTTTGCTACATCTTTAAACCAAGATCAACTGTCGCTTAACAGAATTGGGACTCTTAATCAAAGTTATATTATACTACTGTTTGTTTTCAAAAGCTACACAGTATCTATGCAGTAATCCTCTATAGAGGATATAATGAAAGGAAACCTTAATTGTGAAATTTCTTATCAGCTGATAGATATATACTCCATGTTCAGTGCGTCTGGAATTATGCTATATAGAAATGAACAGTTCGCAATCAGGACGCTGAACTCATCAACTGTTTTGGTGCAATGAATATACTATTTTGACATTTGTCGCAAAATTTTACTCTCAAACGACCCTCGTTGTTAATTTCTAGAGGTAAGTCATGATATTAGTAAGTCTTAATAATCTGGTGTATACTCTGTACTAGTATACATATTTTTAAGGGGCCAGCTGAAGGACGCCTACGGGTGCGGGAGTTTCTCGCTACATTGAAGACCCATTGGTGGCTTTCGGCTGTTGTCTGATTTATGATCGGGTTGTTGTCGCTTTGACACATTCCCTATTTCCTTTCTCAATTTTATTTACCAAACATTGAATCATCTAGTGAGAGACCATAGCGGAAAATGAAGGTAAAGGATAATGCTAGATTCTTTTCATTCTCCCTGAGAAGTGTCTTTGTAATATCTCTGTTATGTCCCTCATATGAATACATTCAAAACTCGGCAAGAAGAGCAGCGGTATTTTTTCCAAAAGGAAAACTGTTACTTCAACGGAACAAGTATATTGTAAATATAAAAAAAAAGAATCTTAATCATGTCAGTGTCAGAGAATGTTTTGTGTGAATTCGTAGGATTGTTTACAAATTATGACGTATGATCCCTTCCTCATTTAAGATATTTGTTATAGTACTATTTATGTTCATTATTTTCAGTGAAACAAAGTCGGATTTTGTCATTCAAGAAAAGATCTAGATATGAAGTTGATCTTATAGTTCAATGGTATCCTTAATGTGATGTCCACTTAGATAATGCAGACACTAGATGACATGTGGCGTATTGTGTGGCAGGGCATCATGAGTTTATTTGAACGTGAAATTAAAGAAGTTGGAAAGATATTTTTTCGTCTTTTCCATAGATTGTGTATACACAAGTGTGTCAGTATGAGCTATCAAAAAGTGCCCATTTATCTATTGATTGCTGTAAAATTAACGTGGCCACTCATATGCAAACAATAAGTTTATAAAACACATTAGAATGAGTTTCAATATATTAAAAAGTAAAATCACAAAAATACTGAACTCAAATGAAAATTAAATCGGAAAGTCCCTAATCACATGACAGAATCAATTGACAAAACATATAAAAAACGAATGGACAACAACTGTCATATTCCTGACTTGGTACAGGTATTTTCAAATCTAGAAAATGGTGGATTGAACCTGGTTTTAAAATGGTTCATTCTTTAAAAAAAACATTTTATGAAACAAATTTTGCAACAGGGTACAAGTAAACCATGATAGTATAAAACAATGAGTTAAAGTAGACATATATGTAAACAACTGCTTATAGTCGATTCGATCTCATACAGGACATATTTTGATGCCACCAGATGTATTTTTGTCTGCAAGTTGCATTTTCATTGATGTCCAAATCATCTCATTCCAATATACCAGAAGTGATGAGCGTTTTAATTAATCTTGATTTCTTAAAGAACAGAATTGTAAGAATTGTTTTAACCTTTGCATGTTTCAAATTTTGTGTTGTTTACTTTAGACTTTAAACAGTAAGTCCAGTGTCTGCGATTTAGATGATTGTCACTAAATTGCTTTATTATACTGACGCAATAAAAGTATTATTCTATTATTTTCAACACTTAATGTCGCAGAAAAAGAAGATATTGGATTAAGGAAATCTACCAGTAATTATTTAAATTTACTTTATTTGTAAAATATCCTATGGAATATGCTTTGTAATAAAACTTTTAAATTATTCAGAAGCAATACAGCTTATAGAATGTACATTTTTACAATAATTTTTAAAGCATCAATGTACTGTTATTAACAATAATTATACAAAATACATAACTAAATATTCATCATCGTTAAACTTTGCTTTTGTCTAGGTTTTACACTAGTTTTTTTTCTACAATTATGATTTTCTTTATATGACAGAAATATTGCTGTTGTTAAACATTTGCTGTTTAAAAGTAAACGGTTGTTATTTTTTGATTTACGAATCAGTCTATAATGTAAAATTAACACGTTTTAAAGACCGCCCTCTGCCACTTTAGTGATTAGATTTAAATGGAGTTGTTGACCTTACGAGACGACACTGACATCGATACCATGAAACAGTCCAGTCAGTCAGAAATAGTGAGGGCGGAGCTTTATCATTCAATTCAGTTTCTTTGTTTGAAATTAAAATAATATTGATTACACCAAATAAAGGAAATCATAAATTTATTTTCCGCTAAGGTTGAAACTGCAATAATATTTCTAGGTGAATGATTATTGGGATGTTGATTAAAATTTCTGTGGTTTCATGATAAAAAATGACAATCATGTCAATTTCTACTCCTCGGCACAACTCAGGGTTTACCATACAGTCAATATTAGGTGATACTGACAAAGAAAAAACAAACTCTCAAGATAAGGATACGAGACGGAAACGTAAAAACTCAACAGAAAGTGATGACTGTAATTCATGTACTCAGAACCGGAACAGTGAAGAACACTTCGACCCATGTAGAGTACCATTACCGTTCGGAACATATGATGCTTTTTCAAATGACAATATTTTAAGAAAACTGCAGTATGCGCAGTATGGACATTATTTGTCTCAAGAATATATGTCTCGGACACAAGAAGATTTCAGAACTTTTTGTATTCCTGGATCTAATGAGAGAAATAACCCTTTTTATTTGCCATTACAACTCGCAAACAATTTTCAGCCGAGCAATCAAGGTACGTATTTTTGTGAATTGTTGTGTATATAAATCACATTGTTCGATGACTTTTCATTTTTTATCACAATATAAGAGTTTTGAGGTGTTAAATGTACACAAAGACTTGTGTTAAAATTTAAGACGAGCGAGTTAAACTTCAACACATTGCAGCCATCATTTGTCGTATTGGTTCTGTAGGGATCAGATGACAATTTGGTTATGACATGTACACTACTTCTGTTTGAAATGTTTTATGCACTACCCAAAGGAGGATTGAATAGTTGAAATTAGTATAATGAGGTATTTACAAAAACCCCAAACATTCAGTATAATATTTTATGATTATACATGTATTGAGTAAATCTCGTGTTTTATAACATTAATTTCTAAAAACAATCCACAATTTATAATAATAATATGTTTATATTAAGGCTACCTTTTCTGAAGATATTAATGAACACACTAAATGCATTCATTTAAATCTATTAAAAAACAATAACAAGCACATAAAGGTGCACGCTTGAAACATTGAATTTCTCCCAAACTGTGTATTAAAAATTAATAATTAAAATCACACATTTAAAATCAAAAATACAAAAAAAAAACAAGGCATTTCTTTCTACATTTTACATATCATCTGTCAAATTCGGTATTATTATATTAAATAATAATTAATTTATTTATTGGTAAATAAAATAGAAGACTGAATAGTAAAAATTTGATATAAACCAATCATTCAAATGACACCAAAAAAAACAACCACATATCACCATGGATATATTTTCTGATATATTGAAAATATAATTCCAGGTTTAAAAATCTGCTAATTCCTATTTCATGTAATTTGGTCATTCAGTTAATCGTGGAATGACCAAATTAAGATATGAATAAAGATGTAAATAACATACAAAAGTTTAATTTCCATGATAAAGTGTAAATAAGCATATTTTTTGTATAATAGTAACGTTTATTATTTCACTTATATGCAGGTGCAAATTCCAATTTACTGTTCCCACACTTGCGGAAGCCAAAACGAATGAGAACAGCCTTCTCTCCTTCTCAGTTACTACGCCTAGAACATGCCTTTGAGAACAATCACTATGTCGTTGGACAAGAACGAAAACAGTTAGCCGCAGGACTAGCTTTAACTGAAACACAGGTAAGCTGCCTTTTCAAATAAATTTTAAAATATGATTTTAATACTGGAATTGTTTGTGTATGAATAAACTATGCATAGATACCATGATTAACATTTGTACACCAGTTGCGCGTTCCATCTGCAAAAAGACTCATTAGTGACGCTCGGATAAAACAAGTTAAAAAGGCAAAATAAACAACGAAGGGCATTGAGGCCCCAAAATGTCGTAAGTTTATGTCAAATACAGCTAAGGTAGTCTATTCCTTGGTTAGAAAATCCTTAATATTTAGATAAATTCAAAGTCTTGTAATAAGTTTATTTATAATGATGTCCATGGATTAACTACCTCTGCTGCCATTTTTATGCGTTATATATGAAGATGCGAATGATATTTCATCCTATTTATTGCGCAACATACCCATTAAATGCCTCCTGACACATACTTATTAGAAATTATATGGTTAATCTGGCTGATTGTAAAATGTGCAAACGGTTGTTAAAGTTTTCTTATCCATATCTAAAATGCACAAATAACCGCATAAATATTCAGTCCAGTTAAATAGGTGCATTTATACGTTATAATCGTTAAACAAAAGCGCAGCGATGAACAAAGAAGTATTTTATTTCAAAGGGTAATTGTCAATTGTACCATTTCAGCAATCGCATTTTCTAATTCTTAAAATGTGTCAGACGTCAAATTTCGATATGCTATATGCAATTCTGTAATGAATTTGTATATTTTGTATTTATGGTATTCTTTGAGATAGAATTGAGATGTCATCTCTCGAGAATACTACTAAACGGACAGATAAAAATAGTTAACCTTTGAATTTTAATACTAATACATTAGTAAATAATGAATCCAATTAAGAATAGAGGAAGCCAATGAGACAAACTTCAAATACTATTTCCACGGTCTTAATCAATTCAAGAAGGTTCAACAGTACTAAGCATCTTCACATGCTAGTACACGCAGAGATTGGACACTATTGGTCTCAATGTGTATCCTGACGGGTATTTGTAGTTGTTACCATTCGATCAAAGCTGGACTAAATTTTTTAGTCAGTAATTTTTTTTCAACTAAAAAAACGTGTGAATGAAATTCGTATTGAAAGATTTTTCATGTTATGTAATTCAAATCAAAGCTGGAACTAATTTCATTGAATTTATTTCATATGTGGGATATTCTGTCAAAGAACATGCAGTCTCAACTGTAGTTGCATACATGTGGCTTACCCTGACTGCATTTTTTCTTAATGATTTTAACAAAGTATATTATCTATATAAGGTAGAGCTATCATGCATGTTTAATCGTGTATATTATATATATATAAAAAGTTTTAAAAAAATCTTCGTAGCAACATTTAAAAAAAAGAGTTTCATATCCAATGTAAAGCGCCTGAAAAAAAAATTTCAATTTGAACGAACGAAATATTTTCGATAACTATTTAGACAATCATATCATCAAGTAAGACTAGGTTTTAAATTTTTCGAATCAGATCTTATGAGTTAAACAAATTATTGCAGGAGAAGGGAACATTTACCACACCTCTTTACACTCTCAATGAAAGCTGTTTCAGTATTTCAGCTGAACATCTATTTCCGCATGTGGTATACCATTGTTAATTTATTCTGTCTATCAGTCTACTTGTTTTTAAAATTTTTGATACCTTAGATTATTCATGGGTCTAAAAATTATGCAAAACTGACCAAAAACTCCATTTATAAACAAATAGAAAGGCTTTTTTTAGTGACGTGAAAAGTGCATTTAATGTGGGTAGATAACCGCTTGGGATTTATTTTGTCCAACCTCAAATATATAAAAAAAAAAAGACATTACTTGAAGCTTCAAATTAAAAGTTCAAATTTCAGTAAAATATAAGAACAGACTAGGCCTTTATCGCACATTCACTGTCAATGTAGAATTACGCCGTTTAATTTGTTGACAAAATACATCATTTATTCGATGTAATTCATACTTAAATTCATATTCGTGTTCAAATTGGTATTTAGACTTGTTTTCTTCATTTCGTCGTTTGTTTTTTCACGGTGTTTTCTTTCTACTTTCAATTTTTGACTGTCCCAATGTGATCTTTTCTTCCCCCTTTTGAAGTAACATTGTTTATATATTCAATATGGCCGTATTAAAAAGTGTCCAGTAATCCAACTGTGGTAGTCATTCCCATCCAGTTAGGAATAAATAAATGACTAATTGTTAAAACATAATTGTGTAAATTACCATGTTGAAGCAATAAATTCTCACCAAGGTTAACATGGTGTGGTATTTAAGTAATTTGAGGATACATTTTGATTACGGAAAATTAACTTTATACAAAACTATGACTTGACAGACAATTAACCCTTTACCTCTTCGAATACAGCTAGACTTGTGTAATAAATTACTTATAAATTAAGTAACATTTATTGTGTAAAATTATTGCAGCGGAATTTCATATCGGCATTTAAAATGATCTATTGTTGATTAAAACTCATTAGCGATTTTAAAATGAAATTTGTCGTTGATCCATTTTAAGCTCGAATTTCAGGCTCTCCGTATATTGTTTGTTAATGACAATGATATAAATAGGGAAGTCTATACGTTTGCTAAAAAATCAGCGACAAATATTTCAAAGATATTTCAGGATAACAATATGTTTCTAAAACATGCATTTATTGATATGTTTTGGAGTTAAGTATGAGGTCAATTTTCACTGATTTAGTACTCTTCCGGTTACGGGATTGTCTCGCTGTGTCGAAGAACCATTGGTGGCTTTCTGCTGTTTTCTACATTTTAGTCGGATTGTTGTCTCTTTTACACTCCCCGTTTCCATTCTCAATTTACTGTAAATCGACTTATATCTAGCATTTGACTGTTATACAAATACATATATAATTATTCAATTTTCCAAAAGGGAGAATACAAATCATTTTGGTCCTTTTTAGATTTTGTACAACAAATATTGATCTCATGCAAGTATCAACTTAATCCCTCCGTAAAAATATGGTCATTTTATTGTTAAAACGAATGTTTAGAACAAGAAATGTTTGACGTTTGACATAAGATATATAGCCATTTTACTCAAACTAGTATTTTATTTTCCCAAAACTTTTATGGACTTGGGACTTTCTTAAGCTTTACTTATTGTGTAGACTTCAATCTATTTTTGAAGACTGCGTTGCCTTCTTTAATAGTGTATTTTTTTGTTGTTGGATCGCTGTCATATTGACATATATCTCGTTATGGTTTCCTTTACATGCCCCCTTTTTATATATGCAACACTGGCATAAGTAATTTATAGCACCACTCACGAGATATTTCAAATTAATATATATTTTCTACTGTGATTTTTCTTGAATTCGTGTAAGAGTACTTCTGATAAATAAGTTGGTTTTCCTCTCGTTAAAAAAAAACTTAAAGTAAGGCGGGATATATCACCTTTATCAATATTGATGTCACAGATGAATATCAATGATCATTGTTCTTTCGACTGTCCTTTTCCCGTTGATAAGTGGTTACTATATTTAATGTAAAAGAAACATTTCCGCGCGATCCCGAGCACAACAGTTTATTCCAATGATTAATGTTGTTCGATTTATTCAATAGCTTTACTTGAATAATATTGGGGAACGTTCGATTGGTTCTACAATGTGTTTTTTTTTTTCAAAAGTAGAAAGTTTTTTTTTATGTTATTTTCAATTCGTACAGTATCCAATTAGTATACGAGTTAATTATATGATTTTAGTGTTACTTTACATTAAAAATGTAATATTCTCCTTTCTATCACTGGCCGTGACAATTTCTTGTTCAATATTGCTTTGGTTGTTGTGTTCAAAACATCCTACACGAGCAAGGGTATCTTTTTCAAGGAGGGGACTCGTTGGTCACTACTGAAAAGTGAATAATTCTCAAGATATCTTGAAATAGTTTGATTGATATATCCACCAATAAGTCCAAGAGAAAAGAAAACTAAGAAACAATTCATCGGTTATCCCTGAATTACAAATTGATTACTGGGCGGAGATCGAAATATGTGCAAAATTTTTCGTACCTGTGGAAATTTGATGTGTTGGTCATCTATATTACATAAAGAAGATATAAGATTTCCGCAATATTTTCGAATTGTGATGATTTATAATAAATTTATTAACGTATATTCTTCATTATTTAATGGCATCTAATGGTTGAAGAAAGCAATATTCTGAAGACTGATTTTCGTCTAAGACATGATCGAGTTATTCAATACTCAAAACTGGCTCGGATCGCTACATTTTGACATGCCATCTTGAAGACTAATTCGTGCAGCATTATATTCAGAACAAAATTGCCATCTCAAATTAATACATAGTGTGAAAAAAGTTTTGTTACCTTTTGTTCTTAGCCAATAAGGCATTAGAATTACCCGTTTTTACAATAAGAGTCCTGTCACTGAGATCCTTGTCTCAATGGAAATATGTCAGTATATATGACACTTTATCGGAATAAGATCGGGATCAGATAGTCTTAATTTAGGCGTCGTTAACAATACTAATGAGCTATTTGTATTATTCTCAGATCGACATTTTATGGGCTAATAACCTATATAAATTTCATATTACAATACAGTTTTTACATGATCATTTATCAAAAGTTCAAGGTGTTAAGAATATCTACAAGTACCTACACGGTAGTTAAGATATCTATCCAGAACAAATTGACCCATGACCCGAAATAATATGGACTTCGGTGTTTAAGGAACAAAACAAGTTTTTGTACAGTCGTCAGTGCTGACAAAAGCACTATAAATTACGTTTCAAAAATGATTTATTGAAGGAGATCAGTGGGTTATCTTAAAATCTGCAGGAATCGCATAGACAAATATACAAATTACGACATAAGCAACACATGCATGTGCTCATGAGATATAATATACATATACATATACTTAAAAATATATATATTTATATATATTAAGAACTGAAAAATTTCAGAGCGATTTATTCAGCGTAGTTGTAGCCTATTATCAGATAGCGATTTTTTTTTAATTCAATAACGACAATGCTGCTACTTTAGTTGCCAAAACCTGATACAAAATTTTATTGAGAAGAACCAATATCTTACTTCACTAGTTCTAAAAGAAACAAATGTTTTCTTTCATCTAGTATAGATGGACACTGTAAATCTTAAATGTAAATGTGTTAAAATTTGTTGATCTGTATACATTGTGTCTTAAAAGTCCTCATATTTTTTTTTAAGATTGGTGTATACAATGCAAATATGTTTCAATATTTTAAGATTATTCCTGTGAATCCCATTATATGTTTGTATGCATGTGGTGAGACTATAATAAAATATTGAATCTGCATGAATCTGTAATCAGTACAAACAGTTTAAAAGGAAGAAAACAAATTCACTGTATTACAATTACTATTTTCACACTTTTCTATCAGATAATTATAACTAATGCCTTATTAAACAAACAAGGAAAACTTTGTGTTAAATGAAGCTTGACAAATTTCTACTTATTTTATCTGATTGCGTGATAAAAATCATTTTAGTATTGCACCATTCGTTGAATGTTACTTAAAGTTAGATTGCAGATATTAATCATTTTTATCGACAATTAAAATTTTGAACTATGCATCAGAGATTCATTAAAATGTAAATTGATCTTTATTGTGTTACAGGTCAAGGTTTGGTTTCAAAATCGGCGTACGAAACATAAACGTATTAAAGCTGAGGATGAAATGACAAGGTCGTTAGCCAGAAGTTTGGGAGGACAAGACAATAGTCATCCATCACAATATAACCCATCAGACTCAGAAAGTGACATTGAAGTGTGATTCAACACATAACTAATTCAAGTGTTTTCCTGGAAACAGACTGCAATAATATTGTATACAAATAATTGAAACCTTAATAATTTGAAAAATAGACTATGTACATCGAATCCTAATAACTTGACTTGGGAAAACCACTACTGATAGTATTTTCAAATTTAATAAAATGTATTCATATTTTCTCTTAATGCTTTTTGTTATTTTACAATAATTAGACCAAAAAGTATCTTACTACTAAAAAGTATCGTGAATAACTGATGCTACTCCGTATAACTAATAATTAAATAATCATAATGACTGGGGTATAGAAATATAGTTACATGGACCTTTTCTGTCACAGCAGTGAAGTATTATATTACTTTCATGTTTATTGCTTCACCGAGCCACAGAGAGCGTTCGTGGTACTGGTTAGTATGTACAAGTAAAAAAGTATCGCCGGACTATTCCGTGTAACTAATAACCAAAAGGATGACTTGTGTATATCAATATGGTCACCTACAGCAGGGAATTATTTTATTACTTCTATGGCTGCAGTAAGACCTTTCCACATGAAGTGTTCGTTGGACTGTTTGGTATAATAAGTATGCAGCCATATACTTGGAATACAATGAAGGGATATTTCAATCCGATACCCTGCTTTGAGAGACCACCGCAGTCTGTACACGACGGGGATAAAGATGTTTGCTTAACCCCCTAACCTGGGAAATTGGTGTAGCAGTACAACATAAGAACAAACTATAAAATTCAGTTGAAAATGGCTTACATCATCAGATGGATACACATAGACATATATCTAACAAACACACAAAGTAGACGTTGCTAGGTACTTATACATCAAAAAAAAAAAACAGACGCGAAAAACATATCTGAAAGTACTCGCAGTTACTGAAAGCTAGTACAAAGCCAAGAACAACCAATGAAATAATCATGTATATGTGACTAAGATATCAATCAGTACACATCCAACGGATTTAGTATTTTCATCAGTGGATCTCGAAACCACATTTGAGTCATAATCAGCTTAAAAATATATGTTCAACCGAATGATGAATTTTGAATCAAGAACACATAAAAAAGTCTTTGAGTTAACAGCAATCAATATCAAACTATAGGTAGCTCTTGACAGCGCATGCTCTCATACTATCGATAGATTTAGACACCTACTCCCTTTCAAAATATATTCCACATCAATGCAAGAGCGACAACTAAAAATTTAAAATAGGAAAATGCAGAAAAAAACTGGAATATAATGAAACCCCCTCCCCCCCCCCCCCCATCATTTTTGAATAATTTTCATTTTCAATAGTAGACACAAGTACATTGCTAACAAGCGCCTAGTGATTAATCATTTATCCTGAATGAAAGATCACATATTTTACAGAAAGGGTATACTGTTGAAAGATCAATGTTCAAAGGTATTACATTAATTAAATAGCAGATATATTGACGTGCGAGGTTTATTTGTTCAAGATTAACATGTATAATACTTTGAAGTACCATTTTATCGAGATAATTAGTAAATTAAAAAGTAAACCAAAAAAGGAGTTGAAAGAAACCCTCGCTTTTTACAAAATGGTTTCTTTACATTTGTCAGCTGTGAATGGCCTTAGAGTATTTATTTGTGCATTATTTCCCGTTTCTTTAATGTTGATTACCCATAAAATGAAGTGTCTTTATCCTTCTGCATACTTGTTGATCTGTAAGGATTATCCGTAGGGTAAATATTGGCTTTGTAAAGTGTTATATAGCTACACGTGCCCTTATTTTGAATATCTATAGTTCATAGAACTATTCTGAACCAAAGTACGTCTATCATTTAATGTTAAAATGAAGAATGCCTTTGAAGAATTAATGGTATTTTGTGTTGTTCAAAATTGATTCAAAAAGAAATACAGAATGAGTAATTTTGAGAGCTTTGAAGGGACTTTTTTCTATTAGAAAGCATATAAGTTGCATACAATTTACTGGAAATTACCCCGACATTACTGGTATATCCTTTTTGATTTTTCGAATTTTCATATCTTTGACGTGCACTTGTTTTAAGTCTTCATAATCGAAGAAATATTGTTCATAGGAAAACAACAAATAATGAGAGTTACATAAAATAAAAAATAAAAAAACATACGAGCATTAAATGTACATATATATAAAAAAAAATTGCACAAGCAATCGAAGAAGGACTGTTACATTATACTTAAAACTCATGATTTGTTTCAGTCCATTTGACAGGAGATCACTGTATAGGCTACATAATTTTTACTTGGCACTTAACACTTTTAGAATCGCCAAAAACAGACTAGCTAATAAACTGTAATGCAAAAAAAACCTTTATTGCAAGAACTGTTGGTCGATTGGTAGCACCCTTAAATTTCTAAGGAAGCTGTAAATAAAGGCAACAGTAGTACACCTCTGTTCGAAAGTCATAAATCGATTGAGAGAAAACAAATCCAGGCCACATACCAAAACCTAGGGAAAACACATCAACTACAAGAGGAAAACAATGAAACAACGAAACTGAACTGAAAAACTAAAGTGCAACAAAAGAAATAATGACAATACAACACACATAGAAACGAACTATGTGCCTCTTGACACTAAATTTATTGGATGTTGGATGTGTACGGATTGAGAATGAAGTCTTAGATTCATGTTTTTTTTTATTAGTTGTTAGTGGCTTTGACCTAGCTGTCAGTTACTGTGCGAGTACTCTCAGATCTGTTCCTAGTGTCTTTTTGTTGTTGGGATGTACACGTACCCGGCCACGTCCACTCGTACTTTTGTCCATCTGATGAGTTAAGCCTTATTCAACTGATTTGTATAGTTCGTTCTTATGTTGTACAGTTATACCACTGTCCCAGGTTAGGTGGAGGGTTGGGATCCCGATAACATGTTTAACCCCGCCACATTATGTATTATGTGCCTGTCCCAAGTCAGCAGCCTGTAATTCAGTGGTTGTCGTTTGTTTATGTGTTGGCTTTTTGTTTTTCGCTCTTTTTTGTACATAAATAAGGCCGATAGTTTTCTCGTTTGAACTGTTTTACATTGTCATTTCGGGGCCTTTTATAGCTGACTATGCGGTATGTGCTTTGCTCATTGTTAAAGGCCGTACGGTGACCTATAGTTGTTAATTTATGTGTCATTTTGGTCCCTTGTGGAGAGTTGTCTCATTGGCAATCAGATCTTCTTTTTTATATATAAGATAAAAATTACTATTTTCCTTACTTGGTACAGGACATTTTTTGAAAATAATGGTGGGTTTAACCTGGTATTGCGGCTAGCAAAACCTCGCACTTTTATGGCAATGTTAAATATAACACTAAAATGACAACATTGGATGCCAGGACTACAGTACAAATAAATGCAAAAACATTACACAAATAAAAAACAACAATAGAACATTTTGACATGCTAATAGTTATCAAAGGTTACAGGGTTATAATTTAATATGCCAGACGCGCGTTTCGTCTACTAAGACTCATCAGTGACGCTCAGACCAAGATAGTTAGAAAACCAAACAAGTAAAAAGTTGAAAAGCATTGGTGACCCAACATTAAAAAAAAGTGCCAAATACGGCTAAGGTTATCTATGATTGGGATAAGAAAATACTTGGTATATAACATTCATTCTTTTGCAAACAGTACATTTATAAAAAATGACCTTATAATAGAAATTCATGTCAACACCGAAGTGCTGACTAACTACAGAATAAAAACGAACACACAAAACAACCTAGTACAGCACACACAATATGGGACAATACACATATTGCTACTTCAATTCAAATAATGACTTCAAGCATATTGAAGACTTCAATTTCAGGCATCTTGCAGAATTCGATTTCAGATTGTTCAGATAGCAACTGCAATGCCTCCCTCACTGCATCTGGCTCCCTTGATCAATCGACAAACAGGGGCATTGTTTGAAACATGTCAATATCGCTATTCACTCATTTAAGACACTCATTATAAAACAGATTTTATAGAAAACATAGGACTTTGCAGTTACATCATAATACATGCTTTGACATTAAGAAAAACATTACGATTTTTGTTATTTTATGAATGCAATTGCAATAAGTGTTTACCTTGAAGATGATATGTATGTGCAGCTCATGTCTTTAAAACATCTTACGAAATATTATAAAGGATGGAAAAGTAAATACATGTTGACTTTTATTCTAGACTATAACTTCTAATGATGAAAAGATCGGCCTGTTTTATTACAAAACAAGAAACGAAACACAAATGTAGCAGCCAGCAGCAACCCACAACCAATGAATCACAGGCATCTTAGTTCCTCGTTGAAGTTTCTCCCTATAACGCATGGTTCCCACTCTGTAGTGACTTCAAAGACTCAAAAGCCTACTACATTATTTTACATCAAGTAAAATTTTATGGTTTACGTATCTAAATACTTAGTAAATAGTATCTCAAGAACGCTACATATTAATGATTTTGTATATGCATATGTAATTCAATGAGTTATGAAAATCCGAAATATTTTTTTATTATAAAAAGAAAATGTGGTATGATAGATAATGAGACAACTCTCCACAAGGAACGCATAAATTAACAACTTTGTCACCTTACGGACTTAAAATTCGAGCAAAGCCAACACCGCACCACTAATTATAAAACCCCTCAAAATGACAAATTTAAAAAGAAAAAAGCAAAAGCCAAAACTTACGGCATAATTTATGTACAAAAATAATGAACGGAAAACAATAACACAGTAACACACGACAATCACTGATTAACAGGCTCCTAATTTGTTCAGGCACACACAAAATGTGACGGGGTAAACTTTTCTGAAGGCAACAACCCTCTCCTAACCATGGAAAGTTGTGTGACAGTACAACATAAGAATAAAATATGAAAATCACTTGAATATAGCTTAATGTATCAGATGTATGAAAATAGAAATAAATATAAAAAAGACAAAGAGTGGACGTGGACGGGTACTTAGACATCACAACAGCAAAAAGACACTTAGTACAACTCTGGGAGTAATCGCAGCTACTGACACCTAGTGCAAATCCAATAATATTCAATAAAAAAAAATAATGCATTTAAGACTAAACTGTGTTTAAACTGTCTCACATGTAGTTATAGTCAGTTTGTAAGCTTTTGTCATCACCTTCAAAACTATTATGATAGATAGTCAGAAACTGAACATATCTTCATATTCGTCAGTAGGATTTGTTAGAAATCGTTAATTGACTCTATGCATGAGGTGTTGCTTTTTTCCCTTTTTTAACGACTTTAAGCGTTTCGACAAAAAACGCGAATTTTTACAAGATGATTTCACCATCTTGTTTTCTCAGGGTACATGTACAATCTTATTTTTCATTGCAGTTATTCTTCAATGATATCCATTGAAACGTGCGAGGTGCTCCATTGTATTCAAAATACTGTGACTTTCTGTTTGAATTTAATAGTAGGAAGACCTTAGACGAAGGATACAGTTATCTTTGAAGTTCATGTCTTGCGGAACGTTTTGTGTTTCAGTGCGCATTACAATGATTTTTTATAAATCTAGAATCGGCTATTCATTTTTTTATATGAGTTATCTGATTTGATGTAAATTGAATGTAATTAGATAAATATAGTCTTAATATTACATACCTACAGCAGACTGAATTTGAATTGTTTGGGGGTCTAGATGGGGTTTACATAATAGAGAATATAATGGGTACAATCTACAAAAAATGAGTTAAACAATATGTCAACAAAAATAAAGAATAGAGATAAATGAGGTAAAAAAATATAAAGACTACAGAAAAAATGGGCCAACAATATACCAAATAAAACAAAATGACTTCAAATTTGAAAGAATATAGAAAGGAAAGACCCCAGCCAAGACCCTTTTGTCTGCTTAAATGTTTGCCTTTTACCACAGTAAATTATACAAATGATGTTTTTGTGACGTAACCTAATATTACTTTTTATTAGTAATCTGATGGTTTTGTTTAGAGATTCATAATTGTTAAACAATATTTAAATTGCACTTGTAGTTACACATGAACAAATATATTATGGAAACCTCGATGTTTACTTATCGTAAATATAATGTATTATAATAGAAAACTAGTAGATAGCATTTGTGGTTTTCATCAGTATAATGGACATTTTTAGCAACAATGAAATGCACCAAAAAAACTCAATTATGCATTGCATATTAGAGATAAAAAAAATATGTCCAGGGTATTTACATCTTATGTCCTATGAAAGAATATTTAAATTTTCTGATTGATAATCTTGACAGTTTATCTTTCATTTCAAAATTAATTATGTAACCGTTGGTCTTTCAGATTCAGCATGGCAATGGAACACCCAAATATGACATTAATCATTTACAATTGAACACTAAATCTTTTTATTGTTACCGTAACATGTGTTACCAAGACAGTGCAAACAAAGTGGACAGTAGTTTACCGATGTTCAAATCTCGTAAATCCATTAAAAAAAATGAAAATAACACTTTAAAAATGTCATGCGTCCAAAGCAGTTTTCTGGATTGAGAAGAGACAAAACAAGATAACAAACTGAGGGAAGGAGCATTTCCAGGTGCGTTTTCTGCTAGTTAGACATAAGAAGATGTGGTAATGAGACAACTATCCATCAAAGGCACTATTTGTAAAAGTAAACAATTATAGGTCAAAGTACGGTCTTCAACACGTAGCCTTAGCTCACACAAAACAGCAAGTTATAAAGGGCCCAAAAATGAATAGTGTAAAACAATTCAGCAGGAAAAATAACGGTCTAATCTATATTAAAGAGGGACGAAAGATACCAGAGGGACAGTCAAACTCATAAATCGACAATATACTGACAACGCCGTGGCTAAAAATAAAAAGACAAACAGACAAATAATAGTACACAAGACACAACATAGAAAACTAAAGAATAAGCAACACGAACCCCACCAAAAACTAGGGGTGGTCTCAGGTGCTCCGGAAAGTTCAGAAGATCCTGCTCCACATGTGGCACCTATATAAGCGTGCTTCACCCGCCATGCAAATCAACGCACAGTCAAAATGCCGCAATAGGTAATAGAACACAGTCGATAATAAATAAATAACCTATTATTATATAGATCTAACGACTAAACTGATATCTTAAGATCAATACCCAAGAAAACAGTCCGCTAGTGAGCTGAGACACTGACCCATCAAACTGGTCAACCAATTCGGGATCGTTTCGTCCACAAAAGACTAATCAGTACAACATATGTATTATCAAATTTAATTGTTTTTGTGTGTTGGAGCAGTTTTTTGAAAGAAGTTACCTACTGTGACCATAACGCAATGTGAACAAATATGACGAAACAGAGGGTAATAGCCATGTTTATGCCGAGAAATAAGAAGTCGACATTAGGACGGTTGAAATAATTCCGTTAGTCATTTATTCTGGATTTAAGTCGTAACGGTTATCTGTGTTTATACCTAGAAAGGATCGAGATATGAAGGTAGCTTCCAATTAAAGGTTGTATCTTTAATATCATAATCCCTCGGATAATAATCCATTGAAATATAGATTATCGAGTGACAGAAAAAAATAAAATCACAAAAGTACTGAGCACCGAGGAAAATTAAAAACGGAAAGTCCCTGATCAAAAGTAAAACTCAAAAGCTCAAACACATCAAACGAATGAATAACAACTGTCCCTTTCCTGAATAGGTACGTATATTTTCTTATGTAAAAATGGTGTATTAAACCAGGTTTTATAGATAGCTTAACCTTTCACTTGTAAGACAGTCGCATCAAATCCAATAATATTGACAACAATGTGCGATCAAAACAAACAGACATAGTAGGCAGATAGAAAGTCATTAGCATATTTGAAAGTGAAATAAAAGAATTTTTCGTGATGCCTTTTCTGCATGTTGTCTATCAAAACGTCCAGCATTTTTATTTGTTGTAGGAATTTGTTTGGTTCTTTAGAAAGTAAGATTTTTTATGACCAAAAACAAGGAATTTATATCTACGATTCCATTATTGAAGAAAAAGATGTTTAATGATTAGATATTGTTGTTCTTTCAATAAACAAGAATCTGTCCACCCCACTCGCACTATCATTTTCTATGTTCGATGGACTGTGAAATGGGGGTAAAAACTGTAATTTGGCATTAAAATTAGAAACATTATATCGTAGGGAACTTGTGCATGTGAATTTTAAATTAGTTAGACTTCAACTTAATCAAAAACTGCCTTGACCAAAGACTTTACCCTGAAACGATACAGTCGGACGAACGACCAAACGGACGATAGAACACATAGACCGAAAAACTATATGCCCCTAAGTGGGGCATGAAATGTTGTTAAATATTAATACAAAACACCGTTAATAATCTAATTATCTGATGTATATTGAAAAGCCACCAATTAACAGTTGGATGCAAAATAGGTTTCAAATTTAATTTGTAAGTAGTTATCAAAGGTACCAGGATTATAATTTAGTACGTCAGACGCGTATAATATAGAGCATTCAAGTTGCTATAGCCACCCACGAAAATGTCAATATTTCTCTTTCTTTAACTTTACATAATAATTGTGTCTACCAAATAAAAAAAGACAAACAGACAATTTCATTGAAGAGCTATTCACACATTTTTTATGAAGATTTAGAATGAGTCCAAAATAACAGTAAATTATTATCATATACAATTAAACCGAACAAATACCGTTATTTAAGTCTTGAATGATTCTGTAATCGAATGCAACGATTAGACATAGGTGTAATAGGGAGAGATACACGATCTAAATGGTGCATAATTTGCTATAATTACATTACATTTACAATTAATGCCTACCTATATCAAGCTGATTTGTATTGGTACTATTTTGAATATAACACACATTAGCTATTAAATCATGATCTTATCTAAAAACCCGTCACTTTTTTGCATTCATTTGATAATATTGTGTGATACTATTCATTTGAAGGATATAGTAAGATATGTTTAGCCGTATAGTTTTAAGTGTTTTATATTATAAGAATAAACTCATCATAGATATCCTGCTTAAAATTTTGCGCGTTTCCTCTACAATAGGCTCCCCAGTCACGTTCGAATCAACAAGTTAAGAAAGCCAAATAATGAACGAAGTCGAAAAACATTGAGAAGTCTTATGTCTGAAAGATTTTGTCAAATACAACTAAAAAGAAATCTGTTCTATGGTTGAAAATCATTTGTATTTTGAAAAATAAAAAGTTGGTAAACAATCGATTTATGTTTATAATTGTACCAATGATAATTTATATCAACACAGAAGTGCTGACTACTGAGAAATAAATTTAAAGGCTATAGCTATGACTGGTGCGGTTCGTTCCCAATCAATATTTTTACTCTTGTTTCTTTACAATTTTGTTGTCGTATGTTGCAGTTAGATGACAATCTCAGCGATTTATACAATGTACTCTGCTTTTATTTTTGTAATAAGGATTGGACACTTTGTTGAAAATCTATTACTCGCTGTACTTTTTATGACGTCGCAAATAGCATAATTTTTCTCGAATTTCATTTTTTTTTATACCGGAAACATGCAGGATTTACGTCGACAAAAACATCTTTCGACATTATTCTTTATATTACAAAATACATATGTGACTTTTATACTGAGGTTGTTGATCTTGTGCTCTATGTTTCCTCATCTAAAATTGGTTGATATCAGAACGAATTTGCCAACTTTCACCTACATCTCGATTTTTTTGCTTATTGAGGCGTAAATGTCAATGCTTCATTATAGGTTCATTTTTAACACTCTATTCATCAACTGGAAATACTGGCAATGTTTTAAAAATGGACGTAATATTTCGGGCCAGATATGGCCTTTACCGAGCTAAAATATAATTCCTTCAGTTTTGTTGGTATCCTTGATTTGTTTCTTTTTTAATCGATTTCCCAGATTTGAACGTCAGTAAACTACTGTCGCTTCAATGTAAGTACAAATATACTGTTGATCATAGTAATTGTTATCGGAAGCACTCGGTTTTCCTCTATGAATAGATTGCATTTACCGGGCATGCTCTTCGATGTTTTCGTTTGAGCCTTCCAACTTCTTATTAGAGCATCTCTAATGAGTATTATGTATGCTCACGTCTGGTGTAACAAATTATAAGCCTGGTATCTTTTGTGAGTTTTCCCAATCGCTGGATCGATGCCAGTTCTGGAAGTAGTTTCGTCGTTATGAGGGTATCACTAGCCCAGTAGTCAACACCTTATGCTGAAAAAGACTAATTATTGATATGGTCTTTATTTTATAAATTTCCGGTTAATAACTTATGAATTATTCGAAACACTTAGTTTTTTTACCACCTGGTATATATTTTCTAAGTCGAAAACGAAACACATTTTCGGAATTTTATGCTTTTAGTACTCTAAAAACTTGTGGTTGATTTGATCTTTCAATTTGTTTATTTGAGCGTCCATGTCCAGTCTTGTGTAGACTAACTGCCCGTATGTTGTAACAAATAATAAACTTACTGACTATACGGTATGGATTTTGCTCATTGTTGAAGGCATTACGGTGACTTGTTTACTTCTATATAAGTAGGTCCCTTGTGGAGAGTAAGTATCTTTGATGAGTTGTATTCATAAAAATATATAAAAAAATATATATGATGGTTAACTTTCCGGTAATAACTGGCAGAGATGGATTAGATAATTTTATAAATAAGTGCGAGACCAAGAGAGTCAACAGGGTTAGCCATCAACAGTCAAACTATACGAGTGTCGCAAACAGTTATAACATCACAACAGTGTCACAACCAGTTTTAACAGTACAACAGTCAACAGCACTATGTTATAATTATATTGTACTGTCGGTTTCCCTGGAGGTTACCTAATAAAGTATCTCTCAAAGGCACATGTCGCTCGTTTTGTTATAAGTATCATATGTGTTATTCTTTTCATATGCAACACATGTACATGTAACTGTCTAGTAAGGGAAGATGACAAAAAATTTAAAAAAAGTTTGTAAAGGATTCAAGTTTCTATCTGTAAGTCAGCATACATTTAAAAATAAAACAATTTATATGGATTTGATTCAAAGCATATTGTCTCTATAAACCAGTTAAAGTGGAAGACAGTGTAAATAAACTCGGCCATAAATACCATGAAAGCTTATATTTCCGCCAGACTCGCGTTTCGTCTTCAAAACACCCATCAGTGACGCTTGAATAAAAAATGTTAAAGGTCAAACAAAGTACGAAGTTAAACAACACTGAGGATCAACATCCCCCAAAAGTTTTGAAAAAACAGCTAAGGTAATCTATTCCTGAGGTAGAAAAGCCTTAATATTTAGAACATTCAAAGTTTTGAAAGTTTATTCATAAGTATGACCTTATCAATGATAATTCATGTCATTACAGAAGTGCTGACAACTGAGATGGTGATATACTCTGGGAATAAAAACTAAACCAGCAGTGGCATCGACCCAGTGGTTGTAGATAAACTTATCATAGATACCAGGATTGAATTTTTATATCTGCGCTAACGCGCGTTTCGTCTACTAAAGACTCATCAACGACGCTCGAATCGAAATTTTTTAAAGGCCAAATAAAGTACGAAGTAACAGAGCACTTAGGACCAACAACCCCCAAAACTTTTGCCGAACACATCTAAGGTAATCTATTCCTAAGGACTAAAAGCCTTAGTATTTAAAAAAAATCAATGTTTTGCAAACAGCCAATAATCCATAATTATGACCATAGCAATGATATTTCATGTCAACACAGAAGTGTGAGCAGACTTCATATTAAAGAACTGTAAATTTAGGGGGAAAACTCAAAAGATACCAGCCTACAATAAGGTGCTTCAAATAAGCAAAAAACGTCATTAATAGAAGCTCAAAATGTATTCATTCAAGGTTGATTTTTTTTTTATATTGGATTCAATTGAGTACCGGAAGGGCATGAAGAGATGAGTAATATTTATCCACAATTGTTTTTCATTTTTTTTTCGTTTCTACTTAATTAATGTTAGTCTGCAGTAAAAATAGATATGATCACGTAGTAATTTTTTAGATATCATCAGGGTTGTAAATTCCAAGCAATCATGGTTGACATCGGTGGGAAATAATTATTAAAAAAAAGATGTCTAAATATAGACGTATGAATTAGAAATGAAAATTTCTTAAATACTTTTAAATACTTAAAAATTGGTTTATTTGGTAGTTGATCTACTACTCTAATGTTATAAAGAAATTTACTTGATATAAGGCAGCAAACAAAGATAGAAAAGCCTTAAATTTAGAACATTTAAAGTTTTGCAAACAGCCTATTCATAATTATGACCATATCAATGATAATTCATGTCAACACAGAAGTGCTGATACATGATAAATTGGTTATATACTCAGGGAATAGAAAATTCAACAGCAGTGACATCGACCCAGTGGTTGTAGATAAACTCATCATAAATACCAGGATTGAAATTTTATATTTGAGCAAACGCACGTTTCGTCTACTAAAGACTCATCAGCGACGCTCGAATCGAAAAAATTAAAAGACCAAATAAAGTACGAAGTAACAGAGCACTGAGGACCAACAACCCTCAAAAGTTTTTTTCCAAAATCAGCTAAAGTAATCTATGCATAAGGACTAAAAGCCTTAGTATTTAAAAAAATCCTTGTTTTGCAAATAGCCAATCCTTAGTTATGACCATAGTAATGATTATTCAGGTCACGTAGAAGTGTGAGCAGACTTCATATTATAGAACTGTAAATTTAGGGGGCAAACCCAAAGATACAAGGCTACAATATGGTGCTTCAGATAAGCAAAAAAAAAACCTACATTAAAAGAAGTACAAAATGTATTCATTCAAGGTTGATTATTTTCTGATATTGTACTCAACTGAGTACCGGAAGGGCATGAAGAGATGATTAATATTTATCTACTATTGTTTTTCATATCTTTTCTTCTACTTAATTAATATTAATGATATCTGGAGTAAAAATAGATATGATAAACGTTGTAAATTTTCTAGATATCATCAAGGTTGTACATTTTCTATAATAGTGGTTGAAATGATTTAATCGGTGGGAAATAATTATTAAAAAGATGTCTAAATATAGGCGTCTCAATTAGAAATGGAAATTTCTGAAATCCATATAAAATTTGGTTTTTGTTTGGTAGTTGGTCTACTACTCAAATTTTATAAAGAAATTTACTTGATATAAGGTAGCAAACTCGATTTGAGTACCATGAGATATTTGGCACAACTTTTTGGAAATTTGGGTCCTTGCTCTTCAGGGTCCTTAATGCTCTTCAACTTTGTACTTGTTTAACTTTATAGCTATTTTTATCTGAGCGTCTTTGATGAGTCTTATGTAGACTAAGCGCGTCTTGCGTATTAAATCATAATGCTGGTACCTTTAATAACTATATATAGCATAGAAGATGTATCTTTAACATTATTAAGGTAACTCTACGTAAAAATATAACCTTAGATACAAAGGGAGTTAACTGGTAGTGTTCTAATTTGACTACCACCATTCACTCGTTTTCGTATGCTCATACAATTATCTCTTTGAAACGCTTTACGTATGAGTTGCAGCAGATATTTAATAATACATTTATATATATTTGTGCTGCTCTGAATTGGTGATAAATTTAAAATTTGACGACTTCTCAAATAAGACACGAAATAAAGCCAACGATTTAAAAAATTGAAACCACAACTTCAAACAGGAAGATTGTTTGAGCAACACATTTGTATTGAACTTTTTTAATACTCTTTTGTTTTGTCGTATGTTAGAGATGATTATGGTTATTCGTAATGTCCTGTGACATATATACACGATTGTAGTTTTATCTGTACAATATAATACTACATCATTTAATTTAAAAAGCCGATTAACAATTTATTGGATACATCAATAAAATGTTAATATATTATCTACCCCAATAGTAAGAGCTTTTACAAAATATTCTTCAGGTAACACAATATATAGATTAAAATAAAATGGAAAATGGAAAAAGTATACATAACTTATAGAATAATTCATCATACAGAATACAAAAATAAAACCGAGTGGAGAATGATATACAGTCATGAACAATATAGTAGAAGTTTTAATCCAAATGCAATTATACATTTTTTCGCTTCTGATTTTAAGAATTACACCCAGATTACATTTTTTTAAATGTGTGCGACAGATAGCCAATGCATTAGTTTCCATGCCGTTGAATGTCTACTATAATACGTCCAATATACTTCTCTCGAATTTGACAATAGTGGAACTATGATTTTGTCCTTAATATGACATCCAATCGTACCTATACGACTTTTAAATTAATGAAATTAATCTTTGGGCAGTTAGTCCTGGACAAGTTTAATTAATATATCTAATTTCATTTTTATTAACCATAAGTATTCAATAACCTGTGTTTATCACGATTTAAAACACATTCATTACGCCTAGTTAGCTGTTATTTACGATCTTAATTTATAGTTATTTTTCCATTTGATTACCCCAAAAGAAGTAAGGATCGTATCAAGTTTAACTGTTGTGGACTATTTAAACAATTGACTATTGTCAACAACACTAGTCAATTGACTACTTAAATAGTGTAGTAGTTACATTGATTTCTCCCTTCGGAGGAAGTACATCTATTTCGAATGATTTACAATTATGGGGGTTCTATTAGGAAAATTAATCCCAAAGAGTTTTGATAGTTTTAGACATTATACATATTTAAGTCTCAAACATCGAATCCAACAAATCTAAAATTGTTAAAATTCAGGAAATATAATGCCAAATTTGTTATTTGTCCTCAACTTTTAATACATAAATTCACAACTTAAGTTTTTTAACTTTAAATTTAAGTTTAAAGAAAACATGAAAACACCACGGCATTGACACATATATGTGTCCTACGCGCTTGTCTTGATTTAACTTCATCAGGAACGTTCAAATCCAAATATTTGACAGCATAGAATGTATAAGGACATTAATAACAAATATTTTGTGAAATAGACTTTTTTTTAAACTCAAATTTTCAATACTTTTTTCTCTGCTTTGTTCATTTGCCAGTTTTTTTTTTTTTAAATATGTCAGTGCCCACAAATCCATATACCTTATTGCGAAGGTGAATGAATGTCAGAAAGATGCTAACGTAAAGCTTTTAAAAGGTTGGGTAGTTGGCAGTTAGCACCCACCTTAAAATAAGGTATCCGTATTGCAAAGGATGTATTGATACATGGTTATAAAAAATATCAGTTTGGCTAGTAAAATGTAAAATAATACTGATTTATTGTAAAGCCTCCCGGTACCTTGTTTATGATTGATTTACGACCTTAATACCCTTTTAAAATGCATCAGATCAGTTTACAGTGCTTATAATTAATCATTTACTATAACACTGGTTCAAAGTAATTTGTAACTATTAACTTGAATTAAATTGTTAATAATCCAAATTATTTTTGTCCACCCAAACATTTTAGTCTGAATTAAAGATGAGTTTTCACCCAGTGCGTGAATAACGTTATTAAGTTATTTTAAAAAACTGTCTGAACACGAGAAATATAGATTTAGACATATAGAAACAACCTTAATATTATCCGAATGAAATAATTAGACCCTGATAATCCATCAATTTCGTCCATTAAAGTAGTGTTTAGGTGTAATGGCATAGCTAAATAAGAGGTGGAAGTTACAAAATGGTGGATTAATCTTCATTATAATGCAATTGCCTAAAAAAAATTGTTGTGACATAAAGTTTTATAGCATTGTCCGGCAATTTAGAGCTGCTTGACATGTGACGGCAATAATGCGATTCTAAAAAAGAACTATTTAAACGCCCAAGGACTAAAAAAACCGAGAACTTTTCTTCAAATAAAAAAAAAAACCTTAATATCAAAGAGGGGCCAAGTGAGCTTTTCTCATCACTTTGCGTCCGTCGTCCGGCGTTGTCTGTTAACTTTTACAAAAATCTTCTCCTCTGAAACTACTATGCCAAATTTTACCAAACTTAGCCACAATCATCATTGGAGTATCTAGTTTAAAAAGTGTGTCCGGTGAATCGGCCAACCAACCAAGATGGCCGCCATGACTAAAAATAGAACAGAAAATGTAGATTTTGGCGTATAACTTTGAAACCAAAGCATTTAGAGTAAATCTGACATTGAGGTAACATTGTTCATCAGTTCAACATCTATCTGCCCTGAAATTTTCAGATGAATCGGACAACCCGTTGTTGGGTTGCTGCCCATGAATTAGTAATTTGAAGGAAATTTTGCTGTTTTTGGTTATTATCTTGAATACTATTATAGATAGAGATAAACTGTAAACAGCAATAATGTTCAGCAAAGTAAGATCTACAAATAAGTTACATGATTCAAATGGTCAGTTGACCCCTTAAGGAGTTATTGCCCTTTATAGTCATTTTCTACCAATTTTTCGTAAATTTTGTAGTCTTTTACAAAAATCTTCTCCTCTGAAACTACTAGACCAAATTTTACCAAACTTAGCCCCAATCATCATTGGGGTATCTTATTTTAAAAATGTGTCTGGTGACCGGCCAACTCATCCAAAATGGCCGCCATGGCTAAAAATAGAACATAGGGGTTAAACGTAGATTTTGGCTCATAACTCTGAAACCAAAGCATTTAGAGCAAATCTGAAAATGTTAAATTGTTAATCCAGTCAATATTTATCTGCTCTGAAATTTTCAGATGCTTTGGACAATGGGTTGTTGGGTTGCTGCCCCACAATTGGTAATTTTTAAAGAAATTTTGCTGCTTTTGGTTATTATCTTGAATATTAGTATAGATAGAGATAAACTGTCAATAGCAATCTGCAGAGGCGGATTTAGGGGGGAGGGGGGCCCGCCCCCCCCTTTTTGGGAAAAAATTTGGTTGCTTATATAGGGAACCACTGAAGCGTGATTGGAGCGGGCCCCCTCTTAGGTCAGTCAGTGGGCCCCCACTTATGAAAATTTCTGGATCCGCCACTGATCTGTGACATTTGTTTAATACATGTTTGCACATAGACCAAAGTGAGCGACACAGGCTCTTAAGAGCCTCTAGTTTATATGTTTTATTCGGTTTCAAATATCGACGATTCTTGTAGATCTGTTGCGTAGTACAGTATGGTAATTTTTTTTTATTTCAAGACTGAAGATATTCATATGACTGGAGAAAATTTCGAACAACGAGGATAATAAATAGAACAACCTTTCACCACGTTGCATATAACTTCATCAGCAACTCATTATTTTGTTGTTGAAAAGGAATAACTATGTAAAGGTGTTTTTGTTGTTTTGCAGGCCTTTGAAGTATGAGTCTTCAGTCTCGTATATAAATTGACTCTTGCATATCCTTGATTGTAGTGTACATTCTAATAATCAAATGATTTATCAAAATATTTTTCTTTTAAACGGGAGGTCTGTATCAGTTACAACATAAATGCCAACAATGATAAGAGGGTAATAAATAAAAGCGTTAATAGGGTAAATTACATCCTTAATGGCACATACAAAATAATACTTTATGTATATAAGGACTTTAAACAACTTCCTAATAAGGCAGATATACCAAGTGTCACCCAGATTAATATCACAGCTGTCTGAAATCACATTAGTTTATAAAATACGAGGGTTGCGGATACAGCGGGGTACTGGAATATTTACGGATATTATAGACTTTTAAAGACACAACGTGAAGAACAAAATACCAATTAAAGACTTAAGTTTCTCATTTTGGAATAATAATCTGTTTATTTTGACACATAATTAATTTTAAACATTAAAGAAAAATGTTGAACTACATGGTATTGATTTCAATCAAAATATCAGCATAACGTCAGGTGGTAAAGAGAGGTGGAATATTAGTATTGATATATACTGAAACGGTATATCAAAGTAAATCACAATATGATAAAAGGAAACAAAATAACTGCTCATAAAAAGAAAAAGACCACACAGACTATTTTAAAATATGCATTTCAACTGCAAATATATTTTGAACACTATATACATTTATTTAAACATTTATTAGATTGGATTCTAAACTCTAACTAAGCAAGACTTCAAGTTCGGAAGAGTACATTTTACCAATTGTTAACAGTGATGCTTTTTATTGTTTATAGTTGAAGAGATAGGGAAAATAAAATAGTGAGATATGATATGATTGTCGATGACACTACTATTCAACAGAGTTTAAAAAAGAGGGACGAAAGATACCAAAGGGACAGTCAAACTCATAAATCTAAAACAAACTGACAACGCCATGCCTAAAAATGAAAAAGACAATCAAAAAAACAGCACACACGACACAACATAGAAAACTAAAGAATAAACAACACGAACCCCACCAAAAAACTAGGGGTGATCTCAGGTGCTCCGAAAGGGTAAGCAGATCCTGCTCCACATGCGGCACCCGTCGTGTTGCTTATGTGATAACAAATTCTGTAAATGGTCTAATTCGGTAGGTCACATTCATGAATGGGAAGGGGATTGTAGTTAAATTAAGCGGACTAAAACATTCGTTTACACAGGCCAACGTATGACCTTCAACAATGAGAAAATCCCATACCGGTATAGTCATCCTTGAAAGCCACAGACGAATGTGTAATAATTCTAATAATAACATTTAAAAAAAACCCAGCCTAGTTCACCACTAAACAATAATCGTAAAAACAAATGTGACAGACAGCAACCGACGGTAACAACATATTTAAAGGCTCCTGCCTTGCATATATATTGACTATGACAAGATTTAACATGTTTGTGAGCGCCCAACTCTCCCCTAAACTGGACAGTGGTGTAACAACACAGCATATTATCAAGCTTTAAAAAAACAGTCGAAATGCATGGACTCATAAGATCGACAAGATGCACCAGAATACAACTAGCACACAGTCAAAAGACAGAGTAGAACTTGTTATTATTCAATTGATTCATGAATGCCCCATTTGGTAATGTCTAACTCTCTTTCTATATGTTTATAGATATAGGAAGATGTGGTGTGAGTGCCAATGAGACAACTCTCCATACAAATAACAATTTAAAAAGTAAACCATTATAGGTTAAAGTACGGCCTTCAACACGGAGCCTTAGCTCACACCGAACAACAAGCTATAAAGGGCCCTAAATTACTAGTGTAAAACCATTCAAACGGGAAAACCAACGGTCTAATCTATATTAACAAAACGAGAAACGAGAAACACGTATATATTACATAAACAAACGACAACTACTGTACATCAGATTCCTGACTTAGGACAGGTGCAAACATTTGCAGCGGGATTAAACGTTTTAATGGATCCAAACCTTCTCCCTTTTTCTGAAACAATAGCATAACATCACAACAAAGAAAAACATACGATAAAATATCAATTGGCAGACTTAACTCAATCAAAAAACCTACATACATCACGCTGGATCCGACTTGATACGTAACAAATGATTTCGAAAAAGAACAAATGTAAATTTAGGATATTATCAAAGCATACATGCTTTCCGTAATGGTATGAATTTCTTCTATATAGTATTCACCTTTTCTTGCTTATCGCCCAGCGGTAAATATTTCGCGAATATCCATTTTTGAACAAATTCGACCTATCATTTACATATATTATGTTACTGTTGATAAAGGGATCGAAGGGGTAACAAAAAAACTGGCAATTAAAGGAAGATGTTTCAGACACGGCAGTACTTGTGGTGTACCATGCCAGTCTCGGATATTTAAAAGAGTTTTAGTGCAAGTGTTGAACTTCTTTTAAATGTCAACAATGGTGACGGTGCATCCGATTTCACGACCTCTTTCTGACGGAACGGGGCTGTACATTTTACCATTATATAATTACATTAGATGTATGTTTCATTATAATATTTTATTCTGATTGGCTAACTGCACATCTCGTGTTATTCCGTAAGCAGTTGCATTGCTCAATACAACTTTTCACTCTTGATAACACGTGCTCCAACAATAAAGTGCACAGGTGAATTAAATAATAAAATATATAAAATTCGTGTTTTCATGATCATAGCTAAAAAATGTAATTATAAGTATTGAATGCTTCTTTTTGTAACTTTATAGGGTTGTAAAAGCGTTGACCGTGCGTACATTTTTAGAATGAAGCGCTTCCGCGCTTCATACAAAATGTACTTCGGTCAACGCTTTTACACCCCAATAAATTTACAAAAAGAAGCATTCAATTCTTAAATACAGCTGAACAGATGGACGTGAGAATGCCAAGTAACCATTTTTGAATACCCTCATATTTATCTTTTGGTATCTGAATCACTGGGATTGAGACCCATTTTGATTACATCATGAATACTGTAGATTGTTTCCAAGACATAGTTCACCGTTAATATACCGTAACAGTTGGTCACATTTCAATGCACGTATGTTAAAATGGACTTTTTACTGATACCATACATTTTCTAACAGGTATGTTCACTTGTTTGTGGTTAAAAGGCGTTTGATTTAGTTAAGTCGTTTCAATTGATATTTTTCAGTGTGTTTTTTAAAACTTTTTTAATTGTTGTGATTCTACACTATTGTGTCAGGCAAGGGTGAAGGTTGGTACCTATCAAAACGTTTAAACACGCAGCTTTTGTTTGCATCTGTCCTAAGATAGGAACCTGAATTTCAGTGGTTGTCGTTAGTTGGTGTGCTTCATAAGTGTTTCTCTTTTTTATATATAGATTAGACCGTTCGTTTTCCCTTTTGAATTGTTCTACACTATAAAGAAAGAAGATGTGGTATGATTGCCAATGAGACAACTCTCCACAAGAGACCAAAATGACACAGAAATTAACAACTATAGGTCACCGTACGGTCTTCAACAATGAGAAAAGCCTATACCGCATAGTCAGCTATAAAATGCCCCAAAATGACAATGTAAAACAATTCAAACGAGAAAACCAACGACCTTATTTATATAAATAAAAAAATGAACGAAAAACAAACATGTTACACATAAACAAACGACAACCACTGAATTACAGGCTCCTCACTTGGGACATACATACATACATACATAATATGGCGGGGTTAAAGATGTTAGCGGGATCCCAACCCTCCTCTAACCTGGGACAGTGGTATAACAGTACACCATAAGAACGAACTATTAAAATCAGTTGAAAAAGGCTTAACTCATCAGATGGACTAGTCATTTTTGGACCCTTTGAAGCTTTCTGTTCGATGTGAGCCAATGCGCCGTGTTGAAGACCGTACTTTGACCTATAATGGTTTACTTTTACGAGTTGTGACTTGGATGGAGAGTTGTCTCATTGGCACTCGTACCATATCTTCTTAGATCTTTTTAAACTTATTGTCACTCTATAAAGAAATTCATAGCCCATGATCTATAAAGTACAGGCAATATTTTACTGCTCGACTTTCAGCACCTGATTTATGGGTTCATGTCTTTCAAACATGGCTTCAGATTTATATATATGTACAGATCAATGCCATCTTCAGTACAGTACTTTCTACGTTCTATATTTTGAGGAGAACAAAATTTAGCCATAACTAGCTACAACTATTCATGAAATTCGTGTTCTTTAAAAATTAAAATTTCAAATGACGTTTAACCAATATTTGATGATCAGAAATTAACCTGATAAAACCATTCTCATGTCCAACATGTAAAAGTAGCTGAATGAATTTGTAAAAGAAGAACTACACAAATGGATTTGAGAACACATGTCGACACCTGCTTAACGCGACAATAAAGATCGACCCGGGATGTTCCAAAAGACGTGACCAATTATTGATGCCGATATAATTATCGGTCCTTTAACTGTCAATCAAAAGGTATAGAAATGCTCCGAATGTTTTTGTTCATTAATTGGTGTTATCATTATCAATTTTACAAAGGCTTTAACATTAACTGCATGGTTTATGACCGTGGCAGATTGTTCGATTGACAGCCAATTAGTTGTAATAACAGTTGTCTTTTGTGTTTGAATTTAACCTAATCATAGCTAATTGAAGCAATTAATTTGATTTTAAGAACCTTAATTTAGTTGCTGACGCCCTATTATTATAAGAACCCATAAGTCACTATTTCAAAAACCTATTTAGATAGTGATATATTAGCGAGGACATGAGAGAAGAATGAACTCCCCTACCTTGAAGATACGACCAAATGAATAACTCTTATTTAATATGATATCAGTTTCAATTACTAAAATTTTATTACGGAAAAACAACATTATAATAACTAGTGAAATAAGTGTGGAATATTGCCAGTAGACTACATGTTCTAGCTGGCCATAGACACGTGGAACATCTGTGGTTAAACCATGCCATTTTTGTCAATCTTGAAGCGAAGATGACAATTAATGAGGGTTGTAATGACGAATCAGGATAAAATTGTAACCAATTTGACGCTTACAGTAGCCGAAAATGACCGTTGAAAAAAACATTCCTATCCTCATTAATCGGTAGAAAGATTGTTTAAATTCTGAAAACAAACTTTAAGGATCTCTTTTATTTTCTCAAAATGATGATGAATGGTATTACGTTTTCTAGACAATACTAATAAAACATCAATTACCTATTAAAACTACATTTCACTGCAAGAATTAACATCACAACTATTTAATCTTTTAAATTCAACATTAGGATCACGTTACCTAACTCTATATTTTATATCTATCTTAGATCGGTACTCTGTATGCGATCAGTTCGTCTACAATATTACGATTGCCATATATTGAGCAGGATCCGCTAAACCTTCCTGAGCACTTGAGATCACCCCCTGGATTTTGTGGGGTTCATGTTGCTCATTATGTACTTTTCTATGTCGTGTTTTGTTGTGTGTACTATTACTGTTGTTTGTCTTTTTGTCTTTTATTTTTCAGTCCCTCTTTTTAATACTGAATTTTCGAGAAAAAAAAGACTGACTACTTGAATGTAAATATAAATGGACATGACGTAGATTCGAAGTCAAAGGACAGTCTCCAAGCAACACAACAAAATGTATAAACATACATGCAGTTGTTAGTTCTTCTTGATCAGTCTATTATACACAATCTGAATGGGGATTTATCATTATCAGGATGCTATCAAACGTTCAGTCTGATTTGTGATGTTTCAATACTTGTCGCTTCGTCCTTGTCAATCTGAATATAAACAAAGATAGTTAAATTAATCATTCTATAAATTTCATTTTCATTATTTTTTCGATATAAAAATTTAGCAGAATAAACAGCCGCATTTAGTAAAAACCTTTTTAGAATTTTCTTTGCAGTTCGGTATTTTTTTCAATTTTATTTTTTATGTATTGTTGCACTAGAACAGCATATCAGCTATTTTTATTCTTGAAATGAAAAAAAATAAATATCAACCATACATTAATATCAATACCTTTTAATTATAATCGTCGAAATATACGAAAAGTTATTACATATACTTGGTATTAAATTCTACCCAACAAAGTTAAATTTATGGTAGATTTAAAAAAAAAAAAATCCTCAGTACTACATCTATATAAGTATCTAACTACTTTTCTACATTAAAAGTTTGTTCCCTCAAGCATTAGCAATTTGTGACACAATGATTGTATTTCTCGACAGTGTCATAATTTTGCTTCTGTTTAAAACTGTTCAGTATTATTTTTCAAAATTTAGTAAAAACCTTTTTAGAATTTTCCTTGCAGTTCGGTATTTTTTTCAATTTTATTTTTTATGTATTGTTGCACTAGAACAGCATATCAGCTATTTTTATTCTTGAAATGAAAAAAATAAATATCAACCATACATTAACATCAATACCTTTTTATTATAATCGTCGAAATATACGAAAAGTTATTACATATACTTGGTATTAAATTCTACCCAACAAAGTTAAATTTATGGTAGATTTAAAAAAAATCATCCTCGGTACATCATGTATATAAGTATCTATTTTTCTACATTAAAAGTTTGTTCCCTCTAGCATTAGCAATTTGTGACACAATGATTGTATTTCTCGATAGTGTCATAATTTTGCTTCTGTTTAAAACTGTTCAGTATTATTTTTCAAAATCAATCGAAGAATGCATTAACTCAAACAGTTATTCCAACATAGATCGTCCAGTGGGTACACGATTGTGGCTCCTACTGTGTCAGATCAGAACAACATACACACAATCAAATATCTAATATATAAATGCATACATGAAAAATAGACAAAATAAAAATATTCTAGAAAATTGATGACTTATTAACAAATGCAGTTAAAGGGAAGTAACCTAATGAAAAATAACGGAAATCAAAATATATAGAAACCAATATAAAAATTAAAGGTGCACAAATCGCCAATTCGAATGTTGACAACTTTCAATAGATATGCAAGGTTCTGTGAAATTTACGGTTTTTCGGATTGTTAACGGAATAATTTGACTACACAAAATTAGTTCAGTATTATGAAATTTTGCAGTTTCCTACGGAAAAATGTAAAAAATATCTATTGTAACATTGCACAAGTTCAATTATTCTGCTAAGTTTAAACTATCTGGTTTGAAACTGTAGAAGGAGTTAATTGTCACTCAAATGAATACACGCTTTTTTTTAAATTTTCTAATAAAACAGAACCATTTTCAAAAGTATAGAAAATATCGAACTGCGATGAAAATTCAAAACGAAGAGCCCATAATCAAATGACAAAATCAAAAGCTCAAACACATCAATCGAATAAATGATGCACAACTTCAATGAATGTGCTCTTTTATTTTGAAGATTCGCTGATTTTGATAAAAAAAAATTAGAAATTTGTGACATAAAATAAATATTTTAAACTGATGGCCCACCCAACCACCAACATACATATACTTTGGACCAATTTTGCATGACGTTCAAACCGGCAAATCAAGTTTACGCCAAGTTTGAATAATTGTTCAGTGAAATGGCTCAATGCAAACTATTTTCATTGAAAATATTAGTGCCATTCAAAACGAATATCTCAATCATGTAAAACATATTAATATTCTCTCCAACAGGGTCTTTCTGAATAAAATAGCATGTGCATTTATTTTCACTGGATTATTAATATCGATACATTCTGATACGTTAAATGCTACATGCACAAATTAAAAAGAATTAATCTCGTTTATGATTACATGACTGTATTTTGTTGATTATTCCATGCAGTACTTGTTTTTCATTTCGTGTATTATCCCATGCATATATTACCATAACTGTATTTGGCACAACTTTTGGAATTTTTGGTCCTCAATGCTCTTCAACTTTATTCTTGTTTGATTTTCTTACTATTTTGATCTGAGCTTCACTGATGTGTTTTTTTAGACGAAACGCGCGTCTGACGAATCAAATTATAAACCTGGTACCTTTGATATTTATGTGTACTGTTTAAGAAGTTGCTATGTGAAATCTAATCCGGAATAGATTAACAAATATTCACAGTGTAAACAGAAGTAAACAAATAAATATCGAATTTCGGGGAAACTTCATAACTGAAAGTCCATTATCAAAATGTAAAATCAAAAGCCCAAACACATTAAATAAATTGAAACAACTGTCACATTGCTGACGCAGTACATGCATTTTCTCATGTTAAAAATGGTGGACTAAGCATGGTTTTATAGCTAGCTAAACTTCTCACTTGTATGAAAGTCGCATATATTTCCATTTTATTGATAACAATGTGTGAGCTAAATAAACAGACATAATAGGTAAACATAAATTAGGGAATAGCAGTCAACATTATGGTATAATCATAACCACTATAAAAATAATATTTACTCACAAGTTACTATGTGACGTATAAAATTTTCTGACGTCAGACACACAAATCAATGAATGTGTTTGTAGATAGATGTTTTTTGTGTTCTGTTAAATTGTTCCTTTTAATATTGTTATACGATGATGACTCATGTACCCATATTTTGACTATTTTATTTATTGTGTTTAGTTAACGCATCAATGTAAATATAACGGAATTTGATGAGACTGTCATCAAAGTGAGAGGGTTAGCGCTATAAAACCAGGTTAAATCCACCATTTTCTACATTTGAAAATGCCTGTACCAAGTCAGGAATGACAGTTCTTGTCCATTCGTTTTTGATGCGTGTTGTTATTTGATTTTGGCATGTGATTATGGACTGTCTGAATTGATTTTCCTCTATGTTCAGTATTTTTGTGATTTTACTTTTTTCTTCATATCTTCCGATTAATTTTTAGAAAAAGTACAAGACGTTCTTTGACATAACCTTTGTTCATCAACATTCTTCTCAGACAATGGTGACGTTTTGTAAGTCTTATTAGCAACTATATGTTCTTGAATACTGACGAGTGGGAAATGCTTATCCCGTATGCAGGTGAAGTTGGTATATGTCTTCTAAGTGGGAGCAGTTTATAATTTCAGAATTAAAATTGTCTCGTTTGTAATAGATTCTGTAACTGCAATGACCGCTAATTTTAAATTCGAAGTTAAAGTCTCAAAAGAGTAGGAGGAAGCCGTGTCAGATTCTATCTGTATAACATACTAATGGAACCTAACTCGAAACGTTTGGAATGTTCAAAGAAAGAACATTATCAACATATCTAAATGTGTAATTATACGAACTGGCTTCTTTTTTTTTTTTTTATAAGTGTCTGAGGGAAATCCGACTCCAATGAAAATGTAAAAAGGTAAAATGTATATGCCGATCTAGATATGTAAAACCTCCCATCTTTTGAGAAACACTTATATTGTTTGGTTACTGTCTATTTTAGGTTTTATCTACGCTTCTTCTTGCACAATGAATCTTTAACAATTGCATAGAGGCTACCATCTATTTTACTTTATTGTTGTGTTGATATAAAGTGGTGATATCTCTATCTTCATTACACAGACAAAATTACACTCCATCTTCACGTAACTGATTAAAAACCTCTAAATTATGAAATATCGATAACATACATGACTGTTTAGTGTTAAGTAATTTGCCTGTTTACAACTAATAATGATAAAGATTGGACCAGTTGTCAAGAAAAACATTTTCATCCACACTTTAATGTCAATTAATGTGACAAAGGTCCCGCGTCCAAATGTAATTGGACGATTTTAACATGCAAGGAATGTATCTGTCTTGATATTTGTCGTATCAAATGTATTTTTTACAAGTTAAATGGAATATTTCATGAAAAAGTTGATTACGAATACGGTTAAACTTTATGTATCTTTATTTACTAATTATATAATGGAGATACGGATAATTATAACCTGGAAACATTGTCCAGGTGTCAAATTGTCGTCTACTACCATAATACTCTTAACTCTTTGAATCTTTATTTTTAACCATCTTGTGTCGACGATGCAATTATCAAATTTTGATTGTCCAATCTTTGAAAGTTTCATGTCCGTGTTTTAGATGTTAACTTTACTACTTGGACTTTTCTTTATTTTTCTACCTTATGTTCCTGTATTACGGTATAATGGTTGCAGCTTAAGATCTCGAAGAAACCTTGTAACGCAGCCTGCATTTAGCGACTATTTTTTTTTTATATTTTCAATATTGTTACTTAGTAATATTAAGTTTGTTAGATCAAGGATTGCAAGGAAGAAATAATCTTTTATGGTGTGCTTAGAGGAATGTGTCTCACATTCCGCCGTAGAAACCTTAAGGTAAAGGTCGCTTCGCTATTCATTTTGCTAATATGACACATGTAAAAGAGGGACGAAAAATAACAGAGTCAAACAGAGTCAAACTCATAAATCGAAACAAATCGACAACGCCATGGCTATAAATTAAAAGGACAAACAGACAAACACATGACACAACATAGAAAACTAAAGAATAAACAACACGAACCCCATCAAAAACTAGGGGTGATCTCAGGTGCTCCGAAAGGGTGAGCAGATCCTGCTCCATATGTGGCACCCGTCATGTTGCTTATGAGATAACAAATCCGGTCTTATGCGGTAGGTCACATTCATGAAAGGGAAGGGGATTGTAGTTACGACGTAAGGGACATAAACGATATTATTTGTGATAGTTACGGTTATTCAATAACGGTCAACCAACTTGTGATGGCGTCCGTAAAATTTACGAAGAGATGATTTTAACTTCACCATTTGGAACTCTTGATTTAATAGCTTCCTTGTTAGCAACAACCTCTATCAAGAAAATCATGATAGGAAATGCAATCACGGGAAAATCGTATCAATTGGGAAATATATACACCGAATGCAGGTGCTGCTGGAATGTTGCTAATTAGAAATAGAATCACAATTGGAAAGCTGGAATCATCTCTTTTGTCGTAAAGTTTTGTTTTTAATCGACACTCATTGTAAATTTCTAGATGTAAGTCAAGATATGAGGCCGACTTAACTGTATCTGTCGTATCCTTTATCTCTAGTCCAAAGGGAAAGATGCGTTCGACATAGTCACCAAATTTTGAATTATTTAGTGAAAGAACATCATCTATATAGCGGAAAGTAGAGTTAGAGGATATTGCTTACTTTTTATCTTCCTTCCTAAGAAGTTCCTGTATGAAGTCATCTCCTAATAATAGAGAAGAGGGACACAATTCGTTCCCATTGTTCTGTTGAAAAACACGTCCTCCGAACGTAACAAATATGTTGTCAATCAAGAAATCAAGCATCTTGATAATGTCAGTTTCAGAGAATTTTTTGTTTGGATCAGAGTGATCTTTTACAAAGTAGGATTTATCCCTTCCTAAGACAAGATACTTGTATCTTCGTTGGCCATTCTTTGTTATGAAACAAAGCAATACCAACTCTTTCAATTTGTCTTTTAGTTTGAAATGTGGAATACTTGTATAAAGTGTAGAAAAGTCAAATGTTTAAATACTATTACAAGATGAAAGAGAGTTAGATTGTATGTACTCTAAAAGATCTTTGGAATTTTTAAGTACATGTATCCACATCTGATTCACGCCACCTCTAAGAATAGGCAGTTTCACAATAACTTTGAAACCCGTCTTTGATTGCTGATAAAATGGATGTTAATAATTTAGAAAGATGTCCGGAATAAAAAAAAAATCTCGTAGTACCAGACTTATAATCTAATACGCCAGACGCGTGTTTTGTCTTCATAATACTCATCAGTGAAGCTCAGAGTGAAATAGTTCTAAGGCAAACAAGTACAAAAATGAAGAGCATTGAGGACCAAAACTTCCTAAAAGATGTGCCTATACGCCTAAGGTAATATTTGACTAGATAAGAAAATCCTTAGTGATATGTACAACTTGTTGGAAAACACAATTCCGCCATTTCTTTGATTATAGCAAAACTTTCGCGACTTGTAAATGAGTGCAGCTAAAGATAGTTGACTTTTCAGTCATAAAACGTGCCAGATACTTAAGAGTACAAAATTCACAAAACATCTACCATTCAATCATGATTATAACGAAGCATGGTACTAGATGCATACTACATCTCAGAACCATACACCATACATCATTAGATATTTTTTTGTAATGTAAAAGGCACCGATCTAAGTATAACAATTTTGCAGTTAGTTGCAGTCATTTAAAGAAGATTAAAGGAGGAATCTGAAAAGTATTACATGTTCTTCTAACCGAGACATGTTGTGGTATTTTTATTTTTCTGTGATTCTAGTCGATCAAGTTCAGAAAAATGAATATTCCGTTAATACATGTATATAACGCTAGAGAAAGCTTTATCACGTGACATGTTTTCTGATGAATTGAAACCACGTGAAAAGCGTGACGATGAATTTAGTTATCACCCATAAAATGCAAATTTGGAAGTATTAAGGCAAATTGATATCAAGTTAATTCATTTGCGATTTATGTTTCACTGTAAATGAAAATTGGGATGTTTTCATATTAATTTCACTGGGGAGACAGTTCAGCCTACAGTATAAACAAGATAATAGATTTCCTGCTGTTTCAGGTGATTAATAAGAATAAATATATCAAAATTGCCGTAGAAGAGGACATTACCGTATCAGATATACCTACTACATCAGGGCAATTATTTAGACACGGTGATAGATAATGAAGGAATTGATTGGACCTGCTGGGATGAAAATTATATACTAATGACACCACATATGACTGGCATTTTTCTATCAAGTTGGGCCAGGTGAGTGATATCCCGGAACAATTAAATTTTTCCATGTCGTACAGAGATTAGCATAATATTACACCAAACTTTGCAGGAATTTTAAGATCAACGCTTTACAGATCAGTGTTTACTGACGATATAACCTTGTGATAGATTTTATATAAGGTATTGGTTGACTGATAATCCCTGTGAACCTAGTATTCTCTTCTAATCCTGTAATTGCTCCATCTCATAAATGAATAATAATTTAGAAAGTGATATGTTATAACATTACCATGTATCCTAACAACCAGCTTTTGATGAAAGAGTCAAAAGTTCAATGGTGCAGAAAGTTTGATAGATATTTTACATTTTCAGTTCATGTTTTGTTCAGTAAACCAATACGCCAGTGGTAGAAATGAAGCCCCATTTAAGCATCAAAATAAATCTTGTGATTTCATAGATGTTTTATTTTCTTCTTTGCATGTTCTTTTGTATTTTACAAAAAAGTGGATCCTTTTAAAACATCCAGGATCTGCATACATAGATATGCCACATTTGTGTAATAAACGGCTAAACATATCTAAGCTATGCATATGTCTCTTATGCCCAAAGCACGAGTATCTGAATAAATAATGCTTCAGAAATACAAGGGATTTCAACTTGACTTAAATTGACAATGTTGCAAATTGATGATACTTAATGACAACACCTCAAATGGGTTTAAGTGACTTGTAATAGAAAAATAATAGGACCTATCAAATAAATGTATTAGTTATTCTGATATTGTTTACAATCATTAGAATCTGCAATCGGATTCAGTTCAGGTGATCTTCTCTTAGACACTGGAATTAATGATACTGAAATAAAATTTACATCGTCACGTTTTGAAACGAACAGTCATTTTAGGCAAAATTTGTTGGTTGATGACTCAGAGGCAAAATGCACTTCATATTTTGTTTTTAAAAGTGAAGGATTAGTACTAAGATTGAAAGGTAAACAACGTATGGTAAATATAAACCTCAGAGTGTTAAACAACACAAATAGCTGCAATAAAAGCAATTGTACAGTTGTATTCTATTTTGATATGCACTTTTTTTACTTTAAATATCATGGTTGTATTATTTACTGTTTTAATATAACGGTAAAAGAAATTATGTTACGGTCAGCATATTTCATAGCCAACTCTTCATTTTTAAAATAAGTTTGGAGTAGATATTCTGGCTTCCAATATCATCGTAGAGACATGTATTGTCGAATATATAGTTATCAAAGGTACCAGGATTATAATTTGATACGCCAGACGCGCGTTTCGTCTTCATTGGACTCATCAGTGACGCTCAGATCAAAATAGTTATAAAGCCAAACAAGTACAAAGTTAAAGAGGTTTTATGAATATCTTTTTTCAATCGTAAATGATCAACTTCTTCGTCTGTTGCAACCTTTAAGATAATTCATCAACGCCAACACTACTAATTAGCGTGTATTGAAATAAGGAACTCTTCTAACCTACAATGGAATATACACGGTCTCCACGCGGTGGCTTTTAACCTATCATTTTCCTAGAAATGTATAAGAGGTAAGATAATTGAGTATACACTCTCCAGAACCAGGAAGGTATTGGAGAAAGCCTTTGGTATTATTGAACATATTCCGGGTTTTTTTTAGGATCATTAACCAGAAACCAAGGACACGCTGAGAAATCCTCACAACTTTTTTAAGCTTTTACCATCTCATCCAATTGCGATAACAAGTAACATAAAACAACCTTATTGACGCGGAGGATCAAAATATGAATGTCATCCCAACGTCATTCAGAATTGACAAAGTACTTATTGATGTTTACCCTGTAAGGGCATGGAACATAGGAACCCAGGAGGACAGGCAAATTAGAATATACCTGGTTCACTACTTACCACAAAGGCGTGTTCGGTACTATGGCATGACAAGATGATCCACTAACTTTTCACACAAAACAGTGACAGTAATATCAATACATTGTGATGATAAACATTTTATTTTTTCACATATTGCATTGTAACTCTAAGCAAAATGTGTGTGTGGATTAATCAATTGTCATTCTGAAATTTTGATAGAAATTACTTTAATATAGAAATTGATAAATAAAGGCAACAGTAGTATACCGCTGTTCAAAACTCATAAATCCAGGGACAAAAAACAAAATCGGGGTAACAAACTAAAACCGAGGGAAACGCATTAAATATAAGAGGAGAACAACGACATAACACCGAAACGTAACACACACAGAAACGGACCAAGCATCAGACAAAACACCACGAGAATAACAAATATAACATGAAAACCAAATACATGAATTAGGGATAGACAAGTACCGTGCCACGTCTGATCTCAATATCTCAAAAATAAGATAAAACACAAACGACTCAACGTTAAAATGCAACACACACAGAAACGAACAATAATATAACAATGGCCATCTTCCTGACTTGGTACAGGACACTTTTAAAGGGGAATAAAAGTGGTGGGTTGAACCTGGTTTTGTGGCATGCCAAACCTCGCACTTTAATGGCAAAGTTAAATATAACATTGAAATGACAACATAATATTACAGGACTACAATACAAATAAATAGGAGAACATATTAGACAAAGAAAAACATGATTAATAGATAACAAAAAGCATCAGGTTTAAAATTCAATACGTCAAAAACGCGCCTTGTCCACACAGGACTTACAAGTGACGCCCAGATATAAAAGATCGAAAGAGAAAAAAGTACAAAGTTGTACAGCACTGGAGATAAAAAGTTGAAAAGGTTTCGCTAAATACGGCATTGTTTTTATGCCCGGGATAAGAACATTCTTATTATATAGAACAATTCATGCTATTGCAAACAGTAAATTTTATCAAATGAATATGAAAGAGATATACATAAAGAAACTGAAGTATTAACTAATTACAGAAAACTAAACCCGAATACATAACGCCCAGATATAAAAGATCGAAAGTGAAAAAGGTACAAAGTTGTACAGCACTGAAGATCAAAAGTTGAAAAGGTTTTGCCAAATACGGCATTGTATTTATGCCCGGGATAAGAACATCCTTATTATGTAGAACAATTCATGCTATTGCAAACAGTAAATTTTAACAAATGAATATGAAAGAGATATACATAATGAAACTGAAGTATTAACTAATTACAGAAAACTAAACCCGAATACATAATGCTATTAAAGTTTAACACAGAATAGACACACCCGAATCAGTCCAGGCGTCAACGTAATTACAAAAATGTGACGTCATATACGATGGCGAAAAGGTACAAACGTTATGCCACATTTGAATTTATGAAATTTAGAAACAGCATGACGTCACATATGAAAAACTATCAAAGTGAGATAGAATTAGGATTGATTTAAGATTATATCAGAACTAAATACTAATAATTAATTTAAACAAAATGCATATTGCAATACTTATTAATAGCAATTAACTGTAATATATATATGTCCAATTTGTTATGAATCCAACTTCAAACGTAAATAATCGTACAAAATGTAATATAATTAATAAAGGCGGTGATTAATTTTTCTATCCGTAACACCTAAATATAATAAAAAGACGTCAACACATTTGACAAAATCCGATGAGAATTACAAATATAACATTAAACATGTAAACTAAATACATGAATTTGGGATAAACAAGTACAGAAACACGTCTTATAGTAATGCGAATTCACATTCAGCAAAACAGTCACAATCGGGAATAAGTCACGTTTGGTAATTAAAAGATTAGACGACATAATGACAAACCACAATCTACCATGTGGTAAAAATGTCCTTAGCTAGTTTGGTTAAAGAGACATCATATGGATCCACCAATTCGTGATGGTGTCCATAAAATTTACGGAGTGTCAATTTTAATCTATCCTCCTGATAACTTTGTTAGAGCAGTTTCTGCGTAAGGAGCACACTCCTGTATATGAAGTCTGTATAGTGTGAACAAGCACGTGAATAACGTATCAATTGTGATATGTAAACACCATACGAAGGGGCAGAGGGTATGTTACTGCTGAGAAATGGGAAATTGATAATTGGGAAGTTGAAATCGTCCCGTTTATCATATATTTTCGTGTGAAGTCGTCCATCTATATAAAAGTATCTTCAAAAAGTAAGGATAAACTTCCACACAAATATGTATCGTACTAACGTCCACTGATAATCGGCTGTTGATCAAGTTCGTGACCATATTATCCCGAAATTCAGCGTTCTATATTTGAATGGCCATCTGGTGTCCACTTCGAGACAGTGTGATACATGCATAAAAGAGGGACAAGAGATACTAGAGGAACTTTAAAACTCTTAAATCGAAAATAAACTGTCAACGCCAAGTCTAAAAAAGAAAAAAAAACAGACATTCAATAGTACAAAAAAAAAAAACCAACATAGAAAAATAAAAAAACATGCAACACGAACCCAAATAAAGACTGGGGTTGATCTCAGGTACTCCGGAATGGTAAGCAGATCCTTCTCCACATGTGTCACCCATCCAGTTGCTAATGTTATTCTCAAGCCGATCATAAGTCTAATTCGGTAGGTCACATTCGTAAAAAGGAATCAGAATTGTAGTTTCGACATAACCAACTGGTGATTGGGTCCGTAAAATGAACGAAGGAATAGTATCATCTTCAAAAACATTTGCAATTCATGGTTCAATAGCTTACTTGTAAGCAGCAACATTCTATCAAAGAAATCATGATAGGAAATACAAGTCTTGGAATATCGCATCAATTTGGAGATATATACTCCATATGCAGCCGCTGCTTCATAGAAATTGACAGATCAAAATTGGGAAGCTGAAATCACATCTTTTGTCGTAAGGTGTTGTGTTCAACCGACCCTCATTATCAATTTCTAGATGTCCAGTTCTTTATCTTTGGTTGAAATTCCAAAGGAACATATAACTGACCTATTATTTTCCAGTATTTTCGTAAGGGTATATATGTCGTGTTTCCGTGTGAATTGTCAATACCTTATTCTTTTATCAAACAGTTTATGTAATGTGATTTATAAACAAACCCGATGTTGTTTGGGGCTTTATCTGCGAGGACAACAACATATTTTTCATAGAGGTAATACAAGTGTTTTGTTGTAACATTTCGGTCTTCACAGATTGACTTAACACGGGTATTGATAGACCCATTCAGTTTCCTAATTCTGATTTGCATCAACGACCACACAGCCGTAATCCATTCGTCTTCCTTTTCGCGTTTAACCCTTTACCAAGCATAATCCTCGACTGAATCCACCAAAATTTTTAAATTATGTTCCCTATTCATGGATTTAGGCTGATGATATTTTGAACCTTTGGATAACAATTTCACAGGGGAGTTTCACTGACAATGTTGAGGTCACCGGTAATAACGTGGCCAGCCGGGTTATATATGAATAGGGAACTAGTACATATGCAATAAGGAGGTTTAGACTTGAAGTCGACTTTATTGAGATCCTGCAACACGTGCTTCTCATTGAATATATTAGTTGTAATGATTAGTACAGACTGATATTTAAAAAAGGGAGGTATTTTCGATTGAACTTATTTATGATGAATGATCTTGCCCAAGCTGACGGCATCGAGAACTTTCTTGGCAAAGGAAAGTTAAAAAAAATACATGTTTTCGTTGTTTCATCTTTTCCAATGCGAACTGTTTTAAAAAGTCTCTGACTTGCAGTATCCGAAATGATAGCTGAAAGTTTGGTTTGAATAAGAGTTTGTAACAGTGTTGTCAAAACATGAACTGAACAAAGAATGGAGTTCTGTAATGAGTAATAAATAAAGCTTTGTGCGAATGCGAATGTAATGAATACCCAACGGTTGTTGTATAAATAACAGTAAGTCATGGAGAGCTGATGATGTATAATAATGATGACCATGACTGCGTCTAGGTCGAGGAGTTGAGTTGAAAATATTGATCACATTCATAAATGATCATTTTTTCTTTAAATGCGATTTTAGGAAAAGGTCGTCCCCATTTCTTTACATGTATTTTCGTTCTTCTAGATCTAGTTACATTTAATGTTAAGTCAGGATAAGGTCCATTTAAATTTGCTCAGTACTTTTATTTTAAAAGTTCTTATCTTTTCGTCATATCAATCTATTCCTTTGGAAAATTTTCTTTGAACTTCCATGATCTATCTGCGTACATATGCGGACAATTGGCACGTTCAAGGTAGGTATACAGCAAGTCGAAATATAAAATAAAGTTAGTATTCCAAGATTTTTTTCGCATGGCAACATTTCTTAAACAATTTTGTACATAGCTCACATAACCTGCTGTACTCGCCGTTAGCTATTTTAGGAGGAAAATGATTTAATTTCATTGTTACTACCAAAATGTTTTCATGTGAATTTATAATTAATAACGTTCTAGCTAAAACAAGAAAAACCTACAAAAGATTGAAATTTCTGGGTTAATTTGGAAGGTAATATTTTTCACTAGATTTCACACTATAACGGTACCAATTGTTCTGCATCTTTCAATAATAAATGTCTCCTCGGTAATGATCAAAGTAAACATATAAAAAATTCCACCTATAGCTTTTCCAATTCAGTTACCTTAATCCTGATACCTGCCAATTGTATATCGCAAATTAAAAGGAAAAACCGTGATAGTGGGAAAGTAAACAAGCATGGAAGTAGGTATAACATATTCTGAAAAAAAATTCCCATTATACATCAAATTATTAAACAAAGTAAAGACAACTTTTGATTACTAGTAACAAATAAGAACATAATGAAAATATATAAAAAAAAAAATGAACATCGCTTTATCGTCAAATGTGTGGCTGCTAGTATCGGTTTTAAAAAAACAAAGATTTGGCAGTATGTCCAAATAAACGAAACCTAAGACCCTACGTTTATTCGTCCAGTGAATGTTTGACATCATTCAAAAATCTTCGCAAGGTGGATCATATATGCACTCCCAAAAGCAGCTTACCTTTGAATATCTTGACAGCTGTCATATTTGTAATTAGTTGGAAATAGATCTTATAAAGAGTTTATATGTTAAACTTTGAATACAATGTTAACCTGAGGTTTTCAAATGAATAACATTCTATTGTGAATGTCATTGAACTATGATCATAAAGGAAAAGACAACCAGACTTGTTTGTCCAGCAAACATAAAACAGACAAGACGCACGTTTATAAATCGAGTCTATTAGCACGATTAAGTCTTCATTTGGAATTGTTTATTTAAGTTTTCCTTATTCATTTGGATGCAATTGTTTCTATTTCATTTTTCGTAATTTGGTCACCATCACGACAGCTGAATCACGGAGACCGGAAACCATTGGAAGCCATTTCGATGTAGTAACCTGAGTACCAGAGAGCTTAAAAACATTCATTGTGTGAGTTGGCAAAACATTGCAGTGTTAATTGATCTCGATCAATGCCAATTTGGTCTTGAAAAGTAACACTGCATAGAGTTCTCATTTGATTCAATCAAAATGAAGATAGATTAGGGATTTCAATTCAACATTGTACAAACATTTTGCGTTAATTATCAATCCATTTAAGCATTTTAGTCAACACTTTGAGTATCGAGTTCCATTCAATCATGGATAATATATCACCCCAACTACAAGACATGGTATGTTTATGGGAAAATATAAGTTTATTATAACACATTAGTACTTGGATTCTGTAGAAATGCATGAATCTGATACCCTTTTAAATGAAAGTTTTGGTACACTTCTATGCAAGTCATTTGTAAACTAATACATTTAATAAATATTTGTTTCAGTGATGCTACATTCGATAAGGCTTTCTATAAATGGCAGAAGTCGATTAAAGAATGAATTTAAAATGTATTTCTAATTTACGTGCGTCGGAGAGTGAGTTCTGAATAGGCACCATTGTTTCGAAATGGGAAAAAATCTCGATCGGAAATAAATTAGAGAATAATAAATGTGAATGATTAGTTATTTAAGGTACTTTGGCGAGATGTAAATCGCAGATAAATAAATTTAATTATTTTTCTATGGAAATTTGCACGAGGTTGTCAAGATAGCAAATATAATTAACCATATAAATGTGAAACTGTTTTGGTTTGCTTATTTAATTACTTCATCCACTTTTTGTATCAAGTCTCAAATTAATGGCAATTACACTTTTTAATTGACGTAAAGAGAACAATTACATAATCACTAATTGAAAAAGCTTTCGATTTTCTGCATATGGGTGCGTATTTTCAGAATATTATCATACATTACCAATATTTGATATTTTCATATCTGAAGTCAATTTCAGACTAAACCAAACGGTGGCGATCAAGTGAGCTGTGGAAAAAAAGCACGGATAGTGTAGTGCTCAATATATTATGACTAGCCTATAATGCTTTATTTTCTATAGATTATATCTTGGATTGAGAGTTGTCTTATTGGCACTCATACCATATCTTCTTATATCTATATAAGATACTTTCGAAAACCAGGTTCCAGTACTGCCATATGTCTAACTACAAAAAAGACTTTTGTCATTTCATTTACTAATAAAAGATATGTAAAAAGTAAAATAACAAAAATACCGAACTCAGGGGAAAATTCCAAACGGAAAGTCCCTAAGCAATTGGCAAAATCAAACGCTGAAACACATCAAACGAATGGATAACAGTTGTCCTATTTCTGACCTGGTCAGGTATTTTCTTTTGTAGAAATGATTAAATCTGATTTTATAGCTAGCTAAACCTCTCACTTGTATGACAGTCGCATACAATTTCATTATAATAACAACGATATGTGAACAAAACAAACAGACATAATGGGTAAATATGTATACAAAAAAATAGGGGTACAGTAGTCAACATTGTGTTATAATCTTAATCACTATAAAAACAACTGTGTCAACATAAAAAAACACAAGAAGGGATATCGACAAAGCAAATTAGTAAAATCATAGGATAAAAGTACAAAAACTTACAATAGCACAATAACACAATGACGGGATGGTAAGAACCGATCCACATATGGATATTACAAATAAGGGAGTAATAAATTACAAAGATATATAAAAGAATACTATATATAATAACACGCTATTAAGATAATAAACAACGTCAGTACCTGGAATCTTTACTTCAAGACCATCTTGTATTATTTTTAAAGTTGAAAAGGAATATTTATCAACAAGGTATTAGAAAAGGATAAGACGTTCTTTGCATACCCCTGGTTCATCAACTTTCTGCTCAGACACTGGTAACATTTAACAAAGTATGAGTAGCAGCTGCAAGCTCTTGAATACCGAAAAAATTAGAAAATGTATACGTAAGTGAAGTTGATATATTGCTACTATGGTGGGGAAAAGTGATAATTTCAAAATCAAAATCGTCTCGTTTGTCATCGATTCTATTCAGGAGGTGACCGCTTATGTAAAATTCGAGATATAAGTCAAAACATGAATCAGAGGGAGCCGTGTCTGTTATTAGCTCACCTAGCCCAAAGGGTCAAGTGAGCTTTTCTCATCACTTGGCGTCCGTCGTCCGTCGTCGTCGGCGTCGTCCTGCGTCCGTCGTTCGTTACCTTTTACAAACATCTTCTCCTCTGAAACTACTGGGCCAAATTAAACCAAACTAGGCCACAATCATCGTTAGGGTATTTAATTAAGAAATGTTTCCGATGACCCGACCAACCAACCAAGATGGCCGCCTTGGCTAAATATAGAAGATATTGGTAAAATATAGATTTTGGCTATATCTCTGAAACCAAAGCAACTAGAGCAAATCTGACAGAGTGACATTTTTTTCATGTAATGATCTATCTAACCGTAAATTTTTAGACAAATCGGACAACCCTATGTTGGGTTCCTGTCCCTTAATTGGTAATTTTAAGGAAATTTTGCAGTTTGGTTTTATCATGTGTATCTATTATATAGTCATTTTATAAAATTTGCAAAAGTATGAATTATTCTTAATAATAAGGATGATCTAATCCCAGGCAGAAAACCCTAGCCGTATTGGGCACAAATTTTTGGAACTTTTGGTCCTCAGAGCTCTTCAACTTTGAACTTGTTTTGGCTTTCGAACCTTTTTTTATCTGAGCGTCATTGGTTAGTCTTTGTGTGGACGAAACGCACGTCCGGCGTATCAAATTTGAAACCTGGTACCTTATGTTAGCTATTATTCGTGTTTCTCTGTCCTATATGTTCTCCCATTTATTTGTTTTGTAATCCTGTCATGTAATGTTGTCATGTTAATGTTATATTTAACATTGCCATAAAAGAGGGAGGTTTGGCATGACACAAAAACCAGGTTCAACCCACCATTGTTTTCATAAAATGTCCTGTATTAAGTCAGGAAAATGGCCATTGTTGAATTATAGTTCGTTTATGTGTGTGTTAAATTTTAATGTTGTGTTTCTGTTGTGTCTTATATTTGATGCGTTTCCCTCAGTTCAAGTTTGTAGCCCGGATTTGTTTTTTCTCTCAATCGATTTATGAATTTCGAACAGCGGTTTACTACCGTTGCCTTTATTTGGTTATCATCTTGAATATTATTATAGATAGAGATAAACTTTAAACAGCATTAATGTTAAGCAAAGTAAGATCTACAAATAAGTCATTATGACCAAAATGGTCAATTGACCCCTTAAGGAGTTATTGTCCTATAGAGTAATTTTTCAACAAATTTTTGTAATCTTACAAAAATCTTCTCTGAAACTACTGTGATAAATTACACCGCCTGCCAACCAACATGGCCAACATGGCTAAAAATAGAATATAGGGGTAAAATACAGTTTTTGGCTTATATCTCTGAAACTAAAGCATAAATAGCAAGTTTGACAATGGGTAAAAATGTGTAACAGGTTAAGATATATCTGTCCGGAAGTTTTCAGTCGAATCAGACAAACTGTTATTGGGTTGCTGCCACTGAATTGGTAATTTTAAGATATTTTTTGGTTATTATCTTGAGTATTATTGTAGATAGACATAAACTGTAAACAGCAATAATATTCAAAAAAGTAAAATCTATAAATAATTCAACATGACCAAAATGGTAAATTGACCCATAAGGAGTTTTTCCCTCTAAAGTCCAATTCAAAACATGGATAAGAATAAAACATAGGGGTAAAATGCAGTTTTTGACTTATATCTCTGAAACTAAAGCAAAATTATAACTGTTTATAACATTATTTCATGCCTAGGCTCCGTGTTGAACACCGTACCTTGACCTATAATGGTTTACTTTTATAAATTGTGACTTGGATGAAGAGTTGTCTCATTGGCACTCATACCACATCTTCCTATATCTATCAATTGTAAATAAAAATATCAGTTGAGCGACACAGGCTCCTTGGAGCCTCTAGTTTCTTCAATCTCTAGTTCTGGAGGATACATAAATGGAACACAATCAGAAAAGTTTGGATTGTAAATGGAAAGAACATCATCTATATATATAAATGAGAAATTAAATTATCTGGCTTCTTTGATAGTCTTGTTTTGATAAGTGTCTGAAGGAACTGCGACTCATATGAAAAATAAAAAGAGGAGAGGCAATTTGTTTAAAACGTCTACCATATGAAATTCAACAACTATATTGTCAATAAGAAACTCCACAATACTGATCACTTGTTCCTCTGTGTTGCATAAGGCATCAGCTCAGCGACATGAATTCCTAAAAAAAAGGCATCTAGATCGCAATGAATAGTCCAATTGCTTTCTATATTAAATTATACAATTTTAAGCGTTAATTGCTACTTTGTCTTAAGTTCAAATAAAATGGGGGTCATTTCATGTTAAAACTATTATACCTTATCCGGACTGAAAATTTTAACATATCTTTAATTGCATATTATAGCGCACTGATTCCTGAATTTGGTGATACGAAAACAGGTACTTCTGTTCTGAACAACAGGGCAAATATCACCTTCTATTACTCGTGAGTTTGAGTGTCACTCTGGTATTTTTCACCTTTCTTAATTAATTTTATAACTTTTTTTATTATTTAACAAGTGTTCTACAATGATACTAAGTTCTTAAGCTTTCATTTGATACCCAAATTACCCAACTATTTTACTTATTGACAAAACTGTACGTTGGGACTATGTACTTCTTTTTTCCTGTCGTGCCCGAATAAGTGGTTATATATATATATATGTTGTGTACAAGTTATCATTTTGTACAAATTATAATTTGTACAAAAATATTGTACAAATTATAATTTGTATTTTGACATAGATGGGCCAATTCAATAAATTTAACAGAGACAACTATCAACGATTTTCCTCTATAAAAAACTAATAGTTATATTCTTAAGAGAAGCGGTATATGTGTAATTGTCTATAATAATTGTTAGCCTGTTTTCAATGAAAGATGTATGCAGGGATGCCCGATAACCTCGTCTGCTTAGAATAAGGTCGTACCAATGAAAATGGGATGTCTTGCGTTACAGAATCCTTGTTACAAGGTGGAAGGAACCGTAGGTAAAAGTACTAAGTTCTCCTCTGTCGATATATAGCAAACCCTATTTCACCAGTTGATGGTAACATTTATTATTATTATGAATGTGCATGATATATGTGCCACTTAAGATTTTAGGCAAACAGGAACCGCTCAATGCATCAGTACTTGATTTGTCGTTGATATGTATGTATTAACAATATTCTAGAAAGATATAATACACCAATTAATGTTTTACTTTAGCTTAAGTAGTTTTTGGAGAAAACACATTTGATGTATTCGTGCTTTCCGTCTTTGAAATAAACACGTGCCATGCTATATATTGTAACTTGTTTGAAATTTACATGGTTTGTTATAAATCTTATAATTTCCATATATAAACTACACCATTATTTGCGCCATTACATAATTAAGAAATCATATTAAAAGAATAACTGTTCAATTCATCTATTTTGTTTCTTCATTTTTACAAGTTTCACAGACCAACAAAACCTTTAAAACTATCAGTGATATCTTGTATTTCAATTTCAAACTTCCTGAATCTGCATGAAATATCTGCCACTGAATATTTAAAAAATAGTCAATCAGTCAAGCAAGGCCACCTCATATATCCAAGGAGGTTATATTAGTAACCTAATATAACCTCCTTGATATATCCTACAATAAAAATTATTAAACAGTTATGGTAAAAAAGTACCAATGTTCCAAATAGGAAGTGTCCATTTTCTTAATCATCAAATCTGTTGGTGTTTTATTTTATATTTCTATGTCATTTCGTTTTGTATTTTATTTATTTTGCTTTCTTGTTTCTGTTTTTGAACCCTTAAGTTCTATTCCCGATTGTACTGGTTTCATATTTTGAAATTGTGGTCTTTTACTCTTTGAATCTATCTCATTTTAATGCTTACATGTTTGCCTTTCTCCCTTAGAAATATGTGTCTCTTTTTTTTCCTTGCTTCTTCAAATAAAAAAATCTTTACTCTGTCGCACTTGTGGCATACTGGCGACAGTGAATTAAGCAAATAGACATGTTTAAGTTGGTTCTTGCAATAAGTTGAAATATCTTGTCTACCAAATCCATTCAATAACTTTAACAACAACAATTATCGATGTCACTTCGCTGGGTTTGCGTACTCTTTCAAACTATGTATATGTATTTATTTATATGTATGTATGCATACACAACAAATTTTTTTTTTACTAGTAAACTTGATCTCTAACTCAACATGACTTCAGTACCTGCCACAACACGATATATAAGACCAGCAAACAATTACTATAATTTTCACCCGAAAACATGACCATTTCCGAGAAGATTCATATTATTCCTCAATTATATCCTTACGTTATGTATCCAGTCTATATGTAAAATTAACATTGGCTTAGGTATATACTGCTATAGATAAATAAACATTTAGAATAATTTATCAACACTTTTTAGCATCAAATAATTACTCTTGGGTAGTTCGAATGATCCTTGCAGAAGTTAATTGTGGCAACAGTAAAAATCAAACATGGCGTGAAAGGTAGACATGTAAGCTGCAACGTAATAATGGCTTTCTAAAACATTAGCTTGGTTATCAATCTATACAGCTAAATGTTTTCACCATTTTAACGCTTTATAGGACATTTTTCTAGAATATACCAGGATTATTATTTGGTACTTCAGATGCGCGTTTCCTCTGCATAAGATTTATCAGTGGCGATCTTATCAAACTATTTGGAAGGTCAAATAATAAACGACAAATTATCTACCAATAACGCGTGCATCTAGAATGATCAGCTTTGATGTAGAATAATGTGCTAGAGTAGGATGACACTTCCTGTAAAAACAAGATGTATCTTAGGAACATGCATGTTGTCCAAAATATACTTGTAACATTTGCGGATTGGAGTTTTTGTACTGCCATCAGTCAGTTATTCAATACTGATAGTTGACTTTTTCATTGTTGAGATTCCCACAATCTGCGCATTATTATAATAAGTTCGAACGATTAACAATCAAGAGAAAATGAAAAATCTGTCGAAAAAGCATATAAACATCTCTTATAACTTACAACATGTTTCGACAGGAAAAAACGATACGTATATGTTTACTTTAGCTTGTGTTTGTTCATAATAAAGGGGCATACATTAGCTTCGGTATGCTGCATATTAAAAGTAAAAAAACGTAGCACAAAACACTTCTTTTAACTTTATTTTTTATGTTTATGCCTTGCCTGTTGAAATTGGTCGTCACTGTGTACTATTTAAATAAGGTGTTGATAATTTTGGTTAGCATGTAAAAAAAATCTTATGTTATTACTAATATATGAAAAACTTATATATCAGTGTGAGTAGTATTTGTATTTATTTTGTTAAATAACTCTTCGAAAAAGATTCCTTATACTAACAAAAGCGATGTCATCAGCTTTTATTCAGACAAAACTAGAATGTGTGCATAGTACACGAATGCCCCAATCGCACTATCATTTTCTGTGTTCAGTGGACTGTAAAATTGGGATCAGAACTCTAATTTGGCATTAAAATGAGAAAGACCATATCATAAAAAACATGTATACTAAGTTTCAAGTTGTTTGGACTTCAACTTCATCAAAAACTACCTCGACAAAAAACTTTAACCTGGAGCGGGATAGACGAACGAACAGAGGAACGGAGGAACAGACGAACAGACGCACAGACCAGCAAACATAATTCCCATAAATTGGGCATAATAAAACTGGAAAGATCTGGCATCAATTTATCCAAGAAAGCAATTTACGATGTAAAACACATTTCCCCCCTTAGTGGCTGTATGATTTCCAACACTAATTATTGACTTATTATCGTTTACTTTATTTCCAGAGGCATATATTTCATGTATAATTAGGCCAAATTAACAATAACTAACAGAGATAGGATGGCAAGGATGAGGAGCGGTAAATTTGATATATCACTGGAAAATGGAGGATAATGGATAGGGACAGAGTATTGCAACAGACAACTAACGGACTCTTCAGATTTGTAACAATGGTTCTTAAAACGTGCAGACAAATAGGTACTTTCCGTACATGAGGTATCGGATTCAATATCTCTAGTCTAACCGGATGTGATTGCGAATGCACACATCTCGCACAACTAAATGATCGTCCAATTTTGGAGAGCGTTTTAATGCCAGTCGGATGGAGATCAAGAAAATTCCATATTTATATACCCTCACTTAACCCTCGGTGTTCTTCATTCTAACAGGAAGATAATAGACTGCACCAAGAGACGTTGTGTTTGTGACAATATTTGCTCTTTGTATGATCTTGTTTGTCTAAAATAATGTATGATATTTTACTATAGTCCTTGCAAAACCATTTAAATGATTGAAATTAATACATGTCTTCTTCTTCTTTTATTTGCCATTGTTTTAATAGTTTGATGGAAAGCGGTTTTTGAAAAAAAAATTCATACAAAAATACCTCAGTTGATAAAGGTCATTTGAGGCTAGTGTATATTTTGGAGATTTAAAAAAATATTGATTTTCGTATCATTTCATTTTAAATAGAGTTACTTCCCTTATATTGTATACATATTGGTCTATAACACATTAACAGATATTCTTAGCCAGTTCACAATCAATAAAATCAAAATTGAGAATGGAAATGGGCCAAAACCGATCAAAGAGCAGAAAACAGCTAAAGGTCAATTTGGCATAATTATGTTTGGACTTTTATTAAACTTGAAGAAGCAAAACTATTTAAAGGGAATTTTTATAAAGTGCTAAAGTGCGACAAGAAGGCCACAAAACTACATACTGAAGTTCATCCTCGGAGTTAAAGGTTTGAGTTATTGAACGTGACATTGACCTAATTAAAGTTTAAATTTAAGTTGGAATATACAAATGTATATTTTAAATTACTGTCTTCTTTTAATTTTTAAATAGACCAATGAGATGAGAGATCGATATGCGCCGGTATGATGTGAGGTGTTCCCCAAACATGAGACTGCAACAAAACAACTTACACAAACAAAAGACACCAAGAGTTCAAGTTAGTCTCAGACAAAAGCCAGTTATTCATTGTTTCATATACATTTATTAATAAAAGAGACATTTATATAATATATTGCACATTTCATATAGTTCATACCCGTCCAACTTCAATCACAGAATCACATAACAATTTAACAATTTTGTCTCATGAATGACACATCACGTCTGGATTAGCGTCCTCAAAATCACTCAAATCACAGTCACTTTCCCGTGCCTCATCTGAACACGGTGAGGCTGCAGAATGTATACCGTCTCCTTCCTCAGACCTCACTCTTTTGTGCTTTGTACGTCTGTTTTGAAACCATACTTTAACCTGAAAGTGAATTTAGAATTTTGTTATTGTTATTCATCAGTGTGATATGCAGTATCAAGAAGTACATAAAATTTTCCATTATCAAAATATATTTGATAAGTTTATTTTCAAGTGTGTGCGTAAGGAGGGTGTTACATTTGAAAATTATCCTCGTGGAACACCTTGAAATACATTTCTCTTTGACTGTACTTGATATCGCGCGACAAAATGGTATGTTTCGTTTCCAGGTTATGCATCAAATAACTAAATATGTAAAGATTTTTAAGCAGGCTTTTCTTGTTTGATTGACAGTGTGACAACTGATGTCACTTCGGCCATCAATAACGAGCGAAATTTTACCGTCTATCAAGCTAAGGGACCCGGGTTTACCGTGGCAAAGTCTAAAAGTCTAGTATAGATTCTACAGAAGTTGAGAAAAATATTATTTGAAGATAAAAGCTTAAAACAGTAAGTTTTGTTTTAGCAACTTACATGTGTAGCAATATTTTACATAGATTGTGTGTTAAGTAACATGCAGGTATACGTGCGTTAACACTATGACTTTCTTAAACATTACTGTTAGTTATGGGGTTTATTTTCATATTTATCTCTCATGAACATTTACCGCAAATTCATCTTTACTCCCTCACATATACTTGTTCATTTGTCATGTGTGCATGCAAACAAAAACTGTTACTGTACCATTTCCCTGTGGACTCATTCTAAATTCTATAAAGCTATTTCAAGATGGTGTCATTATCAGTCTACGGTCTGACGATTAGAAGCAATATCGGAAAGTAATTGAAAGTCTGCATCCGATTATACTTTAATTGGGCTTTGAATGATATTATTATAAAGTAAAAGATAATACATTTGATCGAATTCTAATTGTATCAGAAGCCACTTGAGAATATGAAACAAAATTTCAAAGACGAACAGAGGAACGTGTTATATAACTGTTTTTATCGTCTGCAAATGTTATCGGTTAATTGTAACAAATAATTGACTCTCGTATAGTCCGTGACCATTAACCTCTTATAACTAACGCTTAGTTTGTGACTTAAAAGAGGTATTACTATTCTAATGAAAAGTAAATAGATTAATGAAAAAGCCAAATGATAAACGATGAACGCATAGAGAGTTGCACATCTGTGAATCTGCTTAATTCGTATATACACACCTGCAAGCACGATAACAACACTTTTGATAGGTTTGACCATTTCAACTTAACCATAAATGTTCAATACTGTAATTTATTTAAACTCATATATATCATATATCAACATTATATGTACATTTTTGTGATAAAGACATATTCCTTAATTGTATTTCGTCATTCCAGCCTCCAAGACAAAATGGCATCCATTAATGAGTAAAAATATTGCAGTCATTGCAGTACGTATTATCATTATCATTTAATGATAAATCTAACTATTTTTAAAGAACAAATTTACAAACTAACCTGTGTTTCTGTAAGGTTAAGTTCTGCAGCTAAATCTTTCCTTTCTTGTCCGACTACATAGTGACTTTTTTCAAAAGATTTTTCAAGTTGTAAAAGTTGTGATGGTGAAAATGCTGTACGAATTCTTTTTGGCTTTCTGTATGGTTGGAATAAAAAGCTTGGTGTTGCAGCTACTGAAAATAGAACACAATTATTTTAATAATTATTGAAACATTGTTTTTTCGTATTAGCAAGAATTTTGGTTAATGTTGCTCAATATCCACTGTCAAGTAGATGATATGGATAATTAGGATGATTTGTTTAAAAAATGAAACCAAAAATATTAATGTTTAGATTAAATAAAAAAAGTGATAAATTATAGAACTCGTTTTAAAACTAGTATCACCACGGAGGTGTGTTTATTATTAATTGTATAAGCAAGGTGACATTAAAGCAATTATCACATCTGTATTTTATGACCCAGGTGCAATAACATGCACATAAAGAGAAGGGGATTTTAATTAATGCAGTCAGTAAAAATTGATGTCAGTTCATACACCTTCATTCTTTTGGTGTGCTTACGTATATGATTTATCTACTTTATATCTTTTAAGAGAAGTTGACTTTGCCGAATAAAAATTAAATATATCCATTTTGATAAATGCCTTGTCCGTTTGACAGTTTTATTCTCCCTAATTAGTGAAGCTGTCGCACAGAGATTCTGACCTCACATTAAAAAGTCTCATTATTACTGTTAATCACGTGACCTCAGTATGACTTGAATACATAATACAGCAATGGTAATCTTAGGCCAAAGTGTGTTTTATTTAAATGGTAATATCATAATAAATAGGTTTGTAACACGTTTAAGGGTATTGATATTTGTGTAAACAGAACATTTTCTTTTTCTGATAATACCTGGTTGATGAATTACATTTTATAAATATTGTCAGTTTCGTTGGAGATAGTTTGAAAAGTTGGTTGAATTTGAAAATATGAATTGATTCATTATTTTTACAATCTTTTAAGTAATATTGAAGATTTTGGTAATATGGCAACTATGAAAATAAAAACAAAGTGTTTCCTTTAAATTTCATCATAAAAATTCCTTTATGTTTTGTGTTGATGGGCTGCTGTCGTATTAATGTTCGCCCGGTATTATGTTTTATTCATTAATGATTTATTCCTGTGGTGCTTCACAGACGAATGTGTAATTTAAAAATAAAATTTAAATAAAATAATATAATATATCGAAGAATAAAAAGAATAACAATTTTATGTGAAAAAAAACTAATTTCTATCATCGCAAGAGTTAAAAAAATAAATTGTACATATAAACATTTTCATGTTTACTAATCATTCAAACCTTAACGTTCTATATTACAAAATATAACAAATAAATGGAAAATTCGGCGACAATACACGCGTCCGAGATAGATTGCATTTGCAAGTTAGTTTAAAACAAGCATGCAGCAAAATAGCAAAATAGATTTAAAAAAAAAATAAAAGCATATATGGGAAATTACCCTAATGATTTTAAACTCGTCAGTTGCAAAAATTGAATCTCATAATTTAACTTCTCTTGTTATGTTCTGATTATTAATTGCTTCACTGACTAATTTTTGTGTGTTTTCAATTGTGTGAATAAACAGATTTCAACTGCGTAATACTAAAATATCCATCATTTAAAAGATAACTATAGTTTAAGAAATGAAATGTCGCAAAAACAGCATTGGCACAAAAAGTATGGCGAAATTGAATCTATTTGATGTAAACGAATACCAGATATAATATGTTTAAATCAGCAGCTCAATTGCAAGTAACACAACTGTCATATTTTAAAATTGTTCAAGTCAATCTTCGTACATAAAAAGTATAAACATATTTCTTTCCAATATATGGAATACTAGTAAATTTACCAGGATGAATAAACGATTTTCTGTTTATAAATTATATTTAGAAGGAATTTGAATAGTACGAAATTAATGTTCGATTGTTAATTGTAATTAAAGCCGTGCATGACGATGTTCATTTATACGTTTGAGTCTTTTTTTATATTATTTACATTTTCACCTTGTACTAAAAGCTTTAGCAAGTCTGCATCACTTTAATTCTTTATTAAACGTTTGATCAACATTTAATTGTGATCCCGATCATCGATCACTCTTGCTAATTGCTAGTATTGGGGACGGGTTGATGTAGCAGAACAAACATATTAGAACTCTTTTAATTTTATGATCCCAAATTACTTTTCAAATTTTAACAAAACCATTGTTTGGGAACATTTAGAATAATGAAAGAATGCTCATCAACGATGTAAATTACTATTGATAAAGCACGCCATTTAAATCTTTTCAATTTAAACATCATTATATGAATATACTAATTCGATAATTATAGATTTTTATTGTTCGTTACATTATTTTAAAATTTTCTCTCGTTACAACAAAAAAGGTTGCGAGGTTAAAATCATTTGTATAATAATTGATGTAAGTTATTACATTTTTTTCACAAACAGTTAGTATTGGCAATTTTTAATGGTTATGTACAATGATTTTCTCATGAAAATTTATTGTTAAATAAAAAAAAAAGTTAAAATGGACAGTTCAAATGTGTATCGAATAAAACATCAAACAAGAAATTTAATAGTATTTAAAACATAAGTAAATTGTAAAAAATGCCACATTTTACTTGTATATTTTACTTGTAGTGCTTAAAGTAAATTAGAAACCCTTTAAATTCGTTTTTAAAGTAAATAAAATGTAGTGCAAAACTTATTTCAATGTACGAAGAGTATATTGAAATTCCCAAAAGAAGTTCTAAACTGATTCATTGGACGTTCTGGGTGTTCCGAAATAACCTTAGTAAGGTTTCAATTACGAACGGTAATGATTTTCTACCAGTTTGTCGGGAATGAGAGAACCTTGAAAAGTACCGATATATTGTCTTTTGTCAAAGGTCTTAAGTTTTTTTTCAATGATGAAATATTTATATGGACTTTTAAATTGATAAAAGCAGTGACACTAGGTGACCCGTTCACAAATTCTGATATTCAATTAAACAGACATTTTGGACCCGTAGTTTCATACGATACGGAAAGTGTTCCTTATCTCTTTGCTTAAATATGTATATTACTGTGCAAAAACAATATGATGAGTTACAACTAATTGATTTAAATCTCTTAATGAGTCTAAAATTAGGGATATATTACGGATTTTTAGGGGAGGAGTTCCTCTCTCTCGTAAAAAAGAATCAGATATGGGTAGTATAATGTCTTCGTGTGGAGCACTGTAATAGAAGAACCCATATAGGAGTTCTAAATATAATTCTAAATGATAATACTCATCAAATAGTTTTGTTTCGGTGATAATTAAAACTAATGGGGCACATTATGAAATTTTAGACAATTCAGATATTAGAACACACACGTTTTAGCTATTCCTATATATATGCCAGTACATATTTGACTTGTATAGAAAAACAGCGACATAGGTTCTTAGTTATAACATAAGAAAATATTCTTAAAATTTGAAAAATTCCTTCATTGGAACATATGTGAATTCTTACAAGCTTAAATGAAATTAAAAAAGAATATAAATAATATAAAAAAGAATAAAAATAACATAATTATATATTTAAATCTAATTGATTTATAGTGAAGATTAAATATAGTACGATGTATATTTTGTAAAGAATACTAATATACTAATATACTAATCTGCTAATTTGTTGTTGTTTGTATTTTAGATATTTAAAATATATATAATTTAAAACTTTCTGAAAGATGTTAAATTCAGTTCTTTGGTCGGATTGTTGTCTCTTTGATACACTCCCCATTTTCATTCTCAATTTTAATTCAGCTTTTATATATATTTAAATATTGAACATAGAACCTGGGTACTGTATATTTAACCTTCTTCGCTTCTGTGTTATTTATAAATTTATGTGTATTTGACGCTCCTGTTTCGCAGGAAATCTGCTTCTGAGTGTTTTTTGAATACACAGTTAAACATTTAAAGCATATGTATGTATGTTCCTGACAGAACTAAGGAGTTATTTGGTAAGTTCTATCTTAGTATGCAAATCCTCCACAGATCAAAATATAAATGATGCAGCTTTGTGAAATTATTTAAAAACTATAACTCATCACCCAAAGCCATAGCAATGAACCTCTGATCATTTAAGTTCATAATTTGTGTATTTCTAATTGATATGATAAACACAGCCTGAATTAGACAATTTAAAATTTTGACATGAGTGTACCCGATGGAGTTATTGCAAAAACGCGTGTAAATATCTAATTTAGTATAACCTGTTTAAATTATTGAGCATTTAACTTTCACTACTTACCAGGGTATCGTGGATAATAATAGCTCGGGTATCTGTCCCACGGATGAAGATGTCTGCCTGAGTTCAGGACCAATGGATGTATGGGTGAAGGTTGAGGAATCTGTGGTGGTACTCCTAGAGAGTGTAAATTCAAATTTGATAATGGATGACGACAAACACGAGGCGCTAAATAAGTCCCTGTAGCACCAGCAGATAACACGTCATGTAAATGTTTTAGTGATTGGGATGCTGTATGATACGGGTGAGATGTATCATGACGGAGCATCGCTTCTTCAGCAGACGCAATTGTTTCTTTTCTTTCATTTAACATTTCAAGCAGTTCTTGTCGTTGTCGCACGTGCAACTCAGTTTCAGTATGTCTAATATGTTGTTCTTTTTGGTGAGGTTTTTCCACTTTTTCTGATTGTTTTCCCATTATAGAATCTATCGTGAATCCCGACATTTTCTTCGTCGTCCTCTCCATTACTCGATTCAGCTATTAAAATATTTGCATCACCTAGTAGAGAAAAAGTTTGATATAACTACTGATCTATACTGTATCAGAAACTTGTTTTTTACCCACAGAATGGCAAATATATAATTGTAATTATGTTTACAATAAATCAGAAGTAGTGGCCTGTCGTTTTAAAGAAGGCGGAGATTGTTCAGCATTCTTGCTATCGACGTACCTCCCACTATTACTTATCCAATTACAGTTTTATTTATTTATGAGAAGGCGGGTTTAACGATAACGGCAGAGTAGCTTTATTTAATTTTTCAATCCAATAATGAATTCAACATTATGATTTTATCACTTATTTTCAATAAACAAATCGCGACCTTTAGCTAGCAAATTGCCGTGTGTTATTGAGCTAAAGTTGATTAAATTAAATTAATCTTAAAATTGAAATAAATATGTTAAAAGCCGAACATATCCAGACCGTGGTTTATACATACACCTTGTTTAAATATAATTAAATGTAAAATTAAAATTAAAATTTATATTGTATTTTAATTGTACCTATTCTCTTGAAATATAGATATAATGGAAAATGCGTCAACTATGAAATTTATGATATATTCTAAGATAAATAAATATTGAGTTTATTTTTCAAAAACCTTCAAATAAACTCAAGAGTTATCATTGAACAAAGATGAATTATCACTTTGGTTGAAAGCACGGAATAATAATTGTCTTTGACAAAAATCAGTAATATATACTAATCGCATAAAATCTGACATTTAGCATGCAAGATACTAATGTTTGTTGAATGATATAATTGTGAAAACCTTTTTGCACATAAAGCTGTCTTTAGTTCATATCTATGTTGATGTAATGAAAATTTGAAATTACATTTTTGATAGGTTTTGAATAGTAAAACATGCTTCAACCTGGGTTATTACACGTGTATCATTATGAACAATTATATTAAAAAGTACAAAATAGGACACATCTTATTTGTCTTTTGGAAGACAACTAAAACTTACCTTTTAAATATGATGGAAAAATTACGAATTAGTTTTTTATTATTCTTATTTTTCAGATTGAACATTTTTTCTTTATCATTTGAGCTGAAGCAGAATTAATATAAGGTATTTGAATTATCAATATTGTATTATTAAGTGTAATTAATGTAAAAATATTCCCTCAACTTAATCTTCTCTTTCCGACGATTTACATACTAGAAATATTTTTTTAACGTTAAACCGAAAATAACTCTAAAGGTACATTCTCATAATGTGATACTGGTTGTTAGCACGAAAACATCTCATATTCCAGTGTTATAACTCATACTGTATCATTAACAGGTGAAAATACCCAGTTTGCCTACAATGACTAAGGCCAATTTTACGCTAATAAGTCATTATCTTTATAAAATTACCCCCTTTTAAATATATCATGTTTTACTTTTAAAACTATTAAATTTGTTGTGAGTATTTGAAGGTGCATATCACTTGATTATACAACTATGGGTACACATTTTACGACTTAAGGATGGAAAGTACTTATTATGCTGTCACTGTACCCGTTTGGCATTGCTAACTAGATCGTACTAAAGAAATAAATACCAGGTTAATGTCATTTAATTTCTGTGAAATTTTGAACACCTGTGTGGAGGCAAGTAAACATCGACAAATTCTTGTAAAAGTGGTTATTTTCGTTATATGTATCTAAAGAAAATGATAACGAGAGAAATCGGAATGTAAAAAAACTGATTTCATATTATAACGGGGTAAAGCTGCTTACTTCTTTTTGCGGAACTAAGGTTACAAATATTGTACATACATTTTTTATATCAATATTTTTCAGTTTATTTTTAAACACTATTTCGGAAATTGAATAGCCACAAATTTTGTCTTCTAGTTTTAATATGAAAAAAAATGTGGTGTGATTGCCAATGTTACAGCTCTTCACAAGATGCCAAATGCCATAGAAATTAACAACTACAGGTCACCATACGACCTTCAACAAAGAGCAAAGCCCATACCATTAGCTTGAATTATATATTCCGTGTATGGATGGATTGTTCTTGACTTCTGTTCTAATATTTAGGTTCATATTTCATATACAGATACTGTCGACTTTTCCACTAATTCAACCTATCTTATTATTTATTTCGTCTGTATGTGCAGTTTAAATACTTGCTACTTTGACTTTAATTTTGCATCTTAGTTGCCTTTTATACTGGATGAAAAATCGTTCCAACCAAATTTGATTATTATGCTTCAGAGAAAGTTGAGACTTTGAAAATTTACTTTTAAACAATTTTTAATATAGTAATTTCATATACTGCATTTTGTTGATTTGACGTTTCATATAAATCGTGGAGACGACTTAAGAGCAGTTTGAATGCTATAATTTCTATGTTACTACATAAGTTTAGGCAAATGATTATCTCTCCCCCAAAAGAATATTCTATTGAAGGAAGCCTGGTAAAATTTGAGAAATTTGTGTTATTTTTAGGAATTTATCAACCTTCAATGCAATGGTTCACAAACTATTCTGAATTTTTAATCAAACTTATGGATTAGGTCCCAAAATAACGTAATCAATGCTATACTCAGTTACACATTGCAAATAAAAAAACTCAATGTAGACACTTCGACTTTTCGCCGTTTACAGAATCATTTCGACGCGCACGGTTCTGAGTTTTTATGCTTAGGCGCCATGATGATCAAATGCGTTATCCAGGCATGTAGACTGGTCTACCAAAAATCATTTGTTTATATATATGATTTTGGAAAATATGCAGTATTCAAAATTCCGATTTGCAAGTTATCAAACTCATTCACATCATTGTGTATGCATTTTACGTTAATTCTATCACAAGCACAGTATTCCATATGTTGCTGTTATACGTTACAGATTTGATACAATGCAGACAATGTAGAAAATACAATTCGACACTTAATTTGATACTCTTATGATTCTCTTATGATGCTACTTGAACTTGCATCATATTATTACAGCAACTTCAAAATGTTAGTTCTATACATACACGTATTCGACAATTTTCCTTGTAAAAACTCAGGATATACCTTTGGAGTACCATGATAGCCAGTTTTGAGTCAAACACCTTGAGTGGACAGTATTAGTCTAGAGAAGGGGTACAAGCTTCGCATCATATAAATGGAGAATCTAACACATCTTACAGTAAGGACACTAGCCTTCTGAAAATGAAAAACAAGTATTAAGAACAGTATGTTCACGAAATAATATATCATGGATGTCTATTTTCATACTTAATACAGATGTACTTGATTTAAATAGATTAGCTGTAACTTTATTTTTCAGTTATATAAACTGACACGAAAACAAACAACTAAAAGTTCTAAAAATAATAAATAAATATGAAAGATAAGATAAATGAAGCTTAAAGTAAACACATCTGTTATTGCACAATTTAACCTCCTTAAGTCGAAATCGAAGGATCCGGTCGAAAGTATTCGACCCATCCGAGTTACGACTCATCCGAGGTCAAGTAATAACTTCAATTTAAGAACAACAATTTCAATCGCATTTATATTTATTATATGCGTTTGAGTTGTGTTGCTGCTAACTTTATATTATGCAATCACTAAAGAAAGTAAATGATCTTTTATACAGGCTACAAATTTGTAGTACACAATACTCAACATTGCCTTTATAATAATAAAATCAATTCCTGTTAGTAAATATAAACTGTTATAAATCTATTATGATATAAGTAGTGATCAGGGCAATTAACCATACACACAAAACATCTGTTAGCTTGATCCTTTTTACAATGTCAAATGATTCGAAATGATTGATACTTTAACATATTCAAATACAAATTAATGAACATATAATATTGTTGAATTACGCCCACAGATTGCGAAAATGAAAATACAAGAACAGACATACAGCTTACGTTATACAAAAGAATTTCATTATTTATTATAATATACAAAATTCCTGAAAGGATGCAATGAATTCATTAACATGATTAAATTCAAATCAAATTAACGGTAAATAAGCAAATACTAAAAGTCTGTACTTTATGCAAAGTGATTGCATCCTTATTCAAAATGGGATAAAACGCAGAAAGCAATTACTCTTACTTCTCGTTTCCCTGACCTTGAACATTGCTATCAGTGTTTCCATGTCTTCATATCGAACTGAAACTTTCAGCTAATGGTAACTGCTCCTAGACCCAGAAAGCGGATTGTAAGGGTACAATATTATATTAGCCTGTTGTGTTAGATAAATTAATCTTACCTTTAAATATCGCCGCACATTGTTTATTTCTCAAAGTTTCATGTTTGGACTAAAATATTATTGCACAGAGAAAAAACTCACTTACTTTATGCAACACAACAGATCACCAATATGATAATGGGATTAGAACTTCCTACCCTTATCACTTAAATATTTACAATTAGACGAACCTCTAAGTAAGAGATTTTTCTTGCAACTTTTAACAATGCAACGAGATGGTTATCAAACTTATGATGGTAACAGTATTGTCTGAAGTAAATTCTGAGCTTACACAATATTTTTATTTGTTGATTCCCCTTAAGAAAAGATATGTCGTGTATATTTGGGCCTTCATATTACATTGAATTTGACCTCAATGTCAAATAATGGCAAATATCAGCTGGTCTTGGGTAGAACTTGATCTGTTATGTTGGGTTTTATACAATATCATAATCGTCCTACTTATCTTTTGTAGTACATTGAGTATAGCTTCGCTATAATTCCAATATTTCCAGTATACAATGTATACACAACAATCAGTAGATGTGGTATGCTTGCCAATGAGACAACTCTCTACAAAGAAAAAAGACCAAAGACACAGAAATTAACAACTATAGGTCACCGTACGGCCTTTTTATTATATAAGCTGAAAGAAGGTTCATCTTACAATTGTAATGATAAGACAAATATGCAGATAAAAAAAAGCCATACAACATGGGAAAATCTACATACTTAAAAACATTCAATTATATGAATTCGCGTGTTTCGATTCATATCAAATCAGAAAAATGTCCAGATCGTATGCTTAATGGTTTGTATATTCGAAAGGACACCTTAGTAACATTGTTTAGGAAAGGAAAAGTCATTTTCTTGCCACAAATACATACGTTTTTTTTCTCTCAAATTTTGCATAGTGGATTAATATCTTATTTTTTTTGGAAAGAAAATACTCAAAACAAACTGTTTTTCATCAATAGATAAGATTAAAAAATAAAAGTGTCATTTCTATTTTAATTGTATTGTACATGCTTAACAACATGTTTTACCAGAAAATACATAATGTTTATGCTTTATAACATTACACGAAGATAGTAAATGGTTTAAATAATTACAATTTTACATTTATCTTATAATGCTATTGACAATACTTTTCTTCGTCATTGTTACACGGATAATTTTTCGGAGCACATCTTGTACTGTCATTAGGAAGAGAAATGTTCTTTTATGTCAAGTTTCCATTCAAAAATAAGAATACATTAATATAGAAGGTATATAACTTTACAATAGACACGTATCACTGACAAACATTATAAATTAGAACACTTTAATGCTTATAAATTGTTATTTTCCAGCTAACCCTAAGCGTGATGAAACATTAAAGGGACTTGATGCGACATCCGATTGCTCGACAACAATGCCGGATACCATGTGTTACCTCTGTCATTTGGTTTGGATGTTCAACTGAGCGATATGATGTATCGGACAATATAATAATTCTGCTTAATTGTTGTGTTTACACGTCCCGATGATTTATATAAGAATTGGTATTCAAAATATACATTGACAGAATATTAAGCTGATTAACTTTTTATATATCGTCCAAGGTTAGTTTTTCAATATGGATCTTCTTAGTCTTTTTTCAACGCTGAATCTTAGTATCAATACTCTATATGAAATTATATATTTGCTTTATATATATGTTTTACACAAGTCAATTTTAGGGCCCTTTATAGCTTGCTGTTCGTTGTGACTGTGATTTGACCTATAATGGCTTACTTTTACACATTGTGACTTGGATGGAGAGTTGTCTCATTGGCACTAATACCACATCTTCTTATATCTATTTTGAATATAAGAGAAGTTACATGTTCATGATATTACAGCTTCTTTAGATAAAACTGACCTTCCTCAATTCGGTCCATTCGAATTTTTATAGCGTATCGTCTTTATCAAGGAAATTAAGGAAATAAAATGAAATGGCATATGCAACTTTATGTCAACATATGGTCTTTAACAATGTGCAAAACCCATACTGTATCGTCAGCTATAAAAGCAACCGAAATGAAAACGTATAACGAAAAAACAATGAACGAAAAATAGATATGATATATAGCAACACATGACAACCACTGAATTACGGACTTGGGACAGGCACTTGCAGAATGTGGCAGGTTAAACTAGTTTGCATACATATTTAAAAATACATAAAGTTTTGGAGTTTACTAAATAACAGCATGTAAACAAAGTAAGTTGAAATACATTTATAAACTTGGTCTGTAAAATACGTTTAAGCATTTTTAATACTTATTTTCATACTCCTTTCGCAGTTTTTCAGACATTCGTGATGCCTTTTTTAATTCTATTGAGAACTGTGTTTCACAAAAGTATTTTCAATTCGAAGTACATCTGATGGAAATTAAATCTTCATAGTGTGCAATTCACAATGTCATGAAAAATAATCAAGAAAAACGACGCCTCCCTCTCCATGATGCGTTAAAATGTCCATCCGGGATGGGAATTATATATTCTTCAATAAAAAGATGCGAACTATCTTTTTCTGCATCGTATGACTCCAAATTCTGCTTTTAAATGTTTAATATAGATTCATGAACTCCTATAAGCGGCAACTTCCGTTATTAATTGGCCATGATGCCAATAATGTTTTATTCTCATTTCATGTTGATTTATATAATAAATTGTTTTAATTTATTTTCCTTTTTGTGTTACAGACTCGCTATTATTCCATTAAGGGATTGATCCGACTAACTTATCACCTACAAGAAGTAATGGATGGCCTATAGTGTTTGCATTTATTACCTTATAACTACACTTTTACCATTTTCTAATGGTGAATATCCCTAAATTATTTTCCATTTGAAGAATCTATTAAGTTAAATAGATAAAACAGTAATTTTAACAGCATCCCATAAAATCCAACTACATGTTGTCAGTTCAAAAACAACAGCAAACTATAAAAGATATCATACTGAGAAATCAGATTTGCATTTAACAATAAAAGCACTGCTAGTTATTCCTAACTGAAATTAACTCCTCAGTGGGAAATCACAGTCAATTGTATAATGTTAGAATTATGACATTTGCATTTCATATTATACAAATCATTTAGCTTGATAAAATTGTAAATAACCCTGTAAAGTACTCTACAGAAAATTTCAAGTTGCAGCTTTGAAAAAAGTCCGTTTAGCATTGGAGTTCATAAATATTGCAGCATACATGTATATAACACTGTCTATTGTACATTTCTTACCACTACTGACATTCAAAAGTAAAATCACAAAAACACTGAACTCCGACTAAAATTCAAAACAGTTAGTTCCTAACCAAATGGCAAAATCAAAAGCTGAAACACATCAAACGAATTCATAACAACTGTCATATACCTAAATTGGTACAGGCATTTTCTTATTAAGAAAAAGGATGCATTAAACCTGGTTTTATAGCTAGCTAAACCGCAAAGCGTTTGTGAATTTAGAATGTTATTTCAGAATCTCATTTTTGTTAGCTAGACGTATTCTAATGATGACCATCCCAAGCTTTGAGTGCAGAAACATTCAAATATTTTCGGGTCCTATGAGGTAATATGGTATGCGTGGTTGCATGGTTGTTTTGTTATAACAAAATAGTAACAGTGAAGATTCGAAAAAAAACCTTTATGAATCTTTTCTGTCAATTTGAATTTATCTACTTTCTTATTATATTGCCATTATCCAATATGATAAGTCTTTTGAGAGAGCATCGATGTACTATTAAAACGTCTTTGATTGACGACTTTTAAAAATTTAGAACTGTTTAACTGAGAAAAATACTCAATGCAGACATAAATTAACCGTTCTGGCTACAAATTCATTTATCAACAATTTATGTTGATTGAAACAATTTTCATAAGCACACATATGTGCGATTAGACCTGTTACGGGTTGAATAATTTATGAAAAATAAACACAAAACAAAAAATGAGAAATGATACGAAACATAAAAAAGTTATAAAAAAGAACCAACAAAAACAAATATATTTAACAAAAGAAAATTGGCAACTTTCAGACGCAAGTATTTTTATTAAAGGTGATCTACACTGTAATCAACATTCTTCTACGAAATCTGTTGACCATTGGAGTATAATCTGGAAACACATCTTTAAACTGCTTATGGATTTGGTTGAGAACTATACCAGACAATGAGATAATCTTTAAGAATCAGACACTATCTCTACATATATACTCCCAGGATTCATAATGGATAAGGAATGCTGACCAAATGTACATTCGTTTTGAAATGTTCATCCAAAGATGAAGAGCTTTATCGTCCGTTACTAAAAGGAATACTCAAATTAAGTCAATGTCCATACACACACCGTAGTTTCACATGATTTCCCCCAAAAGCTCTATGAAACCTCTTTTCAGTTATTTTACAACTAGAATATACTATAATTCTATAAACAATCATACTGAGCTTCCGAGTAAGTACATTAAAATACTTTTAATAGGCGTGTGAATTAGATGCTGAACTAATTCTCTAAGACATGTACGAGTACATACAATCTACGTATCCCACTTCAAGTAATTGACATCACCATCATTACACTAGAAATTTGTTTCGTAAAAAGGAATGGGTACTAAAAAATAGAATGAAATTCAAAACAGTGTAGCTGTGGCCATTGATTGACACATTAAAATCATCCATTGACTGGGACAATTTACGTGAACGTTTGTCTGTAACGACCACTGTTCACGACGTACCTACGATAGACATTTAAACTGTGGGGTCACCAAAGGTTTCTTAACGCCTTTAATTATAAAATAATTCGAAAAATTAATCAGGAATAACCTTTTTGTTTTGATTTATATAATTGATATAAATCAAAATATCGTGTTATTTCTGATTAATTTTTCGAATTACTTTATTTAGGTGTTGAGAACCTTTGGTGACCCCATAGTTTACGTGTCTTTAAAAAGTACATAGTGAGCATTGGTCGTTACATACAAACGTTCACGTAAATTGTCCCAGTCAATGGATGATTTTAATGTGTCAATCAATGGCCACAGCCACACTGTTTTGAATTTCATTCTAACTTCGTTTTTAGTTTGTAACCCAAATTTTCTTCTTTTTTTCTTCTTAATTGACGTTTGAACACCGGTATACTACTGTTGCCTTTAATCAGATACATGTTATCAAAGGTACCAGGATTATAATTTAGTACACGAGACGCGCGTTTCGTCTACATAAGACTCATCAGTGACGCTCATATCAAAATATTTATAAAGCCAAACAAGTACAAAGTTGAAGAGCATTGAGGATTCAAAATTCCAGAACATTATGCCAAATACGGCTAAGGTAATCTATGCCTGGGATAAGAAAATCCTTAGTTTTTCGTAAAATTCAAAGTTTTGTAAACAGGAAATTTATAGAAATGACCACATTATTGATAATCATGTCAACACCGAAGTGTTGACTACTGGGCTGGTGATACCCTCGGGGACGAAACGTCAACCAGCAGTGGCATCGACCCAGTGGTGTAAATAGTTATCAAAGGTACCAGGGTTATAATTTAGTACACCATGTTATTTCTGTTAAGAAGGGGTAATTTATACTTATCAACCCTCCCTGGTTATTTTTTTTTTTATGAAACTGACATTCTCAAGATGCTTGTGTTTATTTACGTCTTTATTGTTACGTGGTAGGAAATTCTGTTGAAACCAACTGTGTATCTGTTTACCAAACGTGTTCCTTCATCTAACGCATACCTCATAATGCATCATCTCTCATAATAGAAACTAGCATCAGTTAAATGAAACGAGTTTCTAGACTATGTTGTACGCGTTTACTAGTATTTCATAATGATGATCGGTTGAAACTAAACAACAGAGAGTATTTCAGATTAAAATGGTAAATAAACCATTTCTATGAAGCAACATCCAAAAAACGTCTGTATACGGTGAATATAGCTTTAAAATGGTACGATATGACAAAACCTGTATTTCTAATTTTAATTCATTGATCAAGGGATGCTGTATACAAGGAAGCTATTCAGGCAAAATCTCCTAATGGAAAAGTTTAGTCATCTTTAAATTATTTAGTGAGAGAACATCCTTTTTATAGCGGAAGTAAAGTTTGAGGATGCTACCAATTTCTTTTCTTTTCCTTAGAAGTTCAGCCTCATATGAATAAAAGAAAAAATCAACAGTAAGAGGGACACAGTTTTTTTTATGAAACTCTTTCAATTTGTCATTCAGTTTGGAATGGCGATTACTTGTGTAAAGAATAAAAAGTCAAATGTTTTAATACTATTGCGAGATGAAAGAGATTTAGATTGTACGTACTATAAAAGATCTTTTGAATTTTAGTATCCGAATTTGATTCACTTCATCCCCTGGAATACATGTACAGTTAACTCTCGTTGTCTCGAACTCGGTTGACTCGAAGTTTTCACGTGGTCCCGAACTTTGTTCCATATATATGTATGTATTTCGACTCCTGATGAGTCGAAATTGGATGAGTCGAAATTTCGGTTGAGTCGAACTAAATTTACGATCCCAAGGTTAACAAAAGCATTCAAAATTCATTATTTATCTCGAACTAATACACATATGTCAAAACATGACCTCCGGTATGTAGTTAGTTTCACAATAACATTGAACACCGGCTTTGATTGTTGATAAATGTGATATTGATAATTTAAAAAAAGAGTTTTCATGGAGCACTTGGAAGACCCATCAATATACATTTGTTTGTAATGACACTTATGAAGTTAAGCCAGCCAATACAGTAATGGAAGATCATCTTTGGTCGAAATTCCAAAGAAACATAGAGCAGATCTGTGATTATTTAGGATTTCCTCTTTGGTAAGTGTCATGGGAGTTTCCAAGTGAATTATTAACACCTAATTCATTTATCCATCAGTTTATGTAATGTGACTTACGAACAAACATAATGTTGTTTATGGTTTTATCCGTGGGGACAGCAACATATTTGGCATGTAAGTAGGACAAGTGTTTTGGGTCTTTAAAGATTGGTAAAGCTTTGTATTGATAGAGTCATTTAGTTTCTTAATTCTGATTTGTATTTACGACCTCACAGCATTAATTCATTCGAAAAGAGTATCCATGTTTCCTTTTTCACGTTTAGCCTATATCTTTGCATAATCATCGACTGAATCCATGAATATTTTGAAGTTGTGTTTCCATTGTCCATTCGTTTTTTATGTGTTTTATCATTTGATTTTGCCATGTGATTATGGACTTTCCGATTGGATTTTCCTCTGAGTTCGATATTTTTGTGATTTTACTTTTTTCCAATTAATCGATTTATGCTCACGATTACACATTTCGCAGGTTCATGTAAATGTTACTGACAATTTTAAAGTAAACGATAATAATATAGCTAGCCCTATTATATATGTAAGGGGGAGTAGCACTGGTGTAGTCAGAAGGTTTAGACTTGAAATCGTCAATATTGAGATCCTGCCACAAGTGTTTGTTATTAATAAAAGAATAGTTGAAACTGCTTTGGTATAGATATAAAAATTATAGATACAGACTGGTCTTTATAATAGAGAGGTATGTTCGAGTGAACTAATTTATGAGAATAGTGTCCAAAATAGATATCACCAAATTTAACTTAAGACAGAATTCTAAACCTTTGATAAGACCAGTGCGGCTGTATATAAACCTGGAATCACCACTTTTTCTTTGTTGCGAGGTTCTCAGTCTTCTGTGTGGTGGTTTGTTAACTGGTCTTTGTATTTTCTTTATGGTATTAGTGTTTTTCTTTGACAGCTTTTGTTGTCCCTTTGATATCTTCTCCATCTTTCGTCTCTCATATCACTTGTAACAGCAAGTTGACTATTTGAAAGTACCTGTTTTGTGATTGCAAAACAATAATTTTTTATTCAATTATCCACGAAACTCATTACTATATGACAACTTCCTCTGAGATTGAAAAGATCGCATTTTCGCTCCTTTCTTGATCGTTGCACATGTTTGCTAGGAAATACATTCCACTTTATGTTTATATCTAAGTGTCATCAAAACACATAGAAAAGATACATTTTTAATTCAATTTGACGTAAAAAGTATTATTTCTTCATACACTATGACATTTTTTGGAAATCTACTAAGCAAAATTGTTTTTGCATCTACTGAATACTTTTAAAACAACTGAAGGATATATTATTCAGTCTGCAAATAACTTACACAGAGCAATTCATATTACAAAAACTATGAATTCGGGAATGATAAGTAGCACCTTTCAGTGGTTTCTCATCAAGTATATGTTTGAGTCGTGGAAATATATTTATCAAAAAATTAAATATATAGAAAATCGAAATGTTTTCAAACGATTACTGTAAGTGGTAGTATTTTTTATACACATACACCGACTGTGCACTGTTTGAATTCTATCTATTATTGTACAATAAGTTATTATTTTTTTTCATTGTCACCGTATAGACATTTCAAGTTGTTTTTCTTCAAAATTATACAATGAACACACATGTCTACAAAACAAGCCATTACAAGAGGTACCGTGCGTTAACTCTTTGTGTCCAAATTCGTAACGCTAGATTCTGATATTATAAACCATTTCTAAAGACATTATAAACCTCTCTGATGTTGTCATTGTATGCTGTATTTATACTTATAGAATGGTTACTACGATTGATTGCGTCAACTTTCTTGTTTATTAAACATCCATGAAAATTATTACGCTTTAACAACTCTTTCTCAAATATTAATAGTTAATTCTCGTAGTTTGTTTTTACAAATGTTGCACATGCATGTTTGCTACGTGATATATTTAATCGTATAAACAGCGTCATCAAAATCGGAAGAATTAGAAAAAAGTAAAATCACAAAAATACTGAACTTATAGGAAAATCTACTCGGAAAGTCAATAATCACACGGCAAAATCAAATAACAAAACACATCAAAAACGAACGGACAAGAACTGTCATATTCCTGACTTGGTACGGAATTTTCAAATGTAGAAAATGGTGGATTAAACCTGGTTTTATAGCGCTAACCGATTGAACGATTGTATAACAAACGAACTATTTTCGCATGTAATCGTTTTGTACTCTGTTATTGCATGATGTGTTGTATTGGCCAGACGCTTAACTATGTAAATTCATACCGTCTTGCTTATTAATGCAACAATTGATAAAGACTGTCATCTCTATTTCATGATTCATGTGTTCATAATAAACGTGTTTGATATTTCTTTGCGATTCCTTGTTGTTAAAATAAAACGTTCCATTGTATATGGTGCTGTAAATATACCAATAAGATCATATAATACATCTTTTATGCACCATACTGTTTATCATACATTGTATATGCCTTTATGTAAGCCTTCCTAATATGTAAGTAACACTACAGTGAATATGTCATCGTACGAACATTTTTGGTTCGAGCAACTCTGAAGTGTCATTAATTGTCGAATCGCACATCTGGTGCAGAAAATAAAGCAACAGTGGTATACCGCTGTTCAAAAGTCATAACTCGGTTGAGAGAAAACAAATCCGGGTTACAAACTAAAACCGAGGGAACCACATCAACTACAAGAGTAAACATTGGTACCATTATTGTTATAAATACTCACTTTAATTGTAATTGTACATTGTAGTCGTTTAAAATAGATGATGCACTATCGTTTTGTCACAATACAGCCTTATTGCTATCTGAGCGAAACACACTGTAAAAAATATCAAAATACAGTTCAACGTAAACGTAGGATGCGAACTTTGCATTTTGACAATTCAGTTCATCTTTAATGAAGGAAAGTAAATATCGTGATTGCGTATAACTGTTGTGTAGTACATCCGTTATACATAAAAAAAAAGTTGAAGAAAAAAAATGTGTGAACAAAACAAACAGACATGATAGGTAAAAATGTTACAAATAGGGGTACAGCATTTAGCATTGTGCTACTATAGTATATTCATAATCACTACATTATGTATAAAAACCAAACAAATATGCCAACAACAAACAAAAAAAAAACGGCACTTATCAGTGAATGTTACAATAATGATTGATGTCAATGAAGGATTCTAATTGTTGTAATCGGTACGTAGTGAGGTAAAGACCATAAAAAGAAAATATACAAATTTTCATCATAAAGATAACATAATGCAGTAAGCTGTAAAGTGAAAGGCATCGGTAATACAGAAGTCCAATATCGTGAGTATGTAAAAAATTGTCAATGCAGAATCTGTACAGTCGTTGCTTTCACTAAATATTTCACATTACAACTAGATATGGCATATAAACCACAAAAATCCAGAAGTAAAATATACATATGGAAAAAGTCAAACTACACAATGCAAAGAAGGAATTCAAACGTTTATACCAACTCTCAAGATACAAAAATTAATGTAGAATGTGTGGCAGCCATTTAACACAGCCATACAAGCAACCATAGAGAGGAGAATACTATGAAATAACGCAAGGATACAGCTATTAGGCGCAAAATAAATCAGAAACAAAAAATTCAACCAGAGGGCCAGTAAAAACTAAAAGGAAAAGAGACATGGCTAGGTACTAGAGACCACAACAAGAAGTACAACGGGAAATCAGACATGCAAATAAGAAACACACGGAGGAGGTCAGCTCTGATTATAAAGACAACGCTACGAAATTCCGGTCATATACAAACATCAAAGGCTAAGATTGGACAGGAGTTGTATCAATAAAAAATAAAATGGGATTTCTCCAAAGTGACAATAAGAGCTGACAAGTAAAATGATCAATTTCAGTCATTAGATAAAAAGTTAAAACCGTAAAGGGAGAAGTCCATACTCCATCATGAAGGTTATCAAAATTAGCACTTATGCAGTTCACAAATTGTTTAAAAATCTTGAACAATACAATCTTTTATACTGAAACTAGGCAGATGTAGACCAAATTTCTCCTATTATTACAATATAATGCTACCCAATTTTGAACTTCATTTCTATGTAGCAACATTCCAGCAGCGCCTACATCACATGATTTCCCTGACAAAGGATTGCTGCTCACAAGGAAGCTATTAAAGCAAGAGTTCTAAATGGTGAAGTTTAATTCCTAAATTGTACGGACAAGTTGTTGGTTGACCGTTATGGAATACCCGTTTCATTGATGATAGCGTATATGTCCCTGAAGTTGTTACTACGATCCCTGCCCTTTTCCCGAATGTGACCTACCGTAATGGATTTATTACCGGGTTTATATTAACATGAGCAACACGACTGGTGCCACCTATGGAGCATGATCTACTTACCCTTCCTGCGCACATGAGATCACCCGAGTTTTTGGTGAGGTTTGTATTTAGTATTTCAGTCTTTAATTTTCTATGTTGTGTTTTGTTAACTATTTTTTGAACTACTGTTTAAAATTGAGAATGGAAATGGGGAATGTGTCAAAGAGACAACAACCCGGCCATAGAGAAGACAACAGCAGAAGGTCACCAACAGGTCTTCAATGCAGCGAGAAATTCCTGCACCCGGAGGCGTCCTTCAGCCGGCCCCTAAACAAATATATACTAGTTCAGTGATAATGAACGCCATACTAAACTCCAAATTGTACACAAGAAACTAGATTTAAAAATAATACAAGACTAACAAAGGCCAGAGGATATTTGTCTGTTTGTCTTTTTCATTTTTATTCATTGTGTTGTCTGTTTGAATTCATCCACAGAAAGTCTTTCCAAAACCTGTTAAAGCGGCTGCATAAGTATCAATTATAAGACCTACAGTTGAATATTCATGCACAATATGAGATCCATCAATCCAAAATAAGATCAACGCAATAAAACAACTACAGAAAAGAGCAGCAAGATTTGTGAATAAAAACACCTGGCTGTGTGACAATTATTGTCAAGAATTTAAAGTGGGAAAGCCTTCAAGAGCAGAAGGCCACCAATAGTTTTAATAAAATGGACGCCACACTAACCTCCAACACATATAAATGAACTAAAATTAAAAAAAAAACATTTAAGACTATTTAAGGCCAGAGGCATGTTATTCAAGATCCAGCATTGCTTATTTAGGATACTTGCCATTTTTATACCAAAACAACTTTACTCTTAACACGAGTTACTATAAATAGTATTACTATCATCAATATTTAGATTGGATGCATAAAATGCTTATAGATAAATTTATGAAGTTTTTACTGCAACTATAATTCATTTCATAATTTTTATTTCAGAAGTTTCAAAATATAGTCTGCATAGTTTGATTTTGACACATATGCGTATAGTAGGAACTATTTTTTAAAAATATGTACTACTAGGTGTACTTTCCAGTATGTTTGTTTACGAGGTCCGATTTGGTGGTGTTACATCTAACAGAGTCTATTTGATTATATTGTTGTAAAAAATTCCGCCGAAGTCGGTTCTATGGCCCTTTTTTAACATGGAGTGAGGTGAGAGGTTCTTTTTTGCTTTCGTACAAGGCTTCGCTGTTTCTTTGAGATGAAGAACAGCAATAAAAGCTCTATTCCTTTGCTTTTTGTTCTTTCAATTGAACGATCATAGATCACATTAAGGAAAAATCACACAAAGTGTAGGAATAAGATCAAAAACCCATCAACAAGTTCCTGAACTTAACTTTTGACCTTTTGAAACCGAAAGTTTCAAATGACGGAAAGCCATCTAGTGGTCGACAAACAGTCCTCAACAAATGACAAGAGTATATATCAGTTTATTCATAATGAATTTATAAAAAAGATAAATATAAATTCATAAAATTTATATAGAGCGTTGCAAGATTAGACTAACACCACTATATGACTAAATATTCTTTCAGCATAACATCTGGTGTAGAATATTATCATAATTTGCTATTCTAATATAGGTATTTTTGTAGTTCAGTTGTAATTCATTGTATAAAAAGTCAAATTTTATTCTCAATTGCAAACTGATAGAGTTGTAATTCCCAGCTTAACTTCGCTTTAGCTAAACAACTGGTTTTTGCTGTATAATTCTTGGCGTAATGTAATCATTCAAGTACAACATGTTTAATATCCACAACAATATTTTCACCTATGCTTTAAGAATATTTATGAAACTGTTCAAGGATGTTATATCATTTATTAAATAAGGATCATGATTTCAAATGCATATATATTTTCCTTCATTACACTAATCCTTTGTAGAATAATATATTATAGATTTGTTTATATAAATAGTGTAAAAGTACATTATACACTACTATAATCGAAGAAAATATTGACCTTATCAATTTTATACGTAGTCTGTATACCTTGTCGTCTGTTTGGCATGCTGTTGCGATATCATACCAATATCCACTAAGGGCTGAATATTCCACATGTAAACTGATAAAAACACTTGCGTCCGAAAAAAGTAAAATCACAAAAATACTTAACTCCGAGAAAAATTCAAAACGGAAAGTCCCTAATCAAATGGCAAAATCAAAAGTTCAAACACATCAAACAAATGGATAACAACTGTGATATTTCTGACTTGGTGAATTGAGCCTGGTTTTATAGCTAGCTAAACCTCTCACTTGTATGACAGTCGCATCAAATTCCATTATATTGACAATGATACGTGAACAAAACAAACAGAAATAATAGGCAAAAATGTCAAAAATACAGCAGTCAACATTGTGTTATAATCTTAATCACTAAAAAAAATCATACAAATATGTAACAAAGAAGCACAAAATGGCATATATATACCAAGCATATTAGCACACGCTTTTCTTGATTTACCTTCATCCAAGAAACGCTCCAACCCCAAAATATGAAGACCAGGTAAACATGTTTAAAATTTAATACATGCATATTCGGAGAGCTATATAACAAACATCAAAATGACAGTGGAACTATTTCAATTTGGGAATAACTAAAATTTAAATCGAAAGGTAAATGTTCATAAATTTGGACATTTCAATAATCAATTGATTGCAATTTCAAATAAATTAAGAAGAAAGGTAATGAATTTTATATGCTCAGCACTCTATATGTATTTTTGTATTAGTTTCTTAGTTTTATAATAGTCACTGTTAAACCTTCGCATGTCCGGTATACGGTCGCGTAAAGAACCGAAAAAGATATATACAAAAAATAATCGACCCTAAAATACTATGTCTGGATATTTTAAGGGCCGATATTGTCCGCCAACAAACACAATGGTTTTTTTCCGCAATTCCGACCAATCAATTTTGAAAACATTGTTCCCTTTAAACAACAAATCTGGTTTTGATTTTAGTCGTAGCCTGTGGGCTGTAGAACAAAGCATAGAAACGGTGAAGCCAGATTATGAAAGGTAGGAAAAAAGTCCCAAACGATGTGTTTTAGATGTAAAGCATGTTATTCTTTGTTTGAAATTTTGTATGCAAAGTATGTCAAATAAGAATGAATCTTAAGGATGTACTTAGGTGAGGTTTTGGAATTTGTGTCAAATGTTCGGACTCCTAGCTTGGTGTTTTTCCATACAATACAATGTAAAATATTTTGCCCCATAACACCCATTTATTTTTTTCATATAAGACTTAATAGCTCATGAAAGGTCATTTACCAAAATTTTAGAAGATTCTTGATTTTCTTTCTTTTGTTTTGAGACCCAAATAATACCAATGCAAATATAAGACTAGAATTGCCATTGCAAGCAATAGCGGATGTCATCCTTCCCCCCATTGCCACTAAGCGGTAGCCATTTCAAAACAACTTAACAGTGAATGCAGATCTATGAATTGCGATATATCTTTCTGTAAATTTTCAGTACAATAAGAGCATTGTCAAAAGTTTCACATTTCTGCTGTTTCCATGGCAACGGCAGCCATTTTGAAAATTCCAAAGTCAAAAGTCTCATTTATACATGCCAGTTGACAATAATATTAAGTTTCATTAAGTTTGAAGCATTTTGAAAATATTGACATTTCTGCTCTTTCCATGGCAACGGTGGCCATTTTGGAAATTCCAACTCCAAAAGTCTCATGCAGACTTGACAGTCAACAATCATATTAAGTTTCATTACCTTTTGAGCATTTTGAAATTTTTGAAATTTTTGACATTTTGGCTGGTTTCTATGGTAACACAGACCATTCCAAATTTCTAATGGCAGATTCCACATTGGTACATGGGAGGGAACATACCATCAGAGTTTCAATGGATTTGACCTACCATTTTAAGTAAGTAAATGCCACTTTTTAAGGTTTTTAAAGCGTTTTGACCATTTTTGCCTTGTTTCCATGGTAACACAAGACATTTTCGAAATTCCAACGCCAAATTCCACATCTACCAAAGTTGCTCATCGTTATGCTAAAGTTTCAAAAAATTTGGAGCATTTTGATATTTTGGAAATTTTTGGTGTAGTATCCATGGCAACATAGTAGTTCCAATGAATGCCATAAATCATCCAATAGAAGTATATAGTGGGCACCTACATTGTATCAAAATATAATGATTCTGTGTTTAAGCATCTCCAAATTATTCACCAAAACCCAAAAATTGAATTTTTCACATTTGTTCCGTTTCCATGGAAACGGCAGCCATTTTTAATGGTCTTATGACCTACTGCAACCCGGAATTTTGTGTTCCTCATTATAGTCAACTATCATTAAGATTGGTTCTATTGTCTCCAAGAAAACTGCCGGACAAAATCATTGGAAGAATAATAATAATAATAGTAAAGAAACAGAGGAAAAGCAATATGTCACCCGACATTGTCGATCGGGTGACATAATAAAAGTCCGAGTCAGCCTTTTCCCGCCATATTTTTAATCTCAAATATCTGGAAAAGGAGGTCCATGACCTATCAAATATTTTTAGCTTATCTTTATCCTTAATTGATGCTCTACCAGCTTATAGTATCAATTTTAATTTGTTAATTTATTAATTTTTACCTAACCTCACCTAAGTACATCCTTAAGCTTCAGTTAAGTGGAACCTAGGTTGCATGTTACACAAGTTGTTGTTATGTAAACAAATTCTCTCAAATGTTGTTCGAAATTCTATATACCAAGATAGGACAGTTGTATACACTTCCGAAATGGTTTGCATTATCATGTATATAGTTTTTTTTCTGATATTTAGCCTTGTTGAAGCGCAAATGTGGAACCTTATTTAAAGTGAATGTGTCTCTAACGAACACAATTAAAAGTCATAATAGTCTTGTTGACTTATTGCAAGTGAATGCAGAATATATTCAAAACAAAACAGATTCCATTCCATTTACAATAAAGATGTTATTTTGACGAAGATCCTTTTTACTGTTATATTTAATTTTACAGACTAAAGGAACATAGAATTTAAACTAGATAAATGTGAGCCGAAAATTGTTCCTATTTGTAGTTTTTACTTTTTCAATAATTGTGTTCATGGTTCCAACACCTGTGATATGTATTTACGAATTTATTCGTCAAATACAGGTAACATATTTATATTACCCCGCAATATGGCATATGATTTATGAATGAAAACACCTCTGTGTACTCATGATACATTTTATTTAATGACTGATTTCATAGAGTTGAAAATTGGCAATAAATAAACCCATTTTGCTACCTAATGAAGCAGAAGTGTAAGTATTTAAGATCAATGACAACTGAGGTTTCGTACATTAGAGTACAAAAGACTCCATCTGTATCTGTCCACTCGATTGGTTCGAATTCAATGTATATGTGAACAAATGTTAAAGATGCTACAATATTCAATTGGTAGCACTGGTATTCCTGGAGCGAGACACGCAACAGCTACTATTAGACGGTTCAAATGCCATTTTAACAAATTAAATAGAGAGGTCATGTGACATCTTATTAGATATGAAATCTTGATCAAATCAATAAATAAGATTGGTTTAATTTCTGAAAAGTTACCTGCAGTTCTTGCAATATGTTTCAATGTTCGACTTACCAGATTTATAAACAAGGTCTTCAACATTACAAATGTAATAAAAAGACTTCTTACTACAATAACAACATAAAACTTTTTAATTTCTAAAAACAGATATTAAATGAAATATTTTAAAAGGCCTCATTATATAAAGACTGTGATATGTCAAGAATTAATTTACTAAATGTATATCTAGACTATTGATGTTTTTGTCGAATCAAAATATAAACTAAAATACAATTATGTAGATAACTAGAAATAGGGCTAATTTACATGAATCTCTTTCAGTAGTAGGGTAAAAATTCTCAACACCTACTGAAAATTGACAATTTAAAAGTGTAAATAATTATACCTATTAAAGATTTTACAATAATTTTACACGTTGTCAATAAATAGAATTGTTATTCGGTGCTGTACATGTGTATTGTTGTTTAAAAATGTCTTGTGACACAATAGCGCATCTCTTGCATGAATGTTTTTTTCTAAATTTTGTATCGAAGGACTTCCTTTATGATATAAATGTTAACTGCAATCGTTCATTGTTTTTTTTATTAAGAAAAAAGATAATCTTAAAAATTAGCTTGATGCAATAAACAGTCAAATCATTGGCATAAACCACAATATGACATATATTCTTTGTGTCCATTATATTAAACGGTCAATAAAATCTTCACTCTATATCCAAAGAGTTGACAGTGCGTCGCATAATAAGCAAACAAATTATAATCTCCAATCGCTAATGTTAGTACAATAGTTCTCTAAACGTCACTATTGCGTGTATATATTTACATTTAGGATTGGTATAATATGTTTAAAATAAAAAAAGTGAAAATAAATCTCTTTAATATCACAATTCTGGCAATTAAGTTCCATATTATTGCAAAATAATTGCTACAATTGTGCTCGTTGTTTGATATGTATCTTTGCACGAGAAGTTGATTGACATGCGCCGCTGCTTTTACCTGTAATTTTGCTCATACGAAGCCCTTCAAAGCATTCAAATCTGATGATAATTCAACATTTGGTATCATCAAAGATTAAACGGGGCACGATAACCAGCAATAAGCAATCATTATTATTTCACTTTACAATTTCAAAATTAGTGACACCGGAAGTTTATGTTTTCAATTGTAGAACATTGCTACTTCCGGTTCCAATTGTGAAGCAACTTTGTTTTGAGAAACTGTCACTGGCGGGACTTTGTTTCTCAATTAAATAGGCTTGTTAGCATGATGTATATCGCATTAATTATAGTTATTATGGTAAACTTCTAGGGACATTTAGGTCAAATTGGCATTTTAAACTTCTCGGAAGAGCAAATTTGATGAAAGGAGTTTTGGACAGTTACAATTAAGCGAAGCAATTGTCTGTTATTGAGCCACTTCTCCCGTAATTTATAATGTTTTGCTGTCATTCATTGCAATGCATGGTTTGTCGAGTCACTGTTTAAACAGAAACGTACTATTTAAGATAATTATTAGCCTTTGTTATTACTTCCCACTTCGCTTGAAAAATATAAGTCTATACTTAACTAAATCTATATTTAATAGTATATTAAACGTTTAATGAGATAATAAAACAGTCTTCATTCAGATTGTGAAAAGGCATAATTTATAACATGTTCATAAAAGTTTGACAAGTACGGTATAAAAGATTTGGCAAAAAAATATGATTTAGCGATTTTCCATCTATTCAGTCAATCAAAAATACAATTTAATCCAATTTGACGCCATGAAAGAAATAAAAACACTAAATGGCTTGCAAATTGACCGGTATTAAGTTATATTAAGACATTTATGTCATATTGCTCTGCCATGATTATGTCACCAATTTTCATGAAAAATAAAGTATCAACGTCCTTATTTAAAGCTTAGAAATCGTGGCTCACCTAATTTCAGTAAGGAATGTATGGATTTATATTTGGTAAATGTGACTTCTTTTGCTATAGTATCGAACTATTATATGGTTTCGTAATTTTGGCATACCCAACATTTAGACTTTTATACATATTTCTTTATTGACTTAATTATGATAGAAAATTCGTTTCCGTTGTATAATATAAAAAAGAAGATGTGGTATGATTGCCAATGAGACAACTATCCACAAAAGACCAAAATGACAAACTAGGTTATATATATATATAAAAAAGTTGTCTTTTTAAATATTCAGTCTGCTGCAATATCATGATAACAATATAACCAGTTCAAGGACAAATAACATCTGTTAGATGCAAATGTACTCTTTATTATGAATTTATTACGATACAAAAAATGTATTTACTATGCCAAAGAGTTTCTCAGACAGATCCAAATATTTTAAACCTTGTCAAGGGATTCGGGTATGTCACATGACAATTTCCTTTCTAGAATACGCAAATCAAATATTCTGACCTGGCATAAGTAATTGTTTGAGGAATAGACTTAGTACATGCATGCAAATTTAACCTGAAAACTTGTGTCTCAAATTGAGGTCAGGGGGAAATGAACGATTCATACAAACTATCATGGTTTATCGTGAACGGTTTTTGCAATTGTTTGACAGAAAAGCGATACTATATTTCGCATCCTGCGAGGTTTTCGTTGCAGTAGAAACAAATTCCAAGAGATTACATAAATCACTGGGACCAAGTGTTCATGCTTGACCCTTCAATCAGTACCGCCTGTGTTTCTAAAAGAAGAGTACTTAGAAATTCAGCAGCATCAGACACATATTTTCTTCTTCTTCTTGCTTTGTGTACCATTCTTTCTAGTCGTTTTAAAAACAAGATATATAATACTTCCCAATGAGACAACTTTATTCGTTTCTGGAGTGGCGCATTCATGTACATGTATGTCTAGTGTTTTTATGTGTTCAGTTATCACATTTTGCGCGAAGCTACCTCTTATAGGAATTCGTCGAATCAATTTGGTCAGACCAGAATTAATTAAGCTCCGTTGTGAAAAACTCTGTTCTCATAGTTCATTGTGCAGTCGATACCAATGCTTGTGGACTTCCAGGTTCAGAGTAGTCTGTACAGTACTTCGGTACTGGCATGATTTTATAACAAATTTTTACAAAGTTATTTTAAAATGAATTATCAAGAAACTAATGTTTCAACTCCCTCGGACAAAGATATATGTAGTTTGATTGGCTATTATTTTTATGTCCATTTTATTCAACTCTTTCGGTTCTTACACATCATTGGCTTTCAAAAATTCGGATTTGAGCGATCCTGACTAAAGAAAGAAAAAAAGCACTTCTTACGCAAAAAAGATATATATTGTTGTTTTCATACTAGATCTAGTTTTTTAAAAAGTAAAATCACAAAAACAATGAACTCCTAGAAAAATTCAAAAATGAAAGTCCGTAGTCCAATGGCAAAGATGCTAAGCAGGTATATATAGTTCAAATTTTCAATCCTTCTACTGAAAGTATTTCTGTCTTTTAAAACTTGTTTGAAAAACTTGCTGAAAAAATAATTATCGTATGAAATACTGTATAATGGAAAAGACCTTAATTGCTCAATCTTATAATAAGAATTCTTACATTTATGATATCGAAGTATAGGAAACTACATTATCTTTTATAATCAAATTATATAAAAGCAACATGAAGACTGACTGATAAAAACACATAACACTATTTTACGATATCAACGTTAAGGAAACTTTAATCATAATACCATCTGTGGTCTTTGGTTGTACCATATTTATTTTGGATACTATTATGCTGATATTAACATGTATTATAATGGATAATTATAAAAATTTCTGTTATTTAGAGTCTTAATTACATTCTATTATAACAATGCATCATGGGTAACATCTTGGTATATTACCACTATGGAGTCGTCTGTATAATAATGTACAAGTAGATTATCCCCGTTCAAATTGACGACCATTCAAATGTCAACGTGATTGTCTTCATCGATGTCACTGCAGTGTGTTACCCGTCCGTGTAGTGCAATAGCCCTTGACGTCAGAAAGAAATGTGCACGAAAACAGATTATAACAAAAGTCAACTTTTAATGAAAAAAGTGTCATAAATTCTGAAAAAAAGATAACTTAAATGTAGATGCAGTTAACAAAATTGTAACCTCACAAACAAATTAATTCAAGACATTTTTGTGCATGTTTTGAAGTATACATCATGTTGTAAATTTTAAATTAGGTTTCATTCGAATGCTTCCACTGCTTCAAAACAAATTACAGCATACTAGTTTTTATATGTCTCTTGATTAGCAACATGTCTCAAGGTTTTACCATGATGACGATCTGAAGAAATGATATATCGTAACGAATGCACTTATTCACTTTTATCAATTCCTGACATTTAGAGCTTATCATATTGTATATACACATTGTTATTTTGTATCATTTTGGTTTCTGTGTCATTGTTGTACAGTCAACTTTGTTTTCATGTACAATATTTCGCGCAGGCCAGGCTGTCAAATCTTCTGTCTGGAATTGCACGTACTTATTTTTCTTGATTTATTTTTGTATGTATATCTCATTTTATTTACATCTAACCGGGGTTTTATTTTCCGTTCGTTCATATAAAAGTTCTGTAAGATTTGGTGTCACGATATCTCAGTAGCCTGGGTTCGAATCCCTGCCAGGGAAGAACAAAAAATTTGCGAAAGCAAATTTAAATTCGTCCGTTAATAAATTTTGAAATTATTATAAAACTAAGGTTTCAACTCCCTCAGGCAAAGTTGGCTTGAGATGAATTTAGCTATTTATTTTAGGAATTTTTGACATATAGCTCTTCAACGATTTTCGGTACTTATCTATCTTCGGATTTCAAATGTTTGGCTTTGAGCGTTCCTGATGAAGGTAAATCCAGAAAAGCGCTTCGGACGCAAGATATTAATAAACGTGTTGTTTTCAATTTTACAGATCTAACATTGTTGGGTTGATGTTTAGACGAGTTGTATATATATATGTTCCGGACCATATGAGTATTTGGACTATTCGAGTATGGTCGGACCATATGAGTATATACTCGTTTGGTTATAAACGGTCCGGACCATATGAGTATATACTCGTTTGGTTATAAACGGGTCGGACCATATGAGTATTTGGACCATATAGTATGAAATTCAAAACAGTGTAGCTGTGGCCATTGATTGACACATTAAAATCATTCATTGACTGGGACAATTTAGATGAACGTTTGTATGTAACGACCAATGCTCACTATGTACTTTTTAAAGAAACTTAAACTATGGGGTCACCAAAGGTTTTCAAAACCTAAATAAAGTAATTCGAAAAATTAATCAGAAATAACACGATATTTTGATTTATATCAATTATATAAATCAAAACACAAAGGTTATTCCTGATTAATTTTTCGAATTATTTTATAATTAAAGGCGTTAAGAAACCTTTGGTGACCCCACAGTTTAAATGTCTATCGTAGGTACGTCATGAACAGTGGTTGTTACAGACAAACGTTCACGTAAATTGTCCCAGTCAATGGATGATTTTGATGGGTCAATGAATGGCCACAGCTACACTGTTTTGAATTTCATACTAAATATTTTTTTTCAATATGCATTAGAAGCGTTTCAATAATACAATAAACTTTATAATTCAAATGCTACATCAACATTTAATATTGATGCCATTGATATAGTTTTCATCGCTATTTGTATTCTTGTGTTTATGCGTACCTTAATATAAGAAAAGTGCATTTCCACTAGAGAATTAAATTTACATAGTAAGATCAGCAGTGAAACTTCAATATGAAATTTTACGCGATCTACATGTAGGTTCCTTGTTATATTGTTATGAATAAAGTGAGATGTGAAAATAATCCAAAAGACAACAAATATAAAAGGCAACATACAGTCTTAAAAAACAAGACACATATGTCCGTGTAATCGAGCAGACACTTAAAAATCTAACTGAAACTTACAATGATTTCCCATCAACAGAGTGTACAATGGAAGGTACTTTTAGTGCATATAGGTACTGCAGTCCTTTAAAATTTACATAAGTCATGGATATAATATCCCAAATACAGGAGTTGTAAGGAATAAATAATTAAAAATGTAAAAATAGTTCACTAAATACAATAATTTGCTTTGAATTAATTTAGTTCTTCCCGTGTTTGCAGCTGCTTTAGAGGACACATGGCAAACCCTCATAATCTCTTTTACAATTTTTTTCATTACAATCAAATATAAATTTGATTAACTGTATCAATTTTAACATATAATGAAGTAAAATAAAATAAAATTGTCACGTTTGAGGAACACTAATTGGATTTCTCAACGGGTCGGTTCAGATCGCTTTCATTCTCCAATTATTTACATTTAATCCTATTTGTTTTGCTATTGTCTCTAAAATGTTCTACAAAATTGTCGAAATGGATGAGTTAATTATAGGTGTACGGGAATTACCTACGATAAATCAATTAGTAGTCTTTGAAGTCATCATTACGTGTTACCTGGCCCACTGATTTGTTTGATTAGCACCATTTTGTAAACAGTTCTTGATCATTTTCGTTTTCACCGTGTGATGTTAAAATGCCAAAATAGCCGTAACTATTTGATAATAATGTCACATAGGGCTTTACTAATGCATCTTCATATTTGTACAAGTACCAACATCCTCCATGATTTCCGTAGCTATTTGTAAAACCAATGAATTCAAACGTATTTATTATTGTCTCTCAATTATTGTACTTTAAAAATAATTAGCTCCCAATAGCGCAGATCAATACCTAATATATTTACTGTAATGTCTATTTGGTTTTCAATTATAAACCGCGGTGTATACACCTATGATCAAAATTTATTAATTTACATTAATTTATTTTAGAGATTTTATTAAATCTGTTTGTTTTAGTTTCATCGATTTTTTCCCCATACAATTTATATGAAGAAAGACACGTGATGCATTATATGTCACCTTCTATTCATATATATATTTAATAGTGATGCTTACGTAAATGTTTATCTGTTTTATTAGACTAATGCACTGCTGAAACGATACCTTGAAATTAAGGCTACATGTGTATGATGTTTTAATTGATATTTATAACTTTAGCTTTAAGTAAAATATTTCAACATACAAAGTGCACAAACAAATATTAAAATGAATTTTTAATTGGTAAATATGTATAAACATAAGAATTATCCGTTCTTAAATTAAGACATGAAACATTGCAAATGAATTCATTGTATTAAAATATATACAAGTGCATTTTAAAATCACGAACTATATTTTCAGAAAAAGTTATCAATCATGCGATATATAATGTGTTTTCGAAGAAATACGCAAGAAATCGTAAGAAAAATTTAAGTCTTAAATCACGAACTTAGATTTTTTTCTTCTTAATATTGTATAAGACACCGAATACTTATGTGATTTACTTTAAAAACCCATGATGATTTAGCCCATCCTTTTGAATTCTTATATCTATCTTTGTTGAATATCTGCCGGAGCGTAATAATAACGGACGCGCACCACTTGTTCCCAAATACTACCAAATTCAGTACTGCAGTTTTATTTAATTACAGCATTTTATCAATTTAGATATGGTTGGTGAATTTGAAGAGGCACGCTGCACGCCAGGAACAATTCAATGTAAGAACGAGGGCGGGAAATAGGCATCATTACAGGAATAATCCTCTAATCCGGCTCAGTGTCAATACTTCACCGGTGACTAGTTTGTGTTTTACAATTTTCTCAATTCCATTAAAATCTCATTCAAATAAAATTAAACTCTGTATCAATTGACAAAAAGCAGCTTTGTGTGGTCGCAAAAGAAAACATTAGTGTCATCAGCTCAATATTGGCAATTTTACCTTTAATTTTTCTCGTTTTGTATAAGTAAAGATGCAATTAAGGAAGGGATTGAGTTTATCCCGGATTTAAATGCATTTTGGTGAATGTTTTAGTTCAGTGAGTTGGACTTAATACGTTTTGATAGCCTGTCTGACATGAATTATAATGCTATATGAAAGAACATAGTTCACATATGTTCGGCACCAAAGTAGAGAACCGTCAAGTTCATTTCCGATAGGATTAGGAACAATTAGACCTAATACGTTGGCCAAATCGTTTAAAACTGACTTAAAGAGGCAGTGGTAACTCAGTACAGTCCGATTATAAGTAACAAATAAACAAATTAAGGAATCAAAAACATCTGCAACAAAAGTTAAACATAGAAATGTAAAAATAAATGGCAACAATCACATTAAAATATTTAAAGTATTAACACCTATTTGAAAACGGTATGAGTGCAATACTGCAGCAATAAAATGTCTTTTGAATATATTGTACTTAATAGTATTCCGTCCATTTAATATTTATTGCAATAGATTTGTGATTAAGCACCAATTCAATTGCTATTCATCCTGTGAACCGAAATTTACTAATAGCTAAAACACATATTTAATGTCAAATAAGTACTAATAGTTACAAAAAACAGACCGATTTACTAACAGTTCGAGTTGTTACGGTACACTATAGGATTTAGCATTGGACTTCCGAATAGATTTAGTTTAATGTGGATACATCTAGGAAAATACATTGGAGATATAAATAATATTATCTATAATGAGTGAAAACCAGTCCCCTCTGCAAGTGGATAGAGGGGGCTGGAATCAGACTGCAACACAGAAACATTACAAACAAAACAACTCATAAGTCGGAAATAAATGACAATGTCAAGGCAAAATTGACTATTTACTGATAAAAAGAGGGACATTCAAGCTCACAAATCGAAAACATACTGACAACGCCATGGCCTAAAAAGAAAAAAAAACCCGAACAAACAGCCAAACAATAGTAAACAAAACACAACATAAAAAATAAAGACTGACCAACACAAACCCCATCACAAACTGGTGGTGTTCTTAGGTGCTACGGAAGGTTATGTAGATCCTGCCCCACATATAGCAACCGTCGTGTTGCTCATGCTTGTACTAACCCGGTCTAATTCGGTAGGTCACATTCATGAAAAGGGAACTGAATGGTAGTAACGACATAAGGAATACATCCGCTGTCATCTGTGAAACGATATTTCATAACGGTAAACCAACACGTGATGGCCTGGGTAAAATTTACGAAAGGCTGTTTTCAACTTCAACAATTTGAACTGTTGGTTTAATAGTTTGCTTGTGAGCAGTAACCCTCTACCAAGGACATCATGATAGGAAATACAAGCCCGGGAAAGCGCACCAATTGAGAGACATATATACTCCATATGCAGGCGCGGCTGAAATGTTGATACATATATATGGATAAATGGTTATGGCTAAGAGAAAATTGAGAAATGAATCCCCTATGTTATGATAAAACAGTCCCCGCACATACGTACTTAAGTTTAGAGATTAAATCAACTGGTTAGTATAACTGATTTATCAAACAGAAGTATTTTTCTAAGTTCTGTTGACCTTTTCTTTAAAGATAGGTAAAGACCATCTAACGTTCATTGGAATTAGACAACGATTTGAACAGCGTGAAAAAATTAATGACAATTCGGGCGAAGAAAGTGCATATTGCCGAACTTCATTATTTGACCAAAGAAAACAAAGTGACCATATAAAGTTATAAATCACCATTTTTCTCGGAAAATGCCTGTTCCGTGTAAGAAATATGGCAAGTGATTTTCACTTGTTTCGTTGATTGATATCTTTTGCTTTTGTCAGCCTTTGTGGACTTCCCTTTTTGAATTTGCATAGGAGTTCATTTTAGTGTCACACTTTTTTCAGTTACCTACAAGTGTGTAAGATATCACATTGTTGACTATAGGAAGAAAATGATTGTTGAATATTAAATGCATCTTTGTTTGTTTTATTGTATTTATAAACAATCGTCGGCATTCCGTTTGAAACAATTATGTTTCCTTCTCTACGACTTGTTCTGTTTGGTGCTGAGTTGATTTGAAGGTTTCTAAATATATGGGCATCTTAGAACTCGACCTGCTTTATAAATAAAGGCAATAAAAGTATACTGGTGTTCAAAAGTCACAAATCGATTGAGTGAAAAGAAATCCGGATTCACAAACCAAAACCGATGGACACACATCAACTATCAGAGAAAAACAAAGGAAAAACCGGATAACGTGCACAAAAAAACAAACGCTAACACTCGTATAGAAATAAGTAAACTCACAAATATACTGAACTCCGAGGAAAATTCAAAACGGAAAGTCCTTAATCAAATGCCGCAATCAAATGATAAAACACATCAACCGAATGGACAACTGTCATATTCCTGACTTGGTACAGGCATTTTCAAATGCAGTAAATGGTAGATTGAACCTGGTTTAAAAACGCTAAACCTCTCACTTGTACGACAGTCGCATGAAACTACTATTTGATAACAACTGCCATATTCCTAACTTGGTACAGGTCGTTTATAAACGATGTCTTATCACTGTTTAATTAATAAAATTTGGACTAAATAGATTCTGTTTATCCATTGAATTAGAAATTTAAAAACAAATACACACACTACAGTGAAGTTTGTCTCTTGACATAGAGCAGACAACAGTATGACAAAACAAAACAGGCAAGAGACAAACAACAGTTCAAAATGAATAATAAGGATCTGGAACGCCAAATGTTGCTAGAACACATAGATTAATTAAATGCACACTTGTGAAACAGATATTCATAACTGTGTGTAAAGCTTTTGAAGGAATGATGTTATAATAACTTTATTCTTTTAGTAGTCCTTGGTTCAAACAATACGTAGTCAGCAGCAACTCTCAAACCAGGAAATCAATATATTTAGTTAACCTAAGTTTCTTATTTGAATGAAAACTTATAAAAGTCAACACTAAGGGCAGCTGAAATTATTCAAGTCATCAAATGATTATATTCAAAAGCAACTAAGAGAGCCAACAATATCCTTATCTAGAAAGAAGCGTTAAGTCTTTCAAACAACACCAAAAGAGGGACGAAAGATACCAAAGGGACAGTCAAACTCATAAATCTAAAACAAACTGACAACGACATGGCTAAAAATGAAAAAGACAAACAAACAACAGCACACACGACACAACATAAGAAACTAAAGAATAAACAACACGAACCATATCCATATCATCAACCTGTATGAATAAATTATATTCACATTTTCAAACCATTAAACACACAGAAAGAAATAAAATGAATATACTAATAGACATAACTGTACGACTTCGAGGTCGTTTTTTAAATGCTCGTTCTCCTAGTTCAGTTAATATGCACTACACACTACCAATTTTGCACACCGATGTTGCATTTCCTATATTTGACTAAAGAAGTGGACGGAAGATATCAAAAAGGAAATTCCAACTCATAAATTGAAAATAATCTGACAATTCCAAGGCTAAAAAAGAAATAGACAAAAAGCAATAGTACACATAACAAAACATTAAAATTAAGAACAAGTAACACGAACCCTACCAAAAAACTGGGGGTGCTTCAGAAGAGTAAGCAGCAACCCTCTATCAAGAAAATCATGACAGGAAATACAAGCCCAGGATTATCGTACCAATTGGAAATTATGTATACTCCGTATGCAGGTTCTGATGGAATTTTGTTACATAGACATATAAAGTTCACAACTCGGAAGCTGAACTCATCTCTTTTGTCGTAAAGTTTAAATTTCAACCGACCCTCGTTGTCAATTTCTATATACGCGGAAGACTAAAATGAATTTGTTGGTTCCTTTATCTCAAGTACGTTGGACAGATGCGTTTAACATTGTCACCAAATTTGGATTGATTTAGTGAGAGAACATCATATATATAGCGGAAAATAAAGTTAAAAGATATTGTTAACTTCTTTTCTTTCTTCCTAAGAAGTTCCTATATGATGTCAAACTCATAAGAATAAAGGAACAAAGTGACTTAACCCGAAATCCAGATGCAATGAGTACATTAGTCTGTTATTGAATGCCACGAATTAAATGATATACGGTACTTCTTTCGAAATTTCACGTTCAGATACTACATCTAAGAATGCAACTCCTCCGACAAAAGTAAATCTTTATGCTTTATAGATGGTGTATCTTCCGTAAAAATATATAATAAAAATATACAATTTTGACTTAAGTAATAGAAAGTGCAAATTGCACACGAAAAAAAAAACCACACACACTATACAGGTAAATTTTCTTCATGTACAATTTATTTAAAGCTGTCATCACAATGGCAAATCAGTAAAGATAACAATAACATTATAAAAACACCCAAAAAAAAGAAAACTAACAATTAAACAAATCAAACCCTCCCAAATCTAGGGATGAAATCGAGGTCTCCAAAAGAGCGAACATTTACTTCTTCACTAGTGGGGCATGCATTGTAATAAAAAAGCGATGTCATAATCCTGGAATCCTGGATAAGAAAACAAATATATAATGATAACTTTTTCTTTTAGTGATTGTTTGTTTCAAATCATTTCCGTGACTGTACCAACCCTATATCAAGTAAACAATGATTCAAAAGTCCAGATTTTGTTTTATAAACTTGGAGTAATCTACTGATTTTGATGGATCTGCAGGAATGTGTATTACACAGAAAAGAAAAATTAACAATGTGAAAATTTAAATTATCCGTTTTATCTCCAGCCGAGCTATATTGCCAATTTTTATTTTCCTATGCTTTTTCCCCCCTAGGTAATGTAAGATGTGATGTAGTATATTCAAATCAGTTATATTAGGATGTTAGGAAAGAGTGACGAAAGATACCAAAGAGACAGTCAAACTCATAAATCTAAAACAAACTGACAACGCCATGGCTAAAAATGAAAAAGACAAACAAACAACAGCACACACGACACAACATAGAAAACTAAAAAATAAACAACACGAACCCCACCAAAAAACTAGGGGTGATCTCAGGTGCTCCGGAAGGGTTAGCAGATCCTGCTCCACATGCGGCACCCGTCGTGTTGCTTATGTGATAACAAATCCGGTAAATAGTCTAATTCGGTAGGTCACATTCATGAAAGGGAAGGGATTGTAGTTACGACGTAAGGAACATATCCGATATCATTTGTGAAACGGTTATTCCATAACGGTCAACCAACTCGTGATGGCGTCCGTAAAATTTACGAAGGGACGAACTTCTCGGTGGATTTCTTGCCTATTGAGAAATTGCTGTTGGTTTGAGATATGTTTTGGGTTTTGTAAGATTCTTTCATAATTTGTCTAGACCACAGACGAAATATAACATTGAAAACCAGTAGATCTTATTTTGGTTTGCTTGGTTATTATCTATTAGTCTCGTAGATGTTTTGTTTCGGTAATATTAAAAAGTAAAATCACAAAAATACTGAACTCAGAGGAAAATCAATTCGGAAAGTCCATAATCACATGGCAAAATCAAATAACAAAACGCATCAAAAACGAATGGACAAGAACTGTCATATTCCTGACTTGGTACAGGCATTTTCAAATGTAGAAAATGGTGGATTGAACCTGGTTTTATAGCTAGCTAAACCTCTCACTTGTATGACAGTCGTATCACATTCTATTGTATTGTCACCGATGCTTGAACAAAACAAACAGACACAATAGTTAAAAATGTCAAAAATAGGGGTACAGCAGTCAACATTGTGTTATCATATTAATTACTATAAAAACAACAAATGTAACGAAGAAGCACACATTATTATTATACATTCTTATTTAAGAATAATTATCTCAATCGTGGTAAACACCCTGACTTAATTCATATAATTATGTTGGTAATAAGGGCATATTAAGGAAACAATCTCCTAATAAAGCACCAGTGAAATTATCCATAAGACACAAGTTTTCTAGACACGTGAACATGTCAGATAATTTATGTTCCAAGGACAATTAAATGTCAATGTTGTCTTCGTGGTATCTAACACAAACAAGAGGGCTTTTGTTTCTGTCTCAAATTATCCTGTTCACTGAATGAAGTGACTGAAATAAGATACATGTCCTTAATAGAATATCAGCTTTCATACAGTACTATTTAGAAACCTTAAATAATTTTCAACAATATTTTCATTGACCTAATAGCCTTAAGTTCACAAGTGTATAATGCATTTTGACATGCTTCTTGTAATTGATTAAACTGTTTATCGTAATTTAACAGGTGCCTTTACACGAATTAAAGATACTATAAGTAAATATATATTGTTTAAGATAAATAAGTACATATCAATATATAACGACACCACTGAATCTTATGCATTTCCATATCAAATGTTGTTACTAAAAAAACTAGTGAAACTACATTGATTTCTTCACAGCTTCTTTTCGATAACTTTCAAAGCACTGTATATTAACAAAATATATATTCACAAAAGTTTTGATAAAATATATCTTTAAAACAACCTTTCCTTGACTGTTTCGGTTTGGTATAAAAAAAGATTTAATCGATATTTGATCATATCGCCATATTAATTACATTTTGGTTCAACATCTCTTAATTCGGTTTCTTTTATAGTTTTTTTTAAATGTTTCTGATAAAAATAGAATTGAATGTTGTAATTTCTTTTGTAAAGGAGTAGGTCCAGTAACTGTAAGATCCCTTTTTGGCCCCAAAATTTTCACCGTCGTATGTGACGTCATTTTCATAATTTACTGGGTTGAGGCCTGGACTGAGTCGGGTGTGTCTATTCTGTGTTGGTCATTCATTATGCATTCGTGTTTGTTTTATGTAATGAGTTAATACTTCAGTTTCATTATGTATATCTGTTATATTCATTAGTTAAAATTTACTGTTTGCAATAGCATTAATTGTTCTAAATAATTAGGATGTTCTTATCCCAAGCATACAAACTTAGCCGTATTTGACACAACCTTTTTCAACTTTTGATCATCAGTGCTGTACAACTTTGTACATTTTTTTCGCTTTCGATCTTTTATATCTGGGCGTCACTGGTGAGTCTTGTGTGGACGAGGCGCGTTTTTGGCGTATTAAATTTTAAACCAGAGGCTTTTTGTTATTCATTAATCATGTGTTTCTTTGTCTAATACGTTTTCCTATTTATTTGTATTGTAGTCCTGTAATATTATGTTGTCATTTCTATGTTATATTTAACATTGCCATTAAAGTGCGAGGTTTGACATGCCACAAAACCAGGTTCAACCCACCATTTTTTCCTTTAAAAATGTCCTGTACCAAGTCAGGAATATGGCCATTGTTATATTATAGTTCGTTTCTGTGTGTGTTACAGTTTAACGTTGCGTCGTTTGTTTTCTCTTCTTTTTTTTAGTGTAAATTGACATTGCGATAAGACGTGTCACGGTACTTGTCTATCCCAAATTCATGTATTTGGTTTTGATGTTATATTTGTTATTTTCGTGGGATTTTGTCTGATGCTTGGTCCGTTTCTGTGTGTGTTAGTTACATTGTAGTGTTGTGTCGTTGTTCTCCTCTTATATTTAAGCGTTTCCGTGAGTTTTAGTTTGTTACCCCGATTTTGTTTTTTGTCCATGGATTTATGAGTTTGAACAGCGGTATACTACTGTTGCCTTTAATTATAGCAGTTCTACAAAATTGTTAAAATGTAAACTTTTAGCTATTTAATGGAAAGTAGAATGCTTCTGCTACATAAATATGGGCTATTTTTGACAATACAATGCATATATATCGGGTATTAGCATCATTAAGTCATGCTAAATTACTGAAATCTTCACAATTTAGGTTTTAGTTGAATTTTAGTCGTAAATGAAAGTGGCCGCATTCTACTCATTCTTAATATTGAAATGTAAGTTGTATTTAATGATAATGCATAACATATATAAAGTTTGAGGATGAACACGGATGCGGCCACTTTCATTTATGACAAAAACCATCTAAAAAGTGACATTTTTGGCATATTTGATAGATTTTTTATATATAAGCTTGAATCGGACCGTTTTTAATTACTAAATCAGTTAAAATCTTTCACATAAATTAAATTGAATCAACTGAAATAGACACTTTTAAAAGTGTTTAAAAAGTGTTCATAATCTTTCGTTAGATGAACCTGAAATTTGAGGCCAAAATCGGCCCTTACCGGACCTACTCCTTTAAACGAAATGAAAGCAAGTGACCTGCATATCGCATGTAGCGCGAATGCGTTAGTAAAATCTAAATTTGAATTTGTTTTTTTTTTTCATCCCAAACTGCAACTACAAATGGTATATTAATTACAGTTACTCTTAAACTATATATACCATAGAGAAACAACGCTCATAATAATAGTCTTTATTTAACAGAAAATCTACAAAGAATATTTTAAAGATTGAAGCTCTCATACAAACATGAGGAGAAAGAGCAATGATTAAATAAGTATGTAATAATTCAAAAATATACCATACTTTACTTACCTATTGACCATTTTTCTTAAATGTCCTGCACAAAGTCAAGCATAAGGCAGTTGTTATTAAAAAGTTGGTTTCTATGTTTATTTGCGTTTGTTTTTGGTTGCATTTCAGTGTTTCTCTTGTTCCTTTGGTTTCGTCTTATATCAAGTAATTTGATGTGTTTTCCTTGGTTTTCGTTTGTAACCCAGATTTGTTTTCTCACAATCAATTTATGACTTTTAAACACCGGTATACTACTGTTGCCGTTATTTCGAACTAGTGAAGAAGGATGACAAAATCTGAATTCGAATACTTGTTTAAATATTTTGACAATTTGTCATAAGAAGACAACATCGTTTAGAAATCGTATCAGCTGTAAAGGCGTATTGATTATAAAACGACAAGGAGCATCTAAACTGAGTGAGAATTAGTTTACTTGGTCGATGTAAATAATGCTTTAAATAAGGCACATTTTCATTTATGTATAACACATTTTTAATTCTCTATTATTCAACAGTCTCATAGAGTTGTTGGTACAAAATATATAAAAGATTCTTTTAAAGTGATAAGCAAAGGGAACAGTTATACTATCGCCAATTCTCAAAGGATAATGCACAGTGTGTGTCTTATTTATAGCATTCAAACTTGCCAACCGTTATTAAAGTGAATCTTTATAATGAGAACATTTTTCGTTTAGGTGATTCATTTTCCAAGAAAATACGTTCTAATAATATCATGTTTAATAGTACACTTTGAATTAACTGTTTAATATTTTCAGCTTACGACAAACATTGATGTTGGTAGATGGCATTGAGGGAACCGAGAACAAACCATTTCAGATGCGATAAGACGTGTCACGGTACTTGTCTATCCCAAATTCATGTATTTGGTTTTGATGTTATATTTGTTATTCTTGTGGGATTTTGTCTGATGCTTGGTCCGTTTCTGTGTGTGTTACATTTTAGTGTTGTGTCGTTGTTATCCTCTTATATTTAATGCGTTTCCCTCGGTTTTAGTTTGTTACCCCGATTTTGCTTTTTGTCCATGGATTTATGAGTTTTAAACAGCGGTATACTACTGTTGCCTTTATTTAATATTGAATTCGATGGGTGAAAAAACTTTACGATATAATACATAATTTCAGCTTTCTAATTACAAATTTTCCTTTTTTTGTAGCAACATTCCAGTAGATAAACTCATCATAGATACCAGGACTAAATTTAGTATATACGCCAGACGCGCGTTTCGTCTACAAAAGACTCATCAGTGACGCTCGAATCCAAAAAAGTTAAAAAGGACAAATAAAGTACTAAGTTGAAGAGCATTGAGGACCAAAATTCCTACAAGTTTTGCAAAATACAGCTAAGGTAATCTATGCCTGAGGTAGAAAAGCCTTAGTATTTCAAAGAATTCAAAAATTTGTAAACATAACCATATCAATGACAATTCATGTCAGCACAAAAAGTTCTGACTACTGGGCATGCGCATGCTTATCCATTCATTTTCTGTTTTTCTTTTTTTTTTTTTGTCCATGGTATTGTCAGTTTATTTTCGACTGAATATCTCTGATTTTTTTCGGCTCTTTTTCTAAGAGCACTAATATGTGCACCATGACTGGAGTCACTTGTGGAGCCAAATACGCTTACCCTGAATAATCTATGGTTCGACTTGCTTAGGAATTAGTTTTCTATGTTGTGTTTTGAATACTATTTGTCGTTTGATTGGTTTTCATATTTTGTCATTGCTTTATCTTTTTAACACATGAGTTTGAATGTACTTATGGTATCGCACCTCTCTGTTGCAGATATCAAAGTATCTGTTATTTCTCCATTCTTATCATTAAAGAAAAAAAGTCCTGAAAATATCAGATTTATAATTATAACATTAGAAGTTCCTGTCGAAATCCAAATCAATTACAAAGTACAAAATAATTTAAAAAAAAACATAATTTCAAACATGTGTACCGAATCTGGTTGACTCGATTGATTTGTATTTTTTGAATATTTAAGAAAGGATTACAGTAGTAAGAAAAATCGGGCACATGTTAAAAACTTAATTTGTAGAGAAATTAATAACGCAATTTCCTGATAACGACCACCAAGATAGTGTACGAAAGTGTTCTATCACAAAGTTTGTAGTGGGTTTAGGATTTTCAAAAATGTTCTCGATTTTCACTACCGCTTTGACAATTACTGTCCAATTGCGAATCCTTAACTGTAAATTTGTAATTTATTTGGTAAAGAAAAGAACATATTACATTGCGTGCTTCCAAACCGTTTTTTTTTATAGAAATGTACAATTATCAGACTTAAAGGTACAAGATCGAAATGAACATAAAAAAGAATAGCTTAACTCCTAGGTCACCTTTCCTTGAAGTGGTTGGAATTTTATTTCTTAATTTATCAAAGAGTAATTTTTTAGAAGAAATTTCTAGAACACACCCGTGATATCGCGGGTCCGTGACTGAATTAAAGTATATAACTATGCGTAAGCCTTATTTTAGTTTTGGTATTGTCACCTGATAGAGTCATGCCGATTATAAGATGCACAGTTTTCTCTGCTTTCAAAATCTTTCTGTTTGAACCCGTCCACCTGGAACTTAACTATTATTGGTAATATTTATTATTTTGAAAACAAAAGGGCCTGGGATTCAGTATTTTTTAATCAACAGCAATGTCATATATTAGTTATAAATAAAGTTGAATTCTTTGATTCACTGGTTTACGTTATGCCGGCTAACAAATTGAATAGTATTCATTTTGTCATCTTAGAAAGTCATACTGATTGACATACTACAATAGAGAACAATGTGACAATGATTGAATGTAATAGTGTCAACCCTGTGATTATGACCCGTGTATATAGCAAAATCCTAAATACACTGTTTGATGGTGCGCCTGTCAGATTCGGAACGTATAGATAAGGTAATATACACACAAGGACTGTCACTCCTGTAGCAGTAATATAAACCAAACGCTAGTAAATACAAATAACGACGACATTCTCGCAAGTGTTTCAAAATTAAAATTTAGTACGTGAGTTATTACTATTCAAAAAAAAAAACAACACCGTAATGTTTAATAAAAGCTATATATTGTTCTTGGAAACTCGTCTCTTTGTGCTTTCGTTTTATTTGTATCCAAATTTAAGCTTAATTGCTCATCTCTTTTTAGAAAAGACTCAACGAAGCAAACAATATAGTTGTTTGAAGATGTGAAAAATAATCAGAAACAATTTGTTTTAGGGGAAGAGCGATGAAATTGTGGCCGAAAACATAACAATAAATGTTAACAACAAGATACAAAGGTACGTTTAAACTTGATTAAACTTTCGACATAAAACTCAAAAAGTATTCTAATGGTCAAAAGACGGACAACATACATCAAAGAAAACAAAGTGCTGACTGCTGGGCTTATGATACCCTCGGGGAAATAAATCTCCACCAGCAGTGGCATCGACCCAGTGGTTGTAAATAAACTCATCATAGATACCAGGACTAAATTTAGTATATACGCCAGACGCGCGTTTCGTCTACATAAGACTCATCAGTGACGCTTGAATCCCAAAAAGTTAAAAATGCCAAATAAATTACGAAGTTGTAGAGCATTGCGGACCAAAATTCCTAAAAGTTTTGCCAAATACAGCTAAGGTCATCTATGCCTGAGGTAGAAAAGCCTTAGTATTTCAAAAAATTCAAAAATTTTAAACCAGGTTTTATCCACTATTTCTTGACATAAGGAATGGCTGTACCAAGTCAGGAATATGACTGTTGTTTTCAATTCGTATGATATGTTTCAGCTGATGATTTTGCCATTTGTAAAGGGATTTTCTGTTTTGAATTTTCTTTGGATTTCGGTATTTTTGTTATTTTACTTTTTCTTTCTTTTAGGGTAGATATAGATTATAACCTATGATAAATCTTATAACAATGTAAGTATTAATGGTATGGTATAGGTTCTTTTACTTCTCCAAACTCTGGTTGTGCTTGACAACTACAATGAACAATAAATTATATACTGGCTGACTAAATAAAGTTTACCTCTTCCCTTAGTTGTTAGAAATGCTTTGTGTTTCGTGAATATAAACAAAATAAAAGTTTTATGAAATGTTATTAACAGAAATATAATAGATGCTTCGTGTCAGTGTGCGTTATCTGCAGTTGTTTTCATAAAGGGAAGCAACTCGTGAATTTTATAAATGCTAAAGTGATTTCACGATAGACATACCGTTTTGTCATTCAGCAGCAATTAAATACCTGTTATATAGTTCTCCTGTTTGTGGAAATATTTGATGTTGTTTTCGTTATTCAAATTGACATTTATATTATCTGAATCACCACTTATATATCATCATTTTAGGCATGTAACTAGAGCTAAGATGTGCAGAATTGATAATTAAAGCATACCATTTCATTTGTGTCTACGGAAAAAGTTTCGCGTGTCATCCTTAAAAAACCGTATTGGACTACCATCAGCATGTTAAAATTTTTCTCATGGTCGGTGCAATAATTAGTACAAAAACTGATTGTGAGTAACATCTTAACTGTAATTTAATATTTGATACAGAAATAGATCATCAATCACTAAAAATGGTGACCAATTTAATAATGATAAAACGATTAGTGCAAACTTACTATAGCTTTGCTAATATTTGTTTAAACATTAATGTTGATCATATTTAAAAAATAAAATGGGGTGATATAACTTTGCCCTTTCGATTAGTTCTCAAATAAGAAGCCAACTTTACTGAAGAGATGTTATTCAGAGTGTTGACAGAACCTCGTTTTACCTAATATATTAATCATTTTAAGTTCTTTCTTTTTTTTAAATCAGATTGCCACTCTATCACTTGAAGACGAAACGCGACTCTGGCGTACTAAATTATAATCCTGGTACCTTTGATAACTATCTAGTGTTTGTAATTTTGTTAAACAAATACATTATCATTTCATATTTACCTTTTTATTATTGGCATAGCTAGTCACTAGAAATCAGTTTAATGATAATTTGGAAATTGAAAAATATCAGTGACTGTAGAAAAGAGGGACGAAAGATACAATAGGGAGAGTCAAACTCATAGATAGAAAATAAACTGACAACGCCATGGCTAAAAAAAAAAGAAAAAACAGACAAATAATAGTACAGAAGACACAACATAGCAAACTTAAGACTAAGCAACACGAACCCCACCAAAAACTGGAGGTGATCTACGATGCCCAAAAACTTTCTACTCTTCTGACCATTACTATTGTTTTTATACATGTTTGCCAATTTTTTCGTTCTCCACTACTTGTTTATCGACATATACACACAGTATGGCCTAAATACCTTTCCTCTGCGCGACATTTGAGCATTCAGACCAATTTATTTGCATTCAGGGTGTATATCTTTATTTTTATATTGAAATTTTAAAACATTCAAGATCCTTTATTGGCCGCTAATGTATAATTTTTTTAACGATGTACAGTTTTATTTGCGATGAAAACCAACATGAACCAAAAATTCGTCTTGCATAAAAAGTACAATATTTCTGTACTTAATGTTGCATTTATTTCAAGATAAGCAACTGAACTAATATGTATTTACCTACATTACTGCGCGAAGGTTTCGATTATTTCAGACACACACACACACACTCCAACGTATTTTTTTAATGATATCTTAATGGCATGTATTTAAGCATAAACATTTTTTTCTCTCAATAGATTAGGATTTTGTCATATCTTAACTATGTGTTAGGGACAAATTAGAATGCCACCAACGTAAACAAGCCTACAATCAAGCCATAAACCCACCATATTTTAAATGTCCAATACCAAGTCAGGAATATGGCAGTTGTTATCTAATAGTTCGTTTCAATGTAAGTTGCATTATCGTTTGTTTTTGTTGCACTTTACTGTTCTGTTGTTTTGATGTATTCCTCTTATAACTGATGTGTTTCCCTCGGTTTTAGTCAGTAACCCTGATTTGTTTTCTCTCAATCGATTTATGACTTTTTCAACAGCGGTATACTACTGTTGCCTTTATGTACTGTAGAAAAACTTTACTTTCCTTTACTCTCAATTACAAAATTTGAGGATCGTTTGACAAAATGTTTCTAACAATAAGGACTATACTAAGATTTGGAAACTAAATGCATTATATTTCAGAACTAATAGTTCACTAGAAGGGGAACAGACCTAATGGTTATTTAAACAAATATGATTTTCATATACCTAACGTAAAAGTTGTTAATTAATTCGGTTTTTTTTTTGCACCGTCTACGATAGTAGAGGGGAATTATGTGTTCTAGTCTGTGCGTCTTCAAGTTACAGTTTTTGGTCGAGGTGGTTTTTGATGAAGTTGAAGTCCAATCATCATTAAACTTAGTACACATAATCCTTATGATATGATCCTTCTAATTTTAATGTAGAGTTAATTAAATTAAGAGTTTGACCCCGGTTTCACGGTCCACTGAACATAGAAAATGATAGTGCGAGTGCGGCATCCGTGTATTATGAACACATTCTTGTTTTACATCCAATTTGTTGTTACAAGGTGGACAGTTTTCTTCTTGTAATGACAATTCAATCAAATACTAGATAACATTGATTAATTAAGTTTCAAAACCTTAAATCGTGATGACTGTTTTATAATACTAGTACATTAAATAGAAAATAAATTTCATGGCGGAAGATGTTTAAAACGTGCAAATTCAATGGCTATGAAAATGTAAATTGACAACGCCATGGCAAACAAAACAACAAAAGACAAACAACAGTTTACTTAAAACAACACAGAAAACTAAAGACTGATCAACACAAACTCCCCCAAAAGACGGTGTGATCTCAGGAGCTCCGGATGGATGAGCAGATCCTGCTTTACATGTGGCATTCATTGTAATATTCGTTTAAGTACAAAGCCTGTGATAAGTCTTTTTGGTTAATGCGGTAAGATTCTTAATTTAAAGTATTATACTTTTGAAATTTTAAAAAAGAATAGAAATGAACCCGTAAAAAAATATTTTATTGACGAGGAATAATTATATACAATAGAATATATTTGCATAGCAGAAAAGGAATATGCATACAATATCAAAATGCAAGACGAAGATGATAGTGAAATGAATTAAAGGCAGTGTCAGCACCAACACAAATAATTGCATGTTTTTAAACTGTTTGTACATCGCATTCTGAATCAGAATCTGAGGACTCGTGATGCTGAAGGGTAAACTCTTCATTGTCATGGTGATACGATGATGATCCTTCACCTTCATCGCCGTCTTCTTCTGATTTTACCCTCTTGAACTTTGTTCGTCGATTCTGAAACCAGACTTTCACCTGCAATATAAAAAGAAAACATTATAACGTTGTTGATATTACAACTTGTATTAAAGGAAATATGTTTTTACCTGTAAATATAAAGTTATTATCTAAGAACAGCAGTTATCCGTTTTAATATAGGCGAGTTAAATCAAAGCGCAATTGCGCTGACTTTTTTTTGTTATCAAATAGTGTTCAAGGAAATGCTTGCACTCAGCCGTGTTTCAATGTTAGAAAGTAGAGATATAGCTGAAAAGGGTAAGCTGTCCAGAAACATAAGAAAGGAAACTCAATTGTGAGCAAGATAAATTCATTTGAATCAGAGGAAACAATAGTTTAGCGATGTTCAAATCTCATAATTTCACCAGGACCGAAGCGAATAACAAGAACTCCAACAAATACTAAAATCAAAGTAAAAAAACCTAAGGGAATCGACATGAGTAAGACCATGTGCCTTGACAGGGTAAACTTCCCAACCATTTGATTTCCAATTAACAGTTACATGCTACACATGTGTTTGCAGTCGTGTTGCTCTTTTAAGTAAAAACCCAGATGTAAGTTTAAATTTAGGTCACATTCGAGGAGACGTGGATGGGATAGTGGTTAGGACAATTGGTGAAACATATCCGTTGCCGTATCTGAAACAAATATTCGATAACGGTCAAACAGCTCGTGATGGCAACCGTAAAATTTGAGATGAGATGATTTTAACTTCACACCTTGGGTTATTAGCTTCCTTGTGAGCAGCAATTCTCTGTCAAAGAAAGCGTAATAGGAAATACAAGCTCGTATCAACTAAGAGATATACGCTCCATTTCTGACGCTGATTTGTGTTATCAACCAACTCTCATGGTCGATTTCATGGCGTTGGCAGTTTATTTTCGATTTATGAGTTTGACTGGTATCTTTTGTCCCTCTTTTCTAAATGTAAGTCAAGAAGTGATGTAGACTTAAAAGTAAAATCACAAATATACTGAACTTCGAGGAAAATTCAGAATGGAAATGCCCTAATCAAATGGCAAAATCAAAAGATAAAAAAAATCAAACGAATTGATAACAACTGTCAAATTTCAGACTTGGTACAGGTACTTAACTATATCTGGTTTATACTTTATTTAAAGTTCGATTTGATAGATACGTATGCAACATAATCACCAAACTTCGAATTATAAAGTAAGAGAGCATCATGTATATAGTGAAAAGTAAAGCTAAATGATAATGCTAGCTTTATTTTATTTTTCCGACGAAGCTCCTTAAAATTTACATATATTCGTGTTCAGAATGTTCATTGTACATGTAAACGTAATTGTTTAGTTCTATTATTGGTAATATATTTTAATTATAGGATAATATAACCATGCGTCTTTGGTGCAGTTATTTGGGTTTTAAAACACCTTCAACGCCAGAAAAGCTTCAACGAGAAAATTTCAAACAAAATACAAAATAGAAATATACTTATTTATTCTTTTTTGTAAAATTTAAAAAGAAAAGGGCTTTAAAAAGGTATATGTTTCTCAAATCATCATCCTTCTTCTTCGAAACATCTTGTTTAGTAAGACTGCTTTGGTGTACAACATGCGATTTTGTTTATAATATTATCTATTTGTTCCAACATATAATTGAAGACCGTTGTTGCCGTTTCTATTCTACTATAGTTGCTCTGTAAAACTGAAAACTCAATTTTATCACAGAGTATATGCTTCAACTGGTAGCTGATTATGACAAATAAATGACACTCATAAATGCTAAACTACTGATAGCCAAATTGAAGTCAGATTGATTATTATGAAGTATTTACAGGTCAAAGTCCTGTTCATGTCAACCTTAATCGGTGGTAATCTGTCTGGTCAGTGTCTTCTGTCCTCTATTAAATACTTGCACCCATAATTCATGTTCAGTTGACGCTCAATGTAGCCAATTTCCATACCAAGAGCAATGTATATGGTAATTAAACATAATAGAGTCACTAGAATAAGTGTTACTAATTTTTATTGTAGTTCTGTGTCTGGGTGCATGGGAAGGATGACATTAGTTAAACTGTGTACGGTTTAGCCGTCATGCTTACAATTTCAAATTAGTATTCCGAAACAGGTAAACTGTCTAATGGAGTTTTTATTGCGGTAATTCAATCATAATCCGCGGCAATGGGAGTACATTAAAATGTCAGTTAGTTCTCGGTACCAAACCCATGATTTCATACCGATGATGTAGGGAGAGTTTTGAGGGACAAAATCAGAACTTCTTAAACTGAAAAAAACTTACGAAACTAAACTAAATAAATTAAACCTATCGAAATCATTTGTATATTTTTGGTATCAGTAAGAAGTGTGGCAACAACTTTATTTGGGTGGCAAATACTACATTTTAAAGAGATATAAGTACCCTTGAGAGCCTTCTGTAATTTGAAATTAAATGGATTATACCTCATTTGAAATATGATTTGTGTCACAGTATTGTAAAGGGTGGAAAATAATTTTGGCACCCTATGAGATGCTTTATAATTCACCGTTCGAGTCCTGCTATGCTGACTATATCATTCTTCCAAAGCTGGATTCCTGATGAGTAAATGATTACACAGTGACCCCTTGGTGATTAGTTTCATTCATATATACTTATTTTGCATTATGAAAAAAACATTTTGACACCTGTCTTTTATAAGAAATAATAAAGATTAAATTATTTGATCAAATCATAACTATTTATCATATCTTTAATAACCTTTATGCGTGCTAAATACACGATATTATACAAATTAATGTTCACACTATGAATTTTAGGCATTCACTCACCTCAAATTTATCATTTTATGGTATCCTGTGGCATCATAATTATGTGATTTTGCATAATTTGGGATCTTATGATAATATGTTTAAAGAAAACATTCTTACTACGTATGAAAATATATTAAACCCAAAGCAGGGGTCCAATGAATGATAAATAATAACCATCATACAAATAAAGCAATCATTTCAGTTGAAGAAGTCACCATTGATAAAGTAGAATAACACAGGTGCTTCTCGGGCTAAAAAAATGGCATCACAACTAGATCGAATCAGCTTAAAAGAATTACAAAAATTCATCTGAGAATTCAAAAACAATATTTAAAAGAATTAAATAATTGATTTACATATCAATTCTCTCATTTTTTTAATAACCATTTAAAAAATGTAATTTGTACCTTTTTTGTTTTTTTTTAGTTTTTAAATGGAAACATGTTATTTACAGTGTTATTTTGCCTGAAAGTATTAAATTCATTTATATTGAGACATAACTTCAAGATATGTTAATGACAGACAATATTATTGAATACTGTCATACAAGTGAACGGTTTTGCTAGCTATAAAACCAGGTAAAATCCATCATTTTCTATACTATATAGTATGGGAAAATACCTGTACCAAGTCAGGAGTACTACAGTTGTTATCCAAAAAGGCAGTCACTTTGTATTTGTCATTTGATTGGGGATTTTCCGTTTAAAATTTTATTCGGAGTTCAGTTTTTTGAGATTTTACTTTTTATTGTTTAAACAATACAGTACATATATACCCTCTAAACAATATACAAAAATATCAATTTAAGTTACATGTATGAAATTTTTACATGTCACATATGACACAAATATATTAATTAGTTGTTTTTACCATTGTATCTTTTGAAATGTATAATAAAGACAGGATTCTTATCATAAAATCAATCTGACATAATACCGAAAAAGCATTTCAGTGTGATAGAAGACAAACATGTTCCAATTCCTAATACCATAATTAAAGTAGGCAAAAACAATGAAGTCGTCAATCCCGTAACGAACCTTCGTATACTAGTTGACAAACTGCATGACAGGAAGTCGGCGTGTTACATTGTTCTCCGCCTTCATATACTTTTGTGCCCATTATAGAACTGACAAAAGATTTGTCATATACGAACCCTATATTTTACAGTAGGAAGGCAAAATACATTTGAACTTTACAATTCAATTAGCACGTAATGAGCATGTTATTTTATGAACGCCATTGTTTTGTGAAATTGTAATCTAGAAAAATAATCTTTCTAGTTCGAGATCAACTATGCCATGAACCATAATGAAGTTTGTATTGACAAGAATCAATTCATTTGTTCCGGCCGACGATTTTCTTAACACGAAATATTGTTATCTATGTAAAGTTATCAGTACATCACAGGCGGGGAGTGAGGTCTAAAATTTAATTACCGGCTTATTTTCCGTTTAAGATAAACTGTTGCATGCTTAGATGAGTACCAATTGAATTAAATTAGAAATTGAGAAGCCAATGTTTTGTATAGCACAAGAAACAATTACCTACCACTGAATAATTTACACGAAGTGTATGAATACACTAGTTAGTCTTAATTACCAGTTGATCACAATATTAAATGTCAACATTTTTTCTTAGTTTTTTCTTCTACTTTAAATCTATGACATATCCGGACTACCGAAACCTATTTACAATTTAACTACATATAATGATTACATTTTCAGACAAAAGACTTTTGTGAACTACATGTATCTATAACTGTCAAAATGTCTTATAACTTGGTTCACATCACCATACTTGTAGTTAGATAAGCAATCGATTTCTTTATTAATTTTTCACTATTTTACACAGAAAATGCGAGAAGAGGAATTATTCTAATAGAAAGAGCGATTTTATCAATTATAAGCAAACGTTTCCAAGTTTTAACATTCATTGTAGTTTTGGTAGTCATTTAAAAAAAAATATTTGTATATGAAAACACAAAATATTTAACAAACTAAACAAAAATAAACTAAAATTCATTCAAAACGTTTATCTATTCAAATGAGTTTTTTTTTTTATTTGAAGTATTTTACTATAATAGCCTTAAAAAATCGAGTCCTTTCTAGGAAACTGAAATATGTAAAAGAAATTTAATATCATTTTTAACTTGTTGGGACGTTTGTATCGTGGACGTTTTTTAGGTCTCCTTTTATCCCCATAAATTTTATGAAATCATAATACCACATCTTCTTATTTTTATGTGCTGAATTCTTTCTTTTTGTTTTATAGAAAAGGCGAACTATTCAATACCGCCTTTTCAAAGGAAAATACAGAAATAGGGGTATCATTTCATAACACTTTTTCTGAGCCTTTCAATTATGAGAAAATACCACGAACAACAATGTTGATGGAAGATACGGTAACATGATTAAAATGCACATTTTAAAGCACTTAATATCGGTGAACAGTTTGATATCATATTGTCAACTTGTAAGCTCAAATAACACTCTTTGACGTCCATTAGACTGTATTTAGAACGGATTTTAGAAATTACATGTATAAAAAACATCGCATTATCTTTATAAATTGTTCATGGATCGTTCGCTCCGCTTCGCTTTATTAACCAGGTGAAGCAGAACTACGCCGACTTCCGGTTTGCTGAGACACACGTGCGAAAATGAGCATTATCTCCAGCATGTAAACGAGACTGAGGATGATACTTATGCACGAGGTTTTGTCTGTTTTTATTGTGTCTAATAAAACAGTTCATCAAGAACACTGAATGTGCATTATAGGAAGAATAAATTGACCCTGCTGCGGGAATAAAACGCGAAACAAACATTTTAAGTCATTCATTGCTGACAATTAAAAATCATTTATGACAATTAACAATTTCACATTTAAAACTTACCGCTGGGTTGTTCATTAAGATTAAAAGTAGAAATGCATCAGTTGTTCTAAAGTAATGTATCATTTAATGAACATTCCCAATCGCCGACCATCTTCATAGACACCTTGCAGATTTGCATCAGTTTGTATTGTTGGTCTTTATTTTATTTATCATATTTTCGTTAGAACTTTATATATAAAAATGAAGATATGGTATGATTGACAATGAGACAGCTCTCCATAAGAGACCAAATGACACAGATATAAACAGCTAAATGCCACCGTGCGGCCTTCAAAAATTATCAAACCCCGTATAGCATAGTCAGCTTTAAAGGGCCCCGGAATAGTTTAGATTATCACTGTAAGGATCAACTATTCTGTCTGATACCATATCCACATAACTGGTGTTCACTTACCCCGGAACGACCCGATTTGATTATGAGGGGGGGGGGGGGGGGGGGGGGGGGGGGGGGGGGGGCTGACAAATTTGTTGCAGTCAGAATATTTAATTAAACTTATAGGTGTCCAGATTTTTTGTTATTCCCTAATGGGGACTATCATATCTATTTTCATAATCCACCAGCCCACCCCCTCAGAGTCAAATGGTCGTCACCTTATCCCACACATTTTTTACTACATACCTGTGTTTCGGTCAATCCTAATTTCGAGGCTAGGTCTTTTCTTTCTTGACCAACAACGTAATGGTTTTTCTCAAATGCATGTTCAAGCTTCAACAACTGTGAAGGCGAAAACGCTGTTCGGATTCGTTTTGGTTTTCTGTAAGGATGGAAATAAAATCCTGCATCAGCGTGACCTACAAACAAAACAAACATGTTTTTATTTTGTAAGATCGTCATGGCTTTTTGTGTTATATTTTAATTATATTTAATATTTATAATTAAAATTGACATAATCATAAAAATAAGAAAAACAAACTTCTTGTAAAAATTTAAAAAAAATATGAAAAAATACAGATAAAATAGAAATTTACACTTAATTATTTGTTTTGAGTCGGTAGCGCTTTTCTTTAATTCTATAGTTCCAGAATATTGCTTGTATCATCCTTTTCTACAATAAGACAAGGGGTAAGCATCACAATCCGTGTTAGAACATCCGTGTTTGAACATATATACGTGGTTTTTTTTATAACGAGTTTCAATATTAGCACATGAACATAAAGTTTTAGTCATTTCTAGCATAATATTTCAATTCTTATTAGGAATGATATAATACATAGGCAAAATGATATATAACAGTTATATAGACAGCAATCAACTAATTATCAACGATTCTTTTTTATTATAAAAACTGCTAAATAGTTTCATATAGAGCAGAATATTATGCGAGACATAGGTTGCTTGGTTAAATAGTGCATATTCTAATTTTATATACAACAACATGTTTCACCTAAATCCAATATTGTGTTTCAATGCCACAGGAAAACACTCAATCTTATATATGTGAAAACAAATAAAATTAGCATTACAAAAATTATTTTCATCAATACCAAAGATAAACCAGTAAACAACAACAATATTATTCTAGTTTAGGTTTTAGAATGTCACGGCTTTTTAGTATGTTTTGATATTCAATATTGGTACTTTAAACTTGCAACAGTTGCATGGCGTTTTCGTCGAAAAACTTTTCAAGCGATATTTAATGTTGTTAAGTCAATGCCACATGCGGCTATTTACTTTTTTGATGCAACTTTCCTCATGGCGTTTTCTAGAAAATAACCAATAATACAAACATAAAGAAGATATGGCGTACTTTCAAATGAGACAACTCTCCAAAAAGACCAAACTGCATAGAATTTATCTACTATAGGTCACCTTCAACCTTCAACAATAAGCAAAACTAGTACCAAATAGTCAGCGATTAAATGCCCCGAAATGACAAAATATAAGATAATTAAAACTAGAAAACTTATGGTCTGATTTGTGTTCGAAGCATTAAATGAAAAACAAATATGATATCTGGAAACAATCGACAACCACTGAACAAAATCCTTCTTTTTTCTGTACCATTAATTAATTCTGAAATACACGTATGCGAAACACCAAGTATGCATTATAAGTGCAACAACAAAATTGACTAATTCGATTCTCCTTTTAGAACTTTGAACACAAAGACAGTCACTATTACTTAAAAAATTGAACTTGGGCATCGAGGTTTTTAAGACAGGTTGTTTCGTTCTCCTATTGGATTTCTACTTTCATTTATAATGGAATTAAGTAGTTAACAACAGTATACCATATCCATAAAGTGCACATTTCTTTGTGAAGGCGCAGTTCTAATAAAGAATAAAAACACATTTACTTATCTATAATGTTTACAAGTATTTATATAAACCTGAGATGAATTAAACCAATTATAACTCATGTTAAAGATGAGCGAAATTACTCATATTTGTCATCTCAATAAAAACCCAGAAAGGTCTTAACACAGATTCATTATTTTTGACCTTCGACATAATTAGGATCCTCTTACCGCCTATAACACAAAATGAAGGCGTTTATAGACCAACAAAGGTTACCAAGATGTATAGAAAATAATGAACAAGGGAACAAAGAACCATTGGTTCCATTTTAAATTATGTTATTTGAAATTCATATGCCATATCCAAACCAATATTTGTTATGAAAAAGTATTTTACAATATTATACAATAATTGGATCATAGCGTCTTTTCATCTTTTTATTTTGTTAAATGGTTCTGATAAACGCAAAGCACAGAACAAACATACATTAACAAATAGACAGGTCTAAAGGTTTCACATTTTCCTTTCTAAGAGAGGTTATTAAGGAAACTGAACACCTAAAAACTTCCCTTTTCAGTTCTTATTTTAATGAATGGGGACGTTTCAATTGAACTATTTGGTAAATACTATCCTACTAATTTGGTACCGTTCAAATGAGGTTGTGTGTGGCACCATATGAAGAATTACTCATATCTAATTGTCCACTTCAATTAAGAATAAGTACTTCATTTCATGAGTTGAATAATTCAATTTCCTTCGTAACAGTCTGAACCTGGTACCATCGGTTTGTGCTTTCAATAGGAATACCACCAAAGTATCAAGTTGTTTCTTCACAACTCGAAGGTTTAGAGTACTTAACCATAATTTGATAGGCTGATTAAGTATTTTCATTTAATATCAAAAGATAAAATCCTTGTAATTTGAGGACTAGGAATGCTCCGTGAGAAAAGGTCCAGTAGTATGTCAATTTCAATACCACGTGATCGTTAAAGTGCACAATTAGATCGTCTTGTTGCACATTTTTTTTACAAACTATAGTGTCAAGTTGCACAAGTAATTACAAACATTAGATTATTAAATTACATAATTTGCATTCACCAACAAACTAATTAAGGCGTCTACTGGAAAAACCTTTGCCTCAACCGGAGACAAAATATGGAACAGTGTGAACATTGTTCGTTTTACTTGACACTGATTACATGTTAATATTTCTTATAATCAATGCTGAAACAAATATAATGATTCCAAAATTACTTTTTTCATTGATTGATAAATGGGCGGAGAAGGTCCATATCTATAGTCTAATATTTCATTTTCCTGGCTCCTTTAAATGAACAAGAACTAGGACGTAATGCTTTCATATCATTTCCAATTAGTCTTAAACTTTGTTTTACTGCATCTCCTTAGCAATTTCCGAAACAAAACATAAAGCAGTCCTCTTTCCCATTGAAAATAAGTTAAGGTATGAACAATATGTTATAACTGCATGGAGAAAACTATGCGCAACAAGATTTTCGACTTCAAAGTCAAAGCTACATGATGCAAGATCTGTTCACGAGTTGATGCCTTTATTAGATGATTATGTGGTATAAACTTTGATCATTGTTGAAGGCCGTAGGGTACATATATAGTTGTTAATTTCGGTGGCATTTGGTCTCTTGTGAAGAGTAGTCTCAGTGGAAATCATGCACCATCTTCTTCTTTTTTTACATTAATTGTAAAGTTTGAAGCATTCGTAAATGAGACACTTAATAATTAAACGTCACAAATATATGCTAACATTGATAGTTTTATGTAACAACTGGGCTTAAATCATCCAAGTTTGCCAAAAATTCAGAAATTGAGATAAAGGGAGATGAGCAGTGTTGAGTACTCAAACATACTCACGTGACAAAGAATCACGTGATAAAGTGCCTGCCTCAATATATAGTTTATGGTTGTTTTAAGTAACTGTTACACTTTAGTTTTGTTTTGTCTATGAGTATTTTGATGCTAGTGGTATATCTTTTATAGAATGACTCAGTCCATTTAACAGGCGTTGTAAGTGATTGTCTGTTATTTGAGTTGGTTCCCTGTCGAACATCACACATGCAAATTTTGTTGATTACTCATTGAAATGAATAAATAACAGATCTTATAAAATAGAAATGCTTTATAACTGTTAGGTATACGATCATTTACCAAAATTTTTATGGAACTCATGGCTGAACTATTAAAGTCTCCCAAAAAAAAAACAACTATTAACTACCAAGCTTTTGCATAACTCTATTTGTTTCACTGACAGTCATGTACTTTGGATTTTTTTTTTATGACAATCTGGAACTTTTACTTTAAATACAATTATTGGAAGTTACGACAGAATCATAAGTTGTCCAATCCTGGTACCATATTTAATAAGCCTTGCTTTCTTGTATTGTGTCTTGCCTTTATTTTAATAACTTTGTTTATTGAACAAACAAAATGAAGTCGTTTGAAATTTTGAAGTTTTCTTGAAAGTTGTAATATATTGTTAAATTACATTTTATTGGATTATGTATTTATTGTTAAATTAAATTTAGATTATGTATAGATAAGATAGATGACAAATGCTTGTTTGTTTTGTTGCTGTTTTAATTCGCTAAACTTCATATTGACTTATTCACGTTTTGTTCCATGGATGTGGACAGTTCCTCCAATCAAAATATATTTTGACATGACAAATAACTGCAGATAAATTGAAACGGTTACCACGTGCTAATAGGTGATTTGAATATAATCATGATTTGTTTGAAGAAATGATATTGTTTCTCTGAAAACATATATACTGTATAGTCATGTATAGTTGAATAACTCTTAAAAAGAAGGTGTGGTATGATTGCCAATGAGAAAATTCGCCACAAGAGACCAAATGACACATAAATTAACAGCTATGGGTCACCGTACGACCTTCAACAATGAACAAATCCCATACCGCATAGACAGCTATAAAAGGCCCCGAAATCACAAATGTATTACAAGTCAAACGAGAAAACTAATGGCATAATTAATATGTACAAAAACTGAACCGAAAAACAAATATGTAGCACAGAAACAAACGACAACCACTGAATAACAGGTTCATGACTTGGGACAGGCACCTACCTACATACAGAAACTTGTATGTTTGTTTTTTTTTTGTTTATTTTTTATATTGTGAAAAATATTTTTTTCTTTCCTTCTTTTTTTTGCCGAATTGCAATTGGATATGACCGTGTGTATATTTATTTGACTTATTGATGAGCTTTGTCGGTGTAACATCGTTGTCAAAATTGAATAAAATAATTCAAGTCTTTAAAAAGCATTGTTATTGAAAATAATTCTGACCAGTTTGATACTATAATAATGTTTTTTTTTATTATTGTTTTTACGTGGTGTTTTTTTTTTATGTATATATTACAAGTCTTGATATAAAGATGAATGACACAGAGGAACTGTATTTTGTTGTTAATAACACACTGAATGCTTGGCACAAACGAACTGCATTTTGTTATTACTACAAAAATTTGACACGGAGGGACTTAATTTTTTTTTTAATTTTAGGGTTGATCTATTGCGTCACTAATTATTTAGCATGATAATTTCTTTTTTTATAGTCTTTTTTGAGCATTTTGCGAAATCGAACCCGTTTTAAGGTTGCGTGTTTCTTGAAATTGTGTTAACTAGTCTTTTTAACATGATAATTTCGTTAATTATTCTTTAACTCGAGATTTAGTAAAAATATAGCTATGATACAAAATATTTTTAATTGGTCTTTTAAAAATGAGAAAAAAATATCTTCCTCCTTTATTATTAAAATGCAATTTTCAAAGCTATATGAAATGCAACTGTCGTATTCCTTATGATGTCTGCCCCTCTCTGGTATTGTTTTTACAGTTGGATTGCAGAAGTCTAGGGATGACCAGTCAACGATTTGAATTAATGCTGATGTGAAATATACACCTTGTTCTAATGCAAAAAATATTATAATAAGGATTACTGTGTAGGTGTCTGCTGACTTATGGAGCAACGGAAATTGTTTCATTCATAATCAGAACGAAAACAAACAATTCTTAGAACGTGAAATGTCCATACAACAGAAATAAAAAGCAGATAGCTATATTTTAAAGCTCAAATGTACATAGTGCATAGTATGTGCTGAGTATAGGAACCTTAAGTTGGATTAAACACATCAGTTACAAGAAGGCATATGACTCATTAAGATAAGCACCATATTCAATTAAAATTTGCGCTTTTGAAATCGTGAAGACATGTAACACAAGTAACAGCAATATGAGAAAATATTATCAAAGAGACGGTTGTCTTTCTGATATCAACTATTATGTCAAGAACTGCGCCAGAAAACCACGTAGTTTTGCAATGTAAGAAATATTTTTTAAACGAGCAAAAAGAGCACAATTAATGAAACCGTACTTTTGTTTAATAACTCTAAGGTTTCATGCAATTAAAATCGTTGTAGATTTGGTGCTATGCAAACAAATGTCTTATGAACTATAGTTTCAAATAATTAGTAGAGCAATAAAAGAGTTGTCTTTTTTTTTGTATATCAAATGTCTATGCTAATCTATAAATAATTGTTCGGAGTATAAATGTACTCGTTTTTTTCAGTAGTAAGAATGTTCAAATGATATTCAGCTACAGCAATTAATATATCATATATTTATTCAAGAAACTACTTTATAAGGCTATATATCAAGATTAGTTTTAACACTGTCGAGTCCTTGAATATTTTATTACCATGGATATTAAATTAGACGCGTGCTGTTTTCATGATGAAAATTTAAATCTTTATGGGTTTCTTAAGAAGGATTAGGACAATGCTTTTCCTATAGACACATGTAAGTTGTTTATCATCAAATATAAAGTTACTAGTGAAGTATTTTTCTTTAATTCCAGTTTGTAAAGAAGGATTACATGGTTATTTTCTGTAAACAATTGCTGATGGGTCGCTGACAATGTAAATGTGATAAAGATTAACATCTGTTACTAATTCTACAGACAGTTAAAGTCATTTGATAAATGGAGGATAAAAAAAAAATGTATCAAACATGTTTGAATGCGCTTAGTTGTCACATTTATAATATCACATTCAGCTTTGCTTCTATTGGCTTTTTCTTTTGTATTTCTACTTCAACGAAAAAAATCTCCGAAAACTATAGCAGCCAAAATAAAACTTTTCTAAAAAAAATATATTTAGAAGTAATATTCGACTATGTAGCCCGTTATAAGCACTTATAGTGGCGGATCCAGAACTTTTCCCAAGGGGAGGCCCGCTCCAGTCCTGCTTCAATGATTCCCTATATAATCAACCAAATTTTTCCCACGAAAGGGAGGCCCGGGCCCGGGCACCCAGCCCCCCCCCCCCCCCCTGGATCCGCCTATGATCATGACTTATACTATTTTGTAAATCCTTCATCTAAAAAAGAGAAAGTTGGCCGTAAATCGTTAAGAGACGACAGATGGTCTTCAATGAAAGATAATCGTGCAAACTTAAAAGTATTCATAAACAAATAATAGAAAGTACATATGAATATTACTTTTGCTTAATTTAATGATACAATTACATTTCATTTCAATTGTCAGAAATAATGGAGAAAAAGGGAGATAATTTATTTTATAAAAAAAATATTGTATATCACATAATCCAATGCAAACGGGGGAAAACTATCTACTATGGAGTTATTATGTCCTAGTTGGTTATGTGCAATTGAAAAACAGTGTGGAATCAACTTTTTGAATTAAGTAAAGGGTGCTAAAGCGATTTTTTTATGGAAATTTAGAATGAACCTTTTGGCGTGAAAACAATCAGGTGAAAATAACATGTTGTGCATGTGCCTGTCCCAAGTCTGGAGCCTGTAATTCAGTGGTTGTGTTTTGTTGACGATATCATATATTTATTTAGGTCATTGTGTTATTTTACATTAATCAGGCCGTTATAGTTTTCTCGTTTGAATAGTTTTATATTTGTCAAATCAAGGCCGTTTACATCTGACTATGCGGTATGGGTTTTGCTCATAATTGAAGTCCGTACGGTGACCTATGGTTTCTATGTCATTTGTTCTCTGGTGAAGAGTTGTCTCATTGGCAATAATACCACATCTTATTTTTAAATTAATGTATACATATATAAATCTCTTAACCAATATTGTTGAATGAAAAATTCGGAGATAAATGAAAATGCAGATATAAAAGTATAGAATTATTATTATTTTTCAACATAAAATTTTATTCTATAAATGAAAAAAATAATTATTTTTAAATAGAATGTGTGGCATATATGGTGTGCTTGCTCATGCACTAATTCCAGACAAAGGCATTCAATACTCGGTTAAAACAAAAAGCACATCTCAAAGACTGAGAGTTAATAAATCGAAATAAACGTTGATATGACAACAATCATTTTGATGGTGTTTTCATGTATTTCTAGAGAGAAAAAAAACATTAGAACTTTTGAATAATTTTCAGTTTGAGTTTTATTAATAAAGATCATTTTCCCATGTTCACTTGTTCATTACAACTAATTATTTTGTAAAAGACAGAGTATACAATCAATTTTTAAATCTACATTGTTTTTAAAGAGATCGCATTTCTAACTGCACCATTAATGAAATTAACAAAACATATCTTCTTTCCTAAACAACTTGGAAGTTCTTGTTAAAATTCTAAGTTAGCTCATAAAACAATCGAATCGTGTCCTATAATTGCTGTTTGTGGAATAAAAAATAATGCGATGGTATGATATCTTGCACCTAACTTGACGTAATTGAATTTATGGAATTTTAGAAGCGTCTTAACTGTGTGTAAATTGCCACCCAAGCTGCGTAAAATAACCATATTATGTTTTTGAATGTCTAATTTGTAACAAAACTATTATAAATTATTGGACAATTTGTTTACAAGCAAAAAAATACCCGGTTAAATTTGTGTACACATGTAAACTCTGCCAGCATTTTCATATTTATAAAATATAATAATTTGTTTTATGAAGCAATAGAAAAAGGGCATGCAGTTGACAGTTAGGTGTACAGCGACGAGCAATGTCTAGTACAAAAACAAACCACGTGTTTGTAGTTTTTCGTTGTGGTTTGTTTTTGTTTTTTTCTCTCCGGAGGAGTCGAGTGATGGTGGTTGATGTCTTTGTACTCGGTTTCACTTTTGGTGATTTGTATTATCCCTTATAATGTATTATACACAACAAGAAGTCGAGTGATGATGGTTGATGTTGCCTGTTGTACTCGGCTTTACTTTTGGTGATTTGTATTATCCCTTATAATGTATTATACACAACAAGAAGTCGACAACAAAACGTAGTTAAAAGAAAAAAAAATCATACTTTTAACGGCATATTCAAAAACAGAACAAAAACTTAATATAAAAGCACATTCAAGGTACACATTCTTGAGCAGAATATTTGGTTCTTTCCCTGGTGTTTAATCGGAATATCTGACCTTTGCTTTTACAATTTTAAAAAGCTATTCTAAATTTTAACAAATCAGAGAATAAAGAAATATTATGGTTTATTATTTTTGAATTGACACTGGTATGTGTTTTGTTTGTTTTCGTTTTGAAAATTACAAAAACTTAGTAGAAATACTTTTCAACATAAAGATAATATAAAACATTCAAAGCATGCATTTGTCAGGAAGAATAAAACGTTTATAATGCCAAGCTAAATATAATTCAATATCTACAGATGCAGTATTTTATAAATAACAAATCCTTTGCTTGCAATTATATTCTATTATAATATTTATTTATTCATTTGCATAATTTTAGTTGTAATAGTTTAGCTCCATCCCTAATTTAAGCATCATTAAGAAATCCTTAAAGCTGACGCGTGTTTTCTTCAAGAAACCTTAAGTATTCCAATAAAGATACTCGACGGGACTTGTTCTTATTGCGGAAAGACACTGAAATAAGACTGTTCAACAATTATTGGAATATTGATTTCACTACATGATAAAACATCAGCAATATTTCTTATGTAAACAAGCTTAAATCATCTATCGATCTCAGCCTGCAATTGGTATGCTTGTACTTATATATATTCATATTTCATTTACACTCAGGAATCAAATTTAACCCTCATTTTGTAAGAACACTGAAATAATCAATGGAATGAACATGATTTGACTCTCAATAATAGATATTATGAACTTATGAACATTTTTCATATTTAAAATAATATAAACACAAGATGAGATTTGACGATAACCAACGAGACAACCATAAAATTTTTTAGGAAAAGATATGTACTTAAAAGTACCTACATGTATGTAATGCAAAAAAAAAAACAACGCGAAAATACATGATAACAAGCCATGATAATAGTTAATACTATCATTATTAATATTCGGAGATTAATATATTATTATTTTAAAATTCTGAAAAACTGCATTTGTTTTTATATAAAACAGATTGATATCCAGACAATTTTTAAAAATGACTTCAAATTATTTTGACATTCAGCAGGAGCGAGACATTTTATTCACATTGAAAATAGAAAACGTTTGAGATTTCAGTCGCGTGGTATTTTCTCAGCAAGCGAATCAAAAAAATGATATCTATTGCTATTAATCAAATAGAAATCAGGAAAATGCAAATATGGTGAAAAACTTATACTTTTCAATTCAGAAATTAATCAGTAACAAGTTGAAAGTCGAAGAGTTATTTTATTCCCGCGTGTTTCAATTCTTTTTTTCTTATAAAAATATCTTCAAATAAAATATTCTGCTTGTGGTATGAACTTCATCGTCTGTACAAATATACAAGTAAAAAGTCGAATATTTATGATTTATTGGTAATAAATTGCCTTTGATACGAGTCAAGACCAGCCCCAACACACGAAATACAAATTATTCTTTCACAAAATTTTACGGGCAATTACTTTTCTTAAATATGGAACGTTTACCAAACCCTGGTACAAAAGTATGAATAAATCACGTTTTTACAAATTGAAGGAAGATAAAGTTACATGGAAATAAGTCTGTTGAAAGACAGCGAAGACAGGAAACAAATAGAAAGATAAGTATTTATAAATATATTAATTTCTTCTCTACATTTTTAAAACAACATGTGCTTTCTGTTTCTAAAATGACCGTATGGTACAAAAAGAATATAATACCTTTGTTGGAATAAATATGTTATTTTCTTTTTTTCAATATAAAAATTAGTTGATACTTAGTATTTTGATTTTTTAGACCCTTCCATGCAAAGTTCTACATTTTAAACTGTATTCGTTTAAGAAAAAAGGGTCAGCATTAATAAAATATATTACTTTCAAATTCAATTTTCACATGTATATATTTGGAAATATTTTCAACTAATTCCAGTTTATTTATCTGAAAAAAAATCAGTTTATGTCAATGATAATTCATCAAATAAATAACAAACTTACCAAACGGAAGTCCAAAGAGGCCATTAGTGTTTCTCGACATTAGCCATGGGTACAAGTTCATTGGATCACGATGAGGTTGTAAAAAGTTAGGATAAGTAGAATGTAACGGAACAGTAACTGGTGCTGGTATACCTCTAGAGAACGATGCCACCGACGGAAGTGGTCCATTATGAAAAGCCCAAGCGGCTGATCTCTGAAAGTTGAGTAAATCTGTATGATTTGTTTGTTGTGCGACTTGGTCCGCCAGAAGTAGATTTCTAACGTGTGGAGGCAGTGCTGGATGCAATGGAGGAATTCTGCTTGGAATTACTGAGGAAGATTGTTCAGACTCACACTGGCTACTTGATGAAGAACAAGATTCTTTGTTATTGTCTGTACGAATCAAAGAATCAATTGAAAATCCGTTTGAACTTTTACCATTTGAATTTATTGGTTTCATTTTTACCAATTATTGCCTGTCTTATTTATAAATATCACTTTCGCCTGTTAATGTAATAAGATGTTCGAAGTAACTCTGTAAAAGTCTGCACGAACAAATTAATTTATCGCTTTCTCTACAAATTAAATAGGAAAGCCAACATAATAATGAATTTGTTTCTTCATAGTTGCACGTAGTAGGTCGATTGATATTTAGGCGGCACTGATTGGACAATTTATTGCTCTGTCGTCTGCTAGGGTCACTGCCTCTGTCAGAGGGCAGCGCAAATTCAGATACACGGATTTAATTTTATTACCTGTCATTTGTTTCTATTTCATTTGAAGGTAAATAAAGTCTATATGACCGTGTTTGGTAATTAAATAAATAAAATTAATATCAATATTTTCAGACATGTTTGACGAAGGCTTATTTAAATAAAACGTTTTAATAAAATAAACTGTTAATTATATTACAGTTTGCGAAACATGTTTATACATTTGAAATAAAAAGTAAATTTAAAGAGCATTGGAAATATCATCTCAATTTGTAAATAAAAAAAGTAGCCAAAGATTTGACTAAATTTAATTTTATTGCGACTAATATCAATTTTTTTTACAATACTTGCTGACAGCAATGTGGTATTGTAAAAGTACTTTTTTCTGTTTTTTTTTTTTATTTATTACTACAAATTTTTTAATAAGCACTCTCTAGACAATCCGTGTTATCTTTAGATTATTGAAATAGTAAAATTATTATATAAAAAACACAATCAGTAATTAAATTAATATTAGTTATATATTTCCCAAGGAGTGAGAGGAGCGATTAGCTTTATAGTAAGCGATGATAAATATATTCTATACAAAAAAAATAAAAGAAATACACCCTCTAATAGAAAAAAAACCAACAAAAAAAACAAAAACAAAAACAAAACAAAAAACAGATAAAAAAAAAAAGAAAAAAGAAAAAAAAAAATCCAAACAAGATACAAGCAAACATCACATATCAAATAACGCCAGATAATAAATTTTGTTGGAATGAATAATAGAATTGTACAAGTGTTATTACCGTATGTAAAGATTAGGAACAATACCGCCAAATATATCTCCTGGAACAAACGACTTCTAAAGTTCTGATTATCCACACTTATCAACGTTAAATAGGATTTTATCATCTCAAGCCTACAGGGAACGTACGGCACATCAACGCAGTAACAACCATATCGTTTATTAAGTAGAGATCTTCCAAACAAGGGCTCCTTGGGGACCATTTCAATCTCTGACTTTCTAAAAGTGTAAACGGTGTCGTGATTATTTAACAACTTAAAGCAAATAATCAGCACATTTCATGATAATGATATGGTATTTGTAGTTAGATTGATCTTTGAATTAGGATCAAATTGACTGTTTGCACGTCTTACACCGATAGTCAAAGGAAATGTGCATTTGTTAAAGTATGGTGTTGAACTCTAAGACTTAATTTGTAAATAATTGTTTATAAAATTTATTCAAACAGGAAACTAAAAGAGACGCATTAAAACTTGTTGAAAAAAATTTAGAATAGATTAAAACATTATCTTGATTTTTCTATAGTTTCGTCTGTTTTTGTTTTGTACAGTAATATTGTCGATCAAATTATGACTATCAATTGAGAAAAAATTCCGGACATAAAAGTTTGTGTTTTGCAGATAGTTTCACTCATCTTTGTTCTTCAATTCGTAGACTTTGCGAGATTGACATTGTTATTTCATACGTTGGGTAGCTGTCTCACACCTTGATACCCCACATCCGCAATTTATTCATATCTAAAGATTTATATCCGTCCAAAGTTGTGAATTTTAGAAATACAGAGATAAAACACCGCAATACATGCACTTTTCTTTTTTCATTAAGTTTGATTGAAGTGCGTGCAGGGAAATGTTTTTTTGAATAAACAAACATCTATTTTATACACTAACGTTAAATTATAAGTCACTAACACGCAATAAAATAGACACGAATACAGTTATGAACATCAAGACATTGCACATTCGGTTCTAGTGCATGTATTCAGAAATCACAACTCTGCGATTGTATGGAATTTATAATCAAACAAAACAAGTATCTTTATGCGCTAACTAGTGAAAATAAATGAAAATATGATTATCATTTAATTTTGATAATTTGACATTTTCATAACTGGTACATTTAAATTTAATGCTTTTTAATTATTTTTGTTTCTTTTTTGTTTCTTGTTCATATATACAAAAGATATGCGGTATATGCTTGCCTATGAAATAACTCTCCTCAAAACACCAAATGAATGGTTTATATCTTTTTAGGTGTTTTTATGTGTTTTTATTTAGGGGATGTCCGTTTTCTCTTGATAGTTTAATTTTATGTTAAATCTTATTATCTAAAGAGCACTATGATTTCAAAATTATTTCCGTTATTTTCTAGTACATGATCATACATAACCAAAAAGTATGTCTGTAATTATATCATTTTTTTTTTTACATTTTTTTTGTGTTGTTGATTTTGAAAAAAATCTCTCATATGTATATCTATTTAAAGTAAACTTTATAAAAAAACAAACTTATTTAATTACACAATTTTTTTTTTTTAAATTTGATTATTATGAAATGCTATAGAAAAACCTACGCAGACTTAATTTCAACATCTCCTTATTTTTATACGAGTATACATTTAGAATCTAAAAAGAATATTCATGTTTTTTATTGGAAGAAAATATTTATATACATACAATGTCAACAACTTCAGTTTATTTTAATGCAAATTACCAACATCTAAACATAAATAGGATTTCTTAAATTAACATTGCTTGATCATTTGTCATTTTATGGAGTTTTTGGTACCAAAACAAATAACAAAATAGAGGTTATATAATTCATGTCATGAGCATGTACATAAGAATTCTATTTCATGGTCAGAGGTGCATCCTCAGCTTGACAATACTCGTGCTATGTTATAGCTGCTACGATATTTTTTTCTTTTTAGGTGGCATCAGAATGGTTGCAGGAGGGATAATACACAGTCACGGGCTTTTGATTTTCGTAAGCAAAAATAAAACCCGATTTAAAACGTTTTAAGATTGTCAAAATCTTAGTACGATGTATAACATTTTAATAGATTGGCTCATCGTTAGGCATTATCTCGACTATCCTCCCAATTCCCATATTATAGCATACGAAGCTAAACAGTAGTAAAAGTTAGCAATGTGCCATGTCCACCAAAAGCTGAGTGACTTTCAGGAGAAAACTAGGAGACGTAGCATTTAATGATTTGAAGAAGAAAAAAAGATTTCCTGTGTTCCTCTCCTGCAATTTGTATTTAATCTTATTCGAATGAAGTAGCTACCAATGACTACTTAGTTAAACAATGCTCTATAATTAATTTCCTTTTAGATTATATAAAAATTACAAGTTAAGTGACCTTGTTAATACAATCTCAAGAATAGATAAAATATACGACATGTACAATTAAATGTTTATACTTCATCGTTTGGCTTACACTTTGAAATAGACAGCGAAGGACGATTGAAAACTACACTTAACCCCAAAAGACATGACTTCAATTTTTTAATTGTTAAAATTCCATATTAATGCAGCAAAACTCTAGCAACTCCTGCATATTGAGTATATCTTACTTGATGCAATATTGAAGTGCTTACATGTATGTGTCCTTTTGTGATATCCTTGCTTACAATAAAGCTACTAAACCATGCAAGTATGCTTAAACAAACAATCACCAACATGGATGACCTGGAATATGTTTTATTTTTTGTAGTAACATATATTATTTCCTCATTGGTCACTTTCATGCAATGTGACCATCTATAGGTTTTAGCTTGTATCTATAGCACGACAAAATACAAACCACATGTTGTAAATCTCATCCGACAGACGCGGTAGTTTTGGATTTTTCTTCATTAGGAAAGCGCAAAACGGAATATTGTAAACCCGAGGACTTGTAAGAACCTGAAAAGTTGAAAAGCTAAATGACCAAAAAGGACTTTATAATATTAGCAGAACCCATTTAAGGTCTGATATTGTGAGTAGTTTAGCAAGAACAGCTTACCCTGCCGGACCAACTGACATAATCGTAAGATTTAGGAAGTCTATTGCTCATCTTGCATTAGTTTACGCCACTGTCTATTCATTTATCATTTTATTTAAAAAAATAAAAATAAAAAAAAACTATATTTTTTCAATTCATTCTTTCACATCGTTAATGTTTTAGGTTAAAATTATTTGCAGGTGGACACATGCATTTATAATTCTATTACAGCATGATGCATGTTCAAAAACTACTGTAACAAATTTCCGTTTTCGGAGATATCAAAGGTTGACCTGGTGTTGGGCGGTTTTTTTCTTGCTTAATATTTATTTATTGACTGCTGATTTTCCTGTGCTCTAAATATTGTTAGTTCTTTGGCATAGAATTTTGAATCTTATTTGGTATGAACATAAGACACAACTTGAATCATTCGTCAGATTTGTCTTACACATTTTATATACAATTGGACAATTTAGGTGTAGGTTTATCATGGTTCAGTAGTTAAACAAATCTTGCCCTGTAACTTGCCAATCCATGAAATATTATAACTCCTCTTGATATACAATATGTCGTATTAAATTCCGAAAACATAATAAAGGAAACGAGTGTCTTAATTGAAAATTAGTAATATAATCTCAATTGATCATTCGAAATTTTCTCAAGAAGAGGCTGCCGGTGACGGAGGTAATTTTTGGTAATTACAAATCTGAATTTCAAAGGAAGATGACCAATTTTCTTATTTGCACTAGGCTAAAAACAACACCCTACGGTCTGTACTTTTTCCTGTAACAAAAAGCTATCTTTTGTAGACGAAAATTGTTTCATCATTTGATCATTGTCATTTATCCAGTCATTGCCTGTAGGTCGTTGACTTGCCAAAAAAATACTTTGATCAAAAACTGTCCTTTCATTATATTGCATATTTTCAGATACACCAGACTTGTACTAGTCTGCCCCTTAGCTCGTTTTTTCTCTTTTTTTTTTCTAAATGGACGTTAAAGGTCTACAACCCTCTAGTCTTTGACTTGTATTACTATCGAAAACAAAACACATGTATACTAGTAGTTAACTAGTTGTTCACAGCTTTTAAAACAGCGCTATGTTGGTGTTGTAAAACATATATTTCTATATTTCAGATAATACAATTTCAATGCAGATGTTAAAAATATTTTCAATTGTATATTTACGTAACCCAATTTTATCAGATATGTATAAATGTTATAGACTTCCACGAGTAATAAGATAAATACTCACATGTCCGTGTGAGAAGTATGTGTATTTCAATATCTTATATTTTATGAAATTTTTCATATAACCAGAGCTATGAATCTAATAGTATTATCTAACTAAGGTATATAGCATAAAAACCAAATTCCCCCAAAAAATACAGATGTTAAGGTATAGAGAGGTAGAGAATATAAACGGTTTTACCCCATATAGTAATTTTCGATTTATTTGAAAAAATTGTTCGTACACCACTTTAAAACGAAAGATATCAAAGGATCATTCAAACTCATAAGTAGAACGAACTGTCAAAGATATGGCTTAATAAAAAAATGAAAAACAGACAAACAATAGAACACAAAACACAACTTAGAAAACTAAAGACTAACAACACAAACCTTAACAAAAACATCTAAATAGTTATCAAAGGTACCAGGCTAATAATTTTATACGCCAGACGTGCGTTTCGTCTACAAAATACTCACCAGTGACGCTCAGACCGAAATAACCGAAATAGTTAAAAATCCAAAACAAGTACAAAGTTGAACAATATTGAGGACTAAAAATTCAAAAATGTTGTACCAAATACGGCTAAGGTAATCTATGCCTGGGATAAGACAATCCTTACTATTTCGAATTATTCATTCTTTTACAAACAGTAAATTAATAAAAAGGACCAGTTAATATTCATGTGATACTATCGATGACGAAACGTCCACCAGCACTGGCATCGACCCAGTCGTTTTAAATAGTTTTCAAAAGACACCAGGGGGCATATAATTGATACGACAGACGCGCATTTCGTCTTTATAAGACTCATCACTGACGCTCAGATCAAAATAGTTAGAAAGCCAAATCAAGTACAAAGTTGACGAGAATTAAGAACCCAAAATTCAAAAAGTTGTGCCAAATTGTTCGAAAAGTCTTCGAATTGTTTCTACCGTCTGCTATATCGAGAGTTAAGAGTTAAGTGGTAATTATTCACAAAGTTAACAAAAAACATGAAAAGAACTGCAGTGCCTTGGGAGGGTCAGTAGTTCCTGGTCATCTAATGGCACCTGCTATGAAACTCTTGTAAAAAAAAGGTTGATTGTCACTACGTATATCATGATAATATATAGACAAGAGTGATGGTGAATAATAAAAGCAACAGTAGTAAAAGTCGTAAATCGATTGAAAAACAAATCTTGGTTACAAACTAAAACTGAGGGAAACACATTAACTATAAGAGGGAAACAACGAAACAACAGAACACTGATGTTCAACAACAAAAAACGACAATGCAACATACACGGAATCGAATTATTAGATAACAACTGCCATATTACTGACTTGGTATAGGACATTTTGAAAACAAATGATGTCTCTTCAGAGATAGTCGAGTCCAAACCTATTAAAAAATACAAAACCTACGGAAAACGTTGGAAGAGCTCCTTAAAACAAACAGGACTTAAAGTGGAGCAACATCTTGAATCAGAACTTTGCATTGTGGAGATATAGAAATATATGCAGTCCGTAATTTTAAATAATTAGAACAAAACTTATAAAAGAATACCAGCAAATTTCAATCTAACAGCCTCCGTATTTTCATTCCAGAACCTAAGTACTGGCTACTGCTACTACCTTTGGAGACTTGCAATCCATCAGCAGAGATATCGACCCAGTGGTAATAATAACATATTTGGTGCCTAGTTTTATACACCAGATGCGCATTTCGACAAATTATGTATTTTCAGTGATGCTCGAGACATAATATTTGAAAAAAAGCTAGGAATGTTTGAAATTCAGCTACGGACCTTGTGTGAAGTCGCAATGATGATCAGTGATTTCGCAATTTAACAAATGAAGACTGGATAGTTACTACGACAAGTGTGAAAGAGTATTAGCAAAACACCGAGCTCTAAGGTAAACCGAAGCGGGGAAATCAACAAAAACTGTTAAAACAAACGTTAAACTTTGTCAACCAACGCGACGCGTAGAAAACAACTGTCATGTTCCAGACTTGATGCAGATTTCGAAGAAAATTGTGGGTTTGGACTAGTTTTATAGCTAGCTAGACCCCCACTTTTATAACAGTCCTTTATAGTACTGTTATACTGACAAAACTAGGTGAGCAACCCAAACAGAATTAATATATTTATATGACAGTTATTTAGATCCTGAAGTAAAAACTGTATAAACAGACACCATACACATTCAACTCAGCTGACCTTAAATAAACTCATTATAGATACCAGTATTGAAATTAAAATTCAAACAAGCATAAATAGCAAATTTGACAAAGACACCAACAATTAAATATATGTAGTTGATAGTCAATTCACAATCACACCAACAAAAAAGCTTTCGCAATTCATAGAATTTACCCTATGTTAGAATCAGTGTCTAGATAAGGTACAAATTAAGTAAAATATAAATACAAAGATAAACAAAATGAGAACAACTCTGTAAAACTCTCTCTTTTGCGTCTCTGTATAACATATCTATAGTCATCTGCACCATAAATATTCCATCATGAGCAACTAATTCATGATGGCGCACGTTCATTTGCCTAGAATTGTAACTGTTACTTTGAAACCTTTGATTCAAGAGCATTTGCATCACCAACAACCATCTTATAACATACATTATGATAGAAAACGCAAGCCCTGTAATGTCCTCATACTTCATATGGAGGCACTGCTTGAATGTAGCTACACAGAAATGAAAGTTACAATGGCAAATAAGAAAATTAAGCCTTTTGCCTATTTTCGTTGTCAATTTTTAAATGTACGTTATCATTTGAATCAAACTTAACTGTATCAAGTCATATACTTATTTCGTTTAGTTTTTTGAAATGAGTATTTTTATTTAATTGGTTGGTGGACAATTATCCAAGAAGAATACCAATGTTTAGTTAATAATTAACAAGTAAGGGTTACCCGGTATAAACAAACCAAATATCTAGATGTAAAAAAAAAACGGATTTTAGATCCAGTAAGTGAACTGATCCCAGCTATATCGAAAAACTATGCATCTTTTGGTAAACATACATTAGTAACCCAAAATCATTTCAGGGAAACGTTATTAAAACTAGAAGATGAATGTATTTACTGAAAAGATTAAAAGGAAAATGATATTATAGTGGGTTTTTTATTATGTAAAAGTGATTGTAAGTATTTTTCTTATAGAATTTACTCTAGGATCTACCGGGGTGTCATAATTTTTACCACTAGTAAACCAACTTTGATCTGAAAAGTTCATTATGATCTGAACGGCTCATAAAGACAGACCAATACATTTTTACTTTATTTTCAGCCTTTCAGTCTATTTTTAGACTTATCCACTGCGATAAAAAAAAATACTGTTGTGATTATTCGCTTGAAGTCAAATTAGATATGTTAAGTTGCCGCTATTGACCTGTATATATACAAACAAACTAAATCGTCTGAATAGCTACCGAACAGTATTGAATTGAATGTCTTCATCATTTCTTATTTTTTTTTATCATTTTGGTGTTTATTTGTTTTTCTCATAAATAATGTACTTGATTTTCCACTTGGTGTATGTTAACTAGTTTTACAAACTCTAAATAGTGATGACTTAAAAGACGTTGCAACCAACCTTGCTGCGAATGACGGAAGTTTCTCTTAATTTCAAAATTTATAAACGTACAATCTAGAAACCTATTATATTGATCGTGTCAGTACCGAAGTCTTGACGAATGAGCTGATGATACCATCTGGAACTGGTAGTTCACCAGCAGAGGTATCGACACAGTGCTGTAAAAACAAAAACAACACTTAAAATAATCCAATGCGTCCGACTCACTTTTCTGGATTCACCATCATGAGGTACGAGCTGATGATATCCACGTGCACCAGTTCACCAGCAGAGGTATCGACCTAAGGCAATTTTTGTCTTCAGCAGACTCGTCAGTCGTTCTCGATAGGATAACAGTACGAAGACAAAATCAATTACTATCATAGACAGCATAAAACAAATGTGCAAACAAATATGACTAAGGTTGAATGCAATTGTAAATCATCGAAAAGCAATTCTAAATGTTTTGACAGATTTAACAATTTCTTAATAGATAATTTGTTAAAAGAATATTAACGATATTTTATGTCAGAACAGAAGCACTGATTATTTGCCTGGTCATTCCTCAAAGAAGAGACGTCATTTAAAAGTGACATCTACCCAGTGGTTGTAAAAACTCACCAAAGACCAGTACAAGCCATCTTGGTAATTTAGTACTCAGACGTTTGTATAGATACGTCTTCAATAGACTATTCAGTTGGGTATCATTGCAAAATTAGTACTAAGTAGAAAGTAAAACACAAAAATACTGAACTCCGAGGAAAATTCAAAACGGAAAGTCCCTAATCAAATGGTAAAACCAAATGCTCAAATACTTCAAACGAATGGATAAAAACTGTTATATTCCTGACTTGGAACAGGCATTTTCTTATATAGAAAATGGCGGATTGAACCTGCTTGTATAGCTAGCTTAACCTCTCAAGTAGAGGAGCATTAAAAACTGAATTTCTCCAAAACATTTAAGCCAAATCTGGCCAATGTCATTTATTCATGGGGTTAATTACCTTAGTGTAGTGGTTGGTTTGATCCATGTTTTATTTACAGGAAAATAATAAAGAGATGACCACATGTTAGCACCGGCGCACACACTTCGTTAATGTACTGATAATAACGTCATGGACAAAACGTCCACTGGTGGCGTCATCAAATCAGTAGTTCAAACACGTCATCTGTTTGAGATACCAGTATTATAATTTTATTCGTTTACACAAAATGAATCAAATCAATTGGAAAGTCAAACCAATTGCAACAACAGTAAAACATTTAGTTCGAAAAGTTGTTCCTAATGTAACTAAAGCAATCTATCTCTTTGTGTAGTAAACCCTTAGTGTTGTAAATAATATAAACAACATCCACAGAAAGTGACCGTATTATACAATAGTTTCTGTCGACACTTGTCAGTATTGGAACTGGCTACTCGGATGTTGATGCCCTCAGAACGATGATTTCTCTTAAACAATTTCTCAGCATGTACAGGTTGTATGTTTAAGAAGTTGCGGAACTGAGAGATGTAAAGTGTATAACATAGAAAATATTACAAGCAAAATAATCAAGCATTTATTCATAAAATCAGTATTTAGTTCTACTGATTTAAATTTTTTTAAATACATGTGATTTGGGTAAAAAAAAACTCAAGTCGTACATTCACCGCGTTCGTTGAATTTGAAGACCTAAAAGATCAAGAATACTGAGTTAAAACACAACACAGCTGACACAACAAACGGAAGACAACTCGTATTTTTAAAAATATCAATTCTGTAAATATCAAAGTTTAAAACCGTTTAATAAGTCTTTAGTATTTTACTTTGTTTAATTATGGGAAAGTAAATTATCGCTTTTTGCTTAATACACCGCTATGCTATGTACATAAGGAGAAAATATCGTCAATTAATCTTATTGTCAGAATCAAATGTTGATTTTTAAAGGGAGGTCGTTGTAATGTATTTTATTTGTTTAAGAAATACTAAATTCTTACGTGACTGAATAAAAGAGATTTTGGAGGTCAACATTTGATTTTCGTTTGATTTAGCGATGTTACTAAAAGACATCTGAGGACTTTCCACCCATTTTGGACATATTTAACTTCAGAGAAGAATAACACATTTTCAAATTAAAGTTTTAAATAAATGAATCAACACCACCTGAACTATGTAATTATGTTACAAAGGTGTTATTTATGACGGATATTAATTAATTAGACAAAGAGGTCATATGTGTCTTTTATCAAGAAGATATTTTTTTCAATAAGTGGTGCACGTCCGTAAGACTTTTTAAGGCATTTTAAAAGGTATATCAATTTTAACAGCGATGTGGGTGACAAGCGTATTTTAAGACCACCTTTTGATAACTTACATTGATAATATGCAATTACCGAATAATAAATGTCCGTGAAAAATCTACTATGAATTATGTGTTTCAGTCTTCTAAACAAATTGGATCAAATTAGTTACGCTGATGAGCATTGTTTCCACGTCATAAAACTAAATCCATACACCTGTTTAAATGATTTTTGTATGAATTCAAACAATACTAGATTTTTTAATAATTCTGGTTGAAATAGTTAAACATACATTTTAACAAACTTTTTAACTTTTAGTCTCCACATTTGAAAGTTTCTAATCAGATAAAAAGTTTAAAGGAGTTTCTCAGATTTCCAATCAGAAAATAGATCATAAAATGATCTTGGTGTAAGAAATATTTTACACAACAGTTTTTTTAATTAACTCCAAGTGACAAATTGAAATCATGAACATAGGTACCTGCCATAATACAAAATTAAACAAAATAAATTAGATATACTAAGCTATTTAGTTCTGGTTTATAGGCATGTCTAAGGTGTCGACCCTGAATGAGGTTGAATTCTGCTGATAATATCTTTGAATGCTTGATTACCTTAATAATTATTTTAAAGTACTTTTTAATTTAATTTGTTTATTTTAATCTTTTTGAGCATATGAACTAATGACAAGTCGTTCAGATATCTGTAACATTGTATGAGATTTATACCACTAAACTATTTATCAAAACAGAACACATGTTTGTTATTTTGAGAAATAAACATTTTTAAAAATAGATATCAAATATTGAATGTCAATAAGACAACGAATACTAATTTGTTTCCGAAAAGTATTTTTTAAACCAAATTCATCACCTAGTCTCGGCAATAATCAAAAGTTAATTATGATATATTTTTTAAACATTTTATACTTTTTCTTTGTAATGCAATTTGCCTTGTAATGCAATTTGTCTTCAAACAAAAAAAATGCAGTTTGAAATATTTTTTAAATAACTGATACATATATTATATCAATCTTTTAAAATATGTCTTTTTTTCTAAAACAGAGAAATAAATCTGCGAGTTAGACTATTGCATTTTTAATAAAACATTGATTTTTTTAAGATGCTTAGCCTCATAAAGAGGGTGATGTGTTCTTGTCATTATCATAATATCATATATTTTAAATTGATACAATGAAGAAACGCAAAATCAAAATTGGATATTTCTAATGAACTTTCTCCCTGATATAATAAAGGTACAGGCAATTGTTTGTGACAAACATACCATATCATGTATTCTTGCCTATCGTTTTTGCTAATGTTATTTGTCTGTGTCTCCTTTTTGGAGTTATTTTCTTGCATGGGACGTGGCGTTGTCAATATAATGGAATTTTATACGACTGTCATATAAGTGACAGGTTTAGCAAGCTATAAAAACAGGTTTAGCCCACCATTTTTCTACTTAAGAAAATGTCTGTACCAAGTCAGTTATATGGCAGTTGTTTTCTATTCGTTTGATGTATTTGGGCTTTTGATTTTGTCATTTGATAAGGGACTTGGCGTTTTGAATTTTCTTCGGAGTTAAGTATTTTTTGTGATTTTACTTTATATTAAGGTATATAGCTATATTCCCCTTGTTATAAATATTTCAAGCTGTTTTATTCTGCGTTGAGTTTTTTGTTTTCTAACCGAAATTGCACAGACCTGTCTTTTGTTAAAAAGCAGTACGTTTATGAATTGGAAGTTTTGAAACAATGACCGAAAATTATATACATCTTTATTCAATTTCACATGGTATTGAAAATCTCAAAAGATGCTTTTAAGACATTACATATCTTGAAAAATCCTGACTCCTCAGGGATGTTTTAAAGTGAAAAACCTATTGCAAACGCTGAAGAAATTATCAAACATAAAAGGATATAAAACCAAACCCAAACATGGAATGAGACAACTGCAACAACATTATTATTCAAACAAGTAAGTGTTTAGAAAGATGTTGTTAATTTCCAAAGCTTAACCACCAGAGATTTTAACTTTCCTGCACCAAGCCGTGTTATGTTCAATGGAAAGTTATATTCCATAACAAAAAATAAATTTGTCCGATCGGAACCTAACTATTCAGAGTTTTAGTCTGCAGTAAGGATGTTTTTGCAAGTCAAACACACACAACCCTTGCAATAGTATCATTGAGGGACGACTGGATTAAACATAGCAGCCCTGGTGGGCAATACTGTAAGACTTTAGGGTCAAAGTAATTTCAAATTGAGTGTTTTCAATTTTCTCAATACATTTGCAGATAGTATATAACAATATACCAACATTTAGATGTTAGGTCAATAGCTATGAATGGAACTCTTTTGTTGATCTCTTTTGATGCTGTTAAAGTTCATCTCAACTGATATGTTGTTTAAACAAGATCAACTGGTACATGTATCGCTGTTTTGTACTGAATGACAGAATGAGCCCAAATGTTTTGCATTTGTTTTCGATTTACTCTGAAAGCCTGGCACCTGGTAAAATGACAGCACTTAGAGATAAATTAATTTGCTAGTGCGAACATGATTGTAACATGCATTTTTCTTTTGAAATGTTGTCATAACAATTTGTTGGCTGTCAAGCGCACTATCGGTTAAAAAAAAAGCACATACAAGCCGATATTACTAGTGTATTATATAATTTCTAGTGGGAACAGTCGAAATATATTATTTTGATTACATTTTTATATCGGACAGGAGGGGAAGATTCAACACGAAAATTATAAATAGACATTCATTTTCTTATAATTGTTCCAAACATTTAACGGTAATATCATATCCATATATTTGGCATTTCCAATTAGCATACTTTTATTATACTTAGTATATAATTATATGGCAATGTTGTGTCATTATGACACCACAACATAGTTACATGTATTGTGTGTAATTTGTGTCATTCATACATAATTATGACAAATGATATAATAATATCATCCAAATGACATTGCTTAGGTGAAAACAGATTTGTCGATGGTGTAGGTTGCTATTAAATTCAATTTTCGGGTAAATTTGTTGACACATGAAAGCATCTTTTCTTCGTGTTCTCTTATAGAATTGCTAAAGAGATGTTATCGAGCTGATCACTATGATAAGTTTGCAATTTAATTGAAAATTTGCCTTGACATTATAGTAAATCATGGCATTTCTTGATTGTAGTGTAGCTACTCGGCACCCGTTAAACTATATAATTTATTTAGATACCATCTTTCTGGACAATAAAACACCAATTTTCATTTATTAATTAATAAAAATGTTTGAAGAAAACGTCGTGCGTGTTTCTAAAGAAAAAAATATAGGACACTTAGACAAATAAGACTTTGAATAATTAAATAATTTGAAATGAATAAAATTGAATTAAAATTATGACAGTTATTAAAAAATCGACTTTTTACCATAGATTTTCAAAATGATAGTGTTTAAGATGATAGCCTTAAAACAGACAAGACTATGCAGAATGAAAGAAAATGACGTTTTCTATCCCGATTTGTTTTTTCTCGATCTATTTATGAAATTCGAACAGCGGTATGATACTAATGTTGCCTTTCCCTACATTTATACACATCCTTCATAACATTAAGCATAGATTTTTCCAATAATACTTCAAATGGGATTAACAGACTGGGTTATTATTCGCTCGCTCTATATTCTAAGAACTGAAGTAGCCTTGAAATGTATTTATTTACCACTAAGAGTCATGCACATATGACAAGGGAATGCTGAATACTAAGACCTGGTGCTCTTTTTATGCTAAGAACTTCGCAAAATACTGAAAACTTGTACACTCCTCTGATGCTTTTCCCTGCATTGGTCACCATCCGGAACGCCCAAACCTTAATATTGAAACGCTAGGGATGTTCAAAGACGTAGAAAATATTTGATTTTTATGACCAAATTGGACACCCAAAAAACATAATCCATCCAGGGTCAGCAGATAGTTCATTTTTTCTCGCATCATTTCAATAAGCCGTTATTTTTAAGACGAGATTTTTAAAAATCTTGCTTTTAACAATAAACCCATCAAAGATACCTAGATAACAAGACTGAAATATATCATGCAGTCTTGATAGTCCTGATGTACAGTGTTCAAACACAGTGTTGGTCCTCGGTAGCCGAATGGTATGAATGTTTGATCTACAGTGATAATTCAGTCTGACTTGTCAACTCTGTCGTTGTGACTTCAAACCCGGCTCAATGCAAGGTCTCTTCGACTCCGATATTAATTGATAAAAGTTGTTCATGTTGGGAGGTTCTCTACCGGTAGTCAGGCTTCATCTACAGAATACAAATGGCTAACATTTTATTACCAAGGTAGGTTGAAACTGCCCGATACATCAACAGACACACATACAAAAAGGCAAACAATTAAACATGTTTGATACATGTATATTTAGTTTCTGGTATCTTGTTACTATCATATTTACCAAAAAAATAAACACATATCGTAAATATTTTTAAAACTTAGGTTGATGTACTGAACATGCATTCATGCAATTCTTAACCTATGAATTTACATGATGAGTTTAAGAAAGATAAGAAGTTAGCAATATCCTATAACTTTACGTTCCGCGATATAGATGATGTTTTCTCACTAAATAATACAAAACGTGGTGACTATGTTGAACGAATCTAACCGATCGAACTAGAGATAAAAGATACTACAGATACAGTTAAGTCTGCCTCATATCATGACTTACATCTAGAAATTGACAATGAGGTTCGGTTGAAAACAAAACTTTACGACAAAAGAGATGATTTCAGCTTCCCAATTGTGAACATTCCATTTATATGTAGCAACATTCCAGCAGCGCCTGCATACGGAGTATTTACCTCCCAATTGTTAAGATATTCCCGAGCTTGTATTTCCTATCATGATTTCCTTGAATGAGGATTGCTACTCACAAGGAAGCTATTAAACCAAGAGTTCCAAATAGTGAAGTTGAACTCTTCCCTTAGTACATTTTACGGACGCCATAACGAGTTGGTCGACTGTAATGGAATAACCGTTTCACACTTATGTGGAGCAGGATCTGCTTACCCTTCCGGAGCACCTACGACCACACCCAGTTTTTGGTAGGGTTCGTGTTGCTTAGTCCTTAGTTTTCTATGTTGTGTCTTCTGTACTATTATTGTCTGTTTGTCTTTTTATTTTTAGCCATGGCGTTGTCAGTTTATTTTCAATCTATTGACTCTCCCTCTGATATCTTTCGTCCCTCTTTCAAGACGTCACAACATATTTGTATATTCCGATAGCTTACTTAATGTTTACAGCGGGAACAAACCTAGGTGTATTAAGATTTCATAAAATCGTAAAAACTGAAATAAAAAATATTCCGCGTCATTTGTTTAGGAGATATAATAAGCTTAAGACAATTAAGAGATACGAATTTGATGCGGAGTCCATGGCACCGCATGGCTGCCACACAAAAAAGTAGATAAAAACTGTTTTAGGTACAGCAATCCAACAAAAAACATCCAACACACAGCTGGAAGTCGGCATACAAAAAATACAAGCTGCAAATTGTTCATAGTCTCCAAATAATAAAACATGAAAGCTAAAATCTACTGTTTTTTCCCCAATCAAGATTGAATTTTGTATGCCATTTCGTACCTCATTGAAGATTTATATGTATGCCATTTCGTATCTCATGGAAGATTTATATGTAGTACCATTTCGTACCTCATTGAAGATTTATATGTAGTACCATTTCGTACCTCATGGAAGATTTACATGTAGTACCATTTCGTACCTCACGGAAGATTTACATGTAGTACCATTTCGTACCTCATGGAAGATTCATATGTATGCCATTTCGTACCTCATGGAAGATTTATATGTAGTACCATTTCGTATCTCATTGAAGATTTATATCTAGTACCATTTCGTACCTCACGGAAGATTTACATGTAGTACCATTTCTTACCTCACGGAAGATTTACATGTAGTACCATTTCGTACCTAATGGAAGATTAATATGTATGCCATTTCGTACCTCATGGAAGATTTATATGTAGTACCATTTCGTACCTCATGGAAGATTAATATGTATGCCATTTCGTACCTCATGGAAGATTAATATGTAGTACCATTTTGTACCTCACGGAAGATTTACATGTAGTACCATTTCGTACCTCATGGAAGATTAATATGTATGCCATTTCGTACCTCATGGAAGATTTATATGTAGTACCATTTCGTACCTCATGGAAGATTAATATGTATGCCATTTCGTACCTCATGGAAGATTTATATGTAGTACCATTTCGTACCTCACGGAAGATTTACATGTAGTACCATTTCGTACCTCAGGGAAGATTAATATTACTATCACAACTTAGACACGTGTCGCCTGTCGTGTTTGTTTTTGAATATTTGCTGATTTGGATTGTACTTTTTATATAAGACCATATTCGAACAAGTAATCTATTGGCTGTCTGTAATTTCTAAAATTAAAAAGCCATAGCAAGTTCTTTGATTGGTCACATAAGTTGCAAATACTTATGCAAACACTTTGACTCATGGCTTCCTTTTAACAAAAAAAAAAAACAGCTTGTGTCCCTCTTCATTGCATTTCCTGGCTGGTAAAAACAACTATTAATTACTATAAAAACAGTTGCAGATAATTATTTCTTTGTTGGTTAATTAACCTCATACTTTTAGAGTTTAACAATTAATTAAGATCAAATCCTGCAAGCAAACAAAGTATAGTTATAACTATTGAAGTACTGCTTAATCAAACTAATCATCGGTCTCTATAAAATTGTTACGTCTAGATGCATAATTTTATTTAATATGTTATATTTAAAAAAAAAACATTTAAATCATGAAAAACCTTACAAAAATATGATACGAAATAGTTTACATGTTTCCATGAGGTACGAAATGGTAGATGCATTTGGTCCATAGGCTACGAAATGGATATTATCGTGGGTACGAAATGGCAAATGTGGGTACGAAATGGCAGAGGTACGAAATGGTCAAGGTACGAAATGACTTGCTTCCATTTGAATAACTGTCATTTCCTTCGACACCAACTGCATTTTAAATACTGAACGAAATTTTCTGGATATAAAATTGATAAACAAATGTGACTTTTTTTAAGCATATGCATGTAAATAAAAGAAGAAGGTATGTTTAGCCCACTTTATTGGCCTTGAATTAAAAAATAGAAAAGCATCATAAACCAATCAAATAAAATCCTTCAGATGTTCATTTCAATATCTGAATTAACTCCGCCGCGTCATGTACGTACTGGTTCCAAGTAAGCAGCCTTTTGTTCAGCGATTATCGCCTCTTACTGTATATCAAATTTGTTTGTTACATAAATTTTATCGTTGATTTTCTCGTATGAATTGTTTTGCATTTTGTCAAGTCAGGATTTTTATAGCTCACTGTGCAGTATGGGTTTGGCTCATGGCTGACGGCTGAAGGCCAAACGATGAACTTTAATAGCTTTTGTCTGTTTATTCTAAAACTTGAAACATATAAAAAGTAAAATCCCAAAAATACTGAACTCCGAGGAAAATGCAAAAAGGAAAGTCCCTAATCAAATTGTAAAATCAAAAGCTCAAACACATCAAACGAATGGATAACAACTCTCATATTATTGACTTTGTTTAAAAGATTCACAGCAACTGTAGACAAAAATGAACAGCTTATCTGTTCCTCAATTTTGACTAAGTTTGACTTCTTGTTTGTCTAAAAACCAAAGAAAACTGTTACCACTGAAAATTATAGTCAAGATCTACAAAAAATACTTTCATTACCATGAGTGTTATTTTCCACAATTGACAATTTGTTCGAAATTACTAAATCGATTGAGAAAAAAAAAACAAATCCGGGTAACAAACTAAATCTGAGGGAATCACATCAAATATAAGAGGAAAACTACGACACAACAGAAACGCAACACTAAAAAGTAACACACAGAAACGACCTATAATATAATAGTTATCAAAGGTACCAGGATTATAATTTAGTACGCCAGACTTAACAATGGCCATTTTCCCGACTAAAACTCTATTACATTGAATATAATATATGAACAAAACAAACAGACGTTTAAGGTAAAAATGTCAAAAACAGGGGTACAGCAGTCAAAATTTAGTTATAATTTTAATCACTATAAAACAAATAAATAGGTCAAGACATCAAGAAATAAAACAAACATTTGTTTGTGTCACATCGAAAACTATAATATACGGACAAATATTGTTAAAGCAAAACGGATCAACAATACAGGTTCTTAAAACATGGTCGGTCATTACTGCAAACATTAACTTACATCTTAAAGGATTTATTGTCCTAAAACTAAGGCGACAGTAGCTTACTGGTGTTCACAAAAAAAACCTGAGTAAAAGAATGAACTCAAAAAGGAGCGAGATTAGAAGCGTCTACAGGGTAATCATCTCATGCTCTGCATTATCACCCATAATTCGAATTCACACACAGTCGATCTGTCACAATTAGTAGAATTAAAGATTCGACTATTAAACTCTCAAAATCTAAGACCGCGCAAACATTTCGTATTGGTCAATCAATTCATAATGGTAATCATACGACAGATCAAACATTTTGTTACGTCTTAGAAATGAATGGGAAGTTGACAATTTGAAAATTTTAAATCATCACGTTAGACCTTCTACTGTCATTAGTATTATTTATATCAAGTTCACATGGATATATGAGATGAAAGCATATATTTAAATATAGATTATTTAGTGACAGGACATCATCAATATACCTGAAAGTGACTTTAAAGAAAGATGCAAGATGCTTTTCCTTTTTGTCTTTGAGGAGGTTATGTATGTATTTTGTTTCATATAAGTGCAAACAACAAATATGCATGTTGTGTTGCACAACACAGGATGTCTTGTGAAATATCAGTCAAGAAAACTCAAGAAATATGTTGTTGATAAAGAAAAGTCTAGCATATTTACTGTATCACCTTCGGTGTATTTGTTGTGCGAATCAGTATTCATGACCCAAAATAAGAATTTTATTTGTGTTTCCATCCTTCAATTGAACATGCAAAATATATGTGTAAACCGTAGAAAACTCAACGGTTTTGATATCACTACGATAATGTAAAGTTTTTAGAGTAGACCCTATTTTATATATATTGTCTTAACTTGAAGACAGGTATGCATTGTCATTTCATGCACAGGTATACAGTTTATACAACTGTATACCTGAGACCTCCCAAACATCACCATTCTACACATTTAGTCAACTATATCTCACAGACAAACTAATTGGGCTTTAATGAACAATCTTACAAGATCAGATAGTACTACAGTAATTGAATATCATTATTTATGACTTCTTTAAATCTAACTGACACAAATAAGTCGTTAATAGTATACCAAGTATTTTAAACAACTACAATAGGAATGAAAGAAACCCTAGTTTAATACAGCATATACCTTTCAGCTCGGATACACATAACTATCGTTATAAATTATTGCGGAACATCTTCTTGTAGGGTCTGGAGCCACACAAATCAAATGGTTTGTTTTTATTTCAATTTATCTGGCTTTTCAGATAGAAGATGGGATAAAGGTTGTTGTATGCTATTTGATTACAATTTGAACTCCCTAATGTTGTCACGTCCGGTTGGAACAGAGAAATACAACTCAATGTTGGGAGGATGACTCACTCGCTGGTGTTATAAAACCACCGCAACAACTCTAGGGAACCAGCAGATAACATATTAAACATATTTTTCATTAAAAAAAAAGTAACATGCACATTATTTAGGTATTTTTAAGTATACATTTGAACTGCTCTAAAGAATGTTGATTTGTTAAAGATGTTATTTCACTAAATTATGACATAGAAATAAGAATTCAATAAAAGTTTCAATTTGTATGTGGTAACAGAGTAGCTGACTTAATAATTTACCAGTTATACAGAAATCAAGTTCATTGAAATCTAAATAAAGACAACAGTAGTATACCGCTGTTTGATAGTCACGAATCGAATAAGCGAAAAAATTGTAGGTCACGAACCAAAAGCAGAGGAAAAAAATATGAGAGAAACAACAATGCAACAGAACGCGACTAAAGACATGGGAATAACGAAAGAGTTGTGAAATATACACACCGCAAAAATGGAAAAAATAACAATTGGGAACGACAAATCATCATAAACATTCAGTATCAAGATTCCTGAGTGAAATTCAAATATATAGAAATCTAGCGAATTACACTTAATGCTGTATTTAGAAGATATTTCAAAGGAAGTTTCTGTGTGTCAATATTAGTAGTATAATTAGTAATTTCTTGCTTATTAAAAGCAAAAACATCTTCATTACATGAATACAAACTAATGACTTATGGCATTATAAGAATAATAAGAATGTGACGGGGTTTTGCTTGCTTGTTAGAGCTAAACATTCCCTCTTATATGCGATGGTGATGTTATAACAAGATTAAAGAAAAGACTAAAAGTCAAATGGAAAGGACTTGCCTCAACGGACCAGTGCTAAATAGTAACAAAACAATGCACAAAGTATACGTTATTGCACTTACTTAATTAAGCTAATTCAAAGACAATAAAACATTTGGGCTTAATAATCTCTTTTCATGGTACAGTGGTGTAATAGGGACTAATGATCCAAACGAAGTAAGATATTGTTTAGCTTTCGTCATACTCCTTCCATGGAACAGTTCTTTACATTGGACAGTGGTGGAACAGCTATATAATCTCACCTTTTGTTGAAAAATTGTCTGAACGGGATTAAAGTTCTCCTTACGTTGAACACATTATTACATAAATTAAAACGAGTCTTACATCAGCTGAGGTCGTGAGATCGAACCCCGCTCCAATTTGGTTCGTTTAACTCCTATATCAATTAACGAGAACGACAATGATCCTTTCAAATTTCGATGATTGTATGCAGTTACTCTGACTCCCCCCCCCCCTCAAGTACAAAGTGGTCGTCACGATTAAAGAGTCGCGATGAACAGTGCAGAAGGTGGCAATAAACAGTCAATCAATTAATCTTCTTGCATCGGACAGCAGTTTGGATAAGATGTTAGCAGGATATATGATATGTATAACTCAATCATATTCCATAGAATGAGACAGTAGCGTGAAAGGGATAAAAGTTTTACTAATATATCAGACAGTTGTGTAACAGAGATAAAACAGACAAATACACAGAACTCTAAGGTAAATTACATAAAAACTGAAAAAAAATCAAAAGAAAGTTAAGACTTTGCCATTTAAGAGAACGAATGGGAAACAATTGTCACATTCCTATATTGGTATCGGCATTTTACACAAACATGGTGGGTTAAACCTGGCCTAATAGCCAGCTAAACCTTCCACTTATATAAAAGTTGTTTATAGTTCAGTTATATTGACAAAATTGATGAACAACCAAAACAGACAAAATAGTAAATGCAGCAATAATTGGATCCACCAGCCAAAACTATGTAGAACCCTCTTACGTCTGAATCGCATATTAGGACCCACTTGCACCATCCCGAAAGCAAAACAAAATCCCAGTAACGGGGTTTGTTACCACCGAGTCATGTCAAGAGTCATACGACCATAACACAAAATAACCAAGAAGTTGGAAGACCAGAACTATGTCATAGAACGCCTCGTCTTTTTTCTCAAAAAAATGTTCATTGGAAGGTATCAAGACCTTGTCGAAAAATATTCCGTATCAACTTCACAAATAATACACGACGGTCTTGAAGTATAATTCTGGGTACTGACGTCGTTTATCATCTTCATAGCGTGTTATAGTATTTCTTTGTTTGTCTTTATGAATATTACGTTTACTGTTAAGTCTGTTTTTAGTGGTATCCGTTTTACGTGACTCTGTACTTACACATCTTGCCATTGTGTTATTGTTCTGTGCTAATTTTTGTATTCTTGTATTTCATTTTTGCTAATGTGCTTTGTCTACATGCCATTTTGTGTTTGTTTTTTATACATATCACGTGGCTCTGGGCTTATACATCCCGTCATTGTGTTATTCTGATACTAGTATTGTCTTTTTTAGAGATTCAGATTATAACACAATCTGATTTTTTTTTATTTTTTTTTTTTGCTTCTTTATTACATATTTGTTTGTTTTTAGTTTGATTCAGATTATTACACAATGCTGACTGCTGTCTCCCTGTTTTTTTTTACAGTTTTACCTATAATGTCTATTTGTTGTGTTCACACATCGTTTTTAACGTTATGGAATTTGAGAGGACCGAAGTGAGAGGTTAATCTAGTAGCTATAAACTAGCTTTAATTCATCATTTCCTACATAAGAAAGTGTCTGAACCTTGTCAGAAATGACAGTTGTTATCCATTCGTGTGATGTGTTTGAGATTTTGATTTTATCATTTAATTAGGATCGTTCCGTTTTGAATTTTCGTCGGAGTTCAATAGTTTTGTTATTTTACAATATTTTTCCAATAGTATAAAACATTTTACTTTACTGCCTTAACACTAGTATTCCCTATTCTAAAATTAAAGTCAATTCAAAATAAATAATTTCATTAGAGATATTATTAGTTACATAGTGTGCAAGTGACCTAATACGGTATATATGGGGTCAGTAAATTCCATATGGGGTGAGAGCGAAGCTCGAATCCCCATATGGAATTTACTGACCCCATATATACCGTATTACGTCACTAGCACACTATGTAACGAATTTATCTTACCGACTATCTTAACGTGTGAAATTAAGACTAGTGATTCTCAAAATGACAAAGTCTACTAAGAAAATACTTCCATTGATCCTACAAAAACAGATGCCAACAATAACGACTGTAAGGTTTAAATGTGTTTTATGAATTTTTTTCAATCTTAATCATCAATTTCTTCGTCTGTTGGAACTTTTAAGATTTTTTCTCAGTACCGTTTTGTTTTTTATAAAGGGACATAACACCTTTACTAACCGTGTATGAAATAAGCCCCGCCCCCTTCTTACCTAATAAGGAATATAAAGGGACGTAACTCCACTACTAACCGTGTATGAGATAAGCCCCGCCTCCCTACTAACCTAATATCAAATATACACGGTTTGCACGCGGACGCTTTTAACCAATCATATTCCTGGAAATGTATAGGAGGTAAGATAATTTGATTTACAACATATATGTTTCGTTTTAGTAATGTGTTTTTTTTTTCAAAAAACTATCACTACTCCCATGTGCTCCTTTTTTATTCCAATTGTGAAGCAAAAATTATACAAACCTTCTTAAAGAAAAAAAAAAAGAAAAAAGATCCTGTGAAATTGATGAATTTCGATTTAAATTATATTGATGATGTTTTGTCAAAAAAAAAATATATCCCAGGAAACTTGATTTTAAAGATGCTACAGAAAATAAATATTAATTGATACTTTATTCTCGTCTCATGCATGTTTGGACTATTCGTACTTCATTTGCATGAGATGTTCCATAAACTTGATTTGATTTGTTGTTTTAACAACACTTTTAAGCACCGCTTTGGGTCTTTTTCGTGACGGCTTCATTTTGTTCGTGGAGGAAACCGGAGTGTCTGAAGAAAATTAACGACCTTCGATAAGAAAACTGACAACCCTTATCAATTAGAATTGGAATTAAGTGCACACTTACGAACGGGGTTTGAACTCACAACATCAGTGTTGACTGACTTGCGATTACAGCAAAAAATCTTAGATCACTAGGCCACCGAGGCCACTGTTCCATACACAAAAGCGGCTGTAATAGAGTTGTAAGAGGGAACGACACTACACAAGTTTTAATGTAATAAACACATCTTGGTTGACCAAAACGATACGTTAAAAACTTTGTGTCTCGAATCGGACATGTTTTTGCAGTCTTAGATCTTTTGATACCAGAATAGTTATCTGATCTGTAATTTAATCAATTGAGCTTTATTCCCTATTGTAGCATAACATTGAAGTGACAGGTTTGGTTGACAATAAAACCAGATTCAACACACCATTTTTCTTAAAATGCCTTGTACCAAGTAAGGAATGTGGCAGTTGTTATCAATAAACTCGTTTCTATGTATGTTGCATTGGCGTTTGTTTTTAATGCACTTCAAAGTTTCTGTTGTTCCTTTGTTTTCCTCTTGATGTGTTCCCTCGGTTTTAGTTTGTAACCCAGATTTGGTTTCTCTCAATTGATTTATGACTTTTGAACAGCGTTATACTACTATTGCCTGTATTTGACCTATTGTGGATTCGCATGGTATATGATGCATACATTATACAGGACACACTTACACTGTCGGATTACCCGTTCTCGCACTTTTTCGGGAGTTCCTGAGATTATATCAGTTTTTGTTTATTTTTTGTCCATGACCTTTATTTGTATTCTATTAATGGAATCATGAGATTAAAATAACGGTAATTAGGTACTGCTGTCTTAATATGTGTTATTATTCATGTGATGCAGACCTCATTCTAAAGTAATTTTCGTGAGGAATGAAAATGTAGATATGTTCTCTATCACTTATTTATACAATGTTTGGTAGCTAGATTGAACACACCAATTTTGAAAAAAAGGATATTGCAGATAAAGTCAAGTTTACCTGATATCTTGACTTACCCCTAGAAATTAACCATGAGTATTGACTGAAAACTAAGTTTTATGACAAAAGATCTAGAAAGGGTTTCATCATCTCAATTGTTAAATTTCTATTTTCGTGTAGCAACATTCCAGCTGTGCCTACATGTATATGGAGTATATATATCCCAGTTAATGCGATATTCCTGAGCTGAATTTCATTTCATGATTGGTAGAGGGTTGTTGCTTACAAGGAATTATTTATAATAAGGATGCTTAGTTGATAGACAGGACCGTTATCGAATATCTGTTTAGGTTAACACGGATAGGTTCTAATTTATATAACGTTAACCGCAATCAATTCCTATTTGTCTTCGATTAAGACGTCAACTAATGAGACTTAACATCGAATTTGAACTTACCACGAGCAACATAAGAAGTGCCACTAGTGAATTAGATCAGGCTTACCCTACCAGACAATCAGAAAGCCCCAACAACATTTTTGGTGGGGTTCGTATTGCTGCCGTCGGTTGTTTTTCTGTGTAGTGAGTTGTTGACTTATTTTTCATTTCGTCCTTTTCCGTGTTAATGCCATGGTGTTAGATTCCTTTCGACTTATGAATATTGATTGTTCCCCTTGTATCTACTTATTTTACTTGCAAATATGCCTAGTAGCTGAGTTGCCCTCATTTAAATATCTGATGAATTCAACAAAACATAGTGGAAAAGGGATTTCATAGGGTAGTACAATGATGATTTCTAATAACATTAAAAGAATATGCTTATAACAAAACCTTTCCCATGTATTGACGTGCAAATTATGAAAACATGCAATGCCATATTCGTGTCAGGTTGGAAATTCAAGGATATATCTCTTTTCTATAGTACATTGTCCCTGGGTGTTCTGTAGGTATGTACGTGTAATTGATTTATAGGCGTTTATTATAAAATGGCATCAATACAAATTTACACTTCATTTAAGGTGAAAAAATCAATTATCGAATCATGGGGCTAATTTAAACATCAAACTTCTGTTGTTGATTTATTAAAGCTATATTCCATAAGGATATTGTCAGCTCACTCGAACAATAGAATAACAACAAATGTGCTATCGGTTTACTAAACAGTCCTTTTTGTATTGTGGGTGGTCAGAGGGGTTGAAACTGAGCCGTATGTTTAAAACCCGACCGAAGAATTTAAGTGTTTAGACTATAACAAATTCAAATGAAAATAAGATTTTCTTGCATTCCATAGAACTTTTTTAAAAGTCTGGGTTTTTTTCACCTGACAGCATAGTACACCAGCAAAAACGTCTGGTCCTGCCAGCATACAAACAGCAAATATGTCTGTAGGTTTATATACCTGCAGAATAAATCTATTGTTATATAATTGCTTGAAACAAATAATTTATTTTAGGATTCGAACTAAATAATCTTTCACATTTGTTTTACACTGTAATAGGAAATTTTCATTTGCATTTTGTCTCGTATTCCTTTTTTATTGAGACATTAAAATATTTGCTCAATACCATGTAAATAAAAAAAAATGTATTTCCACTACATAACCTCATATGTTAACCAAATAACTACTTTTTTCTCTCGTAAAAATGCATTTTTAAAGAATTATAATTAATTGTAGTAATAAAGTTGATTAGTAAGTTAGTAACCTCCAAAATAGTTCAGCATTTTCTCATGCTTTTTGAGAGATAGTATTATTCTTTCGAAAGAGATATTTTCTTAAGATTACTAATAAAATGACAGTTTAATTTGATTTTCTGTCAAATATTATCAACCTGAAATCAACACGAAACAAATAAATTAATAAACGAATAATTTAAGACCTAAAATAATTTTGGTAAACAATTATAATCATTATATATTGAAAATCGGTGAAATATTAAAAATTAATAAACTAATAACGTTATCAGGGTTATAAGCAGTCCAAAATTGAGTGCACTTGATGATAAAGAGATACAATAAAAAAGACATAAATGAGAAATATATATGCATTTACTTTTTATTGTGTGATTTATATAAGATTTTAAAGAAAATTATCCGAATTAATAAAAACATGACGCTTTAAGATATAGTTTACAGATAGGTACAAGTGACTGATTAAAATCAATCAGCACGGTGTGAATGTTATTAAGTATATTATTAAAACTTATCAAGTTTTATATTTTCTCTTAATTCAAGCAAAATCATATTTCATTTATAATATGACATAAAATATTAAGAGATAGTAAAAAAATATTGTGTAGTCTTGGAAGAAAGGCAATCATTTATTATTTTCTAAATCAGATATGAAATATTAGCACTCATATACTGCAAGTTCGTTTAATTAATTTTTTCATTGGAGTAAAAGAATTATCTTCAATCAAGTTTATGAATATAATTGTATATTGTTGTTTTGACTGAAACTGACAGTTCTGATAGAAGCAAAGAGCTTCACTGTTGTACACATTTGATTTCAGAGAGAATGAATGTGATGATGACAATGAAATAGGCCTTGACGTTTACCTAAAAGGTGACTGTAGGTGGCCTGCCTCACAACTTAGTCTAGTTATATACTAATATCTATCAAAATATAAGCCAAGATAGTGTCAAGCTTAGTACATTCACGCTTTGCAAGATATATGTTCAATAAGAGACCACATTGATGGATATATAGAATGAAATTCAAAACAGTGTAGCTGTGGCCATTGATTGACACATTAAAATCATCCATTGACTGGAACAATTTACGTGAACGTTTGTCTGTAACGACCACTGTTCACGACGTACCTTCAATAGACATTTAAACTGTGGGGTCACCAAAGGTTTCTTAACGCCTTTAATTATAAAATAATTCGAAAAATTAATCAGGAATAAACTCTGTGTTTTGATTAATATAATTGATATAAATCAAAATATCGTGTTATTTGTGATTAATTTTTCGAATTACTTTATTTAGGTGTTGAGAACCTTTGGTGACCTCATAGTTTAAGTGTCTTTAAAAAGTACATAGTGAGCATTGGTCGTTACATACAAACGTTCACCTAAATTGTCCCAGTCAATGGATGATTTTAATGTGTTAATCAATGGCCACAGCTACACTGTTTTGAATTTCATTCTATGTACATCATTCAACAGAATAAACAAGTCTGTGTCATTTGGTCTGTTGTGGAGAGTTGTCTCATTGGCTATCGTACCACATCTTCTTATTTTCATACATACCTAATTGTTATAAAATTGATAAATTACATAACCATTCAAAGGGATTACATCAATTACGTAACACGACAAATCGTACATTTTGTATTTATCTAACTTATTTAGAAAAAATCATAAAATTCCAATCACAGATACAAAATTTCATTTACCATCAAAGTAATAAAAGAGAGCCGTGGTGTAGTGGTTAGCTCATCGGACTACTAACACAAAGGTTCTTGGTTCGATCCCCGTTCCAGGGAGAAAATTTCAGGGACTGGACACCATTTGCGAGTATGGTCTTGAGAAACGATGAATTGACAGTCCCTCAGAAGTGTTAAGAGAGAGTCATATCTCTTGCACGTAAAAAAAAAACCCTTGTAGATTTCGAAACAAGCTGGCTAATGCCGCTACAAGGCAGCACGCACAACCGCTAAGTGGAAAGGGATTAATAAAAGTTGCAATATTTTGTTTCCCAATCCACTATAAATAAATAAGTTTAAACTAAAGGAATATCGTGCAATTTGTAACATTTGTTAGTTTTTAAATCAAAAAGGAAAGTTGTTTTCATTTGTTGTTTTGTATAAAAATCAGATAGTTTTCCGTTTGAATTGTTTATATTTTATTTTATTTTGGTGTCTTTCAACGGTATCTCTTGGTATGCTGTATGACTGTGTTTTGCTCATTGTCGAAGGCCGTGTTTGTTATATTCTACGTCATTTGATCTCTGGTTGAACTTTTTCTTTTCATTAGCATTCATACCATCTTTTCTTTTTTTTATATCAAGCAATGAATCACATCATAAAGCGTCAAGAGAAGATGAAAAATATAGAACAAAGACCCGATGTGAATGTACCTACAAAAGGTTCTTGAAAACATTATCGAATGAAAATCAGAATATCAACTTGTTTTGGCCTGAAGATGCATAAAATATTTGCCACTGGATAATTAGATTAACACCGTTTAAATTGTTTATGGCTATGAAAACAGCAGTTAATCAATTAATCGAGACTAAACCACAACTTTTGATCCATAGTTTCAGACTGTTGCTTTATTTAGTATTGTAATAGCATTTCATGCATATATATTAATTTTTATGTATCTACTTTTACTTTCCTTTCTCCAATGTAGTTGTTTTAACTCAGTTCGTTCTGAAGCCTTTCTGTTGAACTTTTAATAAAAACTATTTTTTTGACAAAACATTCTCTGGAATACAGTAATAATATGATCTAATATGGTATTTTGCAACCGTAGTCGGACAACGCTTATTTCTACCATGAAGACAATAAATTGCTCGGATGAGAATCATAGTAAATAATTTGTATGGCATAAAACACGCTAACGGTGAAGAGAAAATAATAAGAAACTATTTAAGTAATATGGAGATAAACACAAAACAAATAATTTTAACGGTAATAGTTTCTTTGATGAGGTAATGTTATGGCTGATGTATTTAATTTGATCAGACCAAAGTGTTATTTCTTAGACTTTGATGTGCCGTGTCTACCAAGACGTTTACTGTAACAATTTATAAATCACGCGTCAGAAGAACTCATTATGAATGACACCTTCAAGTAATTGCAGCAATCTATATACACAGTACGTACTAATTGTCTCATAGGTCGCATTCTACCATGTAATGACAAACAGAATGTTCTATCCAATTACAAAAATAATCATCAAAGTACATAAAATCTAGACAATAAAATGAAGAATATGTTATCTCAAAATTGTCAAAATCCAAGTACCTTCTAATTTGCCAATTAGCTATCGTGAAATATATCATTGTATCTAAAACTGTAGGGCTACAGCCGCATACGTCGCCATTCTTACTGAACCGTTCGACATTTTATCGATACACTACTCAAGACCACCGATGACATCACGTTTATGCTTGCTAATGAAAATAGCTTATTGCTTCCATAACTTTCACAGACAAGAGCGAGATAATTGACTACGACAGTTAAGTTTGTACACTTCACAATAATAACTTCGAGTTTATGTCAATTGTCTGTGTTAATAAGCATGTACCTGCATGATTTGTCATAAAATAGCACGTTCTTTGCAGAAATATAAGATTCCAGATTTAAAAACAAATACACATATTGCTTCATATAAAAACACAACAGAGCAATTTTTGCAGTTGTCGTGATTGAGAAGTCCAGTGGCAAATATTACATGCATGTTTCTGGCAATATTAATTTAATCGAAAATACATGAATATGTTGATAAACATGGATAGGGACAAGCATAAGTCCTTGCTACAGAAAAAAAAGGAACCCTCAAAAAGTTCAAACGACTTAAAAGATTGACATTATCCCTACTTGTGACTGCGTATTTATACACCCCACACAGCCAAACGAACGTCCTTATTCAACATTAATTTACTATCATGGCTGGACAACAACACTACCCAGATCAGTCCCTGAGGGTTAAAACATAAGGGTTAGAAATATCACAGTATTAAATCTGGTCAGTTATACCATACTCAATCTAAGTACTAAAATTTCACGGAATAAGCTGGATATATATCGTATGCGTTAGGTTTTGACATACTCACAAGCACCATAACATAATACACACCAAACTATTGAATAAACAAAAACAAAACATTTATATATCATAAAGATGACGTGAAGGTATATCTTTTACGGGAACAAATCAGAGTCGTCTTTTTCACTACAGAAAATCGGGTAAGGAATGCGTAAATATTAAGAGGGTAATTGTATTGAGGTTTTTTTTTATTTCTTACTATTCCTATTGCATTTTGTTTCGATAAAAAGCAACATGAAATTTCAGAATTTTTACAAAAAGGCGCTTTATCGGAATAGAATGTGAAAATACGAAATTTTATCAAATATGTTAATGAGTGAAAAAAAGACAGTTTTTGTCAGAAATAAACTTGAAAAATCACAACAATTTTATTGGATATAAACATAATTTTAGAATAGACGCTTGAGACTGCATATATTTCAATTCCGATTCACCTGTTTGTTACATTATACCAGATTGAATAGTCAATGATTTGAATATGATTCTTGGTTTCAGGATCCAGATGCAGTACCTTCTTATGCTGTTCGAAATAACTGGTGTAATCTCATTTTGATCTGCTTTTCATTCCTCCTTCATTTTAGCTTCATAAGCAGGAGCTTAGTGGGAAAAACTTCACAGACGACCAATGTCGAAAACGCGATGTCTAGAATTGTTAAATGTGTTGCTTTCTGTACCAAATTTATGAAAATTGGGTCTTGTTCACGACTGCAATTTTAGTCACCTGAGATAAAGATATATTTCTTGTCGCCTACACTATGTCGGTTGTTTTCACAGATGCAAAGTCATGCTCAAGGTCTCGTCTGATTAGATATTAAAATCTACACGATATACCTAAAATTGGTCGCTCATACATTACGATAAGTCCTCTTCATTTTTAAACCCTTGCTAGTTAGCGGTTGAAAGATAACTCAACAATATGAAAGTTTTATCTATAGCATTTCCTTCAAAGCCAAATTTCATTTGCTCAAGATGTTCATCAAATTCTTCATTTCTTGTCGTATCTGTAGTCAGCAATCGACCTTTTTCTTAAAGACGTTCAAAAAATAAAAGCACTTTAAACATACAAATAGTTCAAACTCTACAATATCTGAAATTGAATTTATAAAGAAGAAATGAATTAAGCCGATTGTTAATTTCATAAAGAACGTACACAACAAAGTTTCAAGCTCAACTATTGGAAGATGGTTAGAGAATGTTAAGTTTGTCTAGTGTGGATACTTCATTCATATAGAGGGACACCAATCTCAAAAACATAATTGTCATGACTATCGCTGGGAAATGTTTTGAGGACAGTTAATTGAAAAGGTGCATACATGTAACACATTTTGTTCTCGTTTTGATCACTTGGATAGTTTCATCTTCTTTTCAAAACAATGTTTCCATAAAAGAAATGTTATGTATTTTGGTAACTTTAATCACCGGAAGTTGGACTGATCGTGGATTCAAAGAAAAAGCGTCCAAATATTAAATGTGTATACGGAATGGGAAAAACATGCTTTTACACTAGTAATTTTGGGGCCCTTTATAACTTGTTGTTCGGTGTGAGCCAATGCTCCGTGTTGAAGGCCGTACATTGATCTATAATGGTTTACTTTTATAAATTGCTATTTGGATGGAGAGTTGTGTCATTGGCACTCATACCACATCTTCCTATATATATTCTTTTTATTTGTTGACATCTTACGTCTGTCGGTTATAATTGTTTTAATTTTGAGTATTTTGTTAATTCCAGGTATATTCAAATATTCTTTCTATACAATTATCTCTTCCTACAAACGAGGTGAAGGAGAGTGCCTCGACATGGTGAGCTTCTACTTATTATGAACATGAAGACTAATATTTATAGCTTATTATACGGTATGGGTTTTCTCATTGTTGAAAGCAGTGACCATAATTGCTTATATTATCCTCATTTGAAATCTAGTGGATTCTTGTCTCATTGATTATCATGCAACATATCATTATTTGTAGATCATTTCCAATGTATGATACCGATCTCAGTTCCTAAATGTGGCATCGTACACGGCGTAGAGCAAACAAGAAAAAACTAAGAAAAAAGACATCTACATTTTCAGCATATGCATGATTTTGTCAATTTCAGGTTTGTTATAACAAATGATTTGACAAAACATTTCCAAAGATTTGCCATAGATATTTAAAATCCTTAAAGTATTAAAAAAATAATTAAGAAAGAAAAGCATGTAAATAGGCTTTGAATAAATTTATTTTTAGATGCACGATTTTTTTTATTAGTTGTCAGTGTCTTTGTCCTAGCTGTCAGATACTTTCATATCAGTACTTAGTGTCTTTGTTTGTTGAAATATACAAGTACCACGTCCACTCTTTTTTTCGTTAGATGCATTTCTATCTGTTGATGAGTTAAGACTTTTTCAACTGATTTTCATAGTTCGTTCTTATGTTGTATTGTTCCACCACTGTCCCAGGTTAAAGGGAGGGTTGGGTTTAACCCCGCCAAATTATGCTTGTACTTCAGTGGTGGTCGTTAGTACTGTTTTACATATTTGTTTTTCGTTTATTTTTTGTACATACATTAGGCCGTTAGTTTTCTCATTTGAATTGTTTCACATTTGTCATTATGTGGCCTTTTATAGCTGACTATGCGGGACTATGCGGTATGGCCTTTGCTCATTGCTGAATGTCGTACAGTGACACATAGTAGTTAATTTCTGTGTCATTTGGTCTCTTGTGGAGATGGAAAGTTGTCTCATTTGCAACCATACCACATCTTCTTTTTTATGTATCGAAATAAAGCAAATATGACGAAGTTACTTAAAAGAATTGAATGCTTCTTTTTGTAAATTCATTAGTGTGTAAAAGCATTGACCGAAGTTCATTTTGTATGAGTCGCGGAAGCCCTTCATTCTAAAAGTGAAATTACGAAACGAAGCATTCAATACTTAATTATAATTACATTTTTAGGATCATGAAAACACGATTTCTATCATTTTTTTCTTTAATTTACCTGTGCACTTTATTGTGGAACCTCGTGCCATCATGAATTGTACATTTCATTGTGTAATGAATGTCAATTTCAGAAGGACGCGAGATTGCTGTTATCCAATCAAAATAACGTATCATAATGAAATATACATGCAATGTAATTATTGCAAATTAAACAAACATTACAGATCAAGAAAGATAACTCCAATTGCATAAGAAGTAATTTTATAATGACACGATTGAAAATAATATGGTTTCTTAATTTTTCGACACATAATGATAACTTTATCTATATGAATACCTCCCAGACATATTTTGGAAAAGCATCACATATTTATTACACAATTACACAAATACTCTAGTCATGTAAACATTTTTCGTGGAATCTCGAAATTGCTGTGTCGTTTTAGAAGAAACAAGTCAGTACATCATATGCAAAATAATTGGAGCTTCGTTGATCTTACTGTTGTCTTTCAATCACGAAAATTCATAACATATTGTTTATCCTCTAAGCAAGGTTCAACTAACTTTAAAGAACCTGCTTCTATTAGCTCCTATTTACAAGATGGTAGCTACAGGAAAAATGGTGTTATAAAGCAATTATTTGAACTGGTAATAGAAGAAATTTCAGCTAACAGCAGATAATTTAGGTCTATAAGAAAGAACGGTTATGCCAAATGTCAAACCTTCAAAATTATCTCATGTGCTCCGGAATTGTTAGCAGATCGTTTCCCACATGTGGCACCCGTCACATAGTATTTACCTACCAAAACGTAGGAACCAATCATATCATATGTTACAAAAAAGTCTGGTGCTGTACGTCCCATTGGTTGCTTGAATCATGTGATATAGCTACTACTGCAGAGCATCTTTGTCGGCCATTGTTGCTTCACAAAGGGGTCACAACAATTCTATAGTTGATTTTATTTAATTATTAGAATATTTTTAGCAGGATTATGAGTAATTTAGTGAAAGTAAGTTAGCTTGCCAACTGAATGCAGCAAAAAGTGCTTTAACAGTGTGTCTTGCGGGTTTTCAACTCCATAACATCGACCCTCCACCTTTAAAAAAAACATCGATGCCCAACCGAAGATGTGCGTACAATACTCGTCAATAGCTAGTCATACCTATTACAAAAGTAATTACTAATTATTAACCTTTGGAGGTTTCATATATACCCAAGTTTAATAAGGTCCCACGCTCCGCACGTGCATTCATATATGACAAACTATTTTTTTATAAAGTTACAAAAAAGTCGTTCTGGGCATAAACGAAAGCATACACTGGCATGACCTGATAACTTTAATCTTAGTCTTGAGTTGTGTACTTGACAAGAACTTGGGAACACTACATTAAAAAAACAACAAACAATGGAAATTTATTACAAATTAGGATTGGGGGGGGGGGATTACTGATAAAAGAGAATAACCTAGATTCGGTAAGAGCTAAAAATTAATGAGCTTTCACAGTACAAGATGAATAATCTGCTACAACATGCAGTAAACAATTGTGGAAAATGTTTAAACATATTAAACTGAATATGATTTTTCAATTTGCAAAGAAATCCAGAATTTATCCTTCTAGCTAGTCCAGATTAAAAAATTCTTTCATACATTGGCAAAATACAACTTGACAACTTGTTACACTGACCGCTAACTTCACAAACTATTGGTTCAAACATCTTCAGGAATAATATTCTGCAGAATAGTCTAGAAATAACTAATGTTCTGTAAGTACCAATTCTCGATACATTAGATAGCATATTAATCTATTACAATAAAAAATCATAATATCTAATAAAATTTGTAGATTTAGCTAACAAAGTCCTCATATTTGTATAAAGTAACATTCGTTTATAGTGGAAAATTGTTTTAACGTTGAATAAGCTACAATTAAAAATTGCTTGCTGGTCCCTCTCTGTGATTACCATTATATTACGCTGGTTCATTTCCCAATCAATCTGTCACCAAGGGAAGATAAAATAAATCGATTGTCGTTCATAGTCTTTTTCAAAAATGATGAACGGTTCTTTATATTGGTATGTAATCATTTTAAACGTTTCAAATTTATGAAATTATATTCGTACATCAATGTTTTTGATACACCAATAACAAAAACTGAAATATATTGAATTGATACATTTTGCAATTATTCAAAATTATATCAGAAACCTAAACTTAATTATAAAATAATGAACCTGTCAAGGGGAGAGAATACTCGCATAACTTTTTCGAATTGGCACATAATACAACGAAATGTCACTCTTTCATACAAATGGCACATCAATATAATTAATTATCTGCGAAATCGTCCCCCACCTTCAATGATGATTCTAAATTATAAATATAAGCAAGAGTTGTTAATCTATAGATAGTTAAGACTAATGAAAGCTAACCCAATGTAAAAATATTTCTTTGCAATTTTTTAAAACTTCCTCAGAAAAATACTCGAGCCACTTGACTTTCATAGCTCAAAATTAACGTTTTTACACAATATTTGAATAAAGTAGTTGAAGATTATTCGCTTCTCAAAGTGTAAGACGCAATAAAAATCGTATGCTTGCACCATCCTTCCGAAATACGGATTTAATTAAGTCCTGAACATTTCGACATTTCTTCGTATATTTTGAACAAAACCGGTTTTAATCAAATCACAAGTACGTGTTAAGATCCGACTAAATACCTATTTTCCTATATGGTCAGGTAAAGTTGCTACATTAGAATGGTTTAATGGTTGTATTTATTTACATGTATAAACAAGGCCATTGCCGCCAATGTGTGTTTTTTTAGACCCAACTTTAATATCATATATGTTTTATGCAAGCATGACAGGTGACAAAAAGTTTGTTTTTTTTAGTTTAGTTTACTCCAGGCCGCCTACTCCGCTAGACTTAGTAGATACTGTGAACTAGATGAAATAGAAACAGAAAAAAAAATTTATAATGACATGTCCATTATATTCAGATTTGAAATATGACTTTTTACTTAAATGCGTTAAATATATTGAAAATTTTAACAGTATGAATTTAAATGATCAATATATATATAATAGCATGAACTGCGAAGAAATACAGCAATATTTTTGTAAGAGTTTGCATAAATTCTTTTTACGTCGAAAACTTTTCACTTTTAACTAGTGTTAAAACAAGATTAAGGTTAACCTGATTTTTTTTTGCTTTAATTTTAAGTTATAACTTTATACTGAAGTATTTTTATTTAATGGATTGCAATTTTATTAAATGTGATAGATCTAGTAACATTATTTTACTTTATTTTTATTCATTACTTTTTAATCACCAAGTTTATTTTGTTTTTACTTAACAGATAACGTATTTGTAAATTAGTATATCATAAATTGAAGTGTAATGTATCATAATTATAGTATCCTTCGTAAGAATTATTGTTAGCTATCATTCAAATAATTGATATAATTTTTTATTTTTAAAGAACTACAGTCTACTACATGTTTTACATCATTATTTTTTTACTGTAAAACAATTCCTTTACCAATTACCAATTTGATTCTGTAACTACACACTTTTTAAACAAATAACTTCCCTTGGTCAATCGTAATCTGGTATTTGACCACTCAGCTTAAGTTGAAAGTGATATATATATTAGCGTTTTAAAAATAAATTTCTATCAAAAGTGTTTAGCTTAACACAAAGTAAAATGTTTTCAAATGATTCGAAAAACGTAATGGTTACCCACAAAATGCACAGATATGTTTGCTTTTTCTACTAGATCTCCATTGTCATTAAACATTAATATCCTCCTAAGGGAGGCAACCAAAAAAGTAGTCTCTCCTTTACAGGAATTGGAAAACAGACTAATGGGTCATGGTCTTGTTTCTTTGTGGTATAAGAGTCTATGAAGTGTTATTTACAGATTTATAGGTCCATGGTCTCATGTGTAATATGTATTAATGAGACCATAGCTTGTTATTTACTGTCTATTTGGTCCTTAGTCTCATGTTTCTTTGTGGTTTAAAAGTCCAAGATATGTTTAGGTCCATGGTCTCACGTGTAATATGCATTAACGAGACCATGGCATGCCATTTACAGTTTTGTTTGGTCCAGGATCTTATGTTTATTTGTGGTTTAAATGATATGCTTATGACAGATATATAGCATGTACATGAATAGGTCCTTGGTCTCATGTGTAATATGCATAAAATGAGACCATGGCATGTTTTTGAGTCTAATTGGTCCAGGGTCTATCTTTATTGTGGTATAAGAGTCCATGATGTGTTAATAACATGAATTATGTCTACGGTCTCATGTGTTAATAGATGTGTTAATTATAAGTCCATGGTCTCATGGGTTATATGTATAAAAGAGATCATGGTGTGTCTAATTGATCCATGGTCTTCTGTTTCATTGTAGTTTGAGCCCATGATGTGTTGATAATAGCTACATAGGTCTTCTGTTTTATTATGGTCCATGATGTGTTAATAACATACATTGTATGTATAGGTCCTTGGTGGCATGTGTAATGTGTATAAAAGAAACCATGACATGACAATTCATTGATGACTAAGTTTGTATCCGTATGTAATTACCTTACAAGGAAATAAGTTTCTCAGAATTTAATTATAAATTAAAAGAGGGACGAAAGATACCAAAGGGACAGTCAAACTCATAAATCTAAAACAAACTGACAACGCCATGGCTAAAAATGAAAAAGACAAACAGAAAAACAATAGTACACATGACACAACATAGAAAACTAAAGAATAAACAACACGAACCCCACCAAAAACTAGGGGTGATCTCAGGTGCTCCGGAAGGGTAAGCAGATCCTGCTCCACATGCGGCACCCGTCGTGTTGCTTATGTGATTACAAATCCGGTAAATAGTCTAATTCGGTAGGTCAAATTCATGAAAGGGAAGGAGATTGTAGTTACGACGTGAGGAACATATCCGATATCATTTGTGAAATGGTTATTCCATAACGGTCAACCAACTCGTGATGGCGTCCGTAAAATTTACGAAGGGATGATTTCAACTTCACCATTTGGAACTCTTGATTTAATAGCTTCCTTGTGAGCAGTAACCCTCTATCAAGAAAATCATGATAGGAAATGCAAGCACGGGAATATCGTATCAATTGAGAGATATATACCCCGTATGCAGGTGCTGCTGGAATGTTGCTACTTAGAAATGGAAAGTTCACAATTGGAAAGCTGAAATCATCTCTTTTGTCGTAAAGTTTTGTCTTCAACCGACCCTCATTGTCAATTTCTAGATGTAAGTCAAGATATGAAGCTGACTTAACTGTATCTGTAGTATCCTTTATCTCCAATTCGATGGGATAGATGCGTTCCACATAGTCACCAAATTTTGAATTGTTTAGTGAAAGAACGTCATCTATATAGCGGAAAGTAGAGTTAAAGGATATTGCTAACTTCTTATCTTTCTTCCTAAGAAGTTCCTGCATGAAGTCAGCCTCATAATAATAAAGAAACAAGTCAGCAAGTAGAGGGGCACAGTTTGTTCCCATTGGTATGCCGACAGTCTGTTGAAAAACACGTCCTCCGAACGTAACAAATATGTTGTCAATCAAGAAATCAAGCATCTTGATAATATCGGTTTCAGAGAATTTTTTGTTTGAATCAGAGTGATTCTTTACAAAGTAGGATTTATCCCTCCCTAAGACAAGATACTTGTATCTACGTTGGCCATTCTTTTTTATGAAGCAAAGTAATACCAACTCTTTTAATTTGTCTTTAAGTTTGGAATGTGGAATACTTGTGTAAAGAGTAGAGAAGTCAAATGTTTTAATACTGTTACAAGATGAAAGAGAGTTAGATTGTATGTACTCTAAAAGATCTTTGGAATTTTTAAGTATCCACATCTGATTCACGCCACCTCTAGAATAGGCAGTTTCACAATAACTTTGAAGCCCGTCTTTGATTGCTGATAAAATGGATGTTAATAATTTAGAAAGAGGTTTTGTGGAGCACTTGGAAGACCCAGCAATATACCGCTGTTTGTAAGGACACTTATGTAGTTTAGGTATCCAATACAGTGATGGAAGATCCAGTTCTTCATCTTTGGTTGAAATACCAAAGGAACAAAGAACAGACCTATGATTATCCAGGATTTCCTCTTTGGTAAGTGTCGTGAGGGTATATGTTGAGTTTCCAAGTGAATTGTCTATACCTAATTCGTTTATCAAGCAATTAATGTAATGACTTTTACAGACAAAAACGATGTTATTTGGGGCTTTGTCTGCGGGGACAAGTGTAACAATGCAGCCAAGAATTTTATTTAATTTATATAAATTGGCAAGTATTCTGTATTTAATTTTAATGGATATACATAAATTTTAATATATATAAAATATATATATCTCGTTCATTAATGTATCATATACATATCATACCTGAAAATAGGGCGAACTAACGGACTATCACATGCTTTTATTTTGACTTAGTTACGCTATCAGCATCCCCCTTTTTAAGAAGTACAAAATAAGAAGTAAAACAGTAATTATTATTTCATCACAAATAACTCCAGTACTGCTGTATTGTAACAAAAATATAGTATTACTTTAAAAGTTAAAAAGTAAAAACTTTTAATATTTCCTGTAAAGAAATATCGTATCGTAATTCGGAATTCATTTCGTAGTTTACAATCAAATTATCTGCGTTTCCGGTTTCTATTCAGACTCGAAAGATGCATGTTGCATAGCATGGATTTGCTAGATAAAGTCATTAAAAACCTTTTCATTTGACAACGTTTGCTTAACAAATCTTTTAAACCTTTTACATAACCTGGCCTTTTTACCTGTACTTCTCGTTTTGTCGTTGCTGCAAACCAGCCATACCGGTAATGGGTTCATGACTTCTGAATTTGACAGTGTTCGTGAAAAATAAGCTCCACATGATTTTTAACAATTACCAAAAATAGCAAGAAAACTACATGGAGACCTTCATGATAGCTATTGGTCATTCTCGACTAAGGTAAAGGGAGGGGGCATGAGGGCTTGGCCTTTGAAGGGTTACAAACGGCAATTATTGAAAATATATATACATGTACTTCTATATCTAGTATTTATAAGGAAAATTCAAATAAATATAATTTAAATAAGCAATGAATTAGCATGTTCACCTATCCTTATGTGGAGGGATGAAATAATTTCGATCGCGCTACACTGTACGGCGTAGATACGGTTTATGATTGTGAAAGTTCCTCCATCGTTCAATTTTCATCCATGGAGATCCCTATATCAGGGCGAAGAAACTCAGTGTGAATGAACCTAGGGCGAACATGTAATGAGGGCGAACGATCCCGATACCTGGTTGGATACCCCTCCCCCATAATATTTCATTAAATTTAGTTCCATATAGTCTGTACTCAGAGTATTTTTTGGCATGTAAATACAGCCATATTTGTCCGTTTGTTATGATGAACCTTAAATTTGAAGACATTTGAAGGAGTATAATGACATCATGTAAGTCACCTAATTTCTAAGATATTATTTGTGAAACAGATAATGACAAGAATATTCTTTCGGTAGCCATCAAAATAATTTGACGATTTTCGACCAGGACGACAGGAGTCGGTCCCCCGGAGGCTGGATCCTTCGATGTACCGCAACTTCATTTAATTTCAAGTGTTATTTGACAAAAAAGAGTATGTTTTACATGAATGTGTAAAGAGAAGTATTACCAATACCAGACAGATAGGTTGTATTACGTGCATTAACCTACAAAATAGTTTTTGTTGTTCTCTGTTACCGCCATCGGGTCGCCATAGTACACTTTCTATGCCTTCACATATGAGATCAATGCTTCATACAGAGGCTACTCGTCATACATTTATAAGACACACCCCCAACGCTTATAAAGTAGATAATAATCTGATTGGTTCCAACGTTTTGGAACATGAACACCCTCGGTTACATTCGGGAAAAGGCGACATGAGTGTAGTTCGGACAATTAGAACATATCCGTCGTCATCTGTGAAACAAGCATTCCATGACAGTCAACCAACTCATAATGGGATTCGTAAAATAAACGGAGGTGTGATTTCAACTTTACCAAATAAAACTCTTTTTTTAATAGCTTCCTTGTGAGCAGAATCCCTCTATCTAGAAAATCAAGATAGGAAAAACAAGACCGGGAATATCTTAGCGACTAAGAGACATAAGTTATTCCGAATGCAGAAGCTGCTGCAATATTGCTACACATAGATGGCAAAGTTGAGAATTGGGAAGCTGAAATCAACTCTTTTGTTGTTAAGTTTTGTTTTCCACCGACAAAATAAAGGGAAATGATAATCATGAAAATGTTCGTTAAATCATAGTTGTGTATCTTTCAACACCATGCGGGACAAATTTGCAATTCCAGAATTGGCAAATCTGATTTTGTTGTCTTACAAGATGACAAAAATATCTTTTGGCCAAGTGATAGATGATTTAAAAAAAAAAAAATCCCCATATGTCCCCACATGTCACTGATGTCACTGTTGTCACCACAGCTGATTAAAAGTACATTTCCTATGGGAAATTTATTAAAATTCCCATGGGAATATTAGAAGTTCCGATGGGAAAATTTAAAGTTCACATCGGAAAAAATACTTTTCACTTTACAGTTCCCATGGGAAAAGAAGAATACTAAAAGTTCCCATGGGAATTTAACTTTTCCGATGGGATATTAAGTTTATCTTCCCATGGGAACAATTTTTCTTCCCATGGGAACGATTTTTCTTCCCATGGGAACATTTGTTTCTCCGATGGGAACATTTTTTCTTACCATTGAATCAGATATTTTACAACTGGAACATGTTAACTTTAGATTGTTTTTCTCCTAAAAAAAATGAAATTGGTTGAAAATGCAGGATTTATTTTAAATTATTGAAGTTTGCGGGTTTTCTACAAAATGTCGATATGCTTTCGTATCTAAAGTTGCACTCAACATGCAACTTCCATAAAACTCTGATTATACATTAAAATATGAAGCAATGACAAGTAAGTTTTTAAATTAAGTTGTGCGTGTGTGTTGTGATAACAAAATATTCTTTTTTCTATTATTGAACTTATTAGAAAATAGATAAAAACAAGAATGTGTCCTCAGTACACGAATGCCCCACTCGCACTATCATTTTCTATGTTCAGTGGACCGTGAAATTGGGGTAAAATCTCTAATTTGGCATTAAAATTAGAAAGATCATATCATAGGGAACATGTGTACCAAGTTTGACGTCGATTGGACTTCAACTTCATCAAAAACTACCTCGACCAAAAACTTTAACCTGAAGCGGGACAGACGGACGAACGAACGAACGGACGGACGGACGGACGAACGAACGGACGCACAGACCAGAAAACATAATGCCCCTCTACTATCGTAGGTGGGGCATAAAAATGTTTAAAATAACTTTTTTTCCGGTGCGTAGAAATACCACAAATTTTGATTTTTTTTTTTTTTACAAACTACAAGACCCATAAAACAAAAACACGATAACATGCTGAAATAATACATTCATGTACAATCTATATACACGTGCGTAATTAACGGGTTCTGGTTGAATGATTACACAGTTGTAGATGACAATCAATAGAGTGCGGCACGTGTCGATAAAATATTTAATAACACTGTCATTACTAAAGATATGATTATATAATTTGAAATTATTTATTTATTTATAATTTATAATAGCATAGTCTACTTTTATACTTCATGTCCTTTGTGCCAATAATTTATATCTTCCCATCCAGTCCCTAGTGCGTAATATTGAGGTGGTCATTTGCGGTATTTCTACGGACATCTTTATTTCAACACTGTGTTTCCTTCCGTATTATATTCTGTATAGGGCATAGGCAGTTTATGTAGATATTACAAGAACAGAAAATAATAAATTGAAGTCATATTATTAGTCTCTGTTGTATTGTTTTAAAAACATAACATTGACATGGATTAGTGATTTATGTGACTGTTTTTCTTACACGTACATGTATCAGAGCTCTATACATGTACCAAATGTACAAGTTAGTAACTTTTCACGTGAGTTTTTTTTTTTGTGTGACTTACTTACGTTTATACCGTATTTTTGTCTTGTTTTTGTTTAAACACATTTTATTTCCAAAAGCAGTAAATGTGATTGAACACAAGTTATAACACCTCTCCTTATACAAATACAAACACAAAAATACATAAAATAATGACGAAAAACAAAATAGGAATGCATGTAATACAAACTTACACAAAACCGAAAATGCAATTTAATATTGTTCTAATATGGACTGGCGTGAATTGTGAAGCGTGTCAAAGTAGGAATTCAGAATTTTAGTTGTATGTGAAGTTCTGAATGTTTATAAATTAATGACTCAAATAGCACTTGAAACCAATTTCCGATTAACTTGGCTACAAAGCATAGAAAACACCCTAAACGAATGTGGACTTTCATTTATATGGACATATCAAACCTTTTATGATGCAAATTGGCTAAAGCGATTTGTTAAAATTACTTTAGAAGACCAGGGGCCGTGTCAACGAAGCTGTCCTAGGACTAAGACATGTCTTAGGATGGTCTTAGGACACGTCTTAGTCCTAAGTCGGGTTAACGAAAGTCTCCTAAAATAAGATAGAATGAAATTCAAAACAGTGTAGCTGTGGCCATTGATTGACACATTAAAATCATCCATTGACTGGGACAATTTACGTGAACGTTTGTCTGTAACAACCACTGTTCATGACGTACCTACGATAGACATTTAAACTGTGGGGTCACCAAAGGTTTCTTAACGCCTTTAATTATAAAATAATTCGAAAAATTAATCAGGAATAAACTTTGTGTTTTGATTTATATAATTGATATAAATCAAAATATCGTGTTATTTCTGATTAATTTTTCGAATTACTTTATTTAGGTTTTGAGAACCTTTGGTGACCCCATAGTTTAAGTTTCTTTAAAAAGTACATAGTGAGCATTGGTCGTTACATACAAACGTTCACCTAAATTGTCCGAGTCAATGAATGATTTTAATGTGTCAATCAATGGCCACAGCTACACTGTTTTGAATTTCATACTAAGTCTGTAAACTGCAAATATGTTATCTAAGCGCAGCGAAATCTGCCATAAATCAAGCGACTAACCCTGGATATCAGAAGTTATCGCTACCAACGCAAAGTTTACATGTTTGAATGTAGATTTCTTTCCAAGTTATCCATTCAATTTCTATATGCATGTAAGTCCACTCCTCGCCCAGGATTCGTCTTTTTTCTTGAATGACCGTCTCGTCATTAATACTTTTGTACATCTTTCCACATTGAGTGATGGTTTAATCGATGTAGACAATAAGATTCTGAAATAAACAAACAAAACAAAACAGCAGTATCTTCTGTAGGAACTGCATTCTACTAATTTAAGGGAGGGTGGGCGGGTTTTAGAAGATAAATCTATGGCTAAAAATGCGTCTGCTTTTCCTAAATGTCGACGTCAAAAGGAGGATTATGGGTAAATCAATCACTTGTAAAGATCGATAATCCAACTAGAAACCAAATCCTATTACTTGAAGAAGTAGTAAAACGACGGACAGTGGTATGAGCACTACCGATAACTGATTTAAAATTTAGATTTTAAATCTTATTATCTTAGATGCTCATCATAAAAAATAACAAGATTGTTATTGGCAGGAAATGGCCACAGCATTTATTAACAGATATGATATATGTACTATTATATGAAATGCAATTTGTGATATGATATATGTACTATTATATGAAATGCAATTTGTGATACATGTAGATCTATGAACTAAAATTAACTGATAAAAATGCATATGTGTCTTTGAAAATGTTATATGATGATCGCCGAATATGTTTGAGGTGGCAGACCATATATGAAAAGGGGAAGTTCAAGGTAAGCTATTAACCCTGGAAATCAGAGGCTAATGCTATCATACGATTACAATAAGTCTGTAAACTGCAAATATGTTATCTAAGCTCAGCGAAATCTGCCAAATTGGCGGTGCTGCGACAATTTTAGCCTACAGTTAAAATTTTCACAGAACCGTCAACCGCCAATAAAATTGGGGGGAGCTGCGCATAGCTGTGCCATTTCAAGCAAAATTTGATTAAAATAATTTCTGATAAATGAATATGCCATTATATGGTATAAATTGTAAATTAACAAGCAACTATTTGTATTATTTATAAAACAGCCCAATAACGCCGATGTTTCGTTTGACTATTCACTAAGATCAGATATAGGCATGTGTTACTGTCAGACAACGAGTCAACTATAAAAATTCAAAGCATGGAATAGTCGTCTGGAAAAGTAATGCTACCCGTCTTACTAGAAATTATTGTTTCTAGGGCTCCCTGTATCAAGTTCAGAAAAAAAATGTTCTTCTCTTTGTTAAATACATCCCATCTTCTGCTAGAGACTCGTGTTAAGCTTTTATGTAGGGATATCGAATGTAACATCCATGCTTTGTCACGTGGACAACAATGGAGCTGTTTAACCGACGCCTGCACTTGTCCATACATTACAATTCCCATTGTTTTAAGACCGTCATTGCAGTCTTGGCAATAAAACTTGAGACCAAATCAAGTTGTATCAGGCAAATCAATATATAACCTTGACATAAATTGAACAAGCTGATAATGAAAGTAATCTAGTTTGATATTTTATATGCCATTTCCCACTGTGCACTATAATATAGCTGGGGGGATCTTCAAATCTTCGCATTATATTAATGCGATTATTCACCTTAGAGATAGTTAATCCATCGGTAAACACAAACCTACCATCAACTTTTCGCTCCTCCCGGTCGTTGTCTTGCTTCCAAAATCACATTCTTAATAATTGTCGACCTAGCAATTCAAACCCTTATAGGAGAATCAGCAACATACACACAATTAAATGGGAATTCGTATATGTAACGCAAATATGCACCCGCTTTCAAACGACCTAAATATTTTTATTGGATAATCCATCAACGACACATGCTATCTCCATATATAGATATAGGAAGATGTGGTATGAGTGCCAATGAGACAAATCTCCATCCAAGTCACAATTTATAGAAGTGAACCATTATAGGTTCATACCTATGTTGAATGAGTTCGACGAACAACGAGAATATTTAATACCTAAAGTATAGCTATTTTGAGTATTGCAGAAAATTTGTATTTAGTCAAACTAGCTAACCACAAATGGACAAAATAGCGGTCCACCTACTACAAGTCTATCTGGCAAATAGTAAAGCAATAAAAGCCACTGGACAAATACATTTGTCTAATTGCGCAGGAATGTGTATAGTTAACCCTCTACCAAACTGATCGGTCTTAGATGAAACCAAATGAATTTCTACATATTTCTTGTAAATTTTGACATCATTCTTGTTTTAAAGCATGATTAGTAGAACATGCATTGCTCTTATTTTGAACTGTTAACTCCCCAACCATGCATAAAAAGACCACGTCAACCCAAGGAAAAAAAACGCCTGGAATAGCCAAGCTTTGTATGTAGAACTTCATATACCTGATAATATTGACAAAATACGATGCAATATCTCTCTTAAAAAGTCAGCCTAGTGTCCATCTGAAGCAACCTTGAACGCTCAAAACCATCGCTTACTATTAATTTTTTAGTAAAGTCTTATGTGAAAGTCTATTCCAGTTTCGAAATGACCATATGAAAGTTCATATTAGGAATGTCTAGTATAATAAATGCTTCCGGTCTCAATGGACGGGAACGGATCACACGAAAACGAAACACGGAATCTGCACCTGCATTACTTGAGTCTGAAAATATTTACTCATTAGTAACAATACTAGAGGACGAATCAACATCCTTACTAACTTTGATTTTAATATTTGCTTGTTAATTATCAAATATAGTGCTTGATTTTAATATATTCTTAATAAATAAAAAAAACAATTGTTGCTAAATTGAAAGGTTCAAATTAACATTTAATAATTTAATAAGATTAAAAGTATCCGATCCCAGCTCTTGATTGATTTTCACATGATAATACAAATTTCCGTGCTTAAGACATTAAATTTATTTGCGGTAGTTCATATGATAACCTTAAGCCAAAAGTAAACCCCTCAGCCGGAGCTCGGAATCTACACTTTTGTATAACCCCCAAGTTACATTCTTTTAATTCAGTTGTGTTTAATGTAGTCCACCCTTTACCAATAGATCAGTTTGGATTCGAAATCAATACAATCCAAATTCTATACAAAATTAAACATATTAAGATAAATGTCACAAAATTTCTCAATTTGATATCTCTTTAAGATCAATTGTAATTGCATTTGCTAAAAATTCACTTCATAATTTGCCCAGTATACGAGTTCGTATTGATGGGATACTTCAACGAGTTGCTTACACGTGCCTTAAATCTCGGTCTAAACTGAGGCCTAGTTTGCTTCAATCTTACATTTTGCCTGCCTTCAGGAAAACAGTCTTGTCTGGAGCACTGAATCATAAGTGGGTGCTGATCAACGCATCTTAAACAAGAATGAGTATAAGCACATGATTGATTCACGCATGAACCTTGATAATTGAATGCGTAACCTTTTAAGCGCTCCATGCTTATTGTCAATACCTATAGTAGACGGAGGATACAATTGAGCAGCCATAAGTCAGGGTCAACGAAAGCCCAAGAACCAGCTGGATCCTGTGACATTCTGAGACGAAATTGTTCATCGTACGACTTCCATCCTAGTGCGCACCGCTTAGCGCCTAGCCGTATGCTATGCATGTACTTGAGTAAATCTTGAAAAACAGTCGAGTGAACAGTAGTACAATTTACTAATATAGACTAAAAAACGCATCTGTCCAGTTACACAATGTACCTATTTGTGTATATTCCGGGGGAGGGGGGAGTAAGTTAACTGACTGTCTTTTCGGGTATAACTGTGCCGACAGCACTTCCAAATCATACCCTGTTCTAACCAGAAAACATTGCAAAACATACCCTGTTCTAAACAGAAATATTGAAAAAAATCACCTGTTCTAGACATGCTTAGAATTCGAAAATGTATACCCTGTATTAGACACGCTCAGAAAATGTATACCTTGTTCTGGACAGAGACCTATATTTTCTAGACTAGTTCAGAAATATAAAACCTGTCACCAAAGTTTATTAAGTAAGCAAAAACATACTATTGTCAGTACCCAGTATCCAATCTGTCCTTTTGAAATCGATTGTTTCAAAAATAAACCTGTTCCCAACAGTAGGGCATGAAAAAGCAACCCTGTTCTAATCAGCAAGACATGAAAATAAGGGACGGCTAAAAATGCGTCTGCTTTTCCTAAATGTCGACGTCAAAAGGAGGATTATGGGTAAATCAATCACTTGTAAAGATCGATAATCCAACTAGAAACCAAATACTATTACTTGACGAAGTAGTAAAACGACGGACAGTGGTATGAGCACTACCGATAACTGATTTAAAATTTAGATTTTAAATTTAAATCTTATTATCTCCTCAAATGCAACTTTTGAATATAGCGGTGATTATTCCTCTACTCCATAGCTCCGGTATCATTCCTGTAGTGTAACAAATGTTGAACACTTGAGTAAGGGCGCTTATATCTATAGCTGTCTGATTTGTATACACCTCTATCGTAATTTCATCAAAATCAGGAGATTTTCCCGCTTTTGACAATTTTAAAATATTGTTTTAGAACTTCTTCATTGGTTATTTCACTATCAAGAATATCATCGGTTATTATGCAACTGTTAACATCATTTTCGGTAGAATCATATAAATTTCCAGAATTTAACTTATTTGAAAAATCACATTTCCATTTATCTCAAACAATTTTCGGATCGGTACATATTGAATTATCTTCCATTTTCACTTCCATTGGAATACTTTAACTTGTTTCCTACTCCAATTTTCCCGATTTTCCTTCAAAATTCTTTTGGATTATCTTCTTAATTCTTTAATTCATCTTGCATACTATACCAGTATTGGCGTTTGGAACGTTGACACGCTTTATCGAAATGTTTCCTCTTTTGGACATAATTATGACGTAACGTACTTTTATTACTGGTTGCTTTAATCCATATTTTTTCGGCGCTACAAACACAATTCCATAAAACGGTTAGTTCTTCATTCCACCATGTTTTTTTTGCATCAGTACGGCGTTTGTTATTAAATCCATCCGTAATATATGTTTTACACGGAAGTTTACTTGACATCTCTGTTTTAACCACTTTAACAAATTCACAATACATTGAAATGAATTGAATGAAAATTTCCCAACTACATGTAGATTTCTAATATTTCTCAACTGGCTTCAATTATTAAAAACAATATATCTTCATTGTTCTTTATTTTTCAAAAGACATCTGGGTTTTGTTTGTTTGCCAAGCTTTATTGTACATGAGGTTAGTACCATCACTCCTAATTATTAAAGATCGACGACCTAATCAACATAATAATTGCATGGTATTCAATATAATCATCGGTTATGCCTGACATATTTCCTAAAAACGGCGCGTGCCGATGAAAACTACAATAACTTCTGAAATATTAAATTGATTTTATCAAAACAAAAATTATAAGATGAAGAATTAAATTATCTATCGAATGCATACCTTCACCACTCACAAAAACATATATTTCATGTCCTGATCAACCGCCTTTCACAGAAACATAATTCAAAAATGAATAAGATTACAGAGATCTGGTTGCGTATTCCATATTTGAAAAAAGTTTAGATTCTTTATTCAAACTAAGAAGTATAGAATATGCCCGTAATGCAAGTTTCGCAATTTTACAATAAATGTTATACAACATTTTCACCTACCTAGTGAGGCAAAAAATAAAATAAATAAAATTTGCAAATTAAAACTCTTTCGAATTGGTCTCTAGTCTATTCGTACACAGAAATCACCAGCAATCAAATAGTTATTTCACCTGTATGCATCGCAAAAATAAATCATTTAGTCTTTGATCTAGATGCAAAAGACGACTATGCTCCTTACATTAAAAACAGTCTACTCTAAATGTCATAGTGTATGCCTAGGAACAGTATATCTAAAATTTATGTTCCTGGGGCCATGTCAATGAAAGTATCCTAGGATATGTCCTAAGATAGGTCTTAGGACATTATTTAGGATGGTCTTAGGACGTGTCTGAGACATGTCTTAGGATGTAAAACAAAGCTGTCTTAGGACAGTCCTAACTATGATTGTCCTAGGACCATCCTAACACATATACATTTAATTGACAAAAATATACAGAGATTTCTATGACATAGATTTTATTGTATTTTAATATTTATATATGTAAAGAGAGGGAGGGTGACTTGTATACGGAAAACCGGCAATTAACGCAAAATAAAAGATTTAACGTAATACTAATAAATACGTTAATTAAAAATATGATGGAAGATATAAAAGATTTTAATACGAAAACAAAAGTTAATAGTCACAAAACTTTGTTAAATGCGATATTCGTGCTGCAATTTTAGTACCTAAACTAGTTTTGTCCTTAGGTCCACTCGATTTCATTACATGTATCGAATGAGGATTAGTTAAAAAAAGAAGTAATTTTTTTCCCATAGGGCCTATCTAAATTTTTATTGTACCGTTTTGGTAAGTCGCAAAAATGTTGCTTTACTGATAGTATTTTTTAGGCTTCAAAAAAGGCAACACGAAATGATTTAATGTAATACAATTGAATCTTTAACAAAAATTGAAATAAAAATTGTTTTATAAATTTAATTTTTATAATAGTTTGATAGTTTAATATTGTATTAGTTTTTTTAGTATTGCGTTTATGCCATATTTGCTGTTTTTATTACGTTTTAGGACATTGTAACCTTTAGGACTATCCTAAGACACCTATTTGTATGTCCTAACTTTAGGACCAAATTTTACGGAAGCGTATAGGGGTCTTATATTAGTTAGTTAACAATGCTTAAGAAAACTTAATTAATACAATATCGTGTACTATAATGCATTAAATTGTTTTAATTTAGATAATTTACTCACTTATAAGAGATTTAACTCCTTTATTTATGGCAATATTAATTCTTACTAATTTTATGGATGTTAAGTTAAATATCTTTATTTTTTAGAATTTATTAAGTTGCATTAAATAAAACACTTTAATGTTAAGGAAACTTAATTAAGGAGTTTTCATCAATTATACTGTTTTAAATTGTTTTAATTAAGTTCATTTACTAACTTATGATAGATAAATCCAACTTAGTTAAGTCATTTTATTTTTTATATTTATCTAAAATGTATAAATTTAAAAGCTTTATTTTTAATATGGCATAACTAAGGCAAGTTAACTGTTATGGTGTATATATACAGCGAAACATTACCACGCATCCATTCTAGGAAGTAAAGCAGCATTTCAATTCGACGAAGCTTTTATTTCGGAAGACGCCAAACTATGTGACCTGATAATGGATATTCACATGATTAAAATAGTAAGTAGAATCACAGTTGATCACTTCTAGTTTGACATTCAAAAATCAATTAAATGAACAAATTACAAAAATATACTGTAAAACTAAAGAAAACACACGAAGTGAAAGTCAACAGGTAACTCTGGCTTCATATGAAAAACTTACAAGCTTTTCATTCATATTGAACATATTATGCCTCCACTCGATGGGGTATGATCTGGTATATTGGATATTGGAATAACCTGGTCCATCCGACCGAATGCCATTGCAACAAGTGGTCTATTCAATATATTACTTTACATACACGGGACATAAGTAGAGAAAGATTTTGGTTACTGTCCGACATCGACATCCTATGTGGTGGTTTTTTTTTTTATTTGTATGGTAAACTTGTGAAAAACTCTACCGAGTCATCGTGCGAGAGAAATTGCGTCTCAAGACTAGTACAGTTGCACAAATACCCTGACCAAAAATGTTATCTGCTTAATTCAGGGGCGGATCCAGCCATTTTAAAAAGGGGGTCCAACTATATGTCCCGATTCAAATGCATTGAGCGGCCAAATAAAGGGGGGTTCGAACCCCCGGAACCCCCCCCCCCCCCCCCCCCAAAATGGAGGCTTTTAATTGGTCAATAGATGGTGTATTTTTTGCACATGTTCATGAATTTATTCCGCTGCAAGGGAAATTTGCAGCGATTTTGATATCACCAAGGTATTTGTCATTAATAATTACCTAAGTTTACCCTTTTTCTTTTTGTCTCGTATGAACCTCCTTTATCAGGAGCACCACCATGAGTTATGGCGTAGAAAGGAGGACATTTGGAGGCTGTATCGGTACAGATTAATGTGAGCATTTGCCTACCCAATTCCCTAGCCAGGCCGTGACGGGTTTTATTACCAGAAAGTTAACCGTCCAAAAACAATATATACAATGCAATAGAAAATATAAAATAAAACTAGATCACACGCTCACCTGATTCGCTCAGGCCTCATAGTATAAAAAAGTGCAAAACTATACATAAAATGGAACAATATCACCCCGGATGCCCCACAAATGCCTTGGCCAGATACATTTAAGGTAATAACGAGGAATCCCCATTCGGTTAGGACAAAATACATATCAAAACCGACTCTTCTAAATGCCCTGCTGTAACAACCCTTCACTTAGACGCTTGTAACGAATTTGTCAAGGGATTTGTCTTTTGGTCATTTGTGCGTTTTGATGATATTCGATGTAATTAAAACGATATACATGTATCAAAGGAAGTAGTGGCAATTGCAAAAAATACAAATCTTCGGTCTATAAATATTCCTCGCCTTTCAGGCTCGTGAAATTTCACCGCCCCGCGATTTGTAATTTTCACAAATACCACTCCTTTCGATGATGTATCTATTGATAAATCTACCGAATGATGTTACATTATAAACGCACGAGTGACAGCATCTCGGTGAAGGGTAAAACATACAAAGACCGGGAAAAACATATGCCGGTAAAAATGCATGTACGTCTGCAAAATACCCCGGCAAAGGATAAAAATGTCTCAAACACTTTCTGAAATATCTCGTATTTGTGAAAGAGCAAAGGCCGTAAGTATAGACGTGAATCGGTTAATTCGAGCAAACAAACAAAAGACAAACCAACATCACAAAAAAACAAAAAAGTACACAAATGATACACAGGGATTGTATTTTCTCTGGCTATGACATAATTTTGTATCTAAATATCCTATGTTTATTTTTCAGATTGTTTTGTTTTGTGTATGTGCAACAACAGTGAATGCCATTATTCCCATACCACAAGATGGAGCGACATTAGACGAACTTATTGAGTACTATTTCAGCCAGTTATACACGCAAGATGAAATACTGGGTTTCCTGCTGTTTCTGCACAATGTGATGATAAGCAAGAGAACTCTGAAAAGAATTTTGAGGAGATTAAATTTGAGAAGAAGAGGTGTTGAAAATCTTTTGCCTGATATTGTACGTAAAATTGTTGACCTGCGACGTTTTGGATACAACCAAGTGGGATATCGCACAATGTGGAGATTGCTAAATACATTGTACGGTGTGCGTGCAACCCAGGAGACAGTCAGAATTGCTTTGAGTGTAATTGACACTGACGGTGCCAATGCTAGAAGACGAAGACGGCTTATTAGAAGATCCTATAACAGCAGAGGACCTAATGATTGTCTTCACGTGGATGGGTATGACAAACTTAAGCCTTTCGGCATTTCAATACATGGTTGTATTGATGGCTTTTCCAGAAAAATCATGTGGCTCACCGCCAGTCATACCAACAAGAATCCACGGTACGTTGCTCGTTACTTCGTAGAACACTTAAAGAAGTACAAGCGTGTGCCAAGATCAGTTAGGACTGACGCGGGAACTGAAAATGTTCTTATTCACAGAATCCAAATGGCCTTACGATATCGCCACCGTGATCCTTCGGCTGGAGTTCATAGTGTATCAGTTGGTCGGTCAACTGCAAACCAGAGGATAGAAATGTTATGGAGTTTCTTAATGCGAAATTTTACAATTTTCTGGAAAAATTTATTTAACAGTCTTGTAGAAGAGGGAATTTTAAACAATACTGACCCTTTACATTTAGAATGTGTTCGATTTTGTTTTTTGCCTATCATTCAGTTGCATTTAAAGCAGTTCGAAGAAATGTGGAACAACCATCGAATCCGTCAGCAAGGATTCGGGGAACAATGTTATGGGATTCCTAATGTCATATATTTCCAGCCTATCATTTACGGAAAATTGGACCAATCGTTTGCACTGCCCTGTGGTGACACTGTATTAGATGATATTGCAGATCAATACACTGAACAAACGCTTCACCGTGGAGTTTCGCATGAGTTTAGGCAATTGGTATCATTGGTTACAGGACTGACCATTGAAGACTTTGATGTAGTACAAACGCCTGATGAGGCTAAAACCTTATATCGTCATCTCATATCTTTGATGTTGCACACCATTTTTGCTTAGGTTCTATTAAAATATACTTTAATTTGACCAATTATTGATCATTATTGATTTCCCCAGTGTCTATCAGCAGTTCATGTTGATCAGTTGTGTTAACGATGCATGCCATTTCCCGCAACATTAATATCTCATGCAGTCGATGTATTTTCAAAATGTTACATCGTAAGGGTTGTCGAGTTCAAGTTACGTTTTATACATGTTTTATTTTTAATAGTACATTGACCATTTGCATTATATCTTCAATTTATTTGTGTAATCTTTTGGCAAAAGTTTTTTTTACTGAACACTATTTAAAAAAAACAATGGTTGTTATTAACTTACGGGAAAACGAATTTTTATTTTCAAGATTCGTCTCTTTGCCTTGCATGGATATGATGTTTTAAAACAAATGGTTGCACACACAGCCGTACGCGTAATCATTGTTTACATTTATTCAGTCTGAAAATCAGGATCTTGTTTATCATTCAAGCGTTTGGACTACTTTATAAATCTGTTTGTAGTTCTTTGCATGTGAAATTCATCTTCGTCACAAAACGATTCCAATTCTTGTCGAATATATATGTTCTTTTATTAAATGATATGAGCAAATAAGCCATAATACGGATAAATCAGCATGTGCAATACTGAAAACGTTTCACTGTCAATATAAATCAAGATTTATTATTAACCAACTAAGTACATTATTGCCAAAAATTATTGTTTATTATAAACCCTAACAGGGCTTAATACTGTAACAGACAAACTGGGCATTAATATAGGGCCATTACAGAAAAACAGTGTTTATATCAAATATAATAAATTTAACATGGCCGCCGATTTTCAAATATAGGGATCACTGCTCATCCTGTTTTTCAACACATAACTTCTGTTAACTTAATATCTTGGATATTTGGTATATTAAAAGCTTTATGATGTGAAGTACAAATTATTTTTTTCAAACTAACCTGTCATTAAAAGAGTAGAGAGTACATCAAGTTGGCAGCAACACATAGTTACACTTTTGTTCAGTTGGTTAATAAATGTATTAAGAAATCGGAGTTTTTATAATGGCCAAGTTATGTGTCCTCGGTCAGTAATAATGGCCTCGAATGTCTGTAATGGCCCTCGGCGTTGCCTCTGGCCATTACAGACTTCTTCTACCATACACCTTATCGTTAATCCCGGCTGACCCGGCCGCTTGAACTTTTGACGCATGTACAACAATCACTTTTCCATTGTGGCGTCAAATATTTTGTGCTATTACGTCAAATTTTTACGGGAACCTGTGTGATATCTAGTAATGAAGGACAAATAACGATAAGGTGTATTATTACAGACCTTGGACATATAACAGGGCCATTATAAAAACACCCATTCAATAATACAATATTATTGACTTGGACTGGATTTTGACCAATTCTCTGACTGGCTACCGAAGATTTATGAAAAACAATAATTTTGGGTGGTGGTAAAGTCTTGTGGTCTTAATAAGGCTGCTAGATGGTATTTTTTGTTGTTGTGAGATTAACATTTACCATTTGCTTTACCCAATTCTAAACGGTTGATTTCACAACTTGTCCCGTGTTGTCGTCTGTAGCGAACACAACGGAAAATTTGCATTGAATTCCGTCCAGTGAAGTTGAATAGACAATGCATGTGAAATAGTGCAGCCACGCATATTTTAATTATAAGCATCTTTAAAACACGTGCGTTTCTTGTTTATGAACAGAAAAAGAACTGTAGGCGGATTCCTGTTTTCATTTAAAATTATATACATTTGAGCATTAGGTACAGATGGGGCAATATGCGTAATTGTTTCTCCATAGGCGGTAATGGTAACGTTTTCCTCTGTTGCTCAGCCCATATCGTAAACTTGAATATGTATGATGGCTTGTTTCGAAGGCGAGACATTTTTGCATATGTGGTTAAATTTTCGGGGTACGAAGTGTGATTCATTTTTCTGTAAATTAGTATACCCCGAAAATCTTTTCGTGATGCGGCTCTTCATGGTAAAAAGTTCCTTTTTTCACACAATTATTTCTTTGAAAATTTAATACTTTGAATACATATAATAACTCCATTTTTATTCTAAGGTTCTATACTTTGTTAAGCTCAGTTACTTGTTAAAAATTGAAACATGTCCGATATCACTACACAGAGATTTTTTGTTTACAACCTCAATCGGAGGCACGTTAGGGATATTGTCCCAGATGCGGAAATAAAGTTTGCAATATCCTTAGATTCAGCAGGTCTTATTTTCTAAAATAAATTATTACCAGAACACTCCCGAAATCGCGGGCATTTTAAACTGTTGTAGGATGAACTTTTGTAAAAGGTTTTATGTCCGGAGAATTTCAGAAAAGGCATCAAAAGCTCTCTCCCTTTTTAGCTCACCTGGCCCAAAGGGCCAAGTGAGCTTTTCCCATCACTTGGCGTCCGGCGTCCGTCGTCGTCCGTCGTCCGTCGTCCGTCGTCGTTAGCTTTTACAAAAATCTTCTCCTCTGAAACTACTGGGCCAAACTAAACCAAACTTGGCCACAATCATCATTGGGGTATCTAGTTTAAAAAATGTGTGGCGTGACCCGGTCAACCAACCAAGATGGCCGCCACGGCTAAAAATAGAACATAGGGGTAAAATGCAGTTTTTGGCTTATAACTCAAAAACCAAAGCATTTAGAGCAAATCTGACAGGGATATAAATGTTTATCAGGTCAAGATCTATCTGCCCTGAAATTTTCAGATGAATCGGACAACCTGTTGTTGGGTTGTTGCCCCTGAATTGGTAATTTTAAGGAAATTTTGCTGTTTTTGGTTATTATTTTGAATATTATTATAGATAGAGATAAACTGTAAACAGCAATAATGTTCAGCAAAGTAAGATTTACAAATAAGTCAACATGACCGAAATGGTCAGTTGACCCCTTTAGGAGTTATTGCCCTTTATAGTCAATTTTTAACAATTTTTCGTAAATCTTAGTTATCTTTTACAAAAATCTTCTCCTCTGAAACTACTGGGCCAAATTAAACCAAACTTGGCCACAATCATCATTGGGGTATCTAGTTTAAAAAATGTGTGGCGTGACCCGGTCAACCAACCAAGATGGCCGCCACGGCTAAAAATAGAACATAGGGGTAAAATGCAGTTTTGGGCTTATAACTCAAAAACCAAAGCATTTATAGCAAATCTGACGGGGTATAAATGTTTATCAGGTCAAGATCTATCTGCCCCTAAATTTTCAGATGAATCGGACAACCTGTTGTTGGGTTGCTGCCCCTGAATTGGTAATTTTAAGGAAATTTTGCGGTTTTTTGTTATTATTTTGAATATTATTATAGATAGAGATAAACTGTAAACAGCAATAATGTGCAGCAAAGTAAGATTAACAAATAAGTCAACATGACCGAAATGGTCAGTTGACCCCTTTAGGATTTATTGCCCTTTATAGTCAATTTTTAACAATTTTTCGTAAATCTTAGTTATCTTTTACAAAAATCTTCTCCTCTGAAACTACTGGGCCAAATTAAACCAAACTTGGCCACAATCATCATTGGGGTATCTAGTTTAAAAAATGTGTGGCGTGACCCGGTCAACCAACCAAGATGGCCGCCACGGCTAAAAATAGAACATAGGGGTAAAATGCAGTTTTTGGCTTATAACTCAAAAACCAAAGCATTTAGAGCAAATCTGACATGGGGTTAAATTGTTTAGCAGATCAATATCTATCTGCCCTACAATTTTCAGATGAATCTGACAACCCGTTGTTGGGTTGCTGCCTGTGAATAGGTAATTTTTAGGAAATTTTGCTGTTTTTGGTTATTATCTTGAATATTATTATAGATAAAGATAAACTGTAAACAGCAATAATGTTCAGCAAAGTAAGATTTACAAATAAGTCAACATGACCGAAATGGTCAATTGACCCCCTAAGGAGTTATTTTCCTTTATAGTCAATTTTTAACAATTTTCATAAAATTTGTAAATTTTTATTAACATTTCCACTGATACTACTGGGCCAATTCATTATAGATAGAGATAATTGTAAGCAGCAAGACTGTTTAGTAAAGTAAGATTTACAAACACATCACCATCATCAAAACACAATTTTGTCGTGAATCCATCTGCTTCCTTTGTTTAATATTCACATATACCAAGGTGAGCGACACAGGCTCTTTAGAGCCTCTAGTTCGTAAATCTTAGTTATCTTTTACAAAAATCTTCTCCTCTGAAACTACTGGGCCAAATTAATTCAAACTTGGCCACAATCATCTTTGAGGTACCTTGTTTGAAAAATGTGTCCGATGACCTGGCCATCCAACCAAGATGGCCACCACGGCTAAAAATAGAACAGGGGTAAAATGTAGTTTTTTGCTTATAACTCTGAAACCAAATCATTTAGAGGAAATCTGACAAGTAGTTAAATTGTTAATCAAGTCAATATATATCTGCCCTGAAATATTCAAATGAATTGGACAACCGGTTGTTGGGTTGCTGCCCTCCAATTGGTAATTTTTAAAGAAATTTTGCTGTTTTTGGTTATTATCTTGAATACTATTATAGATAGCGATAAACTGTAAACAGCGATAATGTTCATCAAAGTAAGATCTACAAATAAGTCCACATGACCTTAATGGGCAATTGACCCCTTAAGGAGTTATTGCCCTTTATAGTCAATTTTTAACAATTTTCATTAATTTGATAAATTTATGTAAATTTTTACCAAATATTTTTCTCTGTTACTAATGGGCAAAGTTCATTATAGAATGATATAATTGTAAGAAGCAAGAATGTTCAGTAAAGTAAGAACTTCAAACACATCACCTTCACCAAAATACAATTTTGTCATGAATCCATTTGTGTCCTTTGTTTAATATGCACATAGACCAAGGTGAGCGACACAGGCTCTTTAGAGCCTCTAGTTTTGCAAAGTCCATTATTTTTTTCTTTTCTGTTAAACTCCATTATTTTTGCGTTTCTGGCCTCCTTCTTCCGTTAAGGAGTTGACCTCATATTTGAATGATTTACTAACTCCGCTCGGTAAAACATTACAGGAGGCTTCTCCATTGATTAAAAGTGAATATTAACAAAATAATTAAAACTATATACACTGTACAATTTGGAAAGCTGATGTCTAGTTAGGCTGCATCTGGGTCCAGGGCACACTGGCTAATCTGGCCCTGAACTCCTCGAGTGTTGGTGCAGCTGCTACTGTGTCTGGCAGAAGGTTCCAGTCTCTTATAGAGCGTGGGAAGAAGAAGTTTTTGTATACTTCCTTAGCTCTTATCTGTCTTAGTCTGTGGCCACCCCTTGTTCTGTTGTCCCCAGATGTGTAGTAGATAGCGGGTTGTATCTCCACTAGTTGGTTCTGTATCTTGTAGCATAGTACGAGTCGCTGTTTAATTCGTCTATACTGTAGGGGATCCCACTGGAGTTGGTCTAATAGTCCAGTGACGCATCCTGGGGAAGTGTCTATGTACTGGTTGTAGACAAATCGTGCTGCTTTACGCTGTACCCGGTCGAAGTCTTTGATCAAGGTGGTTTGATGGGGGTCCCACACTGTGGCAGCGTACTCAATCGATGGTCTGATGAGTGCACAATAGGCTGTGTTTTTAACAGATGGTTTGCATCGGCCCAGGTTTCTGCGGAGAAAACCGAGGGTCCTGGTTGCTTTTCCTGTTATTAATGAGCTTATTCCACTGTAGGTCTTGACTAATGGTAACTCCAAGGTACTTTCCGCTATCAACAACTTCTAGTTGGTGTCCGTGCAAGGTGTATGTTGTTTGCAGGGTGTTGCGCTTGTTAGATATCCTCATGACTGTGCACTTTTCTGGATGGAAACACATCTGCCACTTGTGTTCCCACTCTTCCAGAGCAGTGAGGTCTCTCTGTAGAGTTGCAGCATCATCAGGATTTCTAATTTTTCTGTACACCAGGCTATCGTCCGCAAACAACTTTACATCTGATGATGTACAATCTGGCACTTTACATCTGATGATGTACAATCTGGCACTTTACATCTGATGATGTACAATCTGGCATGTCATTGATATATGTCAGGAATAGTAGAGGACCTTAGACTGTTCCTTGTGGAACTCCTGATATTACATCTAAAGGAGATGATGTATGTCCTTCTAGAACAACTGACTGGGCTCTACTGCTTAGAAAGTCCTTTATCCAGTTCAATGTTGATCCTTTCACCCCGTAGTATGCCAGTTTCACAAGACCACAATTATTCTTCCCCTTTGCTACAATGCTTTTTTGGTAAAATTCTATATTTGCACCGCTTCAAACATGAAATAAATGTAACTGCTTATACACATATATGTTTGTTCCTCATCGAAATATTGGATAAGGAACAAGTATTGCAGTTCAACATAACATTCTTTGTTACAACCGGAACAATCAGGGTCCAGGGATCTTAGTACATGACCTTTGTTCATTCTCACTTTCCTGTTCTGATACAAATCTTAGCCAAGCTGATTGATAATGCTACACATGCTACAGTTGAGGAACAGTTTGGCCTAGATCAAACTTTAAAAGATGTTTACGACAACACAGTTTCATTCATCTAAGCTTGATGATTCCCTAACATCCATCAATTCCACCATACACCAGGATGTGCATGAGCGTACAAATACACCTACCGCTACATGTAGTACGTCAAAAAAAATTTTTAGTGGACCACTTTTCTCGTATTGTAAAAAACAATAACTGAGGCTATCATGCAAACAGCAATCCAACAATCTAATAATTATACCAAATTGATGACAGCAATCACCACTTCTTGTGAAACTCTAACTACCATAAACTATGGATACATTTGTGTGTGTGTATGTAGTATGCTAGCTACAACTCATTTATATATATATATTATATATAATTATATAAATATCTGTTTGTTTATGATGAAACATTGTTCTATCAGTTGTGAAAATATTTACAGTATTATTACTCTCATATCACAATCACCTGTAGCTTAAACCCTAAAATTTTGTAGTATAAAGATACTGAGTTAGGATAGCCAGTATCTCATATATTCAATTTCTTTTATTAATATCTGCAATGATCATTAAAACAAGTTGTTCAATCATATACTATTCAAAAAATTATAAGATAGAATTAGAGACACTCTTTTATTCTATAAAATGAGTTTTGTGGTGATTTATCTTCCATTTAAATGGGCTTCTGGGAAGTGGGTGGTCTAAAAAAAAATATGAAAAAAACAAAAAAAATAAGACCCTTTTTTTTTAAATATAGAAAATCTAGATCTAGTGTTCCTCGCTGAAACCCACTTGGGCATTAAATGATCAATTAGTTATATTTTCAAGAAATGTTATGTTGTTTTTAAAAAAGGAGTTGTTGAAATTGCTAGCAATTTACGACTTTCATTTGAATTTGGGAAAAATATTTTTGTTCATAACCATGATAACGACGGAAGCACAGCTTTGAAATATTGTTATGCACGTTTTGAAAATGTCTATAATCATGGTTTTATTAAAACATCTGCTAATTTAGGTGTTAAAGCTGAACGTAAGAGACAACCAATAGAAAAATATATAAAAACACAAGAAATTCTTTATTGGGCTAGATGAAATACTGAAAACATAAACCCATTACTAAAAGAAAGCTATACAATAAGTAAATATCTTGATTCACAAGGAATTTATACTTGTAAATATAAAAAAAGAAGATGTGGTATGATTGCCAATGAGACAACTGTCCACAAGAGACCAAAATGACACAGACATTAACAACTATAGGTCACCGTATGGCCTTCAACAATGAGCACTGTTATCACAGATTCAACACAATAAATGAATAATGATAACTTAAGACTTGGATTAAGAATATTACAAGCAACTTTCATTCAGAATTACTGTAAAATAAAATAACAAGTTTGAACGAAAATAACAAACTTTTTCTTTACAAAAATATTAATGTCAAACAAGACCAAGAATTTTATCTAGGATATCCAAATTTTGAATCTAGACGTTAATTTACAAAAATTAGAATTAGAGACCATAATTTGATCATTGAGAAGGGCAGATATCTAAAAATACCTCGAGACAATAGAACATGTCCAACTTGTAAAACCTTAGAAGATGAAAATCACTTTCTCCTCTACTGTCAAATTAATAATGTTTTACGTTTAAAACTTTTTAATGACATGGCAATATATAGTCCTATGTTTCCAAATCTGTCTGATACTGAAAAACTAGTAGTCCTACTAAATCCTTTTAATATAAACCAAGTGAAATAAAACAGTCTTTAGAACTGAGGACAGGGGACTCTTAGTTAGTTTTACTTGTATATATATAGGTATGTGTGTGTTCAACTCAGGTATTATATTGTTGCTGTTACTTTTGTGTATATCAAAAGTATAATGTTACTTATATGGGTCATTTGAAAAAAATGTAGAATTTTGAAAATGAAAAATTTATTAAAAGTTACTTATTCAAACAATCCTCTACATAAGCAAATCAAAACAAACAGTACGTTAAGAACAACATATTAAAAGATGCAATCTTAATGATGTCATACAAGAATATCTTGAAACATTTTTTGATCGGTGGTACAATATTTTGTCTATCCTGTTACCATTTTCAAAAGATATTTTGGGTTATTAAGAAAAGGTTTAGATAAAATGTTAAGCTTGTTTTATGTAATCAATTAGACGGTTTTTAAGAGAATAAACACCTATTTATACATGTTATATTCATTCTGTAAAATAATAGATTATTTTCCAATTTTTCAGGTTGTACTGAAAAATGCCTCTAAAAATTGGTTTTCAAAGGTTGTAAAAATTACCACCAGTAATGCAAGTCTAAGATAGCAATTTATATTGTTCGGCATTTTTTCACCCTTTCAAATAAACCCAACATAATAGGATATACTTAGCTTTCGTCTCCTGTCCTCTATTTCTTTGGGGAATGTTGCTTAATGCCGTATCGTGTGTTCCGTAGCCTGTATGCATTATCTAAAACGTACTGTAGGTCACAATGATATAGGAAACGTGCTACTATGGATCTTCCGCCTCCTTGATATCGTCCAAACCTGTGAACGTTCCCGAAATCTATTGTATAGTCAATGCCAAGTTCATTGTAAAGAAAGCACCGGAGAAGTTCTTCGGTGTTTTCATCTCTGACATTATAAAGTCCGGTAAAACAAAATTGTTTTTCATGGAGCGGCACTGAAGGTCGAGCACTCTTTCCTTCATGTTTTCAAGCTCTGTTTGGCAGTTGCATTCTTGCTGCTGGTCACTCAATTCTGATAAATTTTTGAAAAATTTATTTATACAGACTTTTGCTTGTTCGAGTTAATTTGATTTTTTCTCGGTGACGATTTTGTTTCTGTCGCATCGAGCTTTAAAGGGGCACTAGCTGTCAAATTCATGGTCACCGATTTTACTCAAATTCTCATATTTGATTTATAACAATGTAAAACATTTATCCAAACTATCAAAAGTCTAAAAGAAACAGTTTACAGAGCATGGGGTAGATAATATATAGGTTCGTTTCGTGTGCATTTTAGTCCAGACGCCATCTTAGGGGGCGGAGCCAAATTATCTCCATGAAAATGAGATTTGCCAATGCTTATACAACTGCATACCAAGTATCATTGACCTACCACTTGTGGTTCCCCATAAACTGACCTAATCACAAACTAATACATGTTAAATAAGCAAAGGTTTCGAAGCCAATAGACCGTTACTGAGGGGACAAGGCCAAATAATCTCCATGGAAATGAGATGTGCCAATGCTGATACAACTGCATAACAAATATGATTGACCTACCACTTGTGGTTCACCATAAACTAGACCTAATCACAAACTAATACATTGTTGACGTCGTCGCCGACGCCGGAAACAGCATACCTTTGTTTCGCTTTTTGACTCCGTCAAGGCGAGGCAATAAAAACTATTAAAATAGCTATGCTACAGTTTATTTTAACTAATTAAAATGTAATTTCTATTGTAAAAATAAAGTCATTCCCAAAACTATATCAATGCGCGGTACTATTCGATTTTAACTATTTACGGTTAACCTGATTTATGTTTTCTGTCTGTGGTATTTTAATTTATAAATCAAAATACAGATTCAATTTTAAAAATTCCCGATAGAAAAATGCATACCTTTACAAGTATGAATATTTTATAATATGTATTTATAAATATGATTTGGATGAATTCGATTCCTAACAGACATTGTTTAATGCCGAAAATGCGCACATTAATAACAAATTTTTTTTTGTTAAAAACTAAGGGTGTTGCTAAACGGCGGAAACGGAAAACGGAACGGAAACGGAAACGGAAAGAAAAAAAAATGTATGGACGGAATTTAAGGGGGGAAATGGAAAGAACTACAAAAACCAGTAACGAAATCACACAACAATTATTGCTGACAATAGGATAGAAGCTAGATATCAAAGTAAAAAGCAAACAGTTTTGGAAATACATAACATCGCTATTCATAGTGGTTTTCAATAGACAGCACTTGCATTTTATTCCTATGTTTTAATTTTAGCCATGCTGGCTATCTTGGCTGGCAGGCAGGGTTATCCAACATACTTTTCAAACTAGATACACCGATGCTAATTTTTGCCAAGTTTAACCAAAACTGTCAGACGACTTTCTAAAAGACATGACTGTGTTCGGTAAAATTGGCCCAGTAGTTTCAGAGAAGATATTTGCAAAAGTTCATAAAGACGAAAACAGACGACGGACGCCAAATGAAGAGAAAAGCTCGATAAGCATCTGAAACATGCATTCTCTGCAAGATTCTCTAACATATATAGTATGCTCCAACATAGTGCGTAACCGGCTTGATTATTAGAATATTATCAATGCTTTTCATAAATATTGCAGTTGCAACTATGACAATGTGTTGTCATCAATGATTGCGCAAACACATCGGTAAGGATATTTACCGTCATGTTATATTTTGAAAAAGCCACATATATACTACTTAAATCGAAATTAAACAGTTACATGAAACCAGATACATGCCAAGAAATCCTCTCTAAAAATTCCGGTCGACCCCCTACGGCAGTCATTAGTAGCTAAAGATTTGATTTCATTGAAGGAATTAATTTATGACCTTCATGTACGTGTTGCTCAGAACACAGCCATATACCAAATGGTCAATATTAATCATCCATGTAATTTGCTCTATGGGGTGTTTGCAGAATTTCAACGGAGGCAATTTCTTGGCATGAAAACACAATGCATGTTGGGTGTACTCATTCCTATGCTTCCGCAAGCAAAGAGTCGTGGTAAATTGGACAACATCAAACAGGTCAAACAGGCCGTTGATTCTGTGGTATATCAAGAAACTGTTATGGGTCAGGTATTGTTTAGTAAACGATATCTTGGATAATCGGGTGTTTGGCCAGTAGAAACATCCATACGATCTGTAAATGATGCGAAGTGTAAAATAAAAATAATTTCCGTCATAAAAATAACTATCGAGTTTTCAGTTGTCAATACAAATAGAAAGCAACTCTCACATTTCAACATTCCTTTAGTGTGAATGAATATAAATTAATTATAAAAAAGAAGATGTGGTATGATTGCCAATGAGACAACTGTCCACAAGAGACCAAAAATGACACAGCAATTAACAACTATAGGTTACCGTACGGCCGTCTATAATGAGCTATGTTAACGGATGTCACACGTGAAGCTGGATATGTGTACCAATGCGGAGCAACTGAGATAACTCCCAGTTTTTTGTTCAATTGTTTATCCGTTTGTCTGTCATCTGTTTTTTTTGTGTCTTTTTTTTAGTTATGGCGTTGTCAGTTTATTTTCGACTTTTGAGTTTGAATGTCCCTTTAACGGGTATCTTTCGCCTATCTTTTAATGTTTTCAACTATATATCGTAAAACAACAAACTGAATGAGTGACACTATTTTCAATTGTAATACTATGAAATCGAATTCAGTGATCACGGCTACTTGAAATGGATTGAATTTTCTGAGAAGAATTAAGCGGCATGATATACAAAGCAGTTTTGACAATATGATTTTGAAAACCCTAGACATGACTAAGACTAACTGGGTAAGGGCACTTTGCAAAACGTATAATATCCATGTAGGCTACTAAATTCCCGCCACTTTTTTCGCTTTAATTCGTATTTATTGATTTTAATTTCTAGGAATTGTTGTGCTTTTTTTTTGCGTTAATACCAAACTGCAAACTTCAGTATTGTAATTGGGTGAGAAAGGCTTTGTATAGAGAGTGATTTTGTCAATTTTACATAAATATAAAGTGTATTCGAGTTTCTATTCTAGTTCCCGGGTTTCCTTATCGGTTGTTGTCCATACAGCATTGCCCCATTAGGTTTCTTTTACGTTTTCTTTCCATTATATCAAAGAATAATATCAACAATTCAGAACAATGCAACAAAATACACCACATCACTAATCTTGATTCAAGGCAAGTAAAAAAGAAACAAAGAAAAAACGATGAAAAACATTTACCAACAAATGTATTACTTAACAACCTTTCTATCGAATCGAGGTCAAAGTTCATCTTTTAGGCCGTATGTAAAGTTCTTTTTGTGTCGTTGGGTTACTATCTTATTGACATTTATCCAACATTATTATGTAAAAGAGAAAAATCGAGTAGACTATTCTAAATCGCATGAAAGACGTACGCATGACCTTATCAAATATTTCAAAAACACACAGTCTCATCATCCCCTACTGATTTAAATAATTTATGCTTTAAAATCCTTTATTCTAAATTTATTCTTCTACTTTATTTTCTTGTTAACATGACTGTGTTACTAAGTATACTATATAAAACATTCCTATATAGATAAAGTTACCAAAAAGAAAAGATGTAAATTCTTTCAGTTCCGTTTTCCGTTTCCGTTTCCGTTGTGGAGCAACACCCAAAAACTAAACAATCGAACAGGACTCCCTTTTCTAGGTTTATTTTTTCGTACACATTATTTCAGGATGAGCTCTTTTCAAAAGGTGGTTATCATTTATTTGTGAGTAACATATGTCAATTTTGTCATTATAATAATATTATTAATTATAACATTAATAATGTTCTACAAAATAATACATCAAATCGTAGCTATACCATCTGCTATTCTCATATCATCAGACAGTAGAACCCGCAAAAAACATAATTATACTTTTAGACACATTTCAACCAAAAAAGATACATATAAATATTCATTTTTTCCATATACCATAACTCAGTGGAACTTATTGCCAATGCAAACAGTCGCTGTCGCCACAGTCGACACTTTTAGAGAACAGCTCACACCAGCTGTTCTCCACAAATTCATCTAACTCATTATTAGCCTATGTACATAGTTTTAATCACCTTTTAAAAAAGTTAAATTACGCATCTCAAATTTATTTCCGATCATTTCCATATATTTTTTGTCTTTGTTTTTGTAAATATATATATATAGGCCACGCTGCGCGCGCAAACAGTAAATAATCTTCAGATCATTGAAGGACTACTGAAAAATACGCTTTTGAAACTGACATCGCGTAACAAAAATCTTTTCCATGTAAAAGATATCTCTCCGAACACTGTTGTTCTTGTTATCGCTTAATCTTTGCAACCGTATAAGAAACCGACAAATTTATTTTACCAAATTGTTCGTTATATCCTCAGGATGTGTTGATTAATTTTGACCGAAGCTATCCGGAGACTCCATATGAGAGTTATTTCCCCTTTTATATTTGATATAAGTGATATGCATTTTTAACTGTAAAACCATAAGTGATAGAGGTCTAGGATCTTTTGATTTGAGGTCCTTGGTCCAAAAAAATGAAAATGAAGTCAAGGTCAAAGGTCAAGGTCATGATTAAAATTTTTGATTTTGGCTTGTTATCTCTTATTTTCAGAAATCATATAAGATATCGACAGTGGATGCGTGGGAAAGTTTCGCTGTATATATACACCATTTCAGTTAACTAGCTTTAGTTATGCCATATTAGAAATAAAGTTTTTAAATTTATACATTTTAGATGAATATAAAAAATAAAACGACTTAGCTAAGTTGGATTTATCTATCATATTAAGTTAGTAAATGAACTTAATTAAAACAATTTAAAACAGTATAATTGATAAAAACTCCTTAATTAAGTTTCCTTCACATTAAAGTGTTTTATTTAATGCAACTTAATAAATTCTAAAAAATAAAGATATTTAACTTAACATCCTTAAAATTAGCAAGACTTAATATTGCCATAAATAAAGGAGTTAAATCTCTTATAAGTGAGTAAATTATCTAAATTAAAACAATTTAATGCATTATAGTGCATGGTATTGTATTAATTAAGTTTTCTTAAGCATTGTTAACTAACTAATATAAGGCCCCTATACGCTTCCGTAAAATTTAGGACATATCTTATTTTAGGAAACTTTCGTTAACCTGACTTAGGACTAAGACATGTCCTAGTCTTAGGACAGCTTCGTTGACACGGCCCCTGGTGTATGCAGAGCTTGGCAAATACCCCATTACTGTGTCTGTAAAGTTGTAAATGATAAATTTCGAGAGAAGACTTCTTAATGGAAAAGAAAGTAAAATTTGTGTTGTATTATACAAACTTGTGTTTTTTTATTATAATGAAAACAGAATAGAAACTAAGTGGATATCATATATAAAAATATTTTTTTTTGATTATGTGGTATGATTATGTTCAATATATGGAATACACACTTTGATGATAAATGAGTGTCAAAATGTATTAAGCAAAAACGCAAAGACCAGTTTCAACAAGAATGCTTTGCTTTTGTTGCAGAATCGCATAAAACTTTATGTTATAATTTTTTTTAAAGAATTTACAATTTGAAAAATACTTTTCATTCTTACCGTACAAATTTATTTATACATTATGCAAATATAGATGTGGTAGTCACCACTTGCCGATTGAGTCTAGAAGGTTGCTGGGTTTACCGAGAGAAGACAGAATTTGCCGTCTGTGTGACTCAAACTACATAGGTGACGAGTACAATTACATTTTGAATTGTGGAACATTTAAACTAGAAAGAAATTTTTACCGAACTACTGTTGGTCAAACCCTAATATCTATAAATTTGATCAACTGTTTAACTCATCAAATATTGTAATATTAGAAAAACTATTTAAATTTATTAAAGTTATACATGTGAAAGTCAGTCCTCTAAGTTAATTTAATTGTATCGTTCACACATGCATGTAATAATTGTACCTTATAGTAAGTTATGTTTATATATGTTCTCAATAACTGGTAATTGTAGTTTTATAAGAAATAAAGTATTCGTATTCCTTTAAACTATGAATTACACAGCATACGTGCAAAACACAAGTGTATATAATACCATTCATCCGTCTTTGTAAATGCAAAACTCTGGATTCTCTTTGATATTTACCTTAGAGATCACCAAAAAAAAATCTAACAAGACTTTTAAAGGCGTTTGAGAAAAATAAAACAAATAAAATATTTTTTTTGTAACTGACAAGTAACACATTGAAGTTGGAAATTTCACCGAATGAATGACATAAACTTTTAAAAAGAAATCAGTGCACATCTGTCTAGTGGAGAAAAACACGCAAATCGAGTTACGTAAATGAAAAAGAATAAGTATATTGATAATAATTATGATTTCAATGTCATAAATTCGAGTTATAACTGGAAAACGATATTAAACACGATTCGTGATTTCCCATGTATATAGATTAAAACAACGGATTTATATTTTTTTATATTTAGATTAAATATATTGAAATACACAGGCATGGCTCTGATCCTTGGCAGTTCAGCGAACAATATTACATGAAATGCACGATGCTATTGATCATAAAGGTGATTCAAATTGGAAAAAATTCGGCGCTGGACGTTACAGTTTCTATCAATCATTTAATGATAATAAAAGACTTTTGAATGTAAAAGTATGACAGAAATACCTTAAATTTATTGTAATTACATATTTTTATTTTTCAAATGAAATTTATTATTAAACTGCTCCAGACATGATTATAAGTAACCATCAGTCCATTGCGATATTTCATAGCTCTTTAACAAATTCCGAAAAAAATAATAAAAGAAAAATAAATAAATAAATGTTCCCATGGGAAAAATATAACTTCCCATGGGAAGAATTATTGTTCCATGCGGAAGAATAAATGTTCCCAAGGGAAAAAGGTGTTCCCATGGAAAGAACAAATAGTTCCCTTGGGAAATTTAGAATTTCCCATGGGAAGAAAATATCTACTAATGTTCCCATGGGAAATTCTAGTTCCGATGGGAACTTTAAAATTCCCATGGGAAAAGTACTTTTTTTTTGTTATCTTTTAAAACAAGAGTTAGATTTGCCAATTCTGGAATGGCAAATTTGTCCCGCACAGTGTTTAATAAAATTACTCTGTTCTTATGACTCATTAGAAACGTATTTCACTTGACCCATTTGCTTTATTTCGTGGTACTGTGAATTCGCACAGGGACTCGGTTAGCAGATTAAAATTTTGTAAATCAATGTTTTTAATTTTTTTATTATTATTTCCTGTCTATTTGCATTACTATATTAACGTATTTAACTTTGCCATCACTATTTCTTTGTTTTCTGGCAATGTACAGTTTACTATCCATATCCATATACTGAAAAAACCTAAAGGGATCTAAGTCGCCATCTTGAATTGCCTTCCCTACTTTAGATAAAAAATAATTAAAAATATTAATAAATTACTATAAACCTTACAACAACCCTCATTTTCTTCCGAAATTATTCTTCTATCACATGCATATTTTGATTTGTTGATTAACAGAACCCTTACGCAGTTTCAGTTGCATTCGTGTCAGAATATTCAAATTTCCCGGCGAAAGCAACGTATCAATAATTTCGGAAGAAAATGAGGGCTGTTGTAAGGTTTATAGTAATTTATTAATATTTTTATTTATTTTTTATCTAAAGTAGGGAAGGCAATTCAAGATGGCGACTTAGATCCCTTTAGGTTTTTTCGGTATATGGATATGGATAGTAAACTGTACATTGCCAGAAAACAAAGAAATAGTGATGGCAAAGTTAAATACGTTAATATAGTAATGCAAATAGACAGGAAATAATAAAAAATAAATTAATAACATTGATTTACAAAATTTTAATCTGCTAACCGAGTCCCTGTGTGAATTCGTAGTCTTATTATATCTATACGTAGCCTAAATGAATAAAATAATGGTAAATGAAGCGAGATGATGTATCAAATATTTTTCCTTTATACGTTTTCAAGACAAAACAGTCAACTAAAACACGCCTGAACATAGAAAGGTGTACTCGACTTTTTCTTTTCGATTTGATTTTTGCCAATTTCCAATTAAGATGTTTTCCCAAAAAAACTGTTGCCGGGGGCAGAGTTGCAGATTAATGCTTTAAAATAATCAAACTTTTATGCTTATGCACAAAAAAGATTCACATGTATTTGCACCTACCATAATCGAATGCTTTGTGAGACTTTGTCTTTACTTCAAAGTTTACAAATATCTCAATGCTCCATGTATATACGTATATAAGATGCAACCTACATTTAAATTCAAAGCTCATAGAAACAGATGTAAACAATTCAAATATACCAACTTGACCATTCATATCTACTCTAATCATGAAAGAATTCCATTTCTTTTGTTTAATTCCAATTGAATATTAGCCTGCTTGTAAGCAACAACTCTTTGTCAAGGAAATCATGATAAGAAATGTTATGGGATATCGCATTAGCTGGACGTTATATACTCTATATGCAGGCGCTGTTGGCATGTTGCTACTATAAACATGGAGAGTTCACAATTGGGAAGCTGAAATCATCTGTTTTGTTTTAAAGTTTTGTTCACAACCGACCCTCATTGTCAATTTCTAAGTGTAAATCAAGATATGAGGCAAACGTTCCTGTATCTGTTTTATCATGTATTTCAAGTTCGATGGGATAGATGCTTTCAACATAGTAACCAAACTTTGAATTATTTAGTCAGAGGACATCATCAATATAGCGGAACGTGAAAGTAAAGGACAATGCAAGCTTCTTTCTATTCTTCTTAAATGAATATCTAAATGTGCCAGTTCAAGGTCAAGAATCCCGTTAGTTATTTTCTGTATTAATGTATAAGTGTTGTTGGTTTTTTTTAATTGTTCAGTGCAAATTTCTTTTCTCTGTAATTCAATCACAACTTTTTCCAAACTAGAGGCAATAAGAAAGTGATGAATGGTTAAAAACAATTGGCTCATGTAGAAGATTGTATCGTCTTTTGTTTCAATTCTACGTTTATCAATACAAATATCTTTTCAACTAAATAATACTTTTAAAACAATGTAAACAACACGTAAATAATATCATATCTCCGAAGTGCTTCTCTGGATTTACTTTCACCAGGAACGCTCAAAGTCGAATATTTGAAAGCCAAGAATGTAAAAGAACCGAAACATAGAGCTATATAACCAAAAAGGACAAAAAAATAACCACAACATGAACACCATGTGGAAAAAAGGCGATTGCCGAAAAGACACCTATCTATTAAAGTCAAAATAACGAGGATGAAAGAAAAATAAGATCACCGTATGACCTTCAAATATGATTAAACCTCATACCGTATATTCAGCTTTAAAAGGCCCCGACATGAAAAACGTGAAACAATAAAAACGAAAAAACAAACGGACCAATTCATAAGAATACAAATAAGAAACACTAAATTACAAAAACCTGACTTTGGAAAACCAATAAACGAAAACCAAATATGACAGACATGAACCATCGACAACCACTGAATGCAAGGCTCTTAGCTCAAGGAAGGCACACACAGAATGTGGAGAGGTTAAACATGTATACGAGTGTTAATATCCCCTAACCTCGAACAATGGTGTAACAACTAAACAAGCGAACTATAAAAAATGGTTAGAAATGGCGTGACTCGTTTGACCAATACGAAGCATTTATTACTACTAAGTAAAAAAAAAGATACACAGTACAACAGTACTCTCATTTAATGAGAGCTAGTTAAAAGCCAGCAATAACAATAAATGAATAAATCATGTTATGCCATTCCTGTTTTATATTTAGTTGATTCATTGTTGTCATTTTTATGATTTAGTTTTTGTTTCTTTAATGTTACAAACAGTACAAAGAAATGCTTTCAGGGATTTTGAAATGATGCCTTATTAGCGTAGAATGGATTTTTTAGCCGAATTGGTGACCATAAAATTGACAAACTACAATCTCCATCATTCTTTCAAACATTTATCTTTTTAACGGCAAAAAGCATTCTGTTGAAAAACATTTCCTTTTAATTTTGATCCATAATGACTGTTAATTGTCACAAACAAAGTCTTATTTATAAATCTGTGGCTTAAAACTCCATCATGTATCTTCCTTTCTTTATTGAAACATGTCTCATACGTCTTGATTTTTTTGACCGAACGAACAATATATAAGGTTTTTCCAACAATCAAACATTCAGCACCATACTGTTTCATCATATCGAAACGGAACAAGTAAGAATCAAGTAAGTTTCTTTTTTTGTTTTAGATGTGTCTGTGTCGTACTCACTATCTTGATTCATCATAACAGTATTTTAATAATTTAACATACGTTTTAGATGTGTCTGAGTTGTACTCACTATCTTGATTCATCATAACAGTATTTTAATAATTTAACATACGTTTTAGATGTGTCTGAGTTGTACTCACTATCGACAAGTTTTCCCAGTCTTAGATCTTTAGATACCAGAATAGTCGTAGAGTAAATTTCTGATTTTATCGATTTTTGTTTCTATTCACGATTGTGACATTATGACTTTTAAAGTAAGGATTCGCAATACGGGTGATGCATGCATAGTCGTAAACGTTTACCATACGACGCTCATGGTCTGGCTCCTTTTGGATTCATCCGATTTGTTACCTTGATCTGTCTTCGTAATTGATTAAAATAAATGTAGATTTGAACATCGGTAAACTACTGTTTCCTCAATAAGATCACAAGATGGGATTGGATATAAATTATATTTTCGAATTTTGCTTTTTTTTCAGAAGATAATCTTTAAACTTTTTTATGCAGATTAAACAGCTGAGTTCCTCAGATCATGAAAATTTGCAATTTCTTAAATGACTTTGATGGGCATATGAAAATTTAAACTAGTTTTAAAAATATTAATTAATATTTTCCAGTTGTTCGATACATAGCAATTATAAATATAACGCTAAAAATCATATTAAAATTGGTCAAGGAATAAACATATCTTGGTATATTTTTTTGAAAGAAGTGTTTTTGTAAACATTTCATATCATTTGAATGAACAAGCCATTAATACAATGTATAAGTTTAACAGATGTAACAGATATTTTGTCAGCAGAATACATGTATGATTAATTTCAAAACGCGGATATTTTGTAAAGGATTGGGTAAAATTGTAACAAAATTTCGAGCCTATATGCGAAAATCAAAAAGTTTTATAAATATCACAAGTTACATACTCTATTTATTCATAAGACATAAGTCTGTCAAATTTCAGTCTTAATATTTTCTATTGTGTTTTAGACATTCGTTTTACGACTGAAAATTGTAAAATATGCCAAGATAACCTCATTTTGATATATATTTATAAATTTTACTCCCAAAAATATTTTGTTGCAATATATCATATTTAAATTTGTTAACACGGATAAACAATACATGTATGGGTAAAACCTTGGATCATTACTATTTTAATACGTCAATTTTTACATGTTCATGGGGTCATGGTGTACTGGTCTGTAGTGTTCATATTATATGACCGTATTACTTATCAGTAAAACTGACATAATTTTGAAGATATTGTAGAACTTTACATTTCTGCAATTTTAAGGGCTAAAATGATGGTTCATCTCTTCCCATACCAGCTACTTTGTAATAAATTTTAAACCATTTTCTCAAAATGAGAAATAATATCCAGAATAAGTTATGTGGCCAATAGCTACATATTTCAAGTTTTGCTTCTAGATTGCATTTGTAGATGTATTTTTTGGCATAATTCCACCTTATGTAATAATGCTGTATTTTGATTGGATGAGAAACATGGTATTTTTCACCAATTTCTATATATTGAGATTTTCTTTTCTCTGCCGGGGTATTTGCCATTAGGGAATTCCATGTGCCGGGGTATTTGCTAGCAAATACCATGGCAGATGGGAAATACCCTAGCAAATACCATGGCAGATGGGGAATACCATGTCTAAAAATAACTCAATGAATTATTTCTATTCTGATATGACAAATTCATGGTCATTCTAAATATATGGTTCCAGATGAAATATTTAGGATAAAAAGTATCATTATTGAATTTGGAGCGAATGACGTAAACATTCTGGGAATGACGTCATAAATAAAACTCAACGGAAACGAATTGTCAACCGGTCACATAAAACTGGAATCCACTTGTATTACGCTTCACTGACACTGATGAACAAAGTGAAGTAGTCAGCCGAGAACCAGCTTATTATCATAAAAAGGGAGATATATATATACAGTCAGTGACTGTACATAAAAAAATGATAAGAAATGATTATACAGTCAATTCAATTTGACTGCGCAAAGAGCACAGCTACAGTGTATACAAAAATTATACATTCAAGTCGAAATTTCATATGATACCTGATTATAATAAACTTTCTGAGGTGGAACATTCGGTGGAATTAAACAATTATATCATGCTTACAAGGGGTATTTGCCAAAAATACCGGTTTCGAGGTAATCAAATTTCCCTCGCCTAACGGCTCTGGAAATTTGTACCTCTCAACCGGAATTTTTGGCAAATACCCCTTGTAAGCATGATATATTTGAAATTTAAAAGAAAATTTTAAAATAAGCTTTCTTCTACAAAACCAAGAAAAAGTTCTTTTTGTTAAATTCAATGTTTACATAGAAATTTTTCAGACAAGCACGAAACAAATATAAAAAAATTAATGTCACTTGACAATCATATAATTGCATTTGTAGGAATAATCCTATATAAAAACTTGTATTGAAAATTATACAAATATGTATCTCTACAACCTTTCTGAAGTATACAAAAGTATTTCTTCCAGTCTTCAATGTTAGAATGCAGCTCATCCTCCCATTTTGAAAATTTTACAACTGGAGGATGTGCACATTTTACAATAAGATTATTATATATGAATTTAATATTTTTACTGCTGGTAATTTGCCCCAAAAAGTTATCATGAGTAAAATTTTCTAAGTCAGTATCAGTGTTATCCCTAATAAACTTTTACCTCCATAGGAATATTTGATACAAACTGTAATAGCGCATAAAATTATTTGTCTGAATTTTTTGTTTAATCTGATCAAATGTGAAAAAATCTCTCCTTTGATGGTCAAAAACGTGACAGAGGTTTTGCACACAAGCAACTCCCCATCTGTTATATACATGTAATGGTAAATCTTCTGTTTGTACAAAATTCAAGATATCAAACGAGATGTATTCCTTGACCTCAGTTTTTAACATGTGGTTTAGATGAGTGTAAAGCTTGAAAGACATCCTACCAAAAAGGATTGCTGAGTTGATTTCCAATATCCAAAAGTTTGAAGTTTTGTAAAGAAAAAGATCTTGCACCTCAAAATTTGTTCAATATCAACTTAGGAATATTTTGCCAGTCCCCATTCAAATTTGCAAAAAATCGCCTCACCAGCCGACTTTAAGATAAAAGTTGAAAGATTGTAAATGAACCATTTTCTAACCTCCCTCCTTTTTTTTTATCTGCAATCAGTGTATCACGTTTGATTTTTTCTGTTTTTCCATCCCATATAAAATTAAGGATGATCTGTTGATTTCATTCAACATGGATTGACATATATTAGGTAAATATGTAAGCAAATGAATCAATTTTGGAAGTGCAAGAGTCTAAATACCAGTAACCTTTCCAAGTAGGGTTAGCTTCCCATGCTGCCAACTTTTCAACAATTTTGAAATATATATGATTTTTGCTCTGAAATTCAAACTAAGCATACACTCAAGATCTAAAGAGAAATTTAATCCTAAAACCTTAAAGTTTGAACAGGACCAGCTTAGATTTTTTTCAGGACACAAAACCAGGTCAGAATATCTTTTACCTCGATCCAAACAACTTTTGTTTTAGTTGTATTTATCTTTAATCCTGAGACTTTATGAAATTGTGACATATTACCATTATTAATGACACAGCTCTTAGCATCTGCATAAAGCACACGAAACCATTTTCAAAATGAAGGACCAAAATTAAAACTAATCAATGGCTGCTTTAAAAAATTCCATTCTATAGAATCAAAGGCTTTTTTCAAAATCTACTAGTAATAATCCTTCTATATTATTTTCTTCTAGATAGTGCATTAAATCATATAGAAGTCTAGTGTTCTCTCCTATGAATCTTCCTTCATAAAGCCCTTTTGTGTGTCACTAATAATGGCAAACAGTACCTTTTTTGCTCTACCAGCAAGAACTGCAGATGCTATTTTCATATCTGTGTTCATCAAGCTGATCGGTCGCCAGTTACCCATGTATCTCCTATCTTTCCGTTCCTTAGGAATACAAGTAATAATTCTTTGGTATTGAAAATCTGAAAAATGGCCAAACTCATATCCAAATTGCAGAGATCTAAAAACAAAGGACTAATGTCTTTCCAAAAAAACATTGAAAAAACCCACTGTAAATCCATCAGATCCAGCATCTGTTTTAAAGCTTCCCCATATTCCCTTTAAGATAAGTTTCCCTCACAAAGAAGTTTTTGTTCTAACACAAAATGATCATAAAAATTTTAAAGATATCAATAATTTGTATAACAGTATATGAGAATTTAAAATTTAAGTTTATTCCGAATGCACCAATAAGAAACCGTAGTTTTTCCTTCCATTTATTTACCCAAAACTATTAAATCAGCTGCAATATTATTATATGTATGCCTACAATGCATTAAACAAAGGAAATTAACAATGTATATTTATATAAGCGATCAAATTTGTAATAAAATTAAATAAATAATAATATAAATCATAAAAATAATGAAAATTTTAGTGGATAATTTTTTTTGGTGTGTTAGTTAAATATTATATATAAAGACAATTAAATTTCAGGTGAATTTGTATCTGTCATACAAAAATATGTTCCTCAATTAGTTACCAGCTACTTCAGTTGCTTATCAATATCATCAAACATATCAAATTTCAAACGTCTACCTGCTTCAGTTTTTCCATATACAGCACAGTTAAAGCAGCAAGCACTATAAAGTTGATCACTATCACGGAGTCTAGTAATCAGTTCCATGTTGGATTTTGTAACATCAACTAATCTAAAAGTGCATTGTTAGGCATGTTTTTCTTTTCTCTCATAATGCGGTATTTCACTTCAGAGTTGAAGTGTTTTACAATAAATGGTCTATGTTCTCCTTGTTTACCTGGTATCCTATGAATAGCTTGGATTTCGTCAGGTCGAATGGTTATCTTCAAAGTGTCTTTAACAATTTTATTTTTAAAGATCTCTATGGAATTTTATCCTTGTTTTCTGTGAAGTTCATCACTTTTATGTTGAACTTTCTGCTGTCAACCAATTTAGTGACAATTGAGGTCACTATTGTTTCCAAATCATCTTTTCTTACAATGTTTTTCAGTGCTTTGTCAAAGTCTGTTCGTTTAACAACACCCTCTAGGCTTTCCTTTATACTATCTAAATCATGGTGGAGATTTGACAATTCAATTGTCATATCTGTACTACTATCCATTGAAACATCTGTGTGAGTTCTTTTTGCTGGATTTCCTTTGTCACTACCTTTTTTAGCTGCCAGTGTGGCACCGTTAAAGTCCACATTTCCTCTAAAGTCCACAACACCGCTAAAGTCCACAACAATTTTCCGCTCAAGTCCACAACGCCGTTAAAGTCCACAAAATTTCCACTAAAGTCCACAAAATGACCTCCGCTAAAGTCCACAAGAAAACACCGTTAAAGTCCACAATAACAAGTTCCGCTAAAGTCCACAAAAAAGCACCGTTAAAGTCCAAATAATTTTTTTTTATTATCAAAAGATCAATTTTCTGTTTTTTACACACGATATTATAAATCTAATTAAAAGCATGGACTTTTGTTCTTAGAAAGTATATTTTATCAGCATAAATTATATTTTTGATGAATGAAAAGGTTATAGTATTTGCTTTATCACCATAAATTTGATCTTTGTGTTGCGATTTTCTATCAATCAAACAAACAACATTTCTGAAAAGTTATCTAGCTATTATACTCTTTTTATTCTTTAGTAAACATTTGTTCATCCACAAGAAACTCCAACATAGCGTTCTCTTTATGTATATGCTGGAGACATAATTTCGAGCTTATATTTGACATTTAAATTTCCTTTGCAAATATCTATAAAACATAAGTAAGATTTCCGTTCAGTGTCTGTTAGGCTCCACAGCAGCCAAAATGTTCTTGCGTATATTTTTTAAGCCCCATTTATGGGCAGTGGTTTTCCCGTTTGAATGGTTTTACACTTGTAATTTTTGGGGACCTTTATAGCTTGCTGGTCGGTGTGAGCCAAGGTTCTGTGTTGAAGGCCGTACCTTGACCCATATTGGTTTACTTTTATAAATTTTAACTTGGATAGAGACTTGTCTCATTGGCACTTATACCACATCTTCCTATATCGATCAAATCAGGTTTTATTGTGACATTTTGGTAGAAATCCATTCAAAGCATCCGATTCGATATCCGATACTAATCGATAAAAATATAATTTAAAGCATAGAATATTTTCTTTTTTATTTAGAATTTATCATACTGGCTTCATTTTTCCGTTCTGAAAATCATATCACATTATTTTTCGTTGGTTTCTATAACAAACACCGAAATTAATAACTTTGTGTAATGATATAGTCAAGATTGTTGCCTGAATGCCGTTCAAATGTTATAGATTAGGAGGCACCTTTGCTTTGTACATTAATTATGTCAAAAAGTGATTATATGCAAAGAATAAGAGAAAAAAAAGTACTTGTAGAATGCAGTTACATTAACTAACGAATTTACAAACTTTTTAGAAATGATGTCCAAATTGGCAATCATCATCATAATACAAAGATCAAAATCAATGGAACAAAATCATATACAGATACTGTACTTTTTTCATGTATCAAACTGATAAAAAAAAATACTACCGAGAAGAAAGGCCCATGCTTTGTATTGTACTAACGGGATAAAATACGAATATTATGTTTTTAACAATAAAAAAATGGTGTGGACTTTAACGGTGCTTTTTTGTGGACTTAAGCGGAACTTGCTATTGTGGACTTTAACGGCGTTTTCTTGTGGACTTTAGCGGAGGTAATTTTGTGGACTATAGCGAAAAGTTTGTGGACTTTAGCGGCGTTGTGGAATTTAGCGGAAATTTGTTGTGGACTTTAGCGGTGTTGTGGACTTAAGGGGAATTGTGGACTTTAACGGTGCCACATGCCAGCAATGTTTGTACAGTTTGTACATTCTTTTTGTTACCTTTTTTTATCACTGTTGTTTTCACATGGCATTGTTAAAGTAAAAAAGTACTCACAAATCTAATCCCAAAAATACTCCAGACAAGTAAATAGAAGACTAAGTTAACAATGGGCGTTTTGTTGTAGAATATTGCTGAAAACGTCAGTTATGTTTGTTTTATATCTAAATATCTCAACTTAAACAAGCTCTTTTCAAAGTGTTTTTTTTTTCTCACGAAAATGAAGATATGTTTGTTATGTTGAGGCCTCATATTGCATTTAAATAACGAAAACAAGGGTCTTATATAAAATATGACCATTTATTGAACACTCGCAACTTTGCAGATTATATAGTTTAATATGAAATAAGGAAACGTTATATGATTGTCAATGAGACAACTATCCAATAGAGTCCACTTTAAACGGATTTTAGCAGCTATAAATCACCTTGCCGCCTTCAAGATGTAGTATAACAGAGAAAGACTTTTAAAGACAAAATACTAGTGCTTTTCATTAGAGGGTGGGTATCTTTTTGGGAACAAAGTATCCTCGACTGGTTTCTTTATTCAGATGTGGCATATGACGTATCAACAAAAGTTAAAAAAAACGAGAATTATCTTTTAATATGTGTTCCTCTATACAAATAACGTCTTTTCATTGAATAGTTGAAAGTTTGGGGCTATGGTTACAGATCTCTCCCACTTCAAATTAAACAAACATTTTACTTTGTCATAATCATAAATGACAACATATGCATCATATAAAAGTATTATTTTAATATTTGTCCATAAGTGTAATGTTATTTATTTCCTTGTTTGTTTATTTGCTTCCCCTCGAATGAGTTCTTGTTCGTTACGCAGCTTTACAAATTCCAGTGTTAACGTAGGAACTCATGATTATAATAATTATTGGTATAAGTGAAGTGGATGTCTCTTGTCTTTGACATGTTTGATAGCTGCGGTACGACTATTATTCGGACTGCTCGATTTTTGTTTTTATCTATTACACGATTGTCTGGAAATTATAAATGAATCCCCTAAAAATTTCAATTACAGAATTTAAAAAAAGATAAATACAATTTAAAAAGTCTATTTATTCTACCGAAATATTTAATTATGTATTTTGAAAATGAATTTTCTCTTTGGCAGAATGAAAATTACAATTTGTCTACTGCTTGCCCTCTGTAGCGCAGTTAGTGCCCAAAGGTATGTAAAAGGAAAAAGTGGATCAAGAGGTTGGGGAGCGAAGGGTGGGGGAAGACGTGGTGGTGGATGGGGAGGTGGAAGTGGCGGTGGATGGGGAGGTGGAAGTGGCGGTGGATGGGGAGGTGGAAGTGATGGTGGATGGGGAGGTGGAAGTGGTGGTGGATGGGGAGGTGGACGTGATGGTGGATGGGGAGGTGGAAGTGGTGGTGGATGGGGAGGAAGATCATACGTAGGATCTGGACATGTATATGTTGAAAGACAGCCTTGGTGGTATACCTATGGTGGATCTGGTGGTAGAGGCGGTGGATCTGGTGGTTCTGGTGGTGGATATGGTGGTTACGGAAGTGGTTACGAAGGTGGTTACGGAAGTGGCTACGATGGTTACGGTGGTTACGGGGGTGGTTCCGGAGGAGGAAGTAGCAAGGGTATGTTATTTGTGTTTAAATAAAAAAAAATATAATTATAGCTTCAATTCTATTCAATAAATTATAAGCTGCACCGCCGTGGTTTGTCTATGTGACTTTAACAAATATAAGGATATGTTATTCACTTTTTTACCTTTATTGCTTCTTACTGTGAATCATCATAGATTATACTAGAACACACCCGTGATATCGCAGGTCCGTGACTGAATTAAAGTATAGAACTATGCGTATTATCTGATAAAGTCATGCCGATTATAAGATGCACAGTTTTCTCTGCTTTAAAAAGCTTTCTGTTTGAACCCGTCGACCTTGAACTTATCAATTATTGGTAATAATAATTATTTGGAAAACAAAAGTGCCTGGAATGGAGTATTTTCTAATCAACAGCATTGTCCTATATTAGTTATTTGATCTTTGATTCGCTGTTTTACGTGTCATCTTAGAAAGTCATACTGATTAAAATACTACAATAGGGAACAATGTGACAATGGTTGAATTTAGTAGTGTCAATTAACCCTGTGGTTATGACCCGTGTATATAGCAAAATCCTAAATACAACGTATGGTGGTGCGCCTGTTAGATGCGGAACGTACAGATAAGGTAATAGGTAACAGGTGAATATACTATTGGTATCGGTATCGGATTCGACCCGGAACTTGTTAATTATTGGCAATATTAATTATGTGGACGGCAAAAGGGTCTGGAATGGTGTAATTTTTAATCAACACCAATGTCCTATATTAGCTATATATAAAGTTGAATTCGTTGATTTGCCGTTTTTACCTGATGACGGCTGACAAATTGGACCTCGTCATTTTAGTATTATAGATGCTTTCTCAAAAGGAAAATATGAATCAAAAATTTGTTGTCTTCAAAGCTTATTTTTACATAACGCTAGTTACAAACAGACGTTCCAGGAAAAGTTTTTTTTTCCTTCTGAAATCCGACACACATATATCTAATTAAAACAAAAATATGACATAATGGGTAGTAACATCACTCCAGACTTGTTGATAATGAACTATAATAACATTGTAAAGTGCGTTTACATATTAAACGAATTAAAGGACATAAAGATAAAGGTTTATGAGACAACAATCAGACAAAAATATTACTCACAAGTTAACAAAGAATGGAACAGTTTGTCTTTATAAACAATACTGGTTAATTGCTAAAATTTAGAATTTAACATGTTAAACACAACTAGTAAAATTACAGCACAAAGTACTTTTTTTCAATTTACTTTTTTTATATTGTAGGATATTAGATACAGATTCTTTCCCACAACGGACAACGGATGATTTTCTTTTAACATTCATTATATTAAATATTGTAGTTGCATTCAATTTATGTTGAATTTTTCTATTCCAATTTTATGGTAATTTCCTAGACTGTAGCACACCTAGATTCAAAAGGCAGAGATTATTTTTTTGAAAAAGATTAGGCTATATTGAGTAGAACTTTATCCACTTTAAGTTGTATTTGTTACCATCAATAACGACTCATATTATAAGTCCCAAAATATCATTCTTATCAAACCGTCGATGTCCTCTATCACTGCTCATTTGGTTCTTTCAAGTTACAATTCGTCGTTTTAGAATCTAAAGGGTTATTGGTAATTTAATTGTTCGTACTCAAAATTGAAAATTAAGTCACGTCATTGGTAGAATTCAAATTGTTTGGGACGCTGTAGGTGTAATGCCAAAACAAAGACTAATAGGGAGAAAACAATGGTGGTATTACACCTGTAAGCTAAGCACAACCTTTTGATGTACGCTTTTGATAATATGGTTTGTCTTTTGCTATGAAGATACAACCACTAAACACTATGGATGGAAGTAGTTGTGGGGCATTTTAGACAGCCTTTCAACGATTATACATATCAAGACATCGACGGGGAAACATACAGTGTTCAGCGATATACTAATGTATATACAATATATTTCAAGCTCTTAATCTTGAATTCATAAAATTTAAGAATAAATTAAACTGAAATAATCAGAGATTTTCTATCAAACTGAAGTCAGCAGATATTTATTCACATACATATATGACATTTGACAACAGCTAACGAGGATCCAGGGTTAGGACTAGACTAATTCATCTGATCATATTAAAGAGACGTATGCATACTGAAAATTTTAAACCGAAGAGCCAAAAAAGTATGAAAATGCTCTCGACGTTGGCTATCCAACTGACCGATAACATAACCATGCAATTGTCGTCTTACTAGCATCACAAATCATCATAAAGTGTTTGTTCATATCAGGATACGCTAAGATCAGTGCTGATAATAACGCTTCTCAGACCAAAAGGTAAACGAAACCATTCATAAACACTTTTTTTCTTGTAATGAATGTTGATTTGTATTTTGTTTTCTCGTCGATTTAAATCTGATGGAAGCCAGCCACTATAAAGATCAAGAGGTGATTATATAATTGCTTGTGATTTTCTAATGTGTCAAAACACATCCAAGCCGAGTCAATGGAAAAGGCATGGGAATCGTATGTTTGTTGAGCAGACGATAATCACAACAAATCTCCATTGCTTGCGCTGATTTTTCCTTCTCACTAGAACCACAGGAGAATAATACTCATTTTTTGGTGGCTATATAAGCTTATGTCGTCGTTCCATCGCTTCGGCAAGTCTGAAAATTTCCTCTTCAACAGGCGGTGACTGGTTAATAACACGGCATTTTTACAGTTTAGAGTCTCGATAATATCTATATGCTGTGTTTGTATATTTGGAAATGATTAACTCTAAAAGATTTGTTGCGAAAACATCTCTGTAGGCATTCAAATTGTAAATATATTTTTGCTTCTGCTTTTGTGTTAAACCAGAATTCTTTAAATCAAAATCAATGTTTAATTTTCTATGTGCTATTATCTGTAACTATTAAATGTATGTAAGCATTTGTTGAAGCTATTTCCATTTCTTTACTTGCAGGAAATGTAACTGCTAACTGTGTAAGGTTAACAACTTTAGGGACTGCTTTTCAGTCGTTTGTTTGAACCAAACACTTTACTCATCCGATGTAAACCCTGAATTTCTTGATTGGGTTCTAAAAGAAGTATTTATTTCATTTTGAAATTTTCTATGCATGTTTTGGAGGTATAGTTACAGTTGACAAGAACTAATATAAGTTTTTAAAGTGCAGATTTCTTTTTCAGTATCTTTAAAGAATATTGTATCTGTGTCAAAATCTATTTAAATTTTATGATATAACATAAAATCTATTCCTATTATCTTAAGAAAATCTGAAGACCTTCAATAACGTGAACATACTAGTGAAATACATGTCCAGATAAAAAATTAGCTACATAGATATGTATTTGATACTATTATTGAAAAGGACGTACATATAGATGGGGAGGTTACTATAGATGAATGTACTATTGTTATTAACATTATAAAGCTAAATAAATAACCTTGTCTAGACGGTTTGACTTTAGAATTTTATAAGATGTTCTGGAACTCTGGAGGGAATTCATCAAGGATGTCCTGTGTCTGCTTTATTCCTTGTTTTAATAGTAGACATTATGGCTGTGCGATTACAAACACGAAAATCCTCCGACATTAACATTATCAATATCCAGGGCAATTATAAAATACTTCGCTGCTATAAAAGCCAGGAAAAGTTTGACGAAAGTTTTCCTGAAAAATTAGTGTTGTTAAATTTCAAACTATCGGCAAACCGAAAGTACCTTACTGCAGATCTAAAAACATTATTAAACTGAGACCTTGATTTTCACATACCGTAACAAGTTTAACATTGCAACATGTCTCGTAAGCATATAATTGATATTCGTATATGTGTGTGTGTGAAGGGAAGATGACAATTGACTGGTTTTTTTAGTACAAATGAATAGGTCAAGAGTCAAGACTACCTGAATGATCTACAGTATCCAATGACTACTGGCTGTTTTTTTTGTACAAATAAATAGGTCAAGACTACCTGAATGATCTACAGTATCCAATGACTATTGGCTGTTGTTTTTTTGTACAAATTCCACAGTATCCGATGACTACTGTGTTCTTTTTTACATACTAAATAAAGACTACCAGCTGAATGATCTAATTTAAAGTATTCTAAGTAATGTGTAATTTTTTTCTTGCAATTACATTTTTCTAAATCAAGAATACAGACTACTAGTATCCTTTTCAAACCAAATGATTATGAAGAGCCTGTTGTAACAAGCTTTTATACCCCACTAGTCCTATAACATATGACTTCGCATTCTTATTCAATTTTTAACGGCTTTATACTGATATTTTCAATTTTTTTTTAATGCGAAGTGTGGCACATTTATAGTAATTTTTTTTATCAGAACAGTAAATAGAAATAGTAAATAATGCTCCCGAGGTCATAATTATGTTATAGAACTAATTACCCACATCCTCATTAAATAAGTTACCAGTGACATAGTTAGTTCTGTTGCTTGAAGCAAATTCTATTTCTGTAGATTTATACACTAGCATAATATTGTTATACTAGTTTTATTTCACCTTGAAGATTAGACAAATGGGGATACTCCTTTGATTTTTATCTTGCATGTCAAATTTCTGTCTCCATTTAAGTTTATGCCATTTAACCATCATGGTATTAAACACAATTCCAAGTAATTATGCTGTTATAGTGGGTCACCATATATTCAACTTGGGTGGCATTCCAGTTATTGAAATTTGTGCCAGATTAGAACAATGAACCAGGCCTTTAGGAATGGATCTCATAATTTAATATGGAGCCATAGTATGCGACTCCTGCCCGGTAAAATAAACAAGCTTGAAAGGATACATGACAAGCGGCAAAATTTATCACCAGAGATTACAAGTCAAGAGAGGGTGGATATGTCTCCAAAATGCTTGCCAAAGTGGAACTACAACAAGATCTCCAGACAAGGACGAACAAGACGTTGAAGCCAAAGTTAGTATTTATGTAAAAAGTAGTTGAGGGGCTGATTCACGCTATTGAACCAGACGAATTCCTCAAAAAAGCATGTTCAAAGAGAACCAGAACTGCCGAGAAATTCAAAGAATACCACGGAAAAGTTATTGTGGAAAGGCAAGTGAAGAATAACTCTACCTGTGAGTGTATTGACATTTAGTCTGTTTCCCGGCCGTTATTGAAATTCTTGACAATAATAATATTTGTATATTCCGAAGGCATACTGAATGTTTTACGGAGGGGACCAACCTAATTGACATTCCACCAAGTAAAACACCGTACAATATTCAAACTCATGAAATGGTAAGAAAGGCTGACATTGTTTAGGAGAACTATTTTGTCTAGCGATTGCTGATCATTGGTGTGTGAAAAGTCCAGAGCCATGTCAAAACAGATCTATTTGTTTATTACGTAGATAAAAGCGAAAGCTTGAATACATATGAAAAATATAACAAAGGGAAAGCTCAAAATACCATTGTGGTAACAATAAACATATGAACAGGTCAAAATGTTTTATTCTGTAAATAAAGTATGTAAACTGGTTCCCGGTTGATTACTACACAATGATAATACAAGCAGATTCCAGTTTGTATGTAAAATAGTAAATGCAAAACCAAGAGCGGTAGGCGGAGAAATGTAATGGAAAGTAAATATGAAACCAAGCGCGGTAGGCAGAGAAATGTAATGGAAGTTCAGGTCAATAGTATTAGTGGAAACATGCCGCTGAAAGTGTCATTTTCCAAAAACTTTAACCTGAAGCAGGACGAATGGACGGACAGACCAGAAAACATAATGTCCATAAATGGGGCATAATTAAAAAAACAAGACTTATAATATAGTACACTAGACGTGCCTTTTGTCTACACAAGACTAGTCACTTGCACTAGAAACAAAACAGTTGGAAGGCCAAATCAGATATGCAGTCATAGATATTCAATCACCTTACAAATTTACCAGAGTGTGTAGATAAAGGTGACATCTTTGGCTACGTTGCTTGCTAGCTGAAACGTGAAATCATTGTTAGGTTAGGTATACTACCCTCCTTTAAGAGCAGTCTTGTCCTACCGGCAGACAGATTGGTTATATGCTGGACTAGTGTACTTTTAAAGGAGGGTAGTGTTCCCAACCTTATAATGATTTCATGGTTCACTTTCCAGGCATATTTACCAAAGATATTACCTTTACCTACACACTCATGTCATTTAGCTGTAACTATGAAATCTAAAGCACTATAAGGAAAATAGATTTCCTTATTCTAAGTAATCAAGAAACATTAATATTACAGCTTTTGTATTATGTATATCAAAACAAATGATAATTAGTACATAATAAGTGGTTACACATGTACAACAAATCATAAACCAATGATTATGCATAATGTGATTATCTTAAAACAGACAAAATTTTTAACAATTTTAGGAAACTTAATTTTTGTTCTGAATGTGACTGCAAACTTGCTATTACAATTCTTTGACTAAAGATTTAACCTAATCTTAATATTTGATTTGATGCAAAAAAAGACACCTCTTACTCTTTTTTACAAAAAAAATCTGTTGCAATAGATCATTTAGTTCAATGCAGTAAATAATACTTATTTGGAGGAGTAAATAACAAAGCATTAATCATATACCATGTATTTTAAACCTTTAATGTATAAATAACTTAATCATGGGTATATGTTGCTTGTACAGCTATTAAACAACACAAGGGAATCACTCAGTATGGTTAAGTCACATTAGCTGTCACTAAAAAAAACATATCTTTAAATGTTCCCTAATGCAATCTTAAATTATTAATATGATTTTTATAAATCTATTCTTTTCAATGAAGAATTTAAAAAACATTAAAATAATAGAAAATGTAAAAGGAAATTTAATATGTGCTTTAAATATATTTAAATTTATAAATAAACATTTGATAAATATAAAAATTATGGCAACAATCTTTTGATTTTTTTTAAATAATATGCTTTAAAAAAGTATTGACCAATATGGGGTTTTCTCTTCTACTTTTTTATTTTATATATTCAGTTAATAATAAATGGTCTCTAGATTGTTTTAAATTGGTGACATTCATTCAAAGATAAGATTTTTCTAAAATTTTACCAAGACTATTAAAAAGCACTGCAAAGTACATATAAATCACTTTAAAAAAGAACTACGACCTTTATAGTTTTAACTTATATAAATAACATATTAGTTTTGTGTTTAATATCACTTATGTCAGTGAATGGGTTCCCTGAATAAGCTTATAGTTTCAAGGGTCTTTTTGAAATGTTAGCTTAAAGTGATCTAATCACTGAGGAAAAAATATATCATCAATGTCTAACATGACAAAATTCTATGGAACTGACTTTCAAATCAACACAGTGCACTGATGATATAAATATTCACTTCCCCTTGTGCAAGGAAAGACAAAACATGACATATCATTCCTTCCTGAAATCAAGTTCATAATTTGTGCAACCGTTTCTTCAATTCCATTTATTAAAAATACATCTGTATATTATAAACAAGTATAAAACCAGTCACAAATATCACTATTACAATACTATAGGCCTTTATTGTAGTACAGTACAGTTTGGTCTGTTTTGTCTTTAAATTCTTCTTCTAATTCATTGACATTTATCTAAAATAGAGATAAGCAATTTACAAATTAGGGTCCAAATTTAGTGATTAGGTTAACACTTGTTTTGTATTATGGGTTACAAAAGAAGGAAAACATAAGGCAAACTGGATAACAGAAAGTTGTACAGGATAACAGAAAGTTGTAAAGGATAACAGAAAGTTGTAAAGTTCTTTTTGTAGACAACTTTCCAACAGTAAGTATTCAGAAATAGATAGAATAAAATAATATATGAAATTGTACCAGATTATACCAAATGAAGTTTTGTTTGTTTGATGATATTTGTCTGTTTACTCTAATGTTAGCATTTTCATGTGGTAGTACCTCACAATGCTCTCTAATTATAGTAAAATATTAAATACCTACCTGTGAATTCTGTGGAAATAATGCTATTGCATGGGGAAGAGCAATAGCAAAACAGGCTGTAACAACTATAGAATGCCAGAAAATACGCATTCCACGATTATACGTAAGATATTTACTTCTGAAATCATAAACAAAAAATATTTCAATTTTATATAAAAATTTAAAAATTTGGTAATATTGCACTACCTTAAAAAAAATCACTTGACCTAAGGAATTTTTATACAAAATATGGCAATCTTAAAAAAAGGAATAAAAGGATGATCATGATCATGATAATGAGGTAAATTCAAATGAATTCTGTTAGATTGACAAGAATACCTTGCAATGATTCTATAATCTAAATATAGCTGATATAAAAACTATACAGTTTTTTTTGTTTTCATTGAACCATGAAATTGATTTCATCAACAAAGGATAATATAAGACACACAGAAACTTCAAATAATAAGGCACTATATGTGTAAGGTTTATCCAGATTTACTACCTTAAAAAATAAAGAGCTTTCTACAAAAAAATATAGTTGGATTGTGATGACACCAACACAGGTTTGCATTCTGATGTCTAACATTCTTAAGCTTTTGATGCATGGTGAGCGAAAATAAGATTCATAAGTTTATATCATAAGAAAGAGACTCTTACCTTTCTAAAACTGACATAATTATTGGAGGAAAAATAAGGATTGGGATTGGCAAAACTACTCTTGTAATAGCTGTTTCTGTTAAAGCCTGAAAATTAAATAATCAATATTATTAACAACAAGAACCAATGTTCCAAATGGAGAGCCAAAAAAAAAAATCAATCAAGAAGAATAGACATGATAGATGGACAGTAAATGCTATCACAATATACAGTCTACTTATATATAAGAGGAGGTATAGTTAATCTAATATTTCCTTCAACAAAATTATCAAAATATTTGGAAATTCTCTTTAAGTTTAGCTACAAATAATTATCCTTTATCTTTTTTAGCACAAAATTCTCAATAGAGCAGACATGATGCACATATATTTTTTTGCTAGAGTCACGATAAACTTATTACTGTGAAATTTCCCTTAAGCAAACATTTTACTTTCCCTTTAAATTCAATGCACACAGCTGTTAATATAAAAAGTGAAAAATTTAAACACAGGCACTTGTCTCAGAAAAAAAATCCTATATACCTAAATATAACATGTTATATTAAGGTATATAGGAACAAGACAACACAAATGGCCCTGTCTCAACAAGTTGAAAAATCTGCAATTTCTAGAACACATGTGGACACAAACGTGATGCATGGTAGTCTCACATATCATAAATCAGCTCAAAATCTGGAGGTGTATAGCAAAAAAGTCTGCATAACTGTGATTTTCAACAATTTTCAAAGTTGTAAACCCTTTCAAAGTTGTAATGTTGGCATAAATTAGTGGAGCGGAACAAAACTTAAACTTGATCTGTAACTCATCTTGGTTAACTCACATACCAAAAATCAGCCGAATATCTGAAGGCGTTTAGAAAAAAACTTGGTATAACTGTGATTTTAACAATTTATCAAAGTCCAAAGCCCGTAATTTCGGCAAAAATTAGCAAAGTGGAACGAAACTTTAACTTGGTCTGTAACCAATCATGGTTAACTAACATACCAAAAAACAGCCCAATATCTGAAGGCGTTTAGAAAAAACTCTGTATAATGGTTTGTTGTTGAATGACGGAATGACAGAATTACGGAATTTTGGAATGACAGAATTATGGAATTTTGAAATGACGGAATTACGAAATTTTGGAATTACGGACAAGGGTAAAACTATATGGCACCGACAACTTCATTGCGGGCCAATAAAAAAAGTTCTGAGACAAGTGCCTTTGCCTTTAAGGTCTAAACCATTAACAAACTCAAACTAAATATAACTAGATATACTGTAATATAACACATAAGGACTACATACCCTTTTAGCAGCAATTTTTGAAGTACCAACAACATTATTCTGGTCATCTAAAACTTCAATTCCATCTTCTAATTCATTTTTTCTCATTAATACTACATTACATATGTTTGCTGATGCTGTAAAAAATATTTTTTGCATAAGTGTTATACTCAAAACAGCTGAAATATTGTAGAAATTTATTTAGGAATGAGATCATTTTTACTCACTAAGAGGAATATCTTGACTGTTGTCCAAATATTAAAAAAAAAAGAGGAAACTTTCTTGACACCTCATTATTCTAAGATACTTTCATGATGTATGGAATATAAAAGCTATAAAACACAGACCTTACAGAGAAATTAATTTTTTAAAATATACCTTTGTTTTTTTTAGTAATTTTTTAAAGCAAAGAAATGCTTAAAATTTATGTCACAGTTATGTGTTAATGAAACAATACTTCAAATTTTAAAAATTGTATAACCTGTTTGGGTTGAATATAATTGTCCATGTATTCCAAACTGATATCACCCATTTTAAGCAGTAATATAACTACTATTCAGCACGTAAAACATCATTATGATAATCAAAATTGTGGTGAATGTTTGATTACCTATTTTTTTTTTAAATGTTTACCAAAACTAGAATGTTTTATCAAAACAACTACATAGAAAACATGTTCAATCACAATAACTCTTACAAAAATGGGAGACAACTCTTTGAAGAAATGAGGATGGCTGTTTAACACACATTTTAAAAATACATATTCAGGTTGAGAACATATTAATATAAGATGAGTAATTACCCTGCTTTGTACAACACAAACATGCTGAGCCAGATTTTTAAAATGCTAGTTTAGGCATGTCACCCTACCTTGACACATAATTTTGACTCTATATATCTAATAGACAAATCATATATTGATTGATTGTTGGTTGCTTAATGTTCAGTGGCAAATATTTCATGCTACAAATCATAGACATTGTTTTATTTTAATATCTTAACTCTATAAAGCTATATAAAATGTCTGCTTTTAAGACTCCGTATATACTTTCCTAAATAAAGATCAAATCAATCGGGAAACTTCTCGTAAACAAAATAATAAAAAAAGCATGAAATAGTGGATTCAAGACTTAAGTGACTTATGTTGTTATATTAAACCCTGTCACCTACCCACAGCTGGAAAGGGTATAAATCTCTGTATTAACATTTTGGTTGTTGGACTAAACACATGAGCTCTCTTTATTAGTGCCTGAAGACTAACCTAAAAAAAACAAAAAATATTATCAGTATGAAAGAAAATTACAATTTACCAAGACTTGAATTCATTTACAATTTGTGATTTGTGAGGTGAAGATTTAAAAAGAAAAGTTTAAAGACAATAAAAGCAGAACTATATGAATTGTTTTACAATGTTTTAAATGCACTGCCTATGTTTAAGGCAATAAAACATCAAGGAGCCTATGTTTAAGGCAATAAAATATCAAGGGAAGTAAAATAAAATGTGACTATGAAACCTCCTTTAATAAATAAATAAACAAACCATAAAATATGTACTATACTTACAGCAATAGTAACAGCACTGGTTACAGCCCCAGCATATCCCTCTACATATTTGTTAAAAGGGGTGTGCTGTAATGTAAAAAAACAAAGGTTTACTTGTTCATATTTGTTAAAAAAATGTGTGCTTTAATGCATGACAATGAGACAACTACCCACCAGAGCTTAAATGACATTATGTTAAGTTGGAAATATGTTTTTGGTAAAGTTGGTGACAAAAGAAAAATTATGATGGTGATTGGAAACGCTTGCAAAAAACATATTCTTTGAAAATCATAATGGAGCATCTTTGCAAGGTCTAGACCTTTACAATACCTTATATTGTGTAGAAAGCACTGAAATGTGGTGGCAGGTTTTGGTTGTCATAATTGATTTTGACTTAATGTTAATGAGGCTGTTTATTTTCTGATTGGATTTATTTCACAATTTGCTATCCCATGGACCTTTTAGAGCTAACTATATAGCTAGCAACTAACATATGGTATTGGTTTGACTTCATTGTTACAGGCTCTGCATTGTACCTGTAACTGTTTTCATCCCTGTCCTTTTTAATATTGGTAACTTTTACTCTCAATCCAAGTTAAAATATAAATCCCAATGGACTTCATTCGTTATAATCTTTATACCAGACACAAATTATGCAGTATTGAAATGCCAGGCAAATTATATCAATAAGACAGGAACATAGGTACATGTATTTCCTTATGTAGAAAATGGTAGACTAAACCTGGTTTTATAGGTGATTTATATTGATAAGACAGGAACATAGGTGTGATGTTGGAGAATATTGACACCATCATACTTTACCTTTGAAGCATTTCTGTGGGAATAATTAAAACAAGCATTATGTGTCTGATTCAACCACTGCCAAAATATGGTGGCTGCAAAACTGGGGTTAGGCCATAACAGACCTATTACCTGTAATCAAAATACAAAATATTTACAGATTAGTCTTCCTTTATGGCATGACGAACCTATTACCTGCTATTAAAATATAACATATTTACTCAATTCAGTGTTCTCCCAAGAAATTTTGGATAGCATCACATTTGGCGTAAAAAATAAACGGTATTTGTTTTCAATGTAATTTGTCGCGTCGTGGCAATGCTTTATTTCCTTTACGTTATATACGTTATTGTTTATTACAAAATGTATTATATTGATTGTATGCTATAGGCCCTCATTTGGTGAATAAAATATTCTATTCCATCCTATTCTTTGTGTCTATATTGTTGAATTCATATTAACTGTGAATACAATTTAACTATAACCATGATAACAGTATTTTCAGTTTATGTTTTCTATATTCATTTTATATAGTACCAGAATTATTTTTTTCCTCTTGGGCCAAATGAAAATATATGTGTGGTTCCAGTTATCCTACCTACCCAGCTAAATGAATGAATGAATGGTTTATTATAGTGCAACCTGTAAAGATACAATTGCACTAAATATGTAGGAAAAAACACTGGCTCAGCCTCTTATAAAAAAAAAGAGAAGAGAATTCAAAGTATCATATTGCAATAAGATTTAAATCAAAAAAGTTTTTTTTATATCATGTCTATGAAATATATTGGTTCATGGTACTCAATGAATTAGTCCCAGTCAGCAGTTGTTTCTTTTTATCAAAATGATATATATTTTTAACAAAGTTATCTAACAAATAGTCTGTTAATGCTTAGTTTTCTCTTTAGGTATCATTGTTTTCTGTGACATTTGTGCATATGTAGTTATTATCATAAAATGCGGATTTATGTCATATCTAGTCCAGTTCCGATCAGTAGTTTACACTAAAATATTCAATGGCCACCGAAGTCTATGAAAATTACGAAAATAAACAATGTTTGACAAGAGATTGGGAATGAATATGACGTTTTTAATGCATTAAATGGATGCAACATAAACTAAAGCCAATTATGATCATATTCTAAGGGAAATTACAAAACTTATTTAGCTCAAAATCAAAATTTGGACTCTCGATTTACAAAAAGTAATAGGAACAGAAAGAGTCATAAAAATACGACTCAACCTCTTTTTAAAAGAGAAAAATGTTTGTTTCTTTGAATTTCCATTTGCAAACATACATTTCGATTATTTTTCTGATTTTCAGATTACATTTTCTCCTTGTAGAAATTTGCGATAGAAGACCACGTGGTATTAATCATGTCACAAGTGACAGTTTGGGGTATTCGTATCCAAACAGTTATCACCCAAAGGGCAATTAACACATATTTGATCACTTTATATTGCCTCTACACTGCTATTGTCCATCTTGAAGGGATTACAATTAAAGGTGATATATTTTTTATGATCATAAGCGGTAATTAGATAAAAGTTCCAAATTTAGGACATGGCTTTGCCATATTGAAACGAGAAAATAACATCAAGAAAATAATTATAGCATCGCGGAAATTTTTATAGCATCACAGGAAGAAAATATAGCGTCGCTGTACCGCGACGCTAAAACGGCCTGGGGAGAACACTGCAATTGTTTTGGTTTCAGAACATATACAATTTCAAATCCAGTGCAGACTCATAATACATACTTAGAAAATAGTTCATTATATCAAATGGGTATACATGATAATGTTAACATATAAACATCTTAGGCCGTGTTCACACCAAACGCCGTGTAGAGTAAACATGTTTACAATTAGTTTAGTGAAGTGTGCACTGGTTTCACATTACATTTGTTCACATCTATACACATTGTTTAGCTACCTGTACATAAGATTTGTTCTCACTTGTAAACTATGTGTCATTTAAATGTTCATTACGTAGAACTGAATTCAAAATTTTGGAACAATTTTTCTAGCGGTAAGGGAACAACCATTTGACTTCAAAAGGGTGGATGGGGTGGGAATGGAAATATTCCGATCCCCAATTTGATTAAAAAAAAAATGATTATACAGATGATAAAAGAAATATTCTGAATCAAAGAGTTTCCCCATACATTATAGTGTTAAATATTGAAAAAAAATGTATTTGATCACCAGCATCGAAAAAAAAGGAATAAAAACGTACGCGCGAAAAAAAAATCTTACTCAGATAAAAAAAAAATAACCCTCCCCCTTTTTAAGTTAAGTGGTTACTACTTTATGAAAGCCATTTTTATAATTTGCAGTAGTTTGAATATACTAGAGATGTCTCGATTACGCAGTAGAAAACGTTAGCTGCAGCAGCGTGCTTACAGCCGAAAAAAAGGATTGAGTTATTAGGGATCTCTAAATTTTTATCTTTTCTGTTTGTTTCAAATGGTATTTCTTCTCCAAGGAGTATTTGGTAAAAGAATAGGGTCACGTTTTTTTAAATTTATTTTAAGTGTTATTTAACGGATTTGAGATACTAGACAAACATATCATTTACCCCACACTTTTTTTAGTCATGCATTTATGCGTGAATCGTTGTTTGAGTAAAGACCAGTGGCAAATATTTCTATGTACGTCAAGTCGATTCGGGAAGACCTTTTCAAATGAATTAGGCAGCAACTATTTACTTCATTTTTTAGGGAGGGAAAAGGGGGGGGTAGAGGGGCGTGGGCTATTGATTTTTCCAGGACAAATTTTGGTGACAAGTCGAAATCAATTTTAGCATTATATATATAAAGTGGCAGCTGAGGGTGAAACAAACAAATTTTTTTTCAGGGCCAAAAACTGGAAACATTTTTTGTTTCCAAAACAAAATCCATACCTCACCCCCACCCCCTTGCCTTTATGTTTTATACTCAACTATAATAGCCCCACCCCATGCCTTTATGTTTTATACTCGACTATAATAGCCCCCCCCCCCCCCCCATGCCTTTATGTTTTATACTCAACTATAATAGCCCCCCTTCCCGAAAATCAATTGGTTCCTGCCTTATGGGTTCGGCAATGATGCTGCTTTGAGTCTTAATCAGGAGTTAATAAAGTACGCGAATTTGTTTTTAACAAAAAAAATCTGTAAAATTTAGACAACAATTTCTGTAAAGAACTATACTAATAATTATCAAAAATATCAATTTTACTCAAAAATAGTTTCCTCCTTAAATATATACACGGTAAAACTAATGTCCTAAATGCCTAGTTTTGTGTACACTTAACCTACACAAGGCCTACACTGACTATCGACTGTGTGTAGATAAAACATGATTTAAACTACATGTAAACATTAAGTTTTATCAATGGGAACGCAATTTTGTTTAGTTTACGTGTGAGTTACACTAACACAACACCGAGTTTAGGTCAATGTGAACACGGCCTTAGCCAGACTTCACACTGTCCTGTCATGATCTGAATCCTTACAAACTATGTATTTCCATGATACTTAAAATACAGTCTTTTAAAGTTGGAATACAAGCTACTATTTTCCTTTCTTTGAACTTTTACTGTTTGTGTTTTGTTGTTTTCACTCTTTAAATTTGGTGGTTGTAACAGTTCCATGTTTCTGAAGTTTACTATCAAACATTTTGTTATATTTCACCAACCTATCAATAACCATCAGCAACAATATAGTTCAGACCTATCTAAAGATTGTAAAGAACTTAGTATGTACCCAACTTCATATTTTTAACATATGTTATCCTGGCATCAATCAGAGCCATGCATAATATGAATGTTTTATTCAAATGTTAGGATTATAACTTACATTTTGGTGATCCAAATGTTAGGATTATAACTTACATTTGGTGATTGTTAGGATTATAACTTACAATTGGTGATCCAAATGTTAGAATTATAACTTACAATTGGTGATCCAAATGTTAGGATTATAACTTACAATTGGTGATCCAAATGTTAGAATTATAACTTACAATTGGTGATCCAAATGTTAGGATTATAACTTACAATTGGTGATCCAAATGGAACAAAACCTGAAGCACAAAAAAAATAAAGACAAATTTTAAAATAACAAAATAAACATGATAAATATATGACATATTTTAAAATTAAATCAAATCTATAATATTCAATACAGTGCATGTAATTAAAGACCTTTTTTACATCAAATGAGTAGCAAAATCCCAAAATATTGTAAAACTATCGAAAATCTAGAAATTATTGCGATTTTGTCATTTTAGAGCAAAATGCGATTTTACTTTTTGTGATATTGAGAAAATCCTGTTTAATTCATATAAAAAATTTCAAAATCAACTTTAAATAATTGCGATTATAACCCAGTTTCATTTTATTGCAATAATAAAAACAGTTTACAGTATCATATTACATTTCTCAGATGTTGGTACCAGTATAACTGAAACTTTGGTACCAGTATAACTGAAACTGGATGTTTTGATTTTTTTAATATACAACTTCCTTACAGTGACCTTAGTTTCTAACATCTAGATCATTCTACTCTAATAGATAGTTATCTCTAGGCTATTATACCTACATACCCTCATCTTTATTTAATGGATGCTTAAGTGTATCTGTTATACCCCATTCAGGCCAGATACAATCTACCAAGATAACTTAACTGTGAACTTTTGTAATAATATACAGAAACCATACAATTTTGTCACTGATTTCTTCTCTTTTTGTTTGTCTGTGTTTGTCCATTGATGCCCTCTAGATATCTTTTTGTTTGTTTGTGTTTGTCCATTGTGAAAGGCTGATGCCCTCTAGATATCTTTTGACTACGTTGTTTGAATGCTGTCTCAATGAAGTCTTCCCTCATCTCCCTTTTTACACAGTTTAATAATTATGCATTCAGAAAGAGAGTCCCTCCTTTGCAAGGTTATAACTGATGAGTTCTTTTTTATAACAATGTTTAAATAAACATGAATATACTAATGCCAATGTCAATAACAAAATTCTATATATATGCATAGTTTTAGGTAAAGCTACATGTATTTCCATTATAACTGTCAACATCTAAAGTTTTAAAACTATATTTACCTGCCATTCTAAATGGTGCATATATTTTTTCTCCTGTGTCTGGATGAAAGAATGACTGAAACAGATAACGATTATATTACTGAAAATTATCACAAATGTATTAAGGGAAATATGGATAAACAAACATTCTGTGAGTATTGCATGGCAATACATAGTGGGATAGTCCCCTACCAGTTAAAAATTATTTTTATTGGAACAAAATTTGAACTTGAGCTATAAGTTGTAATGGTGTAAACTATATACATGATATATAACAAATATTAAGTAAAAATCATCAAGCAAATTGGAACTGTAGACTATATACTAATAATTATCGAAGCAATATCTTCAGGGATGACATAAAAAGTGCAGAAAACTGATTATTTTAGTGAATTTTCTAAGTCAAAGGACCATAACTCTGCACAAATTGTCAAAAAGGAACAAACTTTGAATTTGATCTGTAACTTGTCATGATTAAACAAAGCAGGTGCTCCACAGGGCGTAGCATTATACCACCCCAGTGGTTGAACCCTGAACAGTTGGGGCAAATTGGGTCACAATATTCAAGCTTGATTCTGTCTGAATTTGGATTGTAATCAAATTTTTGACATAATATAGGTTTTTGTCACAAAATTAATGTGGTCAAAGATCTAACAAATCTATTGCACAATACTGTGGAATTGAAGATTTCTTCTTGAAACTTTTCAAAATTCGAAATTTGAAAAATTTGAAAAAAAAGAAGCCCTTCAAAAAATGGTAACCCCCCCCCCCCCCCCCCAACTTTTTGTTTTGAAACCCCCTTGTAGCAATAACCCTTAAACTCAATCCCATGCGTTCCATTGCAGTATTGAACCTTGTAGTACAATTTCAGAGAGATCCATACACTTAAACACCAGTTATTGTCATGATTGTTTGGAAACTAGGAACATGCTTCTTTTTGGCCCTTTTTTGGCCCCTAATTCCTACATATTTTGGTCAATTAACCCAAAACTTAATCCCAGCCTCCCCTTTGTTATTTGGTACATTGTGGTACAATTTCAGAGAGATCCATACAATTACACAATTACAATTACACATTTAAGTTATTGTCTTGAAACTAGAAAAATGCTTGTTTTGACCCCTTTTTGGCCCTTAAATCCTAAACTTTGGCCCCATAACCCCTGAAATGAATCCAAACCTTCTTCTTGTGGTTTTAAACATTGTGGTATAATTTCAGAGCAATTTAAATACTTCTACACAAGTTATTACTTAAACTAAAGTTATTATCTGGAAACCAATGTTTCTTCGGACGACGACGACGCAGGAGACGACATCATACCATTATACAATCCCAAATTTTTTTGGGGGTCGTATAAAAACCAAACATCAAATCAATATCTTCAAGCATGAAGAAAACAAGAATGTGTCCCAAGTACACGGATGCCCTATCCACACTATAATTTTCTATGTTCAGTGAACAGTAAAAATGGGATAAAATCTCAATTTTGGCATTAAAATTAGAAAGATCATATCATAGGGAACATGTTTACTAAGTTTCAAGTTGATTGGACTTCAACTTCATCAAAATATACCTCGACCAAAAACTTTAACCTAAAGCGGAACAGGCGGACGAACAAAAAAAAAGAATGAATGGACAGAAGCACAGACCAGAAAATATTTTGCTCAAAAATGGGGCATAAAAATGGAAAACTGATTTGCCTGACTGACTGATGGACAGACAGACGATGGAGTCAAAACCTAAAGTCCCCTTAGACTTCAAATATCAATTTTTAACAGTAATACTTGTATATAAATTTACATATCTGTATAACAAAAATCCCATATCCTCTCCCAGAAGAAGAGTACACATATCTTATATTCAGTTTATACTGTAAAAGTTTTATTAACCAGCTAATGTTTCATGCACATTTCATCAAGGCAAATAGGGATATCCCCACTACTTCTATTGCACAAATATATCATGCTTTGAAGAAGTGATTTATTTACTGACTTGAATTCAGGATTTTAACTGTAGAAAGATCATGTATATCAATGTTTAAAAATCAATGCAGTACTGAAAACAATAAATTTTTTGAAAACAAAAAAACTAGAGGCTCTAAAAAGCCTGTGTAGCTCACCTTGGTCTATGTGAATATTAAACAAAGGAAGAAGATGGATTCATGACAAAATTGTGTTTTGGTGATGATGATGTGTTTGTACATCTTACTTTACTGAACATTCTTGATGCTTATAATTATCTCTATCTATAATGAACTTGGCCCAGTAGTTTCAGTAAATCAAAGCGCGAAAGCGCTGTAAAGGCAGTTAATTACAGGTTGTGTGTATTTCTAGTCCAGTTATATCATTATCTTCCATAGAACAGAGGTGGTTTGTAGAATTTAAGATTTAGAGTTCTTTTGTACCTAGTTCACCTATATCTATAGTCTACTGTTTACAGTATATTTTCTGTGCCTCGCCATGAAATGCATTTTTAGCCATGGCCTTGTCAGTTTGCTTTAAATTTATGAGTTTGACTGTCCCTTTGGTGTCTTTCGTCCCTCTTCTTTAGACATATAAGAACTTTTCCTTTTCAATATAAATAGACTATTTTTAATTATTGATTGTATACGCATATTCTATGACTCCCATAAAAAATAGTTCACAAAGATTGACTAGTCTCTGTACTGTGTGTATAGCAAGAACATCAAGTAACATAATGGTAAATGTACATAGTAACACATCAACTTTTTTGATGACCATACCTGCCAACTGTCAGTATTTGCAGAGTATTTCCCCCATTGAGCTCGAGGCTCCCAAATGGAAATTTTGTAAGAGCAATTTTGTCGACTATTTTAAAGAAAACAATTAATTCAACAATGGCAATGAGCTTGTTTATGCACGACGAAGCCAAAAACCACATTAGAATATATTTGAAGGGAATCCATGACAAATCGCCCCATTAGCAAATAGCCCCACTTTTTCACTAACTCGCCCCACTTTAAAAAAAAACTGCTTCAACCTGGATAACCAAATCGCCCCACTTGTGAAATGTGTTATATCCCTTAATATTACTCCTGCCAACTTGCCCCACCTAATAGAAAACGATAATATCTAGATAAATATATTATTAACCAGGAAGAATTTACTAATGCCAACTCGCCCCACTCATGTAAAAAGATGTTATCCCGTTGTATATAAGTTAAATTCCGTTAATATTACTCCTGCTAACTGGTCCCACCTAATGGAAATCGGTGAAATCTAGATAAATATATTATTAACCAGGATGAATTTAGTAATGCCAACTCTCCCCACTTATGGAAAAAGATGTTGTCCCGTTGAATATAAGTTAAATTCCTTATATTGCATTATGATACAATTAACAGGTTTCTTTTCAATTGTTATGCAAATAACTAAGCTTCAAAACTTAGTTATTCTTCAACAATACATTTTTTTTTTAGAATTATAATTTCAGTATATCAATAATAGTAATTAAATAAATTTTCGGTTTGTTTGTATTCTGTGTAGATTAGTTTTCATCAAAGTGGTGCGAGTTTTTATTTTTAATTATATATATATATATTAATCTAAATATTACCGTTTTTTTATAAGTAGGGCGGGTTGGCAGGAGTAATATTTAACATGATTTAACCAATTTCACATGTGGGGCGATTTGATAAAGTTTGTGGCGGTTTTTTTAAAAGTGGGCGATTAGCCAGTGGGGCGACTTGTCCTGCTTCCATTTGAAGGCCCCCTTGAAGGTTTTGTATGACTATATAAACCATCTTTCACGTAAAACCCCCATGTGCATTTTGAAAAGTTGGCAGATATGTTTCTAACTCCAGGCAAAATCTACCGGTATGAATGAAAAAGAAGTTTTCAATTAAGGCTCTGTGGCCATAACAGCTGTCTCATTAGCATTTTAACCACTTCCCATATTTGCAATTAAAACAATAGAAGAAAATTATTCAACGCAAAAACAAAACTTACTTGTAAATATGAAATTCTCTTTACGGTATGAGTTTTTCTCATTGTTTGAGATTGTACAGTAGTACCTGTAACTGCTTATACCTATTTCTTATTCACTTTTGCTTGATAAACTCACTAAATATCATGTATATACATTGTACCACATCTCCTTATTTTTATATGCATTCCAATAACATGAACAATTGTAATTCAATTCTATATACCAAAGCAAAATGAACTGCCCCACTTTCATTCACTAGTATGCATCTTTTGGCAAAATACAAGTTCTTAAATGACACAAGATATATTTATTGATAAAAAAATAAAATTTAGTATACAACTCTTTAACAGGTATAAAAAAAAAAGCACAACTGTGTCATAACTTGTGAAATCTGTGCTGAAAACATAGACAATGATGGTATTTGAGTAATTCCATATGTGAAGCTCAACATTAGCTCGTCAGTTGGTGGTGGACAGTTATAGTTCCTTTCTGCAGGCTAGGATGAATGACTTTTCAGGAAAACCAATTTCACAAATCAAAACTTTCCTCTAGATTTCTCCTACAATATTCATCCAGTTTAGTTCTTTTGGTTTAATTGGACACCGTCCTGATTTTTAATTTTGCAAACCATTCAGTCTCTTGCTTGCAAATGGTGCATGAAAATAGGATGGGTATGGCAGTAGACAAGTCTCTTTTAAGTGGGTTTGTGCCCTGAAAAAAAGTTTTATATAAACTTAAGTTTTTTTGAAACTTGTGCAACACACATACCTAAATAACTATAACATAGAAGAGAGCATCATTCGTGTCAATGCTTGTTCCTGTTTACATTGTCATTGATATTTTTTCAGAAAGCCTGAGGCATAGCTCATGAATTCCTGTCATTACATCCTAAATTAACATAATTACTGCTAGAATAATTATCAGTATGATATACGTACACTATCATTGTACAGCCCAAGTCTTCAGTATATATAATTGTTGCATTCATTCACTCCTGTGTTCAGTCGTTCAAAAATATTTAAACATCAACAAATGAACTTTAATAAGGACAAGAAAACACTAGAAAAGATACGTACATACAACCCGTGTTTAAGTGTATTTGAAAGAGAAATATATCTGGTTAAACGATGTATAAAGGAGGAAAAAATTGTAGATATTGCATTACGATGCTTTCTACCTAATAGCACGTGGATATGTTTACATATTTAGACTTGACCCAGTATGACCCGTACCTTGTAGGTCACCGCCGTCGTTTAAACACTAGACTACAGTCGAGTATAAGACAATAAAATGCTTAAGCCTGTACTATTTGTGTGAAGTAAATGTGTTTTTTCTGTACATTTAAATTGTTTTACCTGATAGCAAGGACGTATATCTATCCGTTTCCTTCTCAATTCACTTTGTCAATTTCTTCGAGCTTCTTCAAAACATACGTATTACTGCGCCCGGAAGTGAAAAAAATATTAGAAATCCTCGTAAAATAATGCTATTTTCAATTTTGTGGAATCCATTTTGTTATATTTATTATATAAAGATAAAAAAAGTTACGATTAATTATGAATTTGCATATCATTATACGGAGCGTTTATGGACTATTTTTCCATAGCTGTAAGTCGGTCATTTTGGCGGGAAATCATGTACACATACACACGTAGATTGGCTGGTACCTGATCGTAATGTTACACATCAGATATATCAAATAGCTAATACCCGGAACGTAGTACCGGGAACCAGGATAATACGTAGACAACATACATAACTAATACCGAAATTGAAAACGCTTTACGGTTTCTCGTTTATAAACCGAATTCCGCTTTGAATTATAGAAGATGCAATATTAATCATGTTCAGTCGACTTTTCATTGTTATATCAACGTCTGAACTAATTAAAAAATCTTTAGATGTCAGATAACACTCGAAATTGACCAGACCTCTTTCCACACGGAATACAAATAATGATAGTTTGTAGTCAGGTTGACTGCTTATAATGCAAAATACACATTAATAACAAGTTCTATAAAACGAACAATACACACTGATCGTTTCTTTAGTCCCCAATGTAAATGAAAGAAACAAAAACCATATCATACCATAAAAAGAAGAGGAGAAATTCGAACATTTCCGGATCTATTTCTGGCCAAAAGACCCCCTGCATAGATTGCGTATGAAAAGATGAACCTCATGACTTGAAAGTCAGGCCTTAAAGCACTGCCTTTAAAAATGTTAGTAAAAATTTACAAATTTTATGAAAATTGTTAAAAATTGACTATAAAGGACAATAACTCCTTAGGGGGTCAATTGACCATTTTGGTCATGTTGACTTATTTTTAGGTCTTATTTTGCTGTACATTATTGCTGTTTACAGTTTATCTCTATCTAAAATAATATTCAAGATAATAACAGAAAACGGCGCAAAATTTCCTTAAAATTACCAATTTAATAAAGTTTGGATTAATTTGGCCCAGTAGTTTCAAAGGAGAAGATTTTTGTAAAAGTTAACGATAACTGTAGACAACGCAGGACGACACTGGACGCCAGACGCCGGACGCCAAGTGTTGAGAAAAGCTCACTTGGCCCTGTGGGCCAGGTGAGCTAAAAATAAGTGTGTTACCAAATGACCAACATATTGTACTCCATTGTATCTTACATTTTTAATTCTCTGCCACTGCCACAACTGCTCATCTGAATATTTAGGAGCTGTTCCATTTTTATAATCTTCTAGAAATTCTACAGCACATTCCACCTTCTCCTGAAAATAGTACATGTATATTTATTTACTAATCATTATAATTACCACTGGAATAATGTAATGTAAGAAATTATTGTGTGTGCATGGTCAAAAATGGATAAAATGTGACATTATTGAAATGCAGCAGACAAAAATTCTATCGAAATTAAAAAAAGGAAGTTTTATTTTTTTCCAAATCTTACCATGAGGACTAGCTATAGTACTGTGGTAAGTTTTACAGTAAAAAAAAGCAAAATTTATTCAATTTACAGTAGCATGTAGTTTTTGCTTTTAAAAATTAATAAAAATTACATCATTAATATACAATATAAATACAATATGTTTTAATACAAATATTTAATTTTTAGAAGTAATTCACATGATATGCTTGCATAAACTCATTCTAAAGGATGTGAAAAGGACTTGAAAGCAAATTTGCTACACAAAAGAATAAATATGTTCTTATCTAAGTCTTACATTTGGAGTAAGCAAAAGCTTTGGGTCTGTTGTATCTAATATGTGAGTCAAGCGACCAAGGTATGTACTCTGAAATATAAAAAGATACTTCATCAACATAAATATGCTTGGGAGACTGAGCTGTTACATCGATCCTTGTAGCCTGATATGAAACTTAATGGAATATAAACATATGTAGATTATATGACAATGAATGCTATAATTGTCAGCTAGACTACCATCTAAAAAAAAAAGGACTAAAAGGAGAACAACAGTCAACAGTTAACTGTTCACATAGGTACAATTAGATAGCCTTCATCAAATAATAAAACTTATAGTGCATTAAAATACATTTCCATTAAGTAACTGCAATTACCAAATCAAAGTGTTGATGACCTAATATTGTAAAGCTTTTAACATGATGAACATAAGTTTTGTCCTTTTGTTTTTATGGATGGTATAGCTCTTACTATTTGATTTTTGATTTATTGATGTTACATACATGTCACAGCAGACCAGTGTAGTATAAATGATGCATTTACAGAAATGCTGTTTATAATAGTTCAAATTAAAATTCAAGCAGAAAGTCATTCAGACTATGAAGGCCATACATTGACCTATAATCATGATAATGGTTTACTTTTATAAATTGTTATTTGGATTGAGAGTTGTCTCATTGGCACTCATACCACATCTTCCAGTTCTTATACATCTATTAATTCAACAATCATGTTACAATAGTGAATGAATAGTCAGTTTTAATGCAATTTGTTTGGAACGATCCTTTTCATTGGACGTCATGGACGTTTACAAATATTTTGAAGGGTTTACTTAGATTCAACATTCTACCAGTCAGTGACTAGGAAAGCCATCATTTAAAACTTTTAGTATTTTCGTACCTGAACAATGTATGCAATTTCTCAAATCATAAACAAAAAAGTCACATTTTGTCCCTATATCTTCTTTTTGTCTACATGGTCAATACTAAAACCATTCAGAAGTGTACAAAAAAGTATAAATACATCAATTATGTTTGACCTCATGTACCTATTGCTTCACATAATGACATACATTTATTTGTATTGTTTAGATGTCATTTTTTCAGAAATTTGATTTATGAATTTTTTACACAAAATATTTACTAAATTGGAATATATTAAACAATGTTAAACATTGTTAAATGCTTGGCCTTCATAAAACTTGATTTGACTGTTGCAAATATCTGTTTACATATATATAACTACATGTAGCTATGTTTAGGAAAACCAAGTTTAAATTGCAAAACACTTAGCTCCTAACTTCAACAAGCACTCAACCTGCATGACCTGGTACAATAACCTTAGATTTGTGAATAATATAAAAAATATCATTCATGTTTAATATTGATAAATCAAACAAGTTTTGTTGCCAGTGAAAATTATTGTTTGACTTATCAAATGGTTTTTGTTTATACATGATAATAAACACTGAACTTTGACAATGTGTGATAGATCTATAAATAGCTTTGAACAAACTTGACCTGAAATTTATATATGTATCCAGATGTTAATTTTACAAGAGAGGATAATTTACAAGAGAGATTACCCTGTCATTACGACAAAGATTGAAGATTGAAGATGTGGTTTCAAACCTTAACTAAGAAGGGTGACAATAATTGCAAACAAACATTACACAACAGTAAAATATGCAACATAAATCTTAAAACTCAAGTGGTAAGCTTTAAATAGAATCCACAAGTGCAAAATATAAATTTTAGATGACTCAAGCAGGGGGATATGAATGTATTCTTTAAATCATTGACACATGTGCCCATGATCAAAACTGATGTTTATGTGTGAATCTGATATGTAGTGTCAGTACCTACAAAATATTTGTGTTACACTCAGTTTTATATGCATTATATAGGACTATAATATCCAGTACTACAGTAGTACTCTAGTCTATATTTTTTTACATAATATGTGCAAACCTGATCAAACCGAGGTTTTCCAAGCTCGAATGGTGGATATGGAACTTTGGATCTAGACAGAGTGCCGGGTGCAACTTCGTAAGTCTGTGTAATAGTCGAGGTATTCTGTCCCATGTTCAAGAATTCAACCTTCAGTCACGTTCACAATTTTCAGCTCGCATTGGTTCGTGGCGGAAATACACAAAAGATTATAATTCATTAAAAGACGGACTTATTTCCGGATTTTGAAAATAAAGAGTTATTTCTCTTTGGTCATGATACCTATGAATCTATGACAATAAAAACGAGACGATTTTAATTTTGAAATTATTAATTGAATTTCCCCCACCTTTAAAGTCCTTTATAGTAAACCTTTTCAACATCTCTCGACACCGACTAATGACACCTACAGTTTACAGGTAAAATGGATGGGTCGTCTCAAAGACAAAAATCATCATGATTATCATCACGTAACATATTGGATTGGCGGTTTTATACTGTTTTGACTATATAGTTTAAGAATATATATCAACCAAATAAATAAATAAATATATGTATGGTGGCCGGATGCGGCCATTTATTTCGCCTTTTCGCGTTTTCGTGAATTCTCCGTTCATTTTGCAAACGCGAAATTGGGAATTCGAGAAATCAAGAAATTGAGAAAATCGGGAAATCGGGAAATCGAGAAATCAAGAAAACAAAAACGCCAAAACACGAAAGAGGAAACACGAAAACGCTAAAACGAGAAATGAATTCTCGATTTTGCGTTTTTGCTTTCTCTATTTCTCGATTTTGCGTTTTTGCTTTCTCTATTTCTCGATTTCCCGATTTCTCAATTTCTTGATTTCCCTTTCTCGATTTCTGGATTTCCCCGAAAAGGGAAACGTCTACCATACATATGTCTCTGTCATATAATATTCTTATTTCGTATGTATTTGCACGACATTTCATGTTGAATTGATTAAACAAATATTCCAATCATTCAGAATCCTAACCCATTTTCTCTTCACTTTTGTGATGATGTGAGTCTTTCGCCAAATATTTGCCGCATGCCAATAACGATTTAATTTGTTGGTGTAAAAGCTTTTATGATGTTTTTCGAAAATGAAAAAGAATACTGGTCCGTCCGTATCACACTTGTAAACACGACCAACTATGTGTTTTTACCACGATCTTCACCTCAGTCGATGTACATTTTCAATTTTTATATAATTACATATTGATTTTTTAGGTCGAAGGAAAAGATCACGTTTTTTTTTATTATTATTATCAACGACGGTCTTCTCCGCTTCAAGATATCTTGTTCGAGGTAAAGTTTTTCCTTGATGAATTTTGAAAAAAAATATAATTGACCCCTCGTTTCAATGCTACAACATTTAAGCGATGGGTGAATACAGAATTCAAGTGGAACACCAAATTGGTGAATTGAAATGATACAAAGTATTGAGTACATTATGGAGACATCCAAGGCCAAAACTAACAGACATATGCCGCCCTTGTAAACCAACATAATCATTGTTTAATTTTAAAATATCAACTACAATAGAACATGATTTGTTCTTTTCGTTTTCCAAATTCAACCAGGACAGCTAGAAGATAAATGTCTAAAAGATGAAATGTGACTTAAAGTCTATCATTTTCTTTATAACAAATTTAAAAAAAAACATGTCATTTGGACTCTGTATGAAAGTTTTATCATTGTCAATGATTGAAAGCAATAAAATCAATAATGATCTCATTTATTTTTTTATTTTTGAGACGACCCTTCACATTTTACCTGTCGTAGTCGTTCTCAACTGTAGGTGTCGAGAGATGTTGAAAAGGTCTAGTAGCAATATACCGACTTCGCCTTCATTTTTATGCGACTGTCATACAAGTAAAACTAAGTATTAAAAATAAAACTGGAAATTAACATCAACTTATAAAACCTGTAATACCGCTCCTTACCGCTTTATTTCATGATGTTAGTTCGATTATTTTTTTATTTGATTTAACTATCTTTTATTATTATATTAGTAATTTTAACATTTTTCTTCATTGGGTGCCGGACATGCACACCTTTTGTAACATAATACAAGGAGTTGTAATATACGATTCCTTGCAGAATACATAGTCAGTTTACGACGATTTATATATACGGTAACCGAAGTTTTACATAGACATTTTACCTCAAATGGGTGCAGGAATTTTATTTCGAATAAGTGTTCATGGTCTTCAACATGACACTCTTGGGTCAGAGCTGCAGTCTATGATAGTGCTCAACTAGTAATACATGAAGCTGAGCACGGTAAAAAAGCTAGTAGGGTCAGCGGGTCATGATTGAAATTACATGTCAACCTGATTTTGTTAATTAGATCTAAACTTTCGTCCCTCGTCACTATTACACAAGGTAACTGCAGATTCTTCATATTTGTGGAAAAAAATGTTTTATTTCGATATATGAAAAAAAGAATTAATCTATACTACAGAAAACAAGAATGTGTCAGTAGTATGAAATGGGGTCAGTCCCCCACCAAAACCCCACCGGAAGTCACGTCACAGCTAAGCCTCTTAACTATGACGTAGTATCCGGTCTATAATCTCTTAATCCCCTTAACTGGTACTTAACATCCTGGTTATAATCCTCTTAACTGAAGTGGATTAATCTCTTAATCCTCTTAACTACTACTTAACATCCGGGTTATAATCCTCTTAACTGAAGTGGATTAATCTCTTAATCTTCTTAACTTGTACTTAACATCCTGGTTATAATCCTCTTAACTGAAGTGGATTAATCTCTTAATCTTCTTAACTTGTACTTAACATCCTGGTTAAAATCCGGTGGGGGAAAAAATTAACGGACATGTTTTTTAATCCCCCCTACCCTCCTACGTATTATCTTGTAAACGTGGTATACACGTTGAACTATCCACGTTCACATTCCTTAGTATATAATTCAATGTAAACTAGTATCAATCATTCATTCAATATGGAAAATTATAACCAACACATGATTGACCAACTGGTAAAAGTTATTCCACAAGATGTGTTACAGAAGTTACAGCAACTGTCAGCGCAGGATTTTAATGCAGTCTTACAATCAGTAAAGCAGCAAAATCCAACTGAAAAACAACTTGATCAATCTACTATGGGAAAAGATGGCAGTGTAACAAATGAAGATAATGTATCAAATTTTGAGTGTCAAACATGCGGTATGAGGTATGCAAGAAAAGATCATTTAATTCGACACCAACAGAACCATTCGAATATAAACTATGAATGTGAACATTGTGGTTTCACCACGAAAAGAAAAGATGTTTTAACTAAACATATGAAGAGAAAACATGATGTAAAGAAAAACGTACAGAAGGAAGACGACATACAACCCCCACGTAAACGCCAGAGGATAGAAGATGTTGACCAACTTCCCGAGGAACGAGTACGCAATGCAAGAGAGAAAAGATCGTTAACAACAACAGCTCTGAACGATGGTGTGGAAAATATTCAATTACAACCCAGCAACAATGAAGAAAGATATGACTTGATGTTATTTTTCAAAGAAAAACAAGTGGATATTGCGCAAATATTAGAGGACAGACTACTTAAAAACAATATAAAGTTTTATATGAGTGTACATGTAAGAATGATTAAATATTCACCAGATGGCAAATACGACGAAGCTGAACCGCATTTCAATACTAAAGTGAGTACCATTTTACAATCTGGTGCTAGTGAAATACCTCACGAGTTGAATAAAGGATTTCAAAAAATATTCATTTCTTTCGAAGAATTCATCAAGAATGGGAGTGGATGGCAACTTGAAGAGGTTTTACAACTTGATCTGTGCGTCACAAAGTACAAACCATTAAAAGGAGGTAGTTATTTAGAACTACCAACATCACTCAAAAGATCGAACTGTATACTCAACATTCAGAACTTGGACAACAAATGTTTTTTATGGACTGTTCTTTCCAGTATGCATAACTTTCAACAAAATCCAGAAAATGTAGAGAATTATGTTCCATTTGTTAACTCAGTTAACATGACTGGTATCGAGTATCCCACTCCGTTATCTCAAATATCACAATTCGAAAAACAGAATACCACTATTTCAGTTAACAGTTTTGGATACGAAGAAGGAGAAATCTACCCGTTATACATCACAAAGAAAACCTTCTGTCATCATGTGAATATATTATATTTAAAAGAAAACAACAAAAGTCATTATGTACTGATAAACAACTTTAACAGGTTTTTATCGAGGACAAAGAAACATCGTGAGGAACATTTTTTTTGTTATCTTTGCTTGCAAGGATTTACTGATAAATGCAAACTAGAGAGGCATAAAGCAGACTGTGGAAAATTTGATTTTCAGAAAATTACACTTCCCAAGGAGGGAGAAGTTCTGGAATTCAAAGAATATGCGAAAACCGCCCGAATTCCGTTTGTAATCTATGCTGATTTTGAGTGTTTAACAAGGAAAGTCGATACTTGTCATCCGAATCCAAACACGTCAAGTACAACTACATACCAACAAATGGAACCGTACAGTTTTGGATATCAAAGAGTGTCAATTGATAAGCGATACGACAAACCACCCGTCATATACCGTGGACCTGATGTTGTGGAGAACTTTATCCGTCATCTTCTTGAAGAGGAGAAAGAAATTAGAGACATACTTAGCCGCATCGAGCCAATGATAATAACTGAGTATGATAAATTAGACTACAAATATGCCAAAAAATGTTATGTATGTAAAAAAGCTTTCAGCAGCAAAAATTACAAAGTCAAGGAACACGATCACGTGACTGGGTCCATTCGTGGCATTTCTTGTAATAACTGCAATTTACAGATCAAAATACCGAAATTTATACCTGTTGTTATTCATAATTTGAAAGGATTTGATGCAAATCTCATCATGAGTAAAATAGGAAAGTTTAAGGAACAAGACATCACTGTTATTCCACACAACAAAGAAAAATATATGTCATTTTCTATAGGAAATCTCCGCTTTATCGATTCTTTGCAATTTTTAAACAGTTCACTGGCAACTTTAACAAAAAATCTAGCTGACGAAGGACAAAAACATTTCAATTACTTATCTAAAACTTTTCCGGATCCAGATGTATTTTCTCTATTGCTACGAAAAGGAGTATTCCCCTATGATTATGTCGATACCGAGCAGAAATTGGAAAAACCTTGTTTACCATCCAAAGAAGATTTTTTTAACAAATTAGGAGACACTCACATATCTGATGAAGATTATCAATTTGCGCAAACAGTGTGGGACAAACTGAAAGTAAAAACATTGGGGGAATACTCCGATGTGTATCTTAAAATGGATGTAGCTCTTTTGGCAGATGTTTTTGAAAAATTTAGAGACATTTCTTTACACGACTATGATTTGGATCCGTGTCATTATTTCACCACCCCCGGATTTAGTTGGAGTGCCATGCTGAAGAAAACTGGAATTGTACTCGATTTAATCACTGATATAGATATGATGCTGTTTGTAGAGAAGGGAATACGAGGCGGTGTATCTAGTATTTTTCATCGATATGCTAAAGCAAATAATCCATACTTATTCGATACGTATGAACCAACTGAACCTACTTCCTATTTATCTTATTTAGACGCAAATAATTTATATGGTTGGAGCATGTCTCAATGTCTTCCGTATGGTCATTTCAACTGGCTTACCGAGGAGGAGAAAATAAAATTAGATATCACAAAATTAAAAGCTGACGGTTCAGACGGATACATTTTCGAAGTTGACCTTGAATATCCTTCGTCACTTCATTCTTCTCATTCGGATTTTCCCTTAGCTCCAGAAAGAAAACATATTCAAGTAGAACATTTATCTCCATATTCAAAGGAATTATTACAAAATTTAACTGGAAAACAATGTTTAACAAAGATTGAAAAACTCGTTCCTAACCTATACGACAAGGAAAAATACATAGTGCATTATAGAAACTTACAACTATACGTAGAGTTAGGAATGAAGATCAAAAAGATACACAGAGTACTCAAGTTTAAACAAAGCCCCTGGTTGAAGAAGTACATAGACTTTAACACCGAAAAAAGGAAAATTGCAAAGAATGAATTTGAGAAATGTTTATATAAGCTGATGAATAATTCAATTTTTGGTCGGACTCTCCTCAATACACGCAAGCATAAAGATGTGAAACTTTGTCACACGGAAGAGAAACTTAATAAAGAAACAGCTAAACCATCCTACGCATCTTGCAAAATATTTAACGAACATTTGGTGGCAGTTGAGAAAAAACGTGTGAATGTTTTGATGAAACAACCAATATATGTAGGTTTTTGCATTTTAGACTTATCCAAGTTTTTGATGTACGATTTCCATTATAACCATATGAAATCTCTGTATGGTGATAAAATTCGTGTGTGTTTTTCTGATACTGATAGCTTTTTATATCACGTTGAAACGGAAGATGTGTATGAAGATATGCATCAATATCAAGATATGTACGATACGAGTGATTATCCACCAGAACATTTTTTACATGACACCGAAAATAAAAAAGTAATAGGCAAATTCAAGGATGAAACAAGTGGAACCCCAATAAGTGAATTTGTTGGACTGAGATCGAAGATGTATTCATTTTCTTTTGAAGGTGGAGAAAAGCATACTGCAAAAGGAGTCACAAAAACTGCATCCAGAAAACTTAAACATGAAATGTATAAAAATTGTCTTTTCGATAAAACTGTTACACGTTCTGAAATGAATATAATAAGAAGCGAAAACCATGTTTTATATTCCAAAACTATTAATAAAAAATCATTAGTTCCTTTTGATGATAAAAGATGGATTTTAAATGATGGTGTGACAACGAGAGCCTTTGGACATAAAGATAACATATAAACATTCATCATGTAAAACGTTTAAAGACATTTCTATTCTTATTTGTGATATTATTTTGTTGAATTTTTTTTTCTAAATCAAGATTTGTGGTGATTTAAATACTAATTTAATATATAGTGAGGGATGTAGTTTTCGTTAGTATGTTTGAGGGTAATTGGGTTACTTTTTTCATGTATTGTATTTTTACATATATATTTTCTTTATTCCTGTTTTTTTTTTTGCATCCTGTCTGATTGAAATAAAACATAATGTATCAATGAACGCAGTTGTTTGTTTTCGTTTATTTGAATATATTTATTAGTAAAACACACATTACAAAAAAGATAGATGTACACAATAAAAACAAACAGTTATAGTCATGATAAGTTCAATTTACATGGGAATGTTAGTGTTCAATCTTTATTTGTCGATTCTCAGTTATTTCAAAGTATCCATAGTTTTCAGCTAAAATCAGTAAGGCAGCTGTTTCTGGTAATGGCGTACCGAACTGACATTCCAAACGTATTTTTCCCTGCTTCAGTAGTGAAAGATATTTGGTATCCGAAAAGAATGGTTCTAAGTTGAAGCATAGAAGTGTATATCCATTGTTGAATTCAGCCCGTGTTATTTCATTCCCCGTATCCAACATCCACTTTCCTCGTGTTTCGAACATTTTTACATAGGGGGAAACGTTCGTTGCACCACTATTCTCGTTGAAATCAAGTTTGAGTGGTATGCCATCAACTGGTATTCCGTCACAAAACAAAGTCACCTGTTTTAAATCATAATTCATAAAGTTGAATGGGTTTTTTGTATATGCTCCAGACATAGCAGTTGAAGAAACCAATCCGAGCACAATACTTTTCGGTTTCACATCTTGGAAAACATTTTCTACGATTAACGAGGTGCTTCCTTGCATGATTGTAAAATTTTTCATCATAGTTTTTGTGAAAGGATACTTAGCATTTGTTGTCTTTAAAGCTTCTGAATGAGCGACAATTATAGCTGGGTTAGGTCTGATCTTGCAAAGCTTGATCACGACATCTTCCAAAGAAATATGGTAGTTGGTATCAATTTCTCCAGACATCAAACAAAAACTTGGATCGTTGCGGTATAGTTTTAGTTTAAGGGATAACATATTTAACAGGTATCTATCCATCTCAAAGATATCGGAAAAAATTGGTCCCTCCATTTCTAATGTTTTTGAATTAGAAATAAATTTTCTGCGTTCATACAGTCCAGTGTTTGTCGATATTTCATCCATGTGACCATATCTATCTTTTAAGTATAAACTAGAAGATAATTGTGTACTCTTTGCGTCCTGGCCATACTGCAGTAACGTTTTCATCATACATTTATACGGGTAATACGTATTACTAGACGTTACCATTTGTCCCTGTATATAAACATCCAATTCCGACCAAAGCGACTGTAAAAATAAGTTCACAGGTCCTACCGTATCGCCATCTTGTAAATCCTCACCATTTGCTTTTTTCACTTTTAATTTCACGTATAGTTTTGATCTTTTAAGATCAATATAGTCCATACCATTGTTTGCACATAGATCGAATTCTATAGGATTGTAAGCGGTTATTTGACTAACAGGTCTGCATTCCTCGTATGTTATACTTTCAACACCTACTTGGTATGGGGGTATCTCAAAAATCTGTAACTCTGACGGTTGTGCTTCAATAAAATTCTCTTTTGTTAACAAGGACATTATGTTGAAAATATATCCCCTTTATGTTTTTTAACAGTTTTATCTTTTTTCGATTTCTTCGGCTTCTTTTCACCTCCTCTGCTTTGTGGCGAATGATGATATTTTCTCTTTCTGTCCGTTTTATTTATACTCTCATCGTCAATTTTTATCTCTTCTTTTGCTTGATTTACAATTTGTTCACTAGGTGACACTAAACGCACAACAAAATTGTTTTCTTTTTCTGCACGAATTGGATAAGATTTATTCGAAATTGGTATCATAAATGATCCCGATTGCGATCCTTTGTTATATCCAGATTTCATATGATTTACGTAAGCATTTGATTGACCACTAACTACATTCTGATAATATCTTGTCCATTGATTAACATTAGGAATGTACATTTTATCAGTATTTGTCATATCTGCGCTAAAATAAGCTTGGTATAAATTGTAGTGTAAACGACAAATTATTCTTCAAAAATGAAGCGTTTTCTCCGTGTTCGTCTTTTATAAGAAATTCTAAGACTTGAATTTCGTTTTTCTTCACTGGTAAATATATTGGAAAAGAAAAAATATAATTCCATGTACTCATATCCGTGGGAAATATTCTTCTCAAAAGTGAATATTGTATATTAGGGAAAACATTTACTCCACTGCATACATCACAAAACAAGTATAATTGATGATTGTTCTTTTTTGTAACTTTTTGATCAATGTAAAAATCTAATATCCCCAGTTTCCATTCACCTTGTAATTGTAAAACTTCATTTAAACACACTTTGAACTTAAACGGTGAATTATTAGGGTAATATGCATCTGATTGATCACTTCGAATGAAAATTATATGTTCCATTATGATAAAGATTGAATTTGTTCTGCTGGTATGTATTCGTCATACGAAGGAGGCCACCCTTGAAAACGAACCAAGTACTCAGTTTTTCCTCGTCTTTTTCTTTTCTTTATAATTTTTTCAATTATCCAAAGACTATTTTCATCTTTCTCTACTCTTTGGAGCTCACTATCATAAAAGGTCCCCCTTATAAATTCATCTCCTTTTATATTTGAAAGCCTGTAAAGATCAATATTTTGTTGTCTGAATCTTTGCACCACTTTGAATATCTCTTCCGTCCATCTTTGGCTATAGGATCGATCAAAAATATGAGCAATATTTGACAGTCGAACTAAAGACCCGATTTTGTATTTGAATTGTTTTTTCCTCCGTTTCTTTTTGTTTGTTTGTACTTTTATTTCTTTTGGTTTCTTCTCTGTTTTACTTAAATACATTTTCCCCCAGATATCACTTTCGTTGACAGAATTAACATCTTTAGGTGCAATGTTTTGTAAACTTCTATGTGGAGTACCATTATAGCTTTTTGCAAAATTTTGCAAGTTGTTAATATATCTGTGAGTTCTATTCTTTGTGAAAAAGCGAAAAATTTTATTCTTTATAGTTTGTAGGACCCTTTCAGCATAATTTGCATGAAGTTCATTTTGAGCCGAAAAATGTCGGACACCGTTACTTTTAAATAACGATTGTGTCTTTTTTGCTAGAAATTCTTGTCCCTTATCTGTTCGAATTTTTTCTGGTTTTACCTCAGTGAAAATCTTTTTAAATGCAGAGGTGACTTCGTCTCCCGTTTTATTTTTCAATGGTTGTAACCAAAGATAGCGTGAAAAACAATCAACAACAACTAATACGTATTTGAAATTTTCATTTTCTTTTGAAAATTGTTTTAGGTCCATTAAATCAGCATCCCACAAATTATTCATCCCCGTAGTGTAAACTCTTATTCTTTTAAAAGAACGACGAGGTGTTTTTTGTAAACTGTAATTATCTTGTGAATTTAACCACCGTCTTATTTTATATCTTCCAACTTTTTTGCCCTCTGCATTTACAATGTGATATAGTTTTTCGGCAGAAGCATATGAAGCTGGTCCTCCAACGTCATAATAGTATTTACTCAGGAGAGAATCTAGTTCCTCATTCATGCTCAGGTTATTTTGATAAGATGTTACTTCTAACAACTACAAGAGTCTTATTAAAAGTAATCATAAGAATAGTTTTTATAGGGGGTTTTTTTCAAATCAAAGTGTATAATATTGGGGTTGTACCTGAAAATGAAAAAACAATATATATTATGTTTTTTTTTTTTGTACATTGAAAGTATTTTTGTTGTTGTTTTTTTTTATTGTTTTTTTCTGCTGTTTTTTTAATGATTTATTTTTTACATTAAAGTATATGGAACAACTCAAGTTAGTTTTTAGATTGTAACAGGGAAATAAAATTAAAAGAAAAACCAAAAAACACTTTTTTATCCATCTTTATTTTGATATAGAAAATAACATATTTTATCAATTGTTCATTAGTAATGATGCTATAGTTTGAATCTTTTCCATTTTAGTTAAGGTTTTTCTTCAAACAGTCTCGAGAGTTCCCTCCTAACAAAAAGTTTATTAATCTTCCTCTTCTTATTTTTCTCTGGTTCACTTTCAGCTAATTGTTCATTTTCCTCTGTTGTTTGTATATCAGATTGAAACAGTTGTTTTCTCATTCTATTTGAAATTAGTCCCATAGGTATGTGAATATTTTTAAGAAAATCATAAAATATTTCATGTCCACTTGGTAGTTGTTTGCATCCATAAGGAATGACAACATCCCGCAATAAGTCAACAATATGAGAGTTTGGTACAGTTTCGTTGTTGATCTTAACTTTTCCATGTTTGTTCCAACTTATTGTAGACTGACTCTGAAGAAATTGCAATAGTGTTTTTGCCTTTTCTCTGTATTTCACTGGTATGGTTAACTCGATCAAAGTGTTCAAATCATCTGAACTATCTTTTTCTGTTTTAATATCCTCCTGGGGTAAAATTTCTTCCTTAGCACTAGTTTGTTTATCGCTTTCAGTGTTTTCTGTTCGTATTATACTTTCATATCTATGTTTTGGCAGAAGAATCATTTCTTTCGTCATTTTGAAATTGTATCAAGTATTTGTTTAACAATGATAGAAATAATGTTACGATATTTAAGTAACAATTTTTTTCTTTGAATACGTGTTGTCTCTCTATCTGTTATTTTCCGAATAATGTTTTTATATCTCATGAGTTTCTTTTTATCTGATTGACTAAGCGGAAATACCCCACATAACACATTTAAAAAACATTCAACTAAAAGTTGAAATTGTTTATCGTTCATGGTCTTCAACAATGCAATTTTCTGTTCTTCCTCACATGAAATTAAAAGTGATAAAAAATGTACATGGGCTAAAACTTGTTTACTCATTTCGGAACGAAAATTACTGGATCTTCTCCTTTGAAAATTTTTGTTCTCAATAAATATTTTTTATCTGTGTGTGTTGACAAATCAATAATAATATATCCATATATTAAAGAAACTGCCTTTTCATAAGCTGAAATGAAATAGTCTAATTGACCTGGGAGAATCTGCCTTCCTAATACTGATAACTGGTGTTTGTCACGTTGGTTTTTAAGACAGATTATGTATGTCGCATTTAACGAAATAGTACGAATGCATTTTCCAGGAGGGAAAAGATTTTGCATCAAAAACAAAACTGATATGTTACAATGATGAGATTTAACGGTAAAAAGATTTAAAACATCACTAGAGTTTGCAGCTTGACACAATAAATCATCAAGACAAAGAATCATATGTTCTTTATTTTCTGACCATTTATCAATTTCCTCACTAGTTGGTAAACCTTCGTGAAAAGTTATGTTTTCAATTTTCCTCTCCATCTCTGAAAACAAATCCTGATATGCAGAGTAGCAATAAATGGTTTTCTTTGGTGTTTTTGTAAATAGGTATTTAGATTGAGCTAGTATTTTATATGTAAGCATGGTTTTTCCTGACTGAGTAGGTCCAACTATTTGTATACAACACGGTGACTGAAATGGTAAAAGCACTTTCTCCTGGTCTTCATACATTGTTTTTTTGTTTGTTTGTTTGTTGTCTACACCTTAATTGTCTTATGTCGTTGTGTTTATTTTTCGAGATATGTGTTTGTTTTATACACTGATGTTTCTAATTATTTTGGTTTATTTTATTTCACAAATAAATATACCACCAGAGAGTGAAACAAGAATCAAAATACATCACCATCAAGAAAAAAAAAGAAACAAAATACATAACCAGAAAAAAGAAATGAAGTACACAATAAAATGCAACCAATGAAGTAAAATACGGAATCAACCCAATAATTCCGGAATGAAAAAGCAGATATCAACGAACGATTCCGGAAATGATCGGAAATTACTTTACATTCGGAAATAAACGAATGTTTCCGACTACTACCGGAAATAATTATACATTCGGAAATAAACGAATGTTTCCGAATACTACCGGAAATATATATACATACGGAAATATACGAATGAATACGAAAACTTATGAAATGATATAACATTTTATATCTTTACCAGAAAATAAATACACAACGAAAAATTCCACATCAATATAAATTTATTCAATGAAATATACATATATTTACACAAAATACAATATTACTGTGTGAAACGTCCTTCAAGTTTTAATTTCCTTTCCATTAAATTATAAACACTCACTTTCATTTTTTCTGATCGAAGCGTGTCCATGAACAACACATGAAGAATGAAAAAGTTTAAAACGACACTATTTTCCAAGGTCAATGTTCTCACATTCTCTCTGTATTTTCCTAGTATGTGACTGTATTTAAACTCACAGAACGCCTGATCAAAATGTTTTTCGAGTTTATCTAGTTCACTATCCATCAAACATTCGTGTCTATGTTGTGATCCATGTTCCACTTTGCATCCCTGACAAAACTTCTTTGATAATTGTTGCACCATTTCATCCAATAATTCAGCAAAAGAAAACAGTAATATAGTTGAAAGCAGTCTTTTTTCCATACCAACTTTAATTGCCACCATTGTACTATCAGTGTTCGTCTATAAATGAATGAAGAAATAAGATGCTGTCCTTTAGATAACACAGTTTCGTCCAATTTTCTTTAGTGATCAGAATCTTTTTCCCTTTAACAACAAGCTGTATTCGAGTATGTTTTCCTCTTTTCTTCACCACCACTTTTGTTGTTTCATCAATTAAACACTCGATCTGTTTCTTGAATAAATCAGTATGCAAGTGATCAAAGTCACAACCGTACACCTCTTTGGATAAATCAACCTGTGCCTGTGCCATTGATATAACTGTGTGCTTTTATAGTTGTGGTAGCGGCTTAAATTGTTCATGATGATTCATTAAGAGATAAACGAAACGTATGGTGAACGTTTCGGTCACGTGGTTAGAAGGAGGTTTACTCGAACATTTTTTTCCTCCCTTCTTTTTATGTGAATCTCATTTATATTTTATTTATAGAAGGGTTTGGTAAAATGTAACCGGTACAACCACTTAATAAACTAACCCATAGTTCTATACTCCCATTTTGTGTTGATAAATTAACAACTGCCGCAATAACAATTATGAAAACTATTATCATCTGACAAAAATACACGATCTCTGCTTTTGGTACATTCTGTCCGAAAAAACACCACTTTGTTTGAAGGTTTTCTGTGCTCATCCTCTCTAACATCTTAACTCAAAATGATTTTTTTTTTAAATACACAATATATATATATATGTCTATATTTTATAGTAGAATTTCATTAAGAAGATGTAATTTCCAATGTTCAATATGAAAACTTTTGTTATCATATTGTTGTTTTAGTTGAAATAATGTATGTTTATCAATTGAAAGTAATAAAATGTACAATCTAGTTTTCTTTTCTTCGAAAATAAACAAGTTGTGAACCTTTTGTAGATATTTCATATTCGTTGGAGAGGAAAAACGAACTGATCATGTACAACAATAATAGACTCTTTTTGAATGATTTGTTGGTCCTTAAAAGGACCGTTGTACACATGTAAATGATATACATGGATTTTTTTCTTATTGGTAGTTGACAGGATCCATAAACTTGTAGTCTGCTAACACTGCATCAAAGTAACATCCACAAAAATATAGATCTTCAATAAACTCTGGGTGGTGTTCAAAGTTGTATAGAATACAAACAATGTAACCGTTTTTCAGAAGCCATGTTTCTACTGGACACCGAGATAGTTCTTCATGATGAAGTTTATCAACCCTGTTCCTTATCAAATTTGCAGTCTTTTTGGGATCTCTTCGTGATCGTCTGATCTTCCCTGTTAGTTCTCTTTCTCTTAAAAGTGTATACATATTAAAATTTTGGAGATTCATACTGTTTGTTCTTATGAAATTACTATAATGATGTATGCTATATAGTAAACGTTTTTCTTAGTTTATAAACTTTTTACATTTAGATTATACGTTTACAAGATTAAACTTTAGGATGTTAACGTGCATGTCTCAACGTGTATGCCACGTTTACAAGATAATACGTAGGAGGGTAGGGGGGATTAAAAAACATGTCCGTTAATTTTTTCCCCCACCGGATTTTAACCAGGATGTTAAGTACAAGTTAAGAAGATTAAGAGATTAATCCACTTCAGTTAAGAGGATTATAACCAGGATGTTAAGTACAAGTTAAGAAGATTAAGAGATTAATCCACTTCAGTTAAGAGGATTATAACCCGGATGTTAAGTAGCAGTTAAGAGGATTAAGAGATTAATCCACTTCAGTTAAGAGGATTATAACCAGGATGTTAAGTACCAGTTAAGGGGATTAAGAGATTATAGACCGGATACTACGTCATAGTTAAGAGGCTTAGCTGTGACGTGACTTCCGGTGGGGTTTTGGTGGGGGACTGACCCCATTTCATACTACTTGTGTCCACAGTACACGGATGCCCCACTCGCACTATCATTTTTTTTTATGTTCAGTGGACCGTGAAATTAGGGTAAAAATCTAATTTGGCATTTAAATTTAGAAAGATCATATCATAGGGAACATGTGTAAAAAGTTTCAAGTTGATTGGACTTAAACTTCATCAAAAACTACCTTGACTAAAAACTTTAACCTGAAACGGGACGAACAGACGGACGGACGTACAGACCAGAAAGCATAATGTCCCTCTACTATCGTAAGTGATGTATAAAAACTATAATGATAATAAGAAAAACCAGTAAATGAGTAGTGTAGGTGCTTAGAAGTGAAAGTGAAATGAAGTGTAAAGGGAAAGCATATTTCCTAAATTAATGATCATGCCGCTTCAAATCTTAATTCATTTCCCCGTGAGATTTGCTACATTTGAATGTTTATAATTTACGTCTATACTGTATACTTATTTTTGTTAATGTGAATGTTACAAACTTAGCATTAATTTGAAAAAAAAGTTGAATAACAAAAAACAACTAAAATTCAATACGGAAAGTTCCTAATGAATGGCAAAATCAAAAGCTCAAACATATCAAACGAATTGATAGGAACTGTCATATTCTCCCAATTAACATTAGATTGTTTTGTATTTACAATGTAAAATAACACATTATCCTTTTTGTATAAAACGTGTAAACGAAAATCAATCAATGTAAGTGCCATGCCGAAGTAAACACCAGCAATTCATTCCAATGAATGGAGAAATGAAACAGGAGACGCAAAATAAATCATACGGTAATATGAAATTTTGTCAAGTTGTAAGGAGCGAAACTAATATAAAAAAGGAGAAGGAACGAACACCCTATCTGTTATGGTTTAACTTGTACATGCATAAACCTTATTAAAGAGTGTTGTATCGACTAACTATTGTTAAAACACAAAATATTCTTTGTATAAAGTTAGAAAAATCACGAGTTATTTTCTCATGAAATAATATAGAATTAATTTTTTGATATGCACCAATATTAGATCGGAAGTGAACATCATATCCGATTTTTTGTGGGCGGAGAAAAACCTCTGCAAGTTTAACTACCCTTACAAAAACTAGGGATTTATAGCCGACATGTTGTAAAGAAAGCATTATGCTGCTTCATGACGTGCGTGTGGTGTATTTATCTAGAATGGAAGTCAAAGTTAGACACATATCCTTTTGGTCCATCCACTTTTAGAAACTGTACTGTACATCGTATGGTTTTTTTCTCATCCTGAAAATGCATGCAAATAAATGCTTGCCTGTCAACGTTATGAAAACACTAATCAATCAAGTATAGAAGAGGGGACAATACCTTAAGGATGTACTTAGGTGAGGTTAGGTCAAAATTAAGAAATTAAGAAATTAAAATTGATTCTATAAGCTGGTAGAGCATCAATTAAGAATAAAGATAAGCTAAAAATATTGGTAAGTCCCATATGGACCTCCTTTTCGAGATATTTGAGATTTAAAATATGGCGGGAAAAGGCTGACTCAGACTTTTACCTTAATATATTTGCATTGCTATTATTTGGGTCTCAAAACAAAAGAAAGAAAATCAAGAATCTTCTAAAAATTTTGGTAAATGACCTTTCATGAGCTATTAGGTCTTATATGAAAAAATAAATGGGTGTTAAGGGAGCAAAATATTTTACATTGTATTGTATGGAAAAACACCATGGAGTCCGAACATTTGATACAAATTCCAAAACCTCACCTAAGTACATCCTTGAGATGTTAACCTGAGTGTTTTGGTCTTTTTACAGGTGTTATTAACTGTTATCTGAGATAAATTTAAACTGTTTACTGTTTTCAACCCACTGTGTTAACTGTTATCAGCATTTTTGCATTTGTTGTTAACTGTTTTTGCAAAAATCGAGGTGTTGTTAACATGTTAACGGACTCCCTTATTGCCCCCTCAGTATTTACTTTTTACTTATCACGTACAACGACGTTTTCAAACGAAACATACCACGTGTCCTTATTTTCATATTGTGCGTTATTTTATTTTATGAGATTCTCTTCACAGAACGTTAGAGCAAATAACTTTCCTATATAATTACCAATAAGTACAGGGTTATACAAATGTAAGATTATTTACTTTGAAATATTTATTTTCATATTAGTTCCCAGGCGGATAAATTGGTGCTTAACCTTTGAGCAAGATCTTTCCGTATATCAAGATGAAAAGTGGAATCGAATTGTGTTACTACGAAGCTACCAATGAGAGAGAACTAATCGTTAATTGTGTCATGATATCCTATGATTGATTTGTTATTGCTTTAGCACTCTTATTCAAAATTGTCGAGAAGTCATATTACTTTTTCATAAATTACAACAGCAATTATATAGTGTTTAAATATTTCCTTAAAAAAATATATTCTGTCTCCGTGCCTTCTAGGCTTCTGTAATCTTAGCGATTGATAACGAAAAAGTGAGAAAAAAATGTCGATTTGTCACTTCGCAACAACTTTGTCTAAACTAGATGCACATTACAATATGTACATTTTATTTTAAATGCAACTTTTATATTCCTTTTGCGAAGCAGCTTTCTAGGTCCACAAAAGCAGACCATAATAACAAAATACAGTATATGTTAAATAAATTGGTGCTCAAACAATCTACTGGGTAAATATATGTTTGCTTCTATGTAATAAAAGCTTGCCAAGGTACAACTATAGCCACATCTACAACAGAAGCTTGCCAAGGTACAACTATAGCCACATCTACAACAGAAGCTTGCCAAGGTACAACTATAGCCACATCTACAACAGAAGCTTGCCAAGGTACAAATATAGCCACATCTACTACAGAAGCTTGCCAAGGTAAAAATATAGCCACATCTACAACAGAAGTTGGCTGGATGTTGTAGCTCAATACACAATTTCGAATAAATGTTACAGTAAATAGGTGAAATTAGGAATTACACGTAATTACTAAACATTTCAGTAAATACCTGTAATTACTAGTCAATTTAGTAATTACATGTATTTACTAGTTGTTTCAGTGATTACTGGTATTCACTGATTTTTTTTGTCATTTTTACAGCTATTTACTAACTTCATATTTTTGTTTAAAAATTAAAGACATAATTCAAGATATCAAATAAGAAAGTAAAGGGGTAGGGATTTTTAGGGCTTACTTAAGGATTTAGGATTATAAGGCACATTAAAAGTGCATACACTTTAGTGTTTGTGAATTTAAACTAGAAAATGGTTGTTTTATAAGTTTTGTAACTCCATAAAAATCATTTTCAGCATGCAAGACAATGTCATGATATCAATCCAAAATTGAGAAATACATTTTTTAGAAGTGTATAGGCAACTTAGCCAGCTCTTTTTTAAGGTATAAACAGTCTCCGGGACAAGTTTGCAATTCCGCTGAGTGCAAAAGTTGTCACCTTAATTTTTGGAGTTAAGTCAAAATGAAGTTGATAACTTGGTTGGTATTGGCTCTCTGATATTTGTCCTAAAAAATTTTGGCTCTAGCACCACTGTTGAAAAAGTTATGCCCCTTTTTTCAACAATTTCCTCAGAGGAAAAGTAGTTTTCCTCAAGGGAAATCAAATTTCCCTAAAGGAAAAAGATTTTTCCTAAAGGGAAATTGTTTTTTCCTCAAGGGAAAAAGATTTCCCTTAGGGAATTTGCTGCATAAACATTTCCTTTGAGGAAATTCTATTTCCTTTGAGGAAATTCTATTTCCTTTGAGGAAATTCTTTTTCCTTTGAGGAAATTTGCGGCTTCAAATTTTCCTTTGAGGAAATTCTATTTCCTTTGAGGAAATTTGCGGATTCAAATTTTCCTTTGAGGAAATACTTTTTTCTGTGAGGAAATTTGTAGCTTCAAATTTTCCTTGGAGGAAATACTTTTTCCTGTGAGGAAATTTTTAACAAACACTTTTCCTTGAGGGAAAATTCAAGACAACAAATTTCCTCTCAGGAAATCATTAATCGTCAAATTTCCTCTAAGGAAATCATTGTTCGTCAAATTTCCTCTAAGGAAATGTTTTCCCTTATTTACTAGTTAAACATTTCTTCACTATACCATGTATACAAACTGTCATGACAGTAAGAATATAATTTTACAAGACTGAATGATTGATACAAATGATATTTAAAACTTTAATAAATGTTTGACTCAACATTTTAATGACATTGAAAATTAATACAGTCTGACTGTTTAAGGTCTAGGTATGACAGGTATTGTTCATACTTTTTATATAACTTTAACTTAGATTTATAAAAAAAATTTGTAGCAAAGGATTCTGTTTTCTTTGTAATTGTTTCAATCAAATACATTAATAAGCAACCAAAATAAAAATTGTATGTTATTTCCTTTTACGTCAAGAAACATAGTCACTTTATCATGTTTATAGTAACATGGCTAAAATGGAACAAAGGGGTAAAATGATCACAAATGGAAGATTGATGCAAAAAATGTCAGGTGAGCACTTCAGGCTGATGAGAGCCTCTTGTTTAATTGCTTCTGTAAGTAATATATATTAATTTGAAATTTTGACGAGTGAGACACATACAGATTATACTGTAAACAATATTTCAGAGTTTAACGTAGTCAAGCGAACAAATCATGGAAGAATAGTTGAATCATGTCTTTGTTGTCCAATAAAAAGTTAGTACGAACACGAAGAAAAAGTATGGGAATGTTTGTTTTTTAAACTATTGACCAGGGTAAAAGTCTTTGAAAGTGATGACTGGCAAAAAGTCTGTGAAATGAAATAGCACAAATATTCCATTCTTTTTAAATATTATTGTATATATAAAGAAAAACACATACTGATGTTTAATAATAGTTTTTACCCTTTTTATGTTTAGGACAAGAAATATAGAAAAATATAAACAGTTAAAATAGAAATGAGCAGCAAAACAAGAAAAACAGAATACAACAAGGCCTAAATGGTAAGACCACTTCTATATACTGCACATGTAAATTCAGAAATTATTGATATGTTGATTGCATTTATTATTGTGATTTTTCACGAATGGACAACTTATTGTGATTACAAAAAAATCTGCATGAAGATCTATATATATATATATATATATGTTTTTGTTATCAAAATATGAGTTCTTATTTTTGCGATACTCACCCAGTCACATTATTCGCATTACTAAAAACCTCTCGTTAATTTCTGAATTACAGTAATAAAAGTAATTGCCTTTGAATGATGACTCATATAAAAATAAGAAGATGTGGTATGGTAAATGAGTGACTTATCCACCAGAGTTCAATGAAGTGGATACAAGAAATTAAAGGCCAATGATGGGCCGGCCTTCAATAATGAGAAAACACTTCCGTTATAGGTCAGCCAATAAAGATCCCAACATGAAAAGATTTAAACAATCCAATTTAGTTCAACATATTCAAAGTCAATAACAATCAACCTTACCATAATATAGGACAGTGGTTCAAATAACACAACATATGAACATTCTATAACAACTATTGCAAGTGGCTCAACTTTAAATATCACTGCAAGGCACTAAACAATGAATATTAAATATTGGACACAAAGCTCTGAAATAAGAGAACTCACAAGTAAGAATATCAAATGAAAGTTTCTGAAAATTTTCATTAAAACATGATAAAATAAGCTTATTTATATTGCTGTTTTTTTCTCCATCTGTAACGTTTTTTTTTTTAATTTTGTGTATTTATAGGTCAGATATCTTGTTTTTTATGATCATCAACAGGTCCTGCAGGTCTATACTGAAGAGGATACCATTATACTTTTCTACATAATCATGACAATGTGCTAATTGGATTAATTAATGTGAAATGAACAGTGTGTTTTTCTGGAAAAAGAAATGGAAAAAATTCTACAAAATTGCTATAAACAAAATGGAGTACTATCAAAGATGCACAAGAACACAATTGTGTAAAATGTAACAACCCACATATTCACTGATGGATTATGGAGAAATTAAGGAAAAAATAGTATCTTTGTCATGTTTTGTTGTCGAAATAAACACCTGCTTTATCCATTCATGTACATGGCTCTATCATATCAAATATACAGAGAAGATGTTTGAAGAACAAGTTGCCATAATTAATTCAACCAATTAAAGGAAGATGTCTTGTGGATGGAATTATTTATGCACTGAACTGTTATGTAGGGGGTCGAATAATTGTACACAGCAGCTGAAACAAAAGACAATTTAATTTAACATGAAAAGTGTTTATTTTATTTAATATGCAAATATGAGCACAATATTAAAAACATCACAAATGGTATGATATTCATAGCGTTTTGCTTATTATTGTATTGTGTTAAAGATGTTAAACAGTCAGCCTTTTGTTTTTGTATGTTTAATACTCACCATGAAAATTTGTATTAAAGTTTTAATTATCTTTTGTATCAATAATTCAGTCTAGGAAAAATTATATTTATACTGTTTGTACTGTTATGATGTTTCCATATAGGAAAAACAGGGGAAACATTTCCTTAAGGGAAATTTGATGTTCAGAAATTTCCTTAGAGGAAATTTGAAGAACAATGATTTCCTTAGAGGAAATTTGTTGTCTTGAATTTTCCCTCAAGGAAAAGTGTTTGTCAAAAATTTCCTCACAGGAAAAAGTATTTCCTCCAAGGAAAATTTGAAGCTGCAAATTTCCTCAAAGGAAATAGTATTTCCTTAAAGGAAAATTTGAAGCCGCAAATTTCCTCCAAGGAAATAGAATTTCCTCAAAGGAAAATTTGAAGATGCAAATTTCCTCAAAGGAAAAAGAATTTCCTCAAAGGAAATAGAATTTCCTCTAAGGAAATAGAATTTCCTCAAAGGAAATATTTATGCAGCAAATTCCCTAAGGAAAATCTTTTTCCCTTGAGGAAAAATCTTTTTCCTGTAGGGAAATTTGATTTCCCTTGAGGAAAACTACTTTTCCTCTGAGGAAATTGTTGAAAAAAGGGGCATAACTTTTTCAACAGTGGTGCTAGAGCCAATTTTTTTTAGGACAAATATCAGGGAACCAATACCAACCAAGTTATCAACTTCATTTTGACTTAACTCCAAAAATTAAGGTGACAACTTTTGCACTCAGCGGAATTGCAAACTTGTCCCGGAGACTGTTTATACATTAGATTATGTCAAATTTGGTTAAATGATTTTGATAATTCTTAAAATCTCATAATTTTGTTAAATTCAAATCTCCATCAGGCATACTTTGCAACTCAACTTGGCCAATGACATGAGTTAAATTTCTTTTACAAAATAGGTTTAACTATGACTTCTTTTGTCAAACATTTGCGATGAAGATGACATTCTTCACAAGCAAATTTATACAAATTGATGGCGTTAAGAGTCACATTTTTATATTTCCGTGTTTCTGCATGTGTACGTGTCTCTTTTTTATGAGTTTTTCAAGACCTCCAAACTGAAGCTTATATACCTGCAACAAAATTTTATCATCGTTTCTACCTGAAAAAGAATAATCTTTTTGTGGATTGAATAAGTCAACTAAATGGTCTATCCCTTTTCTTTGACTTTTAATCTTGACATTATTTTCCCTCTCGTCGAGCCTGCTACTTTTGTCGCAAAAGCGAGACTTAGCGAACCAACCTTAATTCCGCCGCTGGCGCCAGCGACGTCCACAAATATTCACTCTGTGGTTCAAGTTTTTTTTTAATTTTGATAACTTTCTTAAATTATCCTGGATTTCTACTGTCTCCAGTGGATAAATATCGTATTACACTCGATGCAGTGGAAGAATCTATATTTATCATGTGTTTATGATCAAAAAATAAATTTCAAGAAGTAAATTTGGTAAAAATAAAATCAAGTTTTTCCGTATTTTACTTATAAATAGACTTAGTTTTTATGACGGTTAACATTACATTCACACTGTGGTTGAAGCCTTTTAAATTTTAATAACCTTCTCAAAATATCCTGGATTTCTACCTAACTTGGACAGAAGCTTGTTTATGATCATAAGATAATATCCAGAAGTAAAGTTAGTAAAAAAAAATCTTTTTTCGTATATTTACTTATAAAAAACGGACTAGTTTTTTTTCAGTTAACATAACATACACTCTGCAGTTAAAGTTTTTAAAACATTTATTGGATTTCATAAACCATCCTGAATTTTTACCAAATTTGGACAGAAGCTTCTTACAGAACTAGCCAAAAGATAGTATCTAGGGGAAAACTTTAATATTTTTTTTCCCTGTTTTTGTTGAGCCTGCGACTCACAACAAAAGAAGGCGAGACACTGGGTTCTGTGAAACCCTTACAATTTTGATAGCTGAATACATCGGTAACCCATCTCCAGCTAGGGGTTGAATTGAGGGTCAAATGAATATGTATTCAATAAGGTCCAATAATTAACTTCCAAGTACACAACTCATCAACCATGTTTCTCCGCTTATTTAACAAAATAGAAACTGATAGGCTGCTGAAAGTGAAATATAATTTCACTTTACCATTTTCATTTATGATTTAACAACAACAAAAATCACATATTTTTTCAAATCTCGTAGCTAATGCACCTATAGCAAAAAGGTACACTTTATGCTGATCACTTTTTAAAAGTACTCACTGATTTCCTAGTATTACCAAAACTTTTGATCAGCTGACCATATTACAACATTGTTTTAACAGTTAGTAAATAGGAGTAAAAATTCATTTTAAAATTAGTAATTACTGGTAATTACTGGGCCGTTTTAGGAATTACTTGTATTTACTAAGTGCATCGGGAATTACATGTAATTCCTAAATTTTAGTAATTACAAGTAATTCCTAATTTCACCTATTTACTGTAACATATATATAAACCCGGGGTAAAAAGAAAATAGCCGTATGTAAAGTTTATTCAAATATTTACAAAACAGTTTATCTATGGGTTTTATAGAAATATATCCCTATTAGATCAATAGACTACGACTCACACGAGAAATTGGTTAACCAGTTATTATTGAATAAATATCAATATCACAGCTTATACAAGACTACAAGTAAGGACGTCCTTATATAAAATAACCGTAATGATACATGTGCGCAAGACTTCGTTTTTACTCAAAATTTCAATTTCTTGTTTAAAAAGATTTACACATGCGGATTTTTGTAAAAAAAAAAGCTTGATATATCTACTTTACACAAGTATGCTATAAATTTGTATAACAATTCTTTTGAAAGGATTAATTCAAATTAAATTTTATTAAATATTCATGATTCTAGAATAAAAAGTTAGTCATTTATGTAATCTTAAAACTGGTACACATAATCGTTATACTTTCTCAAGTTAAAAGTCCCCTTTTATCTGTATCGTTTGTCCTTAAGAAAGCATGTCCAATTTATCATTGTATCTTATAATGATGAATCTGTTACAAACTGGAAGGTATGTTTTTAACTCACCGTGAAAAAAATCCGTCAATTTTCAAATCTAAGAAATGCTAAAAGTCTAGTTTCTTCTTTTTTATACTTCTCAACACTGACTTTGCATTTTTTTCGTTTAGACGGATTGTATATTTTTTATACCATGATAGAAGATGTATTGTTGCCATTATAGTTCATTCTTTTAATTTTATTGTTCTGTTACAGTAAATTTTAAATCGTTCTGTGCGCACCACAGTAAAGGAAATTACCATTTCAAGTCTACTCAGTCAAAGAACACAACACGTGTATAAAACTAGCAACTTTTGAGACCTTTTAAAATCTTTAATACGATCATAGTCATAATAATTCAAAATAGGGATATACTTAAATATACATATACATTCATACATAACACATTGATGAACATGTTAGCAACAACAATAGTACTGCTTATAACACAGATTAAAACCAATACCATATAGTCAGCTATAAAATATTCCGACATGACAAAATATGAAACAATCCAACCGTAATAAATAATGGCTTGATTTGTGACAAAGCAACACAATTTATTTTTTAAAATAGCAACGAAAAACAAAAATGACAGTCAACAAGCAACGACAACCACTGAATTACATGCTCATCATGTAATGTTGTTATTTTGATGTTATATTTAACATTGCAATAAAAGCGGAAGGTTTGGCATGCCATAAAACCAAGTTCAACCCATCATTTTTTTCTTAAAATGTCCTGTACCAAGTTTGTTTCTTTGTGTGTTACATTTTAATGTTGTGTTTTTGTTGTGTCGTAGTTCTCCTCTTATATTTGTTCCCTCAGTTTTAGTTTGTAACCCGTATTTTGTTTCTCAATCGATTTATGAATTTCGAACAGCGGCATACTACTGTTGCCGTTATTCATCACTAAGACAGGCACATATAATATGTAGGCTGAATTAAAGTCAAATTAATTAAGGGTGCCCCGCCCTAAAATGATACAATGGTGTCACAGTGCAACATAAGAACAAATTGTAAAAATCTATTTGAAATGACTTGACTCTTCATATCGACATAGAGCAAAAAATTTAATGTCAAATCAAATAAAAACAAAAAAGCACAAATACAGATTCTTACAGTACTTTCATTTACTGAAAGCTAGATCAACGCCAATTACAACTAATAAATCAATCATGTTCCCCAAGACTAGCGTATCAACCAGTACACATCCATGCAACGGATTCAGTGTAAAAATGACACAAAACGTCTGACAAAAGTATGATCTTGTGCAATGCCAAAAATTCATGAACAGCGAATTAAAAAAAAAACAACAACTACGTAATAGATATAGTCCACATCAGAACACAACACTGAAACATTGAAACTATAATTCTAAGTCTTTTCATTTCTAACTCTCTTGTATTAATTGAAGTTATAATAAAAATATGCAAGGCGAATACGTTAGTATTGTTTTATATAGTTCAAGGCTAGAGCGAATTTAAGTTATTCTAGTGAGGTTCCATACGATTTCAGGTGTTTATTATATTATAAGTATCAAGTTACGGGCTTGCATGTAATATATAGATTTCAGTTAATAAGTTATAAATTATAAAATAAATATAAACATTGTTCCTCAATTGTGTTTTTCGTGATAATAGTTTTTGAAATACAGTTCATTCGAAAAAAGTTTTTAAAAAAACTAAGTCAGTGAGACTACAAACAGTTGATTTGAATAAAAATAGATACCAATCACACTTGTTCTTATCTTCAGAGTGCTGTCCTTGGTTAAAAAGTAAAACGGGTTCGTGCAAATGAAAGCACATTCAAAAATACATTTCCAATTTCATTTCCATCCAGCCAACGGGAAGTAAAAACCAGACAAAAGTTGGCGTAACATAATTTGTATTTATACTGGAAAGAACGAGAAACAGAAAATGTAATTCTTCTGGAATTTGCAAAATAAATACCATTGGGAATTGTAATTGAACGAAGCTTAATATTCTTTATTAAGTATACTCTGTATCAATATTCTCAGTAATTCCGTGACCAAAATTTGACCTCTGCAAACAATCAGATTATGTTGACACACGATAACTTCTAAAGTGGCATCGAGTGACAGAATTGTATTTTTACTATCAATTCCTTCGACATAAAGAGTAATTATAAACATTTCAGTCAAAATTTGTTATAGTTTTCCCATTGAGGATGTTCATGAGCAATTTGTTTGTCTTCTTCGTGTCATCACTTTTTATATTTCCTGATAACGTTGCGTGTGTTGCGAAACTTGTGAATGTCAGCGTTATCTTTGAAATACACACATGAACTGAATATTGATATTTGTATCTGTTCGTTTTAAAAATTGAAATTTCATTAAAAAGGCATTCCAAAGCGACGTATTGCTTCTCTACAACTCCCTATGTTATCGACACTTTCGTATTAAAAGAGTTAAAGTTATGACCTATTGTTACTTTTTTTTACTTTTAACTTTTGATCTCTAGCAAAATATTGAATAGAATCAGTGCCCTCATCTTAAACAGAACAAATCATGTATTTTGATGAAGAAACGACGATAATCTATGAAAGTTGTATGCCTCTAATAGTTATCCAAACGTGGAAATACCATATATATCACAATGTACATTGTACATTAGTTTCATAAGATAAGCAACGCAGCAATATATGTATACAATGCTCAGATCCATTGTGTATGAATTAAGGATTCGTCTGATATCATTCTTATTCGATTAAGTAACTTAATTCAGAAACGTTTTGTTTGAATAGTATTTCGAAGGCTAAAATTGATAAAGCGCTTAAATTTGCGTTTATCTTTCATTATTTGAAAAACGCAACCTAAATATAGCTAATCTATGCAACGAATAAAGATTTCTGGATATGAAAGAACTATCATAAAGAAAATCACTGTTCATAAATGTCAATATGCCAAGTGAAATATTACTGTCTGAATAAAATGAAACACAAATATTAGTACATGCATTTTACCTATTTTGTAAGTTTTCTGCGATTGAAAAATAACCAAAACCAATGAAAGTGTGTTTATGTCGTTGATATTTTCAACGATGCGTATGACATACTGTTTGCTACATTTTTTGTTCCTTGAAGACCCTTACTTTGTAATTTGCATTTAAATTGAGAATATAACATGCTATAAATGGATGTATTATTTGGGTAATCATATAACTCTTTAACAGTTGTCACTTGAGTATTTAGTTCGTGTTAGAGAATAAACTCTTTCCATTATTTTCAAATTAAGATAGTAATATTATTGAAGTTTTGCTTATCAAGTCGATAAGGCGTTTATTTAGAGAATTGCAATAATTGTACAATTTCTACTCTTCTAAAACCTTGTACGAAAAAACTCTTCTTAATAACATGTCATGTCGTCTGTCAATGTATGAGGGAGGGTAGCATCATTGTAATGTGTCAGTATTAGCTTGATTCAATACCGTCTCGTTTTGCTGGGTCGCCCACAGAGAAAATTATGTGAAATCATTATTAAGATTTTTTGTCGTTTTTTGGTCGTTTGTTTTTTTCTTTTCCTACAATGTACGAATATGTTTTTTGTTTTAAAGAAGATAAGTGTTCTTATATTGTAGCTCTAGCTTACTACGATATCTATTTTAACATATTTGTTTTATTGTCTTTTATTTGATATAGTTTTTGTGTTTTCGTTTGTCATAAAAAAAATATTTTTATTTATTTTTAAGAGTCTTTTTTTTCGTGTGTAATAAAGTTATTTTTGCACTGATACTTTGTTTTAATGATACATCTTGCTCTTTATACTTTTTGGTTTTTTTTCACGGCTTCAGTGTGCACGGGGAGGGTATCTTTATTGAAATTTGTCAGTCGCATTTAGAAGCGTTATGAAATACCATCTCGTTTTGTTAGTTTGATCATGGAAGTAATATTCAATATTACTTCCATGGTTTGATAAAATTATGCAGTATCAATATTTAGATTTTGTGTCGTTTGTTTTCACGTTAATATAATTTACGAATAAAAGGAGTGTTCGTTTATTGATGCCACTCCTTACTAAGAGATAAATGTCACTCCTTACTAAGAGATAAATTTTTAATAAGTTTTTGTTTACGTTTTATACATTCATTTTGTTTTTGTGTTATCGTTTGTAATAACGATTTTATTTTTGTATAGCCTTTGTGTGTTCATATATAATAAAAATGTTTTGGATTGAGTGTTTATTTTAATAGGCGCTTCTTGTATTGTTAAAGATAAATCACACAAAATCAGATCTATATACGAATGAATACTCGGTTATTTTTTTTAAACGTCTCATCCCATAAAATATGGAAAATAATACTTTTCCTAACCGCAATCACATATTCTTATAAAATATGAATCTCGTTTTTTTACGACAACAAACTAAGACACGTTTCAGACGTTTTATAACGTTTAGAATTGTTCAATTTCTTCTCTCCTAAAACCTTTTATACTTTTTTCTTTATAAAAATTTCTGTTGTCTTTCAATGTTTGGGGAGGGTAGCACTATTATTGTGTGTCAGTAAAAATTAGAAACATGATCGAATACCGTCTCAAAGAACATGATATAGTATAATTTTTATTTCATACAGCGTACGAATATTTTGTTCAAAGATGAAGAGTGTTTGTATATTGAAGTTTCAGAAGGCGTGATTTCAATATCAACATATATATTGCCGTCAGTTATTCGCTTATTCCTTACTAAGAGATCTATTTCTAAGATGTTTTTATTGCGTTTTATTTCATATAAAAATTGTGTTTTCGTTTGTTATAACGATTTAATTTTTGAAGAACATTTATTTTTTTTGTATTGAGTGTTTGTTGTAATGATGCATCTTACTCGTTACCTTTTGTTGTTCCAATGCTTTATATAATATTGAATATCACTTCAAATACTACAATATAAGTTCTATATACGAATTATTACTCGGTCAGAACACAATACAATAACAATGTAAGGTTTTTAATAAATAAATAGACAAACAATTATACCAATCCATTGTGATATCAACTAATGATAGAAATATAACGTCTACCTTCCGCATTAGGGGCAATGTTACGGCAAATCTTGATAGTAAGGAGGGTTGTAAAGGTCTTTCTCGTCTTATGTTTGAACGCCTTCATCGTACGCCTTCATCGTTCAGCATTATATGAGTTTATTTTTTTAAGTTTTAATTCTTTGTCATGTACCGTTTGCGTTTAAAAATTGAACATTTTGTTAAAATAAGTGGGTAAAATGCACCTCTAAATATGGGGAAAAGACGACACGTTGTAATGAAGTCTCACTTAAGTAGATGCATATTGACTGTTCGTAACCATCTTTTCTTACCTGTGCTAGGTCCTCGGACTGTCTAAATATTGTTAGTATTCTTGTCCGTTTTCTTTACCTTAGTACATCAGTACATACGTATCCTTTTAAAACTGTTTAGAAAGCTTATTAAATGGGACTGACGCCATATAAGCCAATATGCAATACAAGGCCTGAAATATTTCTATCAACCAATCAATCAAACAATAAAAACTTGAATTGATCGATCACTTGTGTATTATCTTTTATATCCCTGTTTTATAGTTATGTTATTTAGTTATTGACGTATGACATTGTTGTTATTTTATTAACCGAACATCTATACTGAAAAAAAAACCCTGAAAGTTCATTCTTTTTATCTTCTAAAAACAAGGAGATGTGCGGAAATTGCTTATGACACAACTATCCCACCATTAACCACAGGACAATAATGTAAAAACAACTATAGTTAACCGCTGGATCTTCAACAACGGAAAACCCATACCGTATAGGTGTCAGACCACCAATTAAAAATCCCTATCTGTTCAACCAAATTTTGCAATTTTCACAGCTTTCTAAATATTTTACCTTAAGTTTAACTTCAAGGAAACCAGGTATATCCTGAATTGTACATGTGTCACCTTTCTACATGCCAATTTTCAACCAATGTTTAAAGTCTTGTAACAAATTTCTGATCTTGAAAAGACAGGTACTACCAAAATAACTCCCGGTTTTCTGGAAATCTTAAATTAGTGTACTATGTAGCGCATTAATCCTGAATTTTTAATGCAAACTCATAGACAAGTGAATCTTGGCTCAAAATGGTCTAAATATATTTCCCTTTCACCAAAAGTTTCATTTCTGCAAATTTGTGGGTTAGTTTAGGTAAACAATGACATCAAAAGCACTATTTTGTGTTAGAGTAGGACTACTTTTACATACGTTCTTAATTGGAGGGAGTAATTGGTGGTCTGACACCTATAGTTAGCTATAAAATGTCTCAGCGTGACAACATGTGGGTGTATGCATTTGTTTTATCAACTGGGGTCGGGGTTCGTCACGAGCTCATAGGCTGCACACTTATTGCAAGCACTTAATCCAGCTTTGGGTAATTATCTAAATACACATTGACCAACACATTTTACAGCGTGTGATTATTCGTATGTCTAGTCACTAGTATTGAATTAAAACCGCGTATTAAGCATGTTAAGCATCATCTGTGTTATTGAAAGACTATATATTTATATTACAATGTACATTGTATATTACTGAGATAAGCATTTTAGTAACACACAATTTGTCAGAGCTAGCTTAGGAATGAAGGATGCATCTAATATTATTCTTATTCGATTAGAATAATTCAATTCAGCTAATTTTTGTTTGGAAAGTATTTTGAAGACTTAATTTGTGTTTATCTTACATTATTCGTATACACGCAACCTAAATATAGCTAAACTATGTAATGGAAACCGATTTCTGGATATATAAAAGAATTATCATAAAGAAATTACTGTCATAAAAGTCAATATTCAAAGTAAGATATTACTGTCTGGTTCCAAATGGTAGTTTATTTTATTAGCATAAGGCATTATTTTCTAGAATGTCTGAACTTTTTATTATCGTAATAAATGTAAAGAAGAACGACTGCAACATATAATAGCAAAACTGTTAGGATATTGTTAAAATCAAAAATTTGCTAGAAGAAAAATAGCACATTATATATCACTTCCGCAAATAAACTTTTCTTGAAAACATATATCAGATTATCGCAAACAATATTCTTTTTTTTATAAGTACGCGTTTTTCCCAACAATTTAACAACCTAAGTCCTGACTAGGGTATAGAAATATAGTAATATTGACTTCTCAAATCCGACAATCGTAAAGCGGATCAACTGTTTGTTTGAACGAAACATATAAATGCATACATCTTCGCAACAAGAACGTCTGAAAATCAAGTTGAAATCGTGAAATATTTGCCACTGGACAAAGAAAACAACAATCATTCAACTATTGAATCGTTGCTTTTATGAATTGACTAAAGCACTTTTTTCATAGACTGCATACAATAGATTATGATATGATTAAATACTCAATACTGAAGATATAATACCAGAAAAATTGCAATAAAACATTTCACTCATAATTTTTATCGTTTTTGTGAATATTACTTTGTCAGAGTAGGCTTAGGCATACATTTTAAATAAACTGTGGCTTTTTCTTATTTCTTTTTATTCACACTTATAAAAAAAGGATAATATGAACTATTAATTATCTTGATAATTTGTTAGTACTTGGGCTATACGGATTTCCGTAAGTATTGAACTTGGTCGATTTCAATCATTTACACATGTATTACTATGTATTTGTAGACCAAGTTGCCAATGATTTATAAACATCAACAATTATCGATGTTACTAAACGTTCAAACAAGCCACAAACATGTTAGGTTTCTAAGGGAGCTACCATTTGATTTTTATCGGGGGGCTAGGATGAAATTTGAAAAAAATAGGCAGGACAGGAATTTTGAGTAAAAAAAAAGGCAGGATGAGACAGTTGCAAAAAAAAAAAAGTCAGGATGACAATTTAGGTAAAAAAAAGTCAGGATAAACTAAAAAAAAAAGGCAGGACCAAATAGAGTGAAAAATAAAAAGGCAGGACAGAGATTACAACTAAAATAAAAATGCAGGACAAAATTTTTCATCCTAGCCCCCCCCCCCCCCCCATAAAAATCAAATGGTAGCTCCCTAAGAATCCAAAAAAAAAAAAAGAGTCATCAACGAAGCGTTGGGTTTTGACATCATTACAACTTGCACGCAAATTAAGATTTTTTCTTCTTTTGCCTACGCAAATGGTTCACAAATTTATTTTCAAAATACTTACATTTATCACTGCTTTCGTAAATTGATTTCAAATCTCAAAAATTTAGAAAATTTTATAGAGAAAGAAAAGTGACGTCAAACTTTCTTATGCATTTACAGATAAGCTTATTTATAGAATCCAGAAAAGCGCTTCGGACGCATGAAATTGTTAAACGTGCTGTTTTCAATATCTTATAGAACTGAACGAATGGAATCTTTGTGCTACTAATAAGTTCAAATGGAAACTACTGAATAAGTGTCTTACAATTGACTTCCCAGAAAGTTTCAATTTTCTGGCTTCCTATTTCAACTGCCATTGGAATGTAAATTGAAAAGTGAGTCGAATAGTTATCAAAAGTAGTAGGATTATAATTTTATACGCCAGACGCGCGTTTCGTCTACATAAGACTCATTAGTGACGCTCAGATCAAAATAGTTAAAAAGCCAAACAAATACAAAGTTGAAGAGCATTGAGGACCCAAAATTCCAAAAAGCTGTGCCTAATACGGCTAAGGTAATCTACTCCTGGGGTAAGAAAATCCTTAGTTTTTCGAAAAATTCAAAGTTTTGTAAACAAAAAATTTATAAAAATGACCATATAATTGATATTCATGTCAACACCGAAGTGTTGACTACTGGGCTGGTGATACCCTCGGGGACGATACGTCCACCAGCAGTCGAAACCATACCTAATGAATATTTAAACTCGAAAACAAACAGCAAATTCCATGATAAAAGTAACAAAACTATCAAAAGACAAACAGTATTAGAAACGCAAGACTGAGCACAACAAACACATCTTATCCCATATACCCCGGAAGGGTTAACAAGTTCTACTAAATATGAATTAAAAAAACCATAGTCAATGAAATCTTTCGATTACTAACTCTGTTTGTACATGAAAATTCTAGAAGGTCAATGTTTTCAAGAAAGGGCGACGGGACCTGATCTTATTTTTCTTTTGTTCTTAAGGAGGTTCGCTACTCGGTTATCAAAATAACAAGCTTTTCATAACACTAGTATATATTGATAGGAGATTATTAAAGGAACCAAATGGGCAAATAAAAAATATAGGTCAATTTGCTTCTTTTCAAGATATTAGCTATTGAAATTTTGGCGGGATTGTGATTTTTCATAGTTTTATTATTGACAAGTTTAAGTGCTCAAAAACTATTAAAAAATAACAAGGATTTTATAAGACTTTTACAGATGGCTTATAATTATACATGTAAAAGATTTATAAAAAGAAAAATGGGGGTCAATGGGCAATTTTGTTTAAGGCATTTAAATGGATAAAACCAGATGATTTCGAAAATCTGACAAAAATCCCAAATCATAATAGGCGAACATCCTTAAGTAAAGGAGATAGTTAAAGTGTTAAAAGTGTTACCTGGTAAGCTATCGTGTCTCTAATAGATTTTTTTTTAAATTTTTATTGACGATTTTTCATTTTTTCTAATTTTCTTCTTTAAAAGTAGAAACAGTTGACGCTAGTACTTGGAAATTCTTGGTAGCTCTATTTTTTTTTCAAGAAACGGCAGTTGGAGGACCTGATTTTATTTATGTTTTGTTCTTTATAAGCGGAGGTTGTAAGCGTGTAATACTAAAAAAAAAGTGTCACCTGTTAGGCTACCATGTCTCTAATGGATTTTAATTTTTTAAATTTGTTTTCTTCATTTTTTTTTAAATGAAATACAAACAGTTGACGCGATGTATATATAAACTGATCTATGAGAAATTTCAGTGTTTCTGTACTTTAGTAGGTAGATAAAGACATCATAAAGACATCATGAGATTAAATTAATTTCAAACATTGAAATAGCGAAGGCAGATTATCACAGATCAGATAAAAACGTGTTATTAACCATTTAGGTATTATGGTTCATTACATTGTGAAATTAACGGGGTTGCGAATGTGCTATTTTTGTCAGAGTTCCAGTTATACTTCATACTACAAATTAGAAATAGTATGCAGGAATTAGCTGAAAAATTGTTTGCTCTAGCTTGCATTACTTGACCATATGCACCAAATTGTTGACTTCGCTGTTCTAATAATTGCTGGCCAACAAAATGACTTACATAAAATTTTGTAATCACATGAGCAACACGACGGGTGCCACATGTGGAGCAGGATCTGCTTACCCTTCCGGAACACCTGAGATCACCCCTAGTTTTTGGTGGGGTTCGTGTTGTTTATTCTTTGGTTTTCTATGTTGTGTCATGTTTACTATTGTTTTTCTGTTTGTCTTTTTCATTTTTAGCCATGGCGTTGTCAGTTTGTTTTAGATTTATGAGTTTGACTGTCCCTTTGGTATCTTTCGTCCCTCTTTTACAAACATGGCTCACATGACAAAGACTATAACAAGGATGTTCAATACCAACAAAATTGCTATTCATTGAAATGGTTCTTGCTTTGTAATCCGAAATGTTTTCTCTAAATTGATTTATGACTTTTGAACTCCGGTATACTACTGTTGCCTTTATTGTTGTTGTTGTATTTCTATCCAATAGGATAAGAACATACCTGAAATATATTTTGTCACTGAAATTATAGAAATCATGGTTTTGCCGGAAAAGAAGAAAGTAAGAGAAACATCATAAATGACCTACCAGTAAGAGAAGGGGAAAACCTCATGACAGAAAGAAACCTTCAAAATTATTCCACAGAAAGATTACGTTTGGGCAACATGAATTTCACTTGACGGCAGAGGGGTGAAATGTGCTACAAGAGTAATTTCTGTTTAACTGTATCTGCCTTGCGTTTTGTCAACACACTCTCCCTTCTGCTGTTGTTTAATTAAATAGAATAATGTATAATTTAAAAGTGTGTCGTTTTTCATTTGATACAACCCTTTATTAAGCACTTCTTAAAGGTACTAAAACACCTATGATGCTGGCGAAGTTCTTTTCATGATAATTATATCTTCATAAGGAAAGCTTTTCATTTGAACGGAAATGCTTTATAAATACTTTAAAAGAATCTATATGACCAAACGGGACCCTAACATTATATGTATACGATAAAGAACTATAACTGTATTATCCAATTAGAAGTGTGTTCAAACACCTGATAGAAGCCTTCTCGTTTCGTTGGTTTGCACTCTGAACATTATGTAGACAAAGAATCAACATTCAGATTTGTGTTTTTTTCTTTCTTCATACAATGTATTGTACTTATATGTTGTTTAAAGAAGATGAGTGTTCATATATAGCAGTTTTATAACGCGTGATTTCAATATCAATAGATATTGCATTCAGCAATTCGTATATTCCTTACAAAAAGATTTTTTTTTAACAACTTTTAACTGCAGTTTATTCCATAAAGTTTTTGAGTTTTCGTTTGTTATGAAGATTTTATGTTTATCCTGGTATCTTTGATAACTATTTACACCACTGGGCCGATGCCACTGCTGGTGGACGTTTCGTCCCCGAGGGTATCACCAGCCCAGTAGTCAACAATTCGGTGTTGACATGAATATCAATAATGTGGTCATTTTTATAAATTTCCTGTTTTACAAAATTTAGAATTTTAAAAAAAATAAGGATTTTCTGATCCCAGGCATAATACCTTAGACGTATTTGGCATAACTTTTTGGAATTTTGGATCCTCAATGCTCTTCAACTTTGTACTTGTTTGGCTTATAAATATTTTGATATGAGCGTCACTGATGAGTCTTATGTAGACGAAATGCGCGTCTGGCGTACTAAATTATAATCCTGGTACCTTTGATAACTATTTAGAGAACCTTTTTTTCGTTTAATAAACAGTGTTTAAAATGAGTGTTTGTGTTAATGGCCCCCTTACATACTCATTACCTTTCGTTATCCCACTAATTAATATATCATTGAATATCAATTTTAGGTTTGTCAAGGATTAAGCCTGAAATAGAAAAAACTATTAGTTATATGGTTTGCTACTGAAACCCCTAGGAATCCATAGAGGGTAAGTTAAACCCGTAGGATTTAGGCTGAAGACCTCACTTCTACCGATTTTACTAAACCTCTATGTATCCGTATACCAAATTTATCCAACAGGGGAGTTTTTTTGCTAAGTTATTTATACAAAAAAATAATCAATGAATTACAAGCACATCAATCGTTGACGTCACCATTAATAGTAAACGTGACATCATGAAACTCATATGAAATCTACTATCCCCATATAGATACAAAGATGGTCACTATTTGACAACGTTAACCACAACACTATGTAGGTTTTGTTTTGCATCCCTTAGAATGTACCCTTTCTTTCTCATTACGATATACATCTTCTAATCTTGATCAGAAAATTCTTATCCAATCTGAATCTCATTTTCTGTAATGATAACAAATAAGTCACTCTTCACTATCATTTTGCGGTACTATAACGTTTGAATGACCTTTTAACTTATAAAAAAAATCTACTTGTTATTAAGAAATAATCGGTGTCCAAATATGAACAGGGACGATATGTTGTAATGCTATGATATCTCACTAATCTATGGATGCATTTTGATTATTTGTAAACATCTTTTCTTATTTGAGACAGCATCTAAGACTTTTTCTCTGTCGTTAGTCTTCTCGTCTGCTTTCCTTTCATTAATAGTTTTTTTTTACATTTAAATGGGAGTGTGGCTATAACGAAAACAGCATGCAGTTCAGAGCATGCAAAATCCATCAACCAATCAATCATTCAATAAATCAATTCATCATTCGTGTACAAGTCATATCATGTCGATAATTTTTTTTATTTAAATGCAATTTGATCGGTATTTTCTACTTTTTTATTTGACTCATGGCATTGAAGTTATTGACATAAGATCTATACTGCAAAAGAAACAAATTGAAAATTCAATCTTCATACCTTCTAAGAATAAGGATATGTTGTATAACAGCTAAGTAGATAACTATCCAACTATAGACAAAAGGACGAGAATGTAAATAACCTTTTGTCACCCTGCAACCTTCATGAGTTATAGGTACATGTACTAAGGCTGTGGTGTAACAACAACTCGAACAAAATAATGGCCTGATTTATGATATAAGAAACAATGAACGAAATGTCAATATCGCAAACAGAAACTACTGATCTATTGACACGTGACATACACATACATAATATTGTTGGGTTAAGCTCAATCTCCTCAACATTTAACAGTGTTTATTTTCATCGTTTATATATTACGTTGTCGTGTCGGAGCCTATTATAGTTTTCTATGGGGTTTACGCTTGTGTTAACTTTTGAAGTCTCAAGTGACCTTTAGTTACTTACTTCTACGTCATTAAAGATCATCGTCTTATTCTGATATTTACAGGATAACATAACAACATAAAATCTGTTTGTTCAGCATATGGATCGAGTCATGAGCACTGATATGATGTTTTTATTTTTTTGGGGGGTATTGTTTTTTCAACTAGGATCAGGGTGTGTTTCTATGTAGTCAAAATAAATGAAAGTACTAGTGTTTGTGTGAGTGATATAAGTTGTGACTACATGAATATTAATACAGAAAAAAAATGTAACCAACACGTTATGAAATGCATGCGCCCGATCCGCTTTTCTGTATCAACTTTCATGGGGAACGCTGTTAAGAAAACGAATATTTCAAACCAAGGATGTATGCACACCGAAAATGTCGTAGAACTATAAACATATTACCTTAAAAACTAGCCACATTCATCTAAAGCCAACTTTGCCGCAGGAAGTTGAAACCTTATTTTCTGTTTAATTTCATTATTTATAAACGGGCACTCTTAGATAGATAGTTAAAAATAATGTCAGTACCAAAGTAAAAGAGTTCATTAGTTGGACATTAAACTTTAAAATACACACACACACACATAATATTACAGCATGTGCTTATTCGAAGGTCAGTCATCAGATTACTGTGTATTAACCATCATATGTTTTATGGAAAGACTATGCATTACATTGTATATTAGTTTACTGAGATCAACACTGTTGCAATATACAATACACTTATCCAGTTCGATTGATAAGAAATCAAATAAAGTGATGCAAATGATATTATTCGATTAATACACATGTATAATTAATTTTAGATCATTCATGTTAGAATATTATTTAAGAAGACTGAGATTGAATAAAAATTTGTGTTTTTCTTCATAATTTATATACACACAACAGTTAATATATCCAAACAGGGCAAAGGATAAAAAATTCTGGCACACATTTGTCGAGAAGACTATATCGCTGTTTATAATTGTCAAATAGTTTTTCAATAATTTTTTATAGGAGTGATTGCCTTTGAAGAAACACTATTTTTTCATAATTTTTTGTTAATTGTTACACAGAATTTTTTTTATCAGCATTGAAAGATCAATATACAACAGGATTTTGTTATGAATTCAATTATATTCCACACTGTTGGATAGTATCTATTATGGAGATGCTCATAAACCGAAATGACCGAAAAAAAATTACATGGTGTGTTTTTACCATTTTCGCAACTCAAGGCTTGACAAGTGGGGGCATATATATTTGGTAGCATTTAACTCTGGAATCCGGCAATTATGACCACTCTATGTTGACGTTAAAATACTTGCATTTACACGTTGAAGGGTCTTAATGTGGCATCTCATCAGATAAAGTACCTCCCTTTTCGAACATACTGCAAGTGACAATTGTTATTTCAACAAAGTTATACTATAAGAAACCTATGGGGTTTATTGGTAATTTGTCCTTGTATAATGCATATTCATCAAATATTTGCCACTGAATGTAAATAACAACAATCAGTCAATCAAGCATCAGCAAAATAATGTAATTATTGCTTACTGCACGTTTGTCCAATGACAACATACTATAGCATATGATATGATTTTTGTTAACATTCATTTTTTCTGAAAATCATCAGCATACTTTTTTTTTTTTTTTATCAAAATGTGTTTTTCACAAGTTCTTTAAAATCGTGCTTCGAAAATAAGAGTAAATATGAACTATTGATTATCTTGACAATTTGTTAGTATTTAGGCTGGGGTTTCCGAAGAAAAAACAAAGCAAACACATGTATTGTTTCAAAGATTCCATGCGAAAGAATCATCAACGACGCATTAAGTCTTGACATAATTACAACATGAGTGACTTTTTATATTTTGCGAAAAAAAATAGTTTAGAAAAATGTATCTATCAACATATCTGATACATTTTTGAATTGATTTAATTAGAAATACTAAAAGATCCTCAAATCATTAACAAAATACCAACATGTATCGCATCTTTTATTCCAAGTCTAAACAATTTAGTCAAATACTTAACAGAGAGAAAAGCTACCTTCTTTCTTATGGAAATAGAAATAAGCTAAATCTGTATAAAATGCAATCTTTGTGCTATTCGATATTCATGATTGTTGTTACAGTTAAATTAGAATTAAATGCGACTGTCATACAAAAGAGAGGTTTAGCAAGCTTTAAAACCAGTTTTAATCCACCATTTCTTGTCATAAAAATGCCTGTACCAAGTCGGGAAAATGACAGTTGTTTTCCATTCATTTGATGTGATTGAGCTTTTGATTTTGCCTTTTGTTAAGAGACTTCCCTTTTCGAATTTTCCTCTTGAATTCAGTATTTTGTGTTTTTACTTTTTTCCACATTGCAGTAAAAAGAGGCGAAAGGTATTATATGGTCATTCAAACGCATACGTCGGAAACCAACTGACTGTACACAGACTGTACAAACCAACTCCACATAAAAGTCAGGAGTGATCCCAGGTGCTCGAAAATAATAAGCATATCCTGTTCTACAGGTGGTACCCATAAGTAAGAAACAAGTCATGTGATCTGTTCGATATCAGTATATGTCTGTACATGTAAATTCTTAGCACCTCTTTGTTGCAAAAAGAGAGGGGTGGGGTTTGCTGATTTTATTTATCGTTTTTGTTCTTTATCAATGCAATCTGTAAAAGTGTTATATGTATTAACTAAAACAAAAGTTTCGCATTAGAAGCAATCATATCCTTTCTTCTCTAATGGATTATTATTGTTGACGTTATTTCGAACTTTTTTATAATTATCTTCCTTTTTATTAAAATAGACACAGTTGACACTATGCATACATTGATCTAAACAAAACGATCAGGGTAATTTCCGTGATTCTGCACTTTTAGTAGGTAGATAAAGACAGTCATTATCAAATCATGTGATTAAATTAGTTTCGAACATCAAAAAAGCGAAGGCGGCATATCGTATATCCGATAAAACACATCTTATCATATTACACTTCGGCGGAATGTTTTATTTTCTTGTAAAATTAGCGGGGTTACAAATGTGCTATTTTGGCTAGAGTTCCGATTGATACTTCCTTATTGTTAATTAGAGATAATATACATGAATTAGCTAGAACATATGGAGAGCTACATCTGCCTTTATCAGCCAATCCAATTATACCCCGCTCAGTTACACGTACTAGCAAATATTTATTTTCTCCTCCAACTGATATCTTTTGACCGGTACCAGTAAAACAGACTATTGACTTTGATATTCCCAATCATTTCCGGAGAACCAGTTCACTAACAAACATGTTACCCATTGTAATGATAAGAAAACGGTGATTTGATACCAGCACAATTTGTATTAATGAATTTTTCTTTCCAGTAGGATACGTTCTTCCTTTAAAGTCTATTGTTACTGAAATGATAAAAATCACGGGCCTGTGATTTATATGAGGACAGATAGACGGACAATCAAAGTGATCAACAAGTCAGAAGGCTTATAACTTTATGACAGAATAAACGTTCTGAACTATTTTGCAGAAGGCTTACATCGAATGCAACATAAATCCTACTTGAACTGAGGGTGAAGGTATGTGGTGCATTTGATACAACCCTATGAAGTTTTCCGAAAAATACATGAAAATTACACATATTATATTTGGTTCTCCGCTGAAAATCTAAACACTGAGCATTTGAGTGGAAGAGTAAGCAACACGAAATCCTAAAATTAATATAACACTTTGAACAGTTTCTGCGTCGGCAGCGCCCTCTATTTTTACCTCATCAAGACTGAAATCTCAATATCATTATTTGTTTTACTTAAAATCTTAATCTTTATCAAGAGCATTATTTTGATTGGTTGGTTATCACATTTTCTGAAGTTTGAATATATCATTTGTTTTACTATGAATCCACAATCGGAAAAATAATTATATATATCATCCAGAACATTTATATAAGGTGGAGAAACAGTAAATTCAGAAGAAAAAGGAGGACCAAAAGGTTTTGATTTTTGTGGTTGAATAAAGTATACGTTTATTCTAAAATATGTTTTGCCTTTTCAATCTTTGATGTTTGATATGTCTGTCGGATAGCTTTACATTTAGACAATTGCAAATATATATTTAACTGTAAATGTTTTTAAGTGCAAGTAAACAAATGCCCCAAAACCGAAGATTTGGTTTATACCACGCTTCAGAACGTGTAAAACGCAACACAATTGAAAAGAGCACCCGTTCAATTGGCAATTAATTATTCGGTATGTTGCTTCTGTTTATTATTCAACTGATTGTTAATTAGAAGCAATAAAAACCATAACACACCCTTATTATACAGAACGTGTAAATATCACGAGTTCAGGTAGAAACCAACAACTTGGAAGCGAAGACTGTCGGAGCCATGTTAACTGTTAACGGAACTGTCAAATTCAAGTTTAAAAAAAAAACTCTCAACCTAATAGCTCATCAGTATATTCAAATACATTATAAATGACATATTACAAAAAACATTAACAATAGATTTACGTACCAAAATTTAAAATGAGAAGTTTTATGATTACAAAATATCTTTTTAATAAACTGCATGCAGCTCAGCCTGTTTCTTTTTTGTCACAGCCATGCATGGTTAATAGATAGATGTTTGGTGTTCTTTCAAAGGATTTAAAGGTCATACCTACGTACACGTTCAACGCCCTTCGATTTGTGGACCCCTTGGCAACTTTTTATTTGCCTTTGTGTGTCGTTTAATTTCTGTATCATTGACATTTCACGTTTATTCAACCTCTACTTTTGTTCATCATTAAAAATAAGGTATAAAATATAGTGAACATAACCTTCTAATGAATCAGCCAATATTGAAATACGTTCCCTTTAAACGTAACTAAGTTGTGTGGGATCGAGGAGGGTGAGGGATAACATTTTTAATCACTTAATAGGAAATATTTTGTACATTTCATTAACAATACCTGATTCTTTATAAGGAACAATCCGGTAAACACGCCACTCACAAGCACCTCTATTCAAAAGATGTTGCATTGACTGAGCATTAGTCAATGTTACCAACTAGCTAATATATTTTATCAAGGGAACTCTTCATCTGGCAAAATCTTGAACTTGCTGTACCAACACAGATGATCAAGAAGATGTAAACGTTTTCTCTAATGCGATTACCTTACATTGTTTTCAATGTCAAAAAGAAATCATTTCATGGATTTTGATATGTGTTTTACCAATCAATTTGTGTTTTTTTTTCTTATTTAAAATAATAATAAAAACTAGTTTCATAATGTTGTTTTTTATCGTTCTTTTATTCAATTTAATATACACAAAAAAAGTAAATGAAATGAAATTCTTCAGTTGCAAATTAAGTTACGATATAAGATTGGATCGTCGCGGGTGGTTAGTTGAACTCTTAGTAATGAAATTACAAGTGAATGCAAAAAATATAGACTGTTTTTTCGTTGATAGTATAAATGATCCAAGCATGTTTGTTGATAGATTAATCTGTCAGGAACATGCTGTGGTTGCAACAAGGTGTGAACATTGATGCACCGCTGATTAATGAGGGAAATTACTGTTTACATAGGCATTTGTGTAATTAGTTCTAAATCTAGTCTAATCTAAACTGCAAACTTTATCATTTACTTTACAGATATATTGATTTAAATGCAATGAAAGATGCGATAGCAGTGATAGAGAAATCTATGTTTTACTCTTTTCTTTCATCCTCAGTAATTTCCAAATCGTTTTGTTACCACCCCACCAAACTAACTTGAGATTAGATTCTCTTTTTAACTGCTTGAAATAAAAATATACATATTTCAACCTCTATTAGCAGACGTCATGGAAGATTCACATTGAGATACCATTATTAGCCAATTTTATTTTGTATTATAGAACTCAGGAGTAACTTTTAGCAAGTTATATAGGTAACGACTTCTCACGTAAGATAGAAGAACGAAGGATATTCACTATAAAACTACAAATCGTATGAATTGACTGTTGCACAAAATTCAATAATGAAATATCAGCTTGTACACATTTTGCCCTTTCAGAATCTAAAATAAACTACTAGTATCATATTTTATTGTTGGTACCAAATATGAAAATAACTTCATGTCGTTTGTTGAACTTCCGTTTTTGGAGACGCTTTGCCAAAATTGGCATATCTTTTTTTTTTAAATGTATGATTTTCAATGATCTTCAACTTCGTTATAAATTTGAACTGTTTATGTGCTAGTGCCACTGATATGTCTGGTGTAAACTAAACTTGCGTCTGATTATTTATATTCTTGATAATCTAGGGAACAAAAAAAATTGAAATCCTGGTATACATTTTTAAACAAAGTAAACACTTTGTATTGTTTCGAAAATATTACCAGTAATATTTGATATTCGACAGATTAATTAATTGAGACTGTCGTGATGTTCCCAAATGTTTGCACTCACCTTAGAATGACTACTTTCAATACGTTCAAGTATTTCAAATGAGGTCTCAAATTGTTAATTATCAGACACGGCACATAATTTAGATGAACCGTTCCACAATAACTATTGTCAACGTTTCATTTTGTAACTAGTTTTTTATTTCAACTTATCAATACACATTTTATATGAAAAGAGTTTTTCTGTGTAAACTATAGAGTGCATTCTATCAGATGACCCCAATAATTTCAACATCGTATGACGACATGGTTCTAAATCAACAGGTTAAGTACTTAAGGACTTTCATCACTGTGAGCATTATCTTTGATAAATGTAACAAACCGTGAATGAACAACAAATATAGTATACAGCAACAATAGACAACCACTGAATTACATGCTCCTGACTTGGGACATGCTCATACAGCATGCCTGTTTATCAATAGGAGAGTTCCGGAATAGTCGTTGTTTCAACATTAGTCAATGGTTATCGTTGATTATTATACCTTACATATGTTACAAACAATTTTATTGGGCAATACGCTATCACGTGACATGGAATAATTCACTTAATTTTCATTCAAATGCAAGGAAGGACGAATAACCCTAAAAATTTACACCAGCGGTGCCCTGTTATTCACTGCAGAATAACCTTTTTTGTTTCTTGATTTGCACCCATGAAAATGACGTCACAGACGTAAATAAACAAGATGGCAACGTTCAAGTTAGAGGAAGCCCATTGATCAAGAGAAGAATAAGGCTTTGGACGTGCATCTTGTGCCGATGATATATCTAATAAACGGTTCTTTTCAGGGCCATCAATATCTTACAAAAAGAATATACCTGTGTTGTACATACGAGAATTGTAAGATACAAATGACGTATTTATGAACGTCAACTTGTGTTTGTTACTGACTTAAGTAAGGGCAAGTACTTTTATAATGATTCAAATACCCTTCCACTGTTAGTTCGGTATAATAAAACAATTGTGGCCCATTGGGTCGGTGATTATCCAAAATTGTCAACCCGAGTAAGAGTTATTCCCCTCGGGCTAAAGCTCTCATGGAATATAACCTGACTCGGGTTGACAATTTTGGATAATCAACTCCTCAGTGGGCCATAATTGTATATTGTTGTCTATTTGTCTTTTTTGTTTTTCGTTTATTGTTGATGAATAACAAGTTGTAGGTTTTCTCGTTTGAACTATTGCACAATTGGCATGTAGAAAACCTTTTGGCTGCCTATAGTATTGTTTTTGCTCAATGTTGAAGACCATAGGGTGAGTTATTGTTGCTTCAATCCGCGACAAAGTTTTTGTACTCTGGTGGATATATAATTGTTATGTAGCACATATCTTTATTTGTACACTCAATGTCGATTTTTTTTATAAAGCCTTTGTGACTTGTATCTTGATATATTGTATAAACATTTCTTTGTTGTTGAATGTCGTAAACTGTTTAGCTCTATATTTTCATTGGGATTTGTTCTGTGTCGTTTAGAGGATTTCTTGTTAACGTATACCAACATCTTCTTTTATTTAGGAATGTTGGAGATATAAAAAAATTACAAAAGTGTCAGAAAGAAAGTATTTTAATGAATTCAATCTGTTCAATACCCATCCATTGTAATAAGGCAACACTGTAAAAAAAAAATCTTTAAAAAATGTGTGTTGTATGGCTTTTAAAACATTTTTCATGGAGAACGAGCAAATTGGTTTTAAAAACAAATCTTTTCATCCGATAAGCATGCGCAAATATCATGCCGAAATCAAGAGCATGCAGAGATTCTCAAGTGAAACCTAACAACAGCTTAGTCTTTGCAAGTCTGCTGAGAATGATATGAAGACTAATTGATCACTATCCTAATGCGAACCATCTTTATTATATAAAAAGTCGTTCATCGCAGTTTCAATTATCCTCATGTTACATTTCTGTAAATTAGGTTATGTTAAATCTTATGAATGAGAAATCATAATTGAAATAAAATGATGGGAAATGATCTGAACAGTGAAATCAACTTGTATACATTATTGTCCAATCAATTTGGTTTGGCATATATCAACATGCTGATAGAGAATAAACTCTTGTTGGCTGCTTGGCAACTACCAATTTGAGGTTGAATAGATATAATGTCATAAATGCAAGTGAATAGTTGATAATGACTTGAACAATAATATTACTGCATGAGAACAAATGTAGTACAAAAAGGTTATCGATAATGAAATGTGATTGTCTCAAATCTAAAAATGGCAATGGAAATTAAAATCAAAAAGATCAAAATTGCAATTACAAAACTTGTAAACTTAAATGCAAAGCATGCATTTAAATAAAGGCAACAGTAGTTAACCGCTGTTCAATAGTCATAATTTGATTAAGGGGAAAACAAATCTGAGTCACAATCCAAAACAGAGGGAAATACATATACTATTATAAGAGGAAAACAATGTAATAATAGAAATACTGAACTGCTACAAAAAGCAAACACATAAACACATAGAAACGGACTACATGATAACAGCTGCCATGTTCCTGACTTTGGACAGGATATCAAAGAACATGGGTTGAACATCTCCGATAATAAAACAGTTGGTTGCTTACGATTCGGAAACCTCGTTTTTATCGCAAAATCCAGTGACTGTTTAATTGTGCCCTTTCTTTTCAATTGTTCTAGTAACTGATACTTTTGAAAAGTAGTATAATACAGTCATGTGCTTAAAAGCGAACTGACTGTGTTTTTTTTCTCAAATATGGCAATCTGCATAATCCAACGGCTTTTTTTTTAACTTTAAGATCTTTAAATTAAAATGAGAGGAGCAGAAGGTTTCGAATATGAAAATAATCATTTATCAATTGCTTATGTCCGAATTGGTATTCTTTTTCACGGAACCCCTGGAGACCAAAACATTTCAAAGCCAAATTTGTGTAAGTATTGAAACACTCGAAGATCTGTGTACCAAATGGACCAATACACGTTGTTGAATATGACTAAAAAGGACCTACAAATACTTATGAATATGGCATAAAGTGACCAATCGAAATTTTAAAATAAGACCAAGTAATTGGCTGTACACATTGTTAAATTAGACCAAAAAGGGGTCAATAAACATTATTAAATATTGCGAAAAGTGTCTTATAAACACTTTAAAATAAGACATATAGACCTAGTTGCATATGTTCCAAAGGGTCTTGCAGACATTAGTTGTAATTTAAATTGAATCAGCGCGGAAAGCTCTATACAGACACATATGTAAATATCAACAATATGAGATAAATACTTTGAAAAAGAATTACCGTAATATTAAAGTGAACAACTACTGGTACAAATTATTCTTGGCAATTTTTCTTTTGACAGAAAAAGACATACTTTTCGGTAGTGTTTATGAACAAATTTACAATGAAAAATCTACTGCGTGAAAACTATGCGGCTTTTCCTGACAGCAAAACAGAAAAGTGCTGTTAAACATTTGACATCATTACCTTTTTTATTATACGTAGTTTTATAAAGTCTGATTTCAGTGTCAAGTATGTTTCTTTGGTTACATCTTCTGACATCAGACTCGGCCTTCTCTTGAACTGAATTTTAATGTGCGTATTGTTATGCGTTTACTTTTCTTCATTGGCTAGAGGTATAGGGGGAGGGTTGAGATCTCATAAACATGTTTAACCCCGCCGTATTTTTGCGCCTGTCCCAAGTCAGGAGCCTCTGGCCTTTGTTAGTCTTGTATTATTTTCAATTTTAGTTTCTTGCGTACAATTTGGAGTTTAGTATGGCGTTCATTATCACTGAACTAGTATATATTTGTTTAGGGGCCAGCTGAAGGACGCCTCCGGGTGCGGGAATTTCTCGCTTCATTGAAGACCTGTTGGTGACCTTCTGCTGTTGTCTTTTCTATGGTCTGGTTGTTGTCTCTTTGACATATTCCCCATTTCCATTATCAATTTTATTTTTTACAGAGTTTGTCTTTAGTGCCGTGCGAAGACGGTAGAGTGACTCCCCGTGCTTCAGGTTTACGCTCTTATCATATACTAGATTATGGAGTGTGTGTCCGTTCGAGAACTTTTCTAGTTCATTACTTTAGGAATATTTATCAAAAAGTAGTATTTCAATATTCAGCCCCATTCTACTATTTAGTCAGCCGTCAGTCGCTACCCTGATATACCTTATTTTTTTCGGGTACTTAATATGGATAGCGTTTGACATCTTTAGCCGAACAGATTGATCATTTTTACATAACTTAATTTATTGTATGCTGGTTCATATTCTGGACGCCAGTCTTTGCTCCTTTCTAGTATAATTCACAAACAAACCAAAAATATGAAGCTTAGAAATGGAAAAATATTAAATACTAAACTCGTTCAACGGGTATCTACACGTCTCAATCTTCAAAATCGGTTATCTAAAAATACTACCATCGCTAACATTTTTAACAATAAAAATCGTGGTTACCCTTCTATCGATAAGTGTCATGCCAAAAAATGACTTACATGTCCCCGTCTTTCCACAAAAAATACGGTAAGGTCCACGTTGAATTAGACTATTTACAGGATTTGTGATCACATAAGCAACACGACGGGTGCCACATGTGGGGCAGGATCTGCTTACCCTTCCTGAGCACCTGAGATCACCTCTAGATTTTGGTAGGGTTCGTTTTGTTTATTATTTAGTTTTCTATGTTGTGTCATGTGTACTATTGTTTGTCTGTTTGTCTTTTTCATTTTTAGCCATGGCGTTGTCAGTTTATTTTTGATTTATGAGTTCGACTGTCCCTTTGGTATCTTTCGTCCCTCTTTTAATGGTCTCACATTTTCTTTAAAATTTGAAACTGATTTAACTTGAAAAACAAACAGTATTATGTATTTACTCACAAGAAACAAACATGGATGTGGTGTAGGTGAAACAGGACGATACTCAAGACGCACTCAAGAACATCTGTATCGTTTTAAAAGACCCAATAAATTCAAAAGTATCATTTATCAACACCTTAAGAAGCACAATCATCCTATTAAATGTTTAGCAGTTCAACCTTTAGAAGTACTAAATAAGCAGCCTGGTGAATCTCATTCAAAGTTTGTACGATCACGGAAAATAATTGAATTAAATTGGATTATAACATTTTGGATATAGTTTCTAAACTGTTCGTAAAAACCGTTCTCACGGTCGTAGAAAAAAACGCAATCAAGGAAAATTTCGGACCAATCATACCAATATTTCGGACCTAATTTCTATTTCAAAAAACAACGGCAGACATTATCTGTTAAAAAAGCTATGTTCATTACCGGTTAATAAGTTAAATAAAATTTTGGAGGATTGCAACACAATTTCATATAGCAGTTCTAAGTATGAAATTGTTCAAATTATTATAGCATATTGTTATTCTAAACTGTTTCCCAAAATTGATCGCCCTGAAGATCATAAAAACATTTGATTAAAACAAAGTATGTCAATAAAGGTTTTGATTTTGTAAATATTGCCGGTATTTTTAACGATCATTCTGTTAAAGAACAAATTCCTGGATATTTTGATAGTACTGAGCTCCCTCTTATTTGTTATATTTACAAGAAATCTACCCGGAAATTTGTGTTTGATTATAGCCAATTGTGTAAAGATGTTAATATCAGTGAAAATACACCTACTTCATGTAATTGTAGTAATTCCGAATACATTTATGGACCCATTTCCCATGTTATAACAGGAGAAACTAACATCGTTAAAGACCGAGAGTTAAAATCATTCCTCAGTAAAGGACCTAAATATCGTCCCCCGTCAATTATTAATTGGAATGAGTGTCGTAATATCATCCACGACTCACTCCGTACTTACTGTTTGAAATGGATAAAACGGGAAAAAGCTGACAAAAAATCTTTGGACTCTTTTTTCAATTGGACTCTTTTTTTAATTCAGTAATGAACATAGTTGATATACGTATTCAACATTTTAAAGAACATTTTAATATATTAACAATAACCACAATAGACCTATTTCTCGTATCAAACATAAACTAAAAGAACTAGCAAAGGAATTTGTTTTTGTACCGGCCGATAAAGCTGCTAATAATATTATTATTGTTTGACGTAAATATCACATTGAGGTTCTGAAAAAAGACATCACTAATTCACCAACATTCCAACTGACTCCATTTTCAGAAAATGACATCTGCAACAAACAAAAACTTTTAGCTACCGCTTTACTAACAGAACCAAATACAAATATAAATCAATTGCTTTAAAAAAGCAATTGTAGGGGGTCTTTCCCCCTGTAAAATTAATTGAATTGGGGGGTGTTTGTTTGTTTGTTTGTTTGTTTGTTTCTGTATGGGGTCTATATTATTGTTACCGGAGAAGTTTCATGTTTAGTTTGGAAAGTTTTTCTTTTATTTTAGGTACAGCGCGCGCGCCACATCACGTGACACGGGTTTATAATAACGAAAACATAGTCTTTTTATTTCTTTTTAGGTGGGGACGTTAAACAGACAACATCTATAGAGATGGAATGTACAAAAATGTAATTTCTTTTGTCATTGTAGGAAATTGACATTTTGATGACAGTTCACAAGTAGTGCATGTTTTGGATTTAATTGATCCGGTGTAACTTTAAAACACATTTATTGATTATTTTCTGATAATGTACATTTTTCAGCACCTGTTTGTAACACAGATTAGTATTTCAAACTCGGAGCGGACATTTTATTGTAGGTTTTTACTGAGATTTACGGACCTAGCAAGCTATTTTTACGGCATTGCCATTTCTTTTCTCTAGGAAAAGCTTTGAGAGATATCTGCACCAAGTTTTTTTATAAACGTTTAGTACATGTATGCCCTGCTGACTGCAAATTTTGAGGTCGATTGTACTTGTAGTTTCAGAGAACATGTGGATTTTTTTTTCAGAAGTGACGTAAGAACAATATTAAATTTCAATTTTTCTTGAATAATTGAGAGTTTGTTCCTTCAATAAACTGTCATGATTAAACAGTCATACAGATTGATTGATTGATTGATTGATTGATTGATTGATTGATAAGTTGGTTAGTTGGTTGGTTGGTTGGTTGATTGGTTGGTTGGTTAAACACGTTGGATAGGGTCAATTGAAACACGGAAAAAGAAACAAAGAAGATCTTGGACCCTATATTAAACACATGAGACGGAAACATGATTGATTGATCATGATCATGATTGATTGATTGATTGATTGATTGATTAATTGATTAGTTGGTTGGTTGGTTGGTTAAACACGTTGGATAGGGTCAATTGAAACACGGAAAAAGAAACAAAGAAGATCTTGGACCCTATATTAAACACATGAGACGGAAACATGATTGATTGATCATGATCATGATTGATTGATTGATTGATTGATTGATTGATTGATTAATTGATTAGTTGGTTGGTTGGTTGGTTGGTTGGTTAAACACGTTGGATAGGGTCAATTGAAACACGGAAAAAGAAACAAAGAAGATCTTGGACCCTATATTAAACACATGAGACGGAAACATGATTGATTGATCATGATTGATTGATTGATTGATTGATTGATTGATTGATTGATTGATTGATTGATTGATTGATTGATTGATTGATTGATTGATTAGTTGGTTGGTTGGTTGGTTGGTTGGTTGGTTGGTTGGTTAAACACATTGGATAGGGTCAATTGAAACACGGAAAAAGACACAAAGAAGATCTTGGACCCTATATTAAACACATGAGACGGAAACATGATTGGTTGATCATGATCATGATTGATTGATTGATTGATTGATTGGTTGGTTGGTTGGTTGGTTGAACCCTATAAGAAACACATGAGACGGAAACATGATTGATTGATTGATCATGATCATTATTGGTTGATTGATCATGATCATGATTGATTGATTGATTGATTGATTGATTGGTTGGTTGGTTGGTTGGTTGGTTGAAATTCAAACACACATAAAACTGTTTAAATAGTGCCAAAACCACATAATTTGATGACCTTGACCTTTGACCTTGTAACCTTCGTCAAGGTCATTGCTCCACAAGGTCATTGCAAAAGACCCTATGGGTCAAGGACCTTTTGTTTAAGAGTTTTGCCTAAAAATGGCCTTTTAAAAACCATCGATGGGAGTTATGTCCCTTACATGATGGTAAAATCAATATAGTCATAATGTAAAAAAAGTTGCCCCTTGAAGTACCAAGCATTTTTCACTGCTTAATTTTTTTGTATCTATAACCGTTCAAGAGTTATAGGGAAATCAAAGACATATGAAAATCTAAAATATGACCTTGACCTTTGACCTTGACCTAATTTTCTAAGTTAGGAATCAGGGGACTCAAATAAAAACATTCCAGGGTTATATGGTTAACGGTTTATGAGTTAAAAAAACATACCGACAAATTTATTCCGAAAAGATAGATAACTCCTATAAAATTTCTTCGAATCGCTTCGATCCAAATACGCCAAAAATTACTGAGGATGTAACGAACAATTTTGTAAAATAAATTTGTCATAATCTTTAACGGTTGCGAAGGAGATGCCATAACAAGGAAAACAGTGTTTGGGGAGATAACTCCTACAAAGAAAAGTATTCGTTTACGCAGGGTAAATTTCAAAAGCGCATAAACTGTTCGATATCATATACAAAATATCTAAGCGACATATTGCGAAACAAATGTTTATCGCAAGAACTAAATTAGGCGGAAGAAAAAAAAAATAATCAGAAGAAAAACAATAGGTCTTTCCACAGAAAAGTGGAAAGACCTAATTAAAGTCACAACTATGTATTGGCTTCCGAAGCTACAAAAACACCTTACAAATATAGATTAATTTCGTCTTCAAGCAATTGTTCCACTACAAAATTGTCTATTCTTCTTACCAGTACACTTGGTACAATCAAAAACCTGATAATAAATTGTTCAAATAAGGCCTTCGAAAATAGTGGAATTTATTACTTTTGGAGTGTCAAGAACTCGTTGGAAGTAAATTGCATGCTTATATTTTTGATTTTGAATCTGTTCAAAGTTTTGATTTTCTACCCTATATACCATATTGCCTCACATTCTCATTAAGAACAAATTCACACACCTAATTAAATGGGCATTAAAAAAGACAGAATGTGAATATATATGTTCAAACTCTTTTAGGTCATTTTTTAGTAGCAATAAACAAAAAAACTTTGTCAATTGGACATGCTTTGATACTATATCTGCCCTTGAATTTTTACTAGATAATATTTTTGTTCGCTTTGGAGATGCCGTATATCGTCAGGTTATCGGAATTCCAATGGGGACTAACAGTGCACCATATTGCGGACCTGTTTTTGTATTGCTATTAGTTACAATTTATGACAAAAATCAGCAAAGACCCATCTAAACAACATCTGATAAACAAATCTAATAATACTTTTAGATATTTGGATGATATTTTGGCTCTCAATAATGACGACTTCAGTATGTATACTAAAGAAATTTATTCTGTTGAACTTACTTTAAATAAAGCTAATACTAACAATGACCACTGCCCTTTCCTCGATCATGATATCTATATCACTAACGGAAAGATTAATACTATAATTTATGATAAAAGAGATGATTTTTCATTTCCTATCGTTAATTATCCATTTTTAGATGGTGACGTTCCCTTGTCACCATCTTACGGTGTTTATATATCTCAACTTGTACGATTCGCTCGTGTATGTAACAAGGTTTTAGATTTCAACGAGAGAAATTTATGTATTACTGAAAAATAATTACACGAGGGTTTTCGATATCACAAACTAGTCAACATTTTTTTTATGGAAATATTCTTTATAAAGCACAAAAATGTCAGTATCAACCTCAGAAACTAACAAAACCTTTAAATAGACCAATTTAGAAGTGATATAGTTACGATACTGTTGTCAGAATCTCGAATCACCAAAGATTAAAATGCCAATATAAAGTACGAAAGAGTATTAAGAACCAAAAATCCGAAATGGTTTGCCTAATCCATATATATAAACCCATCGTCTAAATAGACAATTTATGACTAAACACTTATTATAATGAATGAAACTTCCTTCCGATTTTCTTATTAAGCGACCTCTCGATTTTATTCATATTCTGTTTTATAATTTTAAAAATGCATATCGTGCTGTTATCGTATGATCCACGTCATGTACGTTTAAGGCCTAACCAAAAGTACCACAATCCTATGATATACAACATTAAAATCGATTGTGTTTAGGTCTAAACAGCTTCAAGTGTTAATGTTTTCCTTTGATGTTACCAACTGTTTGTAATACCAGTTTTAACAGCAGAGGATGTCGATGTATACAGATGTGTTAACCAACATTTGATAGCTGATTTCGCAATTTAATTAATAACTTAATTGAGAAACCGATTTAAAACGTTTCTTTCAGCTATACTTCTTACGAATAATTTTGACTTAACTTCTTGTTAATATAAACATAAATGATGTGTTGATGTAATAAACAAAAATATGATCGCAAATTCGAAGTGTATGATGCACATTTTTCTGCTTGTTTCAACACATAAATTTAGTATCTTGCAGACATTATTTACAATTTAAACTATACAGCCATATATGTATATGTTTAAAACTTTTATGACTTTAGCTTTTTAATAAATATATTTGGCTAATAGTCAAGTGACTGATGCATCATATCTTTTTTTCCATTATATTGATAACAACTTATTTTGTAAAGCCGTATTAAGGACACGATAATGATAAAAGTATACTGGAATCAAATATGACGATTCTTTGGAATAGTGCAAACTTTGTTTTCGATCACATAATACGACGGATTATATTTACCTCCAAATTCCGATAAGAACGAGAGTAGTAAATGTATTTTCGAAACGTTCTCAGTCTTTAATGGCTGTATAACTTCACATAAAAACTACTCGAAGAACAGCCTTTATATAAAATTTGTACATTCGATTCGATTTTCTGGATTTACCTTCATCTAGAACAATTAAATCATTTTAAAACCAAGAATGTTTTAGTGCCGAAACAACCGAAAAGCTATATTCAAAATGGACCTAAAACCTATGGTATTACTAGAGTTATTTCACTTGACTGGGCGGGGTTTAAGAAGTTCGCTAATTTAAGACCAGTCCATCTATAGACAGGAGTTTTTGGAAAAAGTCATCAATGAGGTGTCCAGTTATTCGTACCATATCATACACTCAGTTCTTTTGTATATGCGTTTGGTGACACTGATTAGTGATTAGAATTCAATGAGTATTATAACAGAAATCATCCTTATCACTCACATCTTCAAATAGATTGTCATTATGCAAATTAAATATAAGCTCCGCCCGATCAGTTGAAATAACATTGGTAATACATATGCCGCCTAGAAAGGACTTAAAAACACTGCATCGTCATGTGAACAGCGGGGACAGTATTACTTCGGGAAATATTTGAATTATCATTCAAGCAAACAAAAATATTAAATTTAGACAGAAACGACCGTCATATCAAGTTAGATAGGTCCAAGGAAATTGAAATGTATCCTTTTTTGACGGGAATATGCATTCTTCTCGAAATTAACTTTGAAACAAATTGATATGAAAAATTTCATTGCTTGAAATGATTTATGATTCAATTTTACTCCAAAACGAAAATGATCGGAGGCAGTTATCATTTTTGATCATTCAAAGTTTATGCAGGTTTATTTCTGTTTTCTAGATTTCAAGTATTGTCTGAAGCTTTGTAAACGTATAATATTACTATTATCATACAACTAAGCACTCAAATGGTCCTCTTTAATTTGATTTACCCATACGACAAAACGCTTCAATTTTAATCAATTTCATTTACACTTCGTTTACCATTCAAGACTTCTCCATAATATTCTGTTATGTTAAATGTTGTTAGTAATAACTGAAAAATATATGAAATAAATCGGTCAAAACTATCCTATTAATGACAAAGTACCTATATTGCACTGTGTACTCAATTTGTACTTAGTATGTTAAAAAAAAACAGTGAAAATCTTGTAGGCTTTCTTAGATACTAAATCATTGGTATTTTTGAACTGCCATTATGTTCGTGTTTCAACATGGCTGAATATATAAACACAATTGTTACATTATATGTCAATATATAGAGTACTCAGTCAGAAAAGGTTACATGCACGAAAACATCACGAAGCAGCGTCCACAAAAAGATGTCACAGGAAGAATGAATTATTGCTAAGTTTTTCTAAAAATGTGGAGATTTAAAAAAGAGCAGTTGCCTGTTACAAAGGTGGAGTTAAGCATAGAGGCAATTCATTACAGAATCGTTGTTTGAGTAAAGACCAGTGGCAAACATTTCTGTGCAAGTCAAGTCGATTCGGAAAGACCTTAATTTTCAAATGAATTATGTGTTCGGCAATGATGCTGATTTAAGTCTTTATAAGGGCTTAATAAAACTACGTTAAGTTAAAAAATATATATATATATATCAAATATAGACAAATATTTCTGTAAAGAACTTTATTAATAATTGTTATAAATATCAATTTTATTCAAAAATTGTTTCTTCCGTAAATATACACGGTGAAACTTATGTTTTAAATACCTAGTTTTGTGTACACGTAATCTACACAAGGCCTACATCGAGTATCGACTGCATGTAGACAAAACATGATTTACACTACATGTAAACATTGAATTTTATCAATGGGAACGTAATTTTGTTAAGTTTACGTGTGAGTTACACTTACACAACACCGAGTTTAGGTCAATGTGAACACGGCCTAATTTGGTAGTTCCCATTAGTAAAAAGGGAATGGGATTGTGGTTACGACATTGTAGTTATGACATAAGTGAACCCTCCAGTAGCGCTGGCAATTACCTTTACGTGGCTGTTTGAAATTAAATGCATATTGTGCAGTGATCACAACATCCAAATCAATTTTTAAAGATTGATGACGGGGGGGGGGGGGGGGGGGGGGGGGGGGACTATTATTTTTAATATAAAACATTGCGTTCAAAAGTTAAATCACAAAAATACTGAGCTCCGATGTAAATTCAAAAAAGAAAGTCCTTAATCAACTGGCAAAATCAAAAGCTGAAACACATTAAACGAATGGATAGCAACTGTCATACTCCTAACTTGGTACACACAGTTTATTGTGCAGAAAATTGTGGATTTCACCTGACCTTATAGCTACCTAAACCTCCCACATGCATGACAATCTAATTTAATTTTGGTTTGATGACGATTGCCCTGTAGGGTATTGCACAATATTATCATATAATATAAACATTATTAAATTTAATTTTCATGTTTACAAATACATTTTATAGTGTATAGAAAGAATATTGCTCGTATTAAAGTCGCATCTAATTCCATTATATTGACAACATTGTGTGAGACATAATAGGTAAACATGTCCAAAATAGAGGTACAGCAGTCAAAATTGCTGTTTAATCTTGATCAATGTAAAAACAAACAAATATGTAAAAAAGGAAGCACAAAAAGGCATAAAAGATAACATTTTTGTTCGCTTTGGGGATTACGTATATCGTCAGATTATCGGAATTCCAATGGAGACTAACTGTGCACCACTTATTGCGGACCTGTTTTTGTATTGCTATGAGTTACAATTTATTACAAAAATAAGCAAAGACCCATCTAAACAACATCTGATAAACAAATTTAATAATACTTTTAGATATTTGGATGATATTTTGGCTCTCAATAATTACGACTTCAGTATGTATATTAAAGAAATCTATCCTGTTGAACTTACTTTAAATAAAGCTAATACTAACAATGACCACTGCCCTTTCCTCGATCTTGATATCTATATCCCTAACGGAAAGCTGAATACTAAAATTTATGATAAATGAGATGATTTTTCATTTCCTATCGTTAATTATCCAATTTTAGATAATGACGTTCCCTTATCACCATCTTACGGTGTTTGTATATCTCAACTTGTACGATTCGCTCGTGTATGTAACAATGTTTTAGGTTTTAACGAGAGAAATTTGTGTATAACTGAAAAATTATTACCCCTGGTTTTGACGGCATAAAACTTTGCTCAGTGCTCGGAGCACAAAAATCATGCTCGAAACAGGAAATCCAGCAATTTGATTGGTTGATTTTCGAGTCTGAGTACAAAAATCATGCTCGAAGGTTTATGACCGTGAGGCCAGGGTTTTCGATATCACAAACTAGTCAAAACATTCACTAAATTTTTATCATCGGTATAAGGACATCATTCGTAAATATAGCTCAACATGCAGACTTCTTATACGTTCAGGTATTTCACATCCAATTTTTTATGGAAATATTCTTTATAAAGCACAAAGGTGTCAGTATTCACCTCAAAAAAGTAACAAAACCTTTGAATAGACTTATTAAGAAGGGATATAGTTACGATACTGTTGTCAGGTCATTAAAGATTGCATATTTTGGCGTTAATATTGATTCACTTATAGGGTCTTTGAATCGGAACTAAACACATTTATTCAAAAACTAGTTGTTAGCATGACACGGGTTATGTTCTTCTCATATATGTCATGATGGTATGATACTAAACCCCTAACGGGAAGGATTGTGCCTGATGTTCATATGATGTAATCATAATCTTTCAGTCAGTTTAATTGAAGTCTGGAGCTGGCATGTCAGTTAACTGCTAGTAGTCTGTTGTTATTTATGTATTATTGTCATTTTATTTATTTTCTTTGGTTACATCTTCTGACATCAGACTCAGACTTCTCTTGAACTGAATTTTAATGTGCGTATTGTTATGCGTTTACTTTTCTACATTGGCTAGAGTGTAGGGGGAGGGTTGAGATCTCACAAACATGTTTAACCCCGCCGCATGTTTGCGCCTGTCCCAAGCCAGGAGCCTCTGGCCTTTGTTAGTCTTGTATTATTTTAATTTTAGTTTCGTGTGTACAATTTGAAAAATTAGTATGGCGTTCATTATCACTGAACTAGTATATATTTGTTTAGGGGCCAGGTGAAGGACGCCTTCGGGTGTGGGAATTTCCCGCTACATTGAAGACCTGTTGGTGACCTTCTGCTGTTTTTTTTTCTTTTATCTATGGTCGGGTTGTTGTCTCTTTGGCACATTCCCCATTTCCATTCTCAATTTTATATAGACAAAGCAAATAGCAAAAAAGAAAGACAAGAATACAAAAATTTACAATAGCAAAATAACACAATTGTGTTTAGGTTCAAACAGCTTCAAGTGTAAATAATTTCAATTGATGTTCGTTACTGTTTGTAATATCAACTTTTACAGCAAAGTATTTGGATGGGTAAAGATGTATTTCTTTGAATTTTTTTTAAACTAACATGAAAGAATTGTATGACATGTTTACAATCGTTGTGATTGATGCTTACTCCCTATCTTGTTTTTAAAATATACGTTTGTTATATTAATTTGCATTTGTTGAAAACTATTACAAATAAACATATCTTAAAAAATTGGGATAATCAATCAATAGACTGATACATCATATCATTTCTTTGACTGTATACTAATTACTGATTATTTTGAAAAGCATTAGCATGGAAAACTTAGTGGTAAAACAATATATACAATATACTTTGGAATGGTTTGACGTTCATTAACCTTCATATTTCAATCATAATGAGAAGGGCCAAAATCATTTCATTATTATTAATATATAAGTTGTTTAGATGTCTCAAATTCATGAATGCAGCTGCACAAAAAATGGAATGCATACTTTATAAATTTCTATGCGTTCGAAGTGCTTTTCAAATTGGCCTTCACCAAGATTGTTAAAATGACAATATAATGCAAAAGCCGATGATATATAAGTATACCTACACTGTTGATGGACTTTAATAACAAAAAGGACCTATAAACTGTTAAATATTACCAAACTGGACTGATTAACTCTGATTTATATAGAAGAGGGACGAAAGATACCAAAGGGACAGTCAAACTCATAAATCTAAAACAAACTGACAACGCCATGGCTAAAAATGAAAAAGACAATCAGAAAAACAATAGTACACATGACACAACATAGAAAACTAAAGAATAAACAACACGAACCCCACCAAAAACTAGGGGTGATCTCAGGTGCTTCGGAAGGATAAGCAGATCCTGCTCCACATGTGGCACCCGTCGTGTTGCTTATGTGATTACAAATCCGGTAAATAGTCTAATTCGGTAGGTCACATTCATGAAAGCATTCATTATATAGCATATATATAGAGGTCAATTATATAATCACTTCATTACAATTCAAGACTCTCCTAATACTCTGCCAAGCGTCGTAAATAAAGGCAACAGTAGTATACCGCTGTTCAAACTCATAAATCCATGGACAAAAAACCTAAAATCGGGGAAACAAACTAAAACTGAGGGAAACGCATAAATATAAGAGGAGAACAACGACACACCACTACAATGTAACTAACACACACAGAAACGGACACGTCTTATCGCAATGTCAATGTACACTAAAAAGTAAGAGAAAATAAACGACGCAACGTTAAATTGTAACACACACAGAAACGAACTATAATATAACAATGGCCATATTCCTGACTTGGTACAGGACATTTTTAAAGGAAAAAATGGTGGGTTGAACCTGGTTTTGTGGCATGCCAAACCTCGCACTTTAATGGCAATGTTAAATATAACATAGAAATGACAACATAATATTACAGGACTACAATACAAATAAATAGGAAAACGTATTAGACAAAGAAACACATGATTAATGAATAACAAAAAGCATCAGGTTTAAAATTTAATACGCCAAAAACGCGCCTAGTCCACACAAGACTCACCAGTGACGCCCAGATATAAAAGATCGAAAGCGAAAAAAAGTACAAAGTTGTACAGCACTGAAGATCAAAAGTTGAAAAAGGTTGTGTCAAATACGGCTAAGTTTGTATGCTTGGGATAAGAACATCCTAATTATTTAGAACACTTAATGCTATTGCAAACAATAAATTTTATTAAATGAATATAACAGATATACATAATGAAACTGAAGTATTAACTCATTACATAAAACAAACCCGAATACATAATGAATGACCAACACAGAATAGACACACCCGACTCAGTCCAGGCCTCAACGCAGTAAATTATGAAAATGACGTCACATACGACGATGAAAAGGCATTAAAAATTACGTCACATACGATGGTGAAAAGGCATTAAAAATTTGAATATATGAAATTTCTGAAACAGCAGAAAAATTACGTCACATATGAAAAAATATATCTCAAAAGTAAGATAGAATTAGGATTGATTAAAGATTAAAAAAGAACTAAATACTGATAATGCATTTAAACACAATGCATATTGCAATACTTATTAATAGCAATTAACTGTAATATATATATATGTGCAGTTTGTTATGAATCCAACTTCAAACGTAAATTATCGTACAGATTATGTTGACCAAAATTAAATCTAATAAATGACGGCGGTGATTAATTTTTGTTTCCATAACACATAAATATAATAGAAAAGACGTCAACACATTTGACAAAATCCGATGAGAATTACAATTATATATTATTAAACATTTAAACTAAATACATGAGTTTGGGATAGACAAGTACCGTAACACGTCTTATAGTAATGCGAATTCACACTCAGCAAAACAGTCACAATCGGGAATAAGTCACATTTGGTAATTAAAAGATTAGACGACATAATGACAAACCACAATCTACCATGTGGTAAAAATGTCTTTAGCTAGTTTGGTTAAACACACATCGTATGGATCGTAAACGATACTAAAGGATTACCGAAGAAGAACAGAAGTAAATCGGTCACACTCGTTCTAGTATATTCTGTTGAAAAGAAGAATGATTGAATGCAGCTGCTAAAGGATGCGAGCGAATGAAAAAATAATGATTTCTTAATACTAAACAAATCCCTAGCAGTAAAATACATAACAAATGAGTTTGGACAGATGATTTCACCGAAAAGGCTAAGCTGATACTGTTCCACATGTGTCACCGTCGTAACGCTCCTGGGAGTAAGAACCCGGTGCTACAAACCAGCCCTTCCATTAATTATTACACGTTTCATCAGACATCCTCACAAATGGCACAAAAAAATGAAAAACCACATCCAAATCAAACCATATATCCAGGGCCTTCAAATCAAGATCTAGTTCCAGCTGACATTTCTGATATTGACTTTCTGGATGATGACTTTGAACTGGAAGGTCAATCACAAGATTCACAGTTAAATAAAATACAACAAGAAATAGACGATGACCTCAAAGATGAAAGAACTACATATGTCAATCCACTTAATTTTATGAACCCATTAACAAACATACAAACAGACCAGAATTTAAATGAACAAAATTTGGCAGACATTCCCACCTCTATTCCTATTGTGCAGAATATTAAATTTAAATCAAGGTTCATAGTAAATAATGAGGAGGGGAAAAATCATTCCTTGATCCAGACTTAACTAATCGATCAGATCGGTAATCGAACACTAATCGATCATATTTGATCAGTCCTCGATTGATGACTTGAAGTCATCGATCAGTAATCGATCAAACTCTCTCAGGAGTTTGATCGATTAGTGATTGATTAGATTACTGATCGATTTAAGACCGATTACTGATGGATTAGTGATTGATTAATGATTTTATTATTATTGACAAAACAATGCTATTCCAGAAATAAGCCTTATGAAAGACATCATTTGTGAAATAAAAATTCCATGAAAATATTTTCACCATTGCCAAAATTTTCTGGAATTCCTGGATTTACTCAGTAATACATGTTTATACAATATGCAGTCGTAACCAAGAGAAGCGTATTTAAAAGCTTAGCCCTAACAAATTCCTGACTAAAAACTACATTTTTGTAGGTTTACCCACGTATATTAGTCCTAAAAACTATGATATGACGTCTTGAAAGGCTATTGTATTTTTTTCTTTTACGCCTTTCATTGACGGAAGGGGTCAAAGCAAAATTTAAAATAGCCTTCCAAGATGTCATAATTATTTGGACTACTGTTTATATAATTAGATATGACCTTCAACATTATTTCCATGTGAATTTGGATCCATCACATACCCAACCCTTCCCGTATCATATTTTTACTTGTCAAAAATGTATATCTGTCATAAAATGTTTTTTTTTTATGAAAATAAGATTAACCTAAAGTATACATGTATATAACTGATGAAAGATACATTGCTATTTTTTCTAAAGACATCAGAATTTCTTTTCAGGATACATTTGTAGTAATGTAATGTTTCATTATTATATATTGTTAATGTTAATTAGGTGAAAATGTCAAAATAATAGGATCAAAAGCACAAACAGCAAATAAATAGCTGGTAAGATTGTATGGGAAAATTGATTTAGAGATAATTAATTTGACCACACTATTGGAAACATTAACAAACATCAAAAGATTCTGACATCTAATTAGTTTCAGACACTTGTGATATAAACAGGCAAGTTGAAAACTTCACCTCCATCTAAATTTCACGATTTTATCATGAAATATGTAATAGAGCTTGAAATAGTGACCATGGTGACCAGCTCATCCCTACCACTCATTCAACAACACTACCTGCTAAAGTTTACTAAGGAATGCAATAATCATTCCATAAAATTTCTAGACCTTGAAATCCTCAAAGACGAACACATGAAAATACTGGTAAGATATGAAATGCTATAAAAAAAAACATACAGAAAAATTTCAACATCTTCATAAAAACCCAAAACCAACCCATTTGGAACTTTAAATCCTATATTAAAGGCAAAGGTATTCATTTACATAGAAACACAAACCAGAAAGAAAACTCTTTATTGAAAAACCATTTTATTAACTGAAATTGGTAAAACAAATTTTATTAAATTCCATGACAGAAAAGATAAAATTAAGAAAAAGGAAAAAGTTTAAAATAGATGTTATGTATCATTTACATATTATCATCCTCAAGCAGAAGAACTTCAAAAAGTATTCAGGAAATTCTGGCATCGTATTAAAACAGATTCTTCAATAAGTGCTACATTGTGTATCATATCCCATTAAAACCTATCCATAGGATTCAAAAGAAATAGAACATTGGTGAATTAATGAAATGACCTATAAAATAGTTTGTATGAAGGTCACAATTCCTTCAAAATATTTCACTGTGCAGAACTAATTAATGACCATCATCATGTAAACCTCACATGTAAACTGAAATTCTTATAAGACAAAATTCTACCCGGAAACATTTAATTCAACATTTATTAAAATAGAATGAAATAGTTAGAAAATCAAAAACAGAGTTCGTGAAAAGTGGTGGTCCTCTGGATTTTACCACCAAAATTTTGCATAGGACTGACACAATTTTAGTATTTTTCAATAGAATTAATAATGAGGACCAGCAGATTTTCTCCAAGGACCACCTGGGGAAAAAAGATTTCGTGAACTCTGCAAAAAAAAACAAAAAATCTAAATTCAAATTAACAAATTTTACAAAATTATGAAAAATCAATAAATTAAAAGCAGTAATAAAAAAATGACAAACAGAAGGGGTGGTCTCTGCTGAAAGTTTCCCTTTAATCACCATATTTACAGAAAAACTCTAAACATTGCTACACAGTATCGATGAAAGGCCAGAACAATGATTTGTAGTTGCACTATGCAACTACAAATCATAGGTGGATATAACGGCCTTATTTATTTAAAAACAAATATGTAACACAAAATAAAAAAAGACAATCACTGAATTACAGGCTCGATCCTGACTTGTGACGGGCACATACTCAATTCTATTTAAAAACATCTTTAATTCCATATTCATATTTATTCTACTTATCTTTAGATGTGTATGTTTTCATGTGAAAATAAAACACTAACCACTATTGCCTTGCATAAGGACTATTTTAAATTTTAGAAAAAAGGGGGGATCTTCTGTATGTAAATTCAAAAGTCAATAGAAAGTTTTCCACTGACTCTGATAACAATCTATTTATTTTTATCAGTATTTTGCAATCCTTAGTAGAGTCATAGTCCACAGCTGGTCATTTCTGGTCAGTCTTCTACAATATTGTGGAAATTAGACAATATCCTGCTGTGAAAACAAACAAGTGTGTTTGAATAAATGATGTATCAATTTTCTGTTAATTGGTAAATGTTCTGGCGATTTAGTTGTGACCTAAATTCTGGCATTAGTTAATAATGTTATAGGACCAACCCTAAATTTCATCATAAAGTTAATGATATATCAAATTGCACAATTTATTTGTGTTGATTAATCCGTATATATGAAAAATACAGATTTTAATATATATTACCTTGGTTGAAATTTAATTTTCATCTTCTTAATAAAATCACAAGTGTCTGAAGCTAATATTATATGTAAAAATTAATTTTGATGTGTTAACAAAGGTCATAAACTTAAAAGGCTTCAAATATTTATCAAACCATGGAAGTATATATATACTACTATATTCAAGTCAAATGTTGTTGTTAAAATCTATTTTTTCACTCTTTTGGTCTTTTGGAAAATGTAGTTTGTGCTGTATTTAGACCCCTCTACAACCAAATTTTTTACATGCACACATATAAAAATTAGAGTTTTTATATCAATAATTATGACATCTTGGATGGCTTTTTTAAATTTTGCTTTGACGCCTTCCGTCAATGAAAGTTTGTAAAAGAAAAAATTACAATAGCCTTTCAAGACGTCACAGTTATTGTACCAATATACATGGGTAAACCTACAAAAATGTAGTTTTTAATCAGGAATATGTTAGGGCTAAGCTTTTAGATACGCTTCTCTTTGTTACGACTGCATATTGTGTAAAAATGTATTGCTGAGTAAATCCTGGATTTTTTGGCATATTTAGACAGAAACATAAATTCAAGACTTAAAAATAAACACTGATGTCTGGCATGGGTATTGGTTCTAATCTTTACATTCAAATTTCCAGACATATTGACAACATCATGAAAAAACAATTCCAGTATCTTCTTAGCAGTGAAATGATTTTAAATTCTAGAATTCCAGAAAATTTTGGCAATGGATGATGTCTTTCATTAATCAATCACTAATCCATCAGTAATCGGTCTTAAATCGATCAGTAATCTAATCAATCACTAATCGATCAAACTCCTGAGAGAGTTCCCAGCAGGCACACAACGTTGATTTAACATTGAATCAATGTTTATTTTCTATGTTGAATCAATGTTGAATTATTATTAGATTTTGCAAATTTGTATCAACGTTGAAATCCTATGTTGAATCAACGTTGATGTTCAACATTGAATCTATATAGAATAATAGTTGCTTCAACATTGTTTCAACCAATAGCTTAATTTGAATTCAGATTGAATTCAGGGTGAATACAATACTAGTATTCAACACGGAATCAAAATTGGTTAGTGATTGTGTTCAACTGTGTTTCCACCTAAACTAATATGTTTCATTCATCCTGTATTGTCTTTGTCTTGCAGTCCATAATTTTATACTGTAGCAATGTTCAAGCTATTGTCTTCTCTAGGCGCTCAATATGCAAAACGCCATAGCAACATTCTGCCTCAGGAAACCTGATCCAATAACTGCTCCATTAGACCCAAGTTTGAAAAATAATCTCAAAAAAAAATTGATTATCTTTAAATAAAGTCATTGTCTGGTTATATTTGACATGGTGTGTTCTTTAGTTCATTGTTGAAGACTGTATGGTAACGCAAAGATATATAAATAATGCTCTTTGGTTGATGGTTGTCTTGTTAACAATAGGTACAACAATAAAAAGTGTTTGGGTACACAAAACTTTTAATACAATGTAGATGCCATTGACTGCCAATTACTTGTAAAATATCAGTAATTTTCAACAATAAAACTGAGTGACCACATTCGTGTGATGAGAGCATGGCTTGACAATGATGATGATAACAACCAATCAACTGAATAACAAATATGGGGGTTGAGGGATATCCTACGAACCATAATTTAACCACCAAGATTTTTTTAACATTTAACAACATGCTTACAACAACACAAATTATCTTCCAAGAGAATTATTGATTTCGAAAGCGCACAACCCTTAATACACAAATTTTGCTCAATGTCTATTTGAAATATCTGAGTGGTCAAAATATAAAACAAAGTTTGCTGTTCGGACACTTCCTATCCTATGTATTCTAATGTCCAACCACTGATTATAGAGAAATATTCAATACGATAAAATTAAAATAAATTTATTTATTAATACTGAAACTTTTTATTTATTAATAGTGAAACTTCAACTTCTTTTTTCTCACACCTTGTCTTTTTGGAGCCCGTTTTAGAAAGTTTATTGTTTTTTCAGACACTTGAATTGCTGTTCTGTGATTCCATCTAGGTCTTCATGATGACATCTACAAAATCAAAAGTTATAACATTGTAAAGTTGTATTCTGTCCAACACATTTAACTGTTTTAACTTCATAATGATATTACTTTAAAGTATAAATAAAAAGCATAAGAACCGATGAAAACTCAAGTAAATAACAGTTGTCCTTTGAAGTCTCTAACTACATTTCCTTTTAGATAGACTAGAAGGAACTAGGTATAATCTGCAAGAAAATCCTAACTACTACATTTCAATTTGAACAAATTGAAGGTTTATCCACTTATGTCTTTTTCTGTATTACTTGTGCTGCGGCATGGATATCTGACTAATTGACATATTCGAGGATGGTAAAGGGGGTTCTTATCACGGAAACACGTGAAATAAAAATAAAAAAAAAACACTGCACTGAAAATAAAAATTTGGATAAAGGAAGCACGAAAAATTAAATCATGAATATTATTAAGGAAAAAAGTACTAGAAGTTAATACTCAGTCGTTATTGGAGATCACACAGTCATGATAATGGACACAAAGACCCTGCAGTCACCTTTTCGCTTCCGCTTGTTGCATCCGAATCGTGGAAAAGATAACTTGATCGCAATTAATATCCTGGGAACACATAATTTAAAACAATCTCCCGACTGGACTTCGAATTTAGTCCTGGTTTACTTTTTTTTTATCTTGAATGTTGGACTAGCACGAGAAATTAAAGAATACCCAGACGAAACACAGAAAATAAATAAGAGGAAACAAAAATAATGCATGTCGAAACCAATTACGTGAAATAAAACGCTAAAACACGTGAACTAAAAAGGCCATAAATGCAAATAACTTTTTACCACCCTCATATACCCTTTATGTTTAATTACCTTGTCCAAACTCTACCTCAATTTTGACAGTAAAATTAAAGGTTCAACTTGGTGAGTCATATATGATATATATAGCTTCTGACCTTTCCATCCCAAAGTTGTAAACAAGCCCCCCTTTTTATGCGATTAAAATTTCTTTTCACTTTTGATTCAATCATATGATTTCAAATAGTCAATGATAAAAATTCATGAGACGTTGCAAGATATCTTGGGAATGGTAACATGCTATCCTGATCCTGATCCTACGGTCAATCCAAAGATTGTCTTAAGCATTCCCCTTTTTCACGTGTAAAATTTCAACTTTTCAGTACTGTACAGTTTCATAACAACATGATATGTTCACATTTCTAAAATACGATAACATAAATCACAACAATTAATATAAATACTTACGATAAAAATGTAAAAGCTGAATAGAGGAAAGATATTGATAAAAACTCTGCACAAATCACTTGTAGTCTCGTTGGCGGATATTCAAACTTTGGCAACAAAAACAACTGCGCATGCGCATACCTGAAGTCTTAAAATAGAAATGTTACAATGCCGCGAAAATTTAAATCGTTATTTAAATAGATCTATCCGTTGTTTATATTTCAAGTTGTCAACCATTGTTTATGTACTGATGTATACGTCTTTCTCTTGGAATTAATAAAAAGAATAGAAAAAAAAGAAATGAAAACAAGATATTTGTCATCAGAAGTCCAGGGAAAAGGTGGAGGGATCTTTTAAAGGGAAGGAGTTATTCACAAATATTTAATTTTATATTTACTGTATGATCCTGTATACACGCTGGTTCTTTTATTATGTTTTGGGGTGGGGGTGAAATTTTGGAATTTTCTATTATTTTAATATTTGGTGTGCGAAGTTCATGATTAATTAGTAATGCTTATATATACACTGTGATTATTTTATGTGTTATTCTATAATCACCACAACAATTAGTGATAAATCTACTAAATATTTTATTTAATGCGAATATCGTTTTCAATTTGAAATTAATTGTGATGTGTCAAATACTTCTTTTTTGACAATTCTGGTATCCACAACTACTGGGTTTTATGTATTGTTTAGCCAACGTTGATTCAGTGTTGGTATTTCAACACAATGTCAATTCAACGTTGAAACAATGTACTAATTTCAACGTTGCATTGTCAACGTTGAATCAATGTTGAATATTTGTTGATCAATGTATAACCTAAAATCAACAAAGATTCAACGTTGATTCAACAAAATGTGCCTGCAGGGTTTGATCGATTACTGATCGATGACTTCAAGTCATCAATCGAGTACTGATCAAATATGATCGATTAGTGTTCGATTACCGATCTGATCGATTAGTTATGTCTGGCTTGATGAAAGAGAAAATCAGAATACAAAGAGGAAAATAATGTACAGTGTTAATACATTTAAACAGTTTTTAAATGATATCAAATCAGAAACGAGAGAAATATATACAATTGAACCAACTGAACTTGACACATATTTGCAAGAATTTTTCATTGGTATTAGAAAACAAACTAAAAATGAAAACGAGGAAAAAGAATATCAGCCAGGTACACTAAGTGGCTTTCATGGCATGATTAATCGATATCTATCTTTGAATGGTTACACCCATGATATTATGAAAGATCTTACTTTCAAAAAATCAAGGGATTGTCTTATGGCCAAGAAAAAACACCTGAAAGAACTTGGACTTAGTAATCTACCTAACGCTGCTGAGGCCATTGAGTCCGATGAGGAAGAAGAATTGTTTTATTCTGGAGCATTTGGAACTTCAAACCCAGATAGTCTCCTTGCTGCCATTTGGTACCTAAATACTATACACTTTGGTCTCCGAGGATCACACGAACATCGCTAGCTGAAATGGGGGGATGTTACAATTGGTACTGTCCCAAATGGAAATAAAAAATTAACATACATGAGAGATTGACAAAGACCAGGGATGGCACAAATTCTTAAAACACTCGAGCCTATGCACCTACATCATGGAATGAAAATCACATTACCATGTATCTTGAGGTAATTTAATTTTTTGCAATGTGCAATTATAATTTAAAAAAATAAGAAATGGGGTGAAGCAATGTGCTACAGCTAGAAAAAAAATACACCTTAGCATTGCATATATATAATGGTTTTATGTAGGTAAGCCAAATAAAATATATTCCAATGGAATAATGAATAAAAAATCAACATGTACATTGTGTACCTTTCTTTATTATAGCATGAACAATTTACAATCCAAAACATATAGTTACACTATAGGTGACATTTACCTATAACAGTAAACTTGTAGATCAAAAATCGAAACGATTATCATTCAAATACTAAACCTATAGAAAACTGTACTGTTACCTGGTACCGTAATGAGAGTAGCACATTATAAAAAAATAGATTCCTGTAAATATTAGAATTTAGACACCAAACATGTTTTTTAATCCTTTCCAAACAAAAATGAACTGTTAATGAATTGAATTATAACATACTAAATGGTATATCCAAAATACAATAAGTCTAAAACAAACAGTTCACAAGGTATATATTCGATGATATAAATCAGCATTTCATGTGTATCGTTTAAATATTGACGCTATTTGATTACCTATCGCAATGACCTCCAACGACTGCCGACGGTCACATAACCCGATATAAACATAAACATAGCTCATAGCTATAAATAAATATAGACATCATGCACAATTGGACTATTTTTAGTTCTGTTTCATTTCAAGTTGAAGGTAAAACAACAACAATTTAATAATCGTTCTAACATATATAAGAATGATTTTGATTTTCAGTCAACAGAATGGTCTATCTTTGTTTCACCTTCAATAAGGAAATCATTTTCATCTTAATGGATGAACACGACTAATAGATACGAAACCAATCTCTAACGAAAAGATTCAATTGAAGGTCACATGAATACGGATTCAGTGAGGTTGAATTTTTCACTTGCAAGACACTTGCAATAGAATAATTCATCAACGATGTTTCTTTGCTTATTTTAACAAAGTTAAACCAAACTGGCTGTTAAAATCGAATAATGATCTTATTATTACCTTTTATTAAGGATTGAACAAAAAACTACTATATTCTTATTCTTCCATATATCGTAACTAATGCCACTTATAAAGTTATAGTGATAAAATACAACAGGTATGTTTTACAGAAATTGTGACACTTGCCTTACATGAGGTATGCTTCTAAGGGAGTATCAGAAGTATATCCACTGGGATACCGACTATATGTTGGGATATCAAACATAAAAAAGTACTAAACAAAGTAGATTGTCCAAGCAAGAAATCAAATTCTGAGCAAAAAAAGTTACAAAAAGAAAGGATTGCAATTCACATTATTATTAATGGCACACAAACAACAGTTGAATACTTCCAAGTAACGGGGATTACCTCGAGTACTCCGAATTGGTTAATTTCATTTCATCCACTAGTGAAAGAGGGACGAAAGATACCAAAGGGACAGTCAAACTCATAGTAATACATGCATTTACAGCAAAAAACAGCTAATTCGTAATGCAGTTTTAAATCGGTTGTTGGTAGAATTTTTACATTTGTTAAATTGCGGATACATTGACCGTGCATATATTACACTGGTAGGAGTTACAATCGAAGAAATACATTGCAGTCTAGCCATCTAACATTACGTTTGATTGCATGTTAGAAGGTTTCGCAATGTGATATGTCAATGAACCTGATGGCTACTTTGTGATTTCCTGGGATTCAGTTGTAGGTAGCTCTGGATTTTATCTTATAAACATTTGACAATGTTGTCTCATTGTCACTGTTGTTACATAATGATACCTACAACTATTTAATATTATTTCATTTTTATCATTAATTTTAATTTCGAATCATATACACAGAGAAAAAATATAGGGGTATACATACATGATAAAAACAATATTTTGTGCACAAAATAGACACAGAGCAAAGGAACGATTTTTAACCTTCCTATTTCAATCAAAATGAAAAGGGACAAAATCTTTGAAGGGTTTTTAAAATCTTATTGGTTTTTTTTTATTATCTCAAATACACGGAAGTATAACTGCACACAAAATGGATAAACGTCATAAAGTTTCAAAAATGAAAGAATACTTTGTAAATTTCAATGCAACCGGGGCGCTTTTCTTGATTGGCATTCTCCAATAACGTTAAATGCCTAAAATAATGCGAAGGCCGATGATATATTAGTACCTACACTCCTGAAGGGCTTTAAAACCAAAAAGGGACGTATAAACTGTAAAAATATGACCAAACTGAGCCGATAAACTCCGATGAAAATAAATAGCATATTTTATATAGGTCAATTTTATAATCACTTCATTATAATTCAAGGCTCTGTTAATACTCCGCCAAATGTTGTTAGTGATACTAAAGGCTTATTAAAAAAGAAAAGAAGTAAATCGGTCAAACTCGTTCTAGTATAGTGTGTTGATAAGAAGAATGATTGAATGCAGCTGCAAGAGGATGCGAGCGAATCACAAAATGAATGTTTTTTTAAATACTAAACAAATCATCCTCTCCTTCTCTTTTGAAAAAAATACCAGTCAAATACAAAGTTAATGAGTTTGGAAAGATATTTTAATAGAAAAAGTTGATACTAATCCATACGTGTCCCTGCGTGTTGCTCCTATAAGTACAAACCCGGTGATTGTCTAATTCAATAGGTATCATCCGAGAAAAAGTGGATGGGATGTAGATACGACAATTGGAAAATAGTCGCCGTGATATGTAAAATAGATATTCCATAACAGTTAACCAACTCTTGATGGTGTCCGTAACACCTGGGACAGGATGATTTTGAATATCACCACTTTGAACTCTTGGTTTAGAAGCCTCTTTGTGAGCAGCAACCATCTATCGTGAAAACTATGATAAGAAATGTAAGTCATAGAAATCTTATCAACCAGAAGGTAAAATTGAGAATGGAAATGGGGAATGTGTCAAAGCGACAACAACCCGACCATAGAGCAGACAACAGCCGAAGGCCACCATGGGTCTTCAATGTAACGAGCAACTCCCGTACCCGGAGGCGTCCTTCAGCTAGCCCTTTAACAAATATGTATACTAGTTCAGTGATAATGGACGTCATCCTAAACTCTGAATTATACACAAGAAATTGAAATTAGAAATCATACAAGCCTAACAAAGGCCAGAGGCTCCTGACTTCGGACAGGCGCACAATTGCGGCGGGGTTAAACATGTTCTTTGAGATCTCAACCCTCCCGCTATATGTCTAGCCAACGTAGAAAAAAGAAACGCACAACAAAACGTACAGATAAACTCAGTTTAAGAGAAGTCCGAGTCCAATGTCAGAATATGAAACAAAAGAAAATAATCAAAATGACAATGATACATAAACAACAACAGAACTACTAGCAGTTAATGACATGCCAGCTCCAGACCTCAATTAAACTGATTGAAAGATTATGTCTTCATATGTTATGATACTGGAAATAAGTTATGATATTATTCAAATAATCGTTTGCTTAATTTACGACATCTCTATTTTTTCAAGGTTACATTTGTTTTTTACTGACATTTTCTTTTATCTAAAGCACTGTTTAAAAACAAAGCAGAACAGTTCGCACAATCTTATGATATACAACATTGATATCCATAGGGTTTAGGTCTTAACAGCTTAAAGTGTAAATGTTTTCCATTGATGTTATAGATTGTTTGCAATATCAGCTTTCACAGCAAAAGATTCGGATGTGTAAAGATGTGTAAACTAAACTTCTGGAAGCCTATAACGTCTTTTAATTAATATTTAAATTAAGAAACCGAAATACAAATTGAAAAAAATATATTTAAGCTATACTTCTTACAAAATGTGTTTATGTTAATTTCTTGTTAATACAAACATAAACGAAGTGTTAACGAAATAAATTGGCATATATTCTCTAAGTCGAATTCTTTAATAATCATTTTTTAGCCTGGCATATTATTCACCATTTGACTCGTCGAATCATACTATGCATTTGTTTAAAACTACGTAATAACATGGCTAGATGTGTTTTATGAAATTGGGCTAATAACCAGGTTGGCTGCATACAGACATAAAAATACAATCTGAAAGAATATAATAAACCAGCACGCATAAGAAAGGTTATCTAAAGAATAAAAATTCTAAACATGAACGTACAAACCTCGTAAAGACAGGAAAACTTCTCTAGTACGAGAGACAACTCTCTGTCCCTTTACAGAAAACGACGATTACGGTATGCTAATTGAAACGACATTCTTACAAACAGTTGACAAAATAAATAGCATATTGTCATCACAATTTAAATGTTCCAAGGTCAAATTAAGTAGTAAGTGTCAAAGTCAGGAGCATGATCGAACTGGTTATAATTGATACTAGGGAACACGTGGGTCTATAAAAGAGTTTAAAACATGTTAAAAAAAGAACATCTTGGGAATTGATAATTTGAGTTTTTTTCTTTCAAGGAGCATTAGCTGTCAAACTGATGTCCGCCATTTTGACTCAAATTCTCATATTTTATTTACTAAAACGTATATCCAAAATACAATAAGTCTAAATCAAACAGTTCACAATGTATATATTCGATGATATAAATCGGCATTTCATGTGATTTTTTTTAAATATAGTCTTTTTTTTTTAGTTCTGTTTGATTTCAAGTTGAAGTTAAAACAAATATAATATAATCATCGTTTTTGTTTTTTAGTCAACGGAATGGTCTATCTTTGTTTAACTTTCAATAAGGACATTCTTTTCCTTTTAATGGATGAACACGACAAATAGATGCGAAACCAATCTCTAACAAATGGGTTAAATTGAAGGTCACATGAATACGGTTTCAGTGTGGTCGAATTTTTCACTTGCAAGACACTCGCAATTGAATAATTCATCAGCGATGTTTCTTTGCTTATTTTGACAAAGTTTAACCGAACTGGATGCTAAAATCGAATTTTGATTTTTTTATTTAACTTTTATTAAGGATTGAACAAAAAAACATACTATATTCTAATTCTTTCATATCTTGTAGCTAATGCCCTCTTATAAAGTTTCAGTTAAGTGACTGTATTTGTTTATCATTTAGTATAAATCTAGCAATTTATCATACGAATTCAAGTCGAGAACAATTATAGTGATAAGATACAACAGGTATGTTTCAGAGAGAGTGTGACACTCGCCTTACATGAGGTAGGCTTCCAATGGAGTATCAGAAGTATATCCACTGGAATGCCGACTATATGTTGGGATATCAAACAAAAAAACGTACGAAATAAAGGAGATTGTTCAAACCAGAAAAAAAAATCTGAGCAAAAAAGTAACAAAAAGAAATGATGGCAAAACACATTATTATTAATGGTTTATAAACAGTAAACACTACCAAATATCAGAGATTAACTTGAGTGCTCCGAAAGGGTTAACAGGTTTTGCTTCATATATGCATTTTCAGAGAAAAACAGCTATTTTGTAATGCTGTTTTAAATCGGTTGTGGGTAGTATTTTTATATTTGTTAAATTGCGGATACATTGACCGGGATATATTACAGTAGGAGTTATAATCGAAGAAACGCATTGCAGTCTAGCCATATGACATAACGTTTGATTGTATGTAGGAGGGTTTCGCATTGTGATATATAAATGAATCGGATGGCTATTGTACTATTTCCTTGGATTTATTTGTAGGTGCCTCTGGATTTTATCTTGGAAACATTTGATATGTTGTCTCATTGACACTGTTAATAAATAATGATACCTACTACTATTCTATACTGTTTCATTTTTATCATTAATTTTGATTTCGATCCATATCAAACGGAAGAGGTATAAGGTATACATACATGACCAAAAATCAGTATGTGCACAGCAAATGACACAGAGCAAAGGAACAGCTCTTGTATTGCTGTTCTTTATTTCAAAGTCACATGTACATTTGCACATGTAAATATCAATATGTATTTAAATGACAGTATTGCTATTTGATTTAATGATTAACATTTTACTGTTATGTAGATATAAGATGTGGTATGACTGCCAATGAGATAACTTTCAATCCAAGTCACAACTTGTAAAAATTAACCACATTGCGTCAAAGTACGGTCTGTATATTTTTAATGTACATAATATAAAATGCATATTTTTTTTCATTTGAATTTTAAAAAAAATATTAAAATTAGAAAATATTAAACTATACTAATTATATTACATGTACCAGAAGTTCATCGTTTTAGCACTAGTAATGGACTTCATATATCACTGATTGCAGACTGATTATTTTTTAATGATTAATGGCTATCTCCTTGGCGTACATGTATACCCCACCCCTCATTAAATTCTTATTGCGTGGTTGAAATCAATTATATATGATATAACATTTCCGGCGTTTTCGGTAAAAAAAAAAGTAGAATAAATTTGTTTCTTAATTGTTAAACCTTCATAAGAGGTACAAGTTTGATGCTTATACTACCGTTTTTGCGCATCCTATTTCAATTTTAATACTGCTAAACTTTAAAATATACATAAATCTTAGAAATACTGATGCAAAAAATTAACGTCTCTCACTGAGTAAAAGTTAACCATTATTATGTTATCTGCTTCTGCCAACAATGAAAAAATGAAATTGAAAAACGTTGAACATAATTCAACAAAGAGGATGCATATTTACGACTTGAAGAACAATTGTAAGCACTTGTTTGTTTTAGACGTAGAGCAAAGTATTCCTAGAAAAAAACTGCCTTTAAAGAGAAGATAAAAATTGTACTTTCGTGATGAATATATGACCAATTAAAGATTGTAAAAAATAGCTAGACTGTTTTCACGTAGTTATCAATCAAATTATTCACTTTTAGAATATTAGTTTAAAAGCATCATGCAGACAACAATTTGTACTAGAAGTATTATCATTTCTTAAAGTTGATTCCAACTTTATTGATATAAAAGTCTAATTAGCAAAATGCCTGATATACTGATAAAACTATTCTAATTGATTGAACAGATGCGAAAATACTTTGACCCAACGAAAGGAAAACACAATACTAGTTGTGTTTGTATTATCAGTACATCTGAAGAGTTTAATTAAGGGGTTTTGTACACAAAGAATTCCTGAATCAAATACTGAGAACACTTCGTGATGATCAGATCAATACAGTATATCAAAATCTTGTGAAAAGAAAACTTAGGAGTGTCGCAGCAAGAACAATATAACTTTAAGGTAAGAATATTTTTTTTATAGATAAAACTTTTAAAGTTCGACCGGATTTTTATCTGTTCTTAAATAATGTTTTAAACGAATTTAGAAATAATTGAATCTACTAAAAAGTATGTATCTGTAGTCTACAGAGGGGCTCTGTCTGTTGTCTGTTAGAAATCGACCTTATGCAAACGAATGCCAACAAATCTGTTAATCTGTAACTGGTTGAAAAAAATCTGTACGTAGAGTTAAAAAATTGATTCCTACAAAAAAGACCAAAATTGTTTTTTTCGTATTTGAATCTTTCAAAATCAGTGTTAGCCCTATACATGTACATGTATACATGAACTTGCATCAGGTCAATTTTTTTCGTACGCATCTAATTCTATATGACAAATGTTTCGTTTGACCGTTTTTGTTTGTCTTCATTGGTACATCTGGTTTCCGGAGGAATCAAGTTTTCAATTGTATTGTTTTTAGTCTTCAGTATTTTATTTCTTGGGTTATGTGTTGAATAACAAGTATCAAACTTGGTAGTAAATTTCTACATTTATCTGTATTTAGTCAATTTCGACATGTATGTACATGTGTTTTGATTTGTTTAGACATGTTTTTATTGCATTTTAATTTTCGGGACATGAAACATTAGAAAATTGTTTGTTTGATATTCATTTGGCGTCGGCTTTTTGTCTTTAAATATTTTCGATACATTGATATTTACTCAGAAAACATAAAACTTGACAGGTTGTCTCTTTATATATTCTTCAATGTTTCAATCTTACTTATCCTGTCTTTTAGTCCCATTTTGTGTTTTGCTTGTTAAACCTTTAAAATGCATATCAACATTGATAATGAGATTTGCTTTCATGAAATTGCGAAATTGAAATTGGTTAAACAGTGAGATCTTAGAAGTTGATTCTATTGTATATATATTTTGGTAGATGATAGCTTTAAATTTTACTTCATTTGAAATTGCGTAGTTGTAGCGTCGCAGATTATCACTGCTATGTTCCAATTGTCGTTACCACAATCGCATTCTCTTTTCCCCGATTGTGCCATTACGGAATAAAAATGATCACCGGATGCCTACTTGCATGAGCAATACGACGGGAACTTTTTATCCTTCCGGGTCACTTGATAACACCCTAAATTATTGGTGGGGGTCATGTGGGCAATTTCTGTAGTATTCTATGTAGTATTTTATATATTTGTTTGTGTTTTATTTTTATTTTTTTGTAATCATGACGTTATTCTTTTTTCATTTGTTTAGACTGAATTGAGTTTTAAATGTCTTCTTAGTATCTTTTAGCAATGGTTTACTCCAATATCCCATTTGACCTCGATATCTTGTATATATTTCGAAATTAAATTGTATGCATGGTTAACTGTTCCTTGTCATATGACACAATCGCATTCTGTTTTCCCCGATAGTGCCATTACGGAATGAAAAAAATCCAAGAAAAATAACTAACAGAAATAAGAATATGCAGACTATCTTTGTTGTGGTTTAAAAGAGTATTCTTATTTATATTGTTATATCTGTTCTAACGATTCTAGATTTTGAAGAAAGAAACCCATATTAAGAATTTCCTTTCAGTACCACAACTACGATTTTAAATTAAATTTTTTTTTATCTTTCCTTTGTAATGATAATAATTTATTCAGTAATGTTGACAATTATAACCGTAGTTTGAAACATTAAGCTTCTCTACAGTCTACTGGTCCGTTTTCTCTTTAGTAAGAAACGACTTTCGCATAATATAGATTAATTAAAACACCTTTATAATTGTTCCTTTCAATAAAACTATCATCATATATGACACTAATAATTCGTATTATTATAGCATTCTCTGATAATTATCCTTCAGAAAATTTAGTGCATATACTTTTTTTTCAATTTGCAAATCCAATTATCTTGCAGACTAATAATTGTAACAGTCTGACAATTCTTTTCAATATACATTTAACAATCCTTACTTACATATTACCGTATCACCTGATATTACGTATTAATGAACTTTCATAAGTAACACGGTAAGTGTCAATAGCAAAACACAGCTGACCCTCCCACATCAACCGAGTTCATCCCCGGTTTTCGGTTGGGTTTCTGATTGTTAGTTTTTAGTTGAGTGCTCCGAAAGGGTTAAAGGCTAATGCTCCACTAGTAATATATTCATTCAGAGAGAAAAACAGCTAATTCGTTATGCTGTTTAAAATCGGTTGTGGGTAGTCTTTATATATTTGTTTAATAGCAGATTCATTGACCATGCATATGTTACTGGTAGGAGTTATAATCGAAGAAATGCATTGCAGTCTAGCCATTTAATATTACGTTTGATTGTATGTTGGAAGGTTTCGCATTGTGATATGTAAATGCATTTTTTTCTATTTTGACCATGATGACCGTGATCTGTCATTCTTTAACTATTATTTCTGATTGCAGTTTGATCATTTGTTTATTTTAGTATTTAAAATGTAACTTGTACTACAAAGTATAATAGTAAATCACCTTATGTCGTTTATGTACGTTTTTTAATATTTTAAATATACAAAAAAATATGAAGGTACAATGACAGCAGTCATAATCACAAGACGAAAAAAAGTACTGTGATCACAATATATATATATAGAAACCTCAGGTTGGGATGGGGCCTGGCGCTAGTAAATATGTTAAAACTCACCTAATTCTGAATGTGTCTGTCCCAAGTCATGTGCTTGTAATTCAGTGGTTGTCTTGTTTCTGTGTATTATATTTGTTTTTCGGTTATAACTTTAACATAAATCAGGCCGTTGGTTTTCTCGTTTACATTGTTTCACATTTTGTAATAGCAGGGTCTGTTATAGATTTCAATACGGTACTGGTATTGCTCAAGGTTGACGCGGCCTATTATTTCCTATAGTTGTTAACTTCTACGTCATTTTGTCTCTGGTTGAAAGTTGCCTTATTATTTTTATGTTCTTTCCCATGACAGTGTTTTCTGTGACCAGTTAATAAAAACGTAAAATTCGGTTATAGTCATAATAAAGCAAATTGGGCAATATTATTATTTAGACAAGTGTTACATATCAACCATTAAATCCCGTAGTTCGGTATCAAGGAAATCCGGATAGGAAACACAAGCTTGAGAATATCAATAAAGTCAGCCGAAGAATAAGAAAGCTTTAAATAGATTTAAATTATTCTGACTTTTAATAAAGTTAAAGCTAATGGCATAATCATTATCTGGCGAACTTTTCAGCAGTTAACAAATTACTTTAATGAGATATCATGCTGATAACGTTTTGTTGTATTTGTCAAGCAATCTTCTTAAATCTTAGAATTGATGCAGGTAACATATAGATTTAATTGATGAAGCTGTACTTCCTAACAGGAAATAAAAAACAAATACAATTCACTATCTTTTCTTGCAAATCCATTTGTGTTAAATATATAACCTAGGTCAATAATTTAATTATGGTTAGGTAAACTAAATACATGTACAAGCATGATACCGGTTCAGTTCAAACAACAGGTGTCCTTCGAAGAACCACTTACCAAAACGTTTGAAACCAAGGAAAAAAAGATATTTTATTGCAAAATCAAACAAGACCTGAACAGAAAAGCCAAAAACGTCTTCTTTTTATTTGACAGATGGAAATACATACTCCCAACTGAGAATGTCCCACATATTCCATAGGATTAATGGGATTTATATTGTTCAGTTAATTTTAGTTTAACTTATGAGTTTTCATTCTCCCTTTTGGTATCTTCCAGGATTCTAAGCTTTTTGTTACATATTTTTCGACTGTATTCTCTATTTTTTTGTTTTCGTTTCTATTTCTTTTAACGACTGTTACAGTTTTCCCGTGTGTTTTTTCCTGGCTTTATAGAAGATGTGGTGATCGCCCTCAAGACTTTATACAACAATACGACTAATGACATGACGAGGATTGTCACTCAAATGAATTCGTTATATACCAATTTCTTGTAAAGACTGTATTGGCAGCATCCTCTTGAGACGTTGGTTATATTCTACTGACAAAAGCTAGAGTCCTAAGAAATAGGTGGTACAATTAAATAAATTAACAACTGACGGAACATTAACAACATACAAACTACTTTGACAGAATCAGTTCTAGGAACCATGTTGTCAAAGGATTCGATTAGGTCACGCTGTTATGCATTAAAAGCGTTTTTGAAAAAATGGATTAATTCAATAAGTTAACCGCGATTCGGAACAAACTTAATTTCCTGGAACGCAATTTGAGAATCTACACAAATGAGCTTTCTAACAGCAGGTTCGAAATTATTAAAGAATTGTAACAAGAAGTGAAATTGACATTGAAAATAGAATCATTCTGAGATTACTTTTACGTTAAGAGATGTTGCGTATGTGATTTTCTTTGTACTTAAAAAGACGTAATAAAAAGAAAGATTAACCAGCAAACAATGATTAAATCTGATGTTTTATATTTTAAAATCTTCAAATTCTCAAGACAGAAACCATATTAAAAATTGATAAAGACCATAGAAATTCTATTACTAGTATATATTTGAGAGTATTTAGAATAACAATAAGTGTAGACCATCCTTTGTAGACGTTCCTGCTATGAAGTATCAAACCGCTCAATCATCAATCTAATAAGGTTTTTTGCAAGATTTTTTGTGATTGAATTCTCATATCTAAACTAAATTATACGTCTAACCCCTACGGAATATCATTATAAGGTCTGTACCGTTTCTACAGTATATTGGTTTTTTTTCAAAATTCGTATTATGCATGGCTAATAATTCAAATGTTTTTATTCTGTGAGTTTCACTAATACTAGAATATACCTTCGACATATGCTAATTCCCAAGGCATTTCAAACCCTTAGCACGGGAAAATTCCCTTTTAAATTTATGTAAACTATTACTTCTTAGTCACAGTGAGCCGTTTAAGATTTTTAACGCGTAGCAAAAGGAAACATTACACCTACATTGTTAACTGCAAGCCGTATCACCGATTTCACAGGAATTCATTGATCATATATATCAATGTTTTAGTCTGTGTTATCAAAGATTAACTGATGTATCATGTTTTGTTTGTAATCTACTAGTATGTTTTTGTATTAGAGCTTTTTGGTTCGTGTTAACATTTTGGTTTGTGAATCTTCAGTGTCAATGTTCGTGCGGTACCTGCTTTTTCATCCACAGTCTTATATTCGAATGTAATACACAAAACACCATATGGTATGATCTGGTGTGTAGATACATCTTAGCAAAGACCGACTACGTACCACAAAGTGAAGTTCACAAACCTGAGGTACAGGCAATAAATTTGTTTCTGAATTTTATAGTTGTAGATTATACTGGGTTTTTAGTTTAGTTATAAAAACTAAACCGGAACAACTATCAAATTATTTAAAAAGATTTTCTAAATCAATAACATGCAGTTCACGCTTCATTAAATTAACTAAAATAATATCTATTTATCTTTTATAATATATGACTTTCAGTTGAACAACCTGTTGCAAGGTTACAATGTACAAAAAAGCCATTCACTAACAAAGATAGCACTTTGACCTCCTTTAACTAATTGTCTAATCAGCCTTTATTATTAAATTTAGAACCCAATCAATAAGCGACCTTACATAAAACAAATAAAATTTGTAAGTAGGGGAACAATAATCCTTTTCAAATGTGACAGTAGTTTAAATATCTCTCCCCTCTCTCTCTTTCGTGACCTAGCTTCATTTTTGACCTGTATTGGTAATTCTTCACCAATCGTGGTAAAATGTCCTTTATCACCTTTTACTAATTAAACATGAAATATAGGTCAATACCATGAGACGGTAATGAGCATTGAATACGATCGATTGAAACATAATAAGAACTTATCTTTGAAGTAATTATTTATATGGAGTCTATAATGATTCTTTCGTGTTCCGGATTTCAATAGCACAGTTTATCAGGATTGTAAGAGATCTTGACCACTTGACACTGATGAGAGTCTGATTGCTTTCGTAAGGTAGTCATTTATATAAAATGCATTAGGAGAGCTATCCTTATTTCTTCAATCATCTAGACTGCAAGTCCGTATTTTCACTTTATATATGGGAGTAAGGTCATTTGGCTATGTTTGTCATTGTTTTGTGGTCTACTTGATATTACTCGCATCCACTTTGATTCAGCATGATAAACTAGCTTATATCACTAATTACAAGACCAAGAAAGGATTATATAAATGCATAAGCAAAAATAGAAATAAAATGTAGAATAATGTTGCGAGAAATATTTCAAAATTCCGTAAAACAGATATCTATTGTATTTCATGTCTAAGTGGAACGGATCTGTTGTATTGTTATAGCATCACAGTGATGGATGAACTTAATTCCGTTTGAGTTTCGGTGGTATACTACTGTTGCTTTTATTTAGTTGCAAGTCCTCCAGATGCCAGAAGCCGAGGTAGTGAATTAATTTACAGAAACTTTTTTTTCAAATTATACATTAAAGCTATTGAAAATGTATATTTGTTTTCTATATTGCATTTCGTATTGTTACAGTGAATCATTACCACATTCGAGAAAGGAAGGACAGGAACTATCTAGTATCTGATTTAAATCATTATTTGAAAGTTAATATTTCATACAGTTCGTTAAACATATAGACCTGATGAAGAAACTGTTAATGTTCAATTCGTCAAAAGTAGTTGAAAGTTAATTATGAGAGAAGTATCATTATACTTGAAATCTAACGAAGATCTCTAAAATCTCTAAAAATTAAAAGTAGCTGCATCAATTTTCTCTTTAAGTTTTTGATATTTAATTCTTAATCTCATCAAGTTCCCTTTCTCAGTTAAACAATAAATCATTTCAGTGCTGTATAACTTACAGCCAGGCTAGTATGTTTAAACGATACAAGTATCATATTGCCAATAGTTTTAACTGTAAATCGATATACTGATTATTCTTTGTTGTGCAAAGGGAGCAAAAAGGAATAAAGACAGCAAGAGGCGACTGTCGCAGAAAGACATTGACAAAACATTACATATAAACTTGAGATTGCTTATGTGTTCTTGAAGGATAAGTATTTCCTATTCCACTGTTGGCACGTACATGTATTGCGCTCATTGTAAGTTACAAACTAGTAAAATTTTGCGTCAGGTGATGTAAGACTTGAGGAAGCGAAAACGGGATTGTGAGGGTTGGAATTGAAAGTCGATTATCGTGACTATCATACATTTTCTATGTGGTTACATTTTGTTATAGGCGCCCAAATTAGCTAAGCATGTAGATGCGTAATGCAACTGTTGCTGCCAAAAACAACAAAAAATTAGACGTTATATTAAAATCTACATCCTCTTGGTTGTTGTATGAAATAATAAATATTTTGCTTCAACAAGTATGTCATTTAAAAAGCAGGCAATTCAATTTGTAAACCACTGAATTTAATTGTAAATACAGATTCGTTTACTTAGTATGTCTGTAATGGTATTTATGGGAAATCAAATTCTATATTAAACATTTTAATGCATCTGACACAAATCCATCTTCCCATAGAAATTCGTTTTAGATTAGACAGAAGACTGTTCTGTCTCAATAACTGTAGGCAATGCAAGTTTCTTTTCTCAATTTCAAGTTTCTTAACTGCAAGCTTCAATTTGAACATTCAGCATGACAAAAAGCTTTAAGAAGTACTTGAAATTCTGATTATATAATTTTTAAAGTAATCTAATGTAACGTGTCTTGAAACAATAAACACACTGAGAAAACTGTTTGAAAATTTAAATATTAATACGTGTAGTTTATAATATTAGATATCAGTTGAAGATTTGAGTATACGTGACACTTGAAAACAGAAGCAATCATTATGTAACAAGCTCAACACATTTTCTTTCTCTGTTGACTCTAGTACAAATGTACATCTTTTCTTCTTGATGTCTAATGGACTTAATTGTATGTTCCAGGTCTCACATAAACACGTGCTGAGCGCATGACAAGTCGAAATCGTTCTTTTAATAATCAAATCGATCTTGTTTAAAGTGCATTAAATGGTGGTACTGAAGGGGGCTGCATTTATGAATATCACACCTACTGTAATGTCTTTGTTTTGTATAGAAGCAGCATGTCACGAGAACTGAAACGTACTTGATAGTTTACTAAATGAATTCTGTGATTATTGAATTGAGTGTGGTAAATGCAGCTGTTTGTTGTAGTGTCAACCACATACAATTAATCATAAAATTAAAAGAGATAATAACAGGACTTAACTATTGTAACATTTAAAACCATTTTGGATTCTGAATAAGAAAAGAATATGCGGGACGTGTATAATGAAATTGTAACTGATCTTAAATGTTAACTTAAATGTCAATGTTTATAACTATAACTTAAAAGAAGGAATATGATCAAGATCTACCAAACGATACGTTGTTAATGTTTCAGAGCTGAAAATAAGGCATAGTATCGCATGATTAAACCTGCTGATTATGAATAAACAATGAAAGAAAAAGATCATATGCCACACAAAAATTTATAAAAGTATCTTTAAGAAATCATTAATGATAAGTTTATCGTACATTAAAGGTAAACAAAATAACACTAGTTCAAAAAATTTAAGTAAGTATCGGCCCTTTCTTAATAAAACTGATGAAAATAAGCCTTGAAAACTAACATTGTATATAGACGAAACACGCGTCTGGCGTTCTAAATTATAATCCTGTTATAACTATTATCGCTAGTTTCTCGGAAAGATACACGCATTGTCGTATCGGAGGTAGCTAAACAATTAATTTTGTCTTCCTTATTTTTAATATTCTTTTCTTTTTAAAAAATCAAGAATTGTTTTGTTTTTAGCGTTTATTAATTGTGATGTTATTTCGGAATCGATTTTGGATGATTAATATGACCTTTCTTTCAGCCTTTTGTCGGAAGAACATATCATTTGGTATAGTTCCATTATAAGATCATTAATCACCACCAAGGAGGGACCCTATCTATTCACCTTAGTTCATGTTTTGAACAGTTTTGTACTTTGAAAAGCGGAAAATGTGTTTTAGTGTCTGATTCAGAACGTCTATCATTTGTCATTAATTAATTTGAATGAGTCTTTTTTTAATACTAATTCAAGATGCACTCTATGAGACTTTTGTATATAACTGACCTGAACATGATATTTTAGAGTATCGTATTTTAAATATATATTGATGTAATTTTGAAGAAAGTATTTCAATATTCAGTTAGTATAATACATAACAGGGATATACATGTATGTAACATGAAAAACAGGAATAATAAAAAATATTGGACAATACCACAAACAACATCAACACCCATTTTTGAGACCAAATATATACGGAAATACTCATATAACGAACTTCAAAGGGAGTAAGATATGTGCATCGACAGTTAGGTAAAGAGTTTAACAATCCATATTTTAGCGGTTATTTGTTTAACATTACCTCATCAACATGAAATGCTCTTCAACTTTGTACTTGTTTGACTTTATAACTATTTAGATCTGAGCGTCACTGATGAGTCTTATAAAGTCGAAACGAGCCAGACGCTCGTTTCGTCTTTATATGACTCATCAGTGACGCTCAGTTCTAAATAGTCTGGTATATTAAATCATAATCCTGGTACCTTTGATACCTATTTACACCACTGGTCGATTAGTTAATTTCCTGTTGACAAAACTTTGAATTTTTCGTGAAACTAAGAGACTTCTTATCCCAAGAATCGATTACCTTAGCAGTATTTGGCACAATTTTTTGGAATTTTGGGTCTTTAGTGCTCTTCAACTTTGTACTTGTTTGGCTTTATATATATTTAGATCTGAGCATCACTGATGGATGAGTCTAATAAAGACGAAACGCGCGTCTGGCCTATTTAATTAAAATCCTTGTACCGTTAATAACTATTTTATACCTACAGAATGTTTTGCATTGGTACATTCGGTTTATTTGATAAAAAGTCAGCAAGGTCTTGGTACACAAATATAAAATCATACATGATAATGATAATCAAAATTAAATCACCCACCTCAAAGTCTAAATAATATCTCAGGTTAAAAAACAATTAAAAAATGCGATATTCTTAATATTAGATAAGTGATATTCATCTAAATTTAAAATATTTCGGTATGATAAAACAAAACTATTTTTTTCATGGAGGCGGAAATCGCTCAATTTAAAAAAAAAGCTAGATAGGTATTTTTTTTATGTTTGATAAATGTATTCCTCGCTTCCTAGGTTAACAGTAATTTGTGCAGATTCTGTCGATTACAAGTGATTTATTTTTACTCTCAGTTGAATTTATCATGAAAATAACTTATCACAGATGATAATACAATATTGTACTGGGAAAACCTAAGACTTTAAATCATCGAGAATTATATAATGACATCGACTGCATCATCGAAGTTAATCATTGTCAATCTTAAATCGTATCTAGGTTCAGTATCGGTGAATGTATAATAAATTCATACATAAATCATATTTAAAACATGTAAATAAAATTTATACTGCAATTCTTTTGCAAGGATGATATTTTGAATAGATGACGTCATATATTTTAGGGAATCAAAACCATAGTGACTGATTTTAAACAGGGACACGTATGACAGTTTTCTACAATAACGCCTGATAATCATTGTCAAATTTATTTCAATTAGAAAACGTTCATGAAGTCTAACACTCTAAATAAAGATGTATCTGTAAGAATTGTCTATGCTATTTTAAAACGTTATGTCAATGCTAGTCATATAATTATTTACTTTTACAAATTGTGACTTGAATGGAGAGTTTTCTCATTGGCATTTATACCACATTATCTTATGTCTATCAAATTATTTTATTTTTCATGATGACATTCATGTAGTGAGAGTCATATGTTTGTCAATAGGTCATGCAGCTAACAATATGGTTGTGATTTTTCTCATTGTTAGTGACTGGAGGTAACATGTTGTTACATCCTTGTCCTCAGTTCATCTGGTTGTGATTCAATTCTATTTAGCAAACATCACACATCTCCGAAATTAGAAGGTTTGTCATGAACATTCTTATAAAAAAGAACGTGAGGTATGTTTGCCAATGAGACAACTTTCCACAAAAGACCAAATGACACAAAACATTAACAACTATAGGTCACCGTACGGCCTTCAACAATAAGCAAAGCCCATATTGCATAGTCAGCTTTAAAAATCTCTTCGTTCAGATGTACTCACATTATAATTTCTTTAAGCCACAAGTTACATAAACCAATTAAACAATGAAGAAAGAAAAAAAGATGTGTTTGTTAAATTGTAAATTTAAAACCAAAGACATTTAAATAGTTAATCAATTTTATAAATGAAAATACTCGACGCCGATGTGATGTACTTTCTCGTTTTTCCTCGTAACCTTGTTGAATAGTTTCGTTTGACCTAAAACACGAAACAGGCGTTCCTTAACTAGATCACAAAACATATGTAATTGGATTTTTTCACAGAATTTTAAATTCGTTAAATGTAAAACCATTTTCTTTGTTATTGAAACAACCGTATAAATCGAATTCCGTTTTATAGATATTCTAACGCATTTATCTAGATAGCTGTCCAGCTTATTCGATAAGATGTATTCGTATACTTCGGCAATTAAAAACCCAAAGTAATGATATCGTTTTTCAAAATGATTTTTATAATGACAACGTAAGCCAATTAGCTAAAAGAACATTCTATCTATTCGTTTTCTTTTCTTGTCACAATAAAAATAAATCAGATAATTATTTTGACATACTTATCAGTTGATTGGTTTACAAAATTTTAAATTTCTTTCAAGTATCTTTGAAATTCATCTTGACAGCTATTCCTTACAAAATTTATATAAAGTGTCCACTCGATTCAACAAAGAACGATCCTGATGAGATATAACAGTATGATTTGTAAGATTGACGGATGCCTGAGTATCAGCAAATCATTATATTTGAGTTTGCAGAGGTTTTTGTTTTGTTTAAATCTAGTTTTAATGAAAATAAATAATCACAAAGTACAGGAAATAATAAGTGTCATCATTGTTTGTTTATTGAACATGCGTTATAGATACAGCATATGCACGATTGTATTTACTCAGCTATTATCATTTTATTTCTGTATTGAAAACATCAGCAATAATTATGTAATTTTAGCACCATTGCTGTACCTCCCTGCATGAAATTCTGGCGAATTGTTTGCATATAGTAGTTATTGAAATCAAGCACAAAGATCGTAATTGCTGATATGATATCAAGCTGTCTTATCATGAAACATTGGCAACTGTACTTTGCAGTAGGTTTCATTAAGGAAAATCATACAAATCGGAAAAAAACAGATTTTGTGTACAGCAAAATCATACAAAATACAGGATGGCACGATTTAGTGGTCAATCGCTGGGTAGTAATCCTACTGTTCTTATAATTGTAGTATAAAGTAAAAACACAAAAATACTGAACTCCGAGGAAAATTCAAAAAGGAAAGTCCAAAATCAAAAGGCAAAATCAAACGTCCAAACACATCAAACGAATGAATAACAACTGTCGTATTCCTGACTTGGTACAGGCATTTTCTAATGTAGAAAATGGTGGATTGAACCTGGTTTTATAGCTAGCTAAACCTCTCACTTATATGACAGTCGTATCATATTCCATTACATTGTCAACGATGCGTGAACAAAACAAACATACTCAAAGAGTAAAAATGTCAAAAATAGGGGTACAGCAGTCAACATTGTGTTATCATCTTAATCACTATAAAAACAACAAACGAACGAAGAAGCACAAAAAATCATACATCAAATTTAACATCCTCATTTTGCTTATCTTATACGATTTTATTTATCTATGTAAAGTCTACCATTAAAGGATGGAAGGTTTTCATTACTGGTGTAAAATATTACTCCAATCTGACTAATTTTTTAAGGACGCTATCACCAGTTGGTTGACCGTTATGTAATAACCGTTTCGCATATGATAACGGATATGTTCCGTATGTGATTACTACAATCCTGATCACTTTTCACTGAAGCGACCTACCGAATTAGACTGTTTACTGGGTATGTAGTAGCATGAGCAACACAACGGGTGTCAGATGTAGAGCAGTATCTGCTAACCCTTACGGGGCACCTGAGAGCATGTTGGTGGGATTTGTGTTGCTTAATCTTTAGTTTTCTGTGTTGTGTCTTGTGTACTGTTATGTGTCTGTTTGACTTTTTCTTTTTTAGGCATGGCGTTGTCAGATTTTTTTATCTATAAGTTTGAATATTCCTTTGGTATATTTTTCTCCTTTTTATGCAGTCAATAACGCTGTCAGTTTCATTGTTAGTACTATGTCTTCTATGTATTACCAAAACGGCTTTCTTATTTCTCACTGGGTTTCGCTCTTTATTTCTTATGATGAATAAGCATCTCTTTTATCTCAAGATTCTCATTCTTATTTTATTCACTTTACTTTCTTTTGATAAGTCTCCTTATGTCTGCTGTCATTAAATGCGTCCATTTTTTACGAGCAGCATTGATAGTCAATAAAGCATCCGGTGCAGAGAAATTAATACCGTCGATGTTATTACAACAACTTGGTTGATACCTATTTTAGTGGACTATCAGTTCCCCGGGAATATCACCTGCCCAGAGGTCACTACTTAGGTATTAGCATTCAAATGACTATAGGCATATTTCTTATTGCTGAGACAATATAAATAAAGTTACATATCTCCTACATGCAAAGCAACGATTCCTCGTCCGTCAGGTATATCCTCCTATGGTTTATCAGCTATCCAACGTTTATATAAGGTTTTGAATTGTCAAGGTTGTTTGAATGTTCATCTTTTGCAAAACCATGTGAACGTCTATAATGTTTACCAAATGCAGCACTGGTATCCAAATACGAACTGTAATTGATTGAACTATGTCGTTATGAAGTTTTTATAGTCATTAGGAATTTAGGAATATATCTCCATCATGCAAGACTACAATTCCCTATCCGAAATTTGGTTTTCACTCATGTCGTTTTCTTGTTTTATCTGCTCTTTGACGTTTGTATGAAATGTTCGTGAACTTTAAATTGCCGAGAGTATCACCAGTCACGTAGATGTTACGTCGTTACTGGTATAAAATAAAAAAATAAACGGATTTTGTTTGATTTAAATTTCAGCTTTATAAACTACATATTTATTTGATGTTTTAACACTATCTGGCAGGGGGTAAAATATAACAACCACACACACGGCATATCATACTTGCTTCACTTTTTTTAGATTACTGTATTCATCTAATAGAATTGAAATAATGCATGAAAGCCATAGATTTGTTGGAAATTTACATATAGCCTGTGTCGTGATATCCGTCAATTTTATCACTCGCTACCGTGTTTTACCTCCGCCACGTTTGGATAGTGGTAACTCCAGTAAACCACGATTAGTTTAACAATTATCAAATATGTATACTATCCACTGTGTATCATCGCCACCGGAAATTGGGTACTAACGAAGCGGAGAGAAATAGAAAAAAAAAGTAAACAAGTTAAGAATTCATTCAATTTAGAGCATTTCCACTCATTGGATGAGGGTGCCGCTTAAGAAATAATTTTCTGATATATAATTCTTTAAATTATTAGGCAGATAAGTACAAAATTAATACAAGATTTTGTGTAATACTCCAAAACTTGCCACTTAGTACCGGAAAATTTCGAGGTCGATCGACCTCTGTCGCCCCATTCTCAAGATATTGAACTGTTTTTCATTATTTTTCCAGACACGTTTTTAGATTATTATAGTGTGGCATCATATTTACTGAAATTTGTTGTCAAAAACATGTTTTTTAAAGAATATGAACAAAAACATTGTTTGTTTGTTGTACGGCGAATTGCAAAATAACAACTTTTGTCTGTACGCCGTCTTGCAATATATTATAATTTTAAGAGTAAATTAATCACTGTTTAAATAATATCAAGTGACGATATTTTGTTGATATCAAAGCTTTACAGGCTTACAAATATACAAAATGTCTTACTTATCAAATATTATTAAATATATGCCGTTAATTCAGTTCAGAAGGTCTCGTTGCGTACCGCTTTTCGATTTTGTACAAAAAGGTTTTTTTCAACCATATTATCCTAAATACATTTATATATCGTTATACTACTAACGACTGTTTTCTTATTTGTTGTTAGGTTAAATTGTATAAGTTCAATAAAATAAACCGTCCATTCCTCTTTTGTTGGTGCTAGCTTCTCTTTTTTTTTTTTTTTTAGATAAAAACAGTGGAGATGAGGTATGATAGCAAATAAGATAACTATCCATCACACGCAAGTACCACAGGCACTTGTCTCAGAAAAAAAATTTCCTATATTAAGGTATATAGGAAAAAAAAATTCTGAGACAAGTACCTGTGGCAAGTACCATATTTTTTTTTATTGCCACATGGACAGACAATTGAACGGATGGAAAAGCAGACGGAGTGATCGACTCCAAGAAAAAGGACTATGTCATGAATAATCGAAAATGCTTTAAACAGCAAAAGGGAGGCTTCTTCTGGTTATGTATATTGTTGAGTAAATGTTTTATGTCAATCAGTCGTAGTAAACTTGGGTTATCGTCATGACGTAGGAAAGTGTAACAAACAGTTAGAATGAGTGAATACTATACGGCGTGAACATTATTTTTTTTTATGGCGGTAGCTCTTTTAAATTATGGTTACATCTTAGTCAGGGTATTCATACGACTCATTGCTTACATGATTTTATTAAAAGGAATTACGAAGGTTTACTCATTTTTATTTTAAATCATCAAAACCAGTGTATAAATCAGAAAGTAACATGTAAGGTGTCACAAATTGAAGCGTTCTTTCATCTCCAAGTCCAAATTAAGAACTCTGAGCTGATATAAAAAAGCCTTGGTCCATCTTTACATTTCTGAAGTCTTAGACTAGCAAATTTGACATCAATTTGAGAACCAAGTCATCATTGTTCGGCCTCTTCTACCAGGCCACACGGTTCAGTTATTTTACGAATTGCAAAATGTAAAGGTACTTTATATATTTCACGATTCCGTCCAGGTACTCAGGGTCAATATAACTTATCAAACATTCCACATACTTCTGAATTATTTTCATCATAGGACTGACCAGGGTTTTAGCTGGATAAGAAGTGGCCTTTCCTTATAACATTTTTGATATATAACAAATAAAAGGCAGATATAACTACATTGGTTAGACGTATAAAGAGGGGTACGAGATATCTCTAAACATGTTTAACACTGCCTCATTTGTTGCACCTGCATGACCCAACTTGAGTCTGTAACCTTTGCTACATTTTTATATAGTCTTGTATTTATTTCATTTTTTAAATTTTGGTTCATTTATATGTTTCAAGAAACAAACATTGAACTTCTACCCCCTTTTCAGTGGCGGACCCAGAGGAGATGGGGTTCCGGGGGTTGGAACCCCCCCTTTTTTTTGGCCGATCAATGCATTTGAATGGGAGCATATAGTTGGAACCCCCCCCCCCCTTTACTCTGGGTTGGGAACCCCCCTTTTTTTAAATGGTTGGATCCACGCCTGCTTTTTGTAGTTAAATGATTGATCACTTAGGAGACAGCTTCGGGTATATCAATACACAGTTACAAGTTTAGTTTCGCATTATAGCCATGGTGAATTTTCTAAATATGAAAGTTTTGTACAATTGAATTGATTTTTAGATAGTTGAATAATAATATAGCCTTCCTAGTGGGTTTATATGAACATTTAGATTGTTTTTAACATGTTTTAGAAGCCATTTTACAGTTTGAACGTCCATACGTTCCTATCCGTACCGCCATAGATTTAAAAAATTTGTATTGTTTTTCAACAAAGATTTGACGCTCGATCTTTTCAATTCAATTTTATGGAAAAAAAACGCAGAAATGCATATATTTTTTTTTACCTTTTGATAGATATATGTCTATGGTTTCAGGAAAGGTTTCACTCTTATTGATTGACATTTTTCTTTTGGGTACAAATTTTTGAGATCTTTGTGACATGTTCAACCCTATCTTGCAATATTTGGTGTCAAATAAATGCTGATTGTTGCCATGATTACATACAAAAAAAATTATATTTCACATTTATTACTATTGGAAATCAAATCTATGGACGATTCTCTTTCCATAAATATACACATGCATAACTCAAATAGTAAGCCTTATTTATTAGGAAGGAAGGGAAAGAGGGTGTTTAAAAATTATGAGTGTCAATTCTAAGTTTGTTCCTATCTGTGAATTGACACCCATCCTAGTGAATAATCTTCTCATTGCGTTGGGTAGTTTCTTCTATTTAATCGGGCTTCTGTTTCTTCGACATTTTCCTCATTTCCATTCTCAATTTTATCAAGGATTTACTATAATCAAAGATTTTTTACTTTGCGGAAGCAACGTAAAAAAAGGAATGGACACCAAATTTGCATGTGATTCTTGTAAATTACAGTTAAGATTAGTTAACAGAGAAAATAATGTCAAAAAACAGTGAACACTTAAGTATTAAGTAACAGATAAATGGAATCTCAATTTCAAATAAACAGTTAACAACATTGCAAATTTTAACAACACAGATTACAGACAGTGGGTCGAGCAGTTAAGGGTTTTTAAATTTATCAGTCAAATAACAGTTTTAAACAAATTAAAACCTTGAAAAAGACAAAAACAGTTTAATTTAAAAGGGAACACCCCCCTCCCCCACCCCTTAGATATTTGAACTTTTAATACAATATTTTCTTTGAAAGGACGGTAAATAACTATTCTAAAATTAGCAAGTTGCCATACAGTTAAAAACAAGTTGCCATACAGTAAATTTGTCAACACGAGCAAGTTGCCGTACACTAGACTTTATTTTTCATGGTCTATATTCTTTAAAATACATCTTTTTGACAACAAATTTCAGTAAATATGATGCCACACTATAATAATCTAAAAACGTGTCTGGAAAAATAATGAAAAACAGTTCAATATCTTGAGAATGGGGGGATAGAGGACGATCGACCTCGAAATTTTCCGGTACTAAGTGGCAAGTTTTGGAGTATTACACAAAATCTTGTATCAATTTTGTACTTATCTGCCTAATAATTTAAAGAATTATATATCAGAAAATCATTTCTTTAGCGGCACCCTCATCAAATGAGTGGAAATGCTTTAAATTGAATGAATTCCTCACTTGTTTACTTTTTTTTCTATTTCTCTCCGCTTCGTTAGTACCCAATTTCCGGTGGCGATGATACACAGTGCTATCGTAAACGTGTCAATTGGTAGTTAATTCTCATCTTGTTGTAAATACAACTGCAATGGTACACAAGATGTTAATATTATCAGCTGTATTTTAATGTTTCTAAGATATGATTGTTGACATTTATGTCCTTTTCAAACTCATTATTATACTGTAATCAAATGCAATGTTATTTACTTGATTTCTTCTTTTAATATAAAGCTCTCTAAATTTCATTAAGTATGAATTTTTAGGGATGAAGTTAAAAAAGATTTGTTTACCTAATCGGGGAATTATAGCAATTTATTGAGTACTGTAGAGTATATTTAATCATTTTAGTGTTTGCTGAAGACTTCGATGTGACTATCATTAAATTAACTGGATGCATCTGTGGTATTTAGCTTTAAATGGGTTCATTTATTTTTCGTAACAGATGAATTAAAATCGGTTTTGATCGCTCATAAAGAAAGTAAATGTTGCCTTTTTTTATCATTTTAGTGTTACTTCAAAGAAGCTTTAAGAATTGTGTCAGAGTTTTCTAACGAAAATGAAGGATTATATCTTTTCAAATTAAAGAACAGAATCTTGTAAGTATCACAAACCCTTATTTAAGGAGGCTCGAGGGTATAAAAATTTCAGAAAAAAATTAAACATTTGTTTTTCATTACACATTTTATTTATTGCCTTTTGTAGTTGTTACTTTATCATATGTTACAAAAAAACATTCAAAACAATAAATTCGCGTTGGCAACAGATGACTTTTAAAATGTAAATATCATTGAAAAAGTTCCAAATTATCTCCCTTTGGTGGAAAAATGCCATTTTTTGGCTTTAACATTGAAATATCTCTTTTAACTCATCGGTGACCTATATTTTTTAATATAATTTTGATATATGCTGCACTTAAAGTAAATTATTGTAAAATTTGAGCGATTTCTGTAATAAATTTCTTTTTTTATTTCGATATTACCTTTATTTCTCCTATTAATTCAACAGAAAAACCCCACTTGTATGCTTCTTTCGAAGGCAGATTGTGAGCGCAAATGAACGGTGACCCCATTTTTTAATTTTATTTTTCTAATAACTATAAGATAAAGTTCATTTATAGAAAAATATAGAGAAATCCTATATAAATGATTTAGACCCGCGAACCCCCTTAATCGCATTGATTGATTTCCTTTTTGTTTGTTTTAATTGGGCCAAGTTTATATGCAGCAAGCAAATTTACTCGATAAGTTCCAATATTACTTGCGATTTACTTTTCCATTCTTCTAGTACATTGTTTAGTGCACTTATTATCTGATACCAAGTTACCTTCAGTAATTAATTATGAATAAACGGGAGAGGGACACAGTTTTGAAATGAAGATTTTGTTTGAAAAGGGACAACTTCTTTGTGTTTATATAAAGCTATGGTGCATCATGTTTGATAAAGAAATAAAAATCATTATTTCTTGTTGTATATTTTCTATTTGATTTAGAAATTTAAAAATATATATACATACTACATATAATTACAAAGTATCAATTGGGGTTCGTGTTGTTTATTTTTTAGTTTTCTATGTTGTGTCATGTGTACTATTGTGTTTCTGTTTGTCTTTTTTCATTTTTAGCCATGGCGTTGTCAGTTTGTTTTGGATTTATGAGTTTGACTGTCCCTTTGGTATCTTTCGTCCCTCTTTTTGTAACGGATAATGGAAATAATAGGAAACATTATTTATTTTTTCTATTAAAAGTTAAAATTAAGAAAGAATATTAAAACACTTGATGTCCTACGCGTTATCATGTCATTGTATTTGAAGTGCTCAGCCTCAAGCCATTGTAATGTACGCTCATACAGTTGATGCAACATGAATTACTTTCGTAATATGCTAATCAAATAATGCTAAATATGCTTCAACCTAAAGCCATTGAAATGTACTGTTATACTGTAGTTTATGCAAAATAATAATTTACTCATCACAGCATTTTTCAAATATAACGAAGTACAACGGTCAATTGAAAGCATCAGAAAAAAAAACAGACAAAAAAATGAAATAAAAGAATTGAGTACAAACATAGGTTTAAAAGACAGGCATCATAAAACAATGAAAATCTAACTCTTAGATACATGTAAGAGAACTACGCAAAAAAGATTGCGCTACTGTAATAAAAAGGGCAAGTTTATTCTTTGTCACTGAGGGTAATATCGTATTGCTAATGACAAGTTACAGTCAGGTGCTAAATACTAAATACACTCGCTAACCAAACACGTGTCTTTATATTTTAAAGTGCAATGGTACACCAAGGCAAATATATGCTTAAATAACTATATATTGACAATAGGAGAGTGGCGTAACATACGAAAAGGACATTCAAAATCAGAGGTCGAAAATAAATTAAAAAAACGTCATGGCTAAAAGAGAAAAAAAGACAAACAGACGAAGGCCGTACCTTGACCTATAATGGTTTACTTTATAAATTGTTACTTGGGTGGAGAGTTGTCTCATTGGCACTCACACCACATCTTCCTATCTCTAAACACCAGAACGAAAAAAAATTGAAAAACTAAAGTTTGAACAACACGAACCAACCAAAAAACATGGGGTAATATCATGTGCTCTTGGAGGTTAAGCAGACCCTGGCAGCTGTCGTGTTACTCATGTAAGTACAAACCCGGTGATAAGTGTAATTTTGAAGGCCACATTCCGTGCAAAAGAGCTTGAAATTACGACAATTAAAACATATCCGTCGACAACCATGAAACAGATGTTTCATAACGGTCAACCTACTCGTGATGCCATCCGTTAAATGTACGAAGCGATTATCTCAACTTCACCACTTGGAACATACCATTGTTATTGGTTTAACTTATAAGCAAATGTCACTTGTATACTAGAACCTTATTCATGGGTGGGCCTGTTATCTTCTTTAATTAGTCATTGTATTTATTTTTTTACCTGAAATAATTGTTTTCAAAGCCTATCCTAGAACACATTTATTCGGTAGTGCATTTCATTAAAGCAATACATGCAAATTAAAAGTATCGTAACGGTTTTCTTCAATCCAGGTGTTTACAGTGTAGTGTATCACGTTTGGGGCAACATATTAAAACTATAGAAAAGTCAAGGATTTGTATAAATACAATACTATACAAATCTGACAATCTAAGTAAAAAAAGTAAAATAACAAAAATATCGAACTCAGAGAAAAACTCAAAACGGAAAGACTCTTATCAAATGATAAAGCACATCAAACGGTTTAACTAACGGGGTCTTTAACTAAACTTGATACTTATATTACCGAAAGGATCTCATTTGGGGGAGATAAAATTTCAACATCATTTCTCAGGAATCTTTCGAATGATGTCGACTAAACTCCTTAGAATTTTTGTGACTTCTAATTATAATTGCTATATATCAAACTGAAAAAAGCACAAAAACTAAATAATGATTAAAATGTCATATTGACATTTCTGTCAAACTTTGGTTAAGAATAAAAACGTTGATTGACGTTTCGCGTGAAGATTTAGATTAAATTCTTAGACATTGAAAGGCTTCTCTTCAACTAAATAGTCGGTGGCAAATAAACTTTTTTATTAAGTAATCGATTAATTGCATCTAGTTGAAGTATGTTTTAATCTAAATTCGTCTTCACCACTTCAATAATAACATTACGCAATAAAGATGCCTGGAAAGATTTTAACTGAATGACACATACTGTACATTTAAGACGAATGTGCATGTTTCAATTGTCATGTATATATGGTAACAGATTAAAATTATTTTGATATTTCCTGGCAAACAGGAAATAAAATCAGATGTAAAAAAGTTCATGAATAGTAGATAGTTTAAACTTTCCGGATAATATTGAAATAAAAAATAGATAATTCGTCGATTCATGCATTTATTTAGTAAAATCCTTGCTTTCATTTATTATGCATTATTTTTTTTTTTCAATCAAAAAGGATACATTGACTAATAATAAATTATATAGAAAGCCAAAGAAACTGAGTCTTGAACTACTTATTTTGAACTGAAATTTATCAAATGTACACAACGGATTGTTTCAAAAGCGCTGGGAATTTCGCAGGTGATGCATTGTACTAAATTTAGCATATTTAAACAGTATTGATCAAATACAAATAATAGAATGAACTTGCAATACCATAGACATAATAAGAATATCTTTTCCCTTGATTTATTTATCATTTATCATTTTGAAAATGAGTATACATTGACCCCGATTTTTTTTAAATCACGTTTGCTTTATTTATGTCAGAAGAATATTTGTTCCATTTTTATGAACATATTACTGATGAAATATACAACAAAAAGTGCGTTTTTATATTCTAAAATCATTGATATTTATTAAAAACTGTTAGTTTCCAAAGAATTGTTGCATAAAAGTACACACTCTACTTGGGTACAGAATGTAATCGAAATGTGTTAACAATGATCCACTTGTATTTATCTTTTGAAAGAAAATAGTTAGGAGTGTCTGTTCAAAGGATAGACATGACAGATTGCTCTTAAAAGATCATAATTTTAATTAAATGTCAAATAGTAACACATGACATTATGTTTTGTTTTATTACAAATTTATATAGACAAGGTAAACATAGACTTTATGCTTTATGTTAAAAATCAATGTAGGATCAAAAAAGTATCTTCCGATCAGACTTCGTATGTGCAAATTTATACATCAATGGCAAGGGTTTTGTTTCTTGTCAGAGGAAAACAAGGGCATATAAAAAAAAGATGTGGTATGATTGCCAATGAGACAATTGTCCACAAGAGACCAAAATGACACAGACATTAACAACTATAGGTCACCGTACGGCTTTCAACAATGAGCAAAGCCCATACCGCATAGTCAGATATAGGCCCCGATAGTGGTATAACAGCACAACATAAGGACGAACTATAAAAATCAGTTGAAAAAGGCTAAACTCATCAGATGGAAAAAAATACAAGTGGACGTGGCCGGGTACTTGTTCATCCCGACAACAAAAAGACACTAGGAACAGATCTGAGAGTACTCGCAGTAATCTGACAGCTAGTTCAAAGCCACTAACAACTAATAAAAAAAATCATGCATCTAAGACTACACTATCAATCCGTACACATCCAACATCCAATGGATTTAGTGTAAAGACGTCATAAACAGCCAGAGAAAAACATGACCTTGTGCCATGCCAAGTTACAGGTATCGACAGATTGTAGATCCATGAATGTGTATATGTATTTAACATACTAGTAATCTTAAGTTTGCTTTTAATTTACTGATAACAAAATCAATATTTATACCAATAAAAACAATATTCAATTATCTTATTACAGTGTTGAATTGGTAACCTTTTAACATATTAATATACCCAAGTCAACTCAAAAAAGGATTGACACTATATGTTTAGGAATACAAGAAAAGTCTTCGATCATAGACAGGTGTCTTTACTACGTATGGAGGATAACAATATAAAAAAAGAAGATGTGGTATGATTGCCAATGAGACAACTCTCCACAACAAACAGACCAACATAACACAGAAAGTAACAATTATAGGTCACCGTACGGTCTTCAACAATGAGCAAATCCCATACCGCATAGTCAGCTTTAAAAGGCCCCGAAATGACAATGTAAAACAATTCTAATGTGAAAACTAACGGCCTATCAAATCCGTTTTAGCTGTAACTGGTATTAATATTTTCTAATAATTTAGTCTAGTATACATTTATATATCTACGATAGGCATGTGTAACTGACAAGATACAATGCAATAAAACAAATTTAATGAAATGATTAATATGATACTGATGCGTATAATGTTCAAATGCTTTGGAATCCTTTATTTACATTTTCAATATGAATCAGATGAAAACACACTGATTTATCTTCTGACGGCAGATGGTATTAATTAGAACACATTTCATGGTAAGACAGGTGAGCTAGAATTTCTTTTCTAGAGTATTTTTTGTGAACTGCACTAAATGATGGTAATAACATACTACAAAGTTAAACAGGTGAGACAGGTCAACATTTAAAAAGGTAAGTGTTATCTTTTACCCAACTGCGTACCATGTGCAGCCTATTTCTCTGTGGAACCATGTTTATTTATTTGTAGAATGAATAAACCGTTTTGTGCCTTCAAATATGTGTCAAACTTTGTACAAAAATGTATAACTATCCAAGCTAGTGTTTTGTATTATAATAAATCGCGTCATGAATAGCTGCTTTTCAGTCGTCCTATGAAACTTTGAAAAAACATGAATAATTATCTAAGCCAGTGTTTTGTCGTATATCACATTTAAGTAGGTCGTGTCATGAATCTTAAATGTTATAATCATATTTTGACAGCAGTTTCAATACACTTCAAAGGTACTTCTTTGGTGCAATGCTGAGCTTCGATGAGAATAAAAATAATTATGATTTATTTATTTTTGGATTTTTAAAGGGTCATATTAATATGTTGCATGATCACTGATGCATAAACATGACTTATTAAAAGGCATTTTTTGTGGAGGTTCCACGTCTAGGACCAAGAAAAATGCCTCTAGCAAATCAATCACACATCATTATGTAGGATATTATTACATTGGAACTTGTAATTAATTAGATCAATAGCGTCTGACTCCGATTTTACGATGTACGTTCAATCTTTTTTGCAAATATTTATGAATTTTCATATTTCTCCAAATGAAAAAAAATATAGTTTGAATGTGTAAGAGTAACATCGTTTAGTCTCTGAAAGTCTCGGCAAACTCATTCTCCCCAAGATGGTAGTCCTCATACTAAATGGGTTTTTTTTCACACATATATCTAGTATTTGTTAATATCTAAAATTGGCACAGCAAGTTCAAATGTTCAAATAAGATGCATACCGAGACCTCGGCAATTATAAGAATATAGGTGTCGGAAACCTCGTCAATAATAATTTGGTGATTGCCATTTGTCCTGTTTTATTTCTTGCCTTTTAATGCTATTGCATTGAAAGTAATGTAAAGCATCAAAAGTGATAGCGCGTAGCGGGTTATTTAACAGTGTGCACCACATTTTTTATGTTATTTCGAATAGACAGAAAAATATTACAGTCATTTCTTATATTTTAATTCTAAATTCCATTTTAAACCTTACCATGAAAAAACGTTGATGACGTCACGGTCACATGACTAAATTATGTCTATGGGCTGATAACAAAATAACGTCAGCCAATCAGAAGACGCGTTACATCCAAAATTAAATTATTAAAATATGATGCTTATTTAGAATTGCATCCTTTATTCCATCGTAACCACTGGAACGCTTATCTTTAAATAAGTAGCCAAAGCCAAGGCGACGCCGACTAAAATACATGATGACTATTCTTCGGTGACATTTATGACAAGCGAATATAAGAATATAAATATTATAGATATTGAGAATAGATATCGAAGAAATTACAGCAATGATTGAAGCCTTATACGTACGATAAATTATGGTGCAATTTATTCTCTCTTCACGTTTTTTATGATCTGGTGACCAGTTCAATGCCAGATAATTACAATAGATGACATTGTCATAATGAGGTCATCTGTTTGATTTACAGCAATGCGCTATTAAAGCACTTGGAAATGTAGAAAATTATCAGTAACCATCAAGCTATATGAAAAAAGGCAACAACATTTTTTTTTATTTCATCCATTTTGTAAGTAATCGTTTGATTTGAAGGTTGAATAAATATAGTTTTAATTGGTTGATTTATATCTCAAGTGTTTATTCAGTTAATGGCAAAATAATAGTTATAGAAAACAGTTCAGATATTTCAAATATGAAGATGAAGATAAATTGAAAAATGTTTTAGTTCATAGCTCTTATCATATTTCAAGGCAGTCGATAATAACGTGTTCCGAATGGAATCTCCTAATTGAGTAAGCATTCAACTCCAATTCGATCTACACAGATCGTATATTTTCCAGTATAGAATCATCTGATGTTACTGGTCACAAAGTAATTGTTTTGAATTAATTTTGTATTTCTTATTGATATGAATCCAAATACAAAAAAATGTCAAATGATTTGATTGCATTAGTTCATGTGTCGAAGAACAGTATTCCATAGTCTTCACAGTTAGAAATAAAGACGCCAATCCTTCAACTTGTCACATACTATTCTCAAGTTAAAATTGTTAATTTAAATATTTGTGCCGAAAAATTACTTTTAAATTTACCTCTGTATCTTATTCCCAATTCAGGTCAGAACGGAAATTGAAACATTTAACAAAACTAAATTTGTCACTTCTAACAATTTCAGATATAATCTTTAGAATAAAAGTTAATTTACTAAAATTAGATTTTGTTCGTGTTTAAATCGTTTCAATATAGTTTTGATACTCCCTTTTCTCCAAGGAAAAGGTATAGTGCAGGCTTATTTCAGTTTAAGTAAGTATTGCATAACCTAATGAGAAAACCATAGTACATTCAAAAGATAGTTCTAAAGTAATTAGGTTTTGTTATTCAATATAACACCGTATACATTTTAGTTAGTTTCCAATCCTTTGTTGATCAATTGCGTAGTAATCTTTAATTGTGCTTGGCGCGTGTTTTTGTTATCTTCATGTACTCTTTTTGCTATTGCATATTGATAGTATTGTTTTATCAGCATATTTTTGTACAGTAACATAACATTTGTAAATGCATTTACAGGCAATTGAAGATTTTTGATAGTTAAGATTTTCCTTCTTTTTGGAAATTCATATTAAAAATGGGTCAAATCATACTTTCATGGTATCCTCTAAATCGACAGAATGATGATCCCCCAATACGTGCTTCTAGCAAAGCATACGTTACTTACAAATAATTCAGTGAACCTATATATATTAAGTGTTCCAAATCTATTGTAATCATAAAACTATTTCCTTTAAGTAATTTTTGCAACTACTTCTGACGAAATTATTAGATATTGTTACTGTTTAATTCATAAACAAAAATATTTAAAAGAATCTAAATATGAAGGGTTGACACCTTTCTGTCCCTCCTCTCTTACCTTAAAAAAAATATGGAAAATACTTGTTTTACCCGGCCACATTTTCCTGTCTTACCTCCTCACCAGTATGCAATATCTTATAATATGCGTTATTTGAAGAATAAGTTATCTACACAAAATATAGGACCCGCAAACTTACAGTCTTCAAACCGATGGTAGAAATATAATAAAAATAGTTTTTACAGAAGCTTCATAATGGACCTATATAGTACTATCTTTTTTTCTAGTTATCATTTCTCCACTGGCTGACTTGACACAAAAACTTCTTAGGAAGAAAATAATAATTTAGTGGTATCCTTTAACTATATTTCCCGCTGCTTTATATATGTTATTCTCTCACTAAATTTTTCCAAATTTGGTGATTCTGTTCAACGCATCTGACCCATCGAACTTAAGATCAAGAATACAATACATACATTTAGTTCTGTCTCATAGCTTGACTTACTTCTGGAAATTGATAATGAGTGTCGGTTGAAAACAAACCATTAGGATAAATGAGATGTTTTTATCTTCTCATTTTTGAGCTTTCAAATTTCTATATAGCAACATTCCAGCATCGCCTTTATACAGAATATATATCTCCCAGTTAAAACGATTTTCTTGATAGACGGTTGCTGCTCACACGTAATATATTAAACCAAAAGCTCAACATGATGAAGTTGAAATCATCCCTTAAGAGGCACCTGCGGTCATCCAAAGTTTTTGGTGGAGTTCATGTTGCTCAGTCTTTAGTTTATATGTAGCGTTTTGTTTACTTGTTTTCTTTTGTTAGTTGTCTTTTTTAGCAATGTCATTGTAAGTTGGTTTTTTTCGGCTGAATTTGTTTGAATGGCTGTACGGTATCTTTCGCCACTCTTTTAAGTCTCTTATCCATTCTTTTAAATGTGTTTAAGGGGCGTGTTATCGTTTACGGAGAAAGGACGGGGATGAGCTGAAAGTTTTAATACATGAAGGAGCTTAATAGAGTATTTGTGGATTAGCTTTTGTTAAAGTGTACACTGTTACTTTTACTAGGGGTCCAATTAGTACAGACCCCTTTGTTATCACCAGGGATCTTTCATTGTGTTTCCATTTTCATTTACTGTTCTTCCTTGATTTAGGTGCACAAGTAATGCAAGAAAAATTACAATTAGACATTTCTATTTTTTTTTACTGTTTGTATTGTTATATGCAAAATTTTTAAACACATATCTTCGTTTCGATTTGTCAACCTATCGGTCTGTCCGCCATCTTGTGTCTTATATATGCATATATGCAAATCATTTATTAAAATGAAGAAATATTTTGGAGAGAAAGCTATAGTGAAAATTCGGTTTTAAACACGGAGTCAAGAGAATCCAGATGTTTCGATTTGTAAGGAATATGTTTTGTTTACTACACACGCGAATGAAAATTAAATATATTTAATTCAGAGTTAAAGATAGGATAATTTGTCATCATTATGAAATACAATTACATAACTATTTAAAATTTATAAAGGAAGACAAATGCAAATTTATTAGGAGAAGTTATGTAATAGCTTTCTAATTGTGTTTTGTTCCCTCGTAAACATAACGAATGTAGCACTTATTCTGTTATATTCCTTCGGTTGTCACATAAAAAAGAACCATGACAAAATGTTCACGTGTATTGTGTGATGATTTATGGAACATATTATTTAACTTGGAGATATGCAAAAAAATGCAGTAAACGAAAACAAATAAGTGTGGGATTTATTTGTTTTTTTATTTTTTATCATTATAATTCAACCTAAACAAATACAATATAAAATATTTATTTATACACACCCGGTTGCTTTTGAATTGATTTTTTTAAAGCATGCAAAACAGTTACAAAAAAATACATAAATATTGCACACAAGATAGATTCAATAAACCAAGTAATTTCAAGCAACTTTCGAAAGTAAAAACAAATACAGGCAATAGTAGTATAACGCTGTTCAAAACTAGTAGTTATAAGTCGATTGTACTGAAACGAATCCGGGTCACAAACCAAAACTAAGGGAAACACATCAAATATAAGAGGAAAACAACGGAACTTGATTGTCAAAGTTGCAACTTTTCTTATGGATTATTTTTTCGTACTCTGTAAATCCCCAGAATTTTACATTCAAAATTTGGATAGCAATTACCTGGACCTCATTCTTTTTGATAGTACAGTCCATGTTGATGAATATCCTTGTAGCTGATAGGAGTTTTTCTTTACATTAGCAGCCATGGCCGAATTAGTACAGAAATACTTTTTGTCCTTGTTTGAGCTTTGTCACTTTACGGGAAATGTTAAACACACAAGTACCATATTATCACCATTGGTTCGATAGTACTGTTGGTATGTTTATGAACTGCATATTGTGACCGTATTTTTGATAATAAAAAGTTATCTACAGTTTATAGGTTATGTATATTAGATCTCAAATAAAGGCTCCAATTTTTTTGTATTTTTTTATATATATACTATATCACAATGGAAACCAGTCGAAGTTGTTTTGGTAACAACAGGTCTTTCTTATCTATCTACTAGAGTCTCATTTACACGATATAGAGTACCATCATCTTATACATGTACCATGTAGAATCTTTAGAGATTTGTAAATATCTTTTTTGTTAAACCACAAATGGGTTTAATGGAAAGTGAACATATTGATATTGTTAAATGAGATAAAGATTTTGAGTCATATAATAATCTTCTGAAGTAGTCTCAAGTGACACATAGCTTGACTTCTAAGTTCGTTGTTTTAGAGTATGTTTACTGTTTAATTGATCTCTCTATATAATAAAGTAACAAAAAGTGTTTATTACAAACCAGAAGCAATACAGCTTATAGGTATATAATATATATGTATAGAACACGAATCCCGGACATGATTACCATAAAAGAACACTTTTAAATACAATCGAATATAAATACATATTGGAATTTCGAAAAAAAATTGTACGATTTTTTTTTGTTTACATCATGTTTCAAAATACATCCAATATTTATACATGTTTCAATATATGTTTACATATATACGAAGAAATTAGTTTCAGCAGGACGCAATCATTGAATTCAGTTTTTGTTTGAATTTTAAAATCTCATATTCTAACATTTTTATTTTTGAATTTTTTAAAGTCATATTGTTATGCCGTTCAATAGCATTTACATATCTTATTTGATACTTTTGACTAATTCTTGATAAACACAGGCATCAATTTACCGGATGCGGTATGATGTTTTCTTTACGATGAACATATTCCAAGCTTAGGAGAATACAACTTATCTTGCAAGACATGATGTATGCTTCATATGCAATTGAGAAGAGTAACAGCCAACATTGGGTAGAAAATCCAATATGTATTTAACCAAACGACAAATCAATTTTATCGAGACGCTAAAAATTGCTAATGTGGATATATTTCAGTAATTTGCAAGAACTGCTTTTTTCTTAATTCGCATCATGCCCACTCATAAGCTGTCATTTTGACTACATCAATACGTTCATTTAGTTTGTTTTTGTCTGCAAAGAAACGAAATTGCTCTAAAAAAAACTTCCAGTTTCTATCAAATTCTATTAGATGGAAGAGAAAGGTATCGGTTTTTAATATGTTATCAATTCTTGCATAGTGGAAGTTGACATTTAATATTTAATAATAAAGTGTTTGTACTCGTGACGGATTACCCAAACAGTACAAAAGCACGATCATATACGAGTTTTTAGTTATGTCGAATACTAGTTTTACAGAAAACATTTAAAGAAAAGCAAAATGTGCTAACATACATGCTACTAGTATTCGAACTAAATTCTCTGCCCTGTATCAAAAAAAGAAGATAATGATATATAAGGTTTCTTATTAATGCAACGAAAATCTTTGAAAATTAATTAATTTATCCTGTGTTAACCCTATTAGCAGGAGAGAAACACGTAATAAGTTGAATATTTCACCAAATCCCCAGCATTGTTAAACTAAATCAATGTTAACTTAACAGTTGAACTTACCAAATATGATATTCGGAACAATGAACGCTTTTTATATCTGTTTTTGTTTATCTTTAATATGACTTTTATAGTTATTCAAAATGTATAAGAATCTTTTATAAAAACTTTGAGCTAGCTGTTTTTACAACAATTAAATCTGAATAGATAAACAACATTATTGTGTTGATCAATATCTGCTGCTAATGATTAAATTTAGATACCAATGTAAGCATGAAATCTGTGGTATTCAATAACAAAGAAGTATACAGCTGCAGTCTAGCCAAACCGTTCATGTTCAGAAAAACTGGCCAATAATAAGTGAAAGAAATAGAACTTTGCATTTCAACAATACTAATGGAACTTGTAATTCAATAACTATTTTTAAATGCATTCTGCCATATCCATATACTTTTAATGTCGGTACATTTCGCACGCTCTGTTGCACATATGAATAGAAATATCTTTGGAATTTTGGTCCTCAATGATCTTTAACTTCGTACTTTATTTGACCTTTTTAACTTTTTTGGATTCGAGCGTCACTGATGAGTCTTTTGTAGACGAAACGCGTGTCTGGCGTATATACAAAATTTAGTCTTGGTATCTATGATGAGTTTATTTAATTGTCCATTGCTAAATGTGTCAATGTGTCTACTAAATTAAATTTGGTTTATTGCAGATGTTTTATTTTTTCCTTTTGGATTCATGTCTTGCTTATGTGAAATTGCTTTCATTTAATACTTGTAAAAATAGTACTTGAAATTTTCTTGTTAACAAAGTAATGTTTGCACTCACTATGCTTTTCTGTTTATGGTTGACATTTTGGTATTGCTGGTTTCAAGGTATTCTGTTTAGCATAGACCGTATATGATATCACAACAAATTTTGAGTTCGAGTCAAATTTAGCTCTTGTCATGTGTCATTTCAAAATGTATAGCTGGGGACGGCTACACTAGAAATTATCATATTTTATCATTTCTTTTATTCTGTCACTTTGGTTAAGAAGTGGGAGGTTTGATATTTTATAACGTTGAATGCATATGGCATTTTTGGGTGATGAGTACATACACATGGTTTTCGTTCTGTATTATCCTTTCTTTCTTTTGGAGTTCGAGGTACTTTTATAGTAACTAATTTTGGGTCTTCAATGCACTTCAACTTCATGCTTGTTTGGCTTTATAATTTTATTTATCTGAGCTTCACTGATGAGTTTTATGTAAGCAAAACGCAATTTTGGCGTATTAAATTATAATCCTGGTACCTTTGATAGCTATTATTTAGCTGTGTGAACGCATTTACCAATGAGTCTTAACGGGTACATTACATGTTTTTTTCGATATTACATTGAAACGAATAAACGTATTAAATAAATTTCAAGATGTGTCATCGCTGTGTTAGACTTTTCTGGATCATAATTTTAAATGTCAAAATGTAGCTATTTTTCAAGTTTATTTTGAAGAGACAATATTAATTGGTTATCAAAGGTACCAGGATAAAATTAAACTGTTGAAATTTTGTAAATTAGAATTTTGAGACAATTTGTTTTTCAAAAATTTCAAACACGAAGAAATTAGTCTTAGAAATTAAATTTGATTTGTAATCATCATTTAAAATGACAATATCTAAACTATGACTGTAGTCAATTACCTTCTATATCCCGATGTACAACGGACTAGACAAATTAATTAGCGCTAAAGACTTGAAATAAGATGAATTCAGATATGAAGAATGTTCAGGGCAAATTTACCGAACAATATGATATACCACTCCGAGATGTTGCACTATTCAAACTTATTCTTAGCACTTTACATAAGCAAATACATAAACAAACATATTCAAGAGCAAATCATATAAAATTTATGTGTAAAATTTAGAATGTTTAGGTTCAGTGGTGACTGAAGATCGGTCTTTGAGACGTGTTTTATTGGATGTTTTAATCTTTGGATGAATCTGAATGATATTATTAGTAAAATTTGCATTCATATAATTTGTTTAACTTCACTTCAAGCAATGTCATTATTGTTTGATGTCTTAATATATAGCTACAAAAAAATCTTCTTGGAAGTATTCAGTTATTTGGTATTTGCTTACACCAAGTTGCCGGCTGATTTCATCAATCAAACTGAAGTTGCAATAGAATGATAATTTTTGAAAACTTTAAACAGCAAATGTATTGAGTAAATTTGCATAACATAACGTTTGACATTGTAATAGTGACGTAAAACGTATATTTCTTGACATTTCCAGATCTGACTTTATCGTTTTTATATTGCATCTCTAAATGGTATAGACATTAATTGGGCATTTTATTTATCTTTAGCATGCACTTTATGTTTCTTATAAGGAAGTATGATGTAATACATAGGACTTGCATAATTTTACAAGCCAATTTTATCGTTGATTAAAATATCATACATGAAAATTTTCCTTTTAAACAAAGTCATTGATCAGTTGTTCGGCGAAAATATATTGCATCCAGGCATAACTGCCTTTCCTTTTTTCGTCGGACGACTATTTTGCAGAATAAAACTACCAAAACTGAGTTTAAAACTGATTAATGATATTTGATATGATTTTTGGTCATACGTTTTTTTTTAAACTTTCCTGATGATGATTTATAAATTATATGATGCTCTTTAAACAATTGGAGTACACATCTGTGATGAAATAAGAGTTATTGTATGTCAGCTGATGGTCAACGTCATGATTGGTTTTGGCTATTCCAAGCATACTCACAGTAGTATGCATTTTATAAACAGTGAGTTACCAGAGTTCAATCAGTGTTTATGACGTCATTTGAATGATAGCCTTTTATTATATAAGTATGTCTTAAATAATTAAGAAGTTAATTCTCAAACTCACCACGGCAAAGTTTACCTTACATGAATTGGCTATTTCTTTGTATGTCACTTCTGACGTTTCTACTTATTTACGTCAATGGCTTTCAATTTGCTAATGGAGGTAAATCAAAAAAGAGCTTCTGACGAACGAAATTTATCAAGTGTTATATTAAATCAATAGATATTTGTATATATTCGAACATATTTGATCGCGAATTCAGTTTTATTCATTTGATTCTACTAGTTTATCTTTTAATATAATTTGACCTTCTCCATTTTCAAATTAAACTTTGATTCCTGTTTTCCAAGAAATTGAAGAAAGAGCTATCATTTATCATTTTATTGTCTAACTTCTTACCTTAACCTTCTCTATGACTTCTTCGCAGTTTATATTTATAAAATCCAAGGTTATAACTAAACAACATAACAATTATAATAAGATAGCTCAAAACTGGTACTAGTAATATGATTATATTCTAATGTATATGTTGACTGTTGTTCTTAAACGTGATATAACATTGAATGATCTTAAAGCAGAAATTAATATGCATACAACTCTTAATAACTTTTTTAAAATGTTAAAACATGGTTTGAAATATAATACACAGATCCTTAATAGTGCTTCGAGAAAATTTTACCATGTTTTTAATTTTGAAACTGAAATAACTGCAGGGCATATTCGGTTGTTTAGTCTTTAGTAAACATCTCTATGATGACCACCATAACTGTATTCATCCATCTAAGACAATATCCTAGATCTAAATAAGACGCTAGTCATATAATAAGATGGTATAAGCCAAAAGAGTTTTGAAGATAACAAATTAAAATAATTTAATCAATAAGCATCGTAAAAAAGGGTTAAATATACAAATGTAATAAGTTTTTTAATAAAATTAATTATTTAGCTTTCTAAACAAATGAGTGAGCCAAAGACTACTTTGCACACCCAATGTGAGTGTAGGTAATACAAGCACCGGTGCGACATCAATAAAAGGTAAACTGGATCATATGTTAAAAAAGGAGATAACTTGCAAATCCAAAGAATAAAGATGTAGTTGATTTAGTTTATCGCAATGAATCCTTCTTTATTAATTCTTTAATATCTAGTATAGCAAAAGAAGAAATGAAAATAACAAAATAATATATTCGATTGAAATCATAAGCATCGTCTAACCAATCAGAAATAAATAGAATCATATTTTGTATTATTATTTACGATTCTTTTTCATATAAGCATATATGGAAGCAAATTTCTAAGGATGTTTTCATATCTTAACATCATAAATAACTTTATTGTATGACATATTCCGTGTTCTAAACTCGTTTCATATCCATGCAGTCTATTCCCTGTAAAGTTGTCCATCATTTTTTTTATCAATTATTTTAGAATAATATATTGGTTTGACGTCACTGTTATAAAGTTTATCCGTTAAATAAAGCGTCTTCGTACATCATTTCAGACGCTTTAGACATAAGCCGCTTTAAGTAGGTGTCATGCACATAATAAACATATTAGTATTGCGTAAAATATTAATAAATAATTCGTCCCTACTTCATGGTTATCACCCACACTACTCCAAACAATTTCTTGATAAGGCTACAACTGGCATTCTTATGTAATTTCTAATTCCATTTTTCCATTGATTGAAGAAATCATATCATTTGTTAAAGTGTTAAAATGGAGATGATTTGAAAATACAACACCCATATGAAAATGTAGTTTAATTGGCAATGAGACATCTTTGAACTAAAGACAAAATCCCATAGCAGTAAGCATTTATATGTCACCGTATGGCCTTCCCAATCAGTAAAATACATATCACATAGCAAACTATAAAAGGTCCCATAATAACAAATGTAAAACAATATAAACGAAAACCGTTACGGCCTGGTTTATGTATTCAAAACAAAACGAAATAATGATATACAACTATATCAACAGCCTCTAAGTTTAAATTTCAGCACTTGGTCCTGACACATTCAGAATACGGCGGAGTTAAACATTTGTGTCATCTCATCTTCGGCTATTCTTATAAAATGGTGAAACACCATATATGAACAAACTATAAAAAAATTAGTAAGTAATGGCTTAAGTTGTTAGATCCACACTAAGCAAATATCTAACAAAAGTTCCCAGAAAGGAAGTACCGGTAGTTCAAAACAAATAGCAACTAATACAAAGTTATGTATTCAAGATTTCATATCAATTTATACACATCCAATCGAGAAAGGTTTATATATTCAAGTTTTTCTAGTGCAAATTTATTTGTCGTCCCATTTTTTAAATGAATGCCCTCTTTCGTCGTTTTGGAATCCCATGGTCCGATGTTTGGGTCATTTATAACAACATTGAGCAATAAGCATACTGAAAATGTTCGCATGGAAGGTAAACCTGCTTTTTCGACCGTCAAATTTCAAACATGCGGTGACAACTCTTCAAACAGATATACATTTAAATAAGATAAGTTTGCATTATACTAAATAAATATGTGTAATTTGCAAATAAGCAATAATCGACTGCAGTCGCTTTGTAAGTTCATCCAGACTGTAAACAATATGTTCACTGATACGATTACACTTGTGATGCATGGATGCTTCAGTTTCTTTTCAGTTACCAAGCAAGATAAAAGCTGTCCATTTTGTCTAATGTATTTGAAAAAGAATGCAATAGAAAGTTCAAATCATTTTTTAAATACAAACATGTATTATTTTAGGTCATATCATTTTGTAAAATTAGTACAAAAAAGGTCATTGGTACAGGGACAGATGTTACAAATTTTAATCATGTATACGAAAACAATTAAAAACATGTATTTTCTAAAGAAATACTGAAAGAAGATACATGTATAAATCTGGATTGTTATTATATTTTGCGGGTTTTCAAAGCAAGAATACATACTTGATAGTTGGTAAAATATTTAAACAAGGGACTTCTTTCTGTTTGACATGTTGTATAGACACATGTTGTGTAAATTGACCTCCAGCTATTTTTGTTTCTTGTTGATTGGTTGCTGTCTCATTAACGTTTTTATTGTGTACCGTTTATCTCGGTTTATCCGCATAAACATTACAAATTATTTGGCAGATTGATTTCTTACAATATGCACATTTATGCTCCTCAAGAATTATATACATTCATTTACCGTGTCTGAAATAGATATGAAGATTTGTTCAACCAAGGAAAATCATATTTCCAGAGGACATCGCTCGAGGTAATTATGACTTTTAGAGGGTAAACAAATCTTTTCCCGTGCCTGAGGGAGATATGAAGATTTGTTTAACCAAGACAAATCATATTTCCAGAGGACATCGCCCGAGGTAATTATGACTTTTAGAGGGTAAACAAATCTTTATACCTGACAAAGGCAAGATAAATGATTGTTTTATTCCACTGCCTATACTTTTTTCACTTCTGATCATAAGATATTAATTAACATTATTTTCAAAAACGAAATCATTATACATGTACTGATCAAAACGTTTTAAAACATAAACCGCAGGTAACGTCGCACTATGCAATCCCGACATTCAGAGGGGAATATGATACTATACTCCGAGTGGAATATAAATTTTTGTTCGACGTCATGTGAGATATATTCGCTATCAAAATCGACATGCAATGGAATAATTCTAGTTGTTTTACTCCGATTAATTACATAATGCTCAAGGCTTCACGAAGTTTGTCCGAATTTTGAATTTTGGCGTGTTCATTTATGTTAAAAAAAAATCTCCGATTAAGATTTGAAAGAAACAAAATTAGCTTATTACATGGGTAATTGTTCAGTTCTAAATATAGAGAAAATACTGTAATTTTTGTTTGATAACAGTTCGTTGTATTTTGTTGGTGAGGACAGGGAATGTATGAGTCTAATGTCTAATTACTATTGTTTATTCATTTATTTCAATTAAGAGATCTAAATAAATTTCAAAGCTTAAATTCGTTCAATCATATCTTGTGTATTTATTTAATTTTCTTTTCTTTCGCTTAACAGATCTGAATAATTTCAAAAGCACCCACACAGCTCCATGTTTTAAACAGAAAAGTAAATGCATTAGTCATATCTTTCTCATTTCAAATTGATATACAATTCATTAGTTCTTCGTACCAAAGCGGTAGAATTGTGTCTCAACTCACTAACGGAAGGGTCTTCATTAATAAGATGTCAAAAAAGTTATCTTAACTGTACATTTTACAGAGTATGTTCATTCCGGATGGTGACATTTTGACGTAGTGAGAACTCGCATGACGGGTGATGCTTTAACCTAGCAGGATACGCATATTATGTAGGATAACATGCGGCTAACACATTTTATGTTTTTGTATCTGCTTAGTAGATTTGAGATATGAACATCGGTAAACAACTTATGTCTTTAATTAAATTCAGACCTGGTATATATCTGCGCAAAACAACATTTCCTCAATGCATAAAAAGTAATCCAACTGTACTTGATTGTGGACTGCAAGCAAAATATGTAAACAGTGCTTGTTTATCACGAGGTTAATATCATAAAATATACATAACCTTCGTTGTCTGCTTCTAATTTTTAAATCGGTCTTAATGCTCTTCAACTTTGTACTTGTTTGGTTTTATAAGTATTTTGAACTGAGCGTAACTGATGAGTCTTATGTAGACGAAACGCGCGTCTGGCGTATAAAATTATAATCCTGGTACCTTTAATAACTATGTTATACACTATTGGCTTTAGTGTGATAAACGTCAGACTTTAGTGTGATAAACGTCAGACGCATGAAGATTATTAAGTGTTGTTTTCATTTTTTGGTTTAAAAGTACTGCGCATTGAATTAATAAATATTACTGTTATTTTCTCCAGAAAATCAAAACAAATTTTGAAACATCTTCTACTATTTATTTGATTGACATTTAAGAACGAACAGTTTATACACGGTATGCTCAATTTAAATTAATATTTGTTTTCTAGAAAATTCATTTCTTCTAAACAAACAATTGTTAAAGTGGAGATACGATATATAAAAGATTTCGGTTTATTGTAAGCACGCTTTAATAACAAACTAAGTTTTGTTTAATAATAATAAAATGAAATCTATAACACTTCTTGTATTTAAAAACACATTTGTAGTCAAGAGCCCTTTCATCAATTTCTAATTATACAAAGCAATAGCTATAATTTAAGGCAATGCGTGAAGTGAAAACTTTTGGTTGCAATTAACAAAAAGTTGAAGCATTTCAAAATTCCTAAAAGTAAATACTGAGAAAAAACATTCAATTGACAATTCTTATAATTTAGTTCTCTTATGTCATATTTCAACACAAATTCACTAATTGTATCTTAAACTAATTTAAAGGACTAGAATAGAGGTTAATAGGTTCTATTGTTATATTTATGAGGTTATTTTTCTTGAAAAAATAATTTCATAGTTGTCAATTTCTGTTTCAAAGAGATTATGATATACTGTAAATAACATATTTATCTTTATAATATTGATGGAAATAGAAAAGAGGTAACAAAAACCTCCTTTTTGAGAAAAAATTGTTATTATATAATATGTTTCCAGTCAAACAACAATCAATGATGTCTTCGAAGTCTCCGCTAAAACAACGGAAATTTTGTTTATATTTATTAGCAATTAGAAAAATTCAGAAAATATGCAGAATATCAAGACAGTTCAATTACCAAATTTAAGCACATTTGAATAGAAACTGTAAAATAAGGCACAATGTATAAAAAAAATAATTATAGATTCTGCCATTTCGAGTGTGATAGTATGTATTTCCTCTCGAGGCAGTTCAGTTAACAAATTTAATACGCATGGCTTGACTAGTGTTTTAAACTTTAAACTTAACTGCCAGAGATACGATGGATGAATCTATTTCTTTAATTATTTGTCGACGATATATTTGCTATGTGACGTCATCAGACATGACTGTTGCGTCACAATAGCATATTGTTCTCCTCTTGATCTTATCTCTCATCTTATCGCAAACCGCAAAATGGTATTGTTATCAAATTTTGTTTCTAGACAGTTTGTCATATTTAGAAGTTGTTTTCTTATTGTAGTATAACCCTAGATTTAAAACACATTTGATAATTTAAAATCTTACTGTGAAAAACATAAATACCTATACTGCTGGACATGCAGAACATGACTTGAAGCATTAGTCGTAATAATGTTGTGCAATTTAGATTATGGTATTTGATACGGTGGTTCTATCCATATCTTCCTCTATGTTTGATTATAAAATACAATTGTATAGCATATGTAGGTCGATACGAAGATATATGGATATAAAAGAGGTATATTGGTAAGTCCTTGAGAGATATACTTCTTTAGGTCGATGCATCCTTGTATTGACCTCATACAAAAGCTATAGTTGTTATATAGTCATTGTCAATAAGCCAGTAGGCACAATACATAGTAGTAGAGCACCAAGGTATTGACCTCATACAAAAGCTATAGTTGTTATATAGTTATATTCAATAAGCCAGTAGGCTCAATACATAGTAGTAGAGAACCAATGTATTGATCTCATACAAAAGCTATAGTTGTTATATAGTTATTGTCAATAAGCCAGTAGGCACAATACATAGTAGTAGAGCACCAATGTATTGACCTCATACAAAAGCTATAGTTGTTATATAGTTATTTTCAATAAGCCAGTAGGCACAATCCATAGTAGTAGAGCACCAAGGTATTGACCTCATACAAAAGCTATAGTTGTTATATAGTTATTTTCAATAAGCCAGTAGGCTCAATACATAGTAGTAGAGCACCAATGTATTGATCTCATACAAAAGCTATAGTTGTTATATAGTTATTGTCAATAAGCCAGTAGGCACATAACATAGTAGTAGAGCACCAATGTATTGACCTCATACAAAAGCTATAGTTGTTATATAGTTATTTTCAATAAGCCAGTAGGCTCAATACATAGTAGTAGAGCACCAATGTATTGATCTCATACAAAAGCTATAGTTGTTATATAGTTATTGTCAATAAGCCAGTAGGCACAATACATAGTAGTAGAGCACCAATGTATTGACCTTATACAAAAGCTATAGTTGTTATATAGTTATTTTCAATAAGCCAGTAGGCTCAATACATAGTAGTAGAGCACCAATGTATTGATCTCATACAAAAGCTATAGTTGTTATATAGTTATTGTCAATAAGCCAGTAGGCACAATACATAGTAGTAGAGCACCAATGTATTGACCTCATACAAAAGCTATAGTTGTTATATAGTTATTTTCAATAAGCCAGTAGGCACAATACATAGTAGTAGAGCACCAACATGACCAATGCAATTGATTTGTTGTTTCTATCGTCATTTTGAGAATAACCTTGCAATACAATTTTTTTTAAGAACAAAGCATGCATATCACTTCTATATCTACTGTTTTCAGTCTACCTTTTAAAATATAGTTGTACAAATGGCTCTTAAATAGAGAATGATATAAGTTCGAATATACACAACAATTAATAATTTTACATAATATATATGGAAGAATATAGATGCACTACCTTGCAAACCAGATAAAAAAAACTTGCAAGGAATCCGCGGAACCCAATGTCTCGCCTACTTTTGCTGTTAATCTCACTGAACAAAATGAGGAGAAAATCACTAGAAATATTCTTCTCAATACTATCTTTTGATTGTAAGAAGCTTTTGTTCAATGTTTGTAAAAATCCAGGATAGTTTATGAATCTTATAAACTTTAACTACAGACTGTATGTAATTTTAAGTGGATGAAAAACTAAGTCCATGTATAAGTAAAATACAGAAAAAATGGATTTTAGTTTTACAAAATTTACTTCTGGATACTATCTTATGATCAGAAACAAACTTCTGTTCAAGTTAGGTCCAAATCTAGTATAGTTTCGGAAAGTTATTAAAATTTTAAAAACTTTAACCACAGAGTAAATGTAATGTTTTCTGGCAAAAAAACTAAGTCAATTTATAACTAAAATACGGGAAAAATTTTTTTTTACAAACTTTACTTCTGGATACTATCTTATGATCATAAATAAGCTTCTGTCCAAGTTTTGTACAAATCAAGGATAGTATAAGAAAGTTATTAAAATTTCAAAAACTTTAACCACAGAGTGAATATTTGTGAACGCCGACGACGACGACGACGGAATGCAGGATTGCTATGTCTCTCTTTTTTGACTAAAATCGTAGGCTAGACAAAAAATGAAATTTTATCATATAGAAAGATTAATTTTTCAACAAACGGCCTTCAAATAAATAATTAGTTTGACCTCTTTATCTGTCTTTCGAACTTTCGCACGTTGTTTCTGATTGAAGAACTGTTGCCAAGGTAATATCAATTGAGTGTATATGTAGGTCAGATGTGAGGTTTAAAAAGTACGATTGTTAATACTCATTAAGTTTGATTATAGATATCTTTGACTGATTTTTTTTATTTATTCGTGCAATTCTAGTATTAAAGCTAATTCAAAATCTTCAATTATTTGACTGAATTGGTTATCAAGTAATTGCAGGATTTTCGCAATTACTTTCATATTGAATATAGGTTAAAACCTGTGATACAACCATCTTGGACTGGGTAAATGTTCTAACTTTTCTATTCCTTACTTTATATTTAACGAGGATATTAACATTTCAACTATGATGCATATCTAAGATTAATGCATAACATTTTAATGATGATGCATATCTAAGACAAATGTATTCAGAAATAATGACAGACCAAAGTTTATCACATTCTTCCTGTACATACCAGTCAGAAAAACACCCGACATTATATTACGTAACGTTTTTTTAAATAAATGTAAATTGTACACAGGCTTCTTGTACAAGTTATATGAAGGACTTAAATAAAAATGGAAAGCAATGGGCCAATAGAAAGTAACATTTTGAAACAAGTTTTCATTACGCATTTTCCTTTTCCATAAAGGTTACATTGATAACGTTAAACTTCGTCACTTTTAATGGAATTCCCCTTTTTGAAGCAGTATTAAGGGGTAGACCTTGTATATGGGAGACAACTCTTACACATGTATTGAAATTCATTAGTGCGTTTTAACAAAGCAGAAAAATCACAGATTGGAAACATTAGTTTTTAATTTTGTTGAAAATTCTCTACGAGTACAAATTCTCATATATAAAGGGGTAAAAGGACCCTATCCCTTACCGTTATGTTGGTGTTTTTTTCCTTTGGTAGGGGAACAGGTTTATAATTTAAATTAGCAGATACGTGTTTGCTTTTGGGGATTGTTTTGAAGTGTTTAACCCGGCTTTAAAATTTGTGTATTTGCATTTGAAATTTTTTTAGGTGATCATTTCAAAATTAAGACAGCTTAAAAACAAACATCTGTTTCATTGACTTTTATTTGTTATGTTATACTATTTCAAGCTATCTAATGAATAAGTTGAAAAGTATAGGCGTCATATAGCGGACGTATATGAGTTTTCATGAATGAAAGCAACACGATAGTTCTTTGGTTTTTTTTCTACCAGATAAACTATCCTTACTTTTTAATAACGAAACCGCTACGGTAACCTATCTTCTCGTTGTTGTAATTGCCTTAGTCACCATCAATTCATTTCAATGTTTCCTATATCTGTAGGCGTTTTACTTGTAAAGGAAAGAGATACAGTTTGTATGTCTCTTTTATTGTTGTTTCTATTTAGAAAACCTCTTAATACGATAAGAAGCATAGTTATAGATGGTCAAGGACTATTTAATGGAAATCAAACTATTTATATGAAATAGAAATTCTATATTTTTCTGTGTAATAACTTCCTGATAGCTGGATAATCTAATTTCTGTGATTTACTTTGCGATATTTTTTATTGAAGCTGAGCAAGTTTCGTTATGGAAAATTTAGTTCTGGAATCACGATTCTCTACGGGAAGTATTGATTAACTTAAAGAAAGTACTATATCAATACAATAAGAAATTCGTTCATTTAATGTAAACTTCATTTACCAGCATATGGAATCTGTTATTCCCTGATGACCTATATGGATAAAACCAACAATATTTTCAAAATCAACTATGTTCCAGTTCATGACTATACCATTGTAAATCTTACCATGAAGACAATTAAAGGTTATTGTTTGGTTCCTTATGGTCCGTTGGGGTTTGTTAAACTTTCAATCGTAGATAATTAGATACATGTATGTTCTACCATCCATTATAACCGCCAATTGATCAATGCATAGCTATACTGAAGATATGTACAAAATAATGTATTTGTAAAAAGATAATCCTTAAAATATTGAGGGCGAGTTTGTATCAAAGTAAAAAAGCAAATTGCATTAACAATAAATAAACTCATCATAGATTCCAGGATTAAATTTTGTATTTACGCCAGACGCGCGTTTCGTCTACAAAAGACTCATCAGTAACTCTCGAATCCAAAATATAGGTAACAAAGGCCAAATAAAGTACGAAGTTGAAGAGCATTGAGGGCCGAAAGTTTTGCCAAATACAGCTAAGGTAATCTATTCCTGAGGAAGAAAAGCTTTAGTATTTCAAAACGTTTTGTAAACAGTTTATTTATAAATATGACCATATCAATGACAACTCATGTCAGCAAAAAAGTGCTGACTGCTAGGCTGTTGATACCCTCGAGGAATATTCACATTGAAAGTATGAATTAAGCATGACTCGCGCCTTTGGCAAAAAAGAGGGGCGAAAGAGACCAGAGGGACAGTCAAACTCATAGTTCGAAATTAAACTGAAAACGTCATGGCTAAAAAAGAAAAAGACAAGGTAAGTAGATGCTGCTCCACATGCGGTACCCGTCGTATTGCTCATGTTATTATAAACCCGGTAAATAGTCTTACTCGGTAGGTCACATGCGTGAAAAGGGAACGGGATTGTTGTAACGACATAAGGAATATATCCAATATCATCTGTGAAACGGTTATTCCATAACGCTCAATCAACCAACCAATAAACAAGTTTCTACATAAGAAAATCAGGAATATGACAGTTGTTATCCATTCGTTTGATGTGTTTGGACTTTTGATTTTGCCATTTGATTAGAGACTTTTCGTTTTGAATTTCCTCGGAGTTCAGTATGTTTGTGATTTTACTTTTTAATTCTTTTATCGAGAGCCGTGGTATAGTGGTTAGTGCATCGCACTACTAACACAAAGATTCCTAGTTCGATTCCCGTTTGGGATGAACATTTCAGGAACTCAATTTTCGGCTCTCCCTTGACACCATCTGCGAGTATGGTCTTGAGGAAACGATGATAGTCCGTCGGAAGGAGACGATACATGGCTGACCCGTGTTAAGAGAGAGCCATATCTTTTGCACGTTAAAGACACCCTTGTAGATTTCAAAAAAGAGTAGGCTAATGCCGCTACAAGGCAGCACTCGCACCCAAAAAGTGGAAAGGGATTAATATAAGTTGCAAAACTTGTTTCCCAATCCACTATAAATAAATATGTTTAAACTAAATTAAGTTTCTTGTAGAGAACTAATAAGGCCTTGATTCATTTTTCAAAGTATAACATCAATGTGTACAGCTAGGGTTACACGAATTTAAACAAGTAGAAATATATTTAAGCACAGACCGATGTTTGCTATACCACGGTTCAATTGAGTGTAATTTATGACAATACCACGAAACCAATCAGAATGATTTTTTTCGGCAGTGTTTTAGAAAATGATTTTACTTTGTATTCATGCATAAATTGTGAAACATTCAATGGTTTAAAATGGCAAATTTTCTCTATAAAGTCAATAATTGTGTAGACTTTTGAAGCCCAAACTTTCTATAAATGAAATACCCGAAAACTATACCAATACAGAACTTTAAGCTTTTGAAATCATAGTAAAACTTTTCGTTGACACATTTTTATTCATTATTGCAAAAAAAATGAACTTAAAAAGTGATATGAAACAAGTGACTGGTGAAAAATAATGTTAATTCAATATTTGAACCAATGCATGTATATATCATAAACTTAGTCTGCTGTGCACGATTTAATAATTTGTTACGCAACCATATCGTATAATCGTCAGTTATGAAATGAAAATATGGCAGCTTCTTAAATGTCGTGTTTTGAAGCCGAAGTTTACCGATTGTCACCTTATTGTAAACAATCAACAAATTAGCATGGATACTGAGCACGTGTTTAAAAGAGGGACGAAAGATACCAAAGGGACAGTCAAACTCATAAATCCAAAACAAACTGACAACGCCATGGCTAAAAATGAAAAAGACAAACAGAAAAACAATAGTACACACGACACAACATAGAAAACTAAAGAATAAACAACACGAACCCCACCGAAAACTAGGGGTGATCTCAGGTGCTCCGGAAGGGTAAGCAGATCCTGCTCCACATGTGGCACCCGTCGTGTTGCTTATGTGATTACAAATCCGGTAAATTGTCTAATTCGGTAGGTCATATTCATGAAAGGGAAGGGGATTGTAGTTACGACGTAAGGAACATATCCGATATCATTTGTGAAACGGTTATTCCATAACGGTCAACCAACTCGTGATGGCGTCCGTAAAATTTACGAAGGGATGATTTCAACTTCACCATTTGGAACTCTTGGTTTAATAGCTTCCTTGTTAGCAGCAAACCTCTATCAAGAAAATCATGATAGGAAATGCAAGCACGGGAATATTAACATGTACAATCAGATAAAAGTTTATTTTAATGAAAGTTCCATGCGTATTGCGTTCACCGTATTTTCCTCGTAGTTCAGTATTTTTTATTTTACTTTTTCCTGAAAGCAAGCAATTAAAAAAAAGTAAAATTCTTCTCATTATGGACAGATTAAAGAATTTTCTTCAGAGAAAATATATGTACATAAGTTTTAAAATTTAGTCATAAAAAGCATAATAGTATGCAGTATTTTTTTTTTAATTTGAGGTTTCATATGACTTTAAAGTACCTGTCATTTTCTCCATACACGTTTCACTCCTATTATTTTATATAAATAACACATAGCTGAGAGGGGGATAGAGAAGATTGGTACCCCGAGAAAACATTGTCAACCGCGGCGAAGCCAAGGTTGACAATGCTTTTTCGAGGGGTATCAATCTTCTCTATCACCCTCTCAGCTATGTGTTATTCAATTTATTATACTGAATGTCCTATTATTGTCTTTTACAGATTACTTTTATTGTAAAAATACTTCTAAAAGTATTTTCTATGACGTTGCGTACTGTACATAACAACGTTAAGTGTATTAGAAAAAAAAAGAAAGTTAGGCAAGATGTTTATTATTTTTATTTTGACAGTCAAATAATAAAATCTGAGCCAAAACGTGGGACTCAAGCATTGTATTTAATTACTTGATGTGATTTCAATTTATTGTATTTTTAATTATCGATTTTTGATTGGTCTGCACGAGAGGGTAACATTAAAAAAAATGTCATCCGCTCAGCCATGTGATAGAGTAAATTAACACCCTCGCATTATCCAATAATTATTAACTGGCATTTTAACATGAAGTATAATAATATATAATGTTAACCGCTAATAGTTATGAATCTTACGCAATTTGATTGGATTAAATTGTTATTAGTTTACCTTCAATCTGTTTACTTTTTCATATTTGTATAAATAAATTGATTTATAAAGGCAACAGTAGTATACCGTTGTTCGAAACTCATATATCGATATAGAATTAAAACAAATCCGGGTTACAAACTAAAACTGAGGGGAACGCATCAAATATTAGAGTAGAACAACGACACAACAGAAACAGTTAAATCAAACTGAACAGTGGACGAGGCCATATTATGTTTAATGACAATAAAATTAAAGGTATTGATGGTAAGAATTGCCACTTCTTATATTTTCACAACATTTTCCAGGCACATAGTAGATATTTGTTTTAACAGCCTATTCTTGCGGGAAAAGGGCAATTTATTAATCAGAAGTTTTATTCAATCAAATAGTTCATTTCTCGAAGAGAAATACGGAAGTACATTTTAAGCACGGCTTAAATGTTTAATTTTTCACTCTCATCATAGTATTATAGTTACAATTATTCCCAAAGAAAAGTAGTCAGTAAATAGAGTCAAAATGTGTCCGATCTGCCAATCTTTGGACATTAAAATCCTCTACGAACGTTTTAAGGACAATTTCGTCTACCTCACAAAATCGTGTTAGTCTCTGTAGTATCTATTAATTTTGATGAATGGACCTCAGCAGATACGAACACATTGTGTAAGTCACTTCAGTCTTATCTAAAAGAGTAAATAAAAAAGAACATAACATAAAATGTATAAGAGCTTACAACAATGTATATCTACTAATAATTGTAGCAGCTTATCACGAAAATAGTTAACAGCAAGAATGTTTCCAAAGTACACGGATGCCCTACTCGCACTGTCCTTTTCCATGTTCCATGGACCGTGAAATTGGGTAATAATCTAATTTGGCATTAAAATTAGAAAGATTATACTATAGTGAACATATGTACTAAGTTTCAAGTTGATTGGACTTCAATTTCATCATCAAAAACTACCTTGACCAAAAACTTTAACCTGAAACTCCCACTTTCATTTTCTATGTTCAGTGGACCGTAATATTGGAGTCAAAAGTCTAATTTGGCTTTAAAATTAAAAAGATCATATCATAAGCAACAAGTGTACTAAGTTTTAAGTTGATTGGACTTCAGCTTCATCAAAAACTACCTTGACCAAAAACTTTAACCTGAATGGACGCACAGACGGACGGACGAACGAATGGAGGCACAGACCAGAAAACATAATGCCCCTCTACTATCGTAGGTGGGGAATAAAAATATAAACACCTTATATATATATATATACTTAAATAAGATAAGACTAAAACAAAGACGTCTTAGTTATCATAATATTTTACCTTTGTACATGTATTTACATCAATTCTTCTAAAAGCTAATCATGGCCGTCCTTTTGACCGTCCTTTCGATGATCGTTTTGGCGACAAGTTGTGGTTGAAATCATTGCTCTTAAACGAAATGTAAAAATAATCATATTTCATAACACTGTTCAAGTGTTTATAGTGATAAGTAATTTCTATTGTGTCCTTGGTTGTCCATGTTAGTGGTATAGTAAGGTAATCAATCGTTTGGTTGTCTGTTAGATCTGAATATCAGATTGTTTCCTTAAAGGAAGCAACCTATTCATAATGTAAGTTTTTACTTTAAGTGTATTTGGTTTTTTTTTATTAATATCAACTGAACAAACCTCACCATTGATTTATATAAAGATTTTTTTTATTATTAGTCTTTATTACTTTGTGCAAAATAAAAACATTTGATTGTGGTCGTTATCCAAAAGCATTAGAAAACAAAGCTTCTAGTTTGAAAGTTTTAGTTGATATAAACAATTTAATTGACTTCGTTGATTATTATTACTTATTATTTGTGCCAAGTAAAACATTTGTTTGTGGGGGTTATCGAAAAAAACATTAGAAAGCAAAGCTTCAGGTTTGAAAGTTGTAGTTGATATGAACAATTAAATTGACTTCGTTGATTCTTAAATTCTCAAACCTACAATTAAATGATTTTGATACCATTTTTTAAAATATTCTCTAAATGGATCTGCATCAAACTTGGTCAAAATTTGAATTAGACTAAGAGTATAAACAGTAGGCACATCTACTCTGAATGCATCTTATTACACAAAGGCCGTTTGTTTTTTTATTATGGGATTATTTCTTCGTGGTTAAATATAATGTCATAAATATGGGCGAAATTGTCTTTACAGAATGGCAACATCATTTGTTCAATGGCTTTTATCTATAGTCTGTCTTATGTAACTTTACTTTTACATCTTATTGTAATGAAAACACCCTCCAGAAAACATTTTTTTTTCCTGGCTTTAATTTCTTTAAATGTGTCGTATCGATTATCTGACACAATCACAGTTTTTAGGTACTTTCAGTGTTTAGGGGTAATATGAGAATTTCTTACGCTATCTTGGATTGTGAATAAAGGGTATGGCTTTAACCTGTAAATAGCAAGCAGAAAGTACGGTATTGCCACGTTGCTAGTGTTCGCCTTTTGAACTTGCAAAAAATAACATTAAATGTATTAAACCAGATTCTAATATTTTGTTGGATTTCAGCTTTTTGATTTTGAGTTATGTATTTTGCTTCAGGGTTTCAAACTGTTTTCCTTAATTTATGAACTACATTAAAACAAGCATGTGTACTAGCGTATTTCCCTTTTATTTGATTCACTCACATGGTCATATTCAGAAATTTATTAAAGCCTTTACTGAGATTTTAATATTAAGAAAAATGTACAAATGATTCATAGAAATAAAGAAATAAAACAAAGCTATTCAGCTCTTATGATATTATCAAGAGCCTGGTTTCAGTTTGGATTTACCAGTTCTTAATACTCCGATCTCGTAACAATTATGAAATCTACTATACAAATAAAAGAGTTAAATAACAGGTTAAATAGTACGACAACTTAATCGGCTGATAAGACAAATATTATTTACCAATAACAATGAAGACCATTAATTTAGGTTTAAATATATATTCAAATATTCCAAAAATAAGATACAATAATGGAACAGGGTGAGTACATGTTTCATTCTATTGTATGTGCATGTACCAGGTACGTGTAAGAAGTGGGGAAATTGGAACGAAACAAGAACATTTCAAAACATTCAAGAAATAAATAAATGATTCATAATAAAGTCACGAATCAGTACATAGTGTCTAAAGCTTTGGTGAATGTATACATAGTAGAATGAAATTCAAAACAGTGTAGCTGTGGCCATTGATTGACACATTAAAATCATCCATTGACTGGGACAATTTAGGTGAACGTTTGTATGTAACGACCAATGCTCACTATGTACTTTTTAAAGACACTTAAACTATGGGGTCACCAAAGGTTCTCAACACCTAAATAAAGTAATTCGAAAAATTAATCAGAAATAACACGATATTTTGATTTATATCAATTATATAAATCAAAACACAAAGGTTATTCCTGATTAATTTTTCGAATTATTTTATAATTAAAGGCATTAAGAAACCTTTGGTGACCCCACAAAAATAAATGTCTATCGTTGGTACGTCGTGAACAGTGGTCGTTACAGACAAACATTCACGTAAATTGTCCCAGTCAATGGATGATTTTAATGTGTCAATCAATGGCCACAGCTACACTGTTTTGAATTTCATTCTAGGTCTTCGTTCAAGCTCGTTGGTATTATCTAGAAAATGGCTCCCATCGTTACAACAGACATCAGAACTGGGGAAAAGCGATATAAAATGGAAATCATCACGTAAACATATTTTTATTTCTATCATAGTTATATGACATGATAACAAACTGTTCTCGTTTTCAGACAGGTTTATATAAGTACATTTGTGTTTTATAAGCATTTTATTTTTGCTTACGTTTTAACTTTTCTGTCTATTCCTGGATAGCGGTGTATTTAATTTTACATAAGGAATTTCAAAGTCTAATACTTTTTGTTTGAATTCTGTAAATCATGCATAAATTGTACTTTGTTAGACTAGTAACATGTTGCAAAAAAGATACATGTGGATCCGTATCACCATTGATTCGTTATGATTGACATGCATGTGTGTTCATGCGTATATACACGGGTTTGACACAGTCAGGAAATGCTTAGAAAACAAATTTCGTTGTAGAAGGGTCTAAAAACAGCACAAACAACATTTTCCAAAAGACCAAAAAAGTGAAAAAGTATATTTCAACAAAACGCATTTGACTAGCAGGTCGAACAACTGATGTTCTTTAACCCTGCTGCCTGCCATTGGCGATTGCCAAATAAAATTGATCACAAGATGTAACAAAATGGATCTTAATATAAATTTAATACTAAACAGAAAAAAATATATATATATAAAACTTTACCTAGATTTTTGATGGTCAATATAGAGAACGACATATTGATTTTCAATTAATTACAGTTCATACATTTTTAGTGAAGTAACAGGACAAGTAGTCCCTGAATTTAGCCGCTCTTTACATCGTTTTTATTTAAAGAAATGCGAGAGTATTGTGCGTTTCATGACATAACGTTTCATTATAAAAAAAAAAAAATATTATCGTATATGTAAATGTATCAATTATAATGACATGAAACAGCACCAAAGACTGACTACTGAACAAACAATCTTTATCATATCAAAACATCAGAATGGGTCACTCACATAGGTAACACTCCAGTTTCGATTGACTTCACAATTACATTCAAATTCAAAGGGACGAACCTTCCATTTCACGTTAAATCACTTAATATATTGTTTAATGATGAAAAGATAGCATACTAGTATTAGAGTGTAGTGGATTCCAGTACTTACAAAGCACTACAACATGTACTTCAGATCTGTCAGTATAATGGTTATGTCTGAGTTATAACAGCAATATTGTTAAAGGGGCAAAATTGGAAAAAAATAGGAAGGACCATAGCAATTTTTAGTCCAAAACTATAGAGAAAGATGTTAGACGAGTATAAATAATAACGGATGGGTCCGTGATGTCACACTCCCCTGTGATTTCCAACTTTTCAAAATCCAAAAATATAAAACAACATGTAAAAATAGAATAATCTGAACTTTATCATATAAAAATCAATTACTATTATACAAATCAATATTTTCTGATTGTCTTAATAGTACTATTAAACAAGTCAAGTACAAATCTATCGTAGGTCTTTCTTTTTGTGATCACAACTAGGAATTCATAGGTTTATCACCGATTGCGATCGACCGATGCTTGCGAGTATTTTTTAACTTCACATTGGATTTAATATCAAAGTTCAGTGCGGTCGTGATTGCGTATTTATTAACCTCGCCCCACAAATAGACGCAACTCTTTGACAATCGTTTTATTTCCGGAAAGGAGTAGTCCGGGGATGGTTATATTCTATATATAACCCAGTCATCCCTTGGACTAGATTTCTTAATTGATTAACACTGAATGGTATAAAGGCTTTTTTATTATCTTTATCTCGATCGAAAAAATCGTTCAAACAAGCAGAAACGTTTGAAAAAAAATCTTATTAATGCGTGATACGTATTCAGTAGACTGTATATATATAGGATATTTACTGTTTAGAAAAGGAAAGTTCACTATCATGTCATTAACCATCCAACTTATGAATATGACATGCATCTGCTATTTAGCAGTAAGTAAATATGACGGGTTGTTTTTCATTATTCATTAGCTGTGATTGAATACAGATTCACGTGATATATTTCAGCAAGGTTTAAGGTTAAAAATAAATATTAATTTACATTTATAAAGAACGTATTCATTTGTTTATCAGATATTAAAACAGGTCATTAGTACCAGATTGAATTCATGATTTATTGCAAAGGGTATAATTTCATATACAATACTGTATAGTGTATCATAATTATGATTGTATTTCAAAATAATTTGCTCAATATAAATGCAAGTCATATTAAAAAGTAAAGCAGTGGACGAAAGACTTTAAAATTTTAATCATGTAAGCTTGTGATGTCCCTCATACTCCTGTTGACTTCGTACGCACAAAACAAAATCAAAACTATATTATTGCCGCTCTCATAGAGGTAAACTAAAATCTATTATTTAGAGAATGTCAGATTAATTGTAAATAAATACAAAGGTGTACATGTACGAAATTAGCTATTTAAACCCTACAGCACAGTGTACGTGTTAAAATTGTTTTTATAAGTATTGAAATAATCGTATTGAATGAAGACGGTCAAATAATGATAGGTTAGCCCATGAATGTACATCAGAATGGTTAAAGGTGTAATTATGGAATTTGATCTAATATAACAGAGAAAGACTAGAACTTCTTTCGTCGTTAATATAAATATTATTATTCTTTAATGGAAATTAATCTCTATTATATTTTGGCAAATGAATGACTATTATTTTTACATTAAGATCGTTTTCTTGTATTGAATATGTTTTATATTATCATGAATGGTCGATTCTATCAGGATCAATTATATTGATGATGATTTTATACAGAATCATTTGTACATAATCATCAATTAGCTAGATTTCACCGGCAATCATTTATTTTTGTGAAAGGTGTGTAGTGTAGCTTAACAAGTCCTTGTCCGGGATTTAAATATTTTCAAACGTTTACATCTGACTAGCCAGTTTAGTGTTATATCATTAACTTATTGTGACCGTTGAGTTTAATTGTTCCGAAGATTTGATTTGGATATAAGCATCATACTTTATTCTGTGTATGCTCTTTGTTAAATTACATCTATGGCATAAGTATGAAGTTCTAACAATAACGTAAACGTAAGTATTTGTTTTTATTTGAAGTAGATGACTTTTTTTTAAGGAAACTACACAGCGTTTAAATTTAAGTACCCTTAGAGTGGTAATTTGTTCCTTTAGTCTCTTTATCTGTTTTTATTATTTTGTGTTGTGTTCCGATTTGATGATTCAAGATACATTGTAATTGACAAAATATAGATATAGGAAGATGTGGTGTGAGTGCCTATGAGACAACTCTCCATCCAAATAACAATTTATAAAAGTAAACCATTATAGGTCAATGTACGGCCTTCAACACGGAGCCTTGGCTCACACCGGACAAAAAGCTATAAAGGGCCCCCAAAACTACTAGTGTAAAACCATTCAAACGGGAAAACCAACGGTATAATCTATATAAAAAAAACGAGAAACGAGAAACACGTATAAATTACATAAACAAACGACAACTACTGTACATCTTATGTTTTTATGTTCTGTTGTTACACTACACAAGTAAGGGAATTTTTTTCATATTTGAATTATTTTACACTAGTCATTTTTTAGGCCCTTGATAGCTTGTTGTTCGAAGACATTTTTTGACCTATAATGGTTTACTTTTACAAATTGTGACTTGGATGGAGATTTGTCTCATTGGCACCCATACCACATCTTCTAATATCTATTAACTCCATTCTTAATTATGCCTATTCCAACCCAGGAGCCTGTAATTCAGCTGTTGTCGTTGTTTAATACGTGCCATTTTTTCTATTGTTTAAGGATATTTAATGTTAATGCTTTTTCTCCTTTGAATTGTAATACATTTCCTCTTCATCGAACTTTAAATTGATTACCATACGGTATCGGCTTTGCTCATTGTTGAAGACCGGTTATCTATAATTATAGTTAAACATATATGTGTCCTTTGCTATCCTTGGATCAACCATGCTAATTTATAAAACATCATTAGTTTTCTATTGGTTCTTTTGGAAATTTGTTAAAAGTGGTATTCAAGAAGATAACTCTGTAAAACTCAACTGAACGTCTTAATCAGTGTTTGTTAAACTGCTATACATCCACAGGCATTTTTCGGATGTAGTATTTGGTTAATTCTATTTTGTTGTTTTTTTTAGCTTTTTTTTTATATTTTTGTCACATGCATGGTCAAAGTAAATAATTTTGTCAAAATTAAAGAGCAAAATTTATAATAGTCAAGGTGTTTGGTAACACATAAAGTATATCTTATGTAAATATAACAGCTGACAACTATATTACTCCGTCTACTAAATTATTAACAATAATCTTAATCAAATCCTAAGCTATTTATCAGTTATAAATTATTTAAAATGAAATAATTGGATATGATATAATTCATACTTTTAAAAATAATCATTTCTTTGTTCAAATCTGTCAAAAATTAATTAACTGACCAAGACGAATGGTTTCATATTTCTAAATAACTTTACATGCTTACCAACACCTGACCAATTACATGTTTAAAAATGTCTGGTAAAATATTTAGGTAAATATTTTCCGTTTTTAAATCAGTCATTATAGTCCACCGCTTTAAATATTTTAGAAATGATAAGTACATTTATGTAAAACAGGACTATTAGTATGAAAGTCCCGGCAGGTAAAAGGGGGACTTGTGGGGTAATTATGGGTGTTGAAAGGTTATGAATAATAATTGACCAATTATTGTAATTTCTCAGACTTAGTCTTTACTCGGGTTAAACGTCAAAGAGAATCTCACAGTTGCATACCTACTGAGTTCGCTGTGTTTTACAATTGCAAATAAATCTTTCGAGATTTTATAGATTCTACTGCTTTGTGTATTGTGTATCGAAACCGATTTAGTGGCAATATACTGCTTGGTAGCAAACGTGCGTAGATACTGGCAAAGTTATTTCTAAAAAAAAAACCAAACATCAGTTTACAGAAGTTAATGGATTTTGTATTGTACATTTAACATGTACAAATGTGCAAAAGAATGTTTCACTGGGATTCAGTCTAAAACGCTTAAAAGTTATAAAATGGTTAATTACTACTATTTAACCCCAATGAACTGATACATGTAATTGTTTTTAAATAGAAATACAATAAGAAGAATTGTATGTAAACTTACAGATGATTGACCACATAAGTTAGTTGATACTATCTTGATCAGATATCTTTGTGTTTATTTCAATATGAAAACATATACCGGCTAACCTTATTGACTGTTGGCGCTGGAGAGCAGATTGCTCTGATACTTAGTCGTCATTGAGAAATCATTTTAAGTCCGTGAAATGAACAGTTAATGTCAATCACGATTTCCGCTAGAAGAATACAAATATGAATAGTTGATAACAATCCGAGGATCTATAATAAATATAGACAACAATATATTAGAAAGTTGTGAGCACGAATAGAATCATATACGGATATATAGCTTACTATAGGATAATGCAATACCTTTGTAATAGATAAAGTGGTAAGAAAATTTACAAATTTTATTTATATTGACTATTTGGCTTGGTTTTTGTTTGTTTTCTAACATTCTATTTGGTAGCAAACGTGCGTTAGATACTGGCAAGGTAAGGGAACACGATATACTTATTTACTGTAGAGTAAAAATTAAGTTAACGATACATTTCTTATATTTCTTCGGTTTTTTTTCTGTAAGATAATTATTTAGAATGTGCATGAACATTTATCCTGCGTCATTTATCCTGTGTATTATTAAAAAATGAAGTAAACATTTCTTGTCTTACTGCTAAACATAGAAAAAAATCTTTAATTCTCTTTTTTCGATTAAAAAAAAAAAATTGTATACATATGCAAGTTTTCTATCTAAATAACACGCTGTATATGACTTAAGTTTGAAATGTTCATATTAAAAAGTGGCTTGGTATTTGTATACCCTGATACGGCTTCCAGAAAATATGAAGACATAATATCCAACATTACATAATTCATAGAACAGTATATCATCATATAAATACAACTTCTAAAGTTCCTTTAATTTACAAAACACAACGAATAACTTTATGAACTTTATGGTATTTTTCTTTAATTTGAAGAATTTACGACAAAGAAGGAATAAGAGCCTTTATTTGAACCATGAAATAGCACAAGTAGTTAAATTCATCATGCATTTCACAAATATGTCTTTTAATGGTACACGAAAAGGGTGATATTATCTTTGTACTTGAAGTACAAAAAAGTTTTGATGTCACTATTGGAAAATTTGTTCCGAAATTATCCTTTTATACATTGAAATTAAACCCGACTTAAAATGTAGTTAACCTTGTATAAAACATTTTGTAGCAAAATTTTAATTTGCATACATTCATTCATGAACCCCACCTCCTTATTTTTGTGTTGAATTAAGGAGGTTTTGGTATAATCTCTTTGATCAAATAAACTTATATGTATAATTAAAGTGCCACACTTGTTTGAGCTGAAAAAAATACTTCTTTAAAAAATATTTCCCTCGCTTTCTCACAATAATTCTGAAGAAACTACTATTTATACATTATTAAAAGCACGTGTAACATTTGCATACAGCAAATCAGACTGTATAGTAGTAATGAATATTATTGATTGTACCATTAATTTTGATTATGATCGTGCCTTTACTTTAATAATAAAATAGTATTCATATATATATACTTTACTTTTACGAATGCGACCAACCGAATTAGACTCTTTATCGGGTTTGTAATAACATTAGTAACTCGACGGGTGCCACATGTGGAGCAAGATCTGCTTACTCTTCCGGAGCACCTGAGATCACCCAAAGTTTGTTGGTGGGGTTCGTGTTGCTTGGTCTTTGGTTTTCTATGTTGTATCTTGTGTACTAGTATTTTTCTGTTTGTGTGTCTGTTTGTTTTTTCTTTTTCTTTTTTAGCTATGGCGTTGTCAATTTGTTTTCGATCTATGAGTTTGAATGTCTCTCTGGTCTCTTTCGCCTCTCTTTATGAGAAATTTAGTTTATTGTTAATAAATGTATTTCAATTTTTTTCCATTTTCTAGAGATTTACACACAGTTTTAATTAACAGAAGTGTGTCTAAACGATAGGTAAAACTATATAAATTCATTTATATATATACTTTTACTTTGGATTACACACGTTCTTCGCTAAAGGGGTGGCGGAATTGTGGCTACGACAAATGGAAAATATCCCCAGTTACCGGTGACACAGGTTGTCCGTCACGGTAAACCGTATCATAAAAGACTTTGAAAGTGACTTGTATCTATAATTTACAAACTAACCTCTTGTCTTAGTTAAAATACGTCTAGTTGTTTGTTTGTTTTACGCTGATTGATAAGTAAATATGCCTAAATACCTCTATAGCAAAAATAGAATAAAAGATAAGAACATGAATCGAAGGAACAACATTTTGAAAATTCCCCTGTCGTTCTGATGTGCATCGTGCAACAAGATGCCACTGATTTGTATTTATTCGAAATACATTCTACATGAAAACGATCGAATTAAGCAGTAATTAAAATAAGTAACCGAGAGAGAAGACTCACAAACTTTGCAATCATGTAAACTAAGTACGGTTCTATGTTAGACTGTCATTTCTAATAAACGTAGAAATATGGTCGATACTAAACAACGATGAAATTGCTGTGAAAATTGTATTAGATATGCCAATTTATTTCTCAATTCTACTGATGGATTTGAAGTATAGTGTTGTCACTGGTTCAGTCAAGAATGAAAATTGAAGACAAATTGAAAGATGTTAATACGTCAAGAAATTATTGTATTCCTGTCATGAAAGCTATAGGTGGATTAGTTACTGCGGTTTATTTACTGTCGTATATTGTCATGCTTAACACGATTTCAGTAAATCTCTTTATAGGCTTGAAGTATATTTATTTCAATATTTCATTATGGATTTTCAGACAGAATTCAAGGCTTTACGAAATGTGATCCACAGCTAAAATATTTTAAGGTTTTATATTTTCTGTAGTGATTGATTATGGTAAGGTGATACGACACTAAGATCTCTTATTTCCTTCGATGGAATATGCTAAAACCCTAAAACATGATCGTGCTCAAACCCTAAAACATTTTCGAACGTGAAAGTATAACAGCATATTCCAACGAAAGATAAACAAAATCATGATAGATATTAACAAATCGGACATTTAGAAAATATTTTTTTTTATCATAAACATCACTTGACAGTGAATTTCAGTAAAAGCAGCATCAACCAAGCTTATTCCTATAAAATGATTTGTGAAGTCGTGCGCTTCTGAAGGGTGTAATGTTCCTATTGTAGTACGTCCCTGCTCCATTTAATTAAGAAATAAAAGAATTAATGGAAAGTTTCTTACATTTAAATATCAGAATGATCATATGATTACATTGTTTAAAACTTGTATAGTACTGTACCATGTGTACAGAAAGTTTGTACAATGTACTATCTTGTTGTTTTTACTTCCGAGTAAAAAGATAGTACTCTGTACAGAAAGTTTGTACAATGTACTATCTTGTTGTTTTACTTCCGGGTAAAAAGATAGTACTCTGTACAGAAAGTTTGTACAATGTACTATCTTGCTTTTTACTTCCGGGTAAAAGATAGTACTCTGTACAGACAAGTTTGTACAGTGTACTATCTTTTTATGGGATCAGGAAATATTAGGTACGGCAATTAGTTGGTGCAGTTCCTTCACTTCACCGGAAATCTGTGACATGTTCGAAATAATGAATCAAATTATTTAATATGCATTTCAATATAGAGAAAAAAATATTCTATCATGGCAGATATAGAGGTGATGGATTTATAATATATAATGGAACATATCAGGGATCATCAGATGAAATAATAGATTTTTTTCGTCTAGCAAATAATTAAAACCCCTAATAAAAATCAAAAACGATAAAATGTCGTTCTTAGATGTTGATGTAATTAAAGGTCAAAGATTTACAACATATAGCATTCTTGACCTTGAAATTCAAAGTCATTTTTAAGACACAAATTCTTATCTGTTTCTGCACAGAAATAGCTGTCGCTCACAGCATGTATTCAGAGGATTTATTAAAGGTAAAGCAATACGGCAAACTAGAAACACAAGTGACCATAACAAATTAATAAAAAAATCTTAACTAATCTCAAAGTGAAATTATTAGATAGGGTTATGATAAGGGGACGAAATTATTAGATAGGGTTATGATAAGGGGACGACCATTGGATATTCTGGGGGGAGGGGGAGGACAGGAGGATTTGTTTTTGATCGGTTATTTATTTTTGTAAACTAAGAGGACAGATTATTCATTTTCTGCACTATTGAAGCAAGATTTTTCATTTTCATTAAAGCAAAGGACTGATTATTTATTTCACAACTATATTTATGATATTTTTTTTTAAGAGTTTTTGAGCCACTAAAGGCACAAGAAGCTATAGAACAAATGATGCAAAATCATGAGTTCTGAAGTCTCTTTCTTAATCTGAAAATGCAAGTTTTGTTTTAATAATTTTTTGACAATATTTTGGTCTCAAAGCAAAATGTATAAATTCAAGTTTCTAGGGACAACACCAAAGAACCCATGTGCATGATAAAGCAAACATGGAATCAAGTTCATAACAAAATTACAAAATGAATGCAACACTCACAGAATACAGAAGGGGAGTAAATAAACAAAAGACAAATAAATAAGAAACATTGATCCCCAAAATTCAGGGCTACGACTGCATGAGGGAAAACAGAACTTGCTTCCTCAAAGGCTCTTGCCGTGAACACAATTTGATATCGAGACACGCGTTTGGTTTTAAAATTTCCTACATAGTTACGGCCCTGTTAAAATAAAAGTGAGGTAAGGTTTCCTGAAACAATATACCTCAAGTTAAATGAAACCAATTTTCAGACATTTCAAGTATATTTGAATAATATTTATACTTTTATTATTAAAAAAATTTGGAAGTGTTTCCCAATTTTTTTTGGGGGGAAAAAGATGAATTTATGAAGAATCTGGTGCCATCTCATACTTTCGAATAGACCTGCTGAGTTATTTATTTTCAATACATTGCAAGTCAGGTAATTTATTTTCAGACTACCACAGAACAAACCATTTATTTTTGTGATTATCAAGGCTGAGTTATTTATTTTCAAAATCCTCCTGCCCTCCTCCCCCCCCTCCCCCAGAATATCAAATTGTATTTAATACAGCACCAATAGTTGCGTATAGCAAACATAAAAGTATTGGAGATGTGCTAAGAAGATCAAAGTTAAAGACTTTATTATCAAATTGACAGTTGGACCCCTGATGATGGCAGATCTGTCATAACTTGTCTGTACAGGGTACCATCTTTTACCCGGAAGTACAAAGCAAGATAGTACATTGTACAAACTGTCTGTACAGAGTACTATCTTTTTACCCGGAAGTAAAAAGCAAGATAGTACATTGTACAAACTTTCAGTACAGAGTACTATCTTTTTACCCGGAAGTAAAAAGCAAGATAGTACATTGTACAAACTTTCTGTACAGAGTACTATCTTTTTACCCGGAAGTAAAACAACAAGATAGTACATTGTACAAACTTTCTGTACAGAGTACTATCTTTTTACTCGGAAGTAAAACAACAAGATAGTACATTGTACAAACTTTCTGTACAGTACTATACAAAGTTTAAATAGTATTTTTGTCGGCTCACTTCGGCCATCGTAACATTGAGTTTGAATTGTCAACTTTTGTTTTCTGAAATTGTGAGTTAAATACACTGCATCGTTTAACAGAAGTATCAAATTTAAATTAGTAACTAACTTGTACGGCAAAAAGGAAATTGTTTTCAAAGATGATTACAATGTATTATATTGTCTGGGTACTTAATTAGACATTAGAATGATGTGTGTGATAATGATGGATTGTAATACTGTTATTCTTCCATACTAATAGAACTAAAACAGTATGTGCAACATTGATAAGAAGATATCTCTAACAAAGCTTAAGTATCAACGGTCCAGGACGTTAATAACACTATGGCACTAACCTTAAATTAATTGAGAAGTTCAACAATAGTACATTATACTGATCAGCTAGATACATGTAGCAAAGTGCATATTTTCTTTTCATGCAATGGTCAACTAACTTAAAGGTTGCACTGGCGATTTATGGCAATGGCCCAGTACCTACCAAAATATCTCTTTGTGAATGAATGTTTAACACTTGCTGTTTGGTCGCTTTTCGGGTTTGGGTTTCACCTCGAAAGATACATCAACAACATAATTTCCTTCCCCAAAATGGTGAAGGCACTTTTTTATTTTTAAATAAAGCATATTGCATTTAAATTCAAATTAATAATACTATGATTATGAAGTATTAATAACAGTTAATACATCATGTTTTATATTTTGATTTCATTGAAGATAAAAACAAATCATATCTAAAGGATTCTTTGTTGCATTAAAACATATAGAATCATATTCAAAACAGTGTAGGTGTGGCCATTGATTGACAACCTTAAATTATCCCATTGACTGGGGCAGATTATGTGAACGTTTGTCTATAACAACCGCTGCTCACTATGTACTTGTTAAAGGCACTTAAACTGTGGGGTCACAAAAGGTTCTCAACACCTAAATAAAGAAATTAGAAAAACTAATCAGGAATAACACGATGTTTTGATTTATATCAATAATATAAATCAAAACATAAAGTTATTCCTGATTAATTTTTCGAACTATTTTAATATTAAAGGCGTTAAGAACCTTTGGTGACCCCACAGTTTAAATTCTATAAGTAAGTGGTGAGCAGTTGTCGTTGCAGACACACGTTCACCTAATCTGCCCCAGTCAATGGGATACTTTAAGGTTGTCAATCAATGGCCACAGCTACACTGTTTTGAATATGATTCTAAACATATCATTAGTTTAAAACACAATGGCCAAAACAAAAGACGAAATACAAACTGTGCACTCAGAGAAGTAAAGGGATAGGAATATTTGTGCATTTGTACCAAACATGAGAGGGTTTATTTAACTTGATTTATTGATTTGAAATGATTATTTCGAACATATTTATTGGTAATTAAGTAAACTGTCGTATCCTCAAATGAACTATAATTATATATTAATTGAACTCTTTACAGTTTTACAGCCTGAATTGATGAATTTCACATCCTTTATATAATTATAATCCCAGTTTACTCAATATAAAGGGCAAGTATTAATTTAGCAAGTAAACTTGATCCATTATCATCCTTCTAAGAATTTGATATCTGTTTCATTTTTTACACGTCTTATACAATCAAACCTTTTTTCCTACACCGACATGCTCAAATTAATGATGTATTTTGACTGAAGAATGTACAAACAAATGTATGTGCCACTTAGGATTTTCTTCATTTTAAATTGCAGCAATATACTTCGGATTCTACTTGATAAAGCCCTTTTATGCCTGTCTTAAGGTTTTTCCTTCGCCAGATGTGTTCTGCACTTAGGAATTATTAAATAAAAATACAGCTTGTGCCTTTTATCGTCCGTGGTTTGTCAGAACATCCGCCAAAATAACAAATAATTTGTTTACTTGATGTTTTCGTTATGCTAAAAAATCGCGTTTTTCATCTATTTACATTAAAAATCGACCTTTTATGATTTATTTTCTTTATCTTCGATTTCTTTTGCTAATCTATTCTCAAAGAATGTTTACTGTTTGATAGTTATAACGTTTCTATCCCCAAACATTAAATAATAAATCATGATAGATCTGACCTGTTATCACGACCTGTACCTAAAAACATTGGATTTAGAAAACTGATTAGATTTGCAGTGAAACATATTAATTGATAACCATTTAATTAATATTGCAATAACTATTTGTCTTATCGCAGTGTCTCGCAGTCTCGCTATAAGTAATTTCCTGATCTTATGATTATTCTTACAGATTTTCCTGCTTTAAAAACAACTTAAAAAGCCGATAATTGTAATTTGTTTATTTCTGATGTCAATTTCCAGTAAATTGTATATTGCTGTTGTCAGTTTCCAGTAGAGCAGCCAAATGAATGCAAGTCTGATTACGACAATTCAATTTTCCCTTCATTAAAACCTTTAAGGTTTAAGTATTTAATGTCAATTTTGGTTTCCTGGTGAATCTGTTTGAAAATTCAATTTCAAGTACAAAAAGTGATTACCTTATACTAGCAATACGTTATTTTTGATATTGGAAATTTCTTTTAACATGGCGACAGAAAAGTGAATCCAGTGAAATTAATCGTATTGTCATTTTAACAATCTTATACCATTGTCTTGCAATTCAGGTTTTGTTTTTTATTACTTTGTGTAAATTGTTTTAGATTAGATTCACAGGTTGTAAGATGTCTTTAATAATTATTCAGCGTCAATTGCAAATGAATATATCAGTAAATTTAATTACGTTTTTTTTTTTCAAATCTTTTTCCCCCTCTAGTAACGTACTGGACTAAATTATAAATGTTAGTCCAGATTTCAGGGGGGGGGGAATAAATGTAAAGTAATTATAAATAAATGAATTCTTATCACTGACATCTTAAAAAATAACAACCTTTTTCTTCTTCAGCTTATCTAGGCTCTAGGTTTAAAAAATGTATAATAGTTAGTGCATACATTACTTAGTATTGTCATGGGAGTTCAAATTAAAACATCGAGGACTATTGGGCTGAGGGAAGATTTGTTATAGAACATATGGTAATTTTCGTTTGTCACGTTTTATAAGGATAAGTTTTATATATGAGAACAGTATGTTAAAAAGACATTGCGGTTCTTTTGGTCTAAGGTTCCCTACTTCTAACGTTATACTTCGTCTTTGACATGTCGATTTGCATTGAGGAATCAGAGTTGGTGAGTTACTAGGAGTCATCCCAACTCCTGTCTTATAACAATGTTGAAATATTTATAATTGGTTGAGATCCACATCCCTAAACCATTGGCTTTCTTGTTTGTTATATCAATATTGCCTGTTTACAAGGGCATTATATATCTCCATTTAGGGGGTGAGGGTGTATGAGGAAATTGTTTGTGAGTCTGAGAAAACATACAAGTCCTCTTACAATCATTTATTGCTTGTTTGCTTGTTGTATAATAAACCATCTGTAATTTACTCTTTAGAAGTTCAATCTAAAAGTAAACTACTTTTGTTAATATATAACCTTTTTATATAAAGCTTCGCGTTGGTTATGCTGATGTCGAAAGTTCAATAGTGTCCATTCAGAAAAGAAGGAAATTAAAGATTATTCCTTTTGGCGGAAATGCAGACAAGTAGTTAATCACTGCCACAACGCCGGACTTTATTATTCCGAAAAACTCATTCCTCAAATAATTGTTGATTCCATCTCTTCTGTCAGACAATTGGATTATGACCTCTGTGTTATGTGAAAGGTTTCTACTTCCTATAGAGTTAATCACTACAATCATGCTAGTTTTGTCAAGAAGTCGAAACTTACTGTTCATCAGCTATTTATGAAGTTGATTTTACAGAAAGTTATCTATACCATTGTTTTCTTTTTTTAATCAGTATAAAATGCTCTGGATTTTACAGCACAGTTTTACTTTGCATATAGTGTTCCATGTTTTTTGTAACTCTTAGTCTTGTCTTTGCGTTTATCAATAGAGTGAAGCAGTGCATTTAAAATAAGCTACCGCATACCGATCTAAAGAAAGTGAAGAGTGGCAGATTTATGCAAATAATGTATTAAGTATTTCACTTGTACCTGTTTACAAAGATCAATATTCTTCAAGTTGGAGAATTTTCTTAGCAATGTACAACATGCAAACTGACTGTATAATTTCCGATTGATTATCTTTAATTCTAAACTTACAGACATTTATGTTATAACATAATGGTTTATATTCTTTGCTAAATGACAACTTATTCTCATTATAAAATTGGTAACAACATCGACAATTTATTTTAAATTGTATGAAAAACTCAAATCTTGTTACTTTGATTATTATTTTGTAATTTCAACAAGCAGAATTAATAGCTTTCTCTGCTATTTCGATAATTGTAAACACGTCATTTAAGCATGTATCAATTCTTTGAATTGCACTTCATCTTTCATTGAAGTTTATTACGGGCATCATTTCACATATTTATATTCTTTTTCAGATAATTTACTGCCCAATTAGAGTCGCTATTACCGGAAATGTCTTAGATTCCGATGCAGTCTTCATCTAGAAATTATATCATACTTTGATATGAAATTCGTGACACGGGAGGAGGAAACTTTTGGGAATAACTGTGAATTTACAATACGGAATATACTGATTAAGCATACAAAATACCATTACCAATCTCGATTTAATGATGAAATTATCCGATACAAGCTAATGACTAATAGCAACATCAATCAACTTACGACGACCACCGAGGAAATACCATTTGTAATAATCAAAAGGGAGCAAAAAATATTCTTAATGTCGACATCTCGACTGGACGATTATTTCTTACTCAATCAATCGGATAAAACGGACGCCGCTACAACTGTTATATATTACAATTCATCACTTCTTAGTGAGGTTTCTTTAAATTCATCAAACTCTACAAATTCCCAATATGATCTAAAACATCCTGCTATTGGTGCCGTTCTTTCCATGTTTTCACTAGTAACAATTCTTGGGAATTTGCTTGTTATCGTTTCGGTCTATAGAGAGTTATATTTAAGGACAATAACTAATTATTTCATAGTATCACTAGCTGTTGCAGATCTTATGGTGGGAGGTATTGTAATGCCATTTAGTATAAGTCTTGAACTGACAAATCAAGTATGGCTATTTGGATCTGAATGGTGTGATATGTGGCATTCGTTTGACGTTTTGGCGAGTACTGCATCTATATTAAATCTGTGTATCATTTCCCTTGATAGGTACTGGGCAATTTCCGATCCTATAGCGTATCCTACAAAAATGTCATCATGCAAAGTAATGCTATTGATTGCATTTGTTTGGCTTTGCTCTGCAGGAATTTCATTTCCTGCTATTGCGTGGTGGAAAGCCGTAACTCCAAATGATCTACCAAGCGGTATGTGTTTCTTTACAGAAGATAGTGCCTATTTAATATTTTCTTCGTTTGTTTCATTTTACTGTCCTACTTTTGTAATGATGTTCGTTTATTGGCGGATATATTTAGCAGCCGCTCAACAAATGCGGAGTTTAAAAATTGGATCTAAAGTATTAACATCAAATGGTAGTCATGGTAATCGAGAGGTCATGACTTTACGAATTCACAGGGGCGGAATGACTCGACAATCATCGGACGAATATTCAAATACCTACGAAAAATGCGTCATCGATCCTGAAAATCAGAGTTTGTCACCAGAATCAGCACGTGCGTCTATACAATCACCTGGGAGACAGGCTAAAAATATTACTCGCAAATTACGACAGTTTGCTCTAAGCAAAAAATTGACAAAAATTGCCCGTGAACAAAAGGCGGCAAAAACTTTAGGTATAGTTGTTGGTGTTTTCATTATATGTTGGATGCCATTTTTTGTGTTTAATATACTATTTGGAATTTGTCATACGGCGTGTGTAACATCTCCAGAAATAGTCTTTCCAATATTTACGTGGTTAGGATATATTAATTCCGGAATGAATCCGGTTATATATTCTTTATCGATGAAAGATTTTCGTCGAGCTTTTTGCAAAATTTTATTTGCATGCTGTCCAAAACAACACTTTGAATACAGAAAAACTAATAATAACTGTTCCTCTACTTCAAGCTTCACAGTGACATGTACAGACCGTCTATAATTGATAAGATGAATCAAATAAAACAAAATATTCCATATTCGTCAACTGAACTAACGAAAGGAACCTCAAGACATGATTGTTCCATACAAATGAATACATTACAATTCCAATACGATGAACAAAATAATCGGGACCAAGATAAATAAATCTGCGATAGATTTTGAAAGGCTAAATCGGTTGAATGATAAATAAATATATCGCAAAAGGAATTTATTAAGTGATTGTAGAAATGACACTACCCAATGATGGTAGTTTATGAATTACTGAGAATGCATTTGACGCATGTTGATTAAACTCAATATGCTTCGTCCGTTTTCCGTGTTATAATTGGCTTTATTACATATATACGTCATCAGTTTTGTGTGTAAACTGCCCGTATTTGAGCTTTCGTGAGATTCTAATATTTCAAGTTACATTCTCACAAACCATTTAACAAATGACGAAAGTCGTATATGTAAAAAGTCTGGAAATAACGAAATAAGAAATACGGTGCTAAAATAAAATGATATAACAAGTAAAGCATCACTTTACACTTAGCGAAATACATCAATGTAAAATTTGGTTTTCATATTAAGGTAGATAGATACCCGATATCATCATATACAGACCTTACTAAAACCTTACAAGGGTCACTTAAAAACATATTTTCAAATTTTGCAATGCAATTATGTTCGGATAGTAGATACGTAACAACAATAAATGTTGACAAGTCACAAAATAAAAAATTAGGCATCTCTATCACACTTCATGAAATTTGTATTTGGGTTTGCATTCAATCATCTGTAATCCAAAAGATATTTTAAAACAATAAATGACCTTATTCCGGAAACTCCAATAACACTTTTTTTTCTTTTTCTAAAATCACGCTTGAAATTTTTCAAAAGTTCAAAAGATCTGTGCTTTTGTTATTCAGTAACGTAATCAGTGTCTCATTATTGAGCAAATTATTTACATTTACCGAAAGAATGTATTTTTTTTAACAAAATTATTTTTGATATTCCATAGGCAATTTCCAATCACTTGAATTGTTTCCATTGAAATTTGATTAAAAATCCCTTCTCAAGTTTCTGTCATATAACTGATATGTCGCAATCCAAACTCATTCTAGATTGACTATAAAATGGCTGCCATTGATTGTTTTTTTTGCAGTATATAAGATAATCAGCAAAAAAAAATTAGCAATTCTTCGTGCAATATTGAAACCTTAGTACAAATCACGTTCCTTTATAATCAGACCAATTTTTATAATAGTAATCTTTTTTGGTTAACATGGGTCGTATATCTATCCTCTTCAATTCGGGCCAGAACATTGGGTCTTATATCTGTAAGCTGAAAATGAGTACCCCTCTGCAATTGTTTGCACCTGTCAAGTCAGGAATCTGATGTTCAGTAGCTGGGACCCTTTAAAGCTTGCTGTTCGGTGTGAGCCAAGGCTCCGTGTTAGTGACCGTACTTTCCCTATAATGGTTAACTTTTATAAATTGTGACTTGGATGGAGAGTTGTCTCATTAGCACTCGTACCGCATCTTATATAAATACGTTGGTAATGTCTATGTCACTTGATCTCTTGTAGAAAGTTGTCGCATTGACAATCGTCTTAAATTTTACAATTATAAATGATAAATTTTAATATTATAATTCAAGGTCATCTGCATGATATCACGAACAGAGTTTCATTAGGTTTTCACGCCACATATCAGTAAACAGGAGCTAGTTGATGTCTAATGACTCCATCAAACATTTTCTTAATTTTACATAGATTATAACATGCATAAATGATAACTTTTAATATTATAGTTCAAGGTTATCTGCATGTATGAGATCGCGAACTGAGTTTTATCAGATTCCGGGTCAAGATTAAAGCTAATGATTCAACCAAAGCAAAACATATCTGGATATTGTGAGTTTCTATCGGATGAACATAATTTCCCATGAGACTACGTACTTCCAGTAACTTAATATGTCAAACTTGTTCTGTTTTTAATGACGCAATTTGTATTTACATCTCATAACGAAAAAAAAACTATTCAAAACGTTACAATATGGTGTGATTGCAATTTGCATTTTAGAGTCGTGCACAGTTGGGTTAATACGCGCGATTCATTTTAGATAGGTGCGGTAATTGTGGCCTTTTTGTCAATTTCTCTGCCAATGTCGTATACACTTGGATATGTATGATGACTAGTTTCAAAGCTGATACATTTGCATGTAAGTTTTATATATGTGGTGAAATTTTCGGGATACGAAGTGAGATTTATCATTCCGTAATTGAGCTTAAACTGGAAAAGTCCGTCTAATGCGGTTACTGGAGGTAAAAATCCCCTTTTCAAAAAATAAGTACTTTGAAAATTTATTTCTTTGTATACATTTAAAACCTTATTTTTTCACTTTTAATATACTTTGCATGGCCATCTGCTATTCAAATAATAACAATTTGTTTAAGCTTAGACATTTTTAAAAAATCTCAAAACATTTCCAAATTCACTGCTATAGTTGATAACTATCCCGAGAAATGTATTTCACAATGATTGTGCTCCACTTAAGTAATTGTGATAAACATAAGCTCATGTGTGAAGCACCAACTGAACATCATTATGAAAGAAGTAATGCATACACACATTTGAAGGAAAGTTTCTTTGATTACTGTTTTTCATCTCAATGTATGTACACACCATATACAGAAGATGAAGGTAAGTTGCTTGGAAAGAAAAAGAAACATTATTTGTAATAAAAGGAACTCATCAAAGATACCTGGCTTAAGATAATAAGTTTTATGTTTAAACATTGTCTAATGTATGGTGAAGCATTGATGATACTTGCATTACCATTAAATCAAAATACAATGCCAAGGTCGCAATAAAACTTATGATATTAAAGCTGGCAGATTAGATTATATTTGTCTTCAAGGTCAGATGTAAATAGTTAAGATCGAAACATCGTTCAGGAGATTAAAACAACACAGAATTTAAGTTGTATGCTAATCTTAAACTAGTTTAGACACAAACACGGTAGCTAATGACTAAGCTAACGTTGCTATATATTTTAATAATTAGGTTTGAGAGTTTCTGATGAGAGTAAATCCCATCCCGAAAGCGATTCGGAATTTTAGACTAGACAAAATTTATAATTTTTAGTTTTCATTTGAAAGCACTGGGTTGATACCACTGCTAGTGGATATAAGTTTCGATGGTATCATATAAAGCTCACTACACTATATTTCGATACATTAAACATAGTTAATAACAACCTATTTTACAACTCCCCTTTGACAAATTAAACAACTATTTTAAGAAACTGAGGTTCAAACTCCTTGATGCTAAGTTGACGTCAAATGGATTTGAATATTCTTTTTTTGTCGTTAGCTCCTAACGGTTCTACGCATTTATGAATTTTGGCTTTCAAATGTTTAGGTTTGATCGCTGAAGATAGACCCCGAAAAGCGCGTTCGGCGTAGGAAATATATAAAGTTGTGGACTGTTTATCCCCAAAGCTAATAAGTCAGTTGTTCAGTACTGACATAATTTATAACATAATGTATTTCTAAAAAAAACTTTAAAAAGTTATTGATTATTTAAAAACAAAAATTCCATCTCCCTCAAGTTAAATTCATTTTATATAAATCTGGCGATTATTGTATGCACAAATGCCTGGCTTTCAAATGTTAAGATATGAGCGTGTCTGGTGGAGGAAAACCTCGAAAAGCGGATTGGACGCATGATATTTTGAAAGCGTTATTTTCATTTAAGATACATTGAGTGTACGCGTAGAGATAAGAGAACAAGTTGAAAACTTGACTAAATGAAATATAAGGTTAAAGCAACCATAATCGCCAATCTTATATTTATGTTGATATCGAGTTATTTGATCATCGGCAGTCTTCGGATGTCTCATCCCGATATATAGTCTTGTCTAAATATAGCGAGAAGTACTTAAACATTATAAATAAAGACAACAGCAGTATACCGCTGTTCGAAATTCATATATCGATTGAGAAAAGAACAAATACGGGTTACAAACTAAAACTGAGGGAAACGCATCAAATATAAGAAGAGAACTACGACACAACAGAAACACAACATTAAAATAAAATACACCCAGAAACGAACTATAATATAACAATGGCCATTTTCATGACTTGGCACAGGACATTTTAAGGGGGAAAAAATGGTGATTTGAACCTGGTTTTGTGGCATGCCAAACCTCCCGCTTTTATTGCGATGTTAAATATAACATTAAAATGACATCATAACTTGACAGGAATACAATTCAAATAAATTGGAGAACATATAGGTCAGAGAAACACACGAATAATAGCTAACAAAAGGTACCAGGTTTAAAATTTAACACGCCAGAAGTGCGCCTCGTCCACACAAGACTAACCAGTGACGTTCAGATGAAATACGTTCGTAAGCTAAACATGCAAAATTTAACAAAATGTTTATTCATAGGATAATGACTTTCACATAATCAGATTCTATCATGTTAAAAATGAGTTGTCAATAGCAATACATACTTTAATGAGAATAAAAGGCTGAAAACATTAAGTATGTTATGTTCCATTCTGATTTTTTAAACTATATTTTAAATTCTGAACCTCTATAAGGTATACTTTTACTGAGGCACTACCCTGTATCCCTATAATTTCACTTTTTGAAAGTGTTTATTGCGACGACAACTCCTCAAATAATCCATAACTTACATTTCAGTTGAGAAAAACATACTTGACTAAAAAGAGGTAGTTTTAATAGAAACAAATCTTCACTTAAAAATAAAAGTGAACTTGGTGTAAAAAATAATATCACAAAAATACTGAACTTCGAGGAAAATTCAAAAAGGAAATTCCCTAATCAAATGGCAAAATCAAAAGCTCAAACACATCAAACGAATGGATAACAACTGTCATAATCCTGACTTTGAGCTTTTGTTTTCTTATGTAGAATATGGAGGATTGAACCTGATTTTAAAGCTAGTTAAACTTCCCACTCGTATGGCAGCAATATCAAATTATATTATACTGATAATTATGCGTGAACAAAACAAACAGACATTATAGGTAAAAATGTTTTAAAAAATAGGGGTACAGCAGTTACCATTGTGTTTAATTAATCACTTTAAACAAGTAAGCACAAAATGGCATATACACCACGCATATTAGCAAAAATTGAAGACAAAAATACACAAATTTACCATTGATAGGACAATTGTCACACATTATTTTTGTACTACGTTCCCATAGACGGAATCCCACTCAAAGTTGTTCCGTTTCGGCAATGTTTATAAGGAAAGTACAAAATCTTTCATCATACAATCACACAATGACGGGATGTAGAAGTACAGAGCCACGTCATATATTTATCAGAGAAACATAAAAAGGCATATAGACAACGCACATTAACAAACATAAAAGACAAGAATACAAAAGTGTCAAATACAATAGTACAACAACGGACTGTATAAGTACAGAGCCAGGTCATTTGTATTAAAGAAACACCAATGAGACTACACCCAACTTCTAAACAAAACATACATACATATTGATATTAAAATATTCAATGATAAACAGGTGCTAATAGCTTTATATTATGTCAAACTCTTATTTGAGGCAAATAATTTTATTTTGTAAATTTGAAAGATATCAACAAAAGGATAAGGTTATTATGCCAATGATACAGCAACCAGACGAGACAAATAACAGAGACATCTAGGAAAAATAGGGGGTTTGAACATTACAAAAAGGGTTTCTGGTTGAATTGTTTTACACTTGTCATTTTGGTGCACATTTCAGCTTGCTGTTCGGTGTGAACAAATGATCCGTGTTAAAGCCCGTACTTTTACCTATAATGATTTACTTTTTACAAATTTTACATGGATGGAGAGTTAATTGTCACATTGGCACTCTAACCACATCTTCTAAAACTATAAATATATAAAATATATAACATTAAATTCTCTATAGATGAACCAAAGTATTATGATAAGACAAAATAAATCCACAAAAAAAGACAAGGTTCCAACTTTATCATTTGACAAAAGTATGTATAAATTTTTCACCAATTTGTTTTATCTGAATCACCTTTATCAACTTGGTTTTTACTTAACTTAGATATGCTCACTCCTGTCATTTTCATCTACACCTTGATAATTTACAACATCTTCTCTGATTCCAAGTTTATGCATTAAAACAAATATCAAGAAACTCCTGTTCACTGTATTTGCTAATATCAAACAAACATATCTCAAAAACATATCAAGTAAAAATTTTAATTTTCGGTTATTTCAAACATATTTTCAATTCAATTTGAAAATTATTCAAGAATTCCCTCCTTTTATCTTTATCCTTCGAAACACTAAAAACTAGTTTCTTTTACGAAAATGAAAGTAACCGATTTGCAAATGGAACTGGCTCATTTGTTTCTTAAATCTACCGTCTGGGAATAAGGCATGTAAGGCCAATTATGTAAAAGCTAGACATCATAAATCGGTATAAATAATTCAAATTGCGCATAAGAATAGCATAATCGATTGTATGAATGTACGAATGAATGAATCTTTAATGCGAACGCTATGGCAAAATTAACAACATATATTACATTATATAAAACATGAACAGACAGCAAAGAACAATAGTATAATAGAATGACATATAAAGTTATACAAAGTTGTATCTTTGACACTGATGTTTCTAAAACATATATAGAATTATTATTAGAACTATATTATTAGATATTTTTGTGTGCTATTTCATTAGTTTAAGGTTTCTACAATGGGGTATAAATTACAATTTACTTCATAAACATAACACTTATTTTCTTATCTGAATAATCACACTCTTTTGACATTCCAGTCTGAGATGATGGTCCATTGATCATTTAGATGTTTCCCATTTTGACAGTTATAGTCGCACTAAATAGATTTAGTGGGTGCAAGCAATTTAAATTACACCAATATATTACTGCAATTCAAATTTTAATGAGCGTAAGCGGCGGAACATAATTTCTAGTACTTGTAATAGTACTGTAATTCAATATTATATGAAAGTAAACGGTGGCACATAATTTAAAATATATGTAACTGCTATGTTAGACAGCATCAACGACAATTGCAAAATTTTATATATATCTAACATAACGCAATTAATGGTCAGCTGGTAAACAATTAAATCGGGGATAAAATTTTGTTTCCACGCATTAAATCTAGATACGATCAATGTAAACTCATAAACCTTTATATCAAATAATTGTTAAAGGTTATCAATTTAATATCGTAGTAAAATATATAGCTTTACATGCATGTTATCTACAGTTATACATGTATTGTCTAAAAAAATCAATGTTCAAGCCCGTACAGCAAAACACGGTCCATATATTGAAAATAAATTTTCAAAATAGATTTTTATCAATGTGGGCAAGCAACACATAAAATAAAGGGTTGCAATGGAAACTTCGTTTCTGAAAAGTTTATTTTGTAATTTTCACATTCTATAAGTTTAAATAAAGAATTATACGCTTCCTTTTTCGCCCTTCAAATGGCTTTTCAATTACCAGAAAATCATGCACTTTAAAAAATTGATGAAACATTTTACGATATAGTCATAGAAACCAGAAAAGCGACAGAATCAAGTTGTTATAGTTGAACAGATTAACGTCGGTGGTATATTTGATCGGATATTTTTTTATTTCGAGTTCTGTACGAATCTATAAGCAATTGAGTAATATCGCGATGAATGACCATATTTATATAGCCAATGTGCTATTAAACGTATTCTTCTAATTTCATGCTTTTGGTGGTTAAGACTTATGTCTATTGAAAATACGTCAACCAAACATAAATACAAAACCGTTTGCCAGCCATTGTTGGTTCTGATATTTATGTTACGGAATTCTAATTCACATTTAACATTCATGTTAACAAGTACTAGTATAAGAAACTCGGTAATGGGATAAGTGGATACATAATACGAATCGGGGGAAAATACGTCAGAACTGCACTTTGGAAAACAAAACAAAAATGACACTGTCCTTAGGTATAACAATTCAAAAATAATATTTAATTTTAGCGTATATCAGTGCAGTAGACACCACTAATGCAATTGGCAATGTATCAATCTACATCGTGGCTGAATTATACATCATATATATAGACAGGTAGTTTTAATTAGTTTATATTTTTTGTTGGTTGTCATTTCTGAAAGTACATTACACTGGAAGCTAAGAACAAAAGTCCATTTGTAAAAGAAGTTTAAATATTAATTCTGTACTTTCATACCGTCACATAAATAGAGTGACACTGTCTCTAATTTTCCAAAGACTGATTCTTTTTGTAATCATTAGTTCACTCAGACCGTATTTTTAGCAGTTTAACTTTTGCGAGTGATGTCATATTATACATTAAGAATGATCTGATCTGCTTGCTGCATTCGGTTTCTGTCCAGTATGTCGTTATGCAAAACATCCAATAAATGAATAACTATAGAAAAACAAGTCTTCAGCTATTTTCTAAGACTTAACTTAAATAAATTCCACAGACCGTGTAGTGATTATCCCTGTAATGAGTCTGTATTATAAACGAATATTTTTCTATATTATTACAAATGGAAGTCCGTCCGCACTAGGTGTTCGCCTGTTCAAGCTTGCTTCCTTTAATTTTGACCACTTTCAAGTAAAAAATAATATTAAGGATTTTATGTTTCTTTCAGTCTTCAAATATAACATTCATGCAAGGCAGATTGCTATCTTGAGATCTGCACATGCAGGTGTCATGATTAAAGCAAGCTACGGGTTCTTTATAAACTGTTGATAGGAAATTCAGCCGGCGCATCCTACAATCGTTTCTCTGTCTTCCATGCGCATTATTACTTTGTAGTACTGACACTTCATATTACGGCTTTCTATTGCGTACTTGAACGCCCTTGGCCATAATTACTTTGAATCTTTGTTGATAAGTTCGCATTGAAAAATTTTTAGAAAAAATAGTGTTTTGTTTTAATCTGAAAACAACAAAATACAATAGTATGTTAACTCGATTATCAGATGTTAATTATAGATATTACTATATATTAACTGTTTGACACAATACATTTGCATTTAACTTACACGAACATGCATGATTAGTTTCAATAATGATACCCTTTAGTATAGCATAAGACAGTTATTATTAAAAATAGACTCATAATATTCAGATAATCATAAATAAACACATTTTTATAATTTCATAATACGCTTCCTTTTTTTGAGAGTGTATTTTCAACTTTGTACTTTATATTTGGCCTTTTAAAACTTTTTTGGATTCGAGCGTCACTGATGAGTCTTTTGTAGACGAAACGCGCATCTAGCGTATATACAAAATTAAGTCCTGGTATCTATGATGAGTTTATTTTCCTATGTGAAATTGCAAAGTATACGTAGCTCACACAATCACATGTAGAGGTAATAGTATGTGCTTCGACATTACTTTTTAGTTTAAAGATGCTACAGTAAATAGCCAATCGAGATACTTCTTTAGTTCTTAATGTAAGCACAACCAAAATAATCTATTGGCTTCCAGAGACGAAGGAGAAGCTGAACTAGTAATAACTTATTCTAATGATTGGGTATGCAGATTGATCTCAGTTTGTCCTTCTGTATTACGTTGCTGTGCAATTTATTCTCAGTAACTACAAGTCATGACATCTTCAACCGGCAGCAAAATTCATCTTGCTATGCCGTATACCATGCGACACGTTTTCACTTTATGCGCTGTACATGTTCTAATTGTGGTGGTCGAAAATTTATACATTTAAAATCAACAACATAAAGACTGGATAAAAAAGCTCAACAGCCGCTCTCTGTACATTCTGTTAATTCTTATTTACGTCATCGTATACCGACTTTTGGTGTGTATAGTGCCCATTCGTGAATTGTGCACCCATTTATGGTATGTATTACAACCAGCTAGGTATAAGGCTGAGCCAAAAGAACATATCGAAAAAGAGGTGATACATAAAATTCACAACACTAACATCGTCTGCAAAAACACAAATCAAAGAAGTAACACTTTTATATAGTTCTTCCTTATTTCAAAGTCAACTTGTGTCCTACAACACAGATTCAGAGTGAACGCCTACACTTAATTGTAAAATTATTTTAGGTACCTATTATCGTTTTTAGCGGAATAATATCTTAGATGTCGATAAAGCTATACATTTGAAAATAAAATATTCTATACGAGATATAATCTCGACAAAATACATTAAAAAAGTACAAAAAACAATAGAGACAGTTTTGCAATCAGGCGGACTAGGCTGTTTGTAAGTAAATTGGATAGGAAATTAGGCATAATGTATAAAACAAAACACTCCGTTGGACTGCTTAACAATCAAAGATAACCCCAAGAGAGTATGTGAAGTATTGTGACGTATTTTAACGAATATTGTTTCATCTTAATATGAATTTTCGTGTCAGTCATTTGTGCTTTTCATGTCAATTTCCTATTTCAGAAAATACAAATTCGAAGCGGACTTATCAATATCTATATATAAACTTTACTACTTCTCCATTCTCTATACGCACGTAAATAAAATAGCAGATGCCATATGACATCTGTGTTGTTTCCTTTTACATACTTTTGATAGAATATTTGGTCTTGTCAATATTACCAAATTTTAGTTTTGATCAAAGTGCATTTATAGGGAAAACGGTAGTATTACATTTTCCCAGCATTATGTTGGCCTTTTGTGTACCCAAGACAGGTGAAGGAAGTCAACTTAGGATCGCTGTGATTGGATGTAAGGGTACAATATATTTTTTTATTTATCTACGAATAACTGCAGTGTGTAAATTTACAATATAAATTTTAAAACCTATTGAAATATTTTCTAGAGAATTATTCGAATAATAAAGTACTAACAACATACATAACTGTTTTATCCAGGTTTTTATTATAAAAACTGGTAAATTTAGAAAATGTTAGTATTGTCGCCTATGGCAGAATAAATAGTACCGTTTTCCCTATATGGTCTATATACGCTCTTATGTTCTTGTTGTCGGTGTGAGTCATCAACCTTTATAATCTGTTGTGTTAAAAAAAAAGTTTGAAACAGGCTATTTAGTGTCTGTGTATTTAATGTAGATGTATCCTAATTTATCATATAGTTCCACTAATGTGATTTTGGATACAATCTGAAACATGGATAAATTATATATGTTTGAACCATCTTTTTAATGATCGGCAAGATTATGTAATGAGTATAGTACATAACTACACACCTGCTTATCTTCACATTTATATAAAAAAAAAATAATCAAAACTGAATAACTGCTGGTATTTCTACCATTGATGGTTAACAAAGTCCATGTTTTAATGCAGTTTGTAAATACAAAAAAATGATGGTTGTAACATATTTTATTGCTCATTTTTAAGTGTCTTCTTGTCCGTATATTTTACTTATTCACTGATACAATTTTAACTTTATTGTCTGTCTTCAAATGACAAAAGAACAATTAATTCAACTTTGTACTTGTTTGGCTTTACGACTATTTTGATCTGAGCGTCACTGATGAGTCGTATGAAGACGAAACGCGCGTCTGGCGTATTAAATTATCATCCTAGTACCTTTGATAACTATTTACACCACTGGTGCACGTTTCGTCCCCGAGGGTATCACCAGCCCAGTAGTTGACATGAATATCAATTATATGGTCATTTTTATAAATTTTGTTACAAAACTCTGAATTTTTTTCCAAAAACTAAGGATTTTCTTATCCCAGGAATAGATTACCTTAGCCTTATTTGGCACAACTTTTTTTGAAATTTTGGGTCCTCAATTCTCTTCAACTTTGTACTTGTTTGGCTTTACAACTAATTTGATCTGAGCGTCACTGATGAGTCTTATGTAGACGAAACGCGCGGCTGGCGTATTAAATTATAATCCTGGTATCTTTATTAGCATTATTAGCATCTAATACAACCAGAAGCCGGATTTCCGTAGTGGTTTTTTTCTTGCAAAATATATATAAACACAAATTTGGTACCGTGACATTATATATAAATTATATATGTATCTAAACTGAACCGTTTCTTCCGTCTATTTATTGATGCTGGTTTACCATTCTTGGTTTATTTAACAACGGTAACTGATATATCGCGCATTATTTTCTAGTTATATACTGATATTTCCTCCAGTTCAGGACAAGTCAGAGGTTCAGCTGGCTTTAAAACCGAGTTAATCCACTATTTTCTACATAAGAAAATGCATGTACATAGTCAGGAATAGGACAGTTATTATCCATTCATTCGTTTGATGTGTTTGAACTTTTGATTTTGCCATTTGAAAATGGACTTTCTTTTTTGAATTTTCCTCGGAGTTCAGTATTTTTATGATTTTACTTTTTTCTATTGAAATTACTAACCATGTTTTACTTTTTTCATCATTTTGTTCCAAACCTGCTTTGATTCAATGTAACCGGTGCAATATCCATACTCCTGAATGTGCCTTTATTTTTTTTAGTTTGATCGTGAATTCTTCAGAGTTAAACTTACCATGGGCAACTTGAAAGATGCCACCGGTTGATTAAGAAATACCTAACCTTCAACGGTGTATAATCTATTCTCATTTTTTTTTCATGTAAGTTTTACTCGATCTCAAATTGTCTGAGTACTGTCTTTAATATTTGATTTTCTGTTCTTGTTTTATTTTTGTCACGAGGTTGAGTGCTTCTTTGATTGACGATTTTTTGTTTCAGTGTCATCGTCTCAAACTTTCTATTAAATTAGCTCAACTTGTTTTACTTTTTCAACTATTAATAACCCTATAGATAAACGCGTTCATGTTAATAAAGTTTTTAAATCCATTTCAATACACTATATATGTTATGTTTAAAAAAATATAATATAGAAATGAACAGATACGTGACAAAAACCAAGGTTATCATAGTACCTTCTTGGAGATTTTAAGAAATCGCATGAACAAAACTTAGTCGGTTCTGTGGATTGTTTTGTCAGCTGACAGTTGTCTATGTCTTTGTCTTTTGTTTGGTGTTAACTGCTTTAAATTGCATAAAAATATGGGTTTGACAAGCTTACAGTACCTTTGTTTTAAGATACTATAGACGCATCCACAATCAATCTACAATTTGTTTCTATATGAAGTGTCATATGTCTGCATGGGTGCCATACTTATTTGTGTTTAAAGTTTTTACTTCAGACTTATAACCAATTTTTTACTCTTTTTTTTTCTAATATCTAAAAATATAACCGTTTAAAGCATCAATATAAATTATTTACTTTATCTGAAATGGACAGTCTTTAGTAAAAAGCTTTCAGATAATCGAATTAAAGATCAACTATCAGATTTAAAGCAGCCTGTCTTTGCGTGTATTGGTACAATCAAGATGCATTTACTCATTATAACTTATTATCTAGGCATCAGAAATCCTATCATTGTAATTGATTACCAATTACTATGGTACGAATCAATTACACGTATTACGTAACATTGTCCCTATCAGATAACCAGAGGTTAATAAGCAGTCATTTGCTAACAACTGCGTTAATGTCATATGACACGTGTTAATGACAAGCGGTTATAACGAGCTCAATACAGGTCAATGTAAACAAATTGGAGTCTTTATCATTTATGAATATAAGGAGATATATTTAATATGATATTAAGTTAAACATTGTATTTTAAAGTCATTTTATAAAATATGATTTGAATCATTTGGATATCTCATATATCTACATTGTTTTCACAATAAAGGTTGAATACAAATGCAATGCAACAATAAATGCAACAATAAATAGATTTGTTTAAATAAAAAATAATATACTGTCATCGATAGTGTTCTGAATTAGCTAATGTAAATGTCACTGGTATACAGTAATATTGTAGTATTAGTGTAGAGAAGTAAGATACTGAATAGATATCAATGAGTAATCAATAACCATAATAAAAGACAGACAGACAACTTTATGCCTAAAATTAAATAGGAGACAATCAGACAACCGATTGTTATAGATTGTTCTTATGTTGTACTGTCACAATACTGTTTCACAGATTAAGATGACTCGGCCCTTTAACAATGCGCATATTTTAACGCATGTTTCTTACGACGAATGCCTTGGAAACGGTCGATTTAAGGGGTCTTCTCAAAAAAAGCTTTGACGACCTTAGAACGCGGGCGTGTATAAAAGCACCCTTGACGATGTAAACAAGTGTTGCAAAACGTTCTTCAAAACAGGAAATACGAACGGTCAGAAATTCAGAGTGCTTTCTTCATTTTTTGCATAAGGGTCTAAAAGGAGAGAAATATACACGATTTAAGCATAACGTTAAAAAAAGAATATATAAATACTGACAGTCACATGTATGACGTCGACGGTATTTGGTGCCCATTCAATCCCAAAACGCATTCTCATCTTACACGGTCGCCCCTTGGGTCCGTTCGTACCATATTTTGAATTCATTTAAATACCTATAATCTAATATAATAAATCCTCAGGGCCAATGTTTCTATTTTTATGATATTTTTCTATTACTTATTTTGCTGAATTGTTATTTTGTTGATTTCGATTTTCTGTTGTATTTATCAATATGTCAACCGAGTTCATATTAAAAAAAAAGAAACATCAGCATTAAAACTAAAATAATTGATTCAGAGCAAGTGTTATTATAATAGACTAGAAATGGATCCAGCAACTTATTTCACTTAAATGATTATTTGTTTTCCTGCAGAAATAAAACGACACTTCAATAATTTGCTGTTTTCCGCCTTTTCATGAAGATGAAAATTGATCAATCTGGGCGGATCCAGCCATTTTAAAAGGGGGTTCTTACCCAGGACAAAAGGGGGGGGGTTCCAACTATATTTCAAAAGCATTGATCGTCCAAATAAGGGGGTTCCGATCCCTAAAACCCTCCCCCTGGTTCCACCACTGTCAAATAGCCGGGACTGGCCTAGTATTCCGACATATCGGTCTATGTTATAATTCCTCAATACTGCATACTTTGCGGAGGACCGCAAAATTATTGGTTTAACCATGTTAGGATTTTGCTAGGTCACATCCGCAGCATGCCGGGCAGTCTCAAACACTACTTAAGACTTTATATACAAAAAAATCTACCGGGGGTCACTATTGGGGTGAGCCACCTTACGGGGAGGGTTGGGCTCCCGCTAACATGTTTACCCCGCAACATTATGTATGCGCCTGTTACAATGCAGAGCATATTTTTCAGTAGTTGTATTTTATTTCTTTTGGTAAATTATTACCAGCTAATTCAGGAAAGGTTTGAAATTGAGGAATGTATCTCTCTTATGCATAGCGCTGGATCCTTGATAAAGTTTGGTTGAACCTTTGGCCCTTTTTGTATATATCTGCTCTTCTAACATTTTTGGATACAAATATCGCTGAAGAGACATCATTTGTCGAAAAGTGTTCTGTTGCTGTAAATTTGGTATCGTTATTTTTTTTATTTACACACCATATACGGTCATTTCAGTTCTAGAATTTATGACGAACTATTTCGAAATCAAAATGTTCCTCATCCTAGCAGCAATATACCAACTATACCCGTGTATGTAATATACATTTCTTAACTCATACTATATTCAAGAGCTAGCTGCTACTACTCATACGTTGTTAAATATTATAAGTTTTTGAGCAAACATAAATAATGAGCTAGGGTTTTGTCTAAGAACGTCTTGTCCCTTTTCTCAAACTAAATCGTTTGCACTTTATAGATATATATTCAGTGTCTACTTCACAAAAACTACAAGATGGTCTTGAGTTATACATTCCAGGCGATGTTTATGGTTCTCTTCGTGTGACTATGTTTCTTTTTATTTTTTACGTGAACCGGTATTGACGGTATCATCAGGTTTTGATTTTTTAACTTTGGACATGCTTTGCTCTTATGCAGCTGGTTCCTATTGTGCTATTTCGACACAATGGGTTTTGACAGTGTTGTTTCTATCTTTTTACTTTTGTATTTGTACTTAATTTCTACTTTTCCGAGAGAGTGTATACAATATACAGTATGTAGGTTTATAAGTATATTTATCTTAGTAGTCAGTTGTGTTGCTAGTCTGTGATGTATATGCATGAACACAGTTTTGGTTGCTTAATTCCAATTATTTGCACATAAACATAACTTGTCTGTATGGATTGTACACCTATTTTTATCAATATAACGGAACTATAAACAACTGTAATACAAGCTATAAACCATGCAGGTTTCACCCTCCATTTTCTTTGGACAGTGACTAATTTATTACGCCAGACGCGCGTTTCGAAATCAGGATAGTGGTAACTGTTTTTTAATTGTTTTCTTGATTGGTAACGTTTTGTTTTGTCAGGTTTTATGGACTTCCTCTTTATGAATTGCCTTGGAGTTAAGTATTTTTGTAGTAATACTTTTTTAGAAAAAAAGGGGCTTATTTCATTTCCCAGTGATAAAAATTTAAGGGGATGTTAAATGAAAGGCCAAAGTTTGGATCGTTAGGTCACATATGAGGAAAAGGGAACAGGATTGTGGTCACGACTATTGGAACATATCCACCGTCATCTGTGAAACAGATACTCATAATGTTCAACTAACTCGCATGCCATCAATGGATCTTTTGGTGTATTTGCTTCATTTTGAGCAGACACAATGCCAGCTTTTGAATGTATATTTCATATGTAGGCGCTGCTGAAATGTTGCTATATAGAAATAGAAAATTCACAATTTGGGAGCTGAAATCATCTCTTTTTTGTAAAGTTTATTTTCAACAGTCCCTCATTGCTATTTTTGGATGTAAGACAAGATATGAGGCAGAGGTATAAAGACATCATTCGTAAAAATAGCTCAACATGCAGACTTCTAATACGTTCAGGTATTTCACATCCAATTTTTTATGGAAATATTCTTTATAAAGCACAAAGGTGTCAGTATTCACCTCGGAAACTTACAAAACCTTTGAATAGACTTATTACGATACTGTTGTCAAGTCATTAAAGATTGCATATTTTGGCGTTAATATTGAGTCACTGATAAGGTCTTTGCATCGGAACTAAACACATTTATTCTAAAAACAGTTGTTGGCATGACACGGGTTATGTTCTTCTCATATATGTTATGATGGTATGGTACTAAACCCCTAACGGGAAGGATTGTGCCTAATGTTCATATGATGAAATCATAATCTTTCAGTCAGTTTAATTGAAGTCTGGAGCTGGCATGTCAGTTAACTGCTAGTAGTCTGTTGTTATTTATGTATTATTGTCATTTTGTTTATTTTCTTTGGTTACATCTTCTGACATCAGACTCGGACTTCTCTTGAACTGAATTTTAATGTGCGTATTGTTATGCGTTTACTTTTCTACATTGGTTAGAGGTATAGGGGGATGGTTGAGATCTCACAAACATGTTTAACCCCGCCGCATTTTTGCGCCTGTCCCAAGTCAGGAGCCTCTGGCCTTTGTTTGTCTTGTATTATTTTAATTTTAGTTTCTTGTGTACAATTTGGAAATTAGTATGGCGTTCATTATCACTGGACTAGTATATATTTGTTTAGGGGCCAGCTGAAGGACGCCTCCGGGTGCGGGAATTTCTCGCTTCATTGAAGACCTGTTGATGACCCTCTGCTGTTGTTTTTTATTTGGTCGGGTTGTTGTCTCTTTGACACATTCCCCATTTCCATTCTCAATTTTATTAAGTATTTTTGTATCCTTTATTTAAAGTTCAACGGGATTGATGCGTTGATCATAATCACCAAATTTTGAATTATCAAAGTGATGGTACTGCTCAAATCATATATGAAGTCATACAAAATTGTTGATAAACTACTTATTGACATGAATATAAATAACCTCAACCAACTCAATCGCTTGTCCTACATTCAGATATTTCGCCAGACAAGGAAGTGTTCTTGATTTAATTTCTATATGGAATGTGATAATAAACTCAATCAAAACTAATTAGAGATCCTTGAATTTATTCCCAATTGACACTTGAAAAAGAAAATATTTTACGTCAGAGAAGCTAAACTTTTTCTTAGGATTGAATATGAAGTATAGAGTACCATCAAAACCAACATGTTTGCCTTATGTTACATAAAATTGTATTAGCGTGAATAAAAATGCATCAAATGTTAACGTTATTCAGATTTCTTTAAGGCATTAAACAGCAATTTTGAACGTTAATTTCACATTTAGCTAATTCAGTTGTATACACGAAATCAACGAATTTTATATACTAAAGTGAACTTCATTTTCCTTTGATATGTCTTAAACCATTCAATCAGAAACCCATACATGTAATTCAATTAGTTTTCCATTTTACACAAACATGTGGTATTAACAAGACACTACATTTTCATCGTAATTTGTACCTTTCAATACAACTCGAATATACAATGTCGATGATTTTTATAACGAAGGGAAATGTTAACAGGAAAATTGTCAGTAGAAGAAAAAGCCAATTTGCATATGTATCAAATTTTCTCTTCTTTAATGAGTTCTTAATAAATTGAAGCCTCTATTCTATTGAAATTGAAATCAAGGATACCGTATATTCAATCTAAAATATTCTGCCTTATACCTGGAAATTGAAATCGAGAGTTGGTTGGTGACTTAAACGTACGACAAAAGATGATTTCACTGTGAATATTTATAATCTTTGAGACAACATATCAGTATCACTTATATGAAAAGTGTATATCTCCCATTCTATCTGTCAGAGCTTGTGTTTTCTATTATGACTTATTCTCCCTGATAGAGGATTGCTTCAAAGAAGTTACAAATAAAGAGTTAATATTGGCATCATAGGTAAACAATGCAGCCGGCTTTTTTTTTGTAACGTCACCATAGCAAATTTTAAGAGCACGGGAAAATAATTTAGCTTCATAACAAAATATTAACCAAACTTATCACGAAAGGACAGAATGTTGAACATTTTATAAATAAAACAACTATCGGCTTAATACTCTCAATCAAAATTAAAGTCATTTTGAATTGAGCAAGAGACGCGATATATAGAGATATTCAAAAGTAAAAAAACGAACTGACAACTCTAATTTAATTTAATTGGAAATCAACAACAGTTACAAGAACAATCTAGAAAACTGGAAACTAAACAACATGAACACCACGGAACCTTATCTCCAGAAGGATACGAAGATCGTGCTCCATATGTACATAGCAACGTTGTGTAGAAGATGTAAATCGAAATTCGAAAAGTCTAATTCGGTTATGTGATGTAATAAATTACTTTATACTTAAAACAATGCAGACAAGAACGTTAATACCTTCACTTCTACAGATCATCGTTGCGTCAAAAAAACAGTTTCAACATCTATATTTTATTAAATGTTTTTTTTCAGAATCTATGAAGAATATTTCCTCACAAAATGAATCAAGTTTTGGTATTTGTGCACCAATTCAGAAGACTATTTATAACCAAATGAGAAAGCATAATTTATGTATTACACACTATGTTGTGCTTGTAATAACAAAGATAGACAGTGTTATAAGTGTGAATGTGAATAATTATATGTGAACTATAAGTGTAGGAGCTGCATGCATTCTGAAGTTGCATTAAAAAGAAACAATACATCTTTTTTATATTAAATACTTTGTATCATATTATGTTCTAATTGAGGATATGATATCATAATTGTTTTACTTGCACAGTTGTTTTTTATGCATACAGTTAATTTATTCTCAATAAATCTGTATTCCGCTATGGTGCCTATTATAACTAAATACGTGTAGCCAAAAATAAATGACTCAACCCAATTACATAAGCAGCAGGTATATAATTACAAAATATGAATTAATAGTTACATTACTGGTAGCAATGATTATATCTCATGTAATTTCCACAAGAACCAAACGAAAAGGAAATAAGATTGCTTTTCTAAAAGAAATTACACCAACACGTTTCCTCACAAACTAACCTTAGTCTAGGATCTTATATGAAAATTATAATATTGTGGAATAATCAGCAATAAATTGACAGTATAACCAGGACAAATCAGCCAAAGAAGAACAAAAAGATAAAAGTAGGGACGCATAATACGACTCAACCGAGTTACGATACCCAATATGTTTTATAATTTTTCAGCATTCATTAACTTTTTATTTTGCTGCAAATTTTTATTAGGTCGGCACAAATAATAGAATAAAGTTATAATAACTTAGCCGACATAATTATTTACACTCGTTTTTAACTATCATGACTTTTAAACAGCCTCAATCTGATAAATGTATCGTTTTTCTTTTGTAAGTATTTTTCATCTGATCCTTTAAACCAGCATTAGTTAAATAACGTTTGAACAAGCTCTCTTTTATTTTAATAAACATTCCAATAAGTAACCTTAAACTTATTTGGAGCCGGATGATCACAGGAATATTTTTTCTAGATCAAAATTGCCTTTTTGTAAGAATTGTTAATATAAAAATAACACGACTTCGTCTGGCGGAAACATGGCAAGTTTATTAGAAACTACACAAAAATGATGGACAATCTCGGAGATTAAATTTGTTCTGTCCCTATAATGTCACTGTGCAGATCACGTCCAATTTCGTATTTCCACTGAATGATTATAAGTATTGATGATCAGTGACAATTCTTGTGTCAGTTTTACAGTATCGATGTCAATTTCATTGGCAGTGATTTAGCTTCTTCGGTCGTCGGAGATAACAGGATAATTAAACGTTTTGTCTCTGCATTTGTTCATCTTTTTTAGGTGGCATCTATATAATAGTACAATAGTAAGAGAACATGATAAAGACGACAATGAGCTATGGTTTAAATTGCGATATAAAAAGAAATAAGTATAAGAACATTGCCCAGTTAACAGGAACAATAAATATTCTTATTTTTATTCTATATTCATTCGAATATCAATAAATGGGATGTGGGGTGTAAGTCAGTGAGACATCAATAATTATCAAAGGTACCACGCTTATAATTTAAACTTTACAACAACTTTACAAAAACATAAACAGACATCGAAGGGGCAGCTTTCTAAAATATATGTCAAAATCTCAGTCCAGGGTCTATACAGGCTGTCAATCAATTACACTGATACCACAATTAACGTAGCCACAAATTCCTCTTCTTTTTACACCAGCAAGACGATGGATCCTCATGTGAAGCAATATCTGCCTTCCCTTCATGACCACCTGCGATCACCCACGGTTGTCGGTTGGGTTCATGTTGCTTAGTCTTTAGTATTCTTAATTGTGTTATGGAACTGTTGTTGGTATTTTGCTTTGGCGTTGCCAGTTTTTTTTTTACTTATGAGTTTAAATATCCCTTTGATATCGTTCGACTCTATTTCAAAAACTGCAACCAAGAGTGTTTTGGAATAATTGGATCGATCGAATTGATGATAATTTCGTCACAATGTTATTCTTTTTTAAAGTAATTTCAGTTTTTATAATATTTTGGGCAATAATACGGATAATGATTTTTTATTGCTTGCGCTTTTTAACATATTATTACCTACTTCTACAAATAATCAAATGTTAATCACCAAAAAATATAGATGATTAAAGTTGTTTTAAGGATACTTGAATGTTGACGCGAAATATCCTATCATGTGGTAATTGACATTTTACTTTAAATGTCAACAATCTCAAGTTTGGTCAATTTATTCCTTCAGTTTCTCAGTAGTCCAGCAGGAAGTAAAACATAATATTATTGTTAACTGCTCACAGTTATCATTGTGTATAATAACAAAAGTGCAAGAGACAGGTATATTTCTATGTTTGTTCTGTAATCACCTACCGGCTGCTATGGATGTGATTCTACTTAGAAGTTAAATGGTGAAATTCCTTTAATGAAATTATTTATTTGCAACCAACTCGGATTGACCTTGAATTTCGTTCAATACATTTTGCTATTGCATTAAACTTGTCAGTGGCGCTCGAATAAAATTTTTATAAATGTTAACTCAATGACAAATATTAAAGACTATTGAAAATCAATAATGAAAAACATATTCTAATGCAACAACGTTTGTAACGTTCATTTTGATTGGATAACGTCACTTTCTTACATGGCATCAATTGACAATTGATGCTATGGGACGTACGCGCAAGCGCAGACGACATATGACAGATTTTAAATGCATGTTTTAACGTTGTTTTCTGTCAGTTTCATTAGAATGGAGATAACAATATTGTATTTTAAGCTCCGACGGCATCAATTTGGAATTTGATGGTCGCAAATACCCGTTTACTGTCTCCGCTAACGCGTCGCCAGTAAACTTAATTTGCGACCATCAAATCCCCAATTGATGCCGTCGGAGCTTAAAATACAATACAGTTATCTCCTAAATGATACATCTGATTTATTTTCATTTTAATCAAAACAACGAATTTTAAAACACAATGATAAATATTCCCGTTAACCATTCCTCAACGAAACATCAATCGAGGATTTTTGTGTGAATTTTGAAAACTTAAAAGCTTTAGTGTCATGAATTGTCACCGGATATCCTAAATAAACGGATTTTTTTTGGCAAGAATTGGATTGTTAGATGGTGTCGTCGTTTTCCTATAAGTCATGTTAATTGTTAATCAACGTATGGTTTTTGATTGTCCAGCTGAATTCTTTACCTCCATTTTCAAGAGGAAAAGAAATTTCGTGGAGATATGTGTCTAAAATGCATTTCAAAATTGTTTTGATCCAAGGTCCATTGATAAGTCTAATGTCTTGCGTACAGAATTGTTAGACCGGTATCAATCTCTTTGACAAGGTTTAATAACCAGTACATCGATGCTCCTACTAGTGCACTTTTCACCACAAAATAACGTCTCCCTTTTTTAAATTACCTTGGAGTTCTGTTTTTTGGTATGCTTTTTGGAATTTTAATTTTTTGTAACTTTTGTGTTTATCAAATATTGCATTCATCAAAACACTACGTCTGGCATACCAAATTATAAGCCTGTTATCATTGGTTTGTTTTAACTGTAGATAAAGTGTTTATTGATAGGGGCAATTTTGTATACTAATGTACCAGAGGAAGCAATGACAAATTTAAGTGCCCTTATTATGATAAGAACTTATTAAACAGGTGTTACATACTAAAACATATGAAGACGAGTAAATGATATTTGTTTTTAATAGTTTTCTTATCTAGTGGGTATTCTACATAAATTGGAAATTCAACTTATCTATATGAATTATTGTGCTCAATTTAACTCAAAGTAATACGCATTAAATATTCAATAATAGCAAATTGAAATTACCAATAGGCTCAATGTTGTCAATTTGTTTGATTTCGTTTTTGTGTGTGTTGCATTGTCGTCTTAATTTTGTGTTGCACTACAGTGTTTCTGTTGTGTCGTTGTTTTCCTCTTATAGTTGATGTGTTAACCTCGGTTTTAATTTGTAACCCGGATTTGTGTTCTCTCAATTGATTAATGACTTTCGAACAGCGGTATATTACTGTTGCCTTTATTTTTCCATAATAAGATTTTGAAATACCTGAAAAAGAAAAAGAAATGAAAAATTGTTTGTGTTGAATTTTTGTTTTGTTGCTGTATGGTCGTTATATAAAATAGAAAAACACATGAGTCCAGACCATGTTGTATTCAGGAAAATGTACAGACTACTGTATCAAAAACGTGTACTCACATGATTCAGAATTTACATATTGATTGATCCTACCAACACAAATAAAAAGGAGATGCTGGAAAGGAAGAAAGATAGTAACCCAACCCAACATAATCTTTATTTAAAAAATATGAATATTCGGTTCATGAATCATGTTTCTATTTCTCCTTTTACAGATTGAAAAGGAAGACTTTCACTTAGTTGAAAATTTTTGTCTGTAGAAATAAATTATGACGTTGAGTTATTTATATGTCAACTTTAATGACAAATATTTTTATATGTACGTTATTTCTATTTTATTTTCCACACATTTCAAGATTCAAGATTCAATTTTCACATATTTACATGATTATATTTTTTCCTCCAAAAGTTCTACGATTTTCCAATGTTTGAATGAAGATGAACAAGCTGATTGACATATCCTTATTTTTCCATTATTGAAATGTATACTACAATATCTATATGTCTGTTATATGGTCAGGTTGTTGCCTCTTTGACACATTCCCCATTTCCATTCTCAATTTTATATTTTATACCGTATCTATTGTGAAATATTTCAGTTATGAAATGTTGTTGTTTTCTATAAGAGGCTTTCATCCTTAGCCTGTACTTCTATATCATTATATATTAAGTTACAGAAAAGACAAACAATTACAAGGGGATGGAACATTAAAAATATATGACTTTTAAAAAACCTCAGAAAACCAGTTCAAAAAACAAAAAACGACGAAAAAACGAGCAAGTTTACACTAAAAAAAGAAATAAAGACCGAGAAAGACGATTCCAATCTGAAAAGCAAAGGCGAACTCCAGTGTTGCGGTAAGATAATAGACATTTAAGGAAAGTCGTTGTACCTACTATTGACACCGAGTCTGACAGATGATAAAATGAAAGGGGTCGTCTCAAAATAGACAAACGTACTACAAATTAGCTTTTCGGAGTAAAATTTGCAAATAATGGTAAAACAAGATTGTACACAACAATTTATTTAATGAAATAGGTTTGTCTTTTCTTTACAAATCCTGCACACGTCGCCATGATGTGTCTGAGTTTTTGTTTTGGGTGCCTCGACAAAGTACACATCACTTTATTATTTGTAGGTTACCCATTGCATTTTCGACAACAATTCTATAAACTATTTTGCAGTGATTATTTTTAATTTTCAACTCTAACGTTTCTTGTATTTCGGTTTTCAGTTGATTTGCTATCTTGGTAATATCGTAGTAGCAGGATGACGATTTGGATAAATTTATTTACTATATTATTTTTAATTAACATTAATATATACAGTCTCACAAATCTAAACCCCTGATTCTATGCTCTAATGTATTTTCGAGCTATTGCCCTATACAGTTGTCATTCATAATTGTGTCTGTTATTTATTTCCGACTGAAATAAAAGTCATTCTCAAAACGTCGAAAGCTCTTTTGATGCAGAAATGATGTCTGAAAACCCTGTCAAATCTCAAAATTCCGATCGCAGCCTTTGGGCGTTTAACTTCTCGTCCAAAAATTAATGAGTGTCTGATAAATTGTTGGTTGACTAATGTTCAACTTAACAAGACCGACAAAACAATTTGTAACGTTCCTTTAAAAAGGTCACTGTCCGCAGTAAAACATGTAAACCAACCTTAACACATTATTCTGACTGATCATGCTTTGCGCGTAGAGAAGTAGCAGTTTATATCAATTTTTAAGTCTTTGATTTGACCAGTGGCTGATCAATAATTTCGGAAACGGGGACTCGCTACATGTTTGGCTTCAATAAAGGGGAACATGATCCAAAATTGGGAGCAGGTCCCTCCGGGTTCTTCTTAACTCAAACAAAACTTGTCTGTAATTTTCATGAGTTGCTATATTCCTTTTTCAGAATGGCTTCACCAGCTTTTAATTTTATGGCACATATTTTCAAATAATATTGTCATTAATTATTCCTGCTTTTTTTCACACCACTTTTTAACTAATTTTAGAGCTACCTTTTAGTTGTTTTATTTGGGGGGGGGTGCTGTAACGAAAACTCTGGATTCAAATTGTGATTCCTATTGTCGTTTGAGCGATTATATACCCCTTGTGAATCAATTGCCCCGCTTAAATAACTTTTGAGATGACCCCTGTAATTTTTTCTGTCAGAGACGGAGTCAACAGTCTGAACCGAGACTTTTCGTAAATCTCAAATTGTCATATGACTTTCCACTGTTTACAGCGACAATTTCAGTTAATTTTAGTTTCAAGTTCGTTGAACTGATATCTACATATCGAGTACTGCTTTTAAGATTTTTATAAGGTTCTGTTGAATCAAAATTTTAGTGAGCACTGACAAAATTTCTTGACTTTTTTTAATTTCCTGCAAGTAAAAAAGATTAGACAACCTTTTCTTAGTCTGTAATCGCAAAATTGTTTTGCGTTAAAAAATAAATAGAATGTCACGAAAGATAGCGCTCTGTAAGAACATGCTGTCGCCTACAGCTTTTTCCAAAATTGGTGCAATTAAAATAAATTGTAAAGAAAATGTCTTATTTTAAGTATCATCTTAAATTATATAACCTTCGTTGGTCTGTAATTTTACAATCTCTATGAAAATGTTACGAAAGAAATCAGCTAGAGTGACCTTTATCGTTTGACTTAATCTTTTAAAGCTCACCGTCGGCATAAATTACCATGCGGTGATTAGTTGTCGTTTCATCTCCACATCATATAACCAAGATTCTTGACAGAGTTATTCATAGTTTGTATTGATTTTTTTATATGCAATTAATAGTTGTTTAATTCTTCATTTTGCATTTTTTACAGGTAGCTTTTTTATTTCAAAAACATATGCAATTAAAAAGTAAAATCATAAAAATACTGAGCTCCGAGGAAAATTTTGAATAGAACGTTCTTAATCTAATGGCAAAACTAGAAGCTCAAACACATCAAACGAATGGATAACAACTGTCATATTCCTGACTTGCATTGGTACAGGCCTTTTCGTATGTAAAACATGATGGATTAAACCTGCTTTTATAGCTAGCGAAACCTCTCACTTGTATGCCAGTCGCATCAAATTCAATTATATAAACAACGATGTGTGACCAAAACAAACAGATATATTTGGTACAAATGTCAAAACTAGGGGTACAGCAGTCAACATTGTGTTATAATCTTTGTCACCAAACAAACCAAACCAAATCCCTCTGATGTCAACTTTACCTGGGGAGGTGAAACATTATGGAATGTGGTGCGACTGTCTACAAGTGAGAGATAAAGCTAGCTATAAAACCATAAGCATAGGAAAATATCTGTAACGAGTTAGGATTATGACAGTTGTTATACATTCGTTTGATGTGTTTGAGCCTTTTAATTTTGTCATTTAATTAGAGACTTTCCTTTTTGAATTTTTCGGAGTTCAGTAAAACAAAATCTATATTAATTAAAAACCAATTGTTCAGAGAACAATGGAAGGTCTTTCCATCAAAACAATGTATTTTGATATGAAAGTTGTGAAACTAAGTTTAAAATGTCATTTCAATCGTCAAATGATAGCTTCTAGTACGCTGATTCCAAAAATATTTGGTTTCCATACTTTTTTTAAATAAGGGAGATAATTTGTTACTTCCGGTTTGAAAAATATTACTTACGATTATATTTGAATATTTACTTGACACTGATTCCAAAAATATCTGGTTCTATATACTTTTATATTAATAAAGTACAAAAAATAGCTACTTCCGGTTTACAAAAGGTCACTTCCGGTTGTTTCTTTCTAGGTTAAATGGTTTGATACCTTTTTCCAAAAGTTTCATAGCTTTATCATGTATACATATAATATAAAAGCAAAGGTCAAAATCTAGAACGTCAAATTAAGCTATGACCTTGAGATCAATTTCAAGGTCATGAACTAAGGCCCTCAAATCAAAAGATCATAGGTCTTAATTATATTTGGTTAATGACTTATATCACCAAACGCGTATTTTTAAATACAAGAGGGGAGAAAACTCCCTTTTACGTTCAACGTGCCCTTGTAATAAAAATTTATGTGTTACGACATGTCGCAACTAACAATTTAGTAAAAATAATTTGTTGATATCTTATACGGTCTTTGGATATAAGTGAAAATAAGCCAAATTCAAATATTAGAATATGACCTTGACCTTTGACCTTGACCTAATTTTCATTTTTTTGGACCAAGGACCTCAAATCAAAAGTTCATTGGTCTCTATCACTTATGGTTTATAAGATAGAAATGCATATCACTTATATCAGATGCATAAGGGGAAATAACTCTCATATGGAGCGGTCATATTGCTTCGGTCAAAATAGGACAAATCATGCAAAGGATATAACGAGCAATTTTGTAAAATAAATTTGTCGTTATCTTTTACGGTTGCAAAGGAGTTGTGAGCACAAGGAAAACAGTGTTTGGGGAGATAACTCCTACAACGAAAAGTATTCGGTTACGCAGGGTAAATTTCAAAAGCGCATAAACTGTTCGATATCATATACCAAATATCAAAGCGACATATTGCGAAACAAATGTTTATCGCAAGAACAAAATTAGGCGGAAGAAAAAAAAAAAAATAATCAGAAGAAAAACAATAGGTCTTTCCACAGAAAAGTTGAAAGACCTAATTAAGAAATTCATCAACAGACGATTTCAGAAAAATTTGATATTAACAATTTAGGTACCGAAGAACCGACTACTTAGTTTCCCTCGGTGCCTGGTAGTCTGTCTACTTTACATGATATGAGGTGTATGCATTTAAGTACATAATGGAACATAAGTTTATGTTTTAAAAATTGGAGTTTAAAAATGTGTTTAATAGAAACAATTTGAAGAGATAAAAATTCCAAAGATAATTTTGGGCCGGATCAGTAACTTTATTGAAATGTATATACTCTGTTAAGATTATCAAAAAGAGCTAATTTACACATTGTAAAAGTGAGAAAAGGTCACATTTTCGATAAAATGCAAAAACAAATATACTAAAACAACTTCATGATATATTGTAGCAGGTGTGTAACTTTAATAAAAATCAAATTTTATGAAGAGATAACTTTTGATGAAGCTACCAAGAATACCACAAAAAACAATAGTGTATGCCAAGAAAGTTTTTTTCTTATACAAATGACCAAGTGTCTTTGTCTTGAAAATGAAAAATAATCAATCAAATCTTTTATCGTGTCAGTACGACCGAAAATATTTTATAAAGGTTTCAACGATGTGAGTGAAAAAATACGATTGGAATTTTATATTCATCATTTGTACATACTATATTTCAAATATATCAAACAACAAATGTTGAACGATACGTTATCAAAAGAAGTGGTGTTGAAATAGCTGAGTACAGAGGTGGTGAAAAAAAAATCATGATACCAAGGGTGATAAAATCAAAATCAATGTAATGTTTAAATACTTTATAGTTCTTCAAAGACTTATGTTGGAAACATTAGGAGAAGTTAATATAAGTAAAAACACACTGTAAAAGGTTACATTGTATAAAAAACATCCTGTGAGGAAAGTGTCCGAGTATATTTCACAATGCGAGGTTTATAACTCTTTCCAAATACAGTTCAAACTTAAGTAATATTGTACTTATCCTCAGGTTAGAAAAGGTATGACAATAGTAAACAATGTATATGCAGAATTTGTGATATGTAAAGGTTAAAAACGTGACAAGTTAAAATAGGTGAAAATTAAGAACTGTCTCATGGTGGGAGATTGGTCCTTGTCATATATGGTTTACAATTCCACATACTCAGATATTACGATATATGCTGAGAAACTTTTCCAAAGTTAAACTGCTGTTTGAGAAAATAGGCAATTGTATAAATTATTATGATATTTGGTCCTGAGAAACTTTTGCCATGTTTCAAAGAAAACCGAACATTTTTTTTAAGTCTGTACAAATAAGATTCACGCCTGAAATATATTTTGATAAGCGCTTGGTATCTTTTCTCCCTTTTTTCAATACACTGACACCCCAAAATGCAATGCCCGGTTACAAATAATTGAATTATGGTCTTATGCAGATGTCTCGCACAAGAATCGTATTAAAAAAAAAGAATACTAGGATTTTGACAATTGTTTTTGAAAATAAATAGCAATCCCTCATCAAAACTTTTTTTTGCGATTGAGATGTGTGATCTTCTTCAGATAGTAACTAAACTTTTATATTGTGTTGACATAAATCACTTTTTTCTTTTCTCCTTATTTCGTGACGAAAAATCATTAAGACATTTTCTGATGAAAGGTTACTTAACCTAAATCTTTTGTTTAATCTCTAGAGGCAGGGGAATCCAAAATATTTAACGAGTTAATTGCTCGTCAGTGCAAAAAATGTGCATGAAACATGCAACAATTAATTCAAACTAACGCATCATAATAGTCATACTCAATTTTATTTTTATATCTGTAGTGAAAAGTATTAAATGCTGATTTTTCTTAATTATTCTGTATTTAATTACGAAACTATGTTTTTGGAGGTATCTTTGTATTACAGAAGTTATTTCATTGATATTCAGTTATAAGCAAAGAGCTGAATCTTACTTAGTTCTACTTGTTACTCTTATTTCGTGTTCTCAGAAACAATTTTATATTTTTTAGTCTGCTAAATCCTACACGAAACTGCTTTCCACTATATTCATTTCATTGGAAATTAGTTTTCTGAGTAACTGAAACTAGAAACGGTGTAAATCAAATGATAATGCTTAAAGATCTGTATGAGTATTGTTTATCTTCCTCACATTGTGCAATTAGAATAAAAACTTAAAATTCTAAGCGTAGGGACATTCAAGGAACGTCTGTATATGGAGTTTGTATTTCCCACATGTGTAGTTTTTAAGATATTCCAAATACTTCCAATTCTTGTCATAACTTCCAATTCTTGTCATAACTTCCAATTCTTGTCATAACTTCCAATTCTTGTCATAACTTCCAATTCTTGTCATAACTTCCAATTCTTGTCATAACTTCCAAAAAAGCTATTGGAGCAGGTTTCAAAGTATAAATAAATGTTGAAATCATCCTTTCAAAGTTTGACGAACCCAACATAACTCGGTTGGCCGATATCGACAAATATGTGAAGACCAATAATATAATTTATTCTTCGAAACTGCAATTCCGTATTTTATTCCTCTATTATAGTCTCACTGAATTTCTCATTACAATGATAGCGTAGGCAACAAATGAAGAAAATACTTGTTGTTGGAAATATGTGTTACTAAACATTCTAGAATTGAGAATCTAGAACTCTTCAGTGCAATAGGATTATTGCAACATATATGCATTTTTTTAGTTATATATTAAAAGAATGAAAACGGCTATACATAAATAAACAAACCATATATGTGTTGCCTAACAACTCCCTTAAGAAATCATTCCTAGTTCGCATGTTCACCACTTTAGCATTTGTCCAAATACCGTATAAGAGTTGTCATAGTTTAAGTAAGGAAGGGTTGTGAATAAAATGAAATTGGTACCCTGTTATGAAAAGTATAATTCAATTGAAATGACTAATTTCATGAATCCGTAATAATCTCCTTATTTAATCTTCATAATATCACATTCATAACTTCATTATTAGTATAAGAGTGATGATGATTCAAAGCGGTTTGTTACAATCTGCTGAAATAACTCCCTAAAAAAATAGCTGCTACCTTCGATCAAGTTCATGAGAATTTCAAAGTTATTATGTTACAAAAGTATGTTAAGAATATGTTCATTATATAAATTATTAAACTAACTGCACAGTCCCCAACCACCATTTAGAATACAAGTAAAATATTTTTCACTCTGTTATATAGCTAAAACTCGACGAATTAATTATTATCTAGAAAAAGAAGGTAAACATGATTAAAAATAGATACTCAAGTGCAGTTAATTTACGAATGTTAAATTTAGTTCATCATTTGGCAAACTTGTAATATACGAATGATTGTATGCACGCGTTGTTACCGATTTGATCGTTGACAAACTACTGTCGCTTTAATTTAACTTAAAATGGAAATTTAATAACCATTGAACTTATTCACTGAAATATGCAGATGTGCCCAACCAAATTTGCGATTCATGAGTGTCAAAACAGAGGGACGAAAGATACCAGAGTAACAGTCAAACTCATGAATCTAAAATCTAAAAGAAACTGACAACGCCATGGCTTAAAATGAAAAAGACAAACAAACAAACAAAAGTACACCTGACACATCATAGAAAAATAAAGAATAAGCAACACGAACACCACCAAAAAATAGGGGTGATCTCAGGTGCTCCGGAAGGGTAAGCAGATCCTGCTCCACCCGTGGCACCCGTCGTTCTGCTCATTTTATAACAAATCCGGTAAATAGTCTAATTCGGTAGGTCACATTCATGAAAAGGAAGGAGATTGTAGTTACGACGTAAGGAACATATCCGATATCATCTGTGTAAAGGTTATTCCATAACGGTCAACTAACTCGTGATGGCGTCCGTAAATTTTACGAAGGGATGATTTCAACTTCACCATTTTGGAACTTGGTTTTATAGCTTCATTGGAGCAACAACCCTCTATCACGAAAATCATGATAGGAAATACATTACGCGAATATCGTATCAATTGGGAAATATATATCCCGTATGCAGGCGCTGCTGTCTATTACTACTAATATTAACACTTGTCGTACAAGTTTGGGGTGTATCTATTCGACCCGTAGGTTAAAAAAAGTCTAATAGATATAGGAAGATGTGGTGTGAGTGCCAATGAGACAACTCTCCATACAAATAACAATTTAAAAAGTAAACCATTATAGGTTAAAGTACGGCCTTCAACACGGAGCCTTAGCTCACACCGAACAACAAGCTATAAAGGGCCCCAAAATTACTAGTGTAAAACCATTCAAACGGGAAAACCAACGGTCTAATCTATATAAACAAAACGAGAAACGAGAAACATGTTTGATTTTGTCATTTTTATGAATTTCTCACCTTTTTTAATTCACTTTTTAGTTCGATATTTCATAAATGAGTGTTTGTTACCAATGGTTATTGGTATTCATTACACTTTGGATTCATTCGCCGGTTTAGTTATTGGTTCGTTGCACGTTTGACTAAATAAAAATCATTGAAAATAAAAGTTTTAGAGCTCAAAATTCATCTACATTTTACATCACAACATATCAGTAGAATGATGTCAATATTGTGTGATTTTCTTCCTTTATCAATCAAACTACATAAATTTGATAGACTTGAGGAATTTACAAAACAACAAATAAGTTTAGGGACAATAATGCCATTTGTTATATCTTTTATTTAAAACGAAATGTATTGATAAAAAGAACATTTACAATGCTAAAATAAAAAAAAACGAAACAGTAAAAATTTACAATATTTATCATTCATTTTCGTTTTCGAGTTTCAGTCGTCAAAAAGGTGGCCTTATCATACCAACTATACAAATATATTATCGATGTCTTCTCAAGAGTATCGTTCATTATCTGTTTATTAGATCGCCCCTGATGAGTCGAGTGAAGACAAAACGTAGGGTTATAGAAAGTAACATTTTTGCAATTTCAGATGAATTATTCCTACTATAGTCGTGACAATTTCTTTTTTTATTCTTATTTGACGTTAGGTTCATTTCGAACACTTACTTTCTGCGTGTATATTCGAAAAATTTCGTTGAAACGTGAACATGAGATGGTGCAAAAATATGGGAAACAGGCGATAATAATATTTAATTTCCTTGCATCAAGATCAGTCGGAAATATCTAAACACACTTAAGAACGTATTAATCAATCAAACAAAGGTGAAATTGGCATGATTAAGTGCTCTTAATATACATTTTTGGAACTTATCTCGATATAATAACATCAATTAGTAATTAGCTCGGCTTGATGAGACCACATGTGAAACAATTAAAACATATTTATCCAACATCCTCAGTCGGAAAACCTAACATATGTATATGTTATTCATAAGCAATGTATCATGCCAAGAAATCTAACCGACCCAGCATGATTGTCTAGAGAGAGCAACAGTTGTTTATCGGTTAAAAATAAAACAATAATAAAAGTATATTTTATCACGTATTCTTCTATGTGTCAGGTCGTTTGCTAAGTTTCTTTGATCTTTACTTTTATTATCTATAGTTTCAAGGATGAATAACCTTATTTTATTGCATAGTTTACAGATCATCAGAGAACACCGTAAAACAAATGGGATATTCTTAAGAATAAAAACACTCCTGAATTATTAATATGCATTACTGTTGATTTAGAAAACAAACGATTCATTCAACTTGTGAAGTATGTGTTTGTATTTGTAATCAGAGAATCCATATAGTATATAAATTCTTAGATGAGTGTATGGAAATATTTTAGCTTTAAACTTTTCTTTTCTTTGAATTTCTATTTCAGTATGGAAACACACAAAATTCCGCATCTTAGCTTAGATCTTCTATACTATTATTTTTATGTTTGTCTTTTTATTTTAAGCCATGGCGTTGTCAGTTTATTTTCAATCTATGAGTTTGACTGTCTGTCCCTCTGGTATCTTTCGCCCCTCTTTTAGAAGTTAAATGGCCGAATGCCTTTCATATACATGTAAATGGTCACATCAGCAAAACACCAATAAGTGCAACAGCAATGTGCACTCGTTGTCTGATATTGGTGGAGTTGACCATATAATTTATGTTTGACTGGCTCATTGTTGTAGAAATATAAAGAAAGCGAAGATGCAACCACAAACATACAAATATTTTACAATTTTCAGAAAGATTATCTGTATTGTATGTATACTTAGGCAGAATATGTACTGCGAAATTGGTCGTACATGTAAGGGCATCAGTATTTAAAGCTCTACATATTATTTACAATATTTGAATTTTATTTATGAAGTTCATATTCTAATTTAACGATAATAAGCTTTTTTATAATGTATCGGGCAAAAGAGTGTCTGTCGAATTAAGCGTAAGCGTCTGTAAGCAATAGTTTTTTTTTTTTAATTTAGTGAAATTGAAAGGCTGCACATGTGGATTCTCATATTCTTGCAACCCAATGTCTTATATATTAGTTGGTCTTATTTTGTTGTCTCTATTTCATTGAGTTACTGTGTATGTTAAGTTAACCTTGATTTCAATAACTTACTTGTTTCATCGTATTCTGTATTCAATCAGTGGCGATTTTATTTTTTTTCTGTCAAAATTCTGCTTTTGAAATCATATTTATCATTGAAAAAGACCAGATTTTAAATTAATAAATCTCTCAAGATAGTGGTTAATAACCAGCTTGTTTAAACAACGCCTTGGATGATGTTTTTGTTTTTTGATTCGTTTGCTTTAATGTGGTACATAACACTGCATTCATATAACTACGCAAAATCATCTGATTTTTTATCACCTTCTACTGTAAAAGAAATATAAAGCTTCTCAATGATCAAAATAAATGTTTGTCATACTGCTCTTTATCCTTTGACATTATTCCAATATTGTGTGTGGTTCAAGTTTTTGGAAAAATATTTAAATTATGTGAGTCAAATCGATTTAAGTCAATGTGTTTGGTATCACTTTAAATATTTTGTCAAGGAAATTTAATATTGAATATAACCATGATTGTTGCACTAAAATGTAAAAAAAAATCTGAAAGATGTCGAATATAAATTCAACAATGCGAAGCTTTTAATTTAAGAAAGAGACGAACATAAAATCAAGATTTTTTATTTTTCATTTTGAAGCCAAACAGATTAATTCTGAAACATTTGTTTCAGATTTGCGGATATTTTTAAAGTTTGTATCAAAGATTATAAATATCTAATTCTACAAATGTGGGTGGGAGGATAATTTGAAAATAAAATAAAGAATCAACGGCTATGAATAGATGGTGATAATTAGATCTGGGGTGAAAACTATTTTCACTTTTGAAATTTTAGATAAATTTCAATAAACCTGTGCGGGTGTCCCGAATCATAAAGATCTATAATAATTAGTGAGATAGCAGGGAAACTACTTCCATAAGAATAATGGTATTCTCAAGTACACATTATCTGACAAAATCAGTGAGAAGCACCTTTATCTAATGATAGTAAAATTACAAAATATTACGAACTCCGACACAATTATTACCAAAGTCAAAAACACTGACTGCTTATCTATGAGAGGTTCATAGAGAAGACACAGCTGTGTAAGGAATGTACAAATAACTAGGTACTGGTCTTAATCTATAGAAATTATAAATCCAATTTTATTGAGTAAATGCTGTTTTGAATTTTACATAGTTTGTGAGCAGGGCGAATAATATTTGTAGCATCATAGCATAACTGAAAAGCACATCAGACGCACGAAATTTATAAAATAAGACTTTCATTTATAGAAACAGTATTTTATAAAAAAAAAAAAAAATCTAATAAAGCATATAATATACAATAAATCAAGAATCTGAATCAATTTATGTTTTCAATTCTTTAACTTTAAGTTTCGCTTTTAAATATTAAATCAAGGAAAATGTTGTGAAAAATTAATGTGATGCGTTGGTCAATATCGTAACATTTATTATACTTATTCAAAAGTAAACAACCATGTTAATTGAAATCTATTTTAAAGTCTGGCGTATTAACTTTTAAACCTGGTACCTTTTGTTAGCTAATATTTGTGTGTTTCTCTGTCCTAAATGTTCTCCGATTTATTTGTATTGTAGTCCTGTCATGTAATTTTATCATTTTAATGTTATATTTAACATTGCCATAAAAGCGGGAGGTTTGGCAAACTATAAAACCAGTTTCAACCCTCCATTTTTTTCTTAAAATGTCCTGTACCAAGTCAGGAAAATGGTCATTGTTATATAATAGTGCGTTTCTCTGTGTGTTACATTTTAATGTTGTGTTTCTGTTTTGTCGTAATTATCCTCTTATATTTGATGCGTTTCCTTCAATCGATTTATGAATTTCGAACAGCGGTATACTACTGTTGCCTTTATTTAACTATGGTTATATTTTTAATTAATCATCTACAGTAGCTTCTCCTGTAATTGTATGGTTTGTGTAAGGCAATATTTATATTAAGTCATTTATATCGTTTCTTACTTTATCATATTTCATTCGATTGCCTTCTTACTTTTACTCTGTCAAAAATCATTAATAACCACACACAACAAATGTATTATACTTCTTTTATGAATTAAGCACTTATGAAGGTATAAAGATTAAAAGTTTGAATTGGCGAATTTTATTTTTTATTTTGTTTTAATTTTTGTGATTATATTTATACTTTCAACATGTCTCTTTCTTTGCTGCATAAATGTGGCAATATTTTTATATGACTGTAATAAGAATATGGAGTTGTCATCTTCTTATAACATCTACGCGATAATCTAATATTTGAACAATCGCGTGTTGAACATTCAAAAAATAAATAAGAAGGGAGATGTTTTAGTCATCAGAAATCTTCTTGTATACAGCTGTAGTCCGTTATCTCTATAGTGAACAACAATTTTATACAAACGTTACATTTTTAACAGTACGAGATCGATACAGCTGCCTTTGCACTGATTGTCCAAGAGGGTATTATCAACTTAGTAGTTAGTACTTCGGTACTGAAATGATTTATAAAAAAAAACTTTCAAATTGTCCGTTCATAAATTTAAATAAAAATTCAAAGAACTAATATTTCACCTTTTTTAGGCAGAAATGACTTTAGTTGGATTTGACTTTAAATTTTAGGTCCGTTTTAGTCATATTGATTCGTTGTTTGTATATCTTTGACTTTCAAATATTTGGCTTTGAGCGTTCTATTATGTACAATGGAGAATGTTAAATTATTATTTGACCCTTTTGATCATTTGTTATGTGCATTTTGTTGTATACATTTTTTAAAATAGTAAGTTAGAACATACGTTTCACCTTGAAACAAAAATATTTGTAGAAAGTTGTTTCTGCAAAGGCTAAAAATGTAATCATTGTAATAACTATTGAAAACAGTGAAATATATGTTTTGACACGTCAAGTGGTATATGAGAAATAGTATAATGTTCACTATAATACATGAAGCAAGTGTAATTTTGGAAAAGGAACAATTTCAACTTGTTCCAATTTGTTTTGCGGAATAACTGAGATGGTCTCGGAAGCATCACTAGTGTCTAACGTTTGTCTATTTTGGTTATTTATTCCACCAATTTTTCATTATTTTTAGGCCGTTAGTTTTTTCGTTTGAATTGTTTTACATTGTCATTTTGGGGCCTTTTATAGCTGACTATGCAGTATTGCTCATTGTTGAAGGCCGTATAGTATCCTTTAGTTGTTAATTTCTGTGTCATTTTTATCTCTTGTGGAGAGTTGTCTCATTAGCAATCATGCCAAATCTACTTTTTTATAAGGCTTGACAAAACTATTAGTTTGAGGTAGACACATGTACGGAAGACAAAAGGAGCTAAACTATAGATGTTATTTACCTATTTATTATATCAATTGTAATTGTTTTAATTAGGTGTTTTTTTTCCAATATGCAGGTATTTTACGTGAGTTAGTTTTGAGGTTTTCATTATTTATACTCTTGTATTACTACTGCATAGTACATATTATTATCAAAGTATGATAAAAGGAAAAGGTATCTGATTGAAATACATTATTTTTATATAATAACAGATAATCTTAATTTATAATTTTACTTTCTTTTGCAGGAAGATAAAAACAAACTCTTTTTGTACATCTTTACGATTCCTTACCATCTGGAAAACAACTTAAAGACTTTAATATGTGTCGACAATTTAGTAGAAAAGGTTATATGTACTTTTGATATCAAACGTTTCAGATAGAAATGGATATTTTTAAGATTAATTTTGATTTTATCTCCATAGAGTGGAAACGAGTGGTTACAAACTTGAAATTTTTTTACTATTAAAAAGTCATTTTGATTCGTTTACAAATTTATTGGTATTATATGCAATAATAATCATTGCCGATCACATATTTCATTTGTACTTTTATTTCTTCTTCATGTTTCTTGTTGGGTTTTTTTTTGTGATATTACCACTGTTGTCTCATAAGGGAACATACACCGTATTGAAATAAGATAGGAGATATCTTGTTGAGAATTACTTCCCTTTAGCTTGCAGTATATGAATACACATAGTTACGCGATATAGTATGTGTTTGGTGCATAATTAATGATGATAGTATTAAGCCAGCTAAAAACTATCATTATTCTTAGAATTTCTATATATTTTTGTGTAAACTACTTATTGCCTTTTTCTGAAACATAATGGTTTGATTATTACTAAAACATGAGCAACCAAGATAACGCTCGGGAAAAATTTAGAATGCTCATTGAACTGGGTATTTGGTGTAGTTACAATTCTCTCTTTTGTCGTATCGTTTTGTTTGTTATGAACCAATCCTCATTGTACACTCCCAGAATCTATAAGTCAAGACCATCGTGTATTAATTTTGAAGCTAATACGAAATATTTATCAACAAGGTCTTGGTACCCTCCGATGATTTTTTTTAAAAGGACGAAACGTTCTTTGACAACCCCTTGGTTCATCAACTTTCTACTCAGACACTGGATAATGCAGCCTCATAAAATTCAAAGAAAACGTCGGCAAGAAGGGGACCACCGTTTGTTTCCATGAGAAAGCCGAATGTCTGTTAAAAACCAAATCCTCCAAACGTAACAAATATGCTGGCAAACCAAAAAAGTCTAGCATCTTGATGTTTGAAGCTGTTTGAAGCAGAGTATTATTAACAAAATAAAATTTATACACTTTGATTCATTCCATAATAGATTGGAAATCGTTATAAAATTTCAATTCATCTATCGTTTATTCAGCATTAGTTTATCAAATAAAAAAAGACAAATGTATTTGAACAACGAACATAAGGTTCAATTACTTCCTGTCTTTTGGAATTGATAAGATGTTAAGTATGCCACTGATAAATGCATATTTATAAAACTTTAACCATTGTTAAAACAAATTAAACGAATTTTTAAAGTTAATCCGATTAAGAGATGTAAAAAGAAAACAACATTTAAACATACCGAAATTTTCAGTGACAGATCTGAGCATTTTTCAAGATTAACAGACATTTGGAGCAACAGTTTGGATAGTCGAATATGCATTAATATATGGCAACCTGGACAAAACATTCATGGAATTATTAAGTAAAACACCTACATTTATTGTTTTAAAATGAAGTGTTATTTGCGTTGAACAGATGCTAATACATTAATTTCTCTTCTTTATTTCTTTTTAAAATAATTAGAAAGTTACCTATTTCATTTTGAGATTTTCGATATCTTCAATTTTGAATTGATGAGTTGCGAAGTGTAAAACAACTATAAATGTCTATTAACTCGTGCACATATTCAAAACAACATTCATTGACTAATGTATATTGCTTACAAGTGACTAGGTACTAAATGTATCCACTTCTTACATTGAACGTTATCTATGGAAATAAGAACTCGCTATAAAAAGAAAATGATTTGTGATTTGATGAAACAGATTAGTTATATTCAGTAGTGATTATAATGCCACTTGATATAAGTTGCGAAGGCACGAGCTACTGTTTCCGACTTGTACATTTGTTTTGTTTTCGTTGAGGGCATTCATGGTGAAGGTTAATATAGAAATATAGTTCTGGTGACTACAATTTATAAAGTTTTCTTTCCATCCGTTGGTACTTTGACTGTCACAAAAGTAAACTTACTCACATATTGTTACGTCTGTGATAATTATTTCTCATACATAAGATTCATAAGTGACGCTCATTTAAAAATAATTATAAAGCCAAACAATTACAAAGTTGAGGAGCATTGACTATGTGTTTAATGCCAGTATGCGTTTATTTTCACATGTTTATAATGTATCAGTGACATTGTATATGACACATTTTCTCTTCAGTTTCCAGACTGCATTTATGAAAAAATATTTTCTTTTTTTCAATTTCAGAGATCAAATAATGACTCTTTTTGGTTGACTACTTGCAAATTGTCTGCTTTTAATACATCATATCTCCTTATTCACTTTTTCTTTAAAAAAACACCACCAAAATGCATATATGTGTACTTTCCATATTATTCTTCTATATTACCAGCCGAATGGTGTGTGATGTAGAAAACATTCTCTTAAACCTTACATAACATTTCCTCGCGGTTAAATCTAGGTGCGAAAAAATAAACTTCAGTTACACACAATTAAAAGTTTCAAATAATGTAAATCATGTAAAAATATTGCTAAAATGTACGAACATACTATCTCATTCATTACTTAAGTTGCATTCTAGTTCCGTGCTAATAGGTTCAATACTTAAATAGAGACAATAAGTCAATTGGATTTTCAAGCAATTACATATTTCTATTAACATTCAAAGAAAAAAGCAATCAACTACAGCATAAAACTAAGCTAGAGAACAGAAGAAAGGATACTGAGATTAATCAGAGATGTGAACTCCGAAAGTCAGTCGTGATAGGAAATAACGAGATATCTAGACAATAAATTTGTGTCGAGGGAGTAAACCTTTTAGGGTGAAATCATCTTTAAGGATATATATTTACCATGTATCTTACATGACTGATATTGACGTACTGATACAAAGATTTTTTGAGTAGTAGCTGTTTCCAAATATATCCTTTAAAATCAAATATTTTTTATATCCTGCAAGTCATCTTGTATCAGTATTAAAAGTTGAGTTGTTGATGTTCATCGTAATGAATTTAAATATCCAAGATCTCTTAGGTCGCAAATCAATAGAGGATTTCAAGTAAAAATAGATTTGTAGGAAAGTTTAGAAAAGTGTAAATGTCTGAAGTTTAATGTGTTCTTGATGAAAATACAATGGTCATGTTTATCATGTGAACTTCTTTCCAAGGAATCATTCTCTTTAAATGAAATCCTAATGAGAAATGAGATCCCTAGAATATTGTATGAATAGAAGATATATGTTTTCCATATGTAGCTGCATGCAGGCAAACAGAGAGTTTGCAAGACATATTAGAGACATTTGACATGTTTAAAATGCAATGCGGTATGGATATAACTTAGTTTTGAAGGACGTACGATGATCTATAGTTGATAACTTCTACGTCATTTAGATGGTGGTAAAAAAATGTTTCTTTGGCAATCATACCCCATTTTTATATCAACATTCTAAATGAAAGAGAATCATTCTTCTTGTATAAATCATGAATGAAGTCTGCCTCATACGAATAAATAGTTCAGTTTGCATACTGAGGAGTCATTATAAAAAATTGCAATTACTGCATTGTCATATATATTTGTTTAAGCCCTCAATTTGGTTAAATTTTTCAAAAAGCTTTTTGGATATAAATCAAGCCATTTTATGTCTGCATATAAAGATTCGTGGTTGATTAGTATTATGTAAATGTTGGTCAGTGATATTGGTAAATAAAGGCAACAGTAGTATACCGCTGTTCAAAACTCATAAATCCATGGACAAAAAACAAAATCGGGGTAACAAACTAAAACCGAGGGAAACGCATTAAATATAAAAGGAGAACAACGACATAACACTAAAATGTAACACACATAGACAAAATCCCACGAGAATAACAAATATAACATATATATATATATAACATCAAAACCAAATACATGAATTTGGGATAGACAAGTACCGTGACACGTCTTATCGCAATGTGAATTTACACTAAAAAATAAGAGAAAAAACAAACGACACAACGTTATAATGTAATACACACAGAAACGAGCTATAATATAAAATAACGTATAACCTTTTGTTTCTGTTTTTTTTGTTATTTACATGGCATAACAAAAAGTGAAACACTAAAAAAAAAAATCAACGGCCTGATTTAAACTGAAACAGATAGCGAAAGATGAAAAGACATTTTAAACGGCGACATTAACGAAAACTATGATAACGATTATGTAATTGATTGTGTACGTTTTTTATATATGTTTCTGACTTCGAACTTCATTTTAATTGTTTCAACCTGCAACACGTAACATAATGGTGTTGATTTCGACACGTGTCCTTGTGTTGTCCTTCATCTCAATGTATAAAGCAGACCTAGATTGATACTTGATCTTACGACTTTATTGACAATTGTACATGAAAGATCAAATAAAGGACACCTATAGCTATATCATACTATGAAACAGCATATACATGTTGATTTCAATAATCAATCGAAAGAAAAAATTCTTATGCATCTGGTATGTACTCATAGCTTTAATCTTTCGAACTTATCAGCCTTCTCAAAACTTTGTTCAATAATCAAACCGTAATATCCAATATTAACAGAATCAAAAAGGCGAGAGTGTAGAACACATGTTTTCATTCAAATACAGAATGATTAGTCATGAAATCAATCAGTTATATTTTTAACTGCGTTTCCTTTGTACCCGTAAAAAGAAAGAAAAGTGCATTTCTCAGCACATTGGAATCTTTCAAACATTAACCTTTTATCTTTGCAATTAAAATGATTGAACAATGTTATAATTGTTTGGCTTAATAACTATTTTGATCTGTAAGTCACTGATGAGTCTTATGTGGACGAAACGCGCGTATGGCGTATCAAATTATAATCCTGGTACCTTTGATTACTATTTTATGTTTTCAGAATGTTTGAAGGTGTCCAAAGACATTTTATAAATTTGTTAACTGTGCATGAACACAGTCTTGGGACATCATAACTCAAGCAGTGCTTTTGTCGTTGGTAGACAAAGATTAGATTTGCAACTTCCGATATTGCATAGGTAATTTATCGTGTTTACGCATGACCTTCAAAACTACCAGCAGTTTACCAAATACTAAGACAAAAACTGCTAATCACCTGAGTTCCTTTTAAAAAAAACAAATCATTAATATTACAACTGAAATGGAAATTTTCTAATATTGCTATTAACATTTTGTCAAAATGATTGTTCATATGCTGTAGTTTGAATTTAAGAGAGCATGATATTATAACATACATAAGTATATTTGTAGAAATTATGGACACCTGTCAAAATATTTCAAAATCTAGTTTTGAGTCACACGCATGCTGAATGTGAACGTTCTGCTAAATAACATGATAGATAAGTGAAACAACTCGATCAGTGTGTATCAAACTTTTTTCCGTTGTTGGAGTTGTAGAATAATATTAACCTCGCTTCGGTGTAACTTAACCACTTAAACTAATGATTATTTATAATTTCTAAATATGTTGCATTGACTTAGGCCTCTTTATCTATTAAAATTCTTTTGTGTGTCGACGTTAGTTATAAATTAGTGGTACGAAACAAATTCGTGTTGAATCAGACTAATAGTGGGGTGAAACGGAATCAAATATCTTCTTAAGTTTTGTACCTCATACGTATGTTAAAAATCACCATTATGAAAATATGGTCTTTTATATATAATCCACTGAGATATATAAGAGACATACACTATGTTGCATGTATGCAAGAAAATGTTAATATGGAAATAGGAAAGATTCCAAACTTATAAATTGAGACACCATACGGACATATTGTCTACGCATTACCCATAAGTGTTACTAGAATTAAAATATTCAAAAAACCAATTCAAATACGAAATTGAAGGAGCATTGAAACCAAATAGCAAACATTAGGGCTATTAATGGTTTGTGTTAAAAGAATAATAAAAATAATAAGTGTGTCATCATTCAACATTTTTTTTTACAATTTTTTCAGAAAATAAGTACACCTTCATATTGTATTAGTAAAGTGTCATTACTTTGCAGTATACTAATATATCTTACTATAATAGTAACTATTCAAATGCAATTCATCTTGGAAATGTATATTTTTGTAACAAGGTTAAAGTAGCATGCGATGCCTGACATCGACGATGTATGATGCACCAAAACAGCCAAATGTGTCTGATAAGCTACATGGTCTTACAGTCAAGTATATAACAACTTTCTGTCCACAAAAGGATTTAACGTGCGCAATTTTGACAAAAGAAAAAAATTATTTTAATAAACATTGAAACACAATGTATATGCAGAATAAATCACTTTCTTTAAAACTTTTATTGGAACCCATGTATGTTCCACAAACTCAAAACTCTAAATCCCTCCACATAGTTCTGTTTGATTACTTTATCATTGACATGACCTCAAGTTTCAATTTTTTCTACGACTTCGCTTTACTTTTATAACACAATATCCGTAGCCTTCTAACGACAATGAGTTAGGCTTATAAGATTATGTCATATTTTGACCTCTATTTCTCTCTTTTGATCACATGATATTGGGTTTTCCAACTTACGTTGACCTGGGGCCATTTATTTCTTCAAATATCCCCCCTATTTTCAACCTATCATATGGCATTGCTACTGTAACTTCTTTTCTATTAGAATGTCATATAAATTGTTATTGCAACAATAATTTGTTAAAAAAACACTTGCATATAAGTTTACTGAAGATTGACATTTATGATACAAGTATCGTTTTTTTCTAAAGACCATTTATGACAACGGACATTAACTCATAAATCTTAAATGACAAATTTTAAAATTGCTATATTTCAGTCTTAAAAAGCTATCAGAGTATCTTTTTATGATGTATTTTGAATTCGTTGCAGTTATTGAAAACATTGAATTTACACTTCAAGTAATACATCTTGACATTAACGAAAGACAAATAAAAATACAAATGACATTGTTCTTGATTTTAATATTCGCTGAGCTATAAATGGATAACTGAATAAAAAAGGCATTGATCTGCGTGGTTGTACTAGCTTTTGTATAAATCTAGTCAAGTCTTCCTTTTGAACAAGACAGAACAAGCATCAATCATAAGAAAAAAAATTCAACAAAGGAAAAATGTTTTCTTTAGAGGTCAATAATATTATATGTTTAATTGTTAGTGGTGAATTATTAATAAGTGTAAAAACTTGTTTTTTGTTATTTTGTTTTTGGGGGGTGAATAATTTTCATTACACTAGAAAGAACATAGTCGATAAATGTATATATGTATATATACATATTGAAACCTATAAATTAGGTCACAATGGAATTGTTTTTTAAACCATGAAATTAAATAACAAAACTGAATAAGTGAAATTATAAGTTGATTAGGGGCTTTCCGTTTTGGGGTTTCCTTGGCGTTCGACATTTTTGTGATTTAGTTTTTTTTCCTATTATAATGCATAAAAATTCGCTTTTTCAGATATATAGTTGAGAAGGTCTCCTGCGGGATTTTAGCCAGGTAAACTGAAAACTGACCAGAGCTAGTATAGAAATAATATCCATATTCATGACTAGTTATGAAAGAGGATCAAAGAAACCAATGTTCAATCTAAGCTAAAACTAAAATGTTTCAACCTCTAGACTCTTAAATGAATAATAGTGTTGCCTTCGACACGTTTTTTTTGTGATTCTTACTCTTCTTTATACCATGAGATGATGGCAACACAGGGAAAGCGTGTCGAAGGCAATAACATTATTCTTTTACGTCCTTAGAGGTTGAAACATTTTAGTAGTTTGGATGTAACCTTGATTTCTTTTACCTCTCTTGCACGACCAGTAAGGAATATCATGGACGATTGCAATTCATAGAAAAAAATCAAAGATGAATATGCTATACTGTAATACATGATCAATCCAAAGAAAAAATATTGATATACATATATATGGTATGTACTAATAACTCCACTTTTTGACGTTATTACCCCCACACAAAGCTTTGTTCTGTATTGAAACATAATATCAACTTTTGTAAATTGTGACTTGCATGGAGAGTTGTCTCATTGGTACTCATACCACATCTTCCTATATCTAGTAACATCAGCAAAAATGCGAGATAGCAGAACACATGTTTTCTTTCAAATAAAACATGATCAATGTTGATATCAACTAGTTATTTATTCACTTTGTTTCTAGAGATGAAAAACTATGCATTATGTTCTCAACACATTAACCGTTTTATCTTTGCTATTTGATAACTGAACAAAGTTTATGTTTTCAGGATGTTTAGATGCATGCAAATACTCTATATCAATATCGTCATTGTGCATGAACACATGCTAACATGCAGTAAGAGGATATTTTATCGCCATGTTATCACCGGAAAAGCATTTCAGGAGCTTTTCGTATTCTCTTTCAATCGCATTGAATTATGGAACAACACTATTGAATTTAAGTGGTATCATTTTCGGTCGAACCTGTCACAGGAGAGACTTTCTATCTTTTTACTTTTGGTCTACGTTTTGATTCGGGATTAAATCACATCATGACAGTTCGTGATTAAAAAAAACATATCGGATGGTACCAAATAAAAAGATCACTGAATGTGGTTTGGTTTTGTCTAATATGGGCGTTAGTTCTGTCTAAGATAAACCTCACAATTTTAGCATAAAGACGTTTGTTTTATATTTGATCGTGTCCGTTATAACTGTTTGCAAAAGTATGAACTGTTAGAAATACTTAGGATTTTCTTATCCCAATGATAGATTACCTTAGCCGTTTTAACTTTTTGGAATTTTGGGTCCACAATGCTCTTCAACTTTATACTTGTTTGGCTTTCAAACTATTTGATCTGAGCGTCACTGATGAGTCTTATAAAGACAAATCGCGCATCTGTCGTATCAAGTCATAATCCTGCATAATCACCACTGCTGGTAGACGTTTTGTCCCCGATGGTTTCACCATACCAGTATTCAGCACATCGATGTGGACATGAATATCAGTTATATGGTCATTTTTATGAAGTAACTGTTTGCAAAAGTACGAATTATTGGAAATACTAAGGCTTTTCTTATCCCAGGCATATATTACCTAAGCCATGTTTGGCACATCTTTTTTAGAAAACGGGTCTTCAATAATCTTTAACTTTACACTTGATTGTCTGTCTAGCTTTTTGTTCTGAGCGTCACAGATAAGTCTTATGTAGACGAAACGATCGTCTGGTCTATCGATTTATAAGCCTGGTACCTTTGATAACTAATTTATCTCATTAACATAAATCATTTAAGACATTTTATTCTGCAAACAATTTCAAACTATTGGATCTGAGCGTCACTGATGAGTCTTATGAAGACGAAACGTGCATCTGGCGTATCAAATCACAAGCCTGGTACCTTTGATAACTATTTCCACCATTTACGACATTTTATTCTGCAAACAACAAAACAAGCATAAAATCGTGAAAATAGCATGTGCTCAAGAATCGTTAATGCCCGCGTCACACTGTCCCGATTTTTACATCGATGGCAACACGATTATGGAAATTTTCAAAATCGGGACTGATCGTATCCAGATCGGGCTATTCGAAGTGCCATCTTTAACCATCGTAGAACCATCGGCCACTTTTTCTAGCCTTCGGGGACAACTTCGGGAAGGGTTCTAAATTTTTTAACATGTCAAAAAATCCCCGAAGGTGTGTCCGATGTTGGGGGTTCGTATTGAGTTCGTATCACCATCCTCACCATCGTAATGTCACCGGGAATGCATCTTTGAACATCGTATTGCATTCGTGTTTCCATCGTTTCCATCGGGCAGTTTTGACATTACGATGTCTACACGAATGAATCACGAAGCTACCCGAAGGTCTTACGATGGCAACACGACTTCGTGAAGACCTTGTAATCACGTCGTGTTGCCATCGAATAAAAGTACGAAGGCGACAAGATGGAACTACGACGGCAATAAATCCAGCTAAATGTAAGTTAATTTTCGCGCTAAAATACATTTAAAGTGACATGCGTGATATGCACTGGTCAGTCTAATACGACAGTTAAGAAAGACGTTCACAAAACATGGAGCTCATATCATATGATTCTATGAGAACAAGAAAGGCGACAGCGTTGTTTCTATTCATTCAAATGGAACAAGAAGAGCAGCTATTACAGGCTCAAGATTTACTTTTACAAGTAAAATATTATTTTTTGTCAATTTTTCATATCAAGTAACATAATGAAAATCATAAACGCGCCTCGTACATCAACACTGCAGGTACACGTATATAGGGAAACCAAATTTTTCTTCATTATTCTGATTTTTTATGTATCGTCTGAGTTGTCACACGAATGTTTACTCCATAACCATTTTGTTTTCTATATGTCATATTTTGCCGCATTTGTTGCTTTCCCCACATCCTTCCTTTTGTCTATATTATTATGATATTCTCCTGGAAAGAGCTCTTTTTGAATAAAACGAACCCATTACCTTACCTTTAAGATTGATCATTAAACATGGGCATAATTATGGGTGATTATTCAGACTAACAGTTCAAACATGGCAATGTCGAGCGTGGCATCCCCTCGTATGTAACATATTGGGGACAAATATGGACACTATATTTGTATATGACACATGCGGAAAATGGTAAATTGAATATGCATATTTGATACATAAACTATTTTTTTAGTACTCAACCAAAACATTCAGTAACTCGAAATACCTTTATTATTGTCTTTAGAACCATGCAAAGCGTTATTCTAGAAGGAGCTGTCTCTGAACAAGTACCAGTACTTTCTGGTGTTCCTCAAGGTACAGTTCTTAGACCCCTACTGTTCCTGGCCTACATAAACGACATGCCAGAAACAGCAACATCATCAGAGACCAAACTCTTTGCAGACGACAGCCTCCTCTATCGAACTATCAGTTACCAAGCAGAAAGTGACCTACTACAGAAAGATCTCACATCATTACAGGATTGGGAAGACAAGTGGCAAATGAGCTTCAATGCAAAAAAAATGCATTGTAATTAGAATACAACCCAAGAACCGTCCTGTAATACCAACTAATTACAAATTACACGGACACACACTGGACACCGTTGAAGCTAGTAAATACCTGGGAGTTACTATCAGCAATAATCTAACCTGGGACAGACACATCGACAACATAGTGGGAAAAGGAAACAAAACACTAGGCTTCATACGACGTAACCTAAAAGATTGCACTAAACTAAAATGGGAAGGCCTTGAAGACCGCAGGAAACAAAATAGGCTATGCATGCTGTTCAAAATCCAACATGATCTGATAGACATAGATAGACACCAATATCATACGCCAAACGATAGCCGGACCAGAGGTAAAAACCGCTTCTTTCAAGAAAGGGCCACAACAGACGCCTTCGGACAATCATTTTTTCCAAGGACCATTAGACTGGAACCAACTGCCAACATCAGCAACATCAGCTGACACAGTTGATGGATTCAGAGCTGCCCTGAAGGCATGCTCTGCTAAAATTTAGACAGTAACATCCTGTACATAGTTTTAATGGTATATATATAGAGAACGTTTTATCCCGTAAATAGCCAAGAGAAAACTTTCTGTGTTGTCCGACATTGCGTTAGTTTTCGCGGGACCTCATACATTCAAAATTTGAATTCGGTTCCTTACCTGGAAAAGAAGAAGAAGAAGAACCAGGAGGTAAAAAAATGAGCAACCAATTTCCTGTGTATTATGCTATTTCAAGGAGAAAAAAAACAAGTTCTCGGCATATAATTTAAATGCATCGGAAGCTGTACACGACGTCTTTTAGACATCGTATGGCCATCGCGCCATCATCGCAATCCATCGTGTAGCATTCGTAATCCATCGTGTAGCCTTCGTGATCCATCGTGTAGGCTTCTGCTGAGATATGAAGCTTAAATACCCGTCTTCGGTTAACCTTCGTATGTCCATCTTTTGCTATCGTATATAATATCGGCACCATCGTATAGACTTCGTTATTCATCGTACTTGCTTCGGTCACTTTTTGGTATTTTAACGAGATCGGGACCAACTTCGTACGAACTTACAATTTTCGCATTCGGGTGTCCATCGTATATAAAAATCGGGACAGTGTGACGCGGGCATAAAAAATTCACCGTGCGTAGTTGAGTAAAACCGAATATCTACAAAAGCATTATTTTGAAGGACTGTGACACCTCCTTACGGAATCAGTTTTATTTTCAGCTTGTGAACAACGAGAACAACGATTTGATTTGCAACATCAATATTAAGTAGACAATTTTCGCATGACTTTGCATACACTACTGAAACAGTAAATGTTTATCATGTGAGTTCATTTTTAAAATTGCTCAAATGAAATAGAAATTAATTCATATTGACAAAAAAATCATGACAAAACAAGCAAATTAACATATGCAGATGTAGTTTCAGTTTATGAGACCATGATATTATAACATGCATTCGTTTATTTGTAGAAATTAGGATCACCTGCCAAAATATTGCAAAATAAATCAGACATTGAGTCACATGCATGTTGTATGTGAACGTTTAGCTAGTTAAAATGACAGATGAACTGAGACAACTTGATAAGTTCGTATTAACATTTTTGCGGTTATGAGAAAATCAGTATGATTCTAAGTTCGCTTCGGAGAAACAAAAACACCTCACACTAATGAATATTCAATATTCCTAAATACATGTAAGTGCACTAAGGTTTCTCTGTATGTACTGGTAGGCAATTAGGATGCTTGTATACTGACGTTAGCTAACATATCACTAAAAAAATCCCCTTTTTAAATAGAGATCTTTAACATAGAGGGATAACGAAATCACATTACTTCTGAATTTGTGTACGGCATGTCTCACTATGCTAGCATCCCCTGCTATACAACTGTAAAATCATTTCGTCTAGCACTTGTCGAAGCCAATGAAATTACATAGATTGTAATAATGAAAAGTTTTCAGGCACTCGGATTTAAAAAAAAACAAATATACAGTCTCCGATCGTAAATGAGTCGTTTTGCTCACAACCGCCAGTAATAATTATAAAATAATATACAAGTTAGAAACAAAACCATAATGGGAATATATTCTGCATATTTTATTGATAGCTACAAGACATCAAAATATTCAAGAGAAATGCGGTATACTACTTTATGCAAGAAAACAACGGGACAATGCAACTTATGTCAAAAAACGACAAAGAGACAAACAACAGTTCACCACAAAAACACAACATAGAAACTAAAGCCTGAGCAACATTTCCCCCTCGAAATGATCATAGGAACCAATTCTATAATTTGATAGACCAGACGGACATTTTGTCATAACTTTAGTATTAGAATCAAAATAGTTGAATGGCCAATTGAAATACAAAATTAATCAAAGAGCTGAAGAGCTCTGAGGGAAAAGACGGCCATTGTTTCAATTTTAAGGGGGTATCTTTTGATAGTCTAAATACAAAGAATGAACAAAAGAACAGCTAGAACATATAGAAAGGCTGAAAATAATGAAACTAATTGTTGTTTATTGTTATTTCATTACTTAGTCAAGAATTCATCATAGAGACAATTTGGACCAATGAGATCTGCACCTTCTAAATCAAAACATTTGATTAAAGTTGGGAGTTAATTATCTAAAATTCAATTGAATTTAACAACTACTACAACATATTATAGAATTTTAATTATGTACAACTGAACGGCAGGCTAAGACCATTCTCAATTTTTTGTGACAGTATTCTCAAGAAAGTCAGGACTGAAAAATCTATTCAGTTTTGATTTTCCATTGATAAAGTTCCCAGTTACAACTCTCATCACAGGAATACATGTACTTATAAAATCAAATATGATTGATATAAGCTGTGTGAAGTTTGTTTCCAGATCCCATATTTTGATATATCTGTAAAATTCATGAATAAATAGCTTTTAACTACAAAAAGCAATATTTAAAAAAAATGAAAAAAAATTACCACTACAATAATTATGTTGGTACGCAAAATTATTTTTTAATTGAAGACTACTTATCATATATATACTTAATGTGACATTTTTAGTGTTCAGATACATTAACTTTCATTTTAGTGGGTAATTACTCATCAATTGAGGTGCTCCTGAATTAGAGAAAGATTCTAAAAATATAACTTTACAGAAAGAATGAAAACTGCAGTTGGTCTCCCCAATCTCAATAGGTATAATTTACCAAAAGCAACATTTTATTTTTTTTTTAATTTTTTTTTAACCATTTCAATAATTATGTTGGTACACAAAATTTTGTTTATATAGAAGACTTCTTATCATATACTAAATGTCAAATTTTAAGTGATCAGAAACATTTACTTTGATTTTAGTGTATTATTACTCATCAATTGAGGTGCTCCTGAATTGGAGGAAGATTCTAAAAACAGAACTTTATATTTGGCATAAATTATCTCCCTTCATAGTGGATTAGATGCAACTACATGTACAAAATGTTTTATATTTATCTCTTGTTGAGTCATAAGGGTTGAATTTGTATGTATATATATATGTGTGTGTATACATCTTTGATTTCAATTTCCTAGATACCTAGCTTAATTTGAAGGATAAATATGTCTTTACTTGTAATATATCTATGATTCTAGGATCAAACACATTTTTACTAGAGGTTATTGATGTGTAAACCAGGGCGATTAACTCACAAACTGAATAAACGTCCTCTGGTAATGTTTGTGAGTAAGAGCCCTGGTTTACACATCAATAACCTCTGGAAAAAATATGTTTAGTCTTTATAATTCTTATTAAAACCAAATCTGAGCTATATATGTTATAGTACTAGTAGTCTCAGACCAAACAGGTGCTTCATACAGTAAGTTATTTACTTATTTGTAACACTTGTGGTATAAAAATGACGGAATATATATACTTAACATTGTACATGAAAGGCTAAATTAAAAATTACCTGGTTTGGTTGTTCAAACAAACGTGACCAATAACACTGCCAATACATGTTTGTTGATCATTCTTATTATCTGTCCAAGTACAAAACTATGCTAAAAAGAAAATACACATGATCATATAGAAAGTACTTGAAAAAGTTTCAGAGTGTTTGAGGTCTGAGGTAATCTATCCTGTTCAATGCGGGTCATAAGGTTTAGCTGGGGGAAAGAAACACTACTGGCGTGTTTAAATCACGACAAACACTAGTCACTTAGTGTACATATTTCTTCTACAATGTATAGAATAATCAAGGATTTGTATAGTTAGATCTTACTATACAAATCCTTGGAATATTAATATACCATCATAACTTATCATACATTTCTTTATCTTTGGTGTTGGATAAAAGCAAAGGGCATAATTACCTTCTCTATTTAATTTTTAATTGTGTTTCAAGCAAGCATTTACTGTTATAAACTTCCCACCTTCACTTTTTCCACCTTCTCAGTGTCCTACAGGTGTTGTCAAAAGTTACACATGCTTGTGTTCTTTCAAAGTTTATAACATGTGGAATAAATGTCCCCAATATCTCTATTTTTTTATAACTTAAGGGGAACATAAATATAGATGTTGGAGACATTCCGTTGTGAGGGTACTAAAGAAGTCAACCACGGATTTGTATATTGGATCAACAGTGATAACATTTTTAAGCTATGATACATAAACAGTCTTGTTATGAAATTCTGGACAGATTTCTCCGACCTGCAGGTGAAAATAAAACTTTTTAGTGGCAAGATAAAAAAAAAACAACATAAATCCAATAAATTGAGAAAAGTAAAAAGAACGAAAGATAAAATCAACAGTAAAAGAGGGACGAAAGATACCAAAGGGACAGTCAAACTCATAAATCTAAAACAAACTGACAACGCCATGGCTAAAAATGAAAAAGACAAACAGAAAAACAATAGTACACATGACACAACATAGAAACTAAAGAATAATCAACACGAACCCCACCAAAAACTAGGGGTGATCTCAGGTGCTCCGGAAGGGTAAGCAGATCCTGCTCCACATGTGGCACCCGTCGTGTTGCTTATGGGATTACAAATCCGGTAAATAGTCTAATTCGGTAGGTCACATTCATGAAAGGGAAGGGGATTGTAGTTACGACGTAATGAACATATCCGATATCATTTGTGAAACGGTTATTCCATAACGGTCAACCAACTCGTGATAGCGTCCGTAAAATTTACGAAGGGATGATTTCAACTTCCCCATTTGGAACTCTTGGTTTAATAGCTTCCTGGTGAGCAGTAACCCTTTATCAAGAAAATCATTATAGGTAATGCAAGCACGGGAATATCGTATCAATTGGGAGATATATACCCCGTATGCAGGTGCTGCTGGAATGTTGCTACTTAGAAATGGAAAGTTCACAATTGGAAAGCTGAAATCATCTCTTTTGTCGTAAAGTTTTGTTTTCAACCGACCCTCATTGTCAATTTCTAGATGTAAGTCAAGATATGAAGTCGACTTAACTGTATCTGTAGTATCCTGTATCTCCAATTCGATGGGATAGATGCGTTCCACATAGTCACCAAATTTTGAATTGTTTAGTGAAAGAACGTCATCTATATAGCGGAAAGTAGAGTAAAAGGATATTTCTAACTTCTTATCTTTCTTCCTAATAAGTTTATGCATGAAGTCAGCCTCATAATAATAAAGAAACAAGTCGGCAAGTAGAGGGGCACAGTTTGTTCCCATTGGGATGCCGACATTCTGTTGAAAAACACGTCCTCCGAACGTTACAAATATGTTGTCAATCAAGAAATCAAGCATCTTGATAATATCGGTTTCAGATAATTTTTTGTTTGAATCAGAGTGATTCTTTACAAAGTATGATTTATCCCTCCCTAAGACAAGATACTGGGGTTCGTGTTGTTTATTCTTTAGTTTTCTATGTTGTGTCATGTGTACTATTGTTTTTCTGTTTGTCTTTTTCATTTTTAGCCATGGCGTTGTCAGTTTGTTTTAGATTTACGAGTTTGACTGTCCATTTGGTGTCTTTCGTCCCTCTTTTTGTATCTACGTTGGCCATTCTTTTTCATGAAGCAAAGTAATACCAACTCTTTCAATTTGTCTTTTAGTTTGGAATATGGAATACTTGTGTAAAGAGTAGAAAAGTCAAATGTTTTAATACTGTTACAAGATGAGAGTTAGATTGTATGTACTCTAAAAGATCTTTGGAATTTTTAAGTATCCACATCTGATTCACGCCACCTCTAGAATAGGCAGTTTCACAATAACTTTGAAGCCCGTCTTTGATTGCTGATAAAATAGATATTAATAATTTAGAAAGAGGTTTCGTGGAGCATTTGGAAGACCCAGCAATATACCGTTGTTTGTAAGGACACTTATGTAGTTTAGGTATCCAATACAGTGATGGAAGATCCAGTTCTTCATCTTTGGTTGAAATACCAAAGGAACAAAGAACAGACCTATGATTATCCAGGATTTCCTCTTTGGTAAGTGTCGTGAGGGTATATGTTGAGTTTCCAAGTGAATTGTCTATACCTAATTCGTTTATCAAGCAATTAATGTAGTGACTTTTACAGACAAAAACGATGTTATTTGGGGCTTTGTTTGCGGGGACAACAACATATTTATCAGTAACCGTTGGACTTACCATTATATAAAAACCAAAATTGTGCCAGTGACTAATCCAGAATTTTTCACTGACTGCTAACGATGGGGCCTCTCTAGTCATGCTTCAGTGATACACTAAATAATCGATCAAATTTGACCCACAAAAAAGGGGAGGACAGAGTGTTCTTAATCCGCCTCTATGTGCAACACTAACCTCCAAAATACATGAGTGAATTCAGGTACTGTGAATGATAAACAGTTAGGAACTTCCTGCTCAACATGTGGCAACCTATGTTTTAGTTCATTTCACGGCAAATTTAGTAAGTAAAACTTTGATTTGATTAGTCATATTGACAAACATGTGAAGATAAGCACTGGTAAGCTTTTCGTTTCAAATATAATGAGAAGAAAGTGTAAAAAATGTTTGCATAGTTCATGAATTGAAAACTATAAAACAAAATATATATTGTTTAACATTGGACAAAATTATCAAGTCCAACATTTAGCGCGTCCCCCCCCCCCCCCCCCCCCTCCTTGGATTCGCCTATGATGCAATTTTAAATCATGGAGGCAGTAGGAAAACTTATATGACATTTCCTAATAATCTAACAAAAAAAAGAGTCAAATTGTCACAGATTCTTAACTGAACTTCTGTCAGATTTATAGTAAAATTTCTAATTCACTGACAGCTGTCGGACAATGTCACAGTGATACTCAAATTGCAGACTCTTATTAGACTAGTAATAATAAAATTCTGTGTTTTCTGTTACATCATTTTGTAAAATATATGTACATATATTTTATTTATTACACTTTTACTGGCTAACAGTTACATTTGATTCTCCTCTGATTTAGAGTATTTCTCGTTTGTCAATTTTCCAAACTTCACCGTCATGTCCCCCTTGGCACAGTTATTTAATCATGAATGGAACAAAATGTGAATGAGTTATCAATAATATATTAATGACTGAATATTCTATATTTAGTTTTTCTGTATTCTCAATTCTTCCAGAGACATGTATATGCTCTGAGAATAATGTCTGCATGATTCTGCATAATATATATGTTCCTGGTATACTCAATTATTTTCTATGATCCTTTATTCTATATTTTTGCTTTTTAACTAACTGTGTTTTTTTGGTCCTTATTTAATTCCCCATCCTCGATTCCAGACTAACTCTCACATATACGTAAATGTACGAAAGATTGGCACGTCGAATACGGAAATCCGAAAATCTTTTCACCGTGGCCGTTTTTAATACTTTGACGCAAAAGGACGCTCGTCTGCTGATCTACTGTTTAAAGAATGGACAGATAGTTTATACAAAGTACTTTGGTTTTTTAAACAGATGGTTCAAAAAGCTATTGTAAACAGATATATTGAAATGGGTTACATTGTCGATTTAATCCTGACTCAAAAATTAAACCAAAAGTTATAAGACAAGTTTTACCGAAAGGGATATCACTTAAATTCAACAGTGTTGTTCCATAATTCAATGCGATTGAAAGAGAATACGAGATGTTCCTGAAATGTTATTCTGGTGATAATACGGCGATAAAATATCCCCTTACTGCATGATAGCGTGTGTTCTTGCACAATGACGATATTGATAAAGAGTATTTGTACACATTCAAACATCCTGAACATAGAAATATTGCTCAATTATCTTAATTACTCAGATAAGAAGGTTAATGTGTGAAATATTTCCATGTGTTTAGAACATAATGCATAGTTTTTCATCTCTAAAAACATAGCGAAAAATAACTTATTGATATCAACATTGATTTTTTTTTTTATTTGAAAGAAAACATGTGTTCTCCGATCTCAATATTTGCTTGTGTTAAGACTGGATATCATGTTCTGATAACAGAACAAAGTTTTGAGAAGGGTAATAACATCAAAAGATTAAAATTGTTAGTACATGCCATATGTAATCGAATATTTTTGAATTGACCATGCCAATATAGTCACATACACTGGTAAAAATGCCACACATGTGTCACACGCATGTGAAAGAGACGTTTCATACCACACATGTGACACATGTGTGAATTACGCATGATACACACATGTGATCATGTGATTCACATGTGAATTTCATGCGTAAGGAAATACACCTGTGATACATGCGTGATTACTGCATATACATGACACTCACGTTCAATTAATGTGAATTAAGCTCTAACATGAAATTCATGTGAAGCTAACGTGGATCGAGCGTTCATATTAAATTTTCTAAAAACGGAGGTGAATTGAACATCAATCACACAAATTCACAGTATTTGAGCATATTTTAGATACGTTAATGCCAAATAAAGGCAACAGTAGTATACCGCTATTCAAACTCATAAATCCATGGACAAAAAACAAAATCGGGGTAACAAACTAAAACTGAATGTTATTTGATTTTAACTCCGGTGGACGTAGATAAGGTTTTTTTTCTTATAACGAATCATGACAATTAAAAGAAATTAACATATGCAAAATTAGAGCATGATATTATAACATACATTCGTATATTTGTAGAAGTTATGGACACCTGTCAAAATATTGCACAATACATCTGCCCTTGATTCACATGCATGTTAGATATGAACGTTCAGCTAGATAACATAATAGATGAAGTGAGACAACTTCATAAATTCGTATTATAATTTTTGCGGTTATGAGAATAGCAGTTTGATTTTAAGTTCACTTAGGTGGAACTAAACACCTATGTGCACTTATGTTTTTATATATGTATTGATAGTCAGTTTTGATGCTAGTATACTGACGTAAGCTAAAATATTACTAAATAAATCCGATGTTTTAACAGACCATCATTGCGGGAAAACGAAATCACTTAACTTCTGATGTTCTATACGTCATGTCCTACTAGACAAAAAGTCAAATCACAAAAATACTGAACTCCGAAGAAAATTCAATCGTAGAGTCCCTAATCAAATGGTAAAATCAAATTACAAAACACATCAAACAAATGGACAACATCTGTCATATTCCTGACTTGGTACAGGCATTTTCAAATGTAGAAAATGGTAGATTGAACTTGGTTTTATAGCGCTAAACCTCACACTTATATGACAGTCGCATCAAATTCCGTTAAATTTACAACGATGCGCGAACAAAACAGACATAATAAATATAAGTCAAAATATGGGTACAGCAGTCATCACTGTGTAACAATCTCAAAACAAACAATCATTTATAATATAAAAAGCACAAAGCATCTATCAAATTAAAAAACTCATTCATTGCTTGGCGTGTCTGACGTCAGAAAATGAAAATAGAAAAATAAATTAATTCAACCTTTCCCTGCTATACAATTACAAAATCATGTTGTCTAGCACTTGTCGAAGTCTATGAAATTACATAACAAGTTGTTTTGAAAAGTATTAAGGCACTCGTTTTCTAAAGAAAGGTATAGTCTTGTAGCGAAAATGTGTCGTTTTCCTCACAACCTTCCAGTAATAATTATAAAACTATATATAAGTTTGACACATAACCATTATGGGAATATGTTCTTATAAAAAGATATGGTATGCTTGCCAATGAGACAACTCTCCACAAGAGACCAAATGACACAGAAATTAACAACTATTTGAACTGTAAGTATGCGACCTTGGCTACTTAGGTATTTATATATGAGGAATGATTGAATAAAATATTTTGAATCGCTAAAAAAAATAAAACAAGTCCATACCACATAGTCAGCAATTAAAGTCTCTTGCATATTTAAACTATTAATACAAGAAAACATAGTATACAAGAGGGCAGCGGTAAGATACTTTTATGAAAGAAATTGCAAATATAGAAATAGGAAAGTTTCCCAAAAGATGTGAAAGATCAAAAAGGGAAAGTCGAAAACAAACAATGCAACTTGAAAAAATAAAAAATCACAGTACACCACAAAACACTATATAGAAACTAAATCCTGAGCAACATAGCCCCCTCTAAATGATCATGTGATTAAATTTTATAATGTGGTAGACCACCCGGACTTTTTATCATAACGCTAGTATAAGAATAAAAAAAGGAACGGCAAATTGAAAATGGCTTTGAAAATCTAATTGCAATAAGATCATAAATAATTTGTGTTAGAAAAAAATCTTATTCCCAGCTTTTAATATCAATAAACAATTAGTTGTTGAAAATAAGTAAATCTTATGAGTATCCTTACTTTTAAGTTTATTGGTATATTCAACAATTATATTTACTGTTTAAAACACAGCATCTTAAGAAGTGATATGTTATAAACAATGATACGTGTCATGCGATGCAGAATAAATCTATTGGAATTGATGATGGTATTGCATTGAACTACATGTACATTGAAACTTTTAATTCATGTATTTGGTTTTGATGTTATATTTGTTATTCTCGTGGGATTTTGTCTGTTGCTTGGTCCGTTTCTGTGTGTGTTACATTGTAGTGTTGTGTCGTTGTTCTCCTCTTATATTTAATGCTTTTCCCTCAGTTTTAGTTTGTTACCCCGGTTTAGTTTTTTGTCCATGGATTTATGAGTTTGAACATCGGTATACTACTGTTGCCTTTATTTGCCTACATTAAAATTTAACCAACAAAATTGAACATACACAGTTATTCCTCAAAAAAATTATATTATAATACACTGGTTATTAAACAGTTTCTTTTATCATATTATCATAATCCATTTCTATACCATGATGTGTTCGATTTCTTTTCATCATGGACCTTACGTTAACAAAATTCAATGACTTCACATTTTTGAGTTTTTTTTTTATTTTAGAACAAAACCCTTACTATCTAGCGTCGACGAGTTGTGTATATATAAATTTGTCATACAATAGTATAGTGACCCGTCCTTGCTCTTGGAATTACTAGTACATGTGCTGTTTGTTTGTCAAATTGGCATTTAATTTGCACCTTTTATTCATTTAAATATCCCCCACTTTTCAATCATCTACTCCTACGCCACAGCTACTGGTAATTAAATTCTATTTATTGTCATCTGAATTGGTATTGGAGTTATAATTTGTTAAAATACTCCAACATATAATTTTACTGGAATTTGAGAATAAGAATACAAATAGAGTATTCCTGAAAACGACATAATATAACAAAGGGCATTAACCCAAAAATTTCAAATGAGTTGCTATACTACAGACTTAAAAAGCTATATGAAGTATTTTTTATTATATTTTGAATTCGATGCAATCATTAAAAACTTTGAATTTACACTTCAAGTAATGCATATTGACATTGTTCTTGACTTTGGTGTTCTCTTATCTATAAATGAATAATTGCATAAAACAGGCATTGATCTGCGTGGTTGTTCTAATGTTTCTATTAATTTAGCGAAATTTCCGTCCAAAAAAGATATAAAAAGCACCAATTATAAAAACGAAATTTCAACGAAAGTCTAATGTTTAGTTTTCAAGTGAGTTCATTAATATAGATATGATAAATAATTATTAATCTGTGTAAAAACAATACACACAACACAACATAGAAAATAGAAAAAAATTAATCCACACAGAATCCACTAAAATAAATAATACTGGTATATATTGAAACTATTGTAAATTGTTGTAAATTTTAATATTAAGGCCGGAGAAATTGGCTGGAAAGTGAGAAAATTATCTAACCTAATAATATGTAATCTAACAACTTTCTACGAGATGCATCATTTGTTATAAATTCTGAATTGCAGTTGTTCACTTCCATGTACTCTGGTCTTAGGTGGATATGTGTTTCACTGGTAACCATCCTACATCTTCTTATTTTATACAGATGCCATTTATTAAGTTATAAATTTCAATCGTAAACTGAAATATTATACCTTAATGTCAGAAACACATGTATAAAACCTTACATCTATGCATTATGATCAAATGGATGAACACAACATGAATTTGTCAGAATGAAAAATAGAAGGAAGTAAAACAAAATCTTTAGCTGTCAAAAATTCACATTGTTCTCATTACAAACATGTTGTGAATCATGTTGGGAATTACATATGATAGGTTTAATCACAAATATGCCAAAAATTATATTTTATAGCTTATAAATTATTGTAAGTATTATGGTTATCTTTTCTTAGCATTAAATGGATTGTTTTATCACCTTCGCAAATAATAAAAACATGTATTGCAGATTTTGTAAGGACTTATATCTAACATGTCTCACGCTAAATTTCATTCTACATTATAAATATAAAAATTTGAAATCCATTGAGACAGAGTATGAACAAAACGTTGAACAAACATATCCAGATAGAAGCTTCACCTAAAGAATAAAACTACATACATGTTAAATATCATATAAATATAAAACTTGAAATCCACTGAGACAGAGTATGACCAAAACATGAAACAAACATATCCAGATAGAAGCTTCATCTAAAGAATAAAACTATAAACATGTAAAATAATTAAATAACGATTCGCAATTTACAAAACAGGTGTGTAATGCTTTTTGACGAATATTTGTACATTAAATATTAGATTTTACTGGAGTTGAGGCATTGCACAGGCACATGACCGTGTGTTTGATCATTATTTACCTACTTTGTTCCATGTTGATCAATGGCCACAAAGGCGAAAAACAAAAAGCTAAAGTAAAAAATTAAATTAAGACACTAAAATGTTGACCAGTAAATATTTCTTACATATTGCTCTTTGGAAATTTTGATATCAATAAGTTAGAAGTAAAGAATCGTCTTGTTTAGTCAAATTATGCTTGGAATATCATATGGACTATTCGGACCACAATTGGTTCGATTGGTTTGTTGATAGCAGAAGAGATAATTGTATGATGAAATGTCTTTGGTTCTGTAAAACCCTCTGAGATTAAAACTTTATCTAACATCGAAAAGAAGGAAGTCTCTGTTTAACCTTTCTTGATAATGAGGACAATCTTGGGTCAAACTAATTTTTTAATAACCTGTCTAAATGGTTTCTAGTGTTATCTATTATAATTTACAATGAATTTTACTGTTGAGCAATGAACAACGTTACCGGACCCTCATATGAATAGTTATCAAAGGTACCAGGATTATAATTTAGTACGCCAGACGCGCGTTTCGTCTACATAAGACTCATCAGTGACGCTCATATCACGCTAAATTTCATTCATGAAGCTCTGTTACCTTTACAGACTAATCTCGGTTTTTGGCGCGGGAATCGTATTTCTCAGGCTTGATGTTTATATATTGAGTTTGACTTTTGTTTAAGGTGAACTATCCGGATCATTTTGGTTTCATAACATGCGTTACTGAATTGCATACAAGAGAATATGATTGACGGGGCATATGTTACAAAAAACAATTTTCCTTATCATATTTACTAACACCGAATACAACAGAAAATCTCAAATAACTATCCATCGAAAGAGAAATACTACAGCTGAATTTGCATTTGTTACTATTCAAAGATTTAAGTAACAATTTGAATGTCTGAGTTAATTTTTTTGAATCTTTAACGTTTAAATATAATGCCTTGAAAGAAAAAGAAAAATACTGATAACCATCATCCACAAATAGAAAAAAAAAACTTATCGTATGTACCCAATTCAATATAAAGAACGTAACTCTTCAGTGGCACGAAAATATTCAAAATTCTTGGCTATAACGTTCAGCATTAAATAAAATCTGATCCGAACAGACAGTCAAATCAGCTGCATTGCAATAGAACTGTATGTAAACATGAAGGTAATGTGACGATTTATTTAAAAAGCACCCTAATTAATTCCATTTAACAAAAAATAACAAGTGTCGTAATGCACCGTTACTATTTTAAAGTTTTGTACTCAGCTGTTAAACAGTTTTGCAGCATATACTGGATTCATACAGTGCTTTATTAGTTTTATATTACAAAATACTCATCTAAAGTATACGATAATGACCTTTGAACGAATTCTTTTATTCTCCGGCTAATTGATTACCAAACAAAAAGCAACAAAATGTTAATAAGATTCCAAAAAGTAAATAAAAATCCTTTATTGTTCGAATCTTAACATCTATTAATAACCTTTTTACCTGATTAATCTAGGTACAAGGCACGAGACATTTGATAAAGTTAAATTATGGGGTCATTGGGTACGAAATATCTTGAAAGCTGTCTGCTTAATGCCCGCTAAATTCATTTCCACAAGTGGTTGAGACACAAACAGCAACACAGGTTGTTCTTTCTTCTGCGTTCTACACAACTCTACAAAAAAATCTATACAAGTATAAAATTAGATATCGTTAGTCAAATTATGGATTCTCCGTCGGTTTTTTCTGATGAAAGCAACATTACTCTAACCTGTCAATAGTTTTCAAAACTTTATTTTCGATTGGCAGATAAAAATAAAATTTTATAATGTAGTACGTCCGACATGAATTTTTAAATTGCAATCGTCAGGAATGATTTGATTTAAACATTTAAAAGTCGAGGATGAATACTCGAGAAGATGAATAACTAAAAGCAACCTAAAACGAATATTCGATGAATTATGTTATAAATCATGACAGTGCTTAATATTGCATAAATACTGCACTTTTGATACCCAGTATATTGATTGCTCCCTATACTAGATGAAAAATGGAAGTAGTTATAAATAACAAGATACAAACATTATTTTTTCAAAGCTTAGTACGTAATAAATAGTAAATTTGAGTTGCCGTCAAAATCATATGACCTATGTGATAGTTTTTGACATTCAAATATAATTCATTAAAAAACAAACAAAATATGAATTTGATGGATATTGACAAAATCTTTACAGATCAAGTATATTTTCTGTTGTTCTTCATACTTCAATCTACGATACATGAGAAAGCTTATTTAATCATGGGCTTTTCACAAAATGTCATCGTATATCTCAAAAAGTATATACTGAGCAACCTAAAATTATTTAATACTTTGCACTATCTCCACCTCGAAAATAGTCTGATAGTCGGTCTTTACGTATAATTCACAGTAGGTTGTATTAGATGAAGATGAATACACCTATTAGCATACCAAAATGTCAGTTCTGTTCCAATTTTATTTGACATTATTTGAAATGAAAAAAGTTGGTGGTTTAGTTATTTATAATATATCTCCCAAAACCAAACTGCTAATCGTTTTAATATTTATAGGGTAATTGTTATTGAACATTGTGAAAAAACGAATCTTCAATCTGCGCTGAAGTGATCTTATAATGTTAACAATGCTTTATTATAACTAATACTAAAAGGGAATATCAGAAACAACAAAATAATGGCAAGCAGAACCGATCATACGAGCCCCAGAATGCTTTTTAAAAAATCAACGTATAAAAAACAAAACATCATGGTCTAGATGTAAGACTTTTTACGGGGGTTATGTTATTTAAAAGCTTTACATTCACACTAACCTACTTCAAATGTGGATGCTTTTGGCAGATAGTTATAGCAAAATTGTTTTGTCTACCTAGCTTGTTCAGTCTTATGCAATTAATAAATAATCATATCATATCTTTTTAGGTGACAATTTAAATAAAATAGGGTGATTGATTGATTGATTGATTGATTGATTGATTGATTCTCCTTATTTCCTCCATTATACTGAAGATTTACATTTTATAACACAAATATACTAATTACAAGAAATGAACAGACTACAATTAAAGCACACACAAACAAACAAAACAAACAATGTTACTTATTTATATGTATATCTTTATGCTACATTTGTTTAGTTCAGATATTTCAGTGACCAAAATTAAACCTATGCTCAGATAATTCGCCTTTAAATTTTCCGTACAAATGAAATATATGATTTGCCAAGCAACACGTCATGTTTCTCTAGTTGTCAGAGTTTACAGATTGCAAAAAATCTGTAATACCACCAAGGAAGGCTACGATTAAATATCTATCATTTTGCTGAAAAAAGCGTACAGATTCCTGGACTGGTAAAACATCAACAATTCCGTAAAACCTGTTATTTCTTGCATCCAAAAGTTTTTCACAGTATAACATTACGTGTTGAACGACATCTGTAGAATAACAAGCGCATAAAGAACACTGGCCATCCTTTATTGCTATTGAGCCAAGTTTTACCATAACTAATAGTTTATAATTCAAATGCGGATAGACAACGGCAAGACGTAAAAATCTGTGAATAGTTAATCTGTTTTGAATTTCGTAGTAACGACAAAGTTCTGGTCGATACTGTAAAGATGATTTCCAAATATTTTCTTCTCGGATTTCAATTGATTGATTCACAATTTTGGACCATATTTTTTTATCCGGGATATACAAGTCATCCATGTAACTCTCAGGAAAGGAATGCAGAACTTTGTCGTTACTACGAAATTCAAAACAGATTAACTATTCACAGACTTTTACGTCTTGCCGTTGTCTATCCGCATTTGAATTATAAACTATTAGCTATGGTAAAACTTGGCTCAATAGCAATAAAGGATGGCCAGTGCTCTTTATGCGCTTGTTATTCTACAGATGTCGTTCAACACTTAATGTTATACTGTGAAAAACTTTTGGATGCAAGAAATAACAGGTTTTACGGAATTGTTGATGTTTTACCAGTCCAGGAATCTGTACGCTTTTTTCAGCAAAATGATAGATATTTAATCGTAGCCTTCCTTGGTGGTATTACAGATTTTTTGCAATCTGTAAACTCTGACAACTAGAGAAACATGACGTGTTGCTTGGCAAATCATATATTTCATTTGTACGGAAAATTTAAAGGCGAATTATCTGAGCATAGGTTTAATTTTGGTCACTGAAATATCTGAACTAAACAAATGTAGCATAAAGATATACATATAAATAAGTAACATTGTTTGTTTTTTTTTGTTTGTGTGTGCTTTAATTGTAGTCTGTAATTATATAACACAATACGTTTCCAAATAGTAGTATTTGTAATTGAGATCATGCCTCTCCGATTAATTCCTATACTGTATAGAGAATGAAGATTCGTTTTCATCTTTTTTCACGCCTTGTCAGTACGATCATATGATTTCATATAACTATCAATCAAAGTTCCAGCATAAATAATACCTTGCTTCATAGGGACCTTTGTTTCACCCAGACAAAACTCATACTTGGACTCATTATGTTTCATAGTAGTTTTTGATGGTTTGAAGAGACGGTGAGTGCTCTTAGTTGCGTTGTTTTCCAACCGCCATGTATGTGCATATTTATTAACAAAATTCAATATTTGTTGTAAATCAGAATTTGTGCCATTTTATAGTAAAGTGGTGTGGTCCTCTAGTAAAATTGTAGGTATATGTATATGTCCAATCATCAACCCACAGTGTGTTTGCAATAGTTGAGTGATTAAATCGTTGATGAATAAAGCAAATAGCCAGGCTGACATAACTCGACCTTGACCTACACCTTGTTTTATTTGAAACATCTGACTATTTAAACGGTTATATTGTACATGTGCAGTTGCTATCTTAAATGACATATGTAGTATTTTCCACAGTTTATCGGTAATTCCAGCATTCCATAATTTAAACAAAAGTCCGTCTTGCCAAATACGATCAAATGCCTTTTCGTTGTCTAAGAATATTGAAAACACATAGGAGCAACGTTCGATATAGCACCTAATTGACTCTTTTAATGTATAAATAGCAGGAATTGATCCGTGCTCCTTTACGAAACCAAATGGTAAGCCATGAGGTATAAAATTGTTTATATTTTCCAACAGACTTTGAATACGAGACAAAAATATCTTTTCTAAAAGTTTTCCTAAAACTGATGTAAATGTCACAGCTCTGTAACTGTCGGAATTAGTTTTATCTTAATTATTCCCTTTATACAGTGGAATAATAATGCCATGTCTAAAACAAACAGGTAGATATTCAGTTTTCAAGATCATATTGAAAAGTTTACACAAACATTTTATCACTTGATCACCGCCATATAGTATATGTTCGTTAGTAATACGATCCGGGCCCGGTGCTTTCCCACACTTTAAAGTATTTATTTGTTCCAGAATTTCTTCTAAGGTGATTTCTTTTTCAAAATCTGGAATAGATGCTTTATTACTATTTTCAAAGTGTGTTTGCACTTTTGACGTAATTTCATTGAAAAAAGTTTCATTGAAACATTCAGTTGGTTGCTCAGAGTATAGATCGCGAAAATATTCACCCCATAATTCACATATACTACTATCGTTTGTAGCTTCAGTACCATTGTATGACAACTTTGTAGTTGATGGACCGCTTTTTCGCATACGGCGTACTCGTTGATAAAATTCACCAATATCCATTTCAGCAGCAAGTTTTATATCCTCGAATTTTTCCTCCTGCCAAAGTTTTCAGCGATTCGTTTTCGCTTATTCTCATGTTGACAAAAAAAAATTTGTTTACATGTTGCTATTTTGAGATTTTATATCAATCAGTTGTGAGTAATAGTTTGTGTTGTTTAGTCAAATTAAAAAAAGCTTAAACTTTTTAATATGTTTGTGTTTTGTCCCTTGTTTGTACTAGCGCATTATCATCTCTAGTGATTTTTGTATAGGCTTCATTACTTGAAATATTTTGACGTTAAGATTATAACGTTCAGAAATAAAAAGAAATCATCTGACAGTGAGATCAAAATAAACTACACGTAAACATTAAAACGTTTAATATCGCTGCAAATGTTTGCACCTGTCCTAAGTGAGGAATCTGATGTACAGTAGTTGTCGTTTGTTTATGTAATTTATACGTGTTTCTCGTTTCTCGTTTTTTATATAGATTAGACCGTTGGTTTTCCCGTTTGGATGGTTTTACACTAGTAATTTTGGGGCCCTTTATAGCTTGTTGTTCGGTGAAAGCAAAGGCTCCGTGTTGAAGCCGTACATTGACCTATAATGGTTTACTTTTATAAATTGTTAAATGGATGGAGAGTTGTCTCATTGGCACTCACACCACATCTTCTTATATATATTAAGGTAATGTGACAATTTATATAAAAAGAATCATAATGGTTTCCATCTAAGAAAATATATGACGTGTCACAATGCACTGTTGCTATTTTAAAGTTTTAGACTCTGCTAAACAAATAACAAAAACCGGTTCGCAGCATAGTTTGCATCATAGACTTGACTCATACTGTGCCTTATGGGTTTTATATTACAAAATACTATCTTTTACGAGTATGAACTTCGAACGAATTCTTGATTTTATTTTCTGGCTAATTGATTACCAAAAAGCAATCAAATTTTAATAACATTCTAAAAAGTAAATAAAAATCCTTTATTGTTTGAATCTTAACATCTATTGATAACCTTTAACCTGATTAATCTAGGTACAAGGCACGAGACATTTGATAAAAGTTTAATTGTGGGGTCATTGGGTACGAAATATCTTGAAAGCTGTCTGCATTATGCCCGTTAAGTTCATTTCCACAAGTTGTTGAGACACTAACAGCAACACCGAATGTTCTTTCTCCTGCATTCTTAACAACTCTACAAAAAAGGCTATACAAGTATAAAATTAGTCAGATGATGGATTCTCCGTCGCGTTTTTTTTTTTTTCTTCAGATGAATAACAATTTTACTCTGACCTGTCAATATTTTCCAAAACTATATTTATGATTGGTAGATAAAATTAAAATTTTATAAATGTGATGCGTCGGACGCGAATTTTTAAATTGCATTCGTCATGAATGATTTAATTTAAACATTTAAAAAACATTTATAAGTACTTGAATACTCGAGAAGCTGAATAACTAAAAGCAACCTAAAACGAATATTCGATGAATTATGTTATAAATCATGACATTGCTTAATATTGCATAAATACTGCACTTTTGATACCCAGTATATTGATTGCTCCCTATACTAGATGAAAAATGGAAGTAGTTATAAATAACAAGATACAAACATTATTTTTTCAAAGCTTAGTACGTAATAAATAGTAAATATGAGTTGCCGTCAAAATCATATGACCTATGTGATAGTTTTTGACATTCAAATATAATTCATTAAAAAACAAACATAATATAAATTTGATGGATATTGACAAAATCTTTACAGATCAAGCATCTTTTTTGTTGTTCTTCATACTTCAATCTACGATACATGAGAAAGCTTATTTAATCACGGGCTTGTCACAAAATGTCATCATATATCTCAAAATGTTTTTACGGAGATACCTTAACTCATTTAAAACTTTGCACTGCCTTCACCTCGAAAATCGAGTCGAAAATAGTCTGATAGTCGTTCGTGACGTATAATTTACAGTAAGTTGTGTTGGATGAAGAGGAATACACCTTCTGTGTTAGTTTTGTTCCAATTTGATTAGATATTATTTAAAATGAAAAAAGTTGGTGGTTTAGTCATTTATAATATATCTAACGAGACCAAACTACTGACCGTTTTAATATTTATAGGGTAATTGTTATTGAATATTGTGAAAAACGAATCTTCAATCTGCGCTGAAGTGATCTTGTAATGTTAACAATGCTTTATTATAACCAATACTAAAAGGGAATATCAGAAACAACAAAATAATGGCAAGCAGAACCGATCATACGTACCCCAGAATGCTTTTAAAACAATCAACGTATAAAAAAACAAAACATCATGGTCTAGATGTACGGTCTTTTACAGGAGTTATGTTATTTCACAGATTTACGTTCACACTAACCTACTTCAAATGTGGATGTTTTAGAAGTAAGTTATAGCAAACATGTTTTGTCTATCTAGCTCGTCCAGTCTTCTGCAATTAATAAATAATCATATCATATCTCTTTAAGTTTTAAATAAAATAGGGTGGTTTTTTTTAACTTTGAATATTCTGAAACCAATTGAAAGGTCGGGAATTAAGCAGCACTGCTTAAGAACATTACTTTCCTTTTATAATGCCGCCTTCATCTCCTCTTATCAAAATCTCTTAAAGTTAAGAATTTAATTGTTGAAAAGGAAAAAGAATCAAACATTGCGATAGTGACTTTTCCTTTACATTTTTTTAGTTATATAAAAGAATTATTTCAAACTTTTTTCAGTTAGAACTAAGACATACTCTGGTAATGGTATATACTTCTGATGCATTTATATCGTTGTAACAGGAGAGGAGCTTTTATTAAATGAACTGTAAACACATATAATATTGTTTTAATCTCATGAGCATCCGAAACACAAAACCACTGCATTATTTCTTACACGTTCATAAGTTTTCATATATAAATCAAGTCTACTTATAAGGTAAGTCTTTAGATTGGTGAGTTGAATGTACATCATGCTTCTATACCAGTATGTAAAAGTCTTACATAAAAAAAAAAAGAAATAAAGTTGACTTTATAAAGAACCAAACTGAAAAAAAAGTTATATGTTTCCAGAAAATAAAGACACACACCTATTAAGAAACCTCTGATAGGATTCCTCGATTCTCTTTCGTCCTAAACATCATACATAATTATAACAAAACTGCAACAAATGATATTAGTAACTTTCAATGCACATCGATCAATATTTAGTTTGAAAAATGTATGACTTGTGTACAATTTGCTAACCTTATTTTGAAATGTGCATGTCTTTAATTAAATTGTTTTCTTCTATTGTCTGAGAATGATAATGTTATACATATTATTTTTAAGTCCAGTAAAAAAGCTAAATACTTCACTAGAGAAGTTTATGACAAAGGGAAAAATCACGACAATTTCCTTACCGTACAGAGATTGTTGCCAGGGTTCTGCATGAAATTTTAGATTTTTACATAATCACTTCTGTGATGACATAAACTATCATTGATATGGTTATAATTAAAAAATAACTGTTTATAAAACTTTGTTTGATTTTTTTAAAAACTAAGGCTTTTCTTCCTTAGGAATAGATTACCTTATATGTATTTGATGACATTTTTGGTCCTCCCTGCTCTTCAACTTCGTATATTTCTCTCTTCATGTAACCGTTTAGCCTTCGGCTTGGTAGCGCCAAAATAAATTCCATGAAAACATAAAACAAATACAGTTTGAACTGTGCATTCTCTTTTTTTACGTGATTGCTTAAAAGAAGACTAAATAACTTTGATTAACTTTTTTCTCATCGTATTGCATATCTAGGCAAATACAATATGTTCAAACTTAACAATTAGACAGAAAAACGCTACCAACCGAGTTACAAATCTGACTTAGAGTCATCCAGTCTTTGGTGATAGCAGCTGCGTATACTAGTACTTATCTTTTTTTTTATTTTTTTTTATCATTATATCAAAAACCAAACATAACAATCAATACGAGATTTTCTTTAAAAACTGTGCATCAAAAGAAGTAACTGTAGGATAAATGGCAGTTGGCTACCATAAAAATGTTTCCTAACTGTAATGTTCTGGTTATAAAAATCTGGTATTTATTCATGTTAGACTTTACCCTTCATTGAACGTAAAGATTGAGAAATATATTATACCACTTATTCTTGAAGACTCCATTTTATTAACTTTTAAATGACTTTAACTGTTGCAATTTTGAAACATGCATGTAACAAAAGATGTTATATTAAATCGTCTGCCGGGTTTTGGTGCATTAAAACAAGATCCGTTTTTCATATACCAAAAAGGTCTCACACGTAAACAACATAAATAAAGTTTAAACTAACTGTAACATGCATACAAAATTGATATGATATGCCTTCCGTTTGTTTTACTCAATGGTTAACTAGAATAAATAAACTTTCTCAAGCTTGTAAATACTATCATGTGACTTGTGATTACCCATCCTGCATATTGTGTTTCATGACTAAAAATATCCGATGGTAAAGTTTTATAGCTTTTATCTTTCGCTGAAGACCTCGTTACAACAGTCAATATAAAGAACAAGTAAATGTGAGAGACATTTAATGTTTTGCTTATTTTCAAGAACTTCATAGATTTTTTTTGTTCAATATATATTACTTTCACATGTAGTATCACTCCTTGCCTATTTGTGAAAGGTACTTTAAGATTCGTAGCAATGATACATCTTTTAAAAATGGAAATTTTATAAAAAAAAAAAAATCCAGCGACTTTTATGTTCTAGCTAATTTAGTCTCTGTCTGTCATACTATTATCTAATAAGTTCTTTAATTCTTCATTTTGGTTGGTATTTGATCCCGTTGAAATTTTAGTGTTTACAGTTTAGTACTTTTGGACTTAGCTTGATTCAAAAATGACTCGTTAGTTTTATTTATCAATATTAGAGTTGAGTCGATAGAGCATTTACATGATTCAAACTGAAAGTCTTCTTTTTAATTTCAGATAACAAATTTAAAACAGAATTGTGTCCTTTGAATAAGAAATATTTTTAGAACATTTTGTATCGTATACATGTAGTTGAACTTTTTGTAGAAACTTACAAAGTGATTACAAGTACGCATTTGCAATAAATTATTTCTTGATGAAAGATGTATTGTTGCGAGAAATGCTTTCAGTATGTTTGGTTCTTTTCAATCATTATATTGCACTGATCTATTGATACCCTTAAACTGTTTTATTATTAAAACATATTTGACATGCACATAAATACGCTTGCAAGATTATCTCCGAACATTTTAACAACTTTCTTTTTGACGATGGAGTCTATATCATTCTGCAAATAAACAAAATACGAAAACAAGTTAATTTTTGACTTCATTGCACTTTACGAGGTATAATCAGATAATACATTTTAATGGAATAGATTGACTGCATTCGATTGAAGATAAGAAAACGATCATTTGTTATCGCTGTAATAAACGCAAGTTATCACAATGGTTCCCTATGGCATTTCTTCCATTATAAAGTAACATTAGCTTTTGTTTCTATATACGTGAAGAAGCAATGATAAAATTGTGCCAAAGTACATTTTGTCTGATGAGTAGTATGATAGAAAAAAGTATAAATATCAAAAGTATAAAATAAACTATTTTTCTTAATAATTGATGAGATTGACTATCCAAACATAGGGCAAAACTTTGATGTGAAGTATCTTTCTACGAAATTTGTTCATGTTATGATTTTCCGTATTAAAATATTTATCATAAATGACGAGTTTTTCTTAAAATGCATTAACTATTCATATCATTAATAGAAGAATTCAAGACGTATTTGCTATAAAGTACGTCTATAGATAATATGCTGCATCGCCACTGTGTAGTTTATACGAAACAGAATACATGAATGAAAGCACGTATATAGATAATATGGTGCATCTCCACTACATAGTATTTACGAAACAGCAGAATAAATAATATATCTTCGAAGTGTGTTAATAGTTACTACTTTGTAAACTGCTATCTTCTTGACTAGGAAAATATTCTCTAATCGGTAAGGGATATTGGGACGACAACGACAAAACATGTACGCTAATTCCGAGTTCTGTTTTTTTATTTTTACAGCACATTTGATGTAAACCATTCACTATGATATATGTTGGCTTCTGTATTTTTACTTTCAAATCAGTCTTATCAATTTCAACTTTATTTTACAGAACATAATCTTGCCTCCATGTATTTTGGTTGACTGTATTGCTTTAAGCTAAATTTTGCGGTTATACTCTTCACTTCTCTAGTTTATCGTTAAACACCTTCGTTTTCTTAATTTTCGTTTCGTGATTCTTTGTGCTTTCTAATTTTTGAATGTCTATGATGTTTATACCAGTAATAGTCTTATAAATATTAAGTCCTTAGAATATTTTTTGAATTTCAAAATTGCACATTTGGTCATGTTTAAAGTTTAGAAAATGTTCATGAACCATGTTTTATGAATCTGGTGATGTCGTAGGAATATATAAGAACCAATGACAATCCGTCATTGCTTGATGCAAAATAACAAAATAGACCCAATGACAATATGTTATTGCTTGATGCAAAATAACTAAGATATAACAATCCGTTAATGATTGATGCAGAATAACTTGTGACAATATATTATTATCAATAACTTGTCCCAACACGCGTTAACAAAAATTTGTTAATAATTTGTATAATTATATTAAAGATAATACATTAAAAATCTGAATCAAATGATCATCAATAGTAGAATGACGTATATTCCGTAAAAAACTAGATCTGCTTACCCTTCTGAAGCACCTGAGATCAATCCGGTTTTTTGTATGACTTTTGTTGCTCAGTTTTTAATTTTTAACCGGATTTTTGTGACAAAAATGTCGGTTATTGATTTGGGGATGTACGGCGGGCGGCTGGGCGGGCGGGCGGGCGGGCGGCAATCAAATGTTGTCCATGCATTAACTCATGAACCGTTCAATCAAAGCTTTTAAAATTTTAATATGTTGTTACTGACAACTAAATGAAGGTCAAGTTCAATAATGGCGATTTTGACTTTTACCGTTCAGGAGTTATGGTTCTTGAAAGATTGAAAAATGAAGTTTCCAGTCGTGTCCGTGCATTTACGCATGAACTGTTCTACTAAAGCTTCCCAAATTTTAATATGTTGTTACTGATGACAAAATGGAGGTCATGTTTAATAATGACGATTTTGACTTTTACCGTTCAGGAGTTATGGTTCTTGAAAAATTGAAAAATGGATTTTCCAGTTGTGTCCGTGCATTTACGCATGAACTGTTCTACCAAAGCTCCCCTAATTTTAATATGTTGTTACTTATGACAAAATAGAGGTCAAGTTCAATAATGGCGATTTTGACTTTTACCGTTCAGGAGTTATGGTTCTTGAAAGATTGAAAAATGGTGTTTCCAGTCGTGTCCATGCATTTTCTCATGAACCATTCAACCAAAGCTTTTGAAATTTTTATATGTTGTTACTGATGACAAAATGGAGGTCAAATTTAATAATAAAGATTTTGACTTTTACCGTTCAGGAGTTATGGTTCTTGAAAGATTGAAGAATGGAGTTTCCAGTCGTGTCCGTGCATTTACGCATGAACTGTTCTACCAAAGCTTCCAAAATTTTAATATGTTGTTACTGATGACAAAATAGAGGTCAAGTTCAATAAAGACGATTTTGACTTTTACCGTTCAGGAGTTATGGTTCTTGAAAGATTGAAAAATGGTGTTTCCAGTCGTGTCCGTGCATTTTCTCATGAACCATTCAACCAAAGCTTTTGAAATTTTTATATGTTGTTACTGATGGCAAAATAGAGGTCAAGTTCAATAATGATGATTTTGACTTTTACCGTTCAGGAGTTATGGTTCTTGAAAGATTGTAAAATGGCGTTTCCATTCACGTTGATGCATTTACTCATGAACCATTCAATCTAAGCTTTTCAAATTTTTATATGTTGATACTGATGACAAAATGGAGGTCAAATTTGATGTTGACAATTTTCACTTTCACCATTCATCAGTAATGGTTCTTGTGATATTGCCAGGACACAAATAAATATTAATAAATCCGGTTTGCTGTCGTTGTGACAGCCTCTTGTCTATGTTCTGTTTTGTGTACTTTTGGTTTTTTTCTGATGGTTTTTCCGTTTTTTGACACGTGTCATTGTCAGTTTGTTTCAAACTAATAAGCTAGGATTACTTGCATTGGTCTGTGCTAGACATTTTCCTTTAAATGCTTTGATTTTAAATACCTGTTAAACTTGGATACTTTCTGGCAATTTCTCAGCATTTCTAATCACTGCTATAATCTGAACAGTTGTTTCAATTGACAACACTCTCTTTGTCTGACAGGGGACCTTCGGGATTTTGTAGATTTTCGTTAGGCTTTTGGATTTTATTTTATTTTTTTGTACCCCGGCAGGGTAAGCCGATCCTAGATCACAGGTGGCACCCGCCATATTAATATGTTAGCAAAAACTCGGTAATAAGTCTTATTCGGTTGGTCACAATCGTGTGAAAAGGTAACAGGATTGTAGTTACAACATAAGGTATATATCTGCTATCATAGGAGTTACTATGAAATGTCATATATCACTCAAAATATGTTTACTTTCTTACATTTTGATATCGAATGCACTTAATTCAAATATTATCCTGAGTATATGATAAAGTCGGTATTAGGTATGCGCTGGTATCAGACCAAAGACACCGTATATAAACATGCATAAACACATGATTGTTTTAATTAATTTCAACAAAACGTACGTTATGCTAGTCTACATAGGCTACTTGATAGACCACTTGTTCTGATTCAATTGACCGTGGATACTTCAGACTTTGCACTACATTCAAATCAAACAACACCAGTATATCACTTTTTGAACTGTTTTTCACAAAAATCTAATAAAAATAAATTTAGATTTATTGAAGTGTAAAAAGAACTTTAAATATTTGTTTCCCAGAGCAGGACATTTTAAGGTTTTAGTGTTATGATTTACTGGTAACAGCATTCGTTAAAAATGCGCTTACTTTTGACATGTTTACCTATTCTGTCTGATTGTTTTGTTCACACATCGTAGACAATATAATGGAATTGTATGCCTCTATCACACAAGTGAGAGGTTGAGCTAGCTATAAAACCAGGTTTAATCCACCATTTTATACATAAGGAAATCCCTGTACCAAGTCCGGAATATGACAGTTGTTATCCATTCGCTTGATGTGTTTGAGCTTTTGATTTAGCTATTTCATTCGAGACTCTTCGTTTTGAATTTTCTTCGGTATGTTTGTTATTGTTATTTTTTATCACAGATTCAGTAAGAATTGAAAACAATTTATAAGTTATTCAAAACCTCTACTGCAATGGTTTAAAAAGAATAAAAGATCATACAGAAATATTTCAAACATATGTCTATTGTTTATTTCAAATTATAATTAAAATAATGGTATTCTTCCCACGGAAGTTCAGCCAAATTTCCTTAGTGTATAAATCATACCTAATTAGACCATAACAAAATTAGAAAAAAAAGCATCTAGGATTTTGAAAGAGCCAATTTCTAGATTTCCCTTGTGTTTTGAAAGGCATTTTTCTTTCTAATATCCATAACAATTTATGGAAACTGTCAATTTTATGAAATCAACACAAAATTGTAACCGCATTAGTTCCTTATATTTATTACTTACGTTTCATTAAAGGTTCGCATGATATTTAGCGAAACATTTATCCTGTTTATGACTATCCCTATTCTTTAGAGGTAGGGTTTCAACAATAGGCAATAACAAATGTTCAAATTTTTATATATTAATATATTAATTAAAATCAATAATGATATACAATCCTGTCCTGAGGAAATTGTTTATAATAATATTTAAAACAATTAATATGAAAAGTTTGCAAATGAATGTGTGGGTTGAACAATGTAATGCACATATTTTTTTATCTTCATGCTGCAAAATAATAAATTCGAACGGAATATTTATATCAAATGTCAAAAAAGTCCTAAACGTTTTCACTTCATGGCATTTGCCAAAAATGAGGCCTAGATTAAACGTTAATACTTCGAAAGGTATGGCTGCGTGTTTTTAACTTTTAAACGAAATGGTACGAAAGCCTATCAGGGTCACATTTATTTTTTATTTATCTCGTAATTACGAAAAAGTTAACTCGTAATAATGAGAAACTATCGCGTAATAACGAAATAATCATTGTTTTATCTCGTAATTACGACAGGTTTATCGGCTAATTACGAGATAATTATCGCCTAATTACTAGAAAACTTACACGTTATTACGAGATAATATTTTGATCTCGTAATAACGAGATATTCATCGCGTAATAACAAGAAAAACTATCGCATAAATACGAGATAAGAAGTTTTATATCTCGTGATTTGAAAATTGATGACAAGATAACTATCGCGTAATTACGAGAAAAATTTCTCGTAATTATGAGATAAAAATTCATTTGGCCAAGTAGACTAAGAGGAGATTATTGTAAAAGATTACAAAAATTTACGAGAAATAGTGAAAATTTACCTAATTGCAGAAATGATTTAAAGGGCGATAACTCCTTCAGGGCTTAATTGACAATTTTGGTCATTTGACTTATTTGTAGATCTTACTTGGCTGAACATTTTTGCTGCTATATCTATCTATTATAATATTCAAGAAAATAACCAAAAACTATCTCAATTACGCAAAAGTTTTCTCGTAATTACGAAATAAATTAAAAAACAAATGTGACCCTAATAGGCTTTCGTAAAATTGACCACCAGCATTACAAAAGGAAAATGGCGTGGAACGTGACAATACTTTGTAATGCAGCTGTTTATTACTTCTAAATAGTTTACAATTTTAAAAAGTTATGTTTTAAATTTTTTACAGCACTGGATCGATATGCTATGTGTGGACTATCAAACGGAGTATAAATGACAAAATCTGCAAGACCTCGTACTTATCTTACCAGAAATTATTGAATTTAGGATCGCAAGTTACCTTTAAATTAATTGTATGGCTTTCAAATTTCCGATTTACAATGCTAATATTTTCGAAAATTATGTTTAAACAAAAACGAACTAGATGCCTAATTAAGCGTTTATGGTGAAGGTAAATCCAAAAAAGCGCTTCGAGCGAATATATTAAAAAGTGTTTTATTTTTTAAGCACTAGGTCGATACTGATGCTGATTGACTATCAGTCACGACGGTATCATCAGCTCAGTATTAAGGATGTTCGCTGCTCAGTTTAAAAAAAATAACTTTTAATAAAACTAGTATGTATTGATAGGTAATAAATTGAGGAATCAAAAAAGCAAAAAAAAATATTGGGGTCAATGTGCTTGTTTTCGAGACATTAGCCATTGGAATTTTGGCGGGAAAATGTTCTCTCTTGATTTTTTATAGCTTTATCATTGACCAGTTAAAGTTCTCAAATACTATTAAAAAATAAATAAAATTTTATAAGACTTTTACAAATGACATGATTATACACGTAAAAGATTTAAAAAAGAAAAATGGGAGTTAATGGGGAATGTTTTTTAAGGCATTCACATGGATAAAATCAGAGGATTCCGAAAATCTGACAAAAATTCCAAAACATGACAAGCAGACATCCTTAAGTACTTCAATACTATTTTATTTATAACAATTCTTTCTAAAATTGTCCGTTTGAAGCTTTAGAAATGATCAAGTAACTAAATTTTGCAAATTGAAGCTTTGATGGATTCAGCATCTTTTTAACATAATTGTTTTGTCATATATTCTTAAATTGTTTCGGTTATTAAACATTTTCAGATTTTTAATATTCAGCTTCGGTCGTTCCGTATGAAAGGTTAATCAAGAAAAGTGCTTCGGACGCATGAAATTTAAAACGTGCAATTTTGATTTTCGATACCACTGCCAGAAGCTTACCAGACACGAGGGTATCATCAGCTCATGATCAGTATTTCTATGCTGACGACATCAATAACAAACCTTTCTAACGCCGTTCATTTCGAGCTTTAGGAATGATAAAAAAAACTAAAGTTTCAACTCCTAATGGTATCAATTTTATTCAAAAAATAGTCATTTAGAAACATGCATGTAAACTGCATAGTTTTTACTGTATCTACTTTAAAACAATATATCATTTGTAGTATTGTCTTTTAATTAGACAACATTATAGCTATTTCAATATGATCATCACAAATCTTCAAGAATTAGACTGTTGTGCAACCTTAAAACATAGTATATGTAGAAAGAACAGTAACTCAACAAAACAACCTTCGTAAAGCTCCACAAATACATGATATAGAGTATGTCAATAAGGAGGTGAGCTTTTTTTTCAAAGAAACAAAACCCAATGTATTCAGCTCCACATTAATAAAATAACCAACTCGATTGTTTTAATGATTCCAATTCTTACTTTAAACCAAATGGACAGCTGTGTTTAATTCAAACACATTTCAGTTTGACCATTTTGACAATTCCTTTTTCGATGTAAAATTATGATCAGCTATAGATGTGTTTTGGTTATTACTGTCACTGAGATTTTTACCTAACATCTTTTATCAATAATTTACAACAACTAAAACCCTAGTTACTGCTCATAAACTGTATAGTTGTTACAACGATGAAACTCGTTAAAAATTAAGGGCTGCGATGTACGTTCACTTATATCATTAACGTATATTTGCACCTAAACGAACGAATGCATATGCTTCATGAATATAGTATCCCCGTGAATTAAAGTTTGTGAGTCTAAATTGTTACTTGAATGTTCAATAAAATCCGATCGTTGGTGTCATCAATGAGAATTCAAAATTGTTCCACGCATAAAAAGTATATATATCAGAGAACCAAAATGATTTTCATGAAAGTTTAGTGATTTTCTCGAAAAAATAAATCGGAAGAAAAAAAAGATCGTAGGTTACTTGTGTTCTTTTTTATTTACATATTTGTTTATTTTTTTTCTAATTGAGAATGTGACACAGTGACGACTGCTGTACCCATATTTTGACAATTTTACCTAGACTATTTGTTTTGTTCACGCATCGTTGTAAATATTATGGAACTTGATGCGACTGTCATACTCGGGAAAGGTTTAGCGCTATAAAACCAGGTTCAATCCACCATTTTCTACATTTGAAAATGTCTGTACCAAGTCAGGAATATGACAGTTGTTGTCTCTTCGATTGATATGTTTTATCATTTGATTTTGCCATTTGATTAGGGACTTTCCATTTTTAATTTTCCTCGGAGTTCAGTATTTTTGTGATTTTACTTGTTTCAACAATATCTCATAGTCTTTATTATAAACAAAATGTGTACTAGTATGTGTTACGAATACGGGGCAAAAAACGAGGTTATTGGTTATTGTGCCCTGATTTCAAATGACGTGACGTCATTGCGTACTAAACGACAATTTTTAACACTTATGTGATAAGAAATTTAAGATTTTACCAGTTATGTTTCATTAAATTGTTATAATTGATTTGTTTTGCTCTCAATTCTGCAGAACTTAAATATGTGATAAATAGATTATAACATGTCTTTTCCATATTGGCCCTGGTATCATCCCGCGACCCATATCGTCCCTCGGCTAAAGCCTCGAGGCCGATATGGGAGTCTCGGGATGATACCAGGGCCAATATGGAAAAGGAAATGTTATAATCTATACATATGATAATAATGTATATCTCCATCGAGCTTCTGTTACACTGTAATTGTGCAAAATCATTGTTTACGGTAGTCAGAGACATGCACGAAAAAAAAGGTAACTAGTAGTATTAAACAATAACAACATATAATATAAAATGTAATATCTTAGCTGTTATGAATCTTATTCAAACCCCGTTTTAATCTTTTTTTTTAATACTCATGGTTAAATCGCGATTGTGAAAATATTTTATCAAACATATGAATTGAATTCTTAAATGACGAATTGTTAGCTATGAGTAGCATCAGCTGTAACGCCCTCTGCATGACATTAAATAAAACATGAAGAAAATAGACACTTTTTGTTTATTAATGAAAATTTCCTTTGGAATGTTATACATTTAGTTCATCGAATGATATAACCGGAAAACATACTGTAGTTGCTTGGAGATTCACTATGTATATGTCCTCCTGCTCCCCATTGTTTGATGTACACTTTGTCGCCTTTCTTGAGTTCTAATATCATATTTAAAGTTCCCATATTATGATGAGTCAGACCAGGATAAATTGCTACCGTCCTTGTGTTATTTTTCCATAGGAAGACATTAAGAGATTTGCCATTTTGTGTCATAACAGTGCATGCAAACTGGTACACCCCAGCCTTTGGAGCCGTATATACACCAGTACTAGGATGGTAATCATTATTGATATTCGTCCAAACTTTATCAAACTTTACGATTTCGCCATCTCCCAGGGTTTTTCGATAAGTTAAAGAAGCTGCGAAGGCCGAAAATTTCTCCCTATGATCTCCCACACCTGTAAAGAATAAATATTGAAAGTTCACCTTAGTTTTTATTTCTTTGCATTTGAGTTAATATTAATTGTGCAGACTTCAATTGGTTATGTCACAACAAATATTAAGAGAACGAGTACTGTTCATGTAATACATAGGAATTTTTTTATAAAAATGTTTATGAAATTTTGTGTTTCTGTGTGTACCAAATTTCAAGATAAGACTCATTCACAGGCACTAGTCTCAGAAAAAAAATTCCTAAATACCTTAATAAAACACAAGGTACTTAAGGATGTTCGCTTGTCATGTTTTGGAATTTTCGGAATGCCCATTGACCCCAATTTTCTTATTATAAATCTTTTGCATGTATAATTATAAGCCATTTGTAAAAGTCTTATAAAATCTTTTTTATTTTTTAATAGTTTATGAGAACTTTAACTTGTCAATGATAACGCTATGAAAAATCAAGAGAGAACATTTTCCAGCCAAACTTTCAATGGCTAATATCTCGAAAACAAGCACATTGACCTCTATATATTTTTTTGCTTTTTTGGATTCCTAAATTAATTCCCTATCTATATATACTAGTTTTATGAAAGCTAATTATTTTGAAACTGAGTAGCGAAAAATGTCAGTCGGTCGCGAAATTACGTTATATTCCGATTTCTCGATTGTGGACCCAGTGTATAACACGACTACATTTGTTATCGGAATCATCCGTAGAAATCCTACCCAGGTATGTCAATCGTTATTATTTAGTCTACCGACGCCAAATTGGAAACACAAACTCGTAGTTAATGATTAATTATCAAAATTATTTAAGAAAAGAAACTGTTAGGTTTTGTCTGAATAGTACTTATCACCCAGTTAGTAAAATTGAAAAAGATACCGTGAAAAAAACCTAACAAGTGTTATTTGTGGTATGCCTAATAAATTACCAGTTTCCTTTTTTAGACACAAATTTTCCCATTAAGTCAATGTCATTCAGACTCTCACTTAACTTTAGGTATGGAATGAAATAAGATTAGATAACTCCGAGAAACATTTAGACCTTTCCATAAATTATGACCAATCGGAAACCGAGATATATAAAGGTATGAAAAGTTAAAGACATTGTTGTTTAAAGTATGGTACAATGATAAAGATAATGTTACTGGAAAGCTAGATTCATATTTTTCTCAGAAAAGTAATTTCCAAATGGAAAAATATCTTGATATTAAAAAGTTTTCAATCAAGACAAATATTATGTAAATTTCGCATAAGTGCACACCAATTATGAATGGAAAAAGAGCGACATAGGAAAAGACCTATAGAAAAGTCACAGAGGACTTGTATTTTTTGTTCTCATAATGATATAGAAGATGAGTTTCATTTTTTAATAAACTGTCCATTATATAATAAATGTCGTGAATTATTGTTTGCACAAGCTCATGAGCCCTGTCGACATTTTAATAACTTCAGACTGCAAATCAAACATTTTATGGTTAATGACCACTGGAGATAAACATATACTTAAAAAATGAAGTAATTTTCTTATCCAGAGTTTGGAATTGTGATCCACAAATTCGGTAAATGGCGAAATCTCTAAGTTTATCTGTATATATTCTAAATTCAAAACTTAAAATTAAACGCACATAACTATATCTATGTGTATGCATATTTCATCTATTTATATGTAAATGCTTACATATGCGTTAATAAATTGCAGTCAAATTTCTTAGGTGCTCAATCATCCAATTCTGACAATTATCAAAAAAGAGCATATACATTAATATTTAGTAATAGGTTGCTGTGTGTACATTGGAGAAAACTACACTTATATCTATTCTATCGGAACACCATAGTTTCATAGACTATTGGATGAAATTTAAAACCCACAAGGGTCTATAATTGAATCATTAAAGTATTCTTATTCTTGTAAAGAGAGTGGGAAGACATATAAGTACAAACGGAAATGCATTCATGTATTTGAATTTGATATTAAAAATATCATATCAGAATAAATATATTCAAATTGAGGTTGGACATCACACATCAAAACTTGTTAATCACACAACGGTATATAACATAAGTGTAAATGCAGGTTCCAAATTACTTTTTCACATCTTTCTAAAAGTGAAGTACATTTCATCTGTTTGAATAAGGGTTTTGTGCTAAAATTATTTATGCGACCTGCGTTTTTATGAAATATGGTAAAACTATTCGATATGAATGTAAAACTTTGAATTTACTGTAAAATACGAATTCCTAAATAAAATTAACATAAATACCTGGCCCTTTATTCTTCATAAACAAACTACGAAGTTCTTCGAAATTGGCGTTTTCTATAATAAATGAACAAGTGAATGAAGAAACTCCTTATTTCCAGTTTTTTATTTAGATTAGATCGTTGATTTTCCTGTTTGAATGGTTTTACACTATTCATTTTTAAAGCCCTTTATAATTTGCTGTTCGGTGTAAACACAGCACATAAGCTAAAATAGAAGACAATAAGACACAAATTGACCATAACACAATAACATAATGACGGTATGTTTAAGTACCAATCAACGCGAAAGGGGATATTACCAAAACAATAACAAACAGTAAATATAATAATTTACAAAGACAAATAAAAAATCACTATACGTAATTAAGATGGAAAACAACTTCATAACTTCAAAATTATTACGTATTATTTGTGAAGTTGATACGCGAGTAAACAGTTTCGTAGTATTCCTAAAGACCCTTTTTCAATGCAGACATAATTTTTGTCAATCTAACGGAAAATTCCTTCTGAGAACATTCAGATAAGCCGGAACTTTGCCGTTGTATGTATTGAGTTTGGTAAATTAAGGTTTCCAATACATACCAGGTAAGTCCTCAGATTTCCTGTGGTGACCAGTAGGTATCGCAAAATCAATACTGATTAAAATTTAATGTCATGCAAATGAGTCAATACCACGTGAGAACAAACTTAAGTAGATCTTTGACTTAGTTGATAGTTATCAAAGGTACAAGGACTATACTGTAATACGCCAGACGTGCGTTTCGTCTACATAACACTCATCTGTTGACAGTTTCAAAAACATGATCGATCGGGATGAAGATCGTAAAATCTAAATCTGCCAATATAGAAAATAAGGATTCAGAATACAAGAGTACATAATGCATATCAAGTTTTTATCTGAATTGTAAGATATGGTATTTCAATAAATATTTCCTGAATTATATGAAATCAAACAAAATAAGGTTACATACCAAGTTTTAGTGTATACGATCCAGAATTTGTCTTATTACCATAGCAACCTATCACCAGTCCAATCACGATCAAATAAACAGCACTCATGATGCGCATTGTCTAACAACCAAATATAACATGTAGACTACTTTATATGTAAGAATTTCGATTACAACAAATTTCAACAAGGACCTGTTTGATTACCGAATTGCGTGTCTGATATTTGATATCAAATACTGGTATTGAATTACATAAACCTATTATTTTTTTAGAAATTGTAACCTTTCCTGGAATAATTGTTAAAAAAAATGTTTTAATCATAGTACTAGTGTTTTGGAATAAGAACAAAGTGTTAACCAATATAAAAAAAAATCGTAGGGAACAAAGTCTCGCTTATATTAAAGGATTGAAAAGATAAAAAGGATCAAATTTAAAACTAGAAGGCGAAGGAAATTAGACAGCACCATGACGTAAACATATGTAAAGTCTCAATCAAGATTTCATTGACGGTGTTTTTTTATCATATAGCTTTGCATGTGGTCTGTCTTATTCATCTTAGTCTTTCAATAGTCTGGGTTTGGGCGTTCTTAATGTATTAAAACGCATCGGACTCACAAAATGAACAACGTATTTTTTATACAAACATAAGATCTTTTCATGTTTGTTCCACCATTTTTTACATAAGCAAATTCCTGTACCAAGTGAGGAATATGATAGTCAGTTGTTTGCCATTCGTTAGATGTGTTTGAGGTTTTAAGTTTGCCATTAGTTACAGGACTTTCCGTTTTGACTTTTTCTTGGGTATTTTTGTTATTTTACTTTTTGTAGTATTTCAGTAAATGTTTTCAAAATATATGGTAGAAGAAAATGCATTTTTAACCGGGGTAACATGATGTTCGGATTTAAGAGGAGAAGCCGATGGCGTAGGGTATTTCTATTATATTAAGTATGTTGCCTGGTTAACAGAAGATTTGAACAGATAAGTAACTTTATTAAATGCATTCTCTGATTTTCAATATTTGCAAAGAGGTATTCATTTCCATATTGGTTTGGTTATCGGTGACAAAAATGACCATCTGATTTCAGTTTTGATGTTCTACTTACCTTGAATCTAATTTGATATCAACATATTTATACTTGGTCCTTTTAAAACTGGCCAATGTTCATTCTATGTTCAAATCAGATCATAGAATATTCCTAAGGATTAAATGAGAGTTTCGAAATGATAACCGGGTCGACTTGGAACATGTCATGTATTTATAGATTATTGTTGACCAACTCAGCTTGAGCCGTTACTGTGAAAGTAAAAATAGCAATCGAGATTAAGATTAACAAAGATAATCTGTTAATCGCTATTTTACCCATGACGACGATGTTAATTTCGTTCGCCCTTAGCTTCTAACGATAATCTTTGTTATCACTCAACTGTGCTGAGAAAATAAATTATCAGTCAGTTAGATAAAAGAAAAAAACCGTAAAATAACGGTGAGCATCTTTTTTTAATATTTTACCTCCTATACATTTCTAGGTATATGATTGGTTAAAAGCAACCGCGTGGATACCGTGTATATTCCATAATTGGTTAGTAGGGTGCCAAACTGGTTTGGTTTGCGTGGATTATTTCAATACACTGTTAGTTGTGGTGCTACGCCCCTTTAAAAAAAATAACACGGTATTGAGAAAAAAACTTAATTCAGCAGACGAAGAAAAGGAGGATAAACGATTGAAATAAATTCATTAAACACATTTAAAATCGTTATTGTTGGTATTTGTTTTTGTATAGACAAAATTGGAAGTAAGTTCTTGATAATAACGGCATTAAAGACAAGATCTCTTTGATATGCTAAAAAATATAAAAGAAAATATCCGATCGTCTCGTCTCAGTCTATTAGAAAATCTAGTATATTTCACATCATGTTTTATTATGTACAACACGATCACGATCTATCAAATACATTTTGAAAAAAAAGTCAAATTTAGTTATTTATGAAAGTTAAGCTACATCTGATACAGTTACACCAACACTACTACAACAAAAAATCGGGGTCACTTTCAACCAGAAACAAAGCCAATGAGACATTAGACCAAAACACGTGCTTGTGATTGGACCAATTTGATAGGGCCTTAAAATAGTTAAATTCATGTCGGGTCAACATTGCCTAAGAGAGTTGAAACATTAATTTCTTAATGATTTCTTTATTTTTTATTGATAAAAGTTTGTTAAACATCGTGTCAGTACCGAAGCACAAAGTTTATGGTACCTTCGATAACTAACAGTCCACAAGCAAAGACATCGTCCATTGATAGTACGAGGAAATAACACGTTATTAATTTCATGTGAACAAAGCATTTTTCCTTGCTAGTTACACGTTGGTTGCAATAATGATTGGCACTGTCAGCCGCAGGTTGTTCAAACCAGAAACAACCACAACCAAAGTTGGTTTTGAATTTGTGAAGAAAGTTTCAGTGTCAAAATATATGTTATATTTTCCTTCAAAGTTTGTGCAAAAAACATATCCGATTACTTCGAAAATAAAAACTATGCCTGTCATTTCAAATACATTTCAAAGACGAAACGCGCGTCTGGCGTATATTTTTTTAGTCCTGATATCTATGATGAGTTTATTTTAACCACTGGGTCGATGCCACTGCTGGTGGAGATTTATTTCCCCGAGGGTATCACCAGCCCAGTAGTCAGCACTTTTTGTGCTGACATGAATTAACATTGATATGGTTCTATTTATAAATTAACTGTTTACAAAATTTAGAATTTTTGAAATACTAAGGCTTTTTACCTCAGGCATAGATTACCTTAGCTGGATTTGGCAAAACGTTAGGGAATTTTGGTCCTCAATGCTCTTGAACTTCGTACTTTATTTAGCCTTCTTTTTTTTTTTTTTTTTTTTTAACTTTTTTGGATTCGCGCGTCACTGATGAGTCTTTTGTAGACGAAACGCACGTCTGGCGTATATACAAATTTAGTCCTGATATCTATGATGAGTTTATTTACAACCCCTGGGTCGATGCCACTGCTGGTGGAGATTTATGTCCCCGAGGTTATCACCATTCTAAGGCTTTTTACCTCAGGCATAGATTACCTTAGCTGGATTTGGATTTTACGTATTGAATTTTTCTTGGAGATTTTTTTTTGTTATTTTACTTTTTTCTGACAATCAGAAACATATAAGACTAGTGTATCAAATCATACAAATGTTTCATACCAAATATTATATTCTTTGATATTGATTATGTATCCCTTATTTAAAGTTATATCGAATAAATACTCAGGTAAGATCAAACACTTTTATCAAATCAGGTATAGCCAAACACTATTACTCAATGATATAATAGTTGCTATGATGTCACAGGTATATTTTATGAAAGAACGATGGATTCAAAAGATGGACTTGTGGTGTGTTTAGTTTTGACTACGGCTTACATCTTTCACAGCGTTCTGATTCTGCAGGATGAAGTTAAGCGTCAGAGTTCAACAATAGATTTACTAAAATCCAGTAGGGACAATACAGTTGTAAGTTTGTTTTTTTTAACAAATATAAAACGCGAGTATTGTAATCTCGTTTCACATGTTTCAGAACCTTATCTCATTGAAGGTGAAATCTGTGCCATTTGTTTAAATATCTGACACATGGACAATGTCGCTTCTGAAATATATAGAACATTCTACCCAAAGAAAGTAACAAAGTGCAAGGAAAATTAAAAGTTGAAAGTTCAAAGACATCAAACGAATGGAAAACAAAGGTATAGATTACCTTATACTTTTAACTGTTATATATTTTTTATCAGAAGCATATTCAAGAAACACGTGTCATTATTTGCACTTAAAAAAATAAAGATCAAATCATATGGAAAGTAAATGAAATATGTTGTCAGTTATCTCAATAAGTTGTATATATCCTTCAATCAATGTGATGTTTATACATTGCAGAATGAATTGCAACAGCAAAAGTTGAAATTGCATGAGCTAGAGAATACACTTTTAAATTTCATAGATGGAAATACGGAACTACAAGAAATAGTTGTTTCGATCAAACACAAGATTAAAACATGTGAAAACAAGACACAGTCGTTAGAGGAAACCGATATTGAACTTAAAGATAATTTGTCGTCTGTGACAAACAAGATAGAACTTAATGGGTTGCATATAAAGGCCATTGAGCGGGAAAAGGATTTACTTAAAACCAGTAAGGACAAAACAGTTGTAAGTTGATTTTTCATAGTCTTAACAAATACAAAACGAGAGTATGGTGTGTGACGCACAGTTTATAATTCGTTTGCGATTTCCTGGTGTACTTTCGTAAATTTATGGGACGTTTTGGTTGTTATTCTACCAGGGCCAACCCACCATGTTTTTCTTAAAATGTCCTGTAACAAGTAAGGAATGTTGCAGTTTTTATCAAATTGTCTGTTTCTATGTATGTTGGGGTTTGTTTTGTTGAAGTTCAGTACGTTTTTCAGTTAATTTCCTTTTATACTTGTTGTGATCTATCGTTTATGGTTTGTGACCCGACCTTAATTCCCCTTATCGATTTTTGATTATTGAACAGCGGTATACCAGTGTTGCTTTCATTTATTTACAAACAACTAAATCAACCGAAAATTCCTAAAACATCTTGCAAAGTTAAATCGTTTGGGTCATTTGTCATTATTTTTTATTTTGAATTCACCTTCTAGTTCCTCATTTTTCTAGCACTAAATACCAGTTGAATAACTTCTTTGCAACTCATCAACTTCATATAGTTGAATGGAAAATACATTGAAAGTTATTTATAACTGGCAATGGTAAAATGTTAATGTAAGGCCGTGTTCACATTGACCTAAACGCGGTGTTGTGTTAGTGTAACTCACACATAAACTAAACATAATTACGTTCCCATTGATAAAACTCAATGATATATGTAGTTTAAATCATGTTTTGTCTACATGCAGTCGATAGTCGATGTATGCCTTGTGAAGGTTAAGTGTACACAAAGCAAGGCATTCAGAAATTTAATTTTCCCATGTAGATTTAAAAAAGAAACGATTTTTATATAAAATTGATACTTATAACACTTATCAATAAAGTTCTTTACAGAAATATTTGTCCAAACTTGAATTATTTGTTATAAAAACATTTTTACGTAGCCTTATTAACCCCTTATCAAGACTCATTCATCATCATTGCCGAACACATAATTCCTTTGAAAAGGTCTTCCTGAATCGACTGGACGTACACACTGACAGAAATATTTGCCACTGGTCATTACTAAAACAACGATTCACTTATAAATGCATTACTGAAAAAGGATGAGGTTAATTGTTTGTTTGTTTAATATCTCATATCCGTTAAAATACAATTAGAAATAAGAAAATAAACAAAAACATTACCCCCTCCCCTTGCCAAATACTCCTTGGAGAACAATACCATTTGACACAAACAGAAAAGATAGAAATGTAGTGATCCTTAACATCTCAATCCTTTTTATTTGTCTGTAAGCACGCTGATGCAGCCTACGTTTTTAATGCGCAATCAAGACATCTTTAAACTACTGCAAATCATCCAAAAGGACTTTCTTAAATGAGCAACCACTTTACTGTTAAAACAAAGGGGGGGGGGGGGGTTCTGAGTCAGAATTTTTTCTCGCGTGAAAGTTTATATTTAGTTTTTTTTCCGACGGTACCAATTCAATATTTAACACTATAATGTATGGGGAAACTTTGGATTTAGAATATCTGTTCATTAACATCATCTGTATGACCCGATTTTTTTTAAATCAAATTATTGAAAAAATCCATCCCACTTTTTTTTTAAAGTCAAATGGTCGTTATAAATTCTACATATAACTTTTGGACTAGTTTAAATCTCGGTCTATTTCTTAAATTTATTCTTACATACTTTTGATTTTTTAACCCTGTATGCTAACATTCCCATGAAAATTTTAAAATTGTTTGTACGCACATTGAACGACAAATTTAAATTTATGTGACGTATAAAATTTTCTGACGTCAGACACTCAATAAATGTGTTCGTAGATAGTAGATGTTTTTGTGTTCTGTTAAATTGTTCCTTTTAAAATTGTTAAACGATGATGACTGATGTACCCATATTTTGACTATTATATTTATTGTGTCTGTTTATTTAACGCATCAATGTAAAAATATCGGAAATTGATGAGACTGTCATTAAAGTGAGAGGGTTAGCGCTATAGAACCAGGTTTAATCCACCATTTTCTACATTTGAAAATGCCTGTACCAAGTCAGGAATATGACAGTTTTTGTCCATTCGTTTTTGATGCGTTTTGTTATTTGATTTTGCCATGTGATTATGGACTTTCCCAATTGATCTTCCTCTAAGTTCAGTATTTTTGTGATTTTACTTTTTCCCCAACTGCTAGAAAAGTTATTCGAAAATTTGAATTCGGTTCCACGTAATGAACATTTAAATGACATATAGTTTACAAGTGTGAACAAATCTTATGTACAGGTAACTAAACAATGTTTATAAATGTGAAAAAAATTTAATGTGAAACTAGTGTACATTACATTAAACCAAATGTAAACATGTTTACTGTACACGGCGTTTGGTGTGAACACGGCCTAAGAATGATCACATGTACTCTTATATGTTTTCGTCAATTGATTGATTAACTTGGAAATATGAGTGTTGTTGTTGATTCAAATACAAAATTCCAAAAGCCCCTCCGACAAATGCAGCTGTAATGTCTAATCTTCCACATTTTGAATTCTGCGTTTTCTCGTTTCATAAATTTTTGAACCATATTGAAACCACGCTGAAATTGGTGATATTTGTGGAAACAACTGACGCATGGACAATTTCGCTTCAGAAATTTAAAACACAATTTACTAAAGAAAAAGTAGCAAAAATAACGAACTCCAAGGAAATTTAAACCTGAAAGTTCATTCACAAATAACAAAATCAAACGTTCAAACAAATCAAACGAATGGAAAACAAATGAGTACATTACTTTATGCATTTAATGGTTATAATGCATATTTTGATTAGAAGTATATTCCAGAAACACGTGCCATTATTGCGCTTTAGAATGAAAATAACAAGTTTATAAAACTACTTCTTTTTCATATATAGAATCAACAGTCCTTCTCCAATATCTCTTTTCAATTATTATCTTGTCATGAAAGTCTTCTAAAGTCTTATGATTAAAAATAAAGATGAAGTCATGTGGAAAGCAATTAAAATATGTTATCAGTTTGCTCAAAACGATGTATACTGACATTAGTATGTTGTTTGTAAATTGCAGGATGAATTACAACAGCAAAAGTTAAAGTTGAATGAGCTGGATAATACATTTATAAATTTCATAGATGAAACTTCGGAACTACAAGATATAGTCGTGTCCATCAAACACAAGCTTGAATCAAGTGAACACAAAGATACAGTCGTTAAAGGAAACTGATTTTGAACTAAGAGATAGATTGTCGTCTATAATAAACAAGGCAGAATCGACTACATTGAATTTAAAGGCGATGGAGAGGGATAAGGTGAACACAGAAACCACCATTTTAATGATGAAAACCGAAAATATGAAACAAATTCAAGATTTGAAGGAAACTGTCACAAAGCTTCAATCTAATTACTTTAATGTAAAAGAAGGTCTTGTGGAAAATAAGAAACATTTAATTGAAACATTTGGAAATATATTTAAGGAAACGCGAGAAGTTTACAGGGTAATAGAGTGTATACATGGGCGGTTAAATAATTTGGAAGACAGCGTTAATCGAAGACGTGATACCACAATTATATCATTAATTAGGGAAGGAGTGTCAAGACTTGTACAGTTCGGACTAAACTTTTTTCTTGGGCCAGTCGCTGGATATATAGAGTAAAACGTCCATTGTGAATAAGCCAACACTGCTATATATGTTATGCAATACTCGTATTGAATATATCTATTTAATTTTATGTTAACTCGATTCGTGGCTATTTTTTACGAGGAAACCATATAAAACAATGTTATATCCAGGACTGTCCGTGACAACGACGTTACATGATGAATTAAAAGTCTCGTGTGCATTGTTGAAATAATGACAACAGGCAGGATTTACAATTATTTCGTTCATATGTAAATGACATCACATTTTAAATACATACTAGATATCTTATAATTAACAATGATGAGAAATAGGTCAAGTTTTACTAATACCATAAAAAAGAAAAATCATTTAACAGAAACATATACTGACACCCTCTTCAAGTATTCATCTCACAAAATGTAAACTTATGGCCTAGACCCAAATGATATGTTGTTAAAGATTTTTAGTTTATTTTCACTTTTTCATATGTTCTTGCTCTTACCCATCAATCAAACGATAACTTTTTTTCACGAGTTGTTCCCTCTATACTCTTATCACGAGGGAGATATTTCATACACATTACAATTTTTGTAAGATTTTATGAATAAGGGACCATAAAGATGAAATATTAAGGATACTCTAATTAGGAATAAAATTAAGGTATTAAACACAAGAAAAAAGAAAAAAACAGGTGTTCCATGCCTAAAATGGGAAAATATAGTTAAACTTTAAGAATTCTACAGACAGTGCTTTGCTGCTTACAATACATCTATCAATGTCTTAACATGTAAGTAAGAGCTAGTTCTAGGCATATCAGAATCAGAATAAATGTTTTTGGACAGAGTGAGATAGATTCCGTCGGATTATTACCTTATTTGTTAGCCTGTTAAAAAGCAAAATCTCAAGAATACTGAACTCCGAGGAAAATTCAAAAACGAAAAGTCCCTAATCAGATTGCAAAATCAAAAGTACAAACATATCAAACTTTTACCGTAAAGTCGGCTTTAAAAGGCGCAGACATGAAAAATGTGAAATAATCAGAAAGCTAGAATCCTTAATCATATATATAACGCCCCCATGGTTGACTGGGGAATAGAAATATAGTCATTTGGTCTTCTTCCGATCGGCAGTAAAACACTTGCCAAAGTTGGGCGTCCGTAAGGCTGTGAGGGATGAATCAAGTTTGCAGCCAAGTCCGGTCAGAATGGGGACGTTAAATCAGATGCCTCGTGTAAAGAGAGTGTCACGCTCTTTACACGTAAAGAAACCTTGCACCAATCCCTTGGGTGTTCGTCGGTGGCCTGATGCAAGGTAAAATTTCTGTCCCTATCCATATTTTATCCTTATTCTCTAGTGGCAGTCCAAATTTCCACGACCAGAGGCATCGGGCTTGGGATATGTACAAAACGAGTGTGGCATGGTTAAACTTGTTTATGAGTCTTCCTAAGTCTATTTCAGAGTTAAGGACTATTTGGTTCATGTTGACTTATTAAAAAAACCTGCTGATCATTGTTGCTGTTTTATCTGTAATTGTTCCAAGCAACTGGCAAAAAAAAAATTAAAACTTCTTTTTAGTTATAAAAAGCTGAAAACATACAAATATGCGATTAAAACCACAAGTAGAAGAAGCAAACACAATGCAAATACTTTACGAATAAATACAAGCAATATAAAGAGTACAAAGCAAATAAAATTTAACCAACCAAAAGCCCACAAACACACAGGGAAGTGGACTCATGTGTTGTTATGGTAAATCCAAGTGCATTCCTCTAAAAGGCTTACAAAGTCAAGAGGATGGATCATGGGGTTGATTAAGGTTTAATTCAGTTACACAGTTGCACAATTTGAATCATACTTTTATATTAATTATCCAAGCAAAATAGGATTGTTCAAGCTTTTTATCTTTCTTCTTTCGTTGTGTCGGAGAGGTTAACATCAATATAACAAAGAATGGATAACATTAGCATTATTGACAAATTGTATTTACAACTATCGATGATTTTAGAGTCAAAATATTAAATCTATGTACACTAATAAAACATTGTAGTTTTAGTCTTGAAAATATACAATTGGACAGCAAATTGAAAAAAAAACATATTTTGGGGAAATTCATTATTCGACCTGTGCATGCTTAGAAATAGCACAACCATCGTCAAAATAGATACTTAAATAGTAATGTGTGCTCTTAATTAATAGAGGGGCATTAGAAACTAGTTAGAGAACAAATAAAATATGATTTTGTTTTATTTATCATTAATGCTAGTCATACAGTGAAATAATAAGTCGCTTAAAGAGGCATTTTTTTCTTTAAAAGGCGAAGAAACATCGCTAATGAGTTTTAAACTTGCAAGTGAATAATTCGACCTCATTAAATCCGTATTCATGTGAACTCCAATTGAACCACTTATCTAGATATGTGTTCTGCAAGAACTATGCGTGTTGTGTCATTAAAAGGAAAAGAATGTCAACATTGTAAGTGAAACAGGGTACTCATTTGGTTGACTGATTCGATCTCATATTACAAAAGGAGAACTGCAAAAATTAAAAACGGAAATATATTTACTAACACGTCAAACCAATAATCGTTCCTCCGATCATATTTCACCTCCCGTATCGATTTCAGGTGACAGTTGTTTCAAACGTTTTTGGAAGACATTTCGCCTTACAACAGTCCATCAAAAGCTCCATCAAAGGGTTGTTGCAAAAGAGGGACGAAAGATACTAAAGGGACAGTCAAACTCATAAATCTAAAACAAACTGACAACGCCATGGCTAAAAATGAAAAAGACAAACAAAAAAACAGCACACATGACACAACATAGAAATCTTAAGAATAAACAACACGAACCCCCCATAAAACCAGGGGTAATCGCAGGTGCTCCGGAAGGGTAGGCAGATCCTGCTCCACATGTGACACCCGTCGTGTTGCTTATTTGATAACAAATCCGGTAAATAGTCTAATTTGGTAGGTCACATTCATGAAAGGGAAGGGGATTGTAATTACGACGTAAGGAACATATCCGATATCATTTGTGAAACAACGGTTATTCCATAACGGTCAACCAACTCGTGATAGCGTCCGTAAAATTTACGAAGGGATGATTTCAACTTCACCATTTGGAACTCTTAGTTAAATAGCTTCCTTGTGAGTAGCAACCCTCTATCAAGAAAATCATGATAGAAAATGTAAGCACGGGAATATCGTATCAATTGGGAGATATCTATTCCGTATGCAGGTGCTGTTGGAATGTTGCTACTTAGAGATGGAAAGTTCACAATTGGAAAGCTGAAATCCTCTCTTTTGTCGTAAAGTTTCGTTTTCAACCGACCCTCATTGTCAATTTCTAGATGTAAGTCAAGATATGAGGCCGACTTAACTGTATCTGTGGTATCCTTTATCTCTAGCTCGATTGTATAGATGCGTTCCACATAGTCACCAAATTTTTTATTATTTAGTTAAAGAACATCATCTATATAGCGGAAAGTAGAGTTAAAGGATATTGCTAACTTCTTATCTTTCTTCCTAAGAAGTTCCTGCATGAAGTCAGCCTCATAATAATACAGAAAGAAGTCGGCAAGTAGAGGGGTACCGTTTGTTCCCATTGGAATGCCGACAGTCTGTTGAAAAACACGTCCTCAGAACGTAACAAATATGTTGTCAATCAAGAAATCAAGCATCTTGATAATATCAGTTTCAGAGAATTTTTTTGTTTGAATCAGAGTGGTCCTTTACAAAGTAGGATTTATCCGTCCCTACGACAAGATACTTGTATCTACGTTGACCATTCTTTTTTATAAAGCAAAGCAATACCAACTCTTTCAGTATCTCTTAGTTTGGAATGTGGAATACTAGTGTAAAGAGTAGAAAGTCAAATGTTTTGATATTGTTACAAGATGAAAGAGAGTTAGATTGTATGTACTCTAAAAGATCTTTGGAATTTTTAAGTATCCACATCTGATTCACGCCCCCTCTAGAATAGGCAGTTTCACAATAATTTTGAAGCCCGTCTTTGATTGCTGATAAAATGGATGTTAATAATTTAGAAAGAGGTTTCGTTGAGCACATGGAAGACCCAGCAATATACCGTTGTTTGTAAGGACACTTATGTAGTTTATGTATCCAATACAGTGATGGAAGATCCAGTTCTTCATCTTTGGTTGAAATTCCAAAGGAACACAGAACAGACCTATGATTTCCTCTTTGGTAAGTGTCGTGAGGGTATATAAAATTGAGAATGGAAATGGGGAATGTACCAAAGAGACAACAACCCGACCATAGAGCAGACAACATCAGAAGGTCACCAACAGGTCTTCAATGCAACGAGAAATTCTCGCACCCGGAGGCGTCCTTCAGCTGGCCCCTAAACAAATATATACTGGGTCAGTGATAATGAACACCATACTAAACTCCAAATTGTACACAAGAAACTAAAAGTTAAAATGATACAAGACTAACAAAGGCCAGAGGCTCCTGACTTGGGACAGGCGCAAAAATGCGGCGGGGTTAAACATGTTTGTGAGATCGCAACCCTCCCCCTATACCTCTAGCCAATGCAGAAAAGTAATTAAAATTCAGTTCAAGAGAAGTCCGAGTCTGATGTCAGACGATGTAACCAAAGAAAATAAACAAAATGACAATAATACATAAAAAACATCAGACTACTAGCAGTTAACTGACATGCCAGCTCCGGCATGTTGAGTTTCCAAGTGAATTGTCAATACCTAATTCGTATATCAAGCAGTTAATGTAATGAGTTTTACACACAAACACGATGTTGTTTGGGGCTTTATCTGCGGGGACAACAACATATTTGTCATGGAGGGAGGATAGGTGTTTTGCAACATTTGGGTCTTTAAAGATTGACGTAGGTGTTCTTCAACGCGCACCAGGCACAGGATTACACGTCTCAAATCTGATAGTTAGAGGCTGCGAACCTATATACTAGTATGACGCACAAAAACATGACGTTAAATGACTAAAAAAAGGGAAATAAAACGAAGTATACTGACGGACAGGCAGATGGAACTTGTTGGTGACCATTCATGACAAGATCAATAAGAAGTGATTTATTATATCTTATGTAGAATGTTATATTGTTTGTACGCAATTTTTGTCTGAATATAACTTATTTGATAAAATAGAAAATTGGATTTTTTTTTATAATAGAGTGCACTGTTTATCCCTGGACGAGGAATCATTGTAATCACAGGGCCCCTTGTGTATACTTCCCTGGGTTAAACCATGTAAATTATTTCAGGTGATTTTCAATAAATGTATTTCAAGTCTTAAACAAAAGAGTAAAAACAACGTCCCGTCACTACCCTACACAAACACGATGTTGTTTGGGGCTTTATCTGCGGGGACAACAACATATTTGTCATGGAGGGAGGATAGGTGTTTTGCAACATTTGGGTCTTTAAAGATTGACGTAGGTGTTCTTCAACGCGCACCAGGCACAGGATTACACGTCTCAAATCTGATAGTTAGAGGCTGCGAACCTATATACTAGTATGACGCACAAAAACATGACGTTAAATGACTAAAAAAAGGGAAATAAAACGAAGTATACTGACGGACAGGCAGATGGAACTTGTTGGTGACCATTCATGACAAGATCAATAAGAAGTGATTTATTATATCTTATGTAGAATGTTATATTGTTTGTACGCAATTTTTGTCTGAATATAACTTATTTGATAAAATAGAAAATTGGATTTTTTTTTTATAATAGAGTGCACTGTTAATCCCTGGACGAGGAATCATTGTAATCACAGGGCCCTTGTGTATACTTCCCTGGGTTAAACCATGTAAATTATTTCAGGTGATTTTCAATAAATGTATTTCAAGTCTTAAACAAAAGAGTAAAAACAACGTCCCGTCACTACCCTTTGATAACGCAACGACAGGTTTACGGCTCCAACGACAACTGCTAATCGCCGAACTTCAGGGCAGACAGATTCATGCCAAAAATATTTCCAATATACTAAGATACCGTAGAATCGACTGCATACAGGCCCTTATCATGTTTAAATCGCTCAATTGCCAAATCACACAATTTACTATAAAACTAGTAAATACAGACTGATACACAAGAAAAAAGAAATTTAACAGCTGGTATTATAAGAAAACATTGAATGGTCATTACATTATGCTAAGCTAGGAAAACATAATTCGGGTGTTAAAGACGTTGGTGGCTTTGTTCGAGATGTAGTCTCTTCGATACTTTCCACATTTTTATTCTCAACAATTAGAGAAAAACAATGTCTTGAAAGACAAAGTTACAATAAAGTCACATTTTGATCCTTGAATATAAGAAATTGTGTATTAAAAATCCATCAAATACCATCCTTCGGATATTTGTATTTGTTTGGCTTTTTAACTATTTTGATCTGAGCGTCACTGATGAGTCTTATGTAGACGAAACGCGCGTCTGGCGTATAAAATTATAATCCTGGTACTTTTGATAACTATTAACAGGCAGTCAAATAGTATTTGTCTTGCAACGTTTGTTTGTGACTTCGAATATACATAAATTAAAAACTACAAAAAAATAAACGTTAAAAATACCTGATTAATATTAAACCAGGCCCACCCCCAAAACAAATTAATGCTGCATGAAGCCTTTTTTGTCCCCCTTTTATCTTTGTTTTGTTTGTATGTGTTTGAATTTTTTAAAGTAATTTTTTATTTTTTTATTTAAACGTATATATATTCAACGATTGCATGTGTTCTTGCACTTATCTATACGATATTACAAGATAGAAAAGAGGGGGACAATACAAGAGCGAATTTGTTTATACAATGTAAACAGGACGGTGATCTAGTAGTTTTATACGAGTGCATGTAAAACAAGTTTCGTTGTAGAAGGGTCTAAGTACAGCACAAACAACATTTTCAAAAAGACCAAAAAAGTGAAAAAGTATATTTTAACAAAACGCATTTGACTAACAGGTCGACCAACTGATTTCTTAAACCCTGCTGACTGCCATTGGTGATTGCCAAATAAATTGATCACAAGATATAACAAAATAGATCTTAATATTAATGTAATACTTAACAGAAAACAATAAACTTGCGGCAAAGATGTTAAACCACAAACATGAGGTGCAAAAAATTGAACACCAGATCCGGATTTCGACAATAAATGTCTCTTCTGTGATGTTAGTGATCGAAACGGTATTTGGAAGGCCATGAAATTACATGGCCTTCCAAATACCGTTTCGATCACTAAATTTAAAGAGTCAAAATAGGATGAACGGATTATATAAACCGGAAGGAAAATATCACTGATATTTTGTGGTTGCATAAAAAATGATGATATAAATCACCAACAAGCACCGCCCATTATAATATACTATATCCACCAACAACTAGAGAATCCTCTAATGAAAACAGACATACACACCTGGTTCAATCATCAACGAATAACACATTCTTCAGAAAGCCTGACATAGAGCAGGCACAAAATGTTTTGGGTTTAATCCAGTTTTACTTGCGTCTTAAACATTCCCTTTCGATTATAAATACCTATCTATGTCGTAAAACAAACAAAAAACTGGCACACTGTATCGACCATCACGATGACTATTCGAACTGTGCGAATCACAAATGACGTCTTATACTGCCGTTTCAAGGAACGTTTTACTTCAAGAAGAAGCAATTCAGCTACTCCGACTGGTAAAGCGAAAGTAGTTACAATATAACATTGAAATGGAAATGGAGAATATGTCAAAAGGACAACAGCTGAAGTCATTTTTAATTTTTAATATTAGTTGTTAATTTTCCATTTATAACAAATATCGAGTAACGTTTAAAATATCGGCCGATCACTTTAAAATCACATGATTTGTGTGACTTATATTTAGATAATTGTATAAAGACAAAGGGTAAATGTTTAATAGTTGCTATGACGTAACAGGTTTTTTTCCCTCATTGCAATGGAGGTAAAAGACGGACTTGTTGTGTTATCATTCTGTCTGGTTATAACTACGGCATATTTTTATCACAACATAATCGTTTTGCAAGATGAAGTAAAGCGTCAGAGTTCTACGATCGAAACACTGATAACCAATATGAACAACCTGGTTGTAAGTTATTATACATTTTTCATTTTTTTCAAACAATAACATGTATACGATAAAAGCATAGATTTTACCATTTACAGATTAGGAAATATTAACTATTATAGTTATTAGACTAAAAAAAAATATCTTCTCGACAAAGCAAATGATAAGTTATGTCAATTAAATGTATACATATTTCAATGTGAATTCCTACAAAACAAGTTTGTTTTATTATTAAAAGACTGGTTTCAGATATGTAAGATGACAATTTTGAAGATATGAAACGAATTCAAGACTTGAATATTGTTACTATACTATATATATAAAAATATTAATTTTCGCGAACCATTTAGGTCACGGAAATTCCAAAATATGTTATTAAGATAGACAATGTTTGTTTTCATATTAAAGGACAGAGTCACCAGGCTTCAATCTTACTATGATAGTGTTAAAAGAAGCCTCGCAGAAAATAGGGAGCACTTTAAAGAATCAATTGGAGATATAATTAAAGAAACTCGGGAAGTTTACAGGGTTACAGAGGAAATACACGAGAGAATAAATGTACTAGAAGATGTCGTCCATCGGCGACGGGATACAGGGATTTTACCTTTGATCAGAGCAGGGATTTCAAGGCTCGTACAGATAGGACTACACTTTGTTTTTGGACCAATCGCTGGATATTTAGAATCAAGCAAAAATGAAAAGGCCAACGAAACAAAGTTTCTGTAAAAAAAGTTACTGATTCTGAATATAAACACTTGTATTGCATATCTTTCAGATACATTAATAGTAAATTAATATTTTATTCATAAATGTGTATATTAAATATTTTAAAAATGGTATGGAAATTACTTTATACAGTTTACAACATAATATTTTTAACACTGAAATATAAGTATTTACAATAAGACCTTAAAAATAAACAAAATTAGCATATGCGAAGTGATCACTTAAATTTTTGAATAATGAAAAGAAAGGTTAAATGAAATAAAAAATCTGGTTCTAAGTATCATGCATATATAAAATATAAAAAAAATCTCCATCTCACATAAAATGTATATATACATATACTTAACATGGAGCGAAACACCTTTTTACCTCAACGACCTGTTGGCAAGGCAACAGTCTATGGGAAGATATTTTATCACTTCAAGTCACATTTTTCTATATCTGATTTGTCCAGTCATTGCACTTCAAGCTGAAAAGTTTGAACAGAACTCCATAATATGTGCAACGCTCTAATAAAATCAACGGTACCAATTTTGTTGCACCAGATGCGCATTTCGACAATACATGTCTCTTCAGTGATGCTCGTGACCAAAATATTTGAAATCCAAAGCATATATAAAAGATGAAGAGCTATAATCCAAAAGGTCCAAAAAGTAAAGCCAAAGTATCCCACGAGACTGCTATATAGTTGTGGTATTTTAGTAACATCATGATAGTTATATGCTGGTTGCATGTTTAAACGTATATGGTCCAAAAGTCGTCTCCACAATCTGAGGTTTTTTTTTCTACGATTGTGACTTCCCACCGAATGTGTACAAACATCCATAACGGGTGTCACTTCTTCAGCAGGTGCGGTTATCCTTCCGGAGTACTTAATAACTCCCACAGTTTTTATGGGAGGGGGGGGGTCATTTTTCTCATTCTTTTCTATTCCGGGTCTTTTTTACTTTGAATTTTTTCAAGACGTTACTCAGTATCAGTTCAACTTCGACTTTTGAGTTTTGGATGTGCTCTTGGTATTTTCGGACTCTCTTTTTGGTCAGTTTGCAACCTATCTAGAAACAAAAAACTGCTGCAATTTTAAAGTTAAACAGCCAATTGATTGTTCCGAGAAACGAAAACAAAAATCTTGAACAAAATAAAACTTGACAATCGGACTACTCACAGCAATATTAGATTTCTAATATACAATAAAACAACTGCACCTATAAAACTAGGAGCACTTGTCCGAAGTACAGTTTATGGTTATTCAGTCATACGCCAAGTGTATTAGTATTGACCTTTTTGTTATAGTCTTGAAAAAGAGAGGCGAAGATAACCAAACGGACATTCAAACTCATATGTATACGTCCATGGCTAAAAGGAAAGCGATAAACAGCAAAACAACAGTATACAAACAAAACATAAAAAACTAAATACTAAATAAAGAGTAAACATACTGGTTTTACATCAAATCCAATTACATAAAGCTGTTGTTTTCATGTAAAATTGAAATTATGTATCATATGGAACAACTGACAACTTTACGTTGTTCTTTCAAAAAGCATTTTCAAACCATACGTTAGTCTTTCTTTCGGGAATGATGGGACCCAACCAAACTGTATATTGAAATATGGCATATTGTTGCATTTTTGTAAATTCATGAAAAAAACATGCATTTTTTCAGTAGATAAAATGAGTAAAAAAATTGTAACTTAATTTGCATAGATATTTTTATAGATTACAAATTTTCATTGTTTGTGTTAAACTTTGAATTTTCCAATCAGAATAAGTTACCAAACAAGTGTCCACTTTAATGGTGTGCCTAAACTTTATAGTAGTCTTGTAGTCTTGTAGTTCCTATATAAATTGTCACATAACATATAAAATGCTCCACTAGTTTCAGATTGGTATAACCGCAATAGTTTAACCCCAAACAGTTTGGAGAACCATGGACACTACATTCATGCTTGATACAGCTTTTAATTTAAATTTGGAATAAATATAGACACAGCATATGTTTGTGATTAAATATTTTGTAACCCTCCTCATTCACAATTGCTATTCCTTGTTAAAGAGGGGTGAAAGATACCAGAGTGACATTCAAACTCATAGATGGATAATAGTCTGACATCAACATTGCTAACTCTCTCACAATCTTAACCATATAATAGGATTGTGCACCTTTACTTATGATCTTTGATCTGGATCAGTTTTGGGGTTTCCCTTAAGGTTGATGCCATTGCTGGTGAACGTTTCATCACCGAGAATATCACCAGGCCAGTAGTCAGCACTTCTATGTTGACATGCATATCAATTACATGGTCAATTTATAAACTGTTTGCAAGTCTGAACTATTCGTAATATTTTTGATTTTCTTATCCCAGGAATAGATTACCTTAGCCATATTTGGTACCACTTTTTGGAATTTTGAGTCCTCAACGCTCTTCAACTTAATACTTGTTTGACTTTCTAACTTTTTTTATCTGAGCGTCATTGATGAGATTTATGTAGACAAAACGTACATCATACTTCAGTGATTCCCTATATAATCAACCGAATTTTTCCAACAAAAGGAATGACAACCCCCCTTTAAATCTGCGAATGAGCACTGCTGTGTTTACATGAATTCTCATTGATATGGTAATACTTATAAATTAAAGTCATAAGAAACCTCAAATTAAAAAAATAGTGCATATGTTTTTTATACCTCAATGGATAGTTTACATTATAAAACTTATGTACATATACTTTTCTTGAAGAAAATTCTTTAATTTATTCATATTTAGAAGAAGTTTACTTTATTTGAATTGCTTCCTTCCAGGAGGCAATTCCCCGACATATTTTCCGTATGGAAAGTGACCTCAGTGTGACCCATCTCGTAAAAACCCGGTGATCACAATACGCATGGACGTCCTTAAAATAAACTATTATCTGAATTTACATGTTAAACACGTTCTCAATTTCCATGCTTTTTTGTTTATTTTTTGTTGATTGTTGACAAACAGGTGACAATCGTTAAACTTCGGCTTCAGAACACGAACTTTAATTACCTGCCATATTTTCACAACAACACTGACCGATTGAGAAAAAAATTGATGATTATACGAAATTTATGTGAAAGAAATGAAAAATTCTTGAAGACTAAGTTAATGATGTTTGTATGCATTGGTTCAAGAATTGGAAGAACATTATTTTTCACCGGTCACTCGTTTCTTATGACTTTAACTGTTTACGAAATGTTGGATTTTTCCAAATATCATTACAATTTTCTATTCCAAAAATAGATAACCTCAGCTCTATTTAGCAAAACTTAAAGGTAAATTTGGTTTTCAATATTCTTCAACTTCATACTTTGTTTGAACTTTTTAATATTTTAGATTTGGGTGTCTCTGATAAGTCGTTTTTAGAAAAAAAGCACATCTGGCATACAAAATTTCAATTCAAGTATCTTTGATGAGTTTATTAAATATATATAATAATGTAAATGTATTTCAATTCTAGTATCTTTGATGAGTTTATTTAATTCATATAATATAAATGTATTTCTATTAAAAATTACAGTTTAATCATATGAAGTCAGTGCATAAATACCCTAAAAACATATAGTATTTGTAAATATCACATATCTTTTTAATGAGCATTATTTTGAAAATTATCACCAACCGTAGGATGTCCTTATTAATGTAACTCATTTCTATCCTCAGACATATTTCATACATAAATACAATTAAAACAATGTAATTAAAAAGACCTAGTTGTTTACTTTCCACTTGTGCACTTAGTAAAGGAATGTGCATTTGTTTAAATGCACAGACATAACCAGATGCTCTGCAGGGTGCAGCTTAATACGATCGCAGAGGTCGAACCCTGAACAGTTGGGGCAAGTATGGACACAACATTTAAGCTTGAAACAGCTCTGAATTTGGATTGTGATTAAATAGTTGACACAACATAGGTTTCTGACACAGAATGAATGTGGTCTAAGAACTTAAACATAAAAAACTTAAAAATTTGAAATTGAACATTTACCTTTCATGGTCCAATATCCAAAATCTTAATACATGGTTAGATTCAGCATATCATAAAACCCCAAGAATTCAATTTTTTATGAAATCAAATAATGTTCAATTATAGACCCTTTAGACCTAAATGTGGACCAATTTGATAACTGGGCCAAAATAGTAAAAATCTAAATACATGGTTAGATTCAGCATATTGAAGAACCCCATATATTCAATTTTTGTTGAAATCAAACAAAATTTAATTTTTTTTGTTTAGATTCAGCATATCAAAGAACCCCAAGAATTCAATTTTTGTTAAAATCAAAATAAGTTTCATTTTGGACCCTTTGGACCTTAATGTAGACCAATTTGAAAACCGGACCAAAAATTAAGAATCTAAATACACGATTAGATTTGGCATATCAAAAACCCCAATAATTATTTTTTTTATGAAATCAAACAAAGTTTAATTTTGGACCCTTTTGGCCCCTAATTCCAAAACTGTTGGGTTATTGTGCAAAAACCAAGAAAAATGCTCATTTGGGCCCTTTTTGGCCCCTAAGTCCAAAAACTCCCAAAATCAATCCCAACCTTCCTTTTATGATCATAAACCTTGTGTTCAAATTTCATAGATTTCTATTTACTTATACTAAAGTTATAGTGCAAAAACCAAATGACTTTGGATGACGACGCCAACGTCATACCAATATACGACCAAAAAATTTTCAATTTTAGCGGTCGTATAAAAATGTATCCTTTAATGTATACATATTTAAAACAAGATGTGGTATGAATGCCAATGAGACAACTCTCCACAAGAGACCAAATGACACATAAATTAACAACTATAGGTCACCTTATTACATGTTTATTATGTGAATTGTATACTGTGAAGTCTAGCATATGAATTCCCCAGTCTAAAGCCACAAATAATCTCTGGAAATCTGTATCCAAACAGTACACAGGGGACCTCTTCTGACCACAATAATACATCTGTAATGAGATATTAATAACATTAAAATTCTTGCATTTATAATTTGATATATGATGTTATATACTGTGAAAGTACTTTTATTCATGGTGAACCAATTTTTGCGGCTTTCGTGGTTGACTTTATCCACAAATTTTTTGTGTCCAACGAAAAATGAAACAATCGTTTTCCAAATAAAGACTTGGAAAGATCCCCATGCAGGTTTTGACTACTGATATTCATGATCTAGTGAATATATTGGATATTGCCAAATCTTAGAATACAATAATAGTAGTCACAGGGCAAACACACTATGAACTACAATTGCAGGCAGGATTATACCCCTTTAATCTTTAATAAACAGCTGCGCCCTGAGCACATGATACGCCCGTCGTCTCGTGAGAAAGTTTTATGCAATAATCATAAATAGTTTCTGAGAAAGTTTTAAGCAAAAACTATAAATTGTTTTTGAGATACAGAGGGACATATGAAACACCCGCCCCCCCCCCCCCTTTTTTTCTTCAAAAAAAAATAAATATCACTAAAATAAAATTTTGAATCCAAACCAAAAAGTATACAGATCTTTAGATTAATATAACAAAGAAGTGTGTTAAGTTTTAAGCAATAATCATAAATTGTTTTTGAGATACGGTGCGACATGTAAAAAAACCCTCCCCCTTTTTTACAAAATACTAAATAACTGAAAAATAAAATTTTGAATCATCACCAAAAAGTATACAGATCTTAAGATTAATATAACTAAGAATTGTGTAAAGTTTTAAGCAAAAATCAAAAATTGTTTTTGATATACGGTGCGACATGTGAAAAAAACACCCCCCTGTTTTAGTTACAAAGTGCTGTAACACAAAAAGTTTTAATCTTGTTTTCACCAAAAATTATACAGATCATTTGACCATCATAAGAAACAACTATAATAAGTTTCATGAAATTTGGATAAGTCGTTCTCAAGTAACAGTGCGACAAGTTTATGCCAGATAGATGGGCGTATAAAAACCTAAACTGTACAACTTTTGATTTTTTAATTCTCATAAAAAAATATTTTTGATCGCTGAAAGTTAGATTTCCAGTATTAATATGCTATGATAAAGTCTATGATTATATCCTCATAATTCTCGAACGTATGGGATATCATAATTTCATGCTGGGATTGTTTTTAATAAGAATTATTTTACAATTCAAGATACTTTATAGCATTTGGTAATGTAACTGTTTTCTTTAGGTGACATGTTTATGACCTAATTAACACCTTTGATGGTCTTTATTCTGTTGATTACTCTATCTCAGGTTAATAAGTGTAACACTACGATTTACACAGGGTAATGACTTTGCATTTTCCTTCAATCCAGACAATTTGTAACCTTCGTTTCTACTGGCTTCAAGTTTTCAATTGTACTTTTTTAGAAAACTAAAATTCACGAAATTTTAAAAACCCACAAACATGTAAATGTTGCTCAAACCACGAAAATTGATACCCACGAATTAAAGTACTTTCACAGTAACTCAGAGGTGAAAATCTAGGGGACAATTCGCCTACTTTTTGACAATTTGTTTGTTTCCTGTTTTGCAAATAAAAAATAAAAATGATACAGGGCACAAAGAATGCTTTCAAGGGGTTATATTGGTTGAGGTTTGATGTGGTGAGTGATATTGAAAATTCCAAATCATATTTCACTTTATTTTCATCTCCAGTAGATGTTTTTCACTTGACTTGAGGTAATATATATTAAGATTCTGATAAAGATTTTTTTTATGGTGGTTGCTATCAATGATATGAGGTCATACAGCTAAGGGTTTTGAAGCATGCCAATAATAAAGCATAATAGTATACACACAAACTGAATGATATATGTGCTCCTAAACAGTATAAATCATTCATATGTTAATTTACTTTTGTTGCAAATGCCCAATTTTATCACGAGTTGGTTTTGCTAAATTTATTCCAAAATTAATATATTGGCAACATATTTCTCTCTTATTGTTGCATTGGTAGTAAACTTTTTAGAAAGAAAAAAAAGTTATCAAAGGTACTTGGATTATAATTTAATATGCCAACGCACATTTTGTCTACATAAAACTCATCAGTGACGCTCAGATCAAAACAGTTAACAAGTCAAACAAGTACAAAGTTGAAGAGCATTGAGGACCCAAAATTCCAAAAAGTTGTGCCAAATACGTCCAAGGGTATTCATTCCTGGGATAAGAAAATCCTTAGTTTTTCGACAACCATTGGAGATCTAATACTATTCCTAGAGAAAGACTTGGTAAAAAGATCTAGATGTCAAACAATATAAGAAAGAAAGTTGTCAGTGGCGGATCCAGAACTTTTCCTAAGGGGGGGCCCACTGACTGACCTAAGAGGGGGCCCGCTCCAGTCATGCTTCAATGATTCCCTATATAATCAACCAAATTTTTCCCTCAAAAGGGGGGGCCCGGGCCCCCCAGGGCCCCCCCCTGGATCCGCCTATGGTTGTATCAATGAATTTTTTATCTGTAAACAATTACCTGCACTGGATCGTTTAATCTTTTGTCCCATAATCTTGTCATTCCATACTGAAATGTTCCAGTTAACATCACATTGTTTCCATCTGACTGTATAGAAGATAACTCTGTATCAAATGGTTCTGTCCATTCTTTTTCACTGTAAACAATTATCAAACACCAATATATCATCAGTAAATAGACATGAACTTCACAATTGTTGACTTAGATTTTTGAAAATAAAATTATGTAAATGTAATGCTAATGGGTTTTTTCTTGTTTTTTCTGAACTGTTAGTTTCACTCTTTTTTGTACTCTATTCAAATGTTATGCAGTTGCACTTCGTAGATTCAAATGAAACTTTTGAAATGGTAAGAAATTATCAAAAACAATGCTCTAGGTAAAAGTCCTTAATTAAGTAATTAAAATGGAAGAAGAAAGCATACTCATAATCTTAAATTTATTTGTATTTCAAATTTCTTAGATGATTAATTGTGAGTTAATCCAGAACTATAAATGGTAATGTAGTAATTAAACTTGTAACACATCTTCTTTCTTTTATATTTATACTATTCATTTTCATAATGTCTTTGGTCTTCATATAAATGAAACAATAATATACCTTCTTCTGGCACTTGTATTACAAACACTTGTCAGTGGCTCTTGCTTGAGCAACTTGGTTAAATTTCTAACCAACTGAACAGTTATGATATATAATAAATCTACTGTGGTAGAATCCCTTAATTATTCAAATTCCCTTTCTATTTCCTCATGAAAATATTTCATCAAATGAGATGGTCTTTCCATTTTAATTATCTTGATGGTATAATCTATATTTGTTTCACAGCTGATTTATAAAGTAAATATGATGCATTTTTATGTCTATATTTTAACTACATTTAAATGATATCACTGTGAGGTGATGATTTTATTCAACAAAACTTTACAATATTTTAGAAGCAGTACTAACCATGACAGAGTCCTGAGATCCCATAACCGTAGACTTGTATCATATCCACAGGTCAACATTATATGTGATGTCTCATACTTTATATCTAATACACCTGCTCCTCTCTTATGACCAGATCCTAGGTTGTGCAGTAATCTACAACTGTTAAGCAAATAAAACTTAAAATCATCAAAGATACCAGGCTTAAAATTTAATACACCTAACAGACGTTTTGTCTACAGATGACCCATCAGTTACACTCCATTCAAATCAGTTGAGACCAAAGTTTTCTAAATGTTATGCATGGGGGAAGAAATACCTTAATGTATAAGTAAGAACTAATGATGCTAAAATGTACTACGATTATCAAGAAAATTTAATGGCTTTAAATCTTTTCTTTTTAAACAAGAGTGCACACGCTGAAATGTCTCGCCTTCTATACTAATCATTGTTATTATGTTGATAGTCCTAAGTATAAAGCTAAGGTTTATTACAACTGTCACATAAACTTAACATTAACAAAGATAACTAAACAAAGACCAATAAACCTTGAAAAAGAGGTCCAGGTCAGATGAACCATGCCAGGCAGACAGGTACAGCTAACAATGCTTCTATACAACATATATAGTTGACACATTACTTATAGTTTAAGAAAAATAGACCAAAACACAAAAACTTAACACTGTGTAATGAACCGTGAAAATGAGGTAACGGTTAAATAAAACCTGCTCGACTGACATAAAGATCATAAAATATTTCCATACACCAAATATAGTTGACCTATGGCATATAGCATTAGATAAAAAGATCAAAACTCAAAAACTTAACTTTGACCACTGAACCATGAAAATGAGGTCAAGGTCACATGACATCTGCCCGCTAGACATGTACACTTAACAATCAGTCCATACAACAAATATAGTGGACCTATTGCATATGGTATGAGAAAAACAGACCAAAACACAAAAATTTAACTATAACCACTGAACCATGAAAATGAGGTCAAGGTCAGATGACACTGCCAGTTGGACATGTACACCTTACAGTCCTTCCATACACCGAATATACTAGCCCTATTCCTTATAGTATCTGAGATATGGACTTGACCACCAAAACGTAACCTTGTTCACTGATCCATGAAATGAGGTCGAGGTCAAGTGAAAACTGTCTGACAGACACGAGGACCTTGCAAGGTACGCACATATCAAATATAGTTATCCTATTACTTATAATAAGAGAGAATTCAACATTACAAAAAATTTGAACTTTTTTTTCAAGTGTCACTGAACCATGAAAATGAGGTCAAGGACATTGGACATGTGACTGACGGAAACTTCCTAACATGAAGCATCTATGTACAAAGTAAGAAGCATCCAGGTCTTCCACCTTCTAAAATATAAAGCTTTTAAGAAGTGAGCTAACGCCGCCACCGTAGCCGCCACCGCCGGATCATTATCCCTATGTCGAGCTTTCTGCAAAAGTTGCAGGCTCGACAAAAATGATTTGAAATCACACGTTCCATATTTTTACTGTCAACACAATAAAAGTTTTTAATCTGTTTGATATCACTCAAAAGACACAAAAATCTCTTATACACCAATACAACAAATGTTTGTTTTGCAACAGCGGTCACAACACTGCAGAATTTCAGTGAGAAATGCCTTTTCTCTGGCAGTCAAACAGTAAGAAGTAAAAACCCAACGTCAGGGAGAATTGATGGATCACAATTAATACTCAGAAAGAAAATTTGGTTACAAAAATTTTTCTGACAACTTTATTCACAAATTCAAACGAAACTTAACTGACCGTAATCATTCATCAATTAATTCTTCACTAATATTTCATACCTTTCAAGATCATACACTTCTACAGGAGTTCTATTTGTTTCCAAACCTGCATTGCCAACAGTAAATGTGCTGCAAATTACAATTAAATGTACTTACAAACTAAAACTAACATATTACAATTGATATTTGAATAAAGTATCTTTTTTTCATTTAATACTAAATAGTATAAAAAATAAAATTGAGAATGGAAATGGGGAATGTGTCAAAGAGACAACAACCCGACCATATAAAAAAACAACAGCAGAGGGTCACCAACAGGTCTTCAATGTAGCGAGAAATTCCTGCACCCGGAGGCGTCCTTCAGCTGGCCCCTAAACAAATATATACTAGTCCAGTGATAATGAACGCCATACTAATTTCCAAATTGTACACAAGAAACTAAAATTAAAATAATACAAGACTAACAAAGTAATCTTCTTCTACTATTTTTTTATTGTCGAACACATTTACGTTGCATTACTTGTTTGTCTTTATGTTAGTTAGCACAAGTAAAAGGTTTGCAACAGTATGATTGCCTTATTCAAACACCAACTTCAGTCAAAAGACATTTGTTGGCATCTAGTGACTTTACAGATGTACATGTAGACAGGCAATATTACAAGTAAAGCCAGGAGATGAGAAAATGATAGAGGGATTAACTTACATATTACAAGTCACATACTCTTATTATTATCAGAGACAATATTGAAAATACAGTAATGTTATCAATCACCAAAATGTGTTTTAATGAAAAAATGTTTTTACATACTAATTTTTTATCTCCATTGTCAAGGAAGCAGTCATCATACAGGCACTTCATTTCAAGGGTTAAAACACCAGAAAGATAAGAAAGACAATACAGAATTTTTTAACTGAGTTCCATAGAATTTATTATAATTTTCAAATTTTGAAAGTTACCTTCCATCTGGTGCTGTAGCAACTGACCACACCCTGTTTGGAATACTGGCACCGTTACTACAGTTGTTTATAGTGACCACACCAGAGGAATCATATTTCTTTGTATTTAAAACCTGTAGTCAAAATATAATTGAAATCATTGAACAATCAACATATTAAACAAAACTTCTGCATAAATGTTCTATTTTTGCTTTGAAAGACAGAAAAACTCACATTTATTTTAAAAATAACACAATCAGCTGAAGATGGGTTCACATAAAAGAATCTCGAATGGTCAACAATAACACATCGCTCAAAATAAATAATTATTTATTATAACATTACAACTAATTTTAAAAGTAAAAATAAATAATAAAACAGCATCTCGATTTAAAATAAAAGTGAATGATTTGTACTACGCCTCATAATTTCGAATTGAATTTAAAATTCACTGAACATGCTGAAATTGACATTGCTTTATGGTTGATTTTGTGTGTTACATGTGTACACATTGAAGTTTTGAGTTAATCATGCTTTTATGTTTGTGTCTGTTAACACAAAATGGGTTAAATTCATATGGCTCGAAATAAATTCTTAAAATCAAACAAAATGTAAATTAATCTATAGTCTGCATAAGCTAAAGGTCAAGCAATAGTCAGTGGAATGTGACTGCAATTCACACTCTACAGTCACCCAGGTTCATACAACACTCGTCAACAGCAATACAGATGTAGTCCCACAGAGGGTGGAGCTTTAGCGCAATATATGTATAGACTTTTAGTGTACACAAACTGCCTAGCTATATCTGTTGGGCTGTAAATATATAAGACACACAATTGCAGGATAAATATCTAATAGTAATACACACAGCTACACACTTACTTTAACTGATCCATCTTGGTAACCTGCCACAACTGTATCATTATACACAGCTACAGCTTGTGTATCACCACATTCATCAAAACTGTATTCAAACTTCTTTTCTTTTGAAATAGTATCAAATACTATAATTCTGCCCTCTCTATAATTGAAAGAGTAAACAATCATATTCATTTACTTCTTCAGTGCCACAAAATGTCAAATATTCATCGCAACTTTTAAAATGAAATAAAACAACGGTTTAAAATTTTAGTGGTTTAGATATAAAATCACAATTTATTTAGCTTATGTCTTCTGAAGATATTTTCATACTCCAAAAACTCGGAAAATTATTGGAAAATTTATCCTCTTATAGGAAAGTTTCCTTAAATGATATATAGATGTAGTAATGGCCAGTGCCCCCCCCCTTTTTCTTAACCTAAATATATTATTAACACTGTGCTTGTTGTATTCTTCTGCTTGTCTTAATAAATATTTTATATAACATTGCATCTTAAATCATATTGAAACACTTGTAATTAATGTTGATTGTTCTGCTCCTTGTGGGTGCTTTGATTAGCAATAAACTATTTGTTTGTTTGTTTATTCAGAGTCCAAGTTTTCTTTTTGAAAAAATTAAAATTAACATACTTTACACAAGGAAATTAAATCATTTTTTGTAATTGAGTGTCACTTATAACTCTTTTGTAAATGAAACATGTGTCTGGTGAACAAGTTATCTTTTTTACAAGTTTTTTTCTCAGCTTATATTTTCAGGATTTTAACTTAAAAATAATGATAATGATCATTTATACGGGTTTTTCTTTTGTTATCTTGTAACTTATCTTGTATATTAAATAATGTTTTTATACACTCTACTCACATAAATACATGCAGGCTACATGTATATACATGTATATTGAGATTAGTTTGAGTTATAAATGTTTTCACATAGTTGAAGCCCATGCGGTGATCATCAGCCCCAGAATTTTAACACTGTACATTAAATACTGTATCATGAATGTCCAATGAATATCTTTTGCATTTCATATCAAGTATATAAATGCATAGCTTATTAGTTTAATGCTTTTATTTCTGCAAATTTTTTTATTCTACAGTAACTTTACTCTAAATAAATAAAATCTACCTAAATCCACTGACAAGAACATCATCATTGACCACAAATTTGGTAACATCATAATTACAGCCAGAGATTCTGTTTGATACATCTTCTTTTACTGTACTGTTATTAAATACATCATAACAATTAATGTTCACTGCATTGGAAACATAAAGCTTCTGTCCATGTAGTCTAGCCCAAGGCATCAATCTAAAAAAAAAAGGACATGCAATTAAATGTCATTATAATATACATGTATGCTTGATATTGTATGCATATTTCAATTTGCTTGGAAAGGAATAAAAAGTTCATATGCATATAAGCAACAAAGGTATTACATGAATAGTAAAATGTTATAAAATAAAGTGATTTGCCATGTTCTAAACAACAATTTAACAAAGCTCAATCACATTGGCTTTTTAAAAAATTTGTACATGTTACAATTTTGTACATGTTACATGTACATGTACAAATGTATATCGTTTCTGTTTAAGTTGTGCTCTTCCTCAAGTATGAAAAATCTACAGTTTTTGAATGTTCAAAACCTGGAATAGGGAGTTAAAGTTAAACAAAAGCGAGGTTCTGATTCAAATCATGTCAACATGTTTACATCCTTATTACATGTACATGTATGTCTGAAAGATTGCCATAACACATTAAACAACCTGAAATTACTAATAATTGTTATTATACAAGGACAACAAATTACAATTGTAACCCATTTATAAAATCTAAAATCATTAATATCATTTATTTAACTACAATAAAAAAAAACTACTTAGTTTAATGAATTTTTTGTACAACGTTAATAGGTGATTATTGATTAAAGACTCAGTAATCTTAGCCATAAGAATATATACATATCATTGTACATACTTTGTCTTATGTTTGACAATCTGTGTATCCTTTACAATCTTGGTTTCCCAGTTCTTTGCTATTCTACATCTATCTTTTAACAGAATTTTTCTTTTCCTGAAAGTATAAAAAGTTTTTACATTTCAAAGGTAACTAACTAACAATCCAATCTAAAACTTTATAGCCATGGACATACATTAGTCAGGGGAATTACTGAAATTCTGTGCATGTAATTTTGTATTTATAGATTTACCAAATATTTTAAACATACAGGTTTAGATTATATCTTATTATTAGAAAAATTGAAAATATTTGTATTGAAGGCCATACTTTGACCTATAATCTTTCACTTTTTATACATTTTGACTTGGAACGAGAGTTGTCTTATTGACACTCATATTACACATGTTACATCTTCTTATTTATCAGTGTTCTCTCCAGGACATTTTAGTAAAGCATCATGGTTATGTGATTTTATGTTTCTGAATATGATGCTATCTAAATTGATTTTCTTATAGATCGTGCAATTTTTCAATTTATAAAGGGGCATAAAGTGTAACTCAATAATGGTTAAAGTAACACTACCAAAATTTAAGTTGATCTATTTTTTTTAACCAATCTAAAACTTTTTCAGTCACACAAGTTAAGAATAAAGTTTCAGTTGTAAACATTGATATTTTTGCAAATAAAGATTATTCTGAGTACATATAAACCTGTGCATTAGCTATATAGGCAACATTTATTTTTTGTTTTTTTTATTTGCTATACATTCTTAAAAGTTATTTATGCTTTGACTGATAAACATGATAAATGTTTTTAAACGATTACAGTGTATATACATTTTGTATATGTCTCAAATGATAATATTATGCTGTTTACTTATTTAACTACCGATACATCCATATAAATTATTTAATTTATGTTGACAGTGCACATTTTCATAGTACTTTTCAAAAGTGAATATTAAATTTCACTCTTCATAAAAACCTACAAATTAACAAATTCACTATACTGCTGGTGCCGGTAAAATAGCCATTTGTATAGAAATACAAACATAGGCTATTGAGCCAGTTAAAATAAGGATGTTTTAATCTGACAGAGCTGGCAAATAGCCACTGCCTAATTTATATCATTGTATATATATTGTCAAATTGTTAAATTTAATGAACACTTGAATAAATAAAAAGCTACATAATGTAATAAAAACAAATCTGTTTTATTTTTGTGTGGAATAAACTAAGTAAGTCGGATATGTACTGTGCGTTGTGTTTACTTTGCATATGATATTTACAATGGCGAAGCCCATACAAGTTGAAAGAAACATCACAAACATGTGAACGTAAATACAGGAAATGTAACGTTATTATTTCGTACTATTCTTAACAATTATCTGAATAAAAATTAGTGTAAACATGTACATGTACATGTATAAACACAATCATGGTACATGTACAATATGTATTCCAGTATTTACAATACTGCAATACATTTTGTTGAAAGTTCCATAATTGTCGAATGATTGTGGTTATACACAATACTGGTATACCTGTATTGCAATAGCCAAGTACAGGAGATCTGTTCCCAGGTAGACTGAAGAATAAAATTACCTTCTTTGTGCACTGGTTTGTCTAGGACTTCCTTTGCATGTTATATTTACATCTCCTGGAAATACCATTAGTCTGTAATTTGGACTCTCCTTAGTCCATACACAGTCCCTTGATGCCAGATCTTTTAGTCGTGAGCAGGTGCGACAAATTCGACAAAGAGTCTGTGTGCTACAATAGCTAAAAATTGTAAACAGGATGTCATCTGGGAGATCAACAAAGTGCCTACCCTTATCTTCAAGAGTTATCTCTGAAGAGTTTATATTCATTTTCAGTCAATTTTCTGAAAATAGTTGTTAAAGTTACTGATAATTCAAAGGTTTTAATTGCTTTCTGGTTCCTGTAAAACATCTCAAGTTATAAACAAGTGAGTTTCGAAATACCCATTGGATTTGGGAAATAAACAAACTAAATCAAAATGTTCTTAGCATTTTCACCGTAAAAAGCCTATCTTTCAAACGCAAGTTTGTTTCAGATGTGGTTTATCTAAAAACCTACTGACCATAATCCCTTTATTTAATATCCTTTGTCCAGCTTATTCATTAAAAGGTTTTTGAGACTTTCTCATGTTTGGACTTCATTCTATTACATAATATTACAAGGAAACAAACACATATGACTTAATCAAGCAGCTAAATTAATGTAGGTCGAAGATTGTGTCAAGGGAGATAATTCAACAAATCAGCTGACTGTGGTTTCTGTCAAAATTTAAAGTAATTATTTGTTTATGTAATATTTGATAACATAATAGATATTTACGCTTGATAAATCAAAAAGTTTGTAATGTTAAGTATGTATTTAAAAACCTAAACATATTTTTTTTTAAATAGACAGTGAACTAAGACAAAAACATTAAAAGTATAAACTGAATAACTTTGGCATATTTATATATTACATATTAAAGGCTTTATTAAAGTTTGGTATACACAAAACAAACACAAAGTATGGAGCACTAATAAAATAGACAAAACAAAGGCACATTCAACAATACACACATATATATATATATATCAAAACATGCACACAAACAATAAAACTTAGAAACCGATGATTTTATGCAAATTAAATATAAAACACAAAGTTCAAATCAGGCAGCTATATACATGATATAAATCACTCATAGCCTAACCGGACGCAATTACGACTGGGACACAATTACGAACGTTTTTTATGTTAGCCCCCTTATATTATATTTATGCATGATAATTAATGTTTCTATTAATTAAAAACCCTGCACTACATTACTTGTGTTTTCACGAAAAAAAAGTTAATGCGCACTTGGTTAATGTTGCAGACGACGAAAAATTAAGTTTCGTAAATGTCAAAATAATGACTCCCTCTCTTGGAAATTACATGAATAAAGCACACAAGCTAGTGCAAATTGCCTTCTTTTGTCATTACAAAATGTATATAGATAGAAAAATATCTCCTGGAATCTGTTCATATGTGTGATACCCTTTATCTTGCCCAAATAATCCAAAAATGAACATTTTCTCAGACTCGGGTGACCCTGAGCATTGTCAGAAGAAAATAGTATTTTTATTGAAAAGTCCCGAGAACTCTGAAAGTAAAGGTTAAATATAAATTAAAATCATAGGTTCACTAACTAAAAAGAGAATTCAGTGCTTCTTAGACAAAAGAACTTGCATAAAAACAGAAAATCCTAATTATTTCCTTTTCAAAGAAAATTTTTTTATCACTAATTTCGTCTTCAACTACTGCTGAAGAATTTGAAGTAAAATACCATATTACGCTTCTTATTTTCTTAGGAAATGTGTTTAAGATAAGATTAATGTATGTTTCATAAATTTAGATCGTTGTCATTGATTTTTTTCTGCCAGATTTATAAATATAGTGCTGTTCGTAATTGCATCCATATTGGGCTTGCTAGACCCATAAAACCAGGTCATGAAAATCTTACCAAAGTATCCCAACATAAATAGAAAATTATGTGTGTTTTGATTCAAAATGAAAAGCATTCATACATCTTTAATTCTATGGTACAAACAATTCAAGAAAAATATTCTACAAAGAAAAAAATAATAAAAGGTTCAAAAATCGTTCGTAATTGTGTCCAGTGAGGCTATTATGATTGAAGCAAACACTTATGAGGTAAAAACACAAAATCAAAATTAAAATGGTTTTCAACATGCAAACAGCACTGTCATGAAGTAAGCAAAAATATATAAAGCAAGATAAAGTACAAAATTGCCATGTTGAAAAAAGCACAAATAAAATAAAGTATTTGCACAGTTCCATTTACAGCTAAAAAAAAAATATGAGGCCAGGAAGGTGGGGATTTTTGTTTTATTTTGTGTTTTTTTATTTTACATTGAATCTATAACATGTATAATGGGAGAAACATTCTGACTTTAACAGCACTGATTAATGAAAAATGACAAAAAATCTTAAGGGGAGGCTTTTAGTAAGAATAAAAAGTAGAATAGGTAGGGTAACTGTTACCACACATATATTTTTATTTGGCTTTAGAACAATTAACAATATAAGCTAGTTTTACAGTCAAAACATTGGCATGAATTGCTAGGCCAAGAACTTATCAATATTTTTAATTGATTAAAAGAGAATTTCTTTCAAAGCTCATCTGGCAGCTCGAGACTTTCCAAATTTGAGCGTTGAGCACCTGCATACCTTAAAGATTGTAGGCCATATGCTGATGTTCAAGCATATTGTAGTCACGTTGTATTTTGGTATCTAAAATTGTAAGAGTTTTCTATTAAGTGGTTTAAATCATAAGAATAGACATGAATGACATTCTTTATTCATAATTTTGTAAAATTCAATGGCCAATGATCCTTTTCTAAATTTTAGCCATGGTTGGTTTTTTTATGTGCAAAGCAGATTTTCATAAATTGCTGAAAAGTTTTGATTAATAAATCTTACAGCTCTCTCTCTCTCTCTTGAATTTCCTCAATCTTTTTTGTATTTATCTGCCAAAAGGGTGCCAAACTAGTGAACAGTAATTATCATAATTTTCCAAGTTTAGTCAGGTGTTTACCATTTCTTATACATGCAGCTGATTGGATTCTTGATTTACATATTGTTAATATCATTGACACTACAAATAATTGTGACATGATCAGTCATTGAAATTTAGTTTCCCCTTAAAAAAAATCTGTTGATAATCCTAATCCATTTCTTCCAAGTTGAACAAATTGAATATATATTTTAAATTAATATTGGTATCCTAAATTTGAATCTACCATGAACTAAAACTTACCATGTGAATCACAGCTCTCTCTTTTTGTGTTCTCCTTTCAGATCCAAGATGGATGCTGTGTTGAATCCTTGAGGAATGACTGATATTCCACCAAATGTATCTCTGCCTCTGCTTGGAATCGGCCTCATTTCTCTGCTCCTAAGTTTTATATTTTGCATTTATATGTGGAGGTAAAATATTCTTAGTATTTAATGGTACATGATTAAATACACTAAAATTCTGTTTCTTGCTTTTTAAGAATTTTCACTTTGTTCTGCATTGATACGTAATGGACACTTTATTTTCTTAGAAAACACATATATCATGCATATGGAAGTTTTTAATTAAATGAGTTTTAAAACACATTAGGATCAAATATGATTTTGTTTGTTTGTAATTTTAACCAGATGCAGCTTCTTATTAAATAGCAACATTTCCTTAGATTAAATATCTTTCTAGAGTGTATGCCTGTAGTGAGAATGAAGATAGATTTGTACATGTATCGTGTCAAACAGTAGAAATACTGGCTAAGCATATTGAGAAAATTCTTGCTAAAGAAGTAGTTGAAGTTATTCATCAGACTGGCAAAAGCACACACAAGTTTAGAAAATCTATTAATGTGTAATATTTCATATAAATATATAGCTGCTTAAAATATGTACTGATAAGTATAACTTTATTCAAACTAGGTTAAGATGCCGTGCAAGAGAAGAGAGAGGCTATAATAGGGTATGTTCTATCGATTTATGAGCTTTGAACATTGGTATACTACTGTTGCCTTTATTGAACTATGTTCTTAGATTAAACTTTTTTTCTTAAGTTTTTCATAATACCAGACAACATTGCTGTTGTTTAGGGATTACAAGCCAAATATAGATATTTTTTTATCATATGGAAAAGACAGGATAATAGATGCTCTATATTTGGTTTTCACTAATACATGAAAAATGATTTAGTGATAAGAAAGCATTTTTGATTTTTTTCACTATCAATACTTTTGTTTAAAACTGTCAAATTATGAAATTGAAATGTGAAAGCTCATTGAACAATGTTGAATGTAAAATTAAGAATGGAAATGGGGAATGTGTCAAAGAGACAGCATCCCAGCTAAAGAGCAAAAAACAGCCAAAGGCCACCAATGGGTCTTTAATATAGTGAGAAAAACCAACATTCAGAGCATGTTTCTGCTGACCCTTTTATCTTCTATCAGTTATCTTAAATTCCCCCATTTCCTTTCTCAAATTCCCCATTTCCTTTCTCAATTTTATCTTAAATGAATGTTACATTCATGATCATGATTATAGGCATAGTTTGTGAATTAATAGATTTCATAATAAAACATTTAATATTGCACTTACACTTTGTTTAAGAAGTATACTAATACAAGAACATTTAAATTATGTGTCTTAAAGAAGTGATTTAAATCTTAATTTATATTTTTGTAGATTCAGTTTAAAGAAAAGAATAAGAAATTTTCTTCTGTAAGTTATAAATAATTTATTGAGGCATGAATATGCATGAATGATTCACCAGTTTATCAAAGAATGATAAGTACATATATATGACGATTTAAGAACACTGAAACTATTCAAATTACAATTTTGTGTTGACCTGATGATGTACTTCCTTTATAAACAAAAACCTGAGGAAAGAGGTATCACATCTTCAGAGACTTTGAAGCTAAGTATCATCCCTTTTAACGAACAGGGGTTGATTAACAAATTTCCAGTATCTGCCTTTTTTTTGTCAAAAAGGTCACTATGACAATATTTACTTTGGGTTTTTATACAACTAACTTTTATAAGGGTTTCAAGTATAAACTTCAATGAACTCAGTATAAAAATGTGTTGATAGTTCCAAAATGAAACACTCAGAATTAATAAAAGTTCAATATATTTATCATTTGCTGAAATCTTACTTGAAGTGTATACAACTTACCGGTAATTAGAAATTATAAGGATGTTTCTCTTATGATATATTTCAGTAATCAAAATCATAGTTACAACACATATAATTAATATCTGAGAACCAAAATTTAAACACCGTACATGCACTGACAGAAGCATGATAATAGTGAAGCTCTCCTCTTTGGTACAATCGATTGAAATACTTCTATACATGAACTAAAACATTTTGATTAATATTCTCAAAAATATTTTCACATGTTATTGAATTAAGACCTAAAAGACCTTATAAAATCTAAAAGGAAGGACATTAAAGAGTCATATATTAAAGAGGTTTATGATTAAGTTAGATATTCTCCTTTAATTCATAATTCATAATTTGGAAATAAGGAATTGTGAGATTTCCAATGATGAGACAAGTGTCTTATTTAAACCCCAGGGACATGAAGGAAAAGCATGTGAGAAAAAGGCCATAAAACATTATAGAATTAGTTTCCCAACAACTGTTAAAAGGATTTTTCTACCAGAATGGTTGGTTTTGTTGTCAGAGAAAGTTGATGAAATCCTGATTATGAATAATCTTAAAATTTCTGATTTATATTGCTTCAGTTCTTTTTCTTGTAGAAATTTAAACCAGTAAAGAAAAAAAGAGTAATTTATAGTTCTGTAAGATATCTATAGTCCTCTTTGTTTGTTCTCTTATTTAATATGCATATTTCTAGCTGAAATCACAGGTCATGTATCTACTAACAAATGAAAGACCTCCGCAATATAACAAAGGACACATATGCTTTATTCTCTAGGGGACCACTTCCAATATACAAGGTGATAGGATATTACTTAATAGGTCACATTTTCCAGCTTGAATATATGTGTATAGGTTGGAAAAACTATCAGAACTATATAATAAGGTCAATAAAATTCCCAATTTTGCGGTCATATATTGGAATATGTATCTTGTTGTTGTCCTCGTCGTCATTGATGTCCGAAAACATTTGTTTTTTTGCACAATAACTTTAGTATTAGTTAAAAGAAATCTATGAAATTTAAACACAAGGTTAATAACCACAAAAGGAAGGTATGGATTGATTTTTGGGGTTATGGTCCTAACATTTTAGGGAATAAGAAGGGGGCCCAAATAAGCATTTTTTTCTAGTTACCAGACAATAACTTTGTGTAACAGTGTATGATCGTGTATGGATCTCTCTGAAATCATACCGCAAATTTCCATACCACAAAGGGATGATTAGGATTGGCTTTGGGAGGGTATGGTTTGAACCTCTAAGAAATAAGGGGCAAAAAAGGTGGAAAAATGGGTTTCCTGGTAAATTGACAATTTAAAAGCACTGTAAGGGAGCTAATCCAAGGACAAAATTATACAATGGTGTTCACTGTTGCGTTACCTCCCTCACACTGCTTTTTAAATTATCTATTTCAAGACTTTTATGATGTATTTAAATGGGTACTTATGGCTGCAAACTCCATTGAAAATTTGAATTGAGAGTATGACCATATCTTGAGGGAAAGAAAAAAAAAATTTAAAGGGGGGGTGGGGGGGGGGGGGGGGCAATTTTTTAAATTTCAGATTTCAGAAACTAAACAAAATTTCTTCAAATATTTTTTTTTGCACAAAAAAGGTGGGTGTGGGGTGTGGTTGTTGCAACAACATAGTGAATTGCACAAAGGCAAAAGAAAAGGGGGTTAATTTTTAATTAAGAAATATAATTCATGGGGCTTGAATATATCTGGATTTTACCAAGGGTTGGCTCTTTAGTCAAAATATTTTACACTGAGCGATAGCTAGGGGTAAAATATCCGCATAAAAGGACAATAAAATTGAGAAAGGAAATGGTGAATATGTCAAAGCGACAACCACCCGACCATAGAGCAAACAACAGCCGAAGGCAACCAATGGGTCTTCAATGTAGCGAGAATTCCCGCACCCGTAGGTGTCCTTCAGCTGGCCCCTAAAATATGCATAATAGTACAGTGATAATGGACGTCATACTAAACTCCGAATTATACACAAGAAACTAAAATTTAAAATCATACAAGACTAACAAAGGCCAGAGGCTCCTGACTTGGGACAGGCGCAAAATTGCGGCGGGGTTAAACATGTTTATGAGATCTCAACCCTCCCCCTATACCTCTAGCCAATGTAGAAAAGTAAAAGAATAACAATACGCACATTAAAATTCAGTTCAAGAGAAGTCCGAGTCTGATATCAAAAGATGTAACAAAAGAAAATAAATAAAATGACAATAATACATAAATAACAACAGACTACTAGCAGTTAACTGACATGCCAGCTCCAGACCTCAATTAAACTGATTGAAAGATTATGTCTTCATCATATGAATATCAGGTACAATCCCTCCCGTTAGGGGTTTAGTATCATACTATCATAAAATATATGAGAAGAACATAACCCGTGTCATGCCAACAACTGTTTTTTTTAAAGAAATAAATGTGTTTAGTTCCGATGCAAAGACCCTATCAGTGAATCAATGTTAAAGCCAAAATATGCAATCTTTAATGACCTGACAACAGTATCGTAACTATATCCCCTTTTAATAAGTCTATTTAAAGGTTTTGTTAGTTTCTGAGGAGAATACTGACATTTTTGTGCTTTATAAAGAATATTTCCATAAAATTTTGGATGTGAAATACCTGAACGTATAAGATGTCTGCATGTTGAGTTATATTTACGAATTATTTCCTTATACCGGTGATAAAATTTAGTAAATGTTTTGACCAGTTTGTGATATCGAAAACCCTGGTGTAATAATTTTTCAGTAATACATAAATTTCTCTCGCTAAAATCTAATACATTGTTACATACACGAGCGAATCGTACAAGTTGAGATATATAAACACCATAAGATGGTGACAAGGGAACGTCACCATCTAAAAATGGATAATTAACAATAGGAAATGAAAAATCATCTCTTTTATCATAAATTTTTGTATTAAGCTTCCCGTTTATGATATAGATATCAAGATCGAGGAAAGGGCAGTGGTCATTGTTATCATTAGCTTTATTTAAAGTAAGTTCTACAGGATAAATTTCTTTAGTATACATACTGAAGTCGTCATTATTTAGAGCCAATATATCATCCAAATATCTAAAAGTATTGTTAAATTTTTGTATCAAATGTTGTTTTGATGGGTCTTTGCTAATTTTAGTCATAAATTGTAACTCATAACAATACAAAAACAGGTCCGCAATAAGTGGTGCACAGTTAGTCCCCATTGGAATTCCAATAACTTGACGATATACGGAATCTCCAAAGCGAACAAAAATGTTATCAAGTAAAAATTCAAGTGCATAAATAGTTTCAAAGCATGTCCAATTGACATAGTTCTTTTGTTTATTGCTACTAAAAAATGATCTAAAAGAGTTTGAACATATGTACTCGCATTCCGACTTTTTAAATGCCCAGTTAATTAGGGATGTGAATTTTTTCTTAATAAGAATATGAGGCAAAGTGGTATATAGGGTAGAAAAATCAAAACTTTGAACAGATTCAAAATCACCAATATATGCATGCAATTTATCAAGTACTTCCAACGAGTTTTTGACACTCCAAAAGTAATTAATTCCACTATTTTCAAAGGCCTTATTTGAACAATTTATTATCAGGTTTTTTATTGTACCAAGTGTACTAGTAAGTAAAACAGACAATTTAGTAGTTGAACAATGGCTGGAAGATGAAATAAATCTATATTTGTAAGGTTTTTTGTGCAGCTTCGGAAGCCAGTACATACTTGGGACTTTCATTGTGTTTGGTTCTGCTTGTAAAGAAGTAGCTAAAAGTTTATGTTTGTTACAGATGTCGTTTTCTGAAAATGAAGTCAGTTGGAATGTTGGTGAATTCGTGATTTCCTTTTGCAGAACCTCTATATAAAATTTACGTCAAACAATAATGATATTATTCGCAGCTTTATCAGCCGGGACAAAAACAAATTCCTTGGCTAGTTCTGTTAGTTTATTTTTGATACGCGAAATAGGGTTTTTATAGTTTTTGTTGAGGGTAAAATGTTCTTTAAAATGTTGTATTCGAATATCAACTATCTTCATTACTGAATTAAAAAAAGAGTCCAAAGATTTTTTGTCAGCTTTTTCCCGTTTTACCCATTTCAAACAGTAGGCGCGGAGTGAGTCGTTGATGATATTACGACACTCATTCCAGTTAATAGTTGACGGGGGACGATATTTAGGTCCTTTACTGAGGAATGATTTTAACTCTCGGTCGCGAACGATGTTAAGGTCTCCTGTTATAACATGGGAAATTGGTCCATAGGTGTATTCTGAATTACTGCAATTACACGACATAGGTGTATTTTCAGTGATATTTACATCTTTACACAATTGGCTATAATTAAACACATATTTTCGGGTAGATTTCTTGTAAATATAACAAATGAGAGGGAGTTCAGTATTATCAAAATATCCAGGAATTTGGTCTTTAACAGAATGGTCGTTAAAAATACCGGCAATATTTACAAAATCAAAACCTTTATTGACATACTTTATTTTAATAAAATGTTTTTTATGATCTTCAGGGCGATCAATTTTTGGAAACAGTTTAGAATAACAATATGCCATTATAATTTGGACAATTTCATACTTAGGACTGTAATATGAAATTGTGTTGCAATCCTCTAAAATTTTATTTAATTTATTTATAGGTAAAGAACAAAGCTTGGTTAACAGATAATGTCTGCCGTTGTTTTTTGAAATGGAAATTAGGTCCGAAATATTTGTATGGTTGGTCCGAAATTTTCTTTGATTCCGATTTTTTCTGCGTCCATGAGAACGATTTTTACGAACAGTTTTAGAAACTATATCCAAAATGTTAACAGAATCGGTTCTTGATATATTGCCAATTCCCATGATATTATCATTAAGACCGAGAGGGTAGACTGTCTGTAATTTTTTAATCCAATTTAATTCATTTATTTTTCGTGATCGTACAAACTTGGAATGAGATTCACCAGGCTGCTTATTTACTACTTCTAAAGGTTGAACTGTTAAATATTTAATAGGATGACTGTGCTTCTTAAGATGTTGATAAATGATACTTTTGAATTTATTGGGTCTTTTAAAACGATACAGGTGTTCTTGCGTGCGTTTAGATAAATATCGCCCAGTTTCACCTACGTACTGAATACCGCATCCCGGTTTGTTTCATGTGAGTAAATAAATAATACTGTTTGTTTTTCAAGTAATATCAGTTTCAAAATTTAGAGAAAATGTGCGACCATTAAATGTGGACCTTACTGTATTGTTGGTGGAAAGACGGGGACACGTAAGTCATTTTTTGGCATGACACTTATCGATAGAAGGGTAACCACGATTTTTATTGTTAAAAACGTTAGCTATTGTAGTATTTTTAGATAAGCGATTCTGAAGATTGAGACGTGTAGATACCCTTTGAACGAGTTTAGTATTTAATATTTTAATAGTAAAATCATGATTATTCTTCTTCTAATATGATAAATACTGCAATTCTTTTGGATCGAATCTCTCTAGGTGGAGGCATATATTTGCTATTCCTATAAATAAACACACTATTGAATCGGCGTATAAAGAAAGGAGCAAACTGAATCAGTGACATGCTTAATCTATTTACAATAGCGTATTTAGATAGTTTTGGATGATTTACTTATATGTCTTAAATGTTAAAACAAATATAGCTTATTACACATTTTAGCATCGTTTGTTTACATTTCCTTGTGATGTTTTTTATGACGTTGCAAAGCTTATTCATAAAAGTGCATATGACATGGGAGTACGATCGGAACAGCCCAGGCAATATATTCATATTTTACCACGGGTGTGTACTCAAAGTGTTTGAAGGACGTCCTATTAGAATTATTTTTTTGAGGGGGGGGGGGGTTAGTTTGCAAAGGCACAGTGTATTGCACAAAAGCCAATAATTGATTATAAATTCAAATTATATAACCAATTCTAAATTCTTTGACTACAGTTATTCTGTGTCAGAAACCTATTATGTGTCAAATATTTAATTACAATCCAAATTCAGACCTGTATCAAGTGCAAATATTGTGTCCATTTTTGCCCCAACTGTTTAGGGTTGGACCTCTGCTGTCATATCCAGCTGTGCTGGGGAAAGCAGTTTATTGTTATATGACGAAGTAATATTTATAAACATAATGCCATTACAATTTTAGTTTAATATTTTGTTTTTGATAAAAAGGCTTGGATCAAACATCCTATAAGAAAACATGTACAAGGTCCACATCTAAACAAATGTAAATCATGTTTTTAAACTATTGCCATCTAGGATCTTGTTTATATTATTGTATTGATTATATTAACCTATGACCCTGTCAATATACATTCTTTTGCATATTTGTGAAATTTGAAATGATGATGGAATAATCATATCTGCACACTATATGATTTATACACTATATGATTTATACACTATATGATTTACACACTATATGATTTATAGAGTGAGAAAAAAATAAAAGAGAAACAATAATTATCACAGTGCACCATCCTCTGGATATTTTTACAGCTACACATTTACTTTATATGCTTCTTGTCTTAGGTGGATTTAGAGGGAGGCCCTGAGTTTTCATATATTATAAAGTCATAAACTTTTTACTAGGACATGTATCACTCCAAATATTAGCTTGCTAAGGGGCCCTCCCTATTTCAAAGTACTGGATCCACATCCGACTCTTGCCATTACTTATGGTGTATCTTTGTCAATACATACATGTAAAGTTATGCTCATCAATTCATGTTTTTGCTCATGAAGTGTCATGATTATTGTAAGCTCATCACAGGGGTCTATATTTATTTTTTCAACGGCAGTTATATGTAAAATCATGTGATACATGGTGATTGGAAAAACACAGTTATTTTATCACAGTATTAAGAATTTTAAAAATAAAATTTCAAATACATAATTTAAAAAACTGCATAATATATTAAAATAACAAATATTTCATATTATTAAACCAAAATATGATTTTTTAAAACTGATTTCATATGTTTCATCTCAACTTTTAACTAATTGAAATAAACCCATAAAATCTCTTGTTATTTCTTTTTACCATTCATTACTTTTATCATAAACTTTGCCTGGTTTTTAGACAAGCTGTACTCTATAATCATTGGTTTTTTTTGTATTTCAGATGTGTGCAGTGTGTCTGGAGGAATTCAGAAACTATGAGTATATAGCAATATGTAGATGTAAACATTGTTTTCATATGAAGTAAGTTGATACTTTTGTTTTAGTACTTTTAAGCTCATCTACCACATGAGCCATCTGTGCTTTACTTAATGACATCTGTTGTTAGCTGGTGTCTGTATTCCATTGGATGTTGTACATAAAATTTTACAAAAAGACTCCTCTCAAACTATTGGGCCTTGTAGACCCAAACTTTATCACAATCATCCTTGGGAAATCTAGTTTGAAAAAATTGTGTCCAAAGATCATGCTAGCAAATCAATATGGCCTCCAAGACTAAATGTACAACATTTGGGGTAAAATGCCAGGATTAGCTTTTGTCCTATTAAACCTTCTAGATGCTGAAATGTTCAGAATTTACTATCTTTTTTTGACATTACATAACAATTTTTTATCCATGTTTGGTATTTTTGTTTTTCTGCAGATACTATAGTAGAAAGAGAGAAACTGTGTGTATCAAAAATGATTATCAGAATAAAATCAACAGATTATATAAAAATAAGATGTGGTATAAGACAACTCGCCATAAGAGACCAAATGATATATATATATATTTGCGAAAGCAAATTTACAGATCTAACATTGTTGGGTTGATGTTTAGACTAGTTATATATATATATATATATGTAGATGTTGACAACTATAGGTCATTGTATGGCCTTCAACAATGAGAAAACCCATACCTCATATATGAGGTAAAAGGCCCAGAAATGACAAATGTAAAACATTTTAAACAAGAAAACTAACAGCCCGATTTATGGACAAAATAATGAATGAAAAACAAATATGGTATACAGTAACAAACGACAACCACTTAATTACATGCTCCTGACTTGGAACAGGCATATACAGAAGATGTTGGGTTAAAGTTGTTTGATGAAGCCAAACCCTCCCATAACCTTTGACAGTGGTGCAACAGCACAACACAAGAATTCAAAACAATAAAGGAAAATCAAATATGATAAACAGCAACAAATGACAACAACTCAAATAAGACTCCTGGCTTGGGACAGGCACATATTTTATATGGGTTGAACTAATTTTAAGGCATTTACCCTCCACATATCATGGGACAGTGGTGTAATAGTAAAACATAAGAACAAACTATGAAAAGCAGTTGAAAAGGTCTCAACTCATCAGATTGATACAAAGTAGAAACGAATCCAACAAAAACACAGAATGGAAGACAGCCATATCAGGGTACTTATTTATCCCCACAACAAAAAAGACACTAAGTCATTAGTAAGTACAGATCTGAGAATACTTCCAATTACTGAAAGCTTGTGCATAGCCAATAATAACTAAAACAAAAATCTAAGACTAGAATTAGTCTACTTGGAAGAAATCCTTTGTTGATTCATGGGAGTTTTTTGCCTTGGTTACAGATGTGTAATGTCACAAAGTTTTCAGTGTCTGTCATAAAAAAAACTAAATGCAATAACTTATACTAAATCTGCACCTCAAAGAAATTGAAAGATGACTCTGTATACAAGACATTGCCTTTGAATAAAGGTTTTTTTGGGCAAATTTTTGTTTATTTTTTTGAGAAAATAAATTAATTCATCTCACCTGGGCATGAGAAGCATATTGAACTGTTGCTACTGATCTAATTTTGAAGCTGTACATCATAATTGTCACAAAAGCATCTTATTGAAATATCTAGTCCAAGAATGTTGCTTTGCATTGGAGAAAGTTGTTCTGTGTTACTGGTACTTGTATTGTATCAATATTATGCATTATAGATTTCAAGTTATACAGGATCTTCAGCACCTCTTGTACAAATAAGATTAGAGACATTAATATGACTTGACTTACAAATCAGTTAAATTATCTTAACACAAAGAAAACTCAACATTGTTTAATATTTTGTAACTTAATCTCTTAATTATTTTCCAGTTGTTTGCTGCAGTGGTTGAAACATCGAAACTTTTGTCCTATGTGTAAAGCAACTGTACAGAGAGTACCATCTGGTGAAAGATCTAGCTTAATAATAATGCCTCAACAAGCAGTGCCATCTACCAGCAATGAACTTCCTGTAGAAGGAGCACAGAATGTATAACAATGAGTTTGATTGACAGCTGTTTATCTTATTCCTTATTACATATTCACCTTTTCTGAAATTCTCAATTTTCCCACTGATCGATTATATTTTTATATTGAACCTCTTTCCTTAGAATTTTCTTTTGTTACATCATGAAAAATGGTGACCCTGCTGACATCACATCTTTTTGGAGATCATTTAAGATAAAGATAAAGTTTGTCTACTTACTGTCTAAAAATCATTAGAGAAACATATTCTGCCACTGCATCTAGTGCAATTCAATATTTTCCCACTCTCCACATTTGAATTTTAGATATTTAAAAAGTTTGGCAATCCTTGCTTTTTGAGTATACAAATTTAAATGTCTTGAGTGGAGAAAATTATCTCACACTTGCTGCAGAAAGATAATCTTAGTTTAAACCATTTATGATGTTGTATGTATAGAAGCATAATGTGATGCATACTTTATAATTATTACAACAAACTTTTTAGATTGTGAATATTTTTCCTTTGAAGTGATCCAGAAATATTTTTTTTTTAAATAAGCTTCATGTCGTAATTTTCTCTCTGTGTTATTTCTCGGCATGTTCAAACGAAACTGTAAATATTTTGTGTAAATCTGTAAATTTCGGGAAGCATATATAAATATATATATGCTTCCCTAAATTTAAAGATCTAACATTGTTGGGCTGTTATTTAGACGAATTATATATATACTGTATACTCTGGTGAAATTTACAAGATATAGTACTTTATGCAATTTTTAGTGCCATTGCAATTATGAAAGTGCCTTCTATTTATATCAGTATTACATGTACAAATGTGTTTAATGTAAAGTATAAAAAGGTGTTTCTTTTGTATTATCTTGATGTATTGTGTTAAAATAATTACTCTGATCAAACAAAATTTACAATATATTTTGGATGGAATATTTTTATATGGTTTATATCGACAAGAAAGAAATTAATTTACACAGCCTTATTTAAATATTATTTTGGAGTATTTCTTTGTGTATATATATATATTCAATTCTCAGTGCTCTCTTCAAAGCATGTTCTTCTTAAATTTTGGAGATAGTGAGTTCCATGAACTTCTGATACATGCAAGTTGAACAAAGACATGCAAGGTTGTATTTGCTGCTTCTGCAGCATATAGGAGTAAGAACAAAGACTTTGGATTGTTGTCTCGGGAACTTAAACAGGTTTAAAATCCAGCTCAGTGTGTCAGTCTAGTATAAAACCGTGTTCATATTACATTCACATATGGTTGTCCTCAATATCCATTTAATTTGCCACTGGAAGTTAAACAGTCAACTTTTTTTAAGTGTTCATATTTCAAATTATTATTTCATCGTCAGAATTATCATAATATAGTTTTACCTCTAAAGATAATGCTCATGTTAAAAATTTAGAGTTGTGTTTTTTTTAATGATTTTATTTCTATTAAATGAGGAGGAGGCTATCATGCAATCTTTTGTTATTGGATTTTAAATCTGTAATTACTTATCCAAATCTTTCAACTTTTTCTGTCAAAAAATAAAAATGGCAAGGTATATAAAAATCCTTAAGAAAATTTAACCTAACGGTACCTTAAGAAAATAATTTGAGATACTGTTAAAGACTTTTTATTGGTTCTTATTTCTGGCATGAAATTTTGCTCTGTAATTTTCAAACCTTTTCAATATTCCACCCCTTTCTTGGACCCTGAACTTTCCATGCTTTTGTTTGTTTTCTCTACAATTTTGAAATAAGTGACCATGGTGAAGTAACTTTTAAATTTTTGCACTGATAAACATGAAAAAGCAGTTTGACAATGATTTTGTTGATGTTTGTGTTATATGAATTTTGTACAAAGAACTTTAAATCTGGTGCATATTTTATTTATCTAGTCTCTAAGTATATAATTAGCTTTAAGTAAATGTATCAAATCAGAGCTTTCTGTATTTGTTACCTTATCAGTTGTGTTATAATTATGTTTATAAATTCATGATATTGCATTATTAATTATTATATCATTTGTATGGTGTTTTCTGTAAAAATAAAATGATAAAAAATGTTATAACATTTTGATATTGTAAAGCAAAAGTTTTTTAATGGATTTGCATTTAACTTTTTTAATCATTAAAGTTTTCAAATTTGATAATTAAAGCATTAGACCTGGCACACGCATTGAAATAGGATATTTATGAGGAGATGACATTTTCTTTATTATATGTGTTTCTGATTATTTAAGTGCAGTTCTTCAGACTTGGCTGTCATATATCGTTGAACAAAACAGGTAGTTAGACTTTGAAAAAGATTATTTTAGGACTTTGTGATTGGTTCGTACAAGTGAGTTTAGGATGATAATATACTTTCCTGTTTTCACTGTTTCAATATGAAAATCTTTTGATGAGAAAAGTGTTTGATAACGGGTAATTTCTTAGAATCGATATATTGTTGTTATTGTATCATTAAATTTTTTGTTATAAAAATCAAATAATTACAGTGTTCAAGCCATTAACATATTCAATAGTTATATTTGAAAATAGGGCAAATCATGTTATGTTATGCACAATTATAAAGTGCAAGTCTTCCACTCAAAGTTTTATTATATAGCTATTATTAAAAGATATTGAAAGAATGATAATATTAAAGAACTGTTACTATAATTTTATCATTTCCAATGGTTTGTTTTGTACAAATGAGAAATGATCACAAAGAATAACACTTAAGTGTCAAAATTATATTTGCTTATTCCTTATTAAACAGCCAAAGGGATTTAATTATTGTTGGTGGTTGTGTAAAACAATTGAATTATATTCTTATTATCAAATTTTTGTCAATGGTGTTAGTCAATGTATAATGTAGTTTTACACTCTGCAGTTATGTTTTCAATCTTCTCTGTACAATTCATTATTTTTATGGTAGAGTTATTTCATTATAAATCTTCATTTTTGTGTCTTATTATTATATGCTAGCAGGTTGTCTTTAATTTTGTTGATCTTATTTTTTGTGACTTTTTAGGATTGTTAGCTGCATGTTTGTATATCTTGCTCCAGCACTCTTTTCTTCTCCACATCTACCAGGGTTTTAATCAAAGTACTTTTAATAATCTTGCTGTAATTGTAAATACATTGATCCCCAGATGAATATTAATTACTGTGGATTAGTATCGATTCATGGGATACCAATTATCATTGATTTCATTGGTACATGTATAGGAATTCAATAAATTTCAAAGATCAAGGACTTACAAATTTTATATAAGTTTTATATGCAGACTTTGGCAAAACTATGCAATAAAATATTCATGAATTTCAAACGAAATTTTCCATCAAATTCACAAAAAGTTTAGTCTGAATCTATGTTGATATTACTGTCTGTACGATAGACAAGAACATATATACATTATTTTTGTTTAGGTAAAGTCACAAAATTAGATCTATCCATAATCTATATGATTTAAAAAAATCAAAAAAAATCACTTATAGTGCTAGGTAATAGTCTGTTTTGTAAAATAGCTTTTAATTTAAGAATACATACTGGCCATTAATTGTGGATGAAACACCTTACTTATTTCTATGAATAATTATATTTAATGTTTATATGTACTGTTTTACTCGGTGCCATTTATAATTGTTACAGTTATTTTAATCATTGTTGCAGAATTATGAATATATATTTATATAATAACCTTGCTATTAAAGTATTAAAAATAGTCTTTCTTTTCTTTAACATTTTGTAACAGAATTCAAAAGGCAGTTATTTGGTTATACACAGTTAGTTGTGTGAGAGGGATTTTGTCCTTAGCTATTGATCACAAAGGGTCATAGATATAAAAGACTTCTGGAGACTAGATTAGGTTGGGGCACGCTGTTTAAGGTTCATGTGAACCCGTTGGCTAAAATAACTACATTTTCACATCAGAATTTCTTCTGAGAACAGACAAACCTGTCCATCTGGAAAAAATTTAAGGCATAGCATGTCCTAGATAAATAAATTCAAATGCATTGTATGCTTTAGAAAATTCAAAACTTAACTGGATTTTTCAGTGCACTTTTTTTGGTTCTTACAGAGGATGATAAAATTAACAAACATTATTATCCGTGTAAATCAATACAGCTCACTTCAATAATTACCTTTTGGGAAGTTCTCAAACCTATTTCCCAACTTAGTTTATTTTGGCACCTTCTGAAGGAATGAAAAAGTGCACTGCAAAATCCTGTTAAGTATTTATTTTTTCAAAACATTAAACATATATTTTGAAATTTATTTATGTAGGACATGCTATGCAACAAACTTTTTCGAGTGTTTTGTACTCGGAGTAAATTTTAAGGTAAAAATTCAGCCATTTTAGCTGAAGGCTCCACATGAACCTTAAAACATCTATTGTGTATAGGTGTGGATCTTTTCATTTTGTTTTTATGCCCCACTTACGATAGAAGAGGGGCATTATGTTTTCTGGTCTGTGCCTCCGTTCGTCTGTGCGTCCGTCTGTGCCTCCGTCCGTCCGTTCGTCCCACTTCAGGTTAAAGTTTTTGGTCAAGGTAGTTTTTGATGAAGCTGAAGTCCAATCAACTTGAAACTTAGTACACATGTTTATTATGATATGATCTTTCTTATTTTAAAACAAAATTTGACTTTTGACACCATTTTCATGGTCCACTGAACATAGAAATTGAAAGTGTGAGTTTCAGGTTAAAGTTTTTGGTCAAGGTAGTTTTTGATGAAGCTGAAGTCCAATCAACTTGAAACTTAGTACACATGTTCCTTATTAGTTGATCTTTTTACTTTCAAGGCCAAATTAGGTTTTTTACCCAATTTCACGGTCCATTGAACATGGAAAATGATAATGCGAGTGGGGCATCCGTGTACTTTGGACACATTCTTGTTTGTTAATGTATTTTCTCATATGCCATATGCATTTTTACCATTTCCTTATTTGTCTAAAATGTTGGGAGAGGGGGCACTTCCATCCTCTAGTGGTAGGGATGGTCAGCCAGCTGACACAACCAGTGCCCTACCCTTTCATATAATTTGAATAACAAAAATACATAACCTATCATATATTTTTTTACCAAAAATATACCAATAGCTATCATGATAATGCTTAGTCGTGGAGAGATAAATGGTTTCTATGAATGTTGCATTGTTGTATGTATTTTGTTGCATTCTGTGTTCGGTTATTTGGTTGTTTTCCTGTTATAGTTGATGTGTTTCCTCGGCTTTAGTTTGTAACCTGAATTTGTTTTCTCTCTATCGATTTATGACTTTTGGTGAGCGGTATACTGTTGCCTGAATTTGTCATTGATGCATGTATGACATGTTTTATTTGCATCTTTATAATATCAAGTACTAATCAGTTTCAGATATTACTTATTTATTTAGCAACCGTATGATAAAAACAATGAAAAGATGCACACATATATACAGAACAGATGTTTAATGTTCATGTGGAGACTTCGGCTAAAACGGCAACATTTTAACCTAAAACTTTACTCTGTAATGACTGTGTTCCACGCTGTCTTAAATGGATAAAGTATAAATAAAGAATCCATAACTACACTAATCTGAAATACTGGATGATGACCATAAAATATGCAGTAATCGAAATCAAAATTTTAACGGTAAAGCTTTTCGGAATGTTGGTTTTTGAATGTTCCTTCACTATATATAGCATGATTTAGCGTTTCGAATTATAAACTTTCTGTATCTGTATGTTACACAGTGATCCGACCGCGGATATATGCGCATTGTAAGGAGAGCTGGTTGGTAAGTCCAGCCGTTGGAGGGCAGCCGTGAAACCCTCAACTGTCTTTTGGCATGCAATATCCTCGTCCAGATGGTTCCACTGCACTATTGTTTTTGGAAGAAAAAAGTTCTTTTGGATGTCTGTTTTGCAGTCAATCAATATATGATCTGCTATTTCTGGTTTCTTGTCTTTCTACGATGTTTTTGTATTGAAAGTCACTAAAGTTATTTGCCTTGACTTGGCGTTTGTTTCGGATCTCTTGTAAGTAATCAGTTGGATCGATAGCCGGCACCAATCCCTTAACCACTTTGTAGAACATAGTCAGCCTCGGATGTCGCCTCCGTTCTTGGAGAGATGATAGTTTCAGCCTAGGAAGCATATTTGTGACGCACCCGGTTTCTCTTGATTTATAATCATGCAAGATGAAGCGTGCTCCTATTTTCTGTATGCTTTCTATTTTTTCTATTTCCCTGATGGTGAATGGGTCCCAGCTGACAACACCGTATTCTAGTACGGATCTTACCATGGCTAAGTATGGTAGTTTTTTTGCACTCTTGTAGGCACTGGCGTAAGTTTCTTCTCATGAACCCTAGTGTACAACTTGCCTTGATTGTTGTTTTCCTTATGTGGCTGGTCCATTTAAGGTCATCAGATATATTAAGACCTAGGTAAGGATTTGTTTGTACTTGTTCTAGTATGTGGTTGTCTAGTTGGTAGAAGTGTGTTGTTTTTTGTTTGAAGCTCATTAGCTAGCATTTTTTTGCACTAAATTTCATTCCCCAATTTAGTACCCATACTTCCAGAGCTGTTAGATCTTCTTGGAGAGTTTGATGGTCTTTTGTGTTGTTAATCTCTCATCTTTGATGGTTGTGATCCCGTTTCTCCAACATTTGATATGTTTGTAAACAGGTAAAGAATTTACTGTTGGAGAAACGTAATTTTTTATTTCTTTTATGATTAACAGAATTTACATGCTAGAGCTACAGTAAATCCCACTCAAGTGAAGTCTTGAATGATATAATTAAATATTTGTAATACAAAATAAAAAGTCGAAATTATAAACGTATATCATATATAGCATCAAAGAGCACTAACACCACTCAAACAACACAATATTTTTTTATAAGCATATAAACATATAATAGACAAACACTCTAGAAATCTTAAAATGCTTTAGATTGAGGGAAAATAAATAGAATAATTCAACCAATTGCGAAAAATAAACTTTCAATCAGACATAAAAAAAAATCTTTTTAAAATACCACAAGTCATGCATATAGTTTAAATAGTTTTCAATAAATCAGCGAAACTCTAGTACTCTAATCTATTCAATTATGTAACATTGTGCAAATGTATATTATACCTTTAATGACATCAAACAGTGCATGAATTGTGATTTCTGGAAAACAAGGTGTGTAGGATTACCAAGAAAAGTAACTGAATTGCACTTTGAAATATTTTAAGATTGGAAAACTTTTCGTAGGAAATTTAAGGTAGTATTTATTATTTTTATAAGAAAGAGTTGATATATATTTATATAAGTATGAAAAAGGGATTAATTCAACAGAACTTACTGTCTCTAAAATTTCTAGACCATTTCATTACAAAATTGTCATTATCATGCATGAAAATAAAGTAAAAATCTATTTGAAACTTCAGGATGATCTCACGAAGCAAACTTGTAATTGGAGGGCTGAAAAAAGTTCTAAGTTTCAAACAAGTCCAAGTCATTCAAGTCGGAGTAAATCTTCTATTGAGAGGTAAGTATATATTAAATAATTAAAAGATATTCAGTTGTTTTCAATTTCAAAGTTAATTTTCCTCCCAGATCTTAATTATTCATAATTTGTTTTGAATGTAATGTTTATAAAAGTCACGATGCATTTTTATACTTATATTATTTATCTACTAAATAGTTTAAAATTCTCTATCTTGTTCCTGAATGCTTTTATTAAAAAAAAAAAAGACCCATGTAGCGTCAACGTTTTACAATAACGTTTACAAAAAATACAATGTCTCACTAGTAAAATTATATTTTCATTGCTTAAAATTAGACAAGGATAAGGCACCAGGTAAAACAACTTATAAAGTCTTCTCCAAAAACCAACAATATACTTTCTCTTCATAATTCGGCTTAAACTTCTACCAACAGAGGTCATTGCTAAATAACACCGCTACCCAATTGTGAATGTATATCAATATTCATCTTAAACTGATTCTGGGAAAGTATGAGATATATACAAGATCTCTATATAAATGCTTCATATAAATGATACTAAATATGAAATTAGACTTTTGCTATAAAAAAAATTTTAAATAACACTTCTAAATTTCCTGGTTGCGTAGCACTTTTTTTTTTAAACAGTATTTTGTCGTTTGCAGTGATCCACACGATAGGGTGCCATAGTGTAGCAGTGACATTGCAGCTTAGGTCATCGACGATGTTTAGAATGAGTTCGTTGTTCGTTTTCCAGTCTTTTGGCTTTTTTGGTACAATGTTAAGTGAACTTTCGTCCCCTTCATTGACATGTGTTAGAATGCCTCCACATTTATTTTTAATTTATACAATTAAGGTTGATCGGTCGTCTTTTACTGAGCATCCATTCTGATCATGTTGCAAACATTTATATTTTCAAACATTATACCAAGTATAATTCAATAAAATCAGAAAAACATTAACCTTGAAATTCAAAGATTAATCTATAGTAAAAATAAGTGCGATTCGTACTTTATTTGGCCTTTTTAACTTTTTTGGATTCGAGCGTCACTGATGAGTCTTTTGTAGACGAAACGCGCGTCTGGCGTATATACTAAATTTAGTCCTGGTATCTATGATGAGTTTATTAAGTGTATTAAAAATTTGCAGAACTATCTTTTTTACTGTATCAAGGACAGAATGTTGTATTGAATTTGATTGGACAATTTGTATTTATTATGTAGGATGCATTTATAAAACGTGATTAAATTTTTAAATGTTAACCAATTCCATAACTAAAAGGTAAAATCACAAAAATACTGAACTCCGAGGAAAAATCAAAACGGAAAGTCCCTAATCAAATGGCAAAATCAAACGAATGGACAACAACTGTCCTATTCCGGACTTGTTACAGGCATTTTCAAATGTAGAAAATGGTGGATTGAACCTGGTTTTAATAGCGCTAAACCTCTCACTTGTATGACAGTCGCATCAAATTCTGTTATATTTACAACGATGCGTGAACAATGATTCATGAATAAAGAAAAATTAAGTTTCCCCTATATAAGCTATATAAAATAACTGTATTTCGTAAATTCCAATGCTCTCGACATTCTTCGAATTACCTGTTCTTTAAATTCGTGCATTTTTATAATGAATTCGTGTAAAATTGAGGTTCTTATTATTCCTAAAAAAACAATTTTTTTTTTTTATATTAAAACATAGCACAAAGCCAAAAAGTAAAGTAGAGCACGCAGAATTTAGGTTTTTTTTTTTTTGCTATTTAATATTTCTTCTTCTGAAATAAAATCTCGTAAATATGATCATTTATTGGAATTAAGTTGTTTACCTTTCCTTTTGTGCAAAGTTACATGACCAGAAATAGTTATCAAAGGTACCAGGATTATAATTTAGTACGCCAGACGCGCGTTTCGTCTACATAAGACTCATCAGTGACGCTCATATCAAAATATTTATAAAGCCAAACAAGTACAAAGTTGGAGAGCATTGAGGATCTAAAATTCCAAAAAGTTGTGCCAAATACGGCTAAGGTAATCTATGCCTGGGATAAGAAAATCCTTAGTTTTTCGTAAAATTCAAAGTTTTGAAAACAGGAAATTTATAAAAATGACCATATTATTGAAAATTATCCTTTCAAATATGTCAGTGAATTCTGGATTTCCGTTAGAATCTTTATAATCATTCATTATTATTAACTTTGATATGTTTTTTAGGATTGAAACACATCCAATATTTAGTTGTCCATCATACATCGGAACACTACCAAACAAACAAGATACCACAAGAACGCCCATTCAACAGGATGACGAATGCAAAAAGTTTTATATGACAATAGTTAATGAAGATTTGAAATCAGCATACAATAAACATGGTCAAAGTTTTTTCGCAGAAAAGAACGGTTTAGAAGAGAAAGTGACAGGCAAATCTGTTTTGATAGTTGGAGCTGGTTTAGCAGGGCTTTCGGCAGCTTTTGAATTGGAAAAAGTTGGATACAATGTACGTATGGATATTAAAAGTAAATTTTATATATAAAATAAAATCTTTTCTCAAGTCTTTCTCATCTTTTTATTAATAGATAACTTATAAGTTTGTTAAATTTGTGTTTATTATTCTAGACCCAGATACTTGAGCTACAACACAGGGTTGGTGGAAGAACACAAACTCTTCGCAGTGGATTCTCTGATGGTTTACATGCTGAAGGTAGTTCAATTTGTGATTATCTGAGCCTTTGTTTTTATGCCCAACCTACGATAGTAGAGGGGCATTATGTTTTCTGGTCTGTGGCTCCGTTCGTCTGTGCGTCCGTTCGTCCGTCTGTGCGTCCGTCCGTTCGTTCAGGTTAAAGTTTTTGGTCAAGGTAGTTTTTGATGAAGTTGAAGTCCAATCAACTTAAAACTTAGTATACATGTTCCCTATGATATGATCTTTCGAATTTAAATGCCAAATTATAGTTTTTACCCCAATTTTTAGGGTCCACTAAACATAGAAAATGATAGTGCGAGTGGGGCATCCGTGTACTATGGACACATTCTTGTTCTTTAATGGTTCGATATTTGTCATCAGATAAGGTTTATCTTATTTAATACTTGCAGATATGTTGATGATGTTACGTCATTCAATAACCAACATTTAGGGGCAAGCTGAAGGACGCCTCCGGGTGCGGGAATTTCTCGCTACATTGAAGACCTGTTGGTGACCTTCTGCTGTTGTTTTTTTCTATGGTCGGGTTGTTGTCTCTTTGGCACATTCCCCATTGCCATTCTCAATTTTATATCAATATAGTAGTAAGCTCACTAATACTAGGACGTCTCTATCCAGTGGTGGATCCAGATATTTTCTTAAAGGGGCCTGTTTCAGTCATGCCCTAAATAGTCACAATTCTTTTCCATTTAACTCTCCCATTGTCAACTGCCTATTTCTCGACTGTCACATAGATTCATGCCATTTACTAGTATGTATCTTCGTTAGTGAATGTTCAAACTTTACACAAAAACTGCTCTTACAGAGTTACGAGAAAGAACGACTTCCAATGGATACCAAATATAATGGTTGACCGTTATGCAATATCCGTTTCATGAATGCGGATAATTCTGAACGGGAAGTCCCTAATCAAATGGCAATATTAAACGCTTAAACACATCAACGATAACAGCTGTCACATTCATGACTTGGTACAGGCATTTCCTTATGTAAAACATGGTGGATTAAACCTGGTTTAACAGCTAGCTAAACTTCTCACTTGTATGACAGTGGTATTAAATTTATTATATTTACAACGAGGTGTGAACAAACAAACAGACATGATAAGTGAATATGTATGAAAATAAGGGGTTCAGCAGTCAACATTGTATTATAATCATAATCACTCTGAAAACAAACAAATATGTCAAAGAAAAACAGTGACGGGATGTATAAGTACCAAGCAACGTCAAATAGATATAACCCCCCCCCCCCCCCCCCAAATAAGACTAAACAGAAAAAGTTATAATTTACAAAGACAAATAAAAGAATACTATAATACGTAATTAAGATGATAAACAACGTCAGTACCTAGGATCTATACTTCAAGACCATCGTGTATTATATGTGAAGTTGATACGGAATATTAATCAACAAGGTCCTGCATGGTATCTTCCGGTGACTGTTTTTAGATAAAGCACGAGGTGTTCTTTGACATACCATTTGTTCATCAACTTCCTGCTAAAACACTGGTGACGTTTTACAAAATATGAGTAACAACTGCAAGCTCTTGGATACCGAATGAGTTGCGAAATAAATATCCAATATGAAGGTGAAGTTGGTATATTGCTACTAAGGTTAGGGAAGTTGATAATTTAAAAATTAAGATCGTCTCCTATGTCATAGATTATAGTACTAAGATGCCAGCTTATGTCACATTGAAGGTAAACGTCTAATTTGAGGCATGTTGTTTCTTTAATTTCAAGTTCTGAAGGCTATATTAATGGAACTCCATAAGAAAAGTTTGAATTATTAATGGGACGAACATCATCAGTATATCTGATTATTAAATTAAGTGATCTAGCGCTTTGAATGTGTTTTATGGTAAACATTGTTTATTTGTTTCAGTTTAAAACTATGTAGGTTGAAATGTAATATCAGATATAGTACTCTATTAATTTTTATTCATACAATCATATTGGACATTGCACAATTGGAGTTTGTTTTCTATAATAGAAAGCACTAACCGTTGAATGGTCCTCTATAACAGTATTTTGTTTATGTATCTTTCAATAAATACTATCAATAATGATTCTTTTACAAATACTGGACTGACATGCAAAACTAACACGGAGGTATGTTGAACTGTTTTTAGCTCACCTGGCCCAAAGGGCCAAGTGAGCTTTTCCCATCACTTTGCGTCCGGCGTCCGTCGTCGTTAACTTTTACAAAAATCTTCTCCTCTGGAACTACTGGGCCAAATAAAACCAAACTTGGCCACAATCATCATTGGGGTATTTAGTTTACAAAATGTGTCCGATGACCCGGCCAACCAACCAAGATGGCCGCCACGGTTAAAAATAGAACATAGGGGTAAAATGCAGTTTTTGGGTTATAACTGAAAAACCAAAGCATTTAGAGCAATTCTGACAGGATAAAATTGTTTATCAGGTCAAGATCTATCTGCCCTGACATTTTCAGATGAATCGAACAATCCGTTGTTGGGTTGCTGCCCCTTAATTGGTAATTTTACGGAAATTTTACTGTTTTTGGTTATTCTCTTGAATATAATTATAGATAGAGATAAACTGTAAACAGCAATAATGTTCAGCAAAGTAAGATTTACAAATAAGTCAACATGACCGAAATGGTCGAGTTATTGCCCTTTATAGTCAATTTTTAACCATTTTTCGTAAATCTTTTGGTTATTATCTTGAATATTATTATGGATAGAGATAAACTGTCATCTATTTGACATATTGGAATGAGTTGAATGGTATTTACTTTTTGCACATGCGATAAAATTATGTTAGTGTGTTAACCATAAGAGTATTTCTAGTTTAATCATATGTAGACGAAACGCGCGTCTGGCGTATTAAAAACTGCAGTGGGTCAATGCCACTGCTGGTGGACGTTTCGTCCCCGAGTGTATCACCAGCCCAGTAGTTATCACTTCGGTGTTAACTTGATAATCAATTTTATGGTCATTTTTATGAATTTCTGTTTACAAATCTTTGAAATTTTGAAAAACTAAGGATGTTCTTATCCAAGGAATAGATTACCTTAACCGTATTTGGAACAATTTTTTTTGGAATTTCGGGTCCTCAGTGCTCTTCAACTTTGTACCTTTTGGCTTTGTAACTATTTTAATCTAAACGTCACTGATGAGTCTTATGTAGATGAAATTAAGGTTCATGTGGACCCTATGGCTAAAATGGCCGTATTTTCACCTCAAAATTTTCTCTGAGTACAGGCAAACCTGTGCATCTGGAAAAGTTTTAAGGCATGGCATGCCCTAGATAAATAGAATTCAAATGCATTGTATGATTTAGAAAATTCATAACTTAACTGGATTTTGCCGTACACTTTTTTTCGTCTCTGCAGAAGACGATAAAATTAACAAACAGTTGAGTTTACCTTGATATGGTCCACTCAGGTACACAGTTTAAATAACCAATTATTGTCGGGTATCTATTGTCCATCTAATGTCCATGTCAATTAAAAATGCTCACTTTAATTTTTACCTGACGAGTGGGGAAGTTCTCAAACCTGTTTCCCAACTTAGTTTATTTTGGCACCTTCTGGAGAAATGAAAAAAAGTGCACGGCAAAATCCTGGTAAGTTTTTACTTTTCTAAAACATAAAACATATTTAAAATTCATTTATCTAGGGCATGCTATGACTGAATTTTTTTACAGATGCGCAGGTTTGTCTGTACTCCGAGTAAATTTTGAGGTGAAAATACGGCCATTTTAGCCATAGGGTCCACATGAACCCTTAAGAGAGATTTGTACTATCGAGATATGATAGCCTATCGGCCCCGGTACTATCGACCAGAGATTAAAAAAATCGATAACTAGAAATATGAGTATCATGTGCACATCCCGTTATTCTTGAATAATCATATTAATCATGTAATACTGCGTTGACTAAGTGTAATCGTTGGTTTGCATTTTCTGCAATTTCAGTGTTTGTAACATGTCAAAATATTTCGAAACACTATATTGTTTACCCCTGATCTGGAATGCCTTTATGGTATTTGACACAGTTTTTCAAACATTTTGGATGTTAATGTTCTCAAACAGACAAAAATAGATACGTAAATATGTAATTCAAATCAGGATTATACCGAAACACATAATATCTTGAAAAGCATGTGATACCTTGGGAAATCAACAGTGCAGTCAATACAGAAAAATAATGATAGCACAGCAATTTCCCAAAAATTACTGATAACGGCTATGAGACAAGATTGGGAATTACCTTATAAACTTGATATTATCAAAGGGTGTAAACATGCAAGAAAGGTAGATTTGGGTTGACGGTGATAAAATAGCTCCAACATCATGGCGGAAATCGTCTGTCAAGTTTTCAGTTAGTTTTTCGGGAATTTTCCTACACATCATAAAGCTGCAAACGATTTCACCAAAAAGAGCAATTAACGTACGTTTATATAATTTTCCTAAAATTTGTATACCTGATTATTAAAAAGTAAATTAATAAGAAATACAATCATGTACCAATACAGGTAGATCTTTCAAGTCGGTACCATTTGCCTTATATATTGTATGTTATAAGGTACATTACACTTACTTTCTAGCTAATAAATTCACAAGCAAAAATAAAAAGTTTTTCATTTCAGAATGGAAAGAAAATAATCGAATGTACTCTACACAATATTTTCCTGGATGGGATTCGAACTTAGCAGCTAATACACGTTCTAGTGTGGAGGGGATACGTATGGCCTTTATGCGTTTTCTAAATAAAAATTACTGACTATTTTAAAAATGAATAAAAATATTTTGAAATAATTATTTGGGTCTATAAGACTACTAAAGGTGCGATAAAAAACAATAACTTGATAGAAAATAACAACATAATTTTCTTCTTTTATTCTTATGTCTTCGTGGATTGATAAAATGTCTGACACTACATATCGGGTATGCACTTCTGAAATTACTTTGATCAGTTCAATCACAAGATTTGGAAAGCATACTGTACGCAACTCTTTGGAAGCATTTAACTTAACCAGGCCAACACCGATCTGTTAAAGGGCAATTGGAACATTAAGAAGGAAATATCTTCATTAATATGTTTGCTTAAATTAAAAAACGGGAACCGTAAAACATAGATTTTGTTTTAAATATTGTAGATGATTTATATGAGTGCACAATGCAACCAGTAATGGACGAACTGTATTCATCAATTAATGAAAAAGGGCCACATGATGGGTGGAATGGATGGGTTGAAAAATGGAGCAAACTTTCTGTGGAGGAATTCCTAAGAACAGATGGTAACTGTGAGCCAAAATCATCGTACCGTCCATGGCCGGAAGCAGCTATCAGAGGATTGCAGGTAATGGGATGTTCACTCATTTTGTGTTCATTATCAAAACGGCTTATATTATAGATAAACTCATCATAGATATTGAACTTGTAAATAAATCATGATGGTATGATTTTTGTTGTATATAAGTAATAAGCTTATGTTGTGTTCTTAAATTAATTAAAAAAAAAGTATAGGTCATAGCGCTTGTTTGCAAGCTACATAATTTTCAAAAGTATATTTTGTAAGGATTATACACCAAAAAAGAATTATGTGACCAGATAGAAAACTTTATAACCAAGTTTTCAAATGTAATATTATAAATCTTTTTTCACCAACCATGGGCATATATCGTATTTGTAAGAACCACAAACGAATGTTTTCATTTATGTATGAAAAGTCTTACAAATACATATTATTTCTGCATCAAAACTTACTTATTTCGTAAAAAATTACAACTTCGATACCTGTATATTGGCATTGAGCTCTGAATGTAAATGACGTCTTTACACTAAATCCATTTAATATTGGATGTGTATTGATTGATAATTTAGTCATTGATTTATGATATATTTTTATTGGTTGTTGTTGGTTTTGAGCTAGTTTTCAGTGACTTAGAGCATTCTCATGTATGTACTTAGTGTCTTTTTGTTGAGAGGATGTACAAGTACGATATTTTCTTTTATCTTTATTAGGTTGCAACATACAGTCCTGCGTTTGGGACTAGCTTAGTTGAACATCTAAGAGATGAATTAGGCCAATGGTGGAAAAATGACTAGCAAACTCCAGTTGACGGCATGGATACCATTGCCAAGAATTTTATCAAACCTCAATAAGAATCAAACGATAAAACTATTGATTTATCAAAAAAAATAACATTTGGTTCGAAAGTACGAACTGTTAAAAAAAAGGAAAACAACGTTGAAGTTACTGCACGAAATGTAGTAACAGGCACAGACCGAACATACACAGCAGATGCCGTTATTATTACGGTGCCATTGACCATTCTACGCCAGATAGAAGGTGATATTCCAGAAGAGCAACGCAAGGTGTTTAGAAATATTCATTATCGAGCATCGACTAAAGTGGCTCTTCAATGCAAAAGCAGATTCTGGGAAAAGGACGTTGGTCAAGGTGGATTCTCAAAAACGAATCTACCAATTGGTCAGCTACACTATCCTAGTCCGAATGACCAACCTCCACCAAACAAAAGAGGGCTCTTGGTTGTCTATGCTTGGGAACAAGACGCCCTTATATTCGGTTCTCAGCCACACGCAGAAGCAATTGATAGCGCAGTTAGAGAAATAACAAAAATTCATCCTGAGATGGAGAGCGAGTTTGAAGTAGGAATGGTTCAGGCTTGGTTCAGCGATAATTCAGCACAAGGAGCACACTCCTGTGTCCAGCCATACCAGTACATCGATGGAATGAAAACTTTGATGAAACCAGAACATCCAGTTTATCTAGCTGGAGAAGCAATTTCGTACTCCAATGGATGGATACAAGGAGCTATCGAATCTGGCCTTAATGCAGCTTATCATTTGTACAGTTATGATCAAAAATTATAATTGTTTTAACATTGTGCTGTTAAACGATACTTTCATCAGAACTTTAATACACGTTTTTATACTAAATTGACAAACATGAACATTATATTAGCGAAAACAAGATATTATTGTAACCAAATGTCTATTACTACAGTTTGGAACTTCTGTTATAAATCTGAGCAGAAATGTTTTACTCAGAGTGGCTTTACTTATTATAACCATTATTAAAAGAAAAATTATAGATATGATGTTTTATTTCATGACCCAAACTTTCTGTTTTCGCTTGACAATATATGATGCAATATCAAAATTAAATGAATACGTCTTAAGTGTTATCGCATTACAAAATGTAACCCGAAAGTTTGTTTGATTAGAACAAAAGAAACTCTCATTTGCGGTCACATAAGCTTCGAATAAGAAAGAATGAAAACAAAGATAGGCTTACTGTCTCACTTACCGTTGCTTCGTGCAACAGCCATGTTTAGCTTTAGAACAAGTTGAAAATGTAACGTTATGTGTTTTCTGAACGAAATAGCTATGGGAGAAACAATAGCAGTATCAAGTTTACTGCATCAGACGAGCGTTTCAACAAGTAACGTCTCTTCAAAATAGTTGATAATACAAAATCTAATACCCTAGTGGTCCGTGTAACACTTATCAATTCAAAGTTTTAAAAATTTTGAAATTTTAGATTTTTGGAATTTTGATCAAAGTTTTAAAATATCAAAATTTCAAATTGCGTAAAAGTTTTGAAATTTAGAAAGTTTAACCAAATAATTAAAATATTAAAATTCTAAATATCGTTTTTAAATTTGATAGTTTAAAAATTTGATCAAACTTTTAAAATACTAAACCTAACGTGCAATTTTGATTATTTCACTTTTTGAAAGTTTGATATTTTAAATTTTTGATTAAAATATCAAAAATAGAAAAGGGGCGACAAGAGGGAAACATATACACACGGCACCTATTTAAACCGGCATCAAAAAGGCCAGAGGCTCCTGAATTGGGACAGATGCAGACCCACAAATGCACATGTTTCGTGAGATCACAACCCCCCTCTACCTCTAGAAAATGTAGAATGAACTAACATTCACACAGTTAATTAAACACACTTTAAAAGAAATCCAAGTCCTATGTCAGAATAGGAAACATAAGAAAGTAATCAAAATGACAATGTTAATAAATTAACAAAGGACTGCTATATATATATAAAGCTAGCTCCAGACCTCAATTAAACTAATTGAAAGATAATGTCTTCATCAAATGAATAACAAACACAAATCCTCCCTGGTGTATTTATTGCTATCCCTGATTCATGAAATATTTGTCACTGACAACCAAAAATCGATAATTCAAAATAGGTTCTTTACATACAAATTTCAAAGAAACTCAGGATTCAGCTGGCTCGGGCAAAGTAGCCCTTATAGATGTATTTTGGTATGTTTAATAGATAAAGGAAGATGTGGTATGCGTGCCAATGAGACACTCGACATCCAAATAACAATTTATATAAGTAAACCATTATAGGTTAAGGTAAGGCCTTCAACACGGAGCGTTGGCTCACACCGAACAGCAAGCTATACAGTGCCCCAAAAATTACTAGTGTTAATCATTCAAACGGGAAAACCAACGGTCTTATCTATATCAAAACGAGAAACACGTATGAACTACATCAACAGAAGACAACCATTGTACATCAGATTAACTTCCTTTTGGCAAAACACCTCTTCAATTGATTCGGTTCTTATATATACTTCACTTTCAAATATTCAGTTTTCAGTGTTCTGTAGGTGAATGCTTTACTTGAAATTCAGCATTTTACAATGTACTGGTTTTTCGAGAGCAACATTGGTGTATGGCCAAAAATGGAAAAATCCATCATGCAGCTGACAGCGTGGCACTCTCTTTACACGTCCCATTCTGATTGGACGTACCTGTGTTCTTTTACTTTGATTCAAGTTGATTATCGTTCGATAATTTAAAAATGCATAAATAACAAATACGGAAAAATGATATCTCTTGATACCAAAAAAAACCCCATTTCCTTTTATGTGCCATTTGAAAAAACAGAGGTTGATTTAGAGCCCCCAATGGAGCTACGTATATGATAAATGCATATACTTTTTACAAGCATCAGTCCAAACGTTATCTAAGGGAGCTCCCATTTAACTCCAAAAGTTGTTTTATTGAAGTAAAAAAATCGCGCTAAGCTCTTAAAATTTCATTTATGAAGTTTTTTTTATCGCTATTGATCAAATTATTTGGTTCAAAATTTAACACTTTAAGGTATGGGGGGAATCTGGATTCAGATGATATTTGTTTTGTCCTCTGCTTGCACAGATTTTTCCCCTATCAAACTGGGGTTCAAAATATTTTTATGTACCATTATTGAAGCCCCTCGGGAATGTATCCAAGTAAAATAAAATTTAAAAAAAAATATATAAATTATATATCAGATTCCCAAATAAGATTACCATTTATCGCTAATATAAAATATTCAAAATATTTTTTTTAATTTTCAAAATGCCGACGCCTACAAGTGGATAGATGGGGGCATAATGTACAACGGCAACTTTTACATTAATGTGAAGCCTGGAAATAATGTGTATGGTATACGTTTATGATAAATATGATGAATGTGTTCAGCTTTTACAAAACCAGAACGATAAGTTGTATTTTGACGTTTCTTATTTTTTTAAATTTTTTTACCTTTTTAATTTAATTTGGTTTTATAGGCTTTTTTTAAACTTATTTGATTCGAGTGTCTTTGATTAGTCTTTTGTAGACGAAACGCGCGTCAGGCGCAAATAAAAAATTTACACCCGGGTAACTATCTATGAAGAGTTTATGTAGAAACCTTATAAAAATTTCCTGACTCCAGGCTACCGATAATTGATTTTACTCTTAATTTCGGCGTAATAAGATATCGAAAACCTCCCACATTCCAGATACCACAACGTTCATTGGGACACCATGAATTCAGATTTCCTACCGTACAAATACTTAGAACTGAAATTATTGATACAAGGCAATATACAATCGTCATGTAAACGGAAAAAAAATGAAAATAAAACGTTAAAAGTTACGACCGAAGCGCTTTTCTGGATCAGGAACGCTCAAAGCTGAATATCTAAGGCCAACAATTTATAGCTGACTATGCGGTATGGGCTTTGCTCATTGTTGAAGGCCGTACGGTGACCTATAGTTGTTAATGTCTGTGTCATGTTGGCCTTTTGTGGATAGTTGTCTCATTGGCAATCATACCACATCTTCTTTTTTATAATTAATAAAGGAAGGAAATTGTTGCTGATTAAAACGTTAAAGATGATCATTAAAGATTTATTCATCTACCGACATGATTGCAGAAAGTAAGAAATAGTAGAGAAAAAAAAGAAAAAGTTGAAATCAAATGAGATAATTCAACGTGTATTGAACCATTTTATTGCTTAAAGTCCAGCAGAAAACACATATATACCCAGCCTAACCATACTATTTGACCTACTGCGAGTTAATCAGTTTTTACTGTTACTCCTAAAATATGGGTGCTGGGTAAATCATCATGTAAAATGGTCATTATCAGAGCCGTGTGTCTTGGTTCAAAATGAATTATCTTCTTTTGAGAAATATTTATTTTGTCATCCTATTTTTCACCTCATAGAACTGTCCGTACCTGTGGTTTTATTCTATACATTAACTTTTATGTATCAGCATGACTTGTTTTCATTTCATTCTGTTTCGTTTCGTTTCACTTTTATTTCGTTTCCCAGTTTACAGGTACCCCTCTTTTTGCCCCTTTTCTATTTTTGATATTTTAATCAAAAGTTTAAAAAACCAAACATTCAAAAAGTGAAATAATCAAAATTGCACGTTAGGTTTAGTATTTTAAAAGTTTGATCAAATTTCTAAACTATCAAATTTAAAAACGATATTTAGAATTTTAATATTTTAATAATTTGGTTAAAATTTCAAAACTTCAAAACTTTTACACACTTTGAAATTTTGATATTTTAAAACTTTGATCAAAATTCCAAAAATCTAAAATTTCAAAACTTTTTAAAACTTTGAATTGATAAGTGTTACACGGACCCCTAGTCACACTAGACCACGATTGCACCACGATCTAAAATAAATTCAGATCGTGGTAAGGTCGCGGTTAGAGCTGCATGAAAACGTAGGTTTTCGTTGTTTTCACGATGCTACTACGTCCTCATTACGCTTCTACAACGATTCCGCTATGATCACACCACGTTTTCTCCGCGCTTATTTTGCGACCCCACTACGATTGTCACGTTCTCACATCGACAACACCACGACTTATTCGATTGCAACACGATTATACCACGCTTCTTCTACGATTATAACACGCTCTTACGACGATCATTCTACGATCTTACCACGTTCATATCGTGATGATCTACATGTAACTATACGCTCTCAGCAATAACGTCGACATCATGTTCAATAAGAACACTGTTCAATTCCTACTTATTGACATTACTGAGCGTCACTGATGAGTCTTTAATTATAATCCTGGTACCTGCGATAACTACTAGTGACGTAGAATTCTCGAAAACAACACAGGCATTCCACCAAAATCTACCAGAACTCATGGTTCAGCTATTTAAATTAATTGAAAAAAGTAAAATCACAAAAATACTGAACTCCGAGGAAAATTTAAAACGGAAAGTCCCTCATCAAATGGCCAACATTATTGTGCCAATTATAAAAATCATTGTAATAAATTACTTTGCTCTTTATGGACCCTTTGATTGGAATAAAAATATCATCTTATCTTAAAAAATGACAAAAATCAAAGGATAAAACACATCAAACGAATGGACAACAACTGTCATATTCCTGACTTGGTACAGGCATTTTCAAATGTAGAAAATGGTGGATTGAACCTGGTTTTATAGCGCTAAACCTCTCGCATTTATGACAGTAGCATCAAATTCCGTTATTTTTACAACGATGCGTGAACAAAACAGACTTAATCGGTAAAATAGTCAAAATAAGGTTACAGCAGTCTATTCTGTGTTGCAATCTCAAGAAAAACACACTTATACAAAAAACACAAAAAGCATCTATCAACAGCTCAACAAATGCAATCGTCACAAAAAAGAACTTTAGTCGTTCAATGTCTATTCAAAACAATTATAATTTCGCATGGAGAATGGTGGTATGCAGGGTTATAAAATCAAAAGTTATGACGTTAGAATTGATTACAGAAACAAACCGGCCGAGATTAAAAATTACCCAGCAGTTCTTTAGAATTTTTAAGAATCCATATGTGGTTATTATAATACTACTACGTGAATGAAATAATTGTTCGTTTGTCATTCAAAGTATTATCAAATTTATAACAGAACAATAACATATGATAGAACAATAATTTAATTTTGGATGTAACACGTCTTCTGATTGGCTGACGTCGTTTTGTTTATCATATCATAGACACAATTTTGTCATGAGACCATGACGTCATCAACGTTTTTTCATGATTTACGCCGGTTTAAAATTGAATATATAGAATTAGATTATAACAAATAACTGTAATAATGTGTCAGTCTATTCGAAATAACATAAAAAAAATGTTATGCACACTGTCAAATAACCCGCTACGCGCGTTAATCAGTGTGCACCACATTTTTTATGTTATTTCTTCAACGACAGAAAAAATATTACAGTCATTCCTTAAATAACATAATGCCGCCATCTTTAAAAGTACAGCGTCACGTTATAAAAAAACAAGGAAACACAAAAAGTCGCTTTAACAAAACACACCAGCAAAAATGAAAGATGATATAAACACATGGACGGGATGTATAAGTACCGAGCCACGTCAAATAGATATCACATAAAACAGACCAATCAGTAAAAGTAATATTAATAATTGAACAAAGACAAAATAAACGAACAATATATCACGTAGTTAAGATAACAAACAACGTCAGTACGCAGAATCTATACATAAAGACCATCTGTATTATTTGTGAAGTTGATACAAAATATTTATCAACAAGGTCTTGGTACCTTCCGTAAACTTTTTTAGAAAAAGGACATGACGTTCTTTGACATACCCCTGGTTCATAAACTTTTTTTGCTCAGACACTGGTGACGTTTTACAAAGTCTGAGTAGGAGCTGCAAGCTCTTGAATATCGAATAAGTTGGGAAATGTATATCCCATATGCAGGTGAAGTTGGTATATTGCTAATAAGGTGGGGGAAATGAGGTTCAAATTATATACAGACAAAAAAAAACTGGGGTGCTTTTATATACTAGTATTTCATTTGACAATGAGACTAGACTCGCGCTCCCGCTACGATGGTACAGCGATCTTTGTGACCTTACCACGATCTAACTGTGCTCTCGCTATGCTTCTTAAACGACCTGATTTCGCCATGATTTTTTTTCACATGTTGAAAGTTGGCCATATACTCATCACGATCATTCCGACCTCACCACGACCGTACATTGGCCTTGAAGCGATCTACACGATCGCACTACGATCGTCAAAATTTGCATTTTTTTTTTCAGAGCCCGTATAACACCGCAGTCACACTACAGTAGACCACGATCGCACTACGATCTGTGAAAAAAGTGCTAATTTTGACGATCGTAGTGCGATCGTGCAGAACGCAGTACGGTCGTAGTACGGTCGTGGTGAGGTCTTCATGATCTTGATGAGCGCGGCAAACTTTAAATATCCTTTTTTTGGAAATTCTTAGGAATTCAAATGTGACGCCACTTTGTGAGTTGATCTCTTCGGCTAACTCGGCTGTGATTTTTTTTATGTGCTGGGTTAGATTGTTTTATGTATACGTTTTATTCTGTAGTTATTCACCACTTCGGTGTTATCATGTATATCTGTTATATAGTCATTTTTGTAAATTTTCTGCCTTCTAAATACTAAGGATGTTCTTATCCCAGGCAGATAACCTTAGCCGTATTGGGCACAACTTTTTGGAACTTTTGGTCCTCAATGCTTTTCAACCTTGTACTTGTTTTGGCTTTCAAACTTTTTTTTATCTGAGTGTCACTGATTAGTCTTGTGTAGACGAAATGCGCGTCTGGCGTATTAAGTTATAAACCTGGTACCTTTTGATAGCTATTATTTGTGTGTTTCTCTGTTATATATGTTCTTCTATTTATTTGTATTGTAGTCCTGTCATGTAATGTTGTTATTTTAAATATATTTAACATTGCCATAAAGCGGGAGGTTTGGCTAGCCACAAAACCAGGTTCAACCCTCCATTTTTTTCTTAAAATGTCCTGTACCAAGTCAGCCGGAAAAATTGCCATTGTTATATTATAGTTCGTTTCTGTGTGTGTTACTTTTTAGTGTTGTGTTTCTGTTGTGTCGTAGTTGGAGCTCTTATATTTGATGTGTTTCTCTCAATTTTAGTTTGTAACCCGGATTTGATTTTTATCAATCAATATATGAATTTCCAACAGCGGTATACTACTGTTGCCTTTATTTAAGATGATCTCCTCTGAAACTCCTAAGCCAAATTCAACTAAACTTAGCCACAACTATCATTTGGGTGTGTAGTTTGAAAAATGCATTCGATAACCCTGCCTTTTTAATAACCAAAAGACTTGGCTAAAATAAAACATGGGAGGAAAATCAAGATTTGTCTGTAATCTTGAAAACCGTAAATTTTTTTTAAAAAAGTATGAACGGAATAAAATGTACTACACAGTTCTTGGTAGGGTGGTTGTCTCTTTGACACATTCCCCATTTCCATTCCCAATTTTACAATAATAAGATCTGCCTTTGATATGTTTACAATGGGAACAGTATATCAATATAAATGTTCCTGGTTTACATCAAAACTGTCAGATGACCCCTTGTAAGGGTTGTTAGACAGTTCAAGTTTATCGTATATGTTTGCGTTACTGTCTTTTATCTTGGAAACAATAAAATCATAGACAGAAACTTTAAAAACGCAAAAAAATATCATTAGGGAGGGGGATAGGACATTTATCAGGACTCCGGGATCGGTGTTTTTAAGCTTGGGATTTCGGAATTAACCCTTTCGGGATCCGGGAATTGTTTTTTTTCGAATTTCGGGATGTCGAGATTTAGGTTTATTTAAATTCGGGACCTCGGGATTTCGCGTTTTTAAGCGCGGGATTTCCTGGGGTCATGACCCCTCCTACCACCCCTCATTAGGAAAACTCTACAAATAAAATGAAGTGTTGAATGATTTTATATTGATGACATTTCAATTTGGTCAACTCTTTATATGAGTGATCTTGTCTATCCGATTTTGAAAACTATACGTCTCGGTTATACTAAGATAGATACGTTCTTTAAAAAGCAAACTTTGAATGATTAGCAAATCAAGATCAGCAGACTTTGAAAAGAAAAAGCCAGCATAAATGTAAATGAATTCGTCAGTTTTCTTAGCTTATATGAGTTATTGTCCTCGGTTGACGATTTTTTTAAACTCTTTTCGAGTTTTAGTTAAAAAAAAAAAGAGAAGAATTTATAGAGAGAAATTGTAAGAAGAATAAATTCATCAGCAATTCATAAAAAAGAAAAGCTTAGGGAGTTTTAAGTCATGATTAATATGCTAGTTTATAATGTTACAGTCTTTACTAACCGTTAAAGGGAAAATTCGCGATTTTTTACTTATGGTTTAAATATGTTCATTATGACATAATATATATATTCACAAAGTTTTATCGCTATATGTGCAGCAATAAAGGAGAAATTCAATAATTAATGAAAAAATATTAACAACTTCCTGTAGGTCGTGACGTTTTCTCCTGGTTTTTGCATGCCGGGATTTAAAATACAATCAATAAAAGTCTTGGTTTTTAATGATATTTTAACGTAATCGTAAGCGCGCCGATGACTTATGCTTTATCTAATAACCAGCCGATAATAAGAAGATAAAACGCACAGACATCCAATGTACATATTCATGAGATAAATTTTCTATGTTAAACGTATATATCCGAATTAATTTTTTAGACAACACAAAAAAGTAAATTTATTTTTGATTAATGCATTTCGGACTGATAAGGTGAACAAATTAAAGTACAATAATCTGTAAAGACAATATGTTAGTGTACTCTTATTGACCTTTTACTGTCTCTGCTATGACTAGGTTTATACGATGTGTGTATTCACGGTTCTGTGGCAATACTCGTAGATGGCTTGTTGAAAGGTTAATTGTTATTTGCACTTCGGTATTTAACCACGCCTCTAGGGCACACCTTGCCAGGTGTGACTGTCTATTGGGATTAGTGGGTTATTAAACAAGGGAGAATTTAATACACACATTTAAACTACATATTCAAGTTGATGACAAATGTAAATAGATCGCCGTGGAATTATTTAATTATATTTGGTGCTATTATTTATTTGAATTCAAATAAATTAATTTACTAAGAAATAAACAATTTTCGGTTAAAGACGGGAAACTTAATTCATGTGTCAGAATGAAATGATATACACCTCTTGTCCTTGATTTATGTCTCATAAAAAGGGGAACTTAGAAATTAGAAATAGATTTACCAAAGCATTTTGATTGTCTTTATCAGGCCAAAAAATGTACGAGACACTTACATTTAGACTTTTGAAACCCATGTATTAATTAATATCTGAAACTATCTGAAGATATCTCTACCGAATCGGAATAATATGTACGAATAAAGAAAAAAAAAATTGTTTTTAAATCTTTGCACATTAATGATTAATTATTGTTATCTATTGTTCATTTAATTACTTAATTAGTACCTAAAATATGTCTACCGATTTGCATTTAATCTCGGTGTGGTAGGAAACGATTATTACATATAGATTATATTATTTGGATGAGGATTTGAGCTAGCCTATAAAAACACATTAATTAGTTAACATGCATTCGAGACCAAAGGATATTGACTTTGATAATTCAATTAACTTATTCACATATTTTCTCTTATGATTTGTGCGTGCTTGTTTCTATAGGACAGTGTATATATGGTCCAAAAAATTAAATCATAACTAAAAATGTCTTGTTCGGAGAATGATAGTACTAACAGTGGTCCCAGTCCGTCAAGAGAGGTAGCTTTTGACGAGTATGGTCAATTTGGGTACGCACTAGAGCCAGGGTATACCGAAGAAGAGCTCCATGAAATGGAAGCTGCGGAAAGTTCCCGAAATCAAGATATCCTTAGCAACCCTCGCTAAAAAAATAAGAACATTTTCCGTATCAAGTTAGTTAGTCAGATAAAACAACCGTACGATTGACAAGATATCGACACGCAATTACGACTACATCGGTTACTGTAGTTTTGGTCCTTTGTGGTTTATAGACATATCGTGATTATAAATCGTAGAAGATGACAAAATGGCGGAACGCAGAGAATTGATACTCAAAATTTAAAATCGATGGTGATCTCTTATCTAGCGGAATAAAACTTTAATATCCATAAATTTGAGAATTTTTATACAGAATGGACATAATATCAATTTTTGATTTTTTTGCGAAGTTTCCCTAAAGTCTTTGCTACAAGTTTCTGGTCTGCATTTCAGTATCTTTTTAAAATGTTTAGCCCTAACAGAGACATAAAAGATCATAAAAGGCCCGACATATAATTATGTCATCGAGTGTAAAAGATCCGTAATGAACACATATCTTTTAGGAACTTGACTCATAAACTATAATTACTCGCGTTGGAAATGCGCGCCTCTTATTCTACATCATTTAGATTTGCAGAAGAATATTTTTGTAAAGATCAGAAATGAGCACAGTCAGGTATTTACACACATAGCATTCTCATAAAAAAACAAGATTAGAAATACAAATGTTGATTAGAAGAAGATGCTCTCATTTTTATATAACAAAGTGACAAAACTATCCAGCCTTATAAATAGAAAGGTGCCGGCTGCAGGAAAAACGGTACTATTTATAATTTCTCAAATTTTCTGCCATTTTACATTAAAGACTTAAAAATTTGGAAACCTTTTAGAATAAATCTTCAGAATATATTTAAGTTTCAAAATCAACACTTCAATAATAACATAAGGACTAGAGAGATATTGCCATCACTTTGCATCCCGCAACATTGTCATCTACAATGTACATGTATACACCTTATCGCTATTTGTCCGCCATTACTTGATATCACACAGTTGCCCGTAAAATTTTGACGTCATAATACAAAATATCTGACGCCACAATGGAAAGGTGATTGTTTTTGACATCAAAAGTTCAAGCGGCCGAGTCAGCCAGGAAATAGCGATAAGGTGTATTCATGGTATTGGTTAATATTTTTGATGATCTTCATTCTCCTCTACTGAAGCTACATGTATATATTTTTCAACCAAACTTGGGGAAAATAATTCATAAAACAAGGATAGTTTGTGGTTCTTTTTCTTTGTTCTGTCAACAAATTTGAGCATGAAGTTAAAATGCATTAATTGTTTTATCACGTTTATAGACAGTCACATGTATCTTAAAAACTATAGTAGAGAGAGAGAATATGACATACATGTAGGGTGAAAAAATACTAAGAATGCCAAGATCTACCTTTTTCCAGTTTGTATCAAAATTATTTGATGACTTCTATCGACAAATGATCGAAGTTATTGCCCTGAATTGATATAATTTTGGCTTATATTCAAGTTTTTGTCTATTAACTCCAAATCTATCTTTAAACAGTATAAACTGTTGAATGCAGAAATGATCAGCTATCATGGCGAAACAAGCAGAGTTCATGAAAACTTTTTTTGACCTGTCATGACCAACAAAGCATGATTATTTGCCAGTCCTACAAAATCTGTCAATTTTATCCTGAAATAAAATTAAGAACAATAGTTTATCAAAAAATAACTTTATTATTAACAGTTTTATTCTTCGCACCCACAGGCAAATTAACAATGAAGGACCAGTTCTGGTCTTCTGATTGTTCTTGTTTAGAGTCATCTTCACTATCCATTACATCATCTGAATCACTTTCTTGGTCGTTTCATTATTTGTTTGCTCCATTGTAGGGTTCGATTGCCGATTGTTTGCCAGGGATGGCTCCATGAACATGTTTAGTAGGCCATGTATAGATCGCCTTGGTTTAAATTGTTTATAATAAATCAGTTAAACAGTACCGGAAATTGACAGCGGGTACATCTAATAACCGATGTAATCACTTATTGGAACCGAAACTTGCACTACAATGGCCATATCTTCATTGGTCATCAGGACCGGCACTAGCCTTCAAAATACTGGTCCGTGCCTCATTTTGACAGACAGGACCATGAGGACCAACGATTTTTACGAACTCTGAACAAGATCTCAAAAAATGCCAATATAAAATTGAGAATGGAAATGGGGAATGTGTCAAAGAGACAACAACCCGACCAAATAAAAAAACAACAGCAGAGGGTCACCAACAGGTCTTCAATGTAGCGAGAAATTCCCGCACCCGGAGGCGTCCTTCAGCTGGCCCCTAAACAAATATATACTAGTCCAGTGATAATGAACACCATACTAATTTCCAAATTGTACACAAGAAACTAAAATTAAAATAATACAAGACTAACAAAGGCCAGAGGCTCCTGACTTGGGACAGGCGCAAAAATGCGGCAGGGTTAAACATGTTTGTGAGATCTCAACCCAATATGACTGAAAACTTTAGATTTATAAGTGTAGTCCTTGATTTTGTTAGTTGAATTTTCATGTTTCTGTCAATTATTTTAAGAACTATAACACATCTAGATAAAAATTTGATAAAGCAAATACTATCAGCAATATACATTATGTAAAACAAAAAATGTTACCAAAACCATAAATATAATTAGGATGACTCCTTAATTAATGAGTAATGATTCAACAATGACAATTTTTTTTAAATTATTTTCTTGTCTTTCCCACTTATCTCGAGAACTATGAAAAAGTAGATAAAACAGCAAGCAACACATGATACAGGTTATACAAAAAAAAACAATATGCCAGAAACAGAAGATCTACATTCACATGCTGATATAAATTTTGCTAAATCATTCGAATTACTCCAAAAGGATCTAGACTTCTTGCTCTTCAATGATAATTAACTGGATTTTTGTGACAAAAATGTCGGTTATTGATTTGGGGATGTCATGGATGTACGTTGGGCAGTCGGGCGGTTGGTCAGGCGGGCGGCAACCAAATGTTGTCCGTGCATTTACTCATGAACCGTTCAACCAAAGCTTTTAAAATTTTAATATGTTTTTACTGACAACAAAATGAAGATCAAGTTCATTAATGACGATTTTGACTTTTACCGTTCAGGAGTTATGGTTCTTGAAAGATTGAAAAATGGCATTTCCAGTCGTGTCTGTTCATTTACGCATGAACTGTTTAACCAAAGCTTCCCAAATTTTAATATGTTGTCACTAATGACAAAATGGAGGTCAAGTTCGATAATGTTGATTTTGACTTTTACCGTTCATCAGTTATGGTTCTTGAAAGATCGAAAAATGGCGTTTCCATTCATGTTGTTGCATTTACTCATGAACCATTCAACCTAAGCTTTTCAAATTTTAATACATTTGTATGTTGATACTGATGACAAAATTGATGTCAAATTTGATATTGACGATTTTCACTTTCACTGTTCATCAGTTATGGTTCTTGTGATATTGGCAGGACACAAATAAATGTTAATTAATCCAGTTTGCTGTCGTTGTGACAGCCTCTTGTTTTTATTTTTGAATAACAATTTTGGGTTCTTGCCATTTATCATGAACACTATAACAGATAGGTCATTAGGTGCAATCTGTGCTGATACTGTGAAATTATCAGCAAAATATGCACAAGATCTATAACAATTACATTACATTATAACTGAATGCAATAAAGGTAAAACATTAAAACTGCTGTAACTTTAAGGTGAGCAATTCAGGAATCTTATGATATTCTTGTTTTGTAAACCTCATCAAGTCAATCTAGTGTTACATCATTGTCTTTGTATATATATGTCTATGACAGTTGTCATACCAACTCATATTGCTGACATTTATCCTGGTTGATCTAACCATAAACTGTTTTGTTTGCTTTTAAATTAATCTTATATGACATGTTCTTGATTTTTCTTTTTTACTCCCTTCTTTGCATTCTGATCCTCTATAATATTTCATGAAATAATCATCTTTAGATAAATGCCAAAAATGTCAAATCTCTCATCAGAACTTATAGACCTTGGTATTTAATATGCACTGCAGTTAACTGATTCTCTGGGCACAATAAATGTTTTAAAATCCTCATTTCTATAAATAAAGAGATTACCAATGAGACAGCTATCCTCCAGAGTTCAAATAATGAAGATACATGTCAAAGCAGTCCTATAAATATAGACAATGCAATTTCCCATAGGAACTCCTTTTATGCCTGTAACTGTACCACTTTTGCTATGAAGTTTAGTAAAAAAATACATCATATAATCATGATAATGGAAAGCTGATTTTTTCAAAGGTCAAAATATTGGGCTATGCAGCATGTTTTCAACATTTATATGCCAAGAACTTCTAAGTGTATAAACTTATACCAAAATTCTGTACTACACCTCAATCACTTTGGTTCTTCCTCAGAATTCAATTTAATTGCTATCCATGTACATGTACAAGTATTTATGAACAGATATCTCATGTTATGGAGGGGTATTTGTGAAAAATACCAGTCGAGGGACTGTGAAATTTCCCAAGCCGCCAGGCGAGGGAAATTCTGTCCCAAGACTGGTATTTTTCGCAAATACCCCTCCATAACATGATATATCTGTTTAATTACATCGATTCGTTCTGGATTGAAACTATGTACATGTTTTTTGTTTATGCATAATTTTGAGGATTAATAAGTGGATATTATCATAGAACTGCTGGAATTATACATGCACTAAAACGCGTTAGCTCCACTTTCTTAATGTAACGTCATATCCGAAAAAAATGGCTGGAATATGCTCGCGAGGGTAAAAAAGGAATATCCAAAATGGCAAATACCATGGTATTTGAGGCATATTCACCGGCAGTGGTCACTGGTGAAAAGCCAGCAAATTCGTTTAAAATGAGGAAAAAATGTTAGAATATGCAAATACATGTATGCAAAATATACACTGGCTACCAACCAATCAAAATCTGTCATTCTTTTATAAGATGTAATTATACTGGTAATATTCTCTACGAGATGAAACATTGAGATCATATCGGTACTATCTCAGATACTTTCAGTAAATGACCTACTTTTCCATCTTTTTCACACTGAAAGTTACTTTGATGCATGTGGTTGTTTTAGTTATTGTGTAAGGTTTATTTACCTAGTGTCCGACTCAGAAGGAGTAAAAACATTGTAATGCATATATACTAAATGTATGCATGATAAACTGTGGATTCATTTATTTTTGTAGCTACCAATTTTTCGTGGTTTTAGGAAAACTTGCATATTAGTGGCTACATGTATATAATTTCCTGGTTTTGGCAAAGTCTGCAATTTGTAATTTGTTGAACGTTTGAATTCGTGGTTCTCCTGGCCTGTAACCACAAAAATCCATGAAAATTTGTGTCCAACAAATGTAAATGAATCCACAGTATATATAACCTTTCTAATTTTTTTGGTAATATTTTGTATAGATATCAACAAAAAACACAAAATACATTGAACTTGAAGTATAATAAAAACTATTTTTAACATGATTATCTGAACTGCGGGAAATATAACTAGTCTTTTTTTTTAAGAGTAACAATGAGTATGTCCTTTTGAACATAAAATTTAATTTGGCCTAAATATATATATGACCACACAACAAATTTCAATAAATTTTGTAGAAAGTAAGGATATATAGTATGCAGATGTGCATATCAACAAGAAATGTCCATCAATTGACTTTTGTAGAAGTTATTTAGTCTTTGAACTTAGGAATCTGGTGAGATTTAGTTTGCCCAGTGACATTTGTGGGTTGTGGAGTATGTGAGTGTGCTCCAAAGGTCTTTTATAAGTTCTTTATTATTTAACAGGCTATTATTTAAACTTGGAATTATTTTTAATTATATAAATGGAATTTGCAAAATTTCTTGTGCTTGAAATTTTTTACAAATTTCATGCTTTATAATTTGGTATCATAATGTTTGAGTGGTTCATAACACTTTCCATACAATGCATTTTGTATAGATATTGTTGTGTGCGGCACAGTACATTCTATTGAAAATGTTCTATCCTTTTTGTATTAGAAAATGTTGTAGAAAAATCTGTCTCAAAATACCCAGTATTAATTAGAGTTATTTCCCTTGGAACTTAAAAGCTTACCATCACTTTCATAGATTGGAATTGTTCAATTAGAACTAATTGTATAGATCTTAGTTACAGTTTGGATGATCTTGTTACTTTAAATAATCAATCAATCTTATCTCAATATTGATTCTTCTAGAAAAGCTAAGATTGTTTAAAACTGATGCAATAAACATGCCTCATTAGAGTGAAAGAAACCCATCAGACACTTAGTATGGATGTCTAAAATGTCTTTTAATCTTGTGATAGGCAGATTGTTTAGTGCCAATGGCAGATAATCAATTGAATTTGAATCTGAAAGACATATTTTTGTATGGGTTTTGTTCTTATCTGCCAGTTGGACTTGAAACTTGATGACATTTTCTACATCAGTATTCAAGATTTTATTCTGTTATATAGATTGGGCTGTCATGTCGTTTAGTTTATGCAAAGTGGGAAAGATTTTGATGGAAGAGCATACATAATCTTCATATAACTGTAACTTCCATCACAAAAACTAAATATATTTTTGCATTTGGTGGTTGTATTTCACAGTTCAGTGATAGATAATTCTATATATAATATGGAATTTCAAACACTTTTTTACTTCTACTACCATTATATTTAGATACTGAAGAAGAACCTCTATATGCTTTTAACTAGTGACTATATTCATGATATTGACAAAATTTGATTGTTTAAAAGTTTATTTTTGAGAAATAAATTAAAAGTTCTTGGGTAGGTCCGGTAAATTGAACCCCACATATACTTTTAGTTGGCTTTATTGTTTTGAATAGACACATTTTAGACCAGGGAAAGGCTTATAATTACGCTTTGACTTTACAAATGATCTCTGTTATCATCATGTAATAGTGAAAGTAGGGATGTTTGTCAGATACCATAATATTTGCTATCCTTCAACACGTTCAATATATCCATATATACATGTTGATAATATGTACATGTGCCAGTTAAATATCTGTTATGTCCCTGGAGGTTTTGAATGCTATGCATACATTGTAGTAACTTTGTTTCACTATATAAAAGTATTTAAAGTAGCTGAGAAAGAATATTTTTGAGATCTTAATTTGATGCCAACTTACAGCAATTTTCTAAATCTGCACTTTAAATGACAAACTCTTTTTGAATAAGGAATAATGATGTACAATACTAATTAATGTGAACTTACTGTTTTCAATTGGACTTAGTTATTTATATTGTAAAATTGTTTTTATACCCCTGTTTTATGTGGATACATTCTTGTTCTCATTCACATACAACTTCCTTGCTGAAATTCAACGAAGATACTAATGTACAAATGTAGCCCAGCTATTTTTCATGCATCATCATAGGTTTGATAGTCATGATAGTCTCTAACTCTCTGTAATATTTCTTTACAATTTTTTATGCGCATCTAAGACGGGACGTATTATGGTATACCGTTGTTTGTCTGTCCATCTGTCCGTCGGTCTGTCTGTCCGTCGTCCACACTTCGGACAATTACTAAAACAAGCTTAGACCAACTTTTATGAAACTTTGTTGAATTGTTTATATCTATTGATATACTGCATATCTAATTCTTTTTCATTTATTATTTTGTACGTTACGTAAATCTGACCGTAAGTTTTCTTGTTTGAAATGTTTTACATTTGTCTTAATCATTTCTGTCCTATTTAGCTAAAATTGAGAATGGAAATGGGGAATGTGCCAAAGAGACAACAACCCAACCATAGAAAAAAAAACAAAAAACAAAAAACAACAGCAGAAGATCACTTACAGGTCTTCAATGTAGCGTGAAATTCCCACACCCGGAGGCGTCCTTCAACTGGCCCCTAAACAAATATATACTAGTTCAGCTAGTTCAAGCTGACTACAATGTATGCAGTATGACTTTTGCTAATTTTTGAAGGTCGTATGGTGACCTTAAGTTGTTAACTTCTATGTGACGGACATTTGGTCTTTGGTGGGGATTTGTCACATTGACAATCAAACCTAGAATGATTATACATAAGAAGATGTGGTTTGAGTGCAAATGAGACAACTCTTCACGCAAGTTATAATTTGTAAAAGTAAACCATTAAGGTCAAAGTACAGTCATAGTACTGTCTTCAACACATAATCTTCTTAATTCTATATTGAGTCCATTTATACATTTCTGAATGTATGTCAAGCGGTAGGAGTAAACTTAGCTGTTGTATAATTTTTAATGTACGGCTAGTAACAAGTGTAAACTTGTCTGATTTGATTCTTTAGTAATTTAGTTTGTATGTATTCTGTATTCCTATAGTCATTTACAACTGCCTACTGAGTTATTGCAGAAGTGTTCAATCTAAATGTTTAGCATGTTATGTTTGCAATAAAAGATGTTTAGTTAATTTGATAGTAAATTTACAGCTTGTTCAATAAAAGAAAATGAAGTTTTAAGTTAAGTTGTGACTATCAATTCTCCATTTCAAATGTATTGGATGGATTTGACACTGACTGATAGTGATAATTCTAAGATACTTTCATTTTCTATGAAATTAACCATGGAATTTAAATCAAAATACTCCACTTTTAGAATGGTAATGAAATTTCTCACTTTTGATAGTGATAGATCTCACATACATTTTAGTAGTTCTTTTATAATGGCTGATCTGTGGATATTATATTTTCCAGTCTGTGCATCTGTCTGTTCGTCTGTTAGTCAATCTGTTTGTTTGTCTTGTATCAGGTTTAAGTTTTGGTTTATGGTAATAAATAAGGAGATGTGGTATGATTGCCAATAAGGTAACTATTCACCAACATTCTAATGAAGTGATGGTAAGCAATTTTGGGCAAATGTACAGCCTTCAACAATGACAAAAATTCCATACTGTATAACATGTATAATCAGCTACAGTGTATAAAACTTAGCCCCAACATGAAAAATGTGAAACATGGCATTATTTTTCTTGAATTTTTTTTACATTGTGCATGTTGTGTCATGTTAGTGCCTATAATAACTGTCAGACTATACAATATGGTTTTTTTTGTCTTATGTCACCTATATTTCAATTTTTTTATGCATCATTGTTATTAAGACTCTGGTCATTCTGTATGATTTAGTTTTCTCATTTACTTATTTTCATTCTGGTAGTTTTGATCCTCCAAAATAAATGCTAGACTAAATGATATAGACCCAGACTTGACAAAATCTGCTGCATTTAAAACCTGTTTATATCTTATGTATGAATTATTAATTATATTATTAATATACTTTTATAGCTTTATAATATGAATAACAAAGTTACGTAATCATCATTTTTGTAAAATAGCTATAAATGTGCAAAATATGATTTTTAGCTCACCTGGCCCGAAGACTTGGCGTCCGTCGTCCGTCGTCGTCGTCGTCCGTCGTCGTTAACTTTTACAAAAATCTTCTCCTCTGAAACTACTGGGCCAAATTAAACCAAACTTGGCCACAATCATCATTGGGGTATCTAGTTTAAAAAATGTGTGGCGCAACCCGGCCAACCAACCAAGATGGCCGCCATGGCTAAAAATAGAACATAGGGGTAAAATGCAGTTTTTGGCTTATAACTCAAAAACCAAAGCATTTAGAGCAAATCTGACATGGGGTAAAATTGTTTATCAGGTCAAGATCTATCTGCCCTCAAATTTTCAGATGAATCCGACATTCCGTTATTGGGTTGCTGCCCCTGAACTGGTAATTTTGGGGAATTTTTGCTGTTTTTGGCTATTATCTTGAATATTATTATAGATAGAGATAAACTGTCAGCAGCAATAATGTTCAGCAAAGTAAGATTTACAAATAAGTCAACATGACCAAAATGGTCAGTTGACCCCTTTAGGAGTTATTGACCTTTATTGTCAATTTTTAACCATTTTTCGTAAATCTTAGTAATCTTTTACAAAAATCTTCTCCTCTGAAACTACTGGGCCAAATTAATCCAAACTTGGCCACAATCATCTTTGGGATATCTAGTTTAAAAAATGTGTGGCGTGACCCGGCCAACCAACCAAGATGGCCGCCATGGCTAAAAAAAGAACATAGGGGTAAAATGCAGTTTTTGGCTTATAACGCAAAAACCAAAGCATTTAGAGCAAATCTGACATGGGGTAAAATTATTTATCAGGTCATTATCTATCTGCCCTCAAATTTTCAGATGAATCCGACATTCCGTTCTTGGGTTGCTGCCCCTGAACTGGTAATTTTGGGAAATTTTTGCTGTTTTTGGCTATTATCTTGAATATTATTATAGATAGAGATAAACTGTAAACAGCAATAATGTTCAGCAAAGTAAGATTTACAAATAAGTCAACATGACCAAAATGGTCAGTTGACCCCTTTAGGAGTTATTGACCTTTATAGTCAATTTTTAACCATTTTTCGTAAATCTTAGTAATCTTTCACAAAAATCTTCTTCTCTGAAACAACTGGGCCAAATTAAACTAAACTTGGCCACAATCATCATTGGGGTAACTTGTTTAAAAAATGTGTGGCGTGACCTGGCCAATCAACCAAAATGGCTGCCACGGCTAATAATAGAACATAGGGTTAAAATGCAGTTTTTGGCTTATAACTCAAAAACCGAAGCATTAAGAGAAAATCTGACAGGGTTTAATTGTTTATCAGGTCAAGATCTATCTGCCCTGATGTTTTCACATGGATCGGACAACCCGTTGTTGGGTTACTGTCCTGAATTGGTAATTTTAAGGAAATTTTGCCGTTTTTTGTTATTATCTTGAATATTATTATAGATAGAGATAAACTGTATACAGCAATAACGTTCAGCAAAATAAGATCTACAAATAAGTTTACATGACCAAAATAGTCAATTGACCCCTTAAGGAGTTATTGGCCTTTATAGTTTATTTTTTACATTTTTCATAAATTTTTGTAAATTTTTAGAAAATATTTTCCACTGTAATTACTGGGCCAAGTTCATTATAGATAGAGATAATTGTAGCAACAAGAATGTTCAGTAAAGTAAGATCTACAAACACATCACTATCACCAAAACACAATTATGTCATGAATTTATCCATGTCCATTGTTTACAATACACAAGACCAAGGTGAGTGACACAGGCTCTTTAGAGCCTCTAGTTCAATTTTCATAAAAATCTATCAGTAACATTCCTGTAATGGATTATTTAACCTTTTTTTACTGTTGATTTAAATAGAGACAAGTGTAATGGGAGTTATTAATAAAGATTTTTCTCCTAAGGCATACCATATTTTTAATATTTTTAAGGTAATTAAAGAACTTTTTAGTTAAATTAGAAACAAATTTAAATCATTTTCTCTTCAGAGAATTTTAACACATTTTAAAAGTTAAAAAGTTGAGATGTTGTGTGGTGTGTACATTTAAATATTTCTAAATTATATAAAAATCCAAGATAGGTATATTGTGCAATTGGAGGGTTGTTGAAAAGTTTTTTTTTATGAATGGGAGGAATTTTATCACAGTTACATGACTAATGAATAGATACATGATAGATAGGAAGGAGAACTAATGGGTAAAGTGAGGTTTTTTTGGCATCAGGTCATCAGCCTATAAATTTATTTTATTCTGCAGTTTCAATTACCCCTTCAATGTGCAGAAAAATTGCACAAATTTAAAATCAATTTAGATATTTGCTCATTCAGAAATCAAAATTTAGATAATATGTTGTGAATTGCTTTATGTGGGTGGGCAATCACAAAAGTATAGGCTTTAATCTTCAATTCAAATTTCAACAGAATCCATCAAATTATTCTTTTTTAAGATTGAATTAAAAAAAAATGTAAATTTTCCAGTCGACTACAATGAATTTGAAAAATAGTGATGTAAAATAGCTATTTTTCTTGCTCTAATATGGAAAGAAAAAGTGATAAAGAAAGTTTTATGTAAATGTATGCATGGTATTGCTGTAAACAACAAATTCTAATTTTTACGTCATTTCAAGGTTTACAATGAACAGTGGTGAACAAGATTCCATTGTAACTGTAACTTTCAAGGTGAAAAGATAGCATGAATTAAAACATGGTTTATTATACTTTTATTTAATCCTCCCACTCTCTGTTAAAAAGTGTGCTGTTCAAACTATTAAAGGGAATCTATAAGGTAGATAGGTCTATTTATTTTCCTTTATATTTATAGATATCATGATATTTATATCCCACATAATTATTTAATTTATGCTATTGTTGTTTGACATGCTTAACATTTATTACTTTCCTTTGTAGATTGAAGTTTTATCAGTCTTAGATTCTGTCAGTTCGGACCATATTGTCAGTCATTAGTGAAAGTTAACATGTGATCTCAAAAGGTTTGGCTTTGTTTAATTTAGATATTGTGAATATTGTTTTATATTTCATGAATATAGATGTGGTGTAAATGTCAGTGAGATAACAACCCAACAAAAAAGGTATTATGATATCAATTAGGGGCCTCAGTGGTCTAAGTATTTCATCTACCGTATCACTTCTTAGTCAACACTGAGGATGTGAGTTAGGACACAAAGAAATGACTATAATTGGTAAAAACTGACCGTCATGATATAAGCAAAAATAGATATCATGACTGATTGATTATTAAATGCTGGTGTTTAATAATTAGAACAGCACATGTTTTAACAGAGATTTTATATACACTGGTTTCCTTTGCTTTTTTTAAACCACCAAATTACTTAGGCTTATTCCTAGTGAATTAGGCTGCTGTTCTGTATATATATATATCAGTTTAATATCCATAGATGTCCATAAAACTACTTCGCATTCTAGCTAATATTGATTCCTGAACAATTCTTTGCCCAAAAAATATATTTACATCATAACTATGATGGTTAGAAATGGCTCAAACTTCCTAGCAACGGAAATGCGTTGTCAGTAAAGAATTTTATGGGACGATATTTATTTCACACAATTATATCTTTGCTGTAAGAATTCTGAATCTGAGAGATGTGTTTTTTCTTGTGGCTTCAGGGACATCCAAATTGAGGAAATAAAATCCTATGTTTAATATCCGCTAGTATACTTATCGATAACTGTCAGTCCTTGAACAATCAGTTACAGTCCATTCTCTTTATCTTTATAATATCCATTTACTTCCAAGAGAAGAACATTATTTTAATTGAAAACGATATAAATAAACGTTGATTTGGTCTCCTGAAGGTATTGCCCCAAAAAATCAATGTTGAACCAATTTGTATCGGCTGTTGTTGACTTCCTGAGAAAAAGAAAAAAACAAATTTCTGATAGACTGAATGTCTTTGACAAGTAAATTGCTTCCACTTTATTAATGTTGTTATCAAAAGGAGTGAAATTGAATTTAAACATTAAAAAAGCTATATTATTGAATATTTGAGGTAAGTAAGTGCAGAAATTTACAGTATTTAAAAAATTAGAATTACGCTGTTTGCGTTCTTTTTACTGTTGGCTAAATGCAGAACTGATAGTTAGAATCAAGTATTCTGAAATATGGATATTTTTGTGGATGCTAGCAAGAAATATCGTTTTATCTCATGCGACAAAGATTACCCTAAAACTTCATAATTATTAAAAAAAAATTAATGATAGACAGTAACTGTAAACAGCAAAAATGTCTAACAATACACCATTATTAACAATGCCAATATGACTGAAAGCATACAATGTTAAAAAAAAGGGCAAATGCCAATTAAATTTGGTATTACAATCATAGTGGTCAAAGTCAGGGTCAGAATGATACTCATCCAATCAATGATGCAACTGCATACCAAGTTTGGTCATCTTATGTCTAACTGTACAAATGTTCTTACCTGGACACAAATTGTACAAGGTATTTCTATTATGGGAATCAAATGTCAAATGCAAAGCCATGGATAGATTCACCTGACTTTGTTAGTCCAAATAATTATGACATCTTGAAAGGCTATTATATTTTTTCTTTGACGAGGTAATTATTTGGACTCATAACTCACTTTGTTATATGACACAAATCTTCCCCATGATACAATTGCATACTAAACTAATTTGACTTTATAGAAAAACGCAATGCATATACACAGAAAAATACAGCACATTGAAATTCATGATATTAAAAGTCAAATTGTTTTTGCTTTAAACTAGAGGTTATAGGATTGGTATTAGCTATTTGTAAACAAAATAATTCTCATCACTCCTAAAACTGCATCATGATATAGTGACAAGACCTTCAGGCTACCATCACTATCCTTCAGCCTAATCTTCAGTTCATGTAAACAATTAGATATTGAATGAAGTTATTTTACAAATATCGATCAGAATTAAAATAATGAAACTATTCTTGTTGTATCTATTGACTGTGTAAAATATGAACAGTGTAAAAAAATGAAAAAAAAAGGACGGATGATTTTAGAGAGATATACTTGACTTTCACATGTTGTTTGCAAAGCACAAACAAAAGTTTCATCATTACTTAAATATGTTTGTAGCCTGACTAAAGCCAGCCCCCACTTGCATTTGGACAAACCTGAGTCTTAAGTGGGTACTGGGTTTAGTCAAACTGATATGTTTGTCTTCTGTGTCCTTATATGATCTAACTTTTACTTTGTAGAATTGATATTTGGATACAGTCATGTGAAGCATTGTTCAACAAAGTTCCAGCACTGCCAGTTTGTCCAGTTAAAGATTAAATGTTACAATAGAAACTAAGTTTAAGGTAAGAAATTTCCATACAATAAATTTGAAATATATATTGTAAGTTTTCTGTTTACTGCAGTTAAGTTGGATATCCTTACAATATATTGTTCCATTATTTTCACTGTTGTAATGAGAATTTACACAAGTATATGTTGATAGAGAATTTACAAGAAATCCTCAGTGGCCCAGTAGTTTAAGTAGTCGAACTACTATATCACTAGCCAGACAACACTGAGGTTGCCAGTAGAAATCCCTCTCCGGCAGGTGCAAAGGACTCCAATCCTAATTGTCTATGATTGTCAGTTTCAGTTCCAAAGGTCATTGGTTCTCTCTGGGAACCCTGGCTTCCTCCACCAATAAAAACTAGCCGCCAAGAAATAGCTCAATAGTGTTGAAAAGTGGTGTTAAACACCCATCAATCAATTCATCTTTTGACACTTATGTTTGTTAATCAAAGTTGGACCCCTTATTGTCCCTCACTACCACGTGTATGACTGAGGATTATAGGAAAGGTGGCATCTATCTATCAATCTATCTGTTATTCCATATCATTGTTCATCTGTCTGTCAATTGTCTTTATTGCCTTCCTGAAGATATTTTAGAAATCAACTGAAAAATAACCCAATACTTTTTAATATAAAAATAAGGAGATTTGGTTTGGATTGCCAATGAGATAACTATCCACAGGAGTCTAAATGACGTGGATGTAAACAATGATAGGTCACTGAAAGGTCATCAATAATGAGCAAACACATACCTTCTAGTAGGCTATAAAAGGCATGACATGATGTGAAAAGTAGTTTTATGGACATCTATGGATATTAAACTGATATATATATATATACAGAACAGCAGCCTAATTCACTTAAGGAATAAGCCACATATATGAACAAAGTAATTTGGTGGTTTCAGTGTAAGCTTAAGTTATCCTTAACATTTATTTAAACACAAATATGACAGACGTGAACCATAGACAGCTATAAAAAAACTGACACTAGGAACAGGCACTTATAGAATGTTGTGGGGTTAATCAATATAAGATGTGGTATGAATGCCAATGAGACATCTCTCCACCCAAGTCACAGTTTGAAAAGTAAACTATTATAGGCCAAAGTATGGTCTTCAACATGGAGCCTTGGCGCACATGGAACAGCAAGCTATACGGTCTAATCTTTATAAAAAAAAACGAGAAACAAGAATCACTTATGAACCACATCATCAAACAACAACATATTTGTAAGTGCTCAACATTCCCTTTTATCTGGTACAGTAGTGTAACAGCACAATAAAGAACAATAATACTCAATTGGAAAAGTCTGAACTCTATAGATTGGTATGAAGCTTCAAAGTAACTTGCATTTAGTAAAACAGACACAAATTAGTACTGATGTAAGTGAATTCAGTCTTTAAAAGCTAGTACAAAGCTAATTGAAAAATTAATAAAAAGATCATATAAAAAAAAAGATATGGTATGATTGCCAATGAGACAACTTTCCACAAGAGACCAAAATGGTGTAGAAATTAACAACTATAGGTCACTGAGCGACCCTTCAACAATGAGCAAAGCCCATACTGCAGCTATAAAAGGCCCCGAAATGACAATGTTTGTCCAGACTTATCATCAATCAGTACAGGTCATGGTAAGGCCTTCAACAATGAGCAAAACCCATACCCTATAGTTCACTGGCCTATATGTCAAAATATAAAGCAATTCAAAAGAGAAAACCAATATTTTGATTGAAAGGTATTGAGATATTCATCCTATTAACTATGTTTGATTTACATAATGTGGACCAGCAATGAAATCTTTAGGGGAATCATGTAATCATCCTACTGCCAGAGAAATGTGAATAGTTCTTCATTAATTCTGTTGTTGGTACATAGCAGTGAATTCCCTAAGTGTCCTGTTATTGTTGGCATACAGTTGTAAAATTCCCCAAGTATCCTGTTGATTTGTTTATCAACTATGTAAACAATTTGGCAATATTGTTAAGTGAAATTTACTGATAAAAAAATGAAGAGAAATCATATTTTTGTTTATATATTTTTCATAAGAAAAAGTATTGTTTGGTACAAATTTTATTGCCCTTAAATGCTCAGTAGTGAAGGCCAAATAAATATCAAATCACCTTATTAAAATCCCTTATTTTAGTTGTACTGACTTTTTCATAGCAATATACTTTATAAGAAATGAAATCAAGGATTCTTAACTACCTGTCACAGGTTTTCAACAATTTGTTCAAGCTATATATATTCTCTTTTGAATTGTTTTACATTGTCATTTTTGGGCCTTTTATAGCTGACTATGCGGTATGGGCTTTGCTCATTGTTGAAGGCCGTACGGTGACCTATAGTTGTTAATTGCTATGTCATTTTGATCTCTTGTGGAGAGTTTTCTCATTGGCAATCATACCACATCTTCTTTTTTTTTATATCAATTGCAATATCTTAGTTACGTCTTTTACCTATTGTTTGGCATAAACTGAAAGGTTCCATTTTAGATCAGCAATATAGCAAAGCTAGATTGTGTGTTATATAGAGTATAAACTTCTTCCCTTTAGCCCATCCATACTTTAAACCAAGGATTTGTATCTTACTATACAAATCCTTGTTTAAACCAAGTAATATTTTAACATACTGGCATGCTCATTGTATACAATAGACTGAAGAAGTTTTTCATTGTAAAGCTGCTATGAAGAAATATTTGAGATGTATACCTTATCATTTAAAACAGATAAACTTAACCCCAATGTATTTTAAATGACAATATATTGGAAAGTAGGTGAAACATATTCCATACTTATTTGCTATTTTACATGTACAACGTTTAAATTGATTATAATTGGTGATATTCAATAAAGCATAAAACGTTGATTTAAATGCATGTTTCATGTTATCTATCTGAGGAAGATACTTAATGCTATTTTACGTGAGTGAGATTATATAGTTTTATGAATTGAAAGCATGCAATGTGAAACTTTTAGTCATGCTTGTAACTTAAGTTTTGTTTCTATTATCAAATACAACATTGATCAGTTAAAATTCTTTTCTTCAGTAAAAATGTTATGTTGGCTAAAGTTAAATGTATATGTGAAGTATTTAAAAACAACTGTGGTAATGTATTAATTTTTAATGTTGAAGCCACATAATTGAGAAACCTGTTATAAGAGACCACTTCTAAGAGAGCTCAAAATTGTCTCATAAGACAGGTGATCTTTTAATACAGATTCAATCTATTTGAAATGCACTTAAGAAGGACCTAAAAGTAATGGTCTTAAAACACAGTTTTTTTGCTAAATTCAGGTGGTTTCTTAAGCAGGTTTGACTAGAAAGGTACGTTTGCATTTTAACCTTGTTACATTTTACCAAATCATCATTTTGCACAATATTTTATTTGTTTGGGTATGATTGAGACCAACATCTCAGGCAATATTTTTACTGATTTATCTTTTAAAACTAATAGATAGAAATAACTGTTTGCGTGAAATTTTATATGACCAAATATCTTTATTGGACATGTTGGATAGGTGTGCTTGTTACAAGAATACAAAAAAGATTGAGACATTTAAAAATAAGATGGTGATTGTCAATGAGACAACTATCTAACACAGATTAAAATAATCATGTTAGCAAGTAAAGTTTGCTGAATAGCCTTCAACATTGAGCAAAACCCGTACTGGATAGATTTAGCTATAAAAGGTCCTGCATAGACAAAATGTAAAACAATTCTAATTGAATTCAGTCATAGTCCAAGTTTAAAAAATCCATATATTTTAATATACAATAAGGGGAAAATCATTGATCACAGTCAATTCTAATAAACTGATTGACACAAAGCAATCAGCCATCTTATTTTAGAATTACAATTTCTTTTTTTGCAACATCATGGAACTCACATGTCCCATACTTTATCATTTACTGACTTTGACTCAGTGTCTTATGTTTGATTTGTTTATATTGATTTTATGGCTGAGTACTGTAAATTCTGAAATTATTGGGATTTTGTCAATTTGGACCACAATGTGATTTAAATTTTTGACATTTTGAGAACAATCCTGTTTAATTCATATAAAAAATTTCAAAATGCGAGTTATTGTCGCAATTTTTGCAATGATAAAAACATCGTAATAATTTCTCAATTTACAGTAATTGTTTCTTTCATATTCTAAGTGACGTCCAATCATCAGAGGTGGATTAAGGGGGAGGCAGGGGCAGTCAGTGGGCCCCCACTTTTGAAAATTTCTGGATTCACCACTGATCGTATAGTTTGTTATGAAGATGTATTTATCTAAAGGTGTATATTATAACAGTTTATAATAAAAAGTAGGTCCCTTTGATATTATATTTGTAACTGTCACTGATAAAAATAGAAATAAGTTAGTCCCTATGACATATATTACAAGCTTCATTGAAGTATATTAACTTTAAGGTCGGGTCTTAAGCTTGCTATTACATCAACATACAGCTGTTCAGAAGAAGAACAGCAATCTTTTTGTTTGTTTAATTTATAAATTGAGTATTTAGCTCACCTGGCCCAAAGGGCCAAGTGAGCTTTTCTCATCACTTGGCGTCCGTCGTCCGTCGTCCGTCGTTAGCTTTTACAAAAATCTTCTTCTCTGAAACTACTGGGCCAATTTTTACCAAACTTGGCCACAATCATTATTAGGGTATCTAGTTTAAAAATTGTGTCCGGTGACCAGGCCAACCAACCAAGATGGCCGCCATGGCTAAAAATAGAACATAGGGGTAAAATGCAGTTTTTGGCTTATAACTCAAAAACCAAAGCATTTAGAGCAAATCTGACAGGGTAAAATTGTTAATCAGGTCAAGATCTATCTGCCCTGAAATTTTCAGATGAATCAGACAACCCATTGATAGGTTGCTGCCCCTGAATTGGTAATTTTAAGGAAATTTTGCTGTTTTTGGTTATTATCTTGAATATTATTATAGATAGAGATAAACTGTAAACAGCAAAAATGTTCAGCAAAGTAAGATCTACAAATAAGTCAACAAGACCAAAATGGTCTGTTGATTTCTTTAGGAGTTATTGCCCTTTATAGTCAATTTTTAACCATTTTTCGTAAATCTTAGTTATCTTTTACACAATCTTCTCCTATGAAACTACTGTGCCAAATTAAACCAAACTTGGCCACAATCATCATTGGGGTATCTAGTTTAAAAATTGTGTCCCGTGACCTGGCCAACCAACCAAGATGACCGCCATGGCTAAAAATAGAACATAGGGGTGAAATGTAGATTTTGGCTTATAACTCTGAAACCGCAGCCTTTAGAGCAAATCTGACATGGGTAAAATTGTTTATCAGATCAAGATCTATCTGCCCTGAAATTTTCAGATGAATCTGACAACCTGTTGTTGGGTTGCTGCCCCTGAATTGGTAATTTTAAGGAAATTTTGCTGTTTTTGGTTATTATCTTGAATATTATTATAGATAGAAATAAACTGTAAACATCAATAATGTTAAGCAAAGTAAGATTTACAAATAAGTCAACATGACGGAAATGGTCAATTGACCCCTAAGGAGTAATTGTCCTTTATAGTCAATTTTTAACATTTTTCATAAAATTTGTAAATTTTAACTAACATTTTCCACTGAAACTACTGGGCCAAGTTCATTATAGATAGAGATAATTGTAAGTAGCAAGAATGTTCAGTAAAGTAAGATGTACAAACACATCACCATCAGCAAAACACAATTTTGTCATGAATCCATCTGCTTCCTTTGTTTAATATTCACATAGACCAAGGTGAGCGACACAGGCTCTTTAGAGCCTCTAGTTATGTAGTTTCCATGACATGTTTATCTTCCTTCCATCATGCTTTTATATATCAATTGATATTATGGGTTTTATTTAAAGATCAGTAGAACTTTTGCCATTTGTTAATTAAGTGTATAGTTCATGTTCTCATTAAAATTTTATAGAAATTAAAAACTTTATGAAAAACTAATTTGATTGCCTGCAGCAGTGGCAGATTGCATCATATGAAATTGACATTACTTGTCATGGCTTCACACTCAAGTGTTCTTGAAGTACATGCATGCAATATACAATTTAATGAAATGGTTTGTGCTTGTCAGATTGGAGAAGTTTTATGGATTACACAAATTAATTCCATGTGTAAATTTTGTCATGGCTGCAGATTGATCCATTGTCAGATTGTTCATCAGTTTGAAACAACTGCAGATTTTCACCATTTTAAATCCACTTTTTAGGCGATCAATGATTTTCAATCAAAAACAGTGATTTTTACAATCAATTAAATTTGAAGGAAATATACTTATTTTATTTACTTATGTTATTGGTTTGTGAATAGAAAGAGATGATGCATGTATGTCAGTAAAACAGCAACCCAACAGGACAACACACAGTTGTTAAAACATTGGCATATTGTTTTCCACAAAGAGCCAGTAAACTTAACCACAACTGGGAATCTAGTCAGGGTGAATGTGTCCATTCTTATTTTTAGTTGTTTAGCTCCCTTGTTAAAAGCAAAAAAATACCATAAAAGATGATGAACTGTTATGCCTTAAATGGTATTCTGTTAGGCAAGCCCAAAAATAGACTGATATTATCCACCATTAGAAATGTTCAGCTTTGTTTTCAAGTTTTATGATCCAAAGATATTAGCATTTTAATGGAAAATGTTTTAAAAAATGGATAAAACAGATAACAAGCCACAATTAAACAAGATGTTGCAACACTATTTCTAAAGATTTAACACAAAGTCTTTCTTTTACAACATTAATTTTTATTTGTAATCAATGACTGATTTACTGTACCAAACTAACAATGTTTCATGTAAAACTACAATTAAATGCTAGGTTTGTTTGTTGAAATTGACAAGAATGTTACATTGTGGTTGATATATAAAATGGTCAATACAATAAAATTACTAAATGGAAAGTTTCGTTTGATCAATAGACTTGTTTCCATCAGTATTTACCAGTTATGGATTGTGTTATTTTATCAGTTCCTGGGTATCAAATTATTGATAAATGCTGCTGAATTGCTTCTGTTTTATGATGTTTGAAAGGTTTCACTCCATCTATGTTGGGGAAAATAGATAGGAAAAGTAGATTCAAAGACATCAAATAGGATTAGTTTGGGTTCTACAATTTAAAGTTATATTACTCTAAATCTGAGGAAAATTAGAATAAAAGGCAAGGATTGTTTTTAAAAGTGAAAACCTTTCAGATTCCTCACTTGGACCAATGGGCTAGTTTACACTAATTGAACCTTTCAGATTCCTCACTTGGACCAATGGGCTAGTTTACACTAATTGAACCTTTCAGATTCCTCACTTGGACCAATGGGCTAGTTTACACTAATTGAACCTTTCAGATTCCTCACTTGGACCAATGGGCTAGTTTACACTAATTGAACCTTTCAGATTCCTCACTTGGACCAATGGGCTAGTTTACACTAATTGAACCACTAGACATCCATTGTCTATTCTTTATCTTTAACATATTAATCTTCTCTTCTGAAACTCCATGCCTTATCTTAACAAACATCCTTAGAGTATTAGTCCAATGATACTGACTACCAGCCAACAGGGTACAAATATTGCTATCAACTTTTAATATGCAATGTTTATATTTTTGAGGAACCTATACGTTGCAATTAATCTATGTCTCAAAAATTCTAAATTAACAGTTATAATAATTGTGCATGTTATGTTATGCTGAGTTCACACGTGCATTTAATTCGAATTTGATTCGCAATAACTAATTCAAATTAGTTTAATTTCGCTTTACTATCCAAACGACGCTAACTTTTAATTCGTATTCACAAAAGCGTATTTTTAATGCGAATTAGATAATTCAAATTAGCCAATTCAAATCAATTCGAATTAAAAAAGAAGAGTGTGTGAACGTGATTTGCGAATTTAATCCGCATTCGATTCGAATTAAATTTGAATTAAATGTCCGTGTGAATGAGGCATTAAAATTGTATAGGTATAAGATATGGACACTTACATATAACTTATGCCAAACCTATTTGATTTTACTTTCATGGATGGATTTGAAGAAACCAGAAAAAGGCTTTAAAAAAATGAAGAAAAAAAATATGGTAGAAGATATTTTATATTTAATGTCAAATAAAATGCAATTTAAGCTCAATATTAGAGTATAAGCAGTAACTATGACTGTTTTCTTTCTAAATATCAAAATGTGTCCATATTTAAGTGTTTTTGTCTGTAAAATTTATTTGCTTTAAAGTAGATCAAGTGATTCCAAAGAACTGAAAATCAACTTTGTGGAGATAATTTGCAGACGGACAAGAAGTAATTTGTTTTGGCTTCCTTTAAGTAAACATTGTGTTTTGCAGACTACATATATGGTTATCAGATAAACTGTATATTTTCTTTTTATAAAAAGTAACTTTAAGAGCAGTCCAAAATTTACTAGTTAGGGAAAATATGTTTAGAAAAGTATTTTTTACTCAATTTGGATATTATGAAATACAATGAACTCCATATATAAAGACAGAAAACATGTAGGCAAGATAGGGTACCAAAAGTTCCAGTTCATTGAGGAATATAGCTTTTATAACAAGCACAGGATTGCTTTCACTGAGGCATAGAATATCAGTGGATGGTACAATTGTAATTACCTCTACAAATGAAGCAATGGAAACATTAGCTTAAACGATTAGCCAAAATCATCACCCTCTAGGTCTTATTGGATGAACAATCAATGAGACAGCAACTGAACAACACAAAAACAGCAAACACATCTAGTGGCAGACATTCATCCTTCACCTATAGACAATTCTCCAAACTAAATAACAAGATTACCACTGTCTAGAAAATTTATGGATGAATTTAACTGAGATTATCAAAGATCTGCCATTAAAATATTCACCAAATAGCAAAATACTATAAAAGTATAAGATATTGTTTGCCAAACTCATAATTGAGTATAAGAGAAATTTGTTAAGCTTTTTGAATCTGTGATTATTTTGACAGAAAGATAAACATATCTGAGACAGTTTTCACTTGTTAGAGACGCATCCTAGCTTATTTTCCCTCCGATCTTTAACTTAGTTTGAGCAATGTATCATGACAAGTAAATTGAATTAGAACTGTCATCCGTACCATATGGAATCCCTTTAACTTGGACACAACTTTCTAATTTGGCAAAACGAATCATTGATTTTTGGTCATTAACGGAAGCATCTATTGGTCTTCCGTGCTATATGTATTGATAGGGAATATACCATCATATACAAAATGCAAATCACGTTGTTAACTGTTGTATTTACCAAGAAGAATTGATTAGTGACTGGATTGAAGGGTTTCTTCACTCTTGTCATTCTTTGTCTTTTCAGTGTTTTGACAAGCACAGCAGAGAATAAAGTTGTAAGAAAGTGGAGTACTTGGATCTAACAGAAGACAGTTTTCATTGGGTAGAAAGGTATGAAGAGTTTACCTTATTTTGCACTTTTTCTGAAAACTTAGATTTGTTTTAGTTGCTTTGATGATTTTTTGTCAATACTTTAAGGCATTAAATGTTGATTAAGAATAAATCAAACTAGTTGCTTAAAAACACTTTTTACAGTAACAGACAACCTTTATTTTTTACTTTAGCCGTGGAATTGTCAGTTTATTTTTTAATTATGAGTTTGAATATACCTTTGATATCTTCCGCTTTTCTTTTAAACACTTTCATAAATCAATTGGTACTTTTAAAATTTTTTTAAATTTAAAATCTAATTAATGCAATTTCAAAAACTTTATGAAACAATAATGACCATTGCAAGTTTTTATTATTACAAACCAGATACCAATTTTTTTTTGACATTACAGTACTCAATTTCGGCTCTGTGCAGTGACCAATTTTGCTAAATAATAGTTAGATAATATCACATAACAACCTGTGTTTCTAAGTAACTTAATTTGTTAGTGTGAAAATATCTGCTAGATAAGAGGTTGCTCTTCATTTTATTGTCTGGCATTGATGAAGTAGAAAAAAGCGAAACTTATGTGTGCTGTTTTTTGATGTGGTCATGGTGGTGGTGGATGCAGCTGCTACGTCAACAATGTACTAGTTTGTGATAATGTCAGTATATGTGGAACCATTCATCGTAGGTCAGTAATATTTGGTATGTAGCTGTTGAAGCATTGACACATCTTATTTCCATGGAGAGTTTTTTTTACCTTGCCCCTCAGTCATGGTAGCCCCCTCATTCATGGTCTATTGACTTTGAAACTTTTCCTTAGTGTATACATATTAGTTTGTAATAAGGTCAGTTTAAGGGGAACCATTAGTGGTAGGTCAATGATATTTTGTATTCAAATGTATTAGCATTAGCACATCTCTTTTACCTGGAGATTATCTGCCCCGACTCCCTCAGTCATTGACCTAAAATGTTTTGCAAAGTTTACAAAGTTTGTGATTAATTCAGTTTAAGATGAACCACTAATGATAAGAAATTGATCTTTAGTATGGAAATGTATTGGCATTTGCAAGTTTCATTTCCATGGAGAACAAATGCCCAACCCCTTCAACCAGTTTCATTGACTTTGAATCTTTTACATAATTTACAAGTTTAAGTTTGTTTAATAGGAATGACTTATAATAAGACAATGGTATAAATAAATCAAGAGAATGTGAATATTTATATATATTATCAAAACCTTATAAAAAGTTATTGCTGTAAAGTCGCCCAGAAAGAGGCAAATTCTAATATGACGTGTATGATTAAACCCATGCTCTTAATCAAATAATATTTTTTTGCACATGCGTATATTGACTTCTGCAGAATAATAAATTTGATCAAATTGGTATGCATTTAACATATTTCGTTAACTTAAAACACTTCCAAACTCTTAAATGATACACATGTTGTTACTAAATTCATTTATTATGACTGTAATGTGTTGCATTCCGAAATTGACATATTTGACCTAGATACAACAACTGTTCATGCTGGCTGTTCAAAAACTCCTCCCTCTGAAAAATCATAGTGCAAGCTGTTTGCTTCATTACAAACAAGAAAGGGAGGTTCACGGAAGAGCCTACACAATGGCTTTACCCTTATACACATAAGACATAGAAATTACCCCAATTGTCCTAATCAGAATTGAAATAATTGATGCAAGCTATACTTTATTGTATTTTAACATGGGTAGGCATAATATTCGTGTTATTTTAGCCCTAACTATCACTCGGGCACAAATAATCACAAATATAATGCCTACCCATGTTAAAAGTACAATAAAGTATAGCTTGCATCAATTATTTCTTAAATATTACCAAAAACCTGTTGTTTTACAGTAATTTGTAAGAATCAGTTTTACAATTAAGCATGGGATAGTATACACCTTATCGCTATTCCCGGCTGACCCGTCCGCTTGAACTTTTGACGTCAACAACAATCACTTTTCCATTGTGGCGTCAGACATTTTGTTTTATGACGTCAAAATTTTACGGGAACCTGTGTGATTTCCAGCAATGGCGGACAAATAGCGATAAGGTGTATTTGAATAGCAGTTAAACATTTTAAGAGGCTCTCCAATTTGTTTATGGAATAATCACAGTGATTATAGAATACCAAAATTCACTGGGAATCAATCAGATATATAAATGTCTTAATAAGCCATGCAACATCAGATTTACCAAAGAGCCATCTTACAATAAGTACCTTATCATTTGTCAATGAAGAAGATGAGTAAGATGACTTTACAGAAAACCAGTTTCCTTTTCTAGACCAATTTAATCATGCTAATAAGATTGTTACAGTGTGGTAACCATTAATTTACATCGTATTAATAGGATTTTGTCTGATTTTTTATAAACCTCCAAGGAAACGTTGCCATAAGCATATATTATCTGTTAAATATTGTCATAATATGGAAATAAGGTTTCTAATACGAGGAGATAGTACTTTTTGTTCTGCAATTTCTAAACATAAATCACAGCAAGTGACAAACCTTCTTCTAGACCATGTTATGTATAATGACATTAATACTTAAAGAAATCCAGTTAAGTCAAGAGTAATTCCATAAAAAATCTTTAATTTTGTATATAAGATGATCTTCTTCGACAGAATAATTTGACCATTATTGAGATGAGTTTGTAAGACAAGTATAGTCCATTACTGTCTTATGATAAGTAGACGAATCATTGATTGTATATTCTGATCAATGATTCCCTGGTCTTTATCGCAATCATCTTGTCTGGGAAACAGCTAATACAGGAAAACATGCATGTCAAACACTCAACCGTTGACTGACTTTCTTAGGTTTTTATTACGTAATGGCATTTACAAAGTGAACAACGGAGAAGTTGGGCAAACATGTCACACCATTTTGAAAAAACTAGGTGCATTAATTTGAGTCTGGATCCTCAGAACCTGTTTGGTTACTAAATCAAACTTTGTTCACAAAATTATAACTGAATATCACTAAATATAAACAAGATATTAAATCTAAGTACAAAGCAGTGTGTTACAATTAAAGGAACAATTTTCTCAACCTTTTACAAATTTGGCACACATAATTAGTATGGGTATACGTGGTGCATCAGATGAACAGTTCATTTCAATCATTGCACACAAAATCTCTTTGAAGAATTAAGAATTCTCAAAGATGTTCTGCTGAAGGTGAAGGTTTTATCTTTGTGTATGAGGTCATCAAATCCAAAAAAAAAATCTGTCATGCTAAAACTAGATGTAGAAAATATATAGTAAGCATTATAATAAGCAGAGATGAACAGTGATGATTTACAAAGGTTATATTTTTAAGTCAAGGTCAAGGTGATATTTTACTCATCTGTATTAAATGATGAGCTGCAGATCAAGCTTCAGTTCTGTATGACTATTTTTCATTTTAGACGAAAAACCATTTACAATTCATAAAATCTACTTTAGAATAGAACACCACACAACCATTATTATATACTTTATATATTACTATATAATATATACCCTTTATGACCCCCTAATATATGAAACCATGTCAAATCGCCCCACTGGCCAATCGGCCCACACTTATTCGCCACTTTCTAAAAAATTGTCCAACTCTTGTTTAAAAACTTGCCCCACTTATGAAAAAGGGTAAATTCCCATTGAACAACCAGTCTGACAACTCGCCTTATTCATGAAAAGGGTTAAAATACCACTGAATAAAGGTCTGCCTACTCGCCCCCACTTATGAAAAAATCTTGCTTCCTTTAAAATATGTTAAATTACTGAGAGTTGGTATCCAGTTGTCCTAGTTTAGGGGTTTGTATCGTAGGTTGATATGCTAAAGATCTTGAGTTCGAGTCCCAGCATAGACATTGGAGTTTTTTCTACATAAGTTTTGAAAGTGTCTTCTCAATAAATAATCCTAAGTTTTATTATGGATTAGGCATTCCTGCCAAAATGTAACAGAACAAAGGAAAGCATGCAAAACAAAGAAACTCAAGCTGGGGTGATCTGGTAGGGGTGATCCGGCTCAGATCACCCCTGGTAGAACAAAGGAGTTGGGATGTAATTATCCAGAAATAGTTTGGAACTTATTGGTGATTCAAAACGAGAATATGCATCAAGATTAAAAAGGGTTGATAATATGTTAAGTTTGTCTCTTCAATATGTGCATCAGTTTTTGTCCTCACAACCTATCAAAAAGGCTTCAACACTGAACATGAACCCTTACCATTTAGTCTTGATCTAAGGTGAGATATTCATAGCAAGCATACAATTCTTCATTTCTCTTACCATGCAACAAGCTTCATTGTAAAAACTTTATGTTTCTCCTTAGAGGTGAAAAACAAGTTATTGGTAGAATTTCAAAGAATTTATTTAGATTAAAAAAAATTAGGTACTTCTGATTTGTGGGAAAGAAAATTAATTATTTCTAATTCATTTGTGCATTATTCATTCTTCGCTCAGGTAGAGAGATAAGATGTATTGATTTTTCACCTGATAATTTCAGTAATTATTCTGTTAAGATCTTATTTTATCTTCTTTGATTACGATTTATTTTGGTAACAAAGTGTTTTATCACAACAACAAGCTCTGTAATTATGGTCTGAACAGGGAGTCAATGTTTTATTGCAAGGTTGATGTCTTCAATTTACCTTAAAGTTTCTTGGCTAGATGTGATGCCCTGTATATTTTATAAGAGAAGAAATCTTAATTACATGTATTGAAGATTTCCAAGGAGAGTTATGAACCATTGCCTACATCTGACATTTCATAACACTTCATTCAAAAAAGCCATTTGAAAGGTAGCTCCAGTAGTTGTAGTTTTTGCCACTTATTTCTGTGACATGACAATTAAGTTGTTTCTATTGTCAACATTTAAAAAAATCAATCAATAATACACAATCAAAGAAAGTCTAGCCTCAACCTAAGAAAGTGTAAAAAAATATAGCCAAGTATAAATGTTGATCTGAAATTCAATATTGAAATTTCATTGGTTTCTTTAGACACAGAGTGAAAGACAAAATTTTCCTGTGCTTTGATTTGAAGTACGCCAAAATAGAATCTGTAAAATAAATGAAATAGGTTGCTGCATATATAGAAATTCTGAAAACAATGACAAGTTATAAAGCTTTATGTAACAATCATATTGTGCTAACATTAATGCATAAGCAAAAGATTGTTTTTGGACTTTGATGCAGACTGTTTTATTCTAATCTTCAAAGACTATACTTTCTTTGATTCAAATCTAGAGTGGGGTGCGCATATTCGCCGGGGACACAATTTCGCCGTTTTATAATTTTGAGTTGTCAATACTTCAAAAGATGGCTGAAATGGAAGAAATATGCCCGGTAACTAAGATTTTTATAACAAATATGATTTTCTTTTAAACTACAACAAAATTGCGGCACTTACCGCAAAGGACCGAAAAACGGATAACGATTTTCGGCCAATTTTCTGAATGAATAACACGATTTCAAAGAAGTAATTCTTAGAAAATCTTTGACTGATTGCCCTAAATTTAAGTTCTGTACACCTTTAAAATGTCTACTATTGCCATCTATAATGAAATTGATTTGAAAAATATTGTTTAAAGCTGCAGTTATTTGGGTTTGAATAGATGTATAAAAACTGCGAAAATGTGGCAAAACATCAGGCAATTTCAAACACCCTTTAATCTAACTTTACAGATGATTATTTTCAAACAAACACGTTTTCAAGCTTAAGAATATTTTGCATTTGAAGTTATCTTCATATAGAAATATCAGTATTATTCAAAAACATATAGACCTCAACATAAACTGTGGAAAACATGGTAAGATATGGCGAATATGAGCACCCCACTCTATGTCATTTTGAAATTAAAAAATCTTATACCTACCATTCAAGATTATAAATATAACAACCAGATTCCACTATGCTATGTATGGAAGACATTTTTGAAATTCATATTTGAAAAAGCTGCTGTGCTTATTTTCATGACTATCCAAAGAATATAGGTAAAATATGCAAATAACTGAGGATTCATTTATTTTTTAGTGGATATCAACCTCTGTGGATTGAAAGAGTTATTATTGTGAATACTTGATCTGTTGTTGTGACTTGCATGCATTAGCCTGAAGGGAACAATTTAATACTACTTAGTTGAATTCTTCTATTTGTGGTTAACCTATACAAATGAAATCCACAATTATTGAAACTCAGCAAATTATAATAATGAATCAATTGTATGTGTTAAATATTGGTGCTAGAAATCAGATGCTAATTAATACATTCATATTTTTTTGTCATGTCTGCAATTAAGATTACAAAGGTGAGACAGTTAGACATAGGGCTGCTATTTCCAATGTCTGTGTTGGTGGCAACAACCATTGTTTTACTTTATGATTAGTCTGCACTGGTGCAATAGATCTCAGAATTAACAGTTTATTAATTTATAGCAAAAATAGCCTATAAGATCCTTTCTATACACCTGGAAAAAAGTATTCACTTCTGTTGAAAACAATGTAGAATGACATAAATGTAGAATATGTATAATTTGGATTTTATCAAAAACTTTTAATGCGTTTATGGTTTAAAATTGAATTTGTGTTATGAACTTACAAATCAGGCAAAATTAAGACTTTATAGACTCATCATTAAAGCTGTACTGAAAAAGTTATCCAAGCTTTGTCTTGTCTTCTATACCGACAGTTTTATAAAAGAAATTTTTACAGCAAACTCAACATCTGACACAGAAAATGTGTGTTGAACTAGGCAATTCAAACAGTTCTGAATGAGTATAATGCATACAAAATAATGTAATGTAATGTAATTTGTAAAAAACGTGAAAAACTATTTCCGTACAACTGTTATGTCCTATCCATGTAGCATTAATATTGGATGAAAAGTAAGTTAATACCCTGAATTCAATTTTAAACCATAAACAGCTTAAAAGTATTTGGTAAAACCCAAAGTATAGTCATTCAACAATCATGCCATTTTACATTGTTTTCAATGGAAGTGTTGCAATACTTTTTTCCAGGTGTATATACTAAACAAATACCCTCATATAAAAAAAAAGACAAATGCCCTGTATGATTCCTCATATACAAAAAACCTGTAATATAAGGTCCCTAGTACAATAAACAATTACCCTGTAAGATTCCTCATACAAAAAATTCCCTTTATGGCCCCTCATATATTAAACGTGCAGTTAAATAATCCCATTACAATTATAAATGAAATTGAAAAGAACCCTCATCTGTTCAATTGATTCAGTTCAAACACCCATCAAGTTGCTACAGTTTAAAATATTAAACAATTATTGTTTTTCTATAAAATCTATAGGACCACATCAGCAATTCTTTACAAAGCAGATATTGATGTTAAGAACTTGATACTGAATGTTGAATAGGGGTATATCTGTCAGATAAAGTGTGGACTAAATGTATTGAAAACGTACAGAAATACTATGATAGGCATCGTTTATTGAACGCAGGTACCTTGTTAATTTGGACTAATTGTATTTTATTCACAAAATCAATTGAATTATGGGGCCCATGCACATGGGACATACTTTTAATTAAAAGTTATATTGACCATATGGAGTAACGGTATTGACTTTAGCATAGAATAGTTGCATAATGTTTCTTAAACTAAGATGAAATTGATTAAAAGATGTTAATTAATAATAACATTTTCTTGTTGTAGTTGTGATTGGTTTATTGACATATCTTTCATTATAGCCATTGGATTTTTCAGTTTGAACTAAAGGTTACTTGTGGAAAAAAGAAGCATTTACGTACAAATAAGAGAAGGAAAAGGAGAAAAGAAAGATACAGGATTAATATACAATTTGAGGGTAACTATATCTATTTAAGTTTTGTAGGAAATGGTAAAAAAAGTATACTTTCATTGAATTGAAAAATGTTAAGTAAAACCGTCTTAAAGCAATTAAAGGACTGCTTTAATGGTAAAAAAATAACAGAATAAATTCAATGCTTGAAACTGATTAGGATAATGACCATATGTCAACGTTTTCATGATTGCATATTATCATGTCTTTTTTTCTGTTTGTCACAATATATGCCACATTATGTTTTTATATAAATGTTCATTTCTTGTTAGAAAGATCATTACCATTCTAGCTTGAAAAACAATGCTGTATATCGGGGCTATAAAGCCTCTTCAATGAATTGCAAGTTTAGGACTTGTAATTGATAAGAAAGGAAGTAACTTTCATGATGGGGGGGGTAGGGGGGAATACATGAACTATTGATGATGCATTGAAATTTTATCAGTAAATGTAATTATTTTTGAAACAATGATTTCTTTTATACCAGTAAGTAAGTAAAGGAGTAGAACCAGGAACCCAAATTAGCAGCCCTGTGAAGGTGCATTTTTAACACTTCAATTGTTTTAGTAAAGTTATAGTGAATGAATAGGCTATTTGCCAATTCCTGTGATTAACCCTGTTATTAGAGATCCCTTTTTTAGTTGTCTCTCTTATGAGGAACATTAATTTTCATTTACAATGAAGAGCTAGAAGAAAGAGCCTAATGTGACTAATCTTTAAGGTTTTCAAATCTTTTAATTACATCAATTTGTTGTTCAGCTAAATACTTTTGACATCAGAAATTATTTTTCATGAAAAATTAATTAAACAGTCGCTACATCACTTTGAATTCATCATGCTTTGCATTGGCAAAAGCTGATTTTGTCTTGTATGGAACCAGTCTACGATTGATAAAGGGAAGTAATTTGTTTAAAAAGTGTGTAATAACAGAGTCAAATAGGTAATTGGCAAATGGACTATTTGCTAAATATATATTATTGTTATGCCCTACTTAGGGGCATTATGTTTTTCAGTCTCTGCGTCTGTTCATCCATCTGTCCCGCTTCAGGTTAAAGTTTTTGTCAAGGTAGATGTTTATAAAGTTAAGTCCAATCATCCCAGTACACATGTTCCCTATGGTATGATATGTCTAATTTCAATGCCAAATTTGAGTTTTGACCCCAATTTCACGGTCAACTAAACATAGAAAATGATGGTGCAAGTGGGGCATCAGTGTATAGTAAGACAAAATTCATATCTGCTTCAAGCTTAATTTTGTTTTGTTTTAATTATAAACTAAAATATTCCTTTTATGTGCATAGTTTTACAAAAAAAAAAAATATATATATATAAACCACAGCAGTCACAGGTATTACGTTGTGCTGCGTATGACTTGAAATTTATATTAAGATTTCCTCCCCAAAAGAGACAGACAATTTCTACAGATTTCAGGATGTATGGCACTATCTTGTCTGCTGTATACTACATCCCCTTGTCAAGATTGATTTAAACCGCTGCTTGTGGTAAATATAATGATCAATGGTCAATAGCTTGTGATCATTAAGAGATTTTCTTAACCGCAGTCTTTAGTGGTAGTTAGTTTAGAACTGAGAGTTAACTATGGTAAAAAGATACCACATAAGATGCTTAATTGCTATGTTATGGATTATTTTATATTATTAAATGGGATGTGTGTTCATATACATAATTGAATTGGTTTTTGTTGTTGCCAAATTAAAGTAACGAGTAGGTTTGATTTTTTATCCGATGAACTATTAGTTTGAGTGGATGTGGTAGTAATCATTTGACTTTATTAAATCTCCTATCAATGCTCAATAGTATCAAAACTGGTATGCTTATAAAAATGCTTTTGAAACTGATTATCTAGCTTTGAATTACATTTTTGTATGATGAATTATTACCAATATGATTTTGATACCAACATACTTACCAAATTATGTAGTGGAAGTTTAAAATTAAATTTAGTAACAGGTTGCTATGACCATGATGGCAATGTTCCGTGAAAAAATCTTTTTGTAGATGTTGTAATAGTTATGAAAAATATTGAAGATGAATATCATTTTGTGCTTATTTGCCATGTATATAGAAGACTTAGATGTTACTTTTTGATCAAATGTAATTATACCCCCCCTTTAAACCGCTTTAAAAAAGGGGGGGTATACTGTTGTTTTACCTCTGTCTGTCAGTCCGTCCGTCCGTCCGTCCATCAGTCCGTCCCATGAAACTTTCGTCACATTTTTCTCAGGAACTACACATCCACCCTTTCTGTAATTTGGTATCAACATTTATATATGTCAGCCATACTGTGTGATGCGTTTTCAGATTCATCACTTGACAACTTTCTGTTTACCGAACACTTGTCTAATTTTACACTTGATAGCCAAGTTGAAAATTTTCGTCACATTTTTCTCAGGAACTACAATACAAGGATTTCTGAAATTTGGTTTCAGGATTTATATAAGTCAGCTATACCGTGTGATGCGTTTACAGATTCATCAATCGACAACTTCCTGTTTACCGAACACTTGTATGATTTTACACATGATAACCAAGTTAAAAATTTTCCATACCGTGTGATGCGTTTTCAGATTCATCACTCGACTACTTCCTGTTTACCGAACACTTGTATGATTTTACACATGATAACCAAGTTAAAAATTTTCGTCACATTTTTCTCAGGAACTACAATACAAGGATTTCTGAAATTTGGTTTCAGGATTTTTATAAGTCAGCTATACCGTGTGATGCGTTTTCAGATTCATCACTCGACAACTTCCTGTTTACCGAACACTTGCATATTTTTACACTATTAATATTATCCACTTGCGGCGGGGGTATCATCAGTGAGCAGTAGCTCGCAGTTTCACTTGTTGTTTATGGCCTAATGCACGAAAGCTAAAACCTTTCCTTACAAGCTGGGTCAAGAAGCTTAATTAGAAAACTATATTTAACTATTTAAATGCACATGAAAACCTAAGTACACAGGTCATCAGTTAATATTGTGTATATGTTATAATTAGTTATCTTTGCATAATTTGATTGTTCTCTGTATTCAGTCATATTGGTCATATGTATATACCTTGTTATTTAATTGCTGCAGCAATGTTGTTGCTTGCTGAGATTAAAAAGAGTTTGTATGTTTTTACCAGAAAATAAATTTGTATTTTATTTGTATAATGTAATGGTTGGTTTAGATTTTTTATAAAAAAGAAAGATATGGCAAGATTGCCAATTAGACAACTGTCTAACCAGGGATATTGTTATGCATAGCCATGACTCATTTCATTTATGCAGTAGATGTTTGGTATACATCAATTAGACAGTCACCCAGATTGTTTTTTTACTAAAAGTGTTCTAGATAGGGTGGCATCAGAGCCTAAAAGTGTTAAATGATTTGAACTGTTTTTTGTTACGGTTCTTCTGTGAATTATTGTAGCAAAAAGTCAGTACATTTGCTTACTAGAAACAGTTAAATAGAATTGAAATGTTTTAGAGCTATCAACATTTCTACCTTTCTGGGAATGTTGCATAAAGCAAGAATTGTATTGATTAAAAGCCAACTTAAAATTAAAACATGTTATTCTTGTGGTAGGATGAAAATCACCATAATCAAACCACATATTGTCTGCTTGACAGTAATACTACTGTAAGCTGCTGTAACAGGAATAACAACAGTTAATCTTAATTGTATGTTGTCAAAGACGCATTAAATACTGAATTAACAGCATCTGTGATTAGTGGTATGAACTGTAATGAGCCTCTTGTTTCTTTTGGATATCAAGAAGAATTATTATGCAAAGTCACCTTTGAAACAGAATAATAAATTAAATAATCAGCATTTTTACACTAAAGATGTAAAGGAATTGTATATGTAAATGAATTTTTAATGTTACAGTAAATATCCATCAAGGCTTGTTATTCTCAATGTTGTATTTATAATCTTTATTATATTTTATGTAATTGTTGTGTCCCTCCTTCCATACAAACATATGCCATTACAATAAGTAGTCTGTTTACATCAGAAAGCTTTTTACAAAATAATCTTATTTCCAGCATTCCATACAGTCCTTGGCAAACCACATTCCTGTCCATGGTAGGGGATAAAGTTCGACCTTTTTCTCATAAGCATTGAATTGTCAGATTACTTTTCTCATAAAATCAATGGGAATAAAATATTTCAGAACTATATTGATTGTGTCTTGCATATTGTCAATTTTCTGTGAAACAAATTATACTTGAAATATTGGTTTATAAACGATCAAATGCAATCATTTCACAATCTTCTCAAAAATTCTAGTATTGGTCTCCATCATCCTGTAAACGTTATATAGAACAATCAAGCAATACACAATGTTTTTTGTGTGTTTCAGACAGTTTAACAACCAAGCAAAGTTATAAAGTGTGATAGTCTTTCCAAAGGTGTAAATTTATAGAACTGTTTCTATATTTTATACCTTAGTCATTCTAGTAATGGTTGGATGGATAGTAATCATGAAAGCTACGATTGCTGTGTAAATATTGGATATTCTTGTGTTTGTTTAAGAGCTGCATCTGTCTATGATCAAACTTTGTATGTGGTAAATATAAAACTAAGGAGACTTTGTGGTATGATTGCCAATGAGACTACTATCCATCAAAGTTCAAATGAAATGGATGTAAGCAATTATAAAACCCAGTTGTATCATGGATTATGATGATAAATGCAAGGCCATTTTTTAAAAACTTTTCCATAGGAACAATTTTGGTACACCTGTATCAACATTTATATAATAAAACTGTAGAATTGCCAATTAGACAACTCTCCAACAGAGTTGTAAATCAATTCAAAAAAGAAAACTAACAGCCTGATTAATGTAATAAACAATCAATGAAAATTAAATATGATATATAGCAACAAACTACAACCACTGATATAGAAGCTCCTGACTTAGGACATGCAAATACAGAATGTAGCCTGGTTAAGCTCCTGACTTAGGACAGGCAAATACAGAATGTAGCCTGGTTAAGCTCCTGACTTAGGACAGGCAAATACAGAATGTAGCCTGGTTAAACATGTTTACCAGTGCACCAACTCTCCCCTTGCCTGCAACAGTGGTGTAACAGCACAATATAAGAACAAACTATAAACTCATCAGAACCATATAAAGCACAAGAAAACAATTAACAAAAAGACAAAAGACAGTACATATTTTAGAGTATTTAAAGTGAAAGATATTTGCATTCTACATTGTGTAAAGCTATTGTACATCAATAGCTCTTTGGTTCCTGAATATTATATCATTGTAACGATAATTGTGCAGTAAATCAACTTCTTAATTTTTATGCCACACCTAGGGGCATTATTTTGTTCGGTTTGTGAGTCCATTCATTTGTTCCTTGTTTGTCTGTCCCTCTGTCCCCCTTCAGATTAAAATTTTTTGTCAAGGTAGTTTTATATTTAAATGAAAATTGAAGTCCTATCAACTTCAAACTTGGTACACATATTCCCTTTAATACTATCTTTCTAATTTTAATGCCAAATAATTTTACCCCAATTTCAGGGTCCACCTAACAATAAACATAGAAAATAACGGTGTGAGTGGGACATCCATGTACTATGGACACATAACAACATTCTTGTTTTATTTTTATTTTACTTATTTTTTAGGGGGAGGGGGAATACTTTATGCGTTTAATTTTTTTTATATAATCTTAGAGCAAAATCATTCTTTTGGTTGCTGTCATTGCTATATGCTAGCTAGGTTTAGTGTTGTGTTCACGCTTTTTCATATTTTTTATAAAAGTTTGCTGAAGTTAATCCTCCCTTTTGGATAACATTTCATACCTCTAAACCATGTCTAACAAATCTATAATTAAGTTATCTTATTATAAAAATTACATTGAAACAGTAGTTATCCAACTTATTGTCAATACCAATAAAAACTAGATTACAATTTAGATACATGTTTATCAGAGTAATCAGGGATAATTGAATTACTTTTATGCCAATGGCATCTTATAGCGGGGATAATTTTATGAAATTAGAAGCATTTTTGTGGCAGAATAATATTCAACAGTGTACAAATATCTTTGTAATTTCCATAAAAACACGAATGTCATCAGTTTATTGAGGTTGACAGATCTTACAAGATCTACCAATTACCTGTGTTGAGATCAAAAGACAATTATAGATTTCCCATCAAGAAAAGGTTTTATATCCCTTTGAAATGAACACTGATTGTTACATAAAAGGATGCTGTCGTAGTTTGCTTGTAAAATTTCATTATGCATTCATTTGATCCGATTTTCATTGATATGCTGTAATTAACTAAGACTTTAGAAGCAGTTATACTCTTATGGTTGGATGGTAAGTCAGATTTTACATAGATTTCGGAAAAAAGAAAAAAATTTAAATTATACTGTTATGTTTTTTTAAAATAAGTATTAACACAATCAGTGGATGTTGAGTCTAGATATATGTTTTCATAATGGGGTAAGTCGAGCCCTACTTTTAGACTGCAAAAATTGAATTTGATAAAAAAAATGTTGCTTTTGGATTTAAAAAAAATATTACTGTTACTACCAATATACACAGTTGATATTGACATCATTTTGAATGGTATTTTTGTCTAAGTTTCAAGTTTCAAAATTTGTACATTATATGCTGTAACAATCACTCACTGACGGCTTCAAAATTAAGAATTGGTTCATGGCTAAAGCTTTGTATAGGTGTAATACCACCAAATCATGGTACATCATATCCAGTTGTATAGGTGTAATACCACCAAATCATGGTACATCATATCTGGTTGTATACGAAAATAGGTCGAAAAAAATATTCCCTTGAATTTGACAGTTGTAGGTAATTAATCCTACACTTTATTGCAGTAAATCATTTCTGTGTCATAAACATATGTTTTGGGTATTTCAAAGCACCATTCTTTTTATATTTGGGGTTTCTATAGAATATTTTGTAAAACTTGAGGTTACATGGTTACTAAATCTTGTACACAGGTTAAATAAGGGGAGAAATTTGATAGGTTAACTTCCAGTGATGGTTATTTTCTTATATGCAATGAAATGTAACTTTTTATGTTATGTGAATTTTTTTCTATAGTACAGGACAGGATAAAACTTTATTCACGCCAAGTATTTCTTTATTTGGAACAAAGATAAATTCTGCACAATTTTTTAAAAAGTGCAAATTTAACAAAGACTAATAGGGGAAGTCAATGGTGGTATTACACCTATACATCAAGAACTATGTCAAACCTATATGAAATTTTGTTGACCATATAAATACAATATCCAGGGAAATATTTTGATTTTTTTTTTTTTTTTTTTTTCATATATTTTTTCTTCACATTATTCTAATATTTGGAATGTTAACATTTTGATACAGTCTGTGGTTTGATGTCTTTCAGTCAACAACAACTTTGTCAAACATACATGAATTTTTATTATCAAAAGATAGTATCCATTGTAAAAAATTTAAAAAATGTTTATTTTTATATTTCAATAATTATAGCTGACTTGGGTAGATTTTTGCTATATGTAACATGTAGATACAGTCTGGTGTTAAAGTTTGTAAGATATCATTTACTTTGTCAAACCTTTATAGAATTATATAAAACATTTGCAGAATCTTTATTATGATTAAGAGATAATGTCTGAAGCAAACTTATGTATTTTACTGGTAGATGGACTTACATTTTTGCAATAAGCATTCACAGACAGTCTGGGATTAATTTTTTCAACATTAATAATTTGTAAACCTTCATGAATTGTCTTTTTATAATATATCTATGTAGATTAATGTTTATACAGTTTAAGGTTAAGTTAGTGTCAACTTTTCTCTAAAGAATTCAATTGTTGGACATACAATAACAACTTGTTGTAGCATGTTTCATTGAACTATTGTATGAGGAGAAAAATACCATTTATAACTTTCTTTTCAATGTTGAGTGCCAAATTCATGCTAAAGGTTTTTTGCTAAAACTCTTTTGGGTATCTGCGGAAATGTTTGGTTCTAGTTTGGATTCTAGTGTCTGTTGGAATTTGGTCTAGTAATAGTATTGCAATTACTCTGTGTACAACTTTACATGTTAAGTCTGGTTTTTAGATGTTGCTCTGCAAGTGTTGGGCATTCAAGTTTGTTTATAACTTGATTTACATAAGTAAATCATCATGGTATTTCCATAATTGGAAAGTAAAAATCAAAGACAATGGTCTGGAAAGCCCACTATATCACAAAGCAGAGTTTTATGACTTTTTTTTATATTCTTTAGATCTATTCTTGTTAGTTTATATTTATTTAGTTTCAAATTACAGAATTGATTTAGACATTTCAATCAGTGAGCTGTACATTTAGATTTTGTTAATTTGTGTTTTGTTATTTGTGACATTTATTGTTTTCTATTGTTAGAAAATAGAGCAGTACTTTATTGACATTTAAAAGCAATTTTAGTGGAACCTGACTGATTAAGAATCTCTTCCGCTTGTTTTTTTTCTTGAGTGCAAGTTGGGATTCCAGTTGTAAGCATTTTTCTGTAATGAACATAGGGTTGATAGCAAGTCATACTATCTGTTATTTGATTTGTATATGTTAATTTATATTTTTTACTTTATACCCAAATTTCTGAGGATACAATAATTAATATGTAAACCTCTTTTCATTTCATTTTGCATTTTATCTTCAGCTGCTTGAATACCTGGAAACTGAAATCATTTGTGTATAGGAGAAAATATCTGCTTAGAAGATTGATCAAAGTCCATTTCTTAGATTTGAAAGAGGTAAATTTTTGAAATTATGGTTTTAGCATCTGAATTTTTATGGCCCAGCTGTAGTGAAGGGGGCATTAAATTTTACCCTTGTTCGTCTGTATGTACGTTTATACATCCCAAAATTGGTTTCTGTTCTCTAACTTTAGTTTGCCTTAAACAATGAAACTTATACACAATGCTTATTACCAAAAAAACACAGATCAAGTTTGAATTTTGGTGGTGTCACTTTTACTTTTCTATTGTTATGCCCCTTTACAAATGGAAAAATTGCTGAATTTATTGTTTCTGTTCTCTAACTTTAGTTTGGCTCAACCAAATGTTATACACAAAGCTTATTACCAGGAAGCTCAGATCAAGTTCACATTTTGGTAGCATCTCATTTACTTTTCTTCAGTTATATCTATTTTAAATTTATATTATATGAAAGTGGGCTTTATCAGTGTCCCATGAACAGATCCCCCGTTTATTTTTAATTAATTAAAAGAGTTTACAATTTTCAACAAAATTGGATAACCTGTATATGGTTTGTTGTACATAGATTATTTTTATTAGTGATGCTTGATATGGTAGTCTTGAGGTAATTATTTTTATTACTGATGCTTGATATGGTAGTCTTGAGGTAATTATTTTATTACTGATGCTTGATATGGTAGTCTTGAGGTAATTATTTTTATTACTGATGCTTGATATGGTAGTCTTGAGGTAATTATTTTTATTACTGATACTTGATATGGTAGTCTTGAGGTAATTATTTTATTACTGATGCTTGATATGGTAGTCTTGAGGTAATTATTTTTATTACTGATGCTTGATATGGTAGTCTTGAGGTAATTATTTTATTACTGATGCTTGATATGGTAGTCTTGAGGTAATTATTTTTATTACTGATGCTTGATATGGTAGTCTTGAGGTAATTATTTTTATTACTGATGCTTGATATGGTAGTCTTGAGGTAATTATTTTTATTACTGATGCTTGATATGGTAGTCTTGAGGTAATTATTTTTATTACTGATGCTTGATATGGTAGTCTTGAGGTATTTATTTTATTACTGATGCTTGATATGGTAGTCTTGAGGTAATTATTTTATTACTGATGCTTGATATGGTAGTCTTGAGGTAATTATTTTAATTGTCATACAGGCATAGACTTATTTTATCTGATCCCAAATGACTTGACTAAATATGTTCATTATACTACTTTTTGCATATAAAACAAAATACCTTACACTATATAATTACAGTTATTTTTAATTATTCATTTATTTCCATTTAGGGCTTAATTTCAGTTAGATGATCATAGAACATTTATAAACATGAACATAGAACATTTATAAACATGCACATAGAACATTTATAAACATAATCATAGAACATGTATAAACATGAACATAGAACATTTATAAACAGGATCATAGAACATTTATAAATATAATCATAGAACATTATAAACATGAGCATAGAACATTTATAAACATGAGCAAAGAACCTTTTTGAAACATGAGCATATAATGTTATAAGCATTAGCATAGAACATTTATAAACATGAGCAAAGAACCTTTTTAAAACATGAGCATATAAAATTTATAAACATGAGCATAGAACATTTATAAACATGAACTAAGAACCTTTTTAAAACATGAGCATAGAACATTTATAAACATGAGCAAAGAACCTTTTTAAAACATGAGCATATAACATTTATAAACATGAGCATATAACATTTATAAACAGGATCATAGAACATTTATAAATATAATCATAGAACATTATAAACATGAGCATATAACATTAATAAACATGAGCATATAACATTAATAAACATGAGCAAAAAACCTTTTTGAAACATGAGCATAGAATGTTATAAGCATTAGCATAGAACATTTATAAACATGAGCAAAGAACCTTTTTAAAACATGAGCATATACAATTTATAAACATGAGCATAGAACCTTTATAAACATGAAGAAAGAACCTTTTTAAAACATGAGCATAGAATGTTATAAACATGAGCATAGAACATTTATAAACATGAGCAAAGAACCTTTTTAAAACATGAGCATATAACATTTATAAACATGAGCATAGAACATGTATAAACATGAGCAAAGAACCTTTTTAAAACATGAGCATATAACATTTATAAACATGAGCAAAGAACCTTTTTAAAACATGAGCATAGAATGTTATAAACATTAGCATAGAACATTTATAAACATGAGCAAAGAACCTTTTTTAAAACATGAGCATATAACATTTATAAACATGAGCATAGAACATTTATAAACATGAACAAAGAACCTTTTTAAAACATGAGCATATAACATTTATAAACATGAGCAAAGAACCTTTTTAAAACATGAGCATAGAATGTTATAAACATTACCATAGAACATTTATAAGCATGATCTTTAAACATTTATAAACATGATCATAGACCATTTATAAACCTGAGCATATAACATTTATAAATCTGAGCATAGAAAATTTATAACATGAGTATATAACATTTATAAACATGAGCATAGAGCATTTACAAACATGATCATAGAACATTAACAAAACATGATCATAGAACATTAACAAAACATGATCATAAAACATTTATTAAAATGAGCATAGAACTTTAACAAAACATGATCATAAAACATTTATAAACATAATCATAGAACATTATAAACATCATCACAGAACATTTACAAACATGATCATATAACATTAACACACATGATCATAGAACATTATTAACATCAGCATAGAACATTTACACACATGAGCATAGAACATTTATATGGGGACGAAGTCCCCAATAACAGTAGAAAATTCAATAAAAAAAAAAAATCGGGAAAATTTCCCGAATTTTTCATTGTACTAATGAACTCAAAATCGTTCAATTTTTTTTATGTCATGTTTTGAAATCCCGGCCCTGCGCAGAAATGTACAATGTACTTCCTTTTTCCGGTCTCGTTTGTATGAAACTTTGAGTAAAATATATATTTATCAGTCTAGTATAAAATAGGAAGGAATGCGCAATACCAATTTCATTTTTAATAATTCCTTGATATGAAAAAACGTTACCTGATGATAGCGTTTCTTTGTTTACATTGCATATGACGTCATAACTTAAATAACGTCACAACTAAAATCCCTAACAAAAGAACCAAAATCGGAAACGTTACGGTATTTCCGTTTCTTTTTCTTAACAAATATATAAATGTAAGTTACAAAAAAATAATTCATACAGACTTCGTCCCCATTTACAGGTAATGCCTGCCTCATATTAAACCTGAACATAGAACATTTACACACATGAGCATAAAACATTTACACACATGAACATAGAACATTATAAACATCAGCATAAAACATTTACATACATAAGCACAGAACATTTACAAAGCATGATCATAAAACATTTGATAACATGTGCACAGAATATTTACACACATGAGCATAGAACATTTATAAACATGATCATAAAACAGTTTTAAAAAAATCTAGATTCTTTATTTTTCAATAAGGTTGTCATGCAAATGATAGATTTTTTTGAGTTTCTTTGCCTCTGACAGTCTGTAATTTGTTTATATTAACCCTGATCTGTGGGTTTCATTCAGAGGAAGTAGTGTTAACATCATCAAGCTTAAAATTCTCTTTACTGACCCTCTTTAACTTGTAGTGATTTGTGAGCACTTGCTCAAAATTTAAGGTCTGACAGTGAAGTCAAGATAAAGAATTGCAGAATAAAGTGATTTTCCATTGCATTGGATTTTGTCATGTGCGAGTCGAGATTTGATGTTAAGAACTAGTTCATAATGTTCTGTCTGTTCCATTATCACAGAATATTTACTTTAAAGTTGAGTGTTCTTTCAGTACAGATTCTGTTGTTAATTTTCACTCTGATTAATAGAAAATTGTCATATAATAAATTAGAAATGTAGAATATCAGAAATTTATAATTATATCTAAGAATTTTCTGAAACAAACATTAGAAAGCCACAGTGAACTGTTGCCTTTTTACTATTAAATCAAGTTCAGTAAGACTTATTTACCTTTTAGTTTTATTAGCTTTTAAATAATTTTGTTTTCTTTTTTTCTTATTTTAAGCAAAATTTACATAAGAATTTATTATTGAATATTTGTATTGAAATTTGTACAAAAATGGTATATAAATATTTTGTTAAAAAGTGTTAAATGCTAATATATCATCACAATAAGATAACAAATATGTGCAGAATATGGAGAAAAGGAAAGGAAAATAAGCACCAAAAATAAACATTGAGTGTTTGTCACAAATCCCACCTGCCAGTACATTGTCTGATTTGACCATTAATAGCTCAGTAGGGTGATCCACATGAAGTTGGAATGCATTATCCTTCATTAGCACTCAAGATTAAATCCCTAAGATTCTTTTATACGTTTTTTAGGGTTTTTTTTCTGATTTTGCCAGTCATTATTAAATTTAACACCTTTGATTTTTATTCAATTTTCAATTTACATTTCTTTATTGAATCATGAATTATTTTCATTACTGTTTTCATGGAAATATTGTAAAATGTGATTAAAAATAATATTTAAATTTTATAATATATTTTTATTTAATGTATTTTTTGGGGAAATCTTTTAAAAATGCTAAAAATATTGATGACAGTGACCACATCACCAACAAACAATTAACTCCTCCAAAATATTTTTTTTACAAAGGCAAACATCACATGGCACAGGTCCAAAAAGTGGTTAGATTTAACCAGTTTTACTGCCAAATTTTCTCCTCTCATTTGCCAGAACATGCATGTAATACTTGCTGCTGAACATACAGCATCCATTAATCGATTAATCAAACTGTTTTGATGGTCTTTCTTTTCTTATGAAAGAATTTTATCTGAATAAGAAGAAGTAACAAAGGAAAAGAAAAAAAAATCAAATTGTTTTGTTTTTTGTGAATTTGTCTTTTTATTTGTGATAACTTGTGGTTGATTTATTTTTAGAACTAAGAAAATCTAATCTGTTTACCATAATTAGACTGTATACTTGAATGTGCTTCAAATGGATTGATTGCTTTATAGAAATATATTGATTAGTGTTTTGAATTATTAATTGTTTAAGCGCTGATCATGTGTCTGGAATATAGGGCGTTAATTATTCACAAATTCATTGCAATTGTAGTATTGTTAGTTATTGATTATTTTTAACTAGAATGAATATATCAAGTTTGTGATCAGTGGCATATAATGAATATATAGACGTAGCCAGTACAGTGTATGGAAAACTCAGGCTAATTTACCGTGCGGTTTTACACGTTTTTTACGTTAAGGAAATTGTGCTATTCTGACTGTCTCCGAGGATAGTGAGAGTCAGTATTGAAATTAAACTGTGTAAACAGCAGGGTTTTCCCATATTTCTGGACAGTTCTGATTAAAAAATATTGACGTTCAATTACTGAGGCATCCAACTTTGGATACATCAATATTATTGTCATGTGAAATCATTGCTATTAAAACCATGCTTGACTACTCTGCAAACAAAACAACACAGTACAGAATCAATGTTCTCCAAACTGTCAGTAATTCAGATATGTCATCTTGGAGATATTGGATTTATTTATAAGTATTGCATTTTACCAAATCAAATAACTTGTGGATTAACAGCGTAGTTTGAGTCTCTGATAACACCTTATTTTTGCCGATACGTAAGTGTCAATTTAGATTAATTTTCTTGACTGAACATTTTATCTGTAGAATATTGAACTGATTTTGTCGTTGTGGTGAAGTTATTATAGTAGAAAATTTGTTCTGATATCTTCTCTTTGCCTATGCCATTTGTTGTAAATCAGCTTTAACATTCTAGATTGCCAATATTTTCTGTAGATTGTATTATGTATGGTTGAATAATATTTATAAGGAGAAGGAAATTTTTGTAATAGAATAGAAATGGCATATTATTTTCAGCTTGAATTATGTCAATTTTCTTCTAAGAAATTTGCATATTAATCTCAACGTATGTTCTATAACTGTGTTTTTTTTAAAGACTGCATGTATCATGTAGCAAGGTCTTTTCAAACTTAATGAACTGAAAGGTCAAATTAAATTGAATATTTAAAAAAATTTGCACATGATACTTTTGTGTACTCTTTAAACAAAAAAGGGGTTTCTATATGAGATGAGCCTTGGCCCTTGTAATAATTTGTTTATATTACATGTATTAAGAACATAAAAATTAAAATTAGTGTTTTCTATAGCACATGTTATAATTCCAGAGAAAGAGAGTATAGTTATATGGACTTTTTCACTTTTTTTTGCATACATGTCAAGGAACATTGATTCAGATATATGTACTTATTTTTTTCATTTCCACTTTAAATTGTTGATGCATATATATAGAAAGTGTGATATGTGCAATAAATGTTCATGTTACTTTAGCTGTAAAGCAAGGTACTGAAGTACTGAACATCAGATGACTGTAAGTTCTTGTGGATGGTCACAAGCACTTGTCTCAGAAAAAAATCACATCTGTATACCTGAAAGTGAGGTTAATGAACAGATACATTTTTTTCGGAGACACGTTTGTGAGTGCATATAAACAGATAACAGGGAATTCAATTGTAATAACTATTATATTGTAGTGATACAAATCAGTATACTCTGGTTTGTTGTTATATATTATATTGATATTTGTATATTACTATTACATGTATATATGATTTTCATCCATTTGACTTGTAAAACATTCTATTCTACTATATTAATAACAGTGCAGTACAAGTGCATGTGGACACTCTTCTGTAATAATTTGATTTTTCTAATAGATTTGAGTAGGCATTCATGTTTTCCCACGAAACGTTCAATCTCCCATGCAGAGTTATCGTTCCTTGAGAGAGAGCAAAGACTGATAACTCTGCATGGGAGATTGCAAATGTTCTTGAGATATCCTTCCACGCGCTTTAAAGCACCTTTTCTGTACTTGTGCATAAATATAAAGATTTTTATTATAGCTGCGGAATCGTAGCTCTTATGTCCTTATCTTATTTTTTGCCTATTTGCGGACCATGATAAAGCAACATTAGGACCTAAGAGCTACGGTTCCACAGCTATTTTACTTATACATATACACATGTATTTATAACGACAAAACATTTTCATATTATTAATTTATGTTCTCAAAAAAATATTTTAGGAATATCCATTGAAAAAAATAATTTATAACAAGCTATAAGGAATGTTATTTTGCACTTGTTTATGTCCACATATTTATCATGTTTTTAAATTGGTTACAATTTCAACACGAAAGTTAAGTAATGGAAATCTAGTTGACAGCAATACCATGGAATTCCCTCACGGTCATCCGATGTAAAATGTAATTTGTACCAAAAGAATCAAGTATCTACTGATATATAACATAATACATTTACACTTATATTAAGTTTTCTTTTCTGAGTTAAATCGGTTTACTGAAGAACAAATCAGTGTAAATGAAATCATTGAACAATTGGTTTATAATTGGTGACATAATATCATAAGCATCGTGAAACATGAAATGTCAGGAATATGCATGAATCTGGAAGTCTTTAATATACAAAACACATATATTTGTGCACTTTATTTGTAGAGGGGGAAATTGTTCATTGAGTCTTCTTTTCCAACTGACACATGGTGTAGGTATGTTGCTACCTTTGAAATCGTTATGTTACAATCTAAAGTTTTTCTTGTATTATTGTACTTAAAGTTACTGCCTTATTGAGGTTAACCCTCAATCACAGTTCCTCTAATTTCTTCTTTTTTTTTAACCTATTTTCCCCTTTGAATTTTATGAGAGAATATACATAAGATGACAATCACATGTATACATATTTTCTTGCAGTCAGTGAAACTTATTTAAAATTATCAAGAGCTTTGTATAAAGATTATTTGGAAACGAAAACTGCTGAAGCAGAATCTTTAAATGTCAGACAAAGTCACCTTATCCATGCTGTTTTTTGCAAAACTAATTACAACCTCAAACAATTTTTGAAATAGCTTTTAGAACTTTGGATGACTAGACTAATTTCAAGATAATTGCAAAACAGATGAATGATTTCCTCTCTATAAATAGGTAGTTACAATTTAGTAATTGATGACCGACTGTGCAAGGGCTGTATAGACAGTCTAGGTCATTAAATACTTCCATATATATGTAATTGATGAGGTTGAATCCAAGATGGACAGTATGGTGTGACCATGACCCTTTGAAGATTCATAATTTCATCATTCAGAATCTACATTTAACTGACAGTTTTTAGGAACCTTTTTCATTGAATGAAAAAAAATCATAAATAGATGCATCAAAGTACACTTACAATGTAAATACCAGTTTCCTACTATTCCTATTACAGTTGCATGGAGGACATTTAATTGTTAAGCATGAGATACAAAGCAGGGTAATGACTTTCTATTAAAACCATAGAAAAGCCAAGTTTTCAGCTTGTTTTCTTCAGGATTTCTCTCAAGGTCAGGTTAGCAAATATATTGCTTAATTGATAGTTTATCAAGGCTTCTGAGACTAATCGTACGAGAATGATGTCTTTAAGAACTTAATCATGTGAAAATCATCAACATTAATTCACTTTTCTGCATGAAATTTAATTTGAATTGTTGATGGTGTTTAACTGATTGTGTATTAGTTGAAAAGGAGAAGGCACAATTTGTAGTCAATTGAACCTATAAAAGTCAAAAGTTTTTTTAAATTTCGGTGAAACCTTTAGAATTAGATTTCGAGTGTATGAAAAACATTGCATTTTTTGATATATGTCATATTTATAGGTTATATACTACCATGAGATTACCAGAAATTCAGTTAAATGACAAAATTTCACAAAATATTTACTTCTTTTATACTGAATTTTACTGTGCATATTGCTGTGTTTTTGTTTTTTCTACATTGGCTGGAGGTAAAGTGGAGGGTTGAGATCTCACAAAACATGTTTAACCTCGTTGCATTTATGCGCCTGTCCCACTGACAGAAGACTCTGGCCTTTGGTATTCTTTCAGATCTGCATACAGGAAGTTAATTTTGTGTAAAATACCAATTTATTGTTTGTCTGTGAATTTTATTGGAATAAATATAATTTACAAATTTTATCTTTTATAATTGTGTATAATTATAACAGGATTATACATTTATTCATAGTTTCTGTCACTCAGATCTGACAGATTATATCTTCATTTCTTGTGGTATTTATTATGAATAATCGTGGTAAGGAACTATTTCCCTCAGGAATAAGGTTTTACAGACTTGATGTTATATAATAAGTATCTTGTGTATTTGTATTCATAGAATTATTGACAAGCATTTAGTAGTTATATTGGGAGGAAGTCCCCTATTACGGTAGAAAAATCAATAAAAACAATTTGTTTTAAATTCGGGAAAATTTCCCGAATTTTTCAATATACTAATGAACTCAAAATTGTTAACTTTTTTTTTCAGACTTTTTGCAATCCCTGCATTTGAGCAGAAATCTACTTCCTTTTTCTGGTCTTGTATGCATGAGACTTTGAATAAAATATATATTTATCAGTATAGTAAAATAAAGGATTGGAACTCAATACCAATTCATTTTTAATAATTGTTTTATATGAAAAAAACGTTACCTGATGAAAGCGTTTCTTTTGTTTACATTGAATATGACGTCATAACTTAAATAACGTCACAACTAAATCCCTAACAACAGAACCAAAATCGGAAACGTTACAGTATTTCCGTTTCTTTTATCAACATGTTTGAATTTTAAAAAAAATAATTCATACAGACTTGTCTCCATTCACAGGTAATGCCTGCCTCATATTATTAAATATAGTGTTCTTGTGTTTTACAATAGCATCAAACTGGTTTGATATTGTCTAATTCAGTTGAAAACATTGTCTTCTATGTGATAACTATTATTCAAAAAGACAGGATCATTTTCAAAATCAGAATCTACTTTTTGTAGAAACAACATTAAGGATTTAGTTCATTCATTTTTTTTTAATTTCCTAAAAAAAACATTGTGTACATGTTTTTTTTTTGTGAGTTGTTGTATACATATTTCTTGGTATTTTTGTTTACAATTGTAATAAATTTTATAACATTGTTCATTTGTATTATTCATCATGATGGAATAAAAGGAGATTTGTTGTATATATATATCAATGAGACAGCAACAAATTGATTGGCACAACCGCTTACCAGCTTTACATCTGGAGGTATAAACTATAATGACATTGACAGCACTCACTTAGCTGAAGTTATATTAAATATAGTGTTCTTGTTTTTTATTGGTTTGATGTTGTCTAATTCAGTTAAAAACATTGCCTTCTCTTCAATAAGACAGGATCATTTCCAAAATCAGAATCTACTTTTCGTAGAAACAACATTAAGGATTAAGTTCATTGATTTTTTTAGCTCATCTGGCCCGAAGGTTGTTGTCGTCGTCCGTCGTCGTTAACTTTTACGAAAATCTTCCCCTCTGAAACTACTGGGCCAAATTAAACCAAGCTTATCCACAATCATTATTAGGGTATCTAGTTTAAAAAATGTGTCCAATGACCCAGCCAACCAACCAAGATGGCCACCATGGCTAAAAATAGAACATAGGGGTAAAATGTAGATTTTGGCTTATATCTCTGAAACCAAAGCTTTTAGAGCAAATCTGATTGAGTAAAATTGTTTATGAGGTCAAGATCTATCTGTTCTGAAATTTTCAGATGAATCATAGAACCAGTTGTTTGGTTGCTGCCCCTAAATTGGTAATTTTAAGGAAATTTTGCCGTTTTTATACGCCCGTCGTCTTTTAGACGGGGCGTATTATGGTATACCGTTGTCCGTCCGTCCGTCCGTCCGTCTGTCCGTCCGTCGTCCACACTTCGGACAATAACTCAAAAACACTTTCACCAATTTCCATGAAACTTAAGTGAATTGTTTATATCTATTGACGTAAGCTCCCTTTTGTTTTTTTTTAATTTCAGATTTTAAGTTTTGGATTTATGGGGCTTTATTCATAAAAAAGGGGGGATTTTCAACACTTCGGACAATAACTCAAAAAGGCTTTCACCAATGTCCATGAAATTTTGGTGAATTGTTTATATCTATTGATGTAAGCTCCCTTTCAATTTTTATAAATTTCAGATTTTAAGTTTTGGATTTATGGGGCTTTATTCATAAAAAGGGGGATTTTCAACACTTCGGACAATAACTCAAAAAGGCTTTCACCAATGTCCATGAAACTTTGGTGAATTGTTTATATCTATTGATGTAAGCTCCCTTTTAATTTTTATAAATTTCAGATTTTAAGTTTTGGATTTATGGGGCTTTATTCATAAAAAAAGGGGGATTTTCAACACTTCGGACAATAACTCAAAAAGGCTTTCACCAATGTCCATGAAACTTTGGTGAATTGTTTATATCTATTGATGTAAGCTCCCTTTCAATTTTTATAAATTTCAGATTTTACATTTCCGTGTTATGAATTTTTATGCTTAAAAAAGGGGGGATTTTCGAATTTTGGGACAATAACTAACACTTTCACAAAATTTTATGCAACTTTGATAAATTGTTTATATCTATTGACATAAGCTCCCTTTTCATTTCTATAAATTTTAGATTTTACGTTTTCTTAAGTAATAAATTTTTATACCTAAAAAAGGGGGATTTTATGAAACTGTGGTGAATATATTAATGTAACATCCCTTTTGATTTGTATATATATTTTTAGTTGATCATATAAATTCATTTAAAGCATAATAGACAAGTTAAAAGAGCAACGGGCGTATCATGCGCTAAAGCGCAGCCCTTTATTTGTTATTATCTTGAATATTATTATAGACAGAGATAAACTGTGAACAGCAATACTGTTTAGCAAAAGTAAGATCTACAAAAATGTCAGCATGACCAAAATGGCTATTGCCCTTTATAGTCAATTTTTAACAATTTTCATTAATTTGGTAAATTTTTGTAAATTTTTACAAAATATTTTCTTCTCTAACAAAAGGGCCAAATTTATTAAAGATAGAGAAAATTGTAAGTAGCAAGAAAGTTCAGTAAAGTAAGATCTACAAACACATCACCATCACCAAAACACAATATTGTCATGAATCCATCTGTGTAATTTGTTTAATATGAACATAGACCAAGGTGAGCGACACAGACTCTTAAGAGCCTCTAGTTCTTAAGGTCATAGTTAGACACATTATTTGAATCTGAGCTAACCATACTGTCTTCTTGTACTCCTAAATACCATGTCAATAGCAAGGAAGTAGCAAACACTATCGAGCTGGAACTCATTATCCTAAATTCCCAACACACATGACAGATAATGAGTTCCTAAATTCCCAATGCACATGACAAACAAGTTATCTGCTGTCACTATTATGCAACACAAAGTTTAAGGATAAAGCTAAAATTTATTCGTTATTTTGATGATGGACTTGGATATAATTTAGTTTTGTTGAAGTTCGAACATGTATGAGGAAATATTGAAATTAAAATCATTTACCTTAAAGAGTTAATAAACCTTCAAAAATAGGTCAACTTAATCACATTTCATTCAAACATTTTCTCCATGTATTTTTCCTTTTATTCCATCAGTTTTATTTGTAGGGATGAAACTTTTTAAGTAAGATTGATTTTAAGATTGACACTGAGTAATTAATTGATAGCTTAAAAACAAATTTAAGCTCCTCACAGAGTCATTTATTACTTGATAAAGGGCTTGTAATAATTATAAGCTGATTCTGAGAAGGACATTTGTCACAAAGAAATTTCTAAGCTGTATTTGTAGATTATATCTGTTTTTTTCACCTTTATTTTTGAATCAATGGATCACATGTAAACAGCTTCTTTTTTCAGATGTAAGATCCATATTTGATTGTAAAATTTATTGTAATTGAAATGTTTGAATCAGTTTCATTGTGTAATTTTCAGTTACATTATGTCGACAGCTGTTGGCCATGCTAATTATAAGAACCCACACGTAACAAGACTTGCAGTGGTAATGCATATGTGAGTTAGGAGGAAAATATTCATCAGGAACCTAATTATATTAGTATTGACTATTAGTCTTTAGGGAATTCCAAACATAGAAAAATTAACCTACGTCCTTTTTTCCATGTGATCAATAGGTCATAACTTTTTAATTAGTTTCAATGGAAATAGAAAAACCGCAAGTTAAAAAGGGAGAGAAGACAGCATGGGGGAAATTAACTATGCTCGTATAAGTTTTATCGTCTAGGCATTTATGAACGATATATGGAACCCACAGAATGTCATCATCTTTATAACTCTGATTTGCATACACCAAACTCCTCTGTATTTAACATGCTATCTTATGATTTGTTATCTGAAGTAGTACATTCAGTTGTCAGACTATTGTCAGGTAAGAGATATCTAAGGATATTATTGTTGACTGGAAAAACAAAATATATCATATTTTCCTAAATATTATATTACATGTTATAACGATTGCAATGCAAACTTTTTAGATATGATATTGACATTTTAATCAATAAAGCCTTATGAATGTAACAAATGTGATTATTTGAAGAAGGGAGAAAAGAAAATAATGTGTCATTTAATGTGTAATGGTTTCTTATGTTGATTGTAGCTTCAGTTAAAGTGTTCATCAGCTTTGAGTCAAATTATTGCTGTCTGCAACTGCATATATTTTTATTGTGGTTTTACATTAACTGTCAACCTGGGAACAGTATGTCAATATATATGTTCCTGCTGTAAACCAATTAATATTTTTCAGATTTTTTTCTTGTTTATTCCTTTCTGGACAATTTTTTGCAGTACATGTAGTTGAATTTTCAGAATTTTCTAATAGATATAAGAAGATGTGTATAGTGAGACAACTCTCCATCCAAGTCACAATTTATTAGAGTTAACCATTATAGGTCAACACGGAGCCTTGGCTCAAACCAAACAGCAAGCTATAAAGGGCTTTGTTTATGCATTTATTTTGGAGTAGATCCATATTTGACATTATTGTAATGATTTATATTGACTTTAAAGTTTTAAAATTTAGATATAAGTATTGATTTAACAGAATTGTAGTATCAACAACTTTTTGTTTAACACTTACAACATTTAAATATCTGTGATGTATTTGTTTATGAAACAGATTTGTAAGAATAATAAGATAAGTATAATAACTTCTGATAAATAATGTAAACATTACTTTGAAATATCAAACGTAATGGTGATTCCCCTTCCCTATTAGAGTACTCCTTTAGCACATTTGGTAGAGCAATGACTTACTCTGCCATGTTGAAATCCCAGCTGGGAAGGCAAATGAAGTTTCCCAATTACATATGTAATAGATATTCAGTTGAGAGTTGCTGAACTTTTTTTTATTGTTAATATTTTGGTTGTTTAAGAAATAATTCATGGGGGCTTGAATATATCGTGATTTTACCACGGGTTGGCCCTTTATGACAAATATTTTACCCCTGAGCGATAGCGAGGGGTAAAATATCGGCATAAAGGGACAACCCGTGGTAAAATCTAGATATATTCAAGCCCCCATGAATTATTTCGATTCTGATAGGACACATACGGCAATTCTTTTGGATCGAAGCGCTCTAGGTGTAGGCAAATATTTGCCGTTCCCATAAATAAACGCACTAATAAACTAGCGTAAAAGAACGGAGCAAACTGCATTAGTGACATGCTTAAACTATTTAAAATAATGTATTTAGACAGTTTTGGATGAATTTGAATGATAATTTATTTATATGTCTTATATGATGTACAATAGAGGGCTTTTGTCACATTTTAGCATCATTTGTTTATGTTTCCTTGTGATGATTTTCGGATTCACAAGCGTGTATTTTCCCGTAAAATGCTTACATTCTAACGTCATTGTTCTATGACGTCGGGTATCTCATTCATAAAAAAGCATATGACGTGGGAGTACAATCGGAACAGCACTGGCAATATATTCATATTTTACCACGGGTGTGTACTCAAAGCGTTTGAAGGACGTCATGTTAGAATGTATCATTTATTTAGCTACAAGTTCCTAAGTGTAAAATATTTTCATCATGTTGCAAAAACTAATTGCTCCTACTTTTAGATTTACTGCTGATTCATTTATTTTCATGGGTACCAATTTTTCATGGTTTGAACAAAACTTACACTTTTGTGGACATTTAATTTTGTGGTTCTGCCAAAGTCTGCATACAAACATAAGGAAAATTTGTGATTCGTTGAACATTTAAATTCATGGTTCACCTGTACCCACGAATTCCATGTTTGGTATCCAATTAAAGAAATGATGAATCCATAGTAAACTTCAACTCACATGTGATGAAATTTCAACTGAGATTAAGTTTTTTGGGGACAATTACTGGGTTGTCTAGTAATCACAAATTAAAGTCTCACTTATTCATTTACTGTACCTCTTAAAGTATAATTTTTAATAAAAACAAGAAAATAAATAGGTTATGAAGACCTTATTAAAATAAGATTTTCAATCGTACTTTTCAATACAAAATTATCTTTTAAAGAAAGGAATGGCACTATAAGCTTTCATTAAAAATATTTATAAGTTCTTAGATTTAAATTGATCTTTTAGGATTTTTACAGGGGTTAGAATATATATTTTATGATAGCATTAGAAGAAGCATAAATGATATTTTTTTGGCCACTGCCGTAACATTAGACTATAAAAGCAAGGTATGTTGAAATTTATTAACATTGTATGTGAAAAATATCTTCTTATTTGTAAAAAATACTTTAACAATTAACAATAAGATTACTAGTTACTGTTTTCTTGATATTTTAGGGTTGTTGTTTTTAAATTTGAATGCACAAACTTATATCCTGATTCCTGAGGGTTAAATTCGCATATAAACTCATTTTGATAATTTTGATTTTTGAAACAATTTGCATTGGAGATCATTTTTTTTACACATTTGATGTGAAACAAGTGAAAATAACCCCATTACAAAAATTTTCTAAGCAAGGACTTGAATACATTGACAGTAGTGACCTTGTAATTTGTTTGTGAATACACCAGTACCTTGGAATTGATGACCTTGTAATTTATTTGTAATAGCAACAATACATTTATCTTGTAATTTGTTTGTAATGACACATTTTTTTTGCTTTATCATGATGATATGCTACTATAGAAGTCAATTGGTAAAAACATTCATTGTTTATGACTGCTACTATATTAGATTCATCATGAAGGTATAAACATTCTTTTTCTCATTTGATCAATTGACTGTTCAGTGGTAATTTTTGGATCTGGATTACCAGACCACCATGCATGTTGTCAAAAAGTATTTTTTTAAATGCAAAAACTGAACATAGAATTGAAAATGAGAAATAAGGATTCCAATCAAGACATTATTTATAATATATTGTTATAAAAATTCCTTGTTGATAAATTGAAATTGAAAAATTACTAAGAAACTAAGGTTTCAACTCCCTCAGGCAAAATTGATTTTAGAGAAATCTGACTATTCTTTTTAGGTTGTCTGGCTCCTAACATTTCTGCGTATTTATACATCCTTGGCTTTCAAAGGAGTAGGTCCAGTAAGACCCCTTTTTGGCCTCAAAATATAGCAGTTTTACAAAATTGTTAAAATGTACTTTTACTTATTTATTGGAAAGTAGAATGTTTCAGCTATATAAATATGGGCTGTTTTTGACAATACAATGCACATATATCGGGTACTAGCACCATTAAGTCATGCTAAATTACTGACTTCTTCAAAATTCTAGCATTTTAGTTAAATTCTAGACGGTTTTCGTGTCAAACAAAAGTGGCCGCATTCGTGTTCATCCTTAATATTGAAATGTAAGTTGTATTTGATGATAATACATAACATTTATAAAGGTTGAGGATGAACACGGATGTGGCCACTTTCATTTTTGACAAAAACAATCTGAAAAATTACATTTTTCGGCATATTTGGTAGATTTTTCATATTTGAGCTTGAATCGGATCGTTTTTAATGACTAAATCAGTTAAAATCTTTTACTTAAACTAATTGAATCAAATGAAATAAAAACTTAAGTGTTTAAAAAGTGGTCAAAATCTTTCGACAGATGAACCTGAAATATGAGGCTAAATCGGTCACTACCGGACCTACTCCTTTTGGGGTTAAGCGTTCCTAATGGAAATCATTCAGAAAAGTGCTTATGATGCACAAATGTTTTACTTGTTATTTTCATTGCAACAGTACTTAGTTAGTTAAACTTATTACTATATGTCCTTTATTGTTTCAATTGATTTTCTATGAAATATAGATATGTATATTATAAGTCTTTCTGAAAAAGTATTTGTCTCAATTGTACAGAAATGATTAATTTTCTTTCAGTAGAGACTTTACAATCAAATTGATCATTAATAACTTATAAGAAATGTCCACTCTCAAACTATTACTTAAATGGGATCCAAGAAATTTTCACTTGGTCTTTATTGACTGGTCATGCAGGTATGAATTTTGTAGTCCATCAAGGTCCTTAATGTGACTGGTCTTGGAATCAAACACTTAACTTTCCAATTACCCTGAGACTACGGAGCTATGGAAGCACTTATTATATGAAGACACTCTGAGTATATAGTTATTGCATATTGTTGTTTTGGATCAGTTATTTGATAGAAGACATTAAGACAGTTATTTTTATTATTTACTTTGATGTACGGTAACATGTTTTATTGAGTTCTCTGAACCCAAAGGTTAAAAGTTTAAAGTTTTAAAAGAAACTAGTAATCAGTGAAAAAATGCAATGATTCAAAAAAGGACTATAAACAGTCATATTTTTTTTTAATTCAGTAACAAGTAAGCTTTTATTTTTCTACACGTAACTTTTTTGTTAGACAGTTGGATATGTTAGATTATTGATGTTATATTAATGGCTTACATGTGATCAATATGTAGAAATAATATTAATATTTACATTTTTCTTGTTGAATCAGTGAGATTTGATGTTATGATGTTATTGTTATAAAAATCAATATATCTACTAGTGTCCAGTAAATCCAGAATGAAGGTTAAATAATAATACACTGAGGTACAATTTTGCCTTGTTTTTGACATTACATGTTCAAATGTTATGATTACGTCAGTATTTACTATGACTTATTGCTATTGCTTATTGTTACCACACATTGTGTAATGTGTAATCCTTAGGTAGTACCTAGTAATTCTTTATTCATGCAGTTTTATCCCACAAACATGCAAAGTCATTCACTAGTAATATTGCTGTTAGATCAACAGAGGCTCTTGGGAATGCTGGTTTTTGCAGACAATGTTTGAAAATAAACACATGACAACATTTCTTTCAGGAATAATTATATAGTTTACTTGTCACAATTGTAACATAAAGTACAGCTTTAATTTACAAAGTCATCAGTTGACAAAGCAGGCAATCAATTTGATATAGACATGAGCATATGATGAATATCTGTTTGTCCTTCCTGCTGAAGGTGAGGCTAAAGTCTTTTATTTTTGGCATTAATAATAGCATTAAAATATAAAAATTCCATATAAGATTACTATAGGATTGCGAATTAAAAGTCCAAAATGAAGTGACTGTAAGCAATTATGGGCAACCATACAGCCTTCAGCAATGAGAAAAATCCATACCATATGATGGTATTTGAATATTAACAAAACATTACTAAATTATTTCATTCTTTGTCATAATGTAGTTTATATAATGCTATTTTCAAGAATTTGGTAAACATTAAATCGGAAAATTTCAATGAAAAAGATTTACAAATGAATTGTCTTCCTGCATCAAAATAGCCTCATCTCATCAAAACTCTGAACCAATTGTTTTTCTCTTAAATCTCTGTCCATTAGTCCATGTGACATGATAATTATGTTCAGTAAGAAAAATATATCCTCCCTCCCCTAGGCTGGTAGATGCTGCTTATTTGTACTGTATGCATATTTTTAATTTAGTGGTCATCATTTGAAAAATTTGATACCATGCAAAATATTTTGTTTATGATTATTATCTGACTTGATTGTAATAGAACACGATTTAGCTCTGAAAAGGAAGTCAACAGAAGGGAGTTAATCCCTATAATGAGAATTGGAAATAGAGCGCCTTAGAACTTATTGATACATTTTATCAGTATAATAGGTCATTAATATTTAAATAGCTATCAGTGATTATTTATGAATAAAATATTAATTGCTTATTGACTTTTTTTATTAGAAAATTGATTGACTTTCTCCAATATTACACCTGTCTATCTCATTTATTGGTTTGTTTGTACTTAATTGATCAGTATCATCAGCTTTTTAATAGTAAGTGTGCTTTTTATTTGTATTAATTTTATCATGCATATGTATGTTTTATATGCGAGTTTCTTTGTATTCATTTTATCATGCATATGTATGTTTTATATGTGAGTTTCTATGTAGAAAATATAGTTATGTACATCAAGTTATTGTAACTAGATTTTTCTTATTTTTTTTTTGTTTTGTTGATGCCTCCACTGCACTAAATTTGAAGTTTATGTAAGCATTGTGTCTAATTTTTTTTAAATGGAATAGAAAACTTCACACAAACTTGGCAAGCAAACACAACAAAATTGTGTTGAACAAACTAATGTAGAAGAGCTCTAATGTATGTATAAGTTGTGATTGCTTTATGAGCCAGTATTTATAATATAACATATAGGTATATGTGTCCTTATAGCACCATGTCCACTATCACACAGTCCTATTTGTGATACATGACAGATAGATGCACAGATGGGAAAATATAATGCACTATGGTGTCCATAAGAGGTCATGAAAAGGTATTTGGGAAATATAGCAGAAAAGATGTGCCTTTTAGTTGAAAATAAAGGCAAAAACATGTGGTCATTGTCAAAGCACTTTATAATGTTTAGAAATAAAGGCTTCCATCAAACTTTCAGTAAAATGATTTTTTTAATATTTTTTTTAGATATTGATATGTAAAGCAGAATATATCCACTGTTGACCATCAAATACAGGAAACATGGCAGCTTTCATTGCCAAGCAGATGGTTGGCAATCAACTGAAATCTGTTAAAGGTAAAATCTTACTAGATGCTTATTGCAAAATAGCAACAACACAATTCTTATTAATGTGACTTACGATGGATTCGTTATGATTTAGTATACATTTTATATAGGTTTGTATGCAGCCTTTGTCAAAACCACAAAATGAAATATCCACAAAATACAATCTTTCCTCTTTCCACAAAGAAATGGTACCCTTACAAATAAATGAATCCATAGCATGCTACAAACAGTTAGGCATAGTTAAAGCATTTACATTTGATCTATTTCCTTCTTGGCCACAGAGTTTTTACAAATGACTTATTTAAAGTACTGCTTAACAAATCCTTAATCAAATAAGAGATCTTCCATCCATTGAATTTGTACAATATTTATTGGAAATTGTATTGACCAAAATTATATATGATAATTTGAATGTCTTTGAAGAACTGTATGGTGAATCATGCATTTCAGCTATCTTTGTAATGCCTTCTGACTTTCTTATTTGTTTTTGTTTATTGGTAATTTAGCGGTAAGGTCACATGTCAGTAAATATTAAAACAAGGAGTTATTTAAATTGGTATAATTTTGAATGCTAGAATATTGATAAAAAATGTTAGATGAAAACTAACCCAACTAAAGAGGGCTAGCCATGCATGCATGCATGGCTAAAAGGGGGGGGGGGGGGGGGGGGGTTAGTTAATTCATAATTTAAGTATCAGTGAAAGTCAATATAACAGTAGCCATGCACACATCGCTAACCATATATAGTTGGGTTAGTTTTCATTATACATTTTTTTTTAATTTTCTAGAATTCAAAATTATTCTAGATTCAAATAATTCCTTGTTTTAAGTAGTTCTAAGGAACTTAAGGATCTTGCAACAAGTGGTGAGCTTTTAAGCTTATGTGCCATCATTCATTTGTCATTCTTTGTCATACAGAGATTGATTCTATCTATTCCTTCAGTATGAAATTGATATTTGATTTTTGTTAGTCCTTGGACATATGTGACCTTATGTTGTTAGTCCTTGGACATATGTGACCTTATGTTGTTAGTCCTTGGACAAATGTGACCTTATGTTGTTAGTCCTTGGACATATGTGACCTTATGATCCTCTTCTGTCCTTTAAAGGTTATTAAAATTTTGAATAAATGTTTGCAATGACTTGATTGTACAGATTTTCTGCCTTCTCTAACAAAGCTTTCCTGATACAGCAAGATAATTGTAGAATTGTAGAATCAATAACTTTTGTTTTTCTGATTACAACTGTTGTACGAAATAAATGGAATTCAATGCTGTTTGGATACAATGGGCCTAATGTTTAGTTTTTTGTCAAAGCCATACTGCATTGAAATTCCATATATAAAGCATAATTAAAGAGGAGTTTGAAGCTCGCAAGTTCACTTATCCCATGATGAATAGAGACGATACCAGCCATTCAGATACATGACGCCTGAATATAATGACTGATTCTATTTGTAATTCACATTGCCATGGCCAGTTAATTGGTTCAGTATGATTAAATGACAAAGTTAGGATATTGCTGTCCATTTCAAATATTGTTGACTATTCCCAAAAGACCTGTTTTATATTGTCCAACTTTATTTGTATTCTGTGAAAAGTGTATCTCATGTTGATCTTTTGTATTGCCTTGAATTGGAATAATAGATAAGACAGATTTTTCTGACTTTCCTTGTCCTTTAAGCTCACCTGGCCCGAACATCTTATTTAGGAAAATTTGTGTAAAACATTTTTCAATATACCTTATTAGATTCAACATTCATATATTATCATTGAATTATCTCTCTTATTTTCTTTCCTGTTAGATTTTTTTTCTTAGTAACACCTTTGAAGTTCCAGCTGAAATCTCACACTGAAACAGAAATCAATTTTACTTGTCAATGAAAAGAACATGTTGTAACAGATGTTATTAACCAGTAACATTGATCATTGTTATTGTAAACATGTTGCAAATACATATTTACATCCGATGACCATGAGGGCATTCCCATGTATTGCTTTTGCCTAGATTTCCATTGTGTAACATTCGTTTTGGGTTATTAACCGATCATTAAACATGATAACTAAAAAGATATTAACAAGTGCAAAATAGTATTCCTTGTCAAATAGGCAGATCCAAGCTCCCCAAGGCCCCCCACAATTTCATAAAAAAATTTGGTTTTCTGAGGGTTGATTATATATCACTAAAGCATGGCTGGAGCTCCTCTCCCTCTTTTAGGTCAGTCAGTGGCCCCCCTTATGAAAAGTTCTGGATCCGCCACTGTATCATTTGTTATACATACATCTCTTCAATGAATACTGACAAAACATTTTCATATTATAAATTTTTGTTCTAAACAAAAATATTTTTATCAGTATTCATTGAAGAGATGTATGTATAACAAATGATATATATATATATATACAAGTAAAAAATCATTGATAATATCTATGCACATGTACCGTACTGTATGAAGTCAGCCTCATTATAGTAAAGAAAGAGTTGGCAAAAAGAGGGCACAATTCATTCCCATTGGAATGCCGATAGTCTGTTGAAAAACATGTCCTCAGAAGGAAATAGTAATAGTTATTATAGTGAGATTGAATTTCCTGTCATTTATTGATCATACAAGCACAAACTTGTCTCAGAAAAAAAAATCTCTGTACATTAACCTCAGTTTCAGGTATAGAGGTGTGATTTTTTTTCTGTGACAAGTGCTTTTGACCATCCACAAGAACTTGCGGTCATCTGATATTCAGTACTTCAGTGCTTTGATTCTCTTCTCTCTTTTTTTTTAAAATTTATTTTCTCTTTCAATAAACATGCATCAAATATTATAGAAGGCTGTTTATATATATGTTTTAAAATGTTGGTTAAGGTGTGAATGATTGTAGCTTACATGTGTCATGGTGGTTAATTTCTTTTTATTATTATCACCATGACTGTCATTACTAACCATGTTTACAAGGTTGTATTATTAACATGTGTTATCTAGATCACTACTTACACTTCAATATTAATGTTGATCAAACATTTCAGAAGTGTAATCATGATTAAACATTTCAGAAGTGTAATCATGATTAAACATTTCATATGTGTGATCATGATTAAACATTTATACATGTTATGATTAAACATTTCATACATGTTATGATTAAAAATATAAAACAACACGTTTGATAATTCATTGCGTCCGAAGCGCTTTTCTGGATTTACCTTCATCAGGAACGCTCAAAGCCAAACATTTGAAATCCGAAGATGTATAAGTACCGAAAATCGTTGAAGAGCTATATGTTAAAAATACCTAAAATAAATAGCCAAATTCATCTAAAGCCAACTTTGCCTGAGGGAGTTGAAACCTTAGTTTCATAATAATTTCAAAATTTATAAACGGACAATTTTAGTAAAGTTTGTTTAATCATGTCAGTACCGAAGCACTGACTACTGAGCTGATGATACCCTCGGGGACTGATAGTCCACCAGCAGAGGTATCGACCCAGTGATGTAAAAATATAAAACAACACGTTTGATAATTCATTGCGTCAGAAGCGCTTTTCTGGATTTACCTTCATCAGGAACGCTCAAAGCCAAACATTAAACATTTCATACATCGAATCATGGTTAACCATTTCATACATGTAATCATGATTATACATTTCATACTTTAATCATGATTAACCTTTTCATACAACACTCACGCGCGCGGCCGTGTAGTGTAATCGTTTTCCCATACTTCTAGGTGTATTCTAATGAATCCTTTTGAACCCTGGTGCTGTGCCTACATTATGCTTTAAGAAACCTGGATTTATGTTTTTATATTTTTGAATGGCTGTCATACAGACATCACCTGATTTGACTAAGTTCATTATTTTTAACATTGTTCAATGTTTCATAGTAGATATTCGTGAGTATGTCCATGTGTTCTTTACATGAGTAAAATTGATTGTTGACCTTTAGATTACTAACACACTTGTTCAATGTGTAGACTTTTGTTAGAAAAGGTCTATTTCTTAGTAAATGTATACAAACTCCATCATTGGGTTTGAACATTCTAGATAAAGGACTGTCTAGAAAATGCTTCATTCCTTCGTATCAAAACTACAAAGTTTTGTTTATGATATCATATAGAGAAAGCTGAAAGGTCACTAATTGAAATCCAGGTTTTATAACAATTTCTGTTTTTCAATTGCCATATGTGACAAATCAAATATCTTGTGTCATAATTGATTAAACAGTGTACATGTTGGATTTACGACTGGAAATATTGATATAGGGAAAATGAGGGTGAAAAAAAACAGTATGTCCACGCTTTATTGTCTTGAAATATGGTATCAAGAAAAAATTAAGATATATTGAATGTATAAACTGAATTTTATCATGTATACACATACTGTGTAAATATATTATTTTCTTAAAATTTTTACCATATGATTAAATGTATGAGAGCTCTAAATTTGAAATTTAATTTATTCAAACAATGCAGCTGCAACAGGCGGTAAGTTCGTATATACATTTTGTAATAATTGAATTAATGATAAAAATGAAGATCATCATAAAAGCAAATTAATGTAATGAACTTTGTTAGTGTTGTTTGTGTTTAAGTTTTAGTTCTTTTATATGTTTTGGAGTTAGGTTTGACATCCATTTTCATTGAACTTGTACACATTTTGTTTAGGGGCCAGCTGAAGCTGACCTGTGGGTGCAAGATTTTCTTGCTGTATTGAAGACCCATTGGTGGTCTTCGGCTGTTTTCTGCTCTTTGGTTGGTTGTTGTCTCTTTGACACATTCCCCATTTCAATTTTATTTATGTAGTGTCTTCTTTATATTGAAATATTATATGTACAGAGTAAAGGATTATATATGTGATCTTTCAAATATCAAATGTATAGAGTTCAGGATAATATATATGTGATCTTTCAAATATAAAATGTATAGAGTTTAGGATTATGTAAGTGATTTTTCAAAAATTGAATCATAAGATTTCAGAATTCCAAAGCATGGACATGCCACCTTATTCAGTTTAAAATGAACAAAATGTTTTATCTGACGAGACAAGATATATTGAAGTAGTATAAAGCTTTGAAAAATTGAAATTACAGATATATTGTAACATGTGTAAGATATATTGTTTAGTTTTATTTATTTGAAACTGGTTCTTCTTAAGTAATTATACCCCCGCTTTAAAAAAGGGGGGGTATACTGTTTTACCTCTGTCTGTCAGTCCGTCCGTCCATCAGTCCGTCCATCAGTCCGTCCGTCAGTCAGTCCGTCCCATGAAACTTTCGTCACATTTTTCTCAGGAACTACACATCCACCCTTTCTGTAATTTGGTATCAACATTTATATATGTCAGCCACACCGTGTGATGCGTTTTCAGATTCATCACTTGACAACTTCCTGTTTACCGAACACTTGTCTGATTTTACACATGATAGCCAAGTTGAAAATTTTCGTCACATTTTTCTCAGGAACTACAATACAAGGATTTCTGAAATTTGGTTTCAGGATTTATATAAGTCAGCTATACCGTGTGATGCGTTTTCAGATTCATCACTCGACAACTTCCTGTTTACTGAACACTTGCATATTTTTACACTATTAATATTATCCACTTGCGGCGGGGGTATCATCAGTGAGCAGTAGCTCGCAGTTTCACTTGTTTAATTTTTCTTTTACACTGGAGATGCTGATCTATTGAGCATTCCCCAAATCTCCTTTTATGTACTACTTTTAGGATTAATTTATTGCTGAATGATTATGAATTGCATCAAAGCAACAAAATCTAACTTTACATTTTACTGAATTTATGATACTTCCTATACACATTATTGGTGTTTTCATTATGTAATGAAATTGTTATTTCTTTATGTTTCTAATTTGCTGCAATATCAATTGTGATCAAGAATAATAATTAGAAACTGGTAAGTCATATTAGGTCAAGACATTTTAGCATGAAAAATAGCTTAAGTTAGAAATACATCTTTATTTGTGGTGTTTTTTGGGGATTTTGGTGCATACCTACTTATTGTTGTTCACATTTTCAATTATGATATAAATGGAATTGGAACATGCTGTCGGCTATTCCCATCAATATATTATGATTTTCCAGCCAATTCCCAATGCAGTGCATATCAAGTAAAACACTCGATACAAACAAACCCCCCGAAAAAACAACTTTAAAACAGTTTGAGTTAGTTATCTATTTTTCAATTTTGATTTCAAATGTTTTTTGACACTTTTCATTATTTTTGTTTCTTAAGTTTGATTTTCACCACATGGATTTCATACATGAGTGCATGAGTTACAACACATTTTTAGCTCTTTGATTTGACATATATTGTAGTGATCTTTTTTGTAATTGACTAGTTTGTAATCCAGTTTTAAGCTTTGAAATCATATTTACTTTTTTGCCAAAGATTCTGAATTTACAGTAATTCATATTTATAAGGGGACTGTATAGCTAACTAGGATCAATTAGGGGCAAGATGAAAACATGGAACATCTCTATTATCTGTAAAATTTTTACAAGTTTCAAGCTTGTTACAGGATTTTTCAACACAATGAAAATACTTGTACAAAGTACTACAAACCATCATCTTGTGATTGGTAGACCTTTCGCAATAAATATTGTGTGTGATTTAGTTGATGCCAAATGGTTCCTATTTCAGAGCACCTATGCTTTGACAGTTTGTTTGTCTTTTCATAATTTGGGGGGGGGTGTGTGGTCATGGTCTAATTTATTGGACTTGTGCGTTTTTATTGTCCCCTTAATATAAACTCTCTTGGGGGACTTTGAAAAATAGCTTTTTTCCGTGTCTGAAACTTGTTAGCCCTGGATGACTAAAACTTGACACAATCAAAGTGTGGAAGGGCTAAATACAAATAAGAATCCTTGTGTCAATACCTCTTACCTGCAATTTCATGATTTATTTATGCAGTATAGTATTGGATTACATTAATTGTCTTGCAAGTATTGTCTAACAAGCATTGATTTGTCTTATTAAAAGTTGGTCATTCTGACCTTTACATGTTCCCTATGCTGTCAAATGCAGCATATTGCATTAGCATGTATATCTCACTTATTTGTCATTTCCTGTTGAGAAATTACTTAAAAGTGTAATGCGTTTTACCATTAAGGAAATTTATGGGATCATTTTATTAATCTGCATAATGGAAAAGCATATTCCTGATTGAATTTTATGTTTGAAATGAAGAAGTTTTGTAATTTTTTGTCCATTACATTATGGGTTTTAGATGTTACTGACAAGTTTCTAGGAATCCTGTGTGCTCTAAAGCAATTAATCAACACTTATTCGCATATAGATCTTAAAGATATTGCATTATAGCATGAACTCAGAACATAAAACATCCTATGAATATTATGAGCCTTATAGCCCTCAAAATTAAATAATTTTAAATAACCTGTTCTTTTAAAGCCTCAATGGGCCATGTGATTTATTACCATCACCAGGTGTCCATTATTACCTTCATCCGGCATAAGCTTTTCCAAAAAAATCTTCTTTCAAATTATTGTACTAATTTCAATAACACTTAATCAGAATGATCCTTGGAGCATGTGGAGTATCTAGTATGAAGTTCATCCCACATGGCCATCAGCCAGGGTTTAATTATACAAGTTGATTATTGGTACTACCTTGACCACGTTTATGTGGAGTTTTTTTCAGTTTAAAGATTATATATCTTAATAAAACCTTGGTTTAAAAGACTTTTAACATATAAGTTCAGCAGACCAGACACCTCACTGTGTCCACCCAGATTAAATCCTTGAAACACAGCCGGCCTTAATAAACACTTATTTATTGTTTCACCTAGATCCTTTTAACACAGTCAAACTATTTAAGTGTGTTAATTCTATGCTCATTTTAGCATTTAAAAAGAGCCAACTTAGCACTTAAGAGATTTCTTTACTATATATGGCAAGGATTTGAATAGTTTTATGTCAAGGATAATTTATGGAGATATGATAAATTCACACATTTTCATCCTGACGTCTTTACTTTTCTTACCCAGTTATGCAACATGTGCGCTAAATACTTGTGACTAAGTGTCTTAAGTAATCCAGTAAACGATTTTTCAAAAATTCCAGGTCACAGTTTTCAGACAGACCTTTGGTAGCCGTAAATTAAATTTATTGTACTTTCCTTAATTGCTTTCTTCAGGTTTTATTTGAAAGTAGAAGTTGCAGCAATATCAGATTCCAGCTGACCAATCAAATTTGATCCAGATATATTGAGATAGCATAATTGTATTCAAATGTAATTAATGATTTAATGAGAAAGCAAAGTTAAGAAACATTTTTTTTTTATCTACAATAGCATGAAAAGGTCAGTATTCATCATCCCAGTAGTTGATGTTTGGGTACTGACATGATTTATAACATATACTCTTACAAATTAAATTTCAAATTGATAAATTGATAAAATGTAGGCTCCAACTGCATCAGGCTAACATGATCTTGAAATATTTTGTTATTGTTTAATGACCCTTTTAGTCATATAACTCTTCACAAGTTTAGGTAGATAATACATCATTGGCTTTCAATATTTTGGGTATGAGCCTACTTGAGGAAGTTAAATCCAAAAAAAAGCCCTTTGTTAGCATCAAACTCAGTAAGTGCCTTATTCATTTTACATGTTGTAAAAACTACTGACTTCATCAGTTTCCCTAGAGAGGATATTTGCTTTTCACAACAGCTCTCTTTATCAAGTGGTACTCATAATATTCCATCTTTTCACCTAGACCATCAATCAGTATTGTTTAGACCTACCGAAGATCGATTTAGTTTGCCTGGACCAAAGGTCCTATTAGTGTGGGCCATTGTTATTGTTTGTCATCAGTTATACTTAACTTTTTCAAAGATCTTCTCTAAAACCACCAATTTCAATCATGACCTACTTATGATCCCTAGGGTTAAAGGTACAAATTAGTGATCTTTATTTTTTATCCCTGTCAGCCAAACAATATAGCTGCAACTGGGCTAAAGTAGAAAGGAAGGTGAAACACTGACAAAAGCATGTTTAATTTTTGAAAGAACAATTAAGTTATAGAAATTTGATAGATTGGTGAATAACCTTTTAACTTTGTGGGGGGATATGGAATAGGGTTTTGATTTATTTTTTTATCTTAATTTTTTTTTTTTCGTACCATGCATTGCATAAGCATCCAAACATTTAGGGTTTTGTCAAACAAAGCACACTTTTTAGAAACTTTCCATCAAAAAATGAAATTAAATGGCACAAAAAACTCAATCAGAATTTCATAAACATAAACTGATTTTCAAAGTTGGTGTAGATACAGGAGCTAAAATCTAGTTTCATGTAGACTTTTCAAGGAATCAACAAACTAAATATAAAAAAATTAGCACCGTTGAGTGAATTGACGTAATTTTACTTCTATATAAAGTAGAGACGAAGGTTTTGTTATTATATGTTAAGGAAAACAATATGTGGTAAAGTTTATTTACACTTAGTTTGTTTACCTTAAAAGTGTTGTGAAGACTTAGAAGAAATTATCTTCAAATGAATTTGTTTAATAGTATAGTAACAGAAAAAAAGGGTGAGTTGAAATAATTTCCTGAAATTATTTTTGCCTGTTTATGAAAATTTTATATAAAACAAAATTAAAAATCTTGCAAAATATTAAATTTATGTGTGTAACAAAAAAATGATTTTTTTTTTTATTTTCTAGTTTATTATTGGTAGAATAGCTTTATTCCATTACATGCTGTAGAATTAAAAATTATTGTATATTTAATGAAGTTTATTTTTAATTTAACAATATAACGCAAGAAATGTGTCCAGAATTAAGTGCTATATAACTATGTTTTCTTCACATTTCCCTAAATCTATGTTAATCCAAACAAACCTTTCTGTTGCTGAGTTTTTAATATACTGAGGTGTTCATTAGTTAATATTTTATTTATTTCTTATTTCATTTGTTAGGTAATTATTTGTATTTGTTTGCTAATGCAAGGCAACTTTGAGGTGACAATGAAGATTTTCAAGGTGTTAATAGAAAAAAATTAAGAGTATTTTAGCTGAATCAAACAGCCTGGCAAACAAAGTCTTTCCAAATTTACTTTTGCAAGAATTCCGCTCTAGCAGGTGCTTAGGGGCTGTCTTAAACTTGCAGTAAGGGGATTATTGTTTTTGCATAGTGTTAAAGGCCTAACTATGACTTTTAGATAATGAACTGCAATAAAAGTAATGTTCCTTTGCTTATTGTGTGTTTTATGCTGTGTACTGTTATTTTGTCAGAGATGGATACCCCATATCCTTTAGTTTCCAGATTATAGTAGAAAATTTTCTAAAAAAATAAATTTAAAAGCCAAGAAGATGATATGTTTTGGGGTTATAAATGTATGTGTTTTGTTTGATTTAACCTTTTTGCTGTTTCTATTATAAAGGCATATTATACAAACCTCACCTCCATGTACATCCACCCAGTGGCTTATGCTTTGGTTATGGATATGATTCTTTTAATATGTTTTATCTGTAAATTTCCAATTTCTATAGATTATGCTCTAAAGCTTAGGTTGAAACTCTCTAAGTTAAGTTACTGTTTATGTTCTTTTGATGTTTGTACTCCCATAATATTTTAAAATTTGACTCACCTTTATATCAATTATTTTGGAAATAAACAGGTCTTTTGACATAAGGTATATAAAATGAATTGCTAAATTTTGAAAATTTCATCCCTTAAAAGGGTGGTTGGGGTTGAAACCAGAAAAAAGCAAGTTCGACACACCCCTTCTCATGAGTCTGTTAAACTTCTGGACGTTAGTTGTCTTATGTCATATCATAATGTATTTTGATGTTTGGAGAATTTGGTTAAATCATCACAGGATTGTCATGAACATGCATGAACTATTTGCCACTGGAGATTAAGCAACCAACAATCATCTCAGGAACACATCTTGGAAGTCTGGTATCAATCAATTAAGTTATCTTTAAATATCAAATAAAGTGAACCCCTTTTGAACACCTCCCCCCCCCTAAAGCTAGATTGGACTTTTCATCATAACCAACATTAAATGGCACTTGGTAATTATATAAGTACCTTCCCATAGGAACATGTCTACATGGTTTGTTTTCCTATCAAGAAATCTATTTTTTGAAAAGTAAAAGAAAAACGGAAATTCCATGAATTTGACTGTAAACTTTGACTTCAGTTGGTGTTCTTGACGAATTCCAATAAGCAACAGAGTCACAACTTGTTTTAGGGGCTTCATAGAAACATATAAGGCCAGTTAGATTTCAATTGGTTCCATGTTTCTAGAGATCATTATCTGTTATTTAAAGTCAAACCAATTAGACTTGGTTTTTTTGGCGCATTTATTGGTCAGTCATTTGTTAGAATTTTTCTAATGTTCAGTCAATCAGAAATGAGAAAAGACCATGAGTGGGCACATATGTTGCCATACATGAGTAATTTTAGGGGGACATAGATAATGACTTTTTGTATTTCAGCTGTTAACATTTTCACAAGAAAATGAAAATTTCCATAAAAGTTGATTTTATTGACTTACAGGTACTTTACTATGTTTACAAAGTGCTCCTAGAATTTTTATATTTAACCTTAAATGCCTTTATGGGAGAGTATAACGTATGACCTTCGACATGTTATTTTAACAGCATCAAAGTCTTACATATATATATATAAAAAAAAAAGACTTTTTCAAAAATCCAACCTTTTCTTGACAAAGTGCTATTAAAAATTAATTAATTATAAACATTGCTGAAAGACTGTTGCATATGATGTAATGCCCTTATGAAAGAGGAAGACCTTTACCATTTTAACAGCATCATAGTCTTTTTATGATTTATGAAAAGATTGGTTTTTAATTTCAACCTTTTCATGACAAGGACTACTTTACAAATTGCTCTTTTTAATTAAAAATCATCATTATTGCTGAAAGACCTTCGTATTTGACAACATGCCCTTATAAGAGATGAAGACCTTTATCATTTTAACAGCATCAAAGTCATTGTTTATATAAAAAGATTGATTCTTATCTAATTTGTTATTACCTTTTAATAAGGAGACTACATTACAAAGTGCTGTTATAAATCAAAAAATTAAACACATACTGAAAGACCTTTCCATATGACATCATGCCCCTATGAGAAAGGAATACCTTTATCATTTATATAGCATCAAATCTTAGTTTACATAAAAAGATTTTTTTTATAGATATTTTAACCTTTTTTTGACAAGGACTAATTTGCAGTGTTTATCGTTTAATGGTACAATATATTTTTAAGTGACCTGTTCTCATCTCTTATTGACTGTCGTTCATTAACCTTGTTCTATTGTTCTATTGTTTAGTATCTAGTCTGCAACATAAGGCAGCAAGTACCAGCCAACATTAAATACTCTAGCTGTAGATTATTTTTATGCCCGTGCTATAGGCGACAGGGTAATTAAGTGTAACTCTTGACAGTGGCCTTGACTATCTGTCTAACATATTTCAGCCTTTCAATATGTGGTTGTTCAGTCCGCCCCATTTTCTTTTCCACACTCTGACTTGAGTTTGACTCATGCAAATTTGATTAAATTCATTTACAATCCTCAGAACCACAACAGTTCATATTTGGGCAGTGAGTTGCATACCATTCTATAGTTAATACCTTTTTTAGGTGAGTAAATTGCAAAGCTTTAGCAGGGGGTATTTGTGTTCTTATACACATTTCTCTTATATTTTTCATCAGAGCTAGTCTATAAAGTATTCAAACAATGTTCTGCAAAAAAGAAACTAATTCAAGCTAAGATATTGATGTTACAAACTTTTCAGATTTGAACTTCATATAGATATATACATGCCAGTTTATCTGATTTTTTAAAAGCAGAATAATTAATAGCACTAGTCTCAATTCAAAAGTGAAATACATTATAGATCATATTATTATATATAGCATGATTGCTTTTCCAGTGGGCAACTTTTTTGTGGTAGTTTGATTGGAAAAAAATACCCCATTTCAAATATGAGTTTCACAAATTTGTTCTCAAATGTTTCCCCAGAGTTGTAACATTTAACTGCTTGTTATGATGGAAAATTTAATTTTGTCAGTTTATCGACAAATTATTGCATTTCTGACTTGATTGATGATTTGAACAATAATTTGCTCTTAAATATTGTGAGAAAATGTGGTTATTGTTTCAATTGTTAGAACAAACATTGATTGTTCAATATTATTTTTCATCACTTGTTTGTGGTTGACATTGTAGATTATTGAATATAGTATAACACAGTCATTATGATTGCATGCCATGAATACAAGTACATTTTTTTTCAGACAGAAAATCATAATATTTGAATAAATAAAAAGGATATGTTGGTTTAAGTCAATGAGGTGGTAACCAAATGACACCTTCTAGGAGTCATCAAAGGGCCTTCAACTATGTCAAAATATACAAAGCTATATTTCATACCAAGTTGGGAAAAAAATGTGAATAAATCCTTGAGAGAGTTACTCTTAAAAGTCTAATTCTGCCATCAAAATTAAATTCTGAATGGTATGAGAGAGAGAAAAAACAACAATAAGATATAACTTATTGAAAATATGATGGCTAATTTTGGTCAGCACATGGATAATTGGCAGGTTAAACTACATTTTAAAGTAATCAACCTTGCTACTGCTAAACTCAATCAATGGAATGAATAAATGACATACAAAAGATCATTTCAGAAAAACCGCTCAAGATGGTAATACATTGCACTTGAATATAAGACCCAAAAAAAATCATATCAAAGAATGAAACCAATTGTTATATACAAGCTCAATATATAATACCTGATATAGAAAACATGTTTTCTTACTTTCTAATATCAGCTGCTGTACTTTGGAGAAAACAAAGGTGTTGTATTTACTACAAGTTATACTGATCATTTAGAGGTTGCTTGTTCCTCTCTTGTATCAGTGATTGTTTAGACCATCAACCAACAAAACTTCCTATTTAAAGTGTTTGTGGTAAATAAAAAATCCTTGATAAAATATTTTTAAAATAAATGAAAATCCGAAAAATTTAAACTTGAGTTAAAGTTTCAGATCTGCTGAGATGGAAATACATAAGTTGCAGTTTTTATTTTCTGCATGTAATATTTTTTTTCTGTCAGTTTATAAAATATAGCTTGATTATATTTCCAGGTGCTTTAGGTGATAAAGATGAAGAAAGTAAGGAAGGGGATGGGGATACAGGTGAAGATCCAGAGATTGAAGAAGCAAGGAGAGAAGCAGAGGAAAAAAGAAAAGAAAAACACAGAAAAATGGAAGAAGAACGAGAAACTATGAGACAGTCTATACGAGATAAGGTATTTGCTGGTAGACAATTTCGTTTGCCAAATCAAATGTGTAAAGGTGAATTTTGGCTAAAAAAATGTTTTTTCTTGAGTAACGGCACTATTTCAACCAGAACTACTATGCTTAACTAAATAGTATAAATTCAACATTTTATTCTACAAATTTGTTAATTTATCAGATTGCATTTGTGTGTTTTTCCTTTCAAAACTAAAAGGAATTGACAGGTTCAACATTATGATGTCAGTAATAAGTTTTGGTCAAAGGTTGTATGTCAGGTCAATATAATTGAATATTTGATGTCACAAAGAGTTTATAATAGCAGTGAAGACTGACTATTGAATTTATAATTCTTGCATTTACATGTTAATCTCCTTTCATGAAATATTGCTGTTCTACTATGCAGGGCTCAGTGTTGATCTGTATTCTTACTCGTGTACAGTGCAGATGAACCACTCTTTCTTTTCTTTGTTTTAATTCTAATTTTCACATTGAGATGCAATTATAGGTTGAAGTAGTAAGCTGATCTAATTTCTTATTGTTTGAATATTAATGAGAACAAGATATATGTCAAGAAGCTTTTGTGTGCTCATTTATCTCGGACATAAGCTATTGAACCAATTCATCAGTAAATCTTTTACGCAATTGTTTGACGTCATTCAATCCTTGTACTAGATTTCCTTATTCTAATTCCTTTGATTAAAATTCTACAATATCTTGAAGGCAAATCTGACAAATTTTTATATTTTGTTCCCTGTTTTTCTCTTAGCATAAATTCCAGTTTCTTATAATCTGTAATTCTGTCAAGCGTCTTTTCTATAATTTCAAATGGATTTTCTGTCAAAAGTTCAGTCTTTAGAAATATTAATACTGCTTAAGGTTCAAAGAAATAGCAATTTGTATTGTCATATAGTGGTATAGTTATAAATGCTGATTGAAGACTATTGATCAAGGGAGCCTTTACTCTACATCTAGAGGCAGTCTGTGTTGTAATTACCACCACCATTAAATACAATTTGTATGACAAGCATAACTTTTATGTGAGTCTAACTGCAGACCTATATGAATGAGTATAGAAAACAAACACCTATGGGAACTTTTACTAGCTTCGTAAATAACATTCTAAAGTGAATCCAGTTTTATAGCTACCTATGCTTATTGATGATATAATATGAAATTGTTTTTCTGTATCTCAGCATTAAGTATAAAAATTATAATCAGCATCAAAGTTTGATTTACAATGGTTTTCTTTGACGCACCCTCTATTTTATTAGTAAAGCCCTTTGCATATATACATTGTAGTAAATTTCACATGCCCAGCTTTGTTGACTAACATTCTAATTTTTGATTAACCATTTCCTCATGTGAAGTATAGTGCTGGTTTTCTTCATTGAATGATTATATGTCAGTATACATATTAACAAGTTTGATTAGAAGTATATTGTTTAACAGAAATTCAAGTCTGTTTTAGATTGATTGATTGTTTGTGGCTTAATGTTCAGTGGTTGTACAAATATTCAAGTTTGATTATATTGATTGATTGTTTATTGCTTAACACCCAGTGGGGTTTGATAAGAAGTATGTTGGCATTAACTTATTTTTTATTTAAACCAACCTATTTTACAGTATGGCATTAAAAAGAAACAAGAAGAAGAGGAATTACTGAAGCAGCAAATGGATTCTGCAGGTCGGGTTGGTCGAAAGAAGAAAACTCCTGCTGAACTTGCAGCTGAGGCAAATGGAGGAGAGGAAGATGAAGATGAAGATGAGTTTGCAAGTAAATTCTCTTCCTTATGTTGCTGTATGAGTTTTGTCTGAGGTCAAATCTAAAAATAAGCATTATGTAATGTCAACTTGTGCCAGATCGCAGAAGGAGGAATATATTCTTCTGTGGGAACTTTGTGCCAGGTCACAACTTAATTAAGATCACAAGTATTATCTATATATTGAGATATATGATAACATTTAACATTGAGACTTAATGTGGAAAAGGTTGTCAGGTTGTATCTTGATTAAGGCTTTAATGTGATATATTTGTGCACGGCCATATCTTAAGATATTCTTTTTTCATAGCTACCAAAAACTTGAAATGAACGTTGTGTTATTTTGCATCTTTTAATTAAGATCTGAACTTGATGTTCTCAGTATATTTTTTCCTGTATAGATAGATTATGAATTCAAATACAAAAGCAAATATAAATTTACTTGCAATAGGCCATTTGAAAAAATTTATAATGTTAGCTTAACTAGTTGATATTTACATTGAGATTGTGGCTCTAAAGTCCTCAATATTGAGATTTACGTCACTGAAATATAATGTATAGACTGTAGTATTTGACTTTGTGCCAGAGGATGCTTTAACAAATGATCTTTGGAATCATTGATTGGTCAGTGTTATTTCTTTTTTTTAGTAGCTAGATTGCATGTACGCTCATTTTGAATGAATTTTTTTTTTCATGAAATCAGATATGTGTGTGACCCTCAAAACACAAGAAAACCTAAAAATTCAAAGTTAGATATATGATTAAACAATGTGTGAGTGTGGCTTGTAGTTGTAGTTAGTGTCAATGAATGGATTTATTTGTAAATATACTAAGGAGTGTTTGATTTTTTTTTGATTTTTTTTTTGGGGGGGGAATAATGACTTAGTTTCCCTTTATTATGATTATTTAAATATCAAGTGACTTAGTAACCCTTTTCATATATCTGTCAAAGTCTTATTAGTTGCTTAATTGCAATTTGATATTTATGAAAACAGTGCAATAAGCCCAACATGATAAGTAGTCCATTTTGAATGAATACGAAAAATGAAAAATGTCTGAAAGGCTGAAAAATATATATATGATGGTCATTTTGAAAGATTTTCTTTTGAGTTCTACAGAAAAATAAGGAATGTATATAACATTTATAAAGACAATCTCACAAAATCATTATAGTTTGTTTTTGTTATAATCAAAGTAGGATCATGATTGACTTTTGACAATTTCAAATTTCGTAATTGCCTGCAATAAGTGTTACAGGTTATGAAACAAAAAGATACCAATCCAAGGCCAACAGCAAAAACAAATTGTATAACTGAGTATTTGAACAGAACAGTTAAATAATCAATACTTTGTGTTGATTGATTATGGCCTGAAGTTTCTTATGGTCATGTATCACTTTCCTTGACATCACTTTTATTGGTCAATGTTTTACAAAAGTAAACATACATATTTTGAATAAGGTCAGTCTAGCAATCACTTTGATAAATAAGTAAGCTATAATAAGTCTATAAAATTGCTGAAAGATTTAAGGTGACATACAGAATTTTTCTCTTCTGACAATTTCTCAGTTACCATGAGTACCAAGTGAACTTATTGAATATCATGGTTCAATGAGCATTATTGGATTTTCCTGCTTAGATCAGTTATTCAGTCACTCTGAGCATTAGGTATGTGACTAGCCTAATATCTAAAATGTAGGATATTGCTTTTTGGTGTTTTTTGTTAGAAAAAATAGATAAATTTCTATGGTCTATGAGATCATAATAAGGTGTACATGTCCTTCTGAAATTAGGCTCCTGGCCTTGACTGTTAGGGTTCATTGATTAATGTTACTGGTGATATGATTGTGCTAAGGTCAGGTCATAATTCTACATAGCACTATATTTGTCCTTATAATTTGTATATAGTGTACATGTATGTGTGACAGTTTTCACTTGACCTTGAACCCATTTCCATAGGTCAATTGTTAATATAAAGTTATTTTGATTGATGTAGTAATGATAATCAATTAAGCATGCAAGACATTTAAGAGTGTCAGCTTTTGTATCACTGGAGAGATTTTTCTTGGTTTTCCACAAATTTGATTTATTTTGTCATTATGTAGAAAGGATTTCATTTTAAATCATTTAAGACTGCAGCAGTTTATCAAATGCATCATACCCAATTGATTATTTCTTTCATCTGGTGTCTTCTTATAAAATGTGTAGATATTTTTCATTTACTTACAATGTATGGTAATGTTTAGATCAAAATTAACATAATATGTACATCAATAACATGTTAACATATAGCATTAGAATTGTATTGTATGGGTTGTATAGGAATTAATGATTACTTCTAGTTCTAATTATTTCTGTTATTCACTTGAAAAAGGAACCTTTTTATCTATAAGTTTTTTGTTTTGCATTATTCATTGATTAGTATTTTTTGGAAAAAAGTATAGTGTGTTGTATTAATTAATTTGATTGTGATATATAAATTTTCTGAAATGATAAGTTTCTTTTTATTAAACCTGGATCAGTTTTTAGCAGATATTTTTTACAGAAATTTGAGTGTCTGACTAAAAAGAACCACAAAAAAAAAGACAAAAACTTGAAATTGTACATAGGATTAATTTTAATAAGATAAAATACAAGTTCAATTTCATAATCACCCAAGGGATATTTAAAATCTTCCTAATTAGAGGTGCGATTGAGAGTTTCATAGTATATTTTTTTACACTGCAGAGTCTAAAAGTGTAAACTCTTCTGCTTTGATTCATGCTTTTGAAGAGAACATTATTCAAGTGATATCAAGAGAGCCAGCCGTTCATTAATCTTCCTAATTAACTCGTATTACTGCCATGTATTGTTAACACCATACTGTTTAATTTTCTGCACTGGATGAAAAAAAAAGTAAATCTTCCTTCATTTGAAGTCCTTCCTAGCTCTTTATCACATTAAAAAAGCTGTTATCCTCATTAAAGAAACACCGCTGTAGCATAATTAATCAACAAGCTTGGCAGGAGTAGATCATTAGGAAGAAGATTCTAAAGGAAGTTTTATCAATTCTACCTACAATCTCTCTATTTTTGGATAAATTCTTTACATGTGGTTTATATAGAAACTAAAAAAAATCTAAGGAATGATGTAAATATTCCCACACTTTAACTTTGATGAGGATACCACCTATGTTTCTTTTAAAAGAAAATTGGTCTATATTTCAAGATTTGCTAAAAAAAGATGTGTTCCATTATTCTAAAAAGTTACCTAGGGTATGTATTTTGAGAATTGAGGCAAATGAGAAAAAGGAATTTGATATAACATTAATCAATGACCATTGTTATTGAACATTAAGGAAGTGACAAAGACAATGTAGTTAAAGCTTTCACAATTTTTGAACAAAGCAGACTTTTAGTTTTGCAAAAAATCATAATAAACTCCATAAATATTCTTATCTTTTTGTTAATTCTTTTTTAACTTAATGTAGATGACTTCTTTCTATTGAAATGGTATCTCCTATGTCATTGCTGATCCTGTCAGAGATAGCAGTGTTGTATTTACAGGTTTGATGGCATCAATTGATGATTTGATGGTCACAAATTCAGTTCATGGTGATACTTGAGTGTTACAAGAAAAATGGTTTTGCGGCAATCAAGCAGAAAATTGTGACTACCAAATCTTCAAATACAATATTGTTATCTCGATTGTAATGCAATTGAAAGAAACAATGCCAAATCATATATTTTGAAAATTAGTAAAACAATGACTTCTCTTGCATGTACACAATCAGATATGATCAACATGAAAGATGTTGTGTTATTAAATCATAATTAATGTAACAAACAATATTGCCTTTGAATTATTAATATTAACTCTCAAGTAGTACCATCAAAATGGACAGTAAAACATTGTGAGTAGGTTACAGTAAATGAATTTAATCAACGGCATAGCATGATGTTCATCATTGTGAAAGAGAGAAAAAACAGTGCAAATATACTCTTTTCATTTTACTTTTATCATTAGAAAAATGTTTATATGTAATGTAGTATATTAACTGTCATATACCTCATAGCATCTTCATTTTTGAATATAAGTTTGTCTATATATTGATTTATATCTCAGGACTTTCTTCCCACCCTTTTTCTTGCCTGTTATTTTTTTTATGCTAAGGTAGTTAAAACCAAATGAATTATGGGTAATTGTCTTTCGTTTTGAAAGGACAAGCTTTTTGTAAAGATTTAAAAAGATAAATCTTTACATGTTTAGTTGTCCTATATAATTAATCTGGATTCTTTAATCCCATTTATGATTTGATTCAGTGCAAGAACGCCTGTTAGCTCAAACAAATTTAATATTTAGATATACAACTATCATATTGTAACATGCAAAACAGTTACAGTCTCTTTTTGTATGTGTCATGGGAATTCAAATTCATTCTTTCAAATGATTGCCAACCATCAATTTTGCTTAAATGCAACTGACTGGGTTTTCCTGAGTTCAAGAAAATCTTCAGTGCCCAGTGTATAAAGTAAAATCACAAAAATACTGAACTCCATGGAAAATTCAAAAAGGAAAGTCCTTAATCAAATGGCACCTACTGTTTTATTATGATTTTTCTGTTTTAACAGGCCAACAATGGACAAAACCACTACAAAATGACTGAGTTGATATCAACATAACATTTAATGATTTGTATTTCATTATACCATTGTTCAACCCCTGTTTAATTATTTTATCTGATTTTTTGCTGGGTTAATAAGTTTAGAATTACATGACTCTATTTTTTTACAACTACATGACAGTTTGCACCCTTAACTTCTCCCAAATAAGTAACATATTTTTGGATATATGCAGAAAGTTGTATGATTTTTGTTAAACTCTGCACTGCTTAGTATTTGTATTGTAATTTGTAAATAGATGGTTATTTTTTTCTGCTGACAGTATTAACCATCATTGTATTTCTTTGTATTCCAATATAAAAAGTCTGGGCTAAATCAAAGGAATCATTATACCATGCAAAATACTAAATTCATAGTTTTCTTTAGAAAATGTTAATACCAAATATGGATTTTATAAGTAAAAAATATTAAGTCTTGCCGAAATTATTGGAATTCCATATCCCAACTTGCAATGTTGATAGAATCATAATTGAATCAAGTTGTGTCTGTTAAAATGAATTTTTATGTTTGTCTCAAGTTTTTTTCATCTTGTATACTTATATTTTATAAAACAACAAGTATAAAAGAATTCTTCTAAAGAAGGAAAAAGAAACCTGGTCTATTTTTTTTTCTTCAAATAACAGTTTAGTATAAAAAAAAATAGGAGTTTCTCAGCAGGTGCTTCATCTTTGTTACCAGAAGTTACTGCTATTGTAGACAGAAAAAGAAATAAACAATTATTTCATTGTATATTGGAACTGAAAATATACCTTAATACTTAAGTTTATATTGCCAAAGCCAGATAGATATTAAATTGTAAGACAGACAATATGATTAACTCAGGATATTGATTACATGTTATAAGGAAGTCGTAGAATGTTAAGATTTTACAGCAATATCATTCGGTGCAAGTAGCTTAGACATGTACAGAATTATATGCATTTAGTTCAAACAATTGTGTTCATAGACATTATTCCCATAAAGTGCAATGTTTCTTGTTTTATTGTAAGAAAAGTACTGCCAACCCTAAACTGCATATTGTTTTTCTAAAACAGGAAGAGATTTTTGTTTGTTTTATTTTGTTTTTCTTTTCTGAAACAGGAAAAGATTTTTGTTTGTTTTTATTTTGTTTTTCTTTTCTGGAACAGGAAGATATTTCCGTTATTTTGTTCTTTGTTTTTTTTTGGAACAGGAAGATATTTTATTCCAAGATTGTGCTGACTTGGACAACTAGATAATATTGAAGATGGCAAATATCTGTACAGGGAAATAATTTTCTTGTAATAGTAAATAACTGCATGTATTTAATTTTATTTATGCAAAAAAAACCATGTTTATTTAATTTTCATGAATTATTATAATATCTTCAATCCTAGCCATATGCTTTGAGGAAGGAGGTTGGTTTTGTTACAGTATACTTGAACTGTCAGATGCAGATTCTGTCATTCTACTCTGTGATTCTTTTTACTCTGGACATATATTTTGAATTCTAGTTCATCTCTTCAAACACCAACATTCATGACTGCTTACATATATGCAGTCAGTTAACAAAAACTAGCAAAAACTAAAAGACATACAAAAATTAGGTCACTCTGGCATATATGCTACCCTTCATTGGTTTGAATTAAATTTTGTCCAAGTCTTCTTCAACTGATGTAAATTTTGATTCTTTCACAACTGAGTTGAGTTTCACTTTTTATTATTTTTTGAGATTTCTAAAACTGTTTTGGGGAAGCAGCAATCTTAATGATAATTGAGTTTTCCTAAAAATAAAATTCCACCATTAAATATTTGAAAATTCCACCATTTAATATTTGAAGTTTAATGTGGAGAAATGTTATACTTCATAATAGACAATGATAATATTTGTTTTTTATACTGTCACTATGACAAATCAGAAAAGGTCTTAAATAATTGTAACTTGTAAAGTGCTAGAAACAAATGTACCATAATTTTATTATGAAAGGTAAACAATTAAGAAATATAAAACTCTGATTAAAAAAGTAGTTTTCATTCTGCTCATAGCATTTATAGTATTACTGCAATTGTGATAATTGTTATTTCTATATGATATAATTGAATCACAATTTACCCTTATCCTGTTATTGTCTCCACATATTTATTCATTTTATGATTTACCCGGTAGCTTTTATTCCCATTGTGATGAGTCGCATTTAGTATATTGTTGTTTCTTGTATACTTGTTAATCCATCATTAGTGTAAATTTTAAATTCTTTGAAAAATAACCCAATCCTGACGTCCTTAAAAAGGTCCTCCTTTTGATTGATTGATTTGCATTGTGAAAAATGTGCAATATACATGTTAAAACATATTTACAAAAAATACAAATTGGATAGTTTATTTTAAAAACTTTTTCTACTTTATTTTTGATATGATCTGAAGACAAAGCTGGTTGTGAAATGTCTACATATCATTCATGTAGAGATCAATACATCTTTACTTTTTTACAAATTTGTTTAAACTTTTTTTCTCACAGTCACATAGCTTATGTAGTTTCAAAGTAAATTGTTTATCCAAGGTGAAGATAATCTGCATGCAAGTGCATATGATATATATAGAATACTAAAGTACTTTTTTCCTAGGGTTGATTGTGAATGTTTTCATTTGTTAATCCTACAATTTAGATTTAAAGAAATATTTAGAGATCTGAATAGATATATGAAGCATGATTTGTATTCTTGTACAAATCATCTTTTAAAATTGTGATTTTTTTTCATTAGATTTGGTATGTTAGATAATTGAAGACTGATGTTCTGTGAATTGTGCAAATGAGCCTTTTCAGATGTATCTCTATGTATGATGCATATATGATTGAATTATGTATATTTGAAAAAGTTGAATCTGAATGAAATTTGTTGATAGATATTTTACATTCAAATGCTGCAATGACAACTAAATTCCAATAAGAGTAAATTTAAACCAATTAGAAATCTGGAAGGATTTCAATTGAATTAGTTGGAGAAGAAAATCTTGTTAGCAGAGAAATATTGATGAACTTGATGTAGATTATCCTTCATTTCATTTGTATGTTAGGTTCTGTGGACTTTAGAGCATGTTGTTTACAATATTATGTGTTTTGAATATATTAAACTTTGAACAACATGTTTATCTGTATATATTTTTGTTTCTAAATTTATTTGATGTGAAAGTGAAATACTTAACCACAAATAATATGATCACTGGTATTTTGAATATATGATTACCAGTGTTTTAAAATTGTAATGCTATAAAGAGAAATGAATGTGTTCACCAATTTATGTACAATTTTCAATTTAAACAGGATCATTGCATTTGTGCCAATTAAAAAAAATGCAATAAGATATTTGCACCACTATGTTATATTTTTTTGGACGAAAAAATAAGTACTGCTAATGCAACTTTTAACAGGAAATATATAACAGAAAAGTCTACTTTGGAGAGTCTTTTTAACTCTGCCCTAAGCTCTTTTTTTTCTAATGTACACAAACATCATAGATGTAAAATTGAAACTTGTGTGCCACTTTTATATGTGCTGCTTTCAGGGAAAAAAGTGATAAATACATTTGGTATGCACCTTAAATGGCATATTTCCCAACATTAGCACAGTCTTGTAATTCTACTTTAGTGTATAGTGCTTACATTGTGATTTTATCATGAGTGCAATTTATGATGAATATGTTTTGTTATGCAAACCATTATATGTACCTATTATTTATTATAATTACCTGTATTATAGGCAGAAATGAAATACTGTCAAATGATATATGGTTTTGTGGTGTAAAAGAAAATCGGCATGTAGATTGCATGTAACTTTTAAATAAAGTAATCTGAGGGAAGCTTATTACAACTGCAATATTGATTTTAATACCTATCTATTGTTCCAATAGATCTAAATAAAAAATCAAGTTGACTTTACCAGTTTCAAAAAAGTGAGGTTACATTTAAAATTTGAATTGACATCCGTTCTCAAAATCTAATGTTAGAAGAAATTATGAAATTAAAAAAAAAAGAGAAGACAGAACAAGAAAGAATGACAAACAAACAAAAATATAAACTTGGTTAAATTCAATGTTATTGTATAATTTTGCCAATTAAAAGAAGCAATACATACAAAACAACCTCTTGGTTCAATAACAATAGTAACATATAACATATTGACAATGTTTTATGACAGATGGCAGATTCACAATGTAATTATAAAACATAACAATAATATGAAAACTGATATGTTTTTAGAAGATCAGATCAGTGGTTAACACAAGATGAAATATCATGTAAAATGACAAAGATATATCCAATCAATTCTCTTACTCTATTGATTCTTCAGACATTGTAGAAAATTACTTCCTAGAAACCCGGCGACAACACTTCTATGAGCCTAGGTTTATGTCTTTATAACGTCATCTTTTTTGCCTTTTATGGTTTTATGGCAAAAGCAGCTTTTTGTAAAACTAATTGGACAAATAACTGATTTCTCTCTTTTTAACAAATAGCATCTATAACTAAGAATGAATTACCATTTTTTTAACCACATTTTACTCTCTGTGAAAGTTTTTTTTTAACAATTCTGTAATCAATTAAGAACTATCATCTCAGTACTGTGTAACTTTTTATCATACAAAACATACAAATCAACAAAGATGAAGTGAAACCACAAGACCTTAAATAGTTGATTTCTACTAGCATTACATTGTATATTGTTAAATTATCTATTTTCCTAACTGAGTTTTGACATTTCAGAAAAAAGGAAGATCCAGAAAATGAATTTCAGCATGAAACCTTTTTTCTCCCTTTCTATATTTTGTCTGTCATTTTCTTTTCAAGTTTATAAACCTTTTATTCATGGCATGACAACAGTTTGTTTTAATGTCAGTTTTGCAGTTATTGAGGAAGAAGGCTGATGTACACCTTATGTGACTACAAAGTTCTTAATTGTTGCTATTGTTTGCACTAATGAAAATTATGAAGTGAAGACCTCAAAGATTGTTAAACAAAATTGTATAGAGTACGCTAGTTATGTTTCATGAAAATTGTTTAAAGACGTCTATAGAATTGATTAAGTAATTTGTGTTTGTAAAAATATTCCCCATAAGATTCCTGGTAAATTATTCAAGCTATCACCCTTATAATTTCAGTGCCCAAAAACCTAGATGAATTCAAGTCAAAGGTTCAGGACATCCCACATAAACTGACTCAGACTGTTGGGGAGGTGTCTGAAAAATGTTCTCTGCAGTGACAGTAAGTCAACTGTTGTCATGGCACCCATGTTTTAGTGTCTGTAGCATGATATCAGTTGTTCTGCACTATATTTTCTTTTCATTTGATCACATTTTTAGCTTCTGATCTTTTATACAGCACACATATATGTTCAACCATAATAAATGTATTGTTCATATTTTCTGACTTCAGCAACTTTGTCTGCATGTACCTAGTTGTACAGTACGATTTATTTCGTAATATTTGAAATGCGTCAAAATGAAAGTATGTGTCTAATTGTTAGTGCCAGATTTAGTTTAGAATGCATGATTACATTGCAAACATACGTTAATTGTCACTTCATTTATATTTTTCATCTGAAACATTTGATGTTATAGTTTACATTTCTGTATAAGAGTTTCTGAATACATGCAGACATGTCAAGGCATTGGGTCTACTTCTTATGTTGTAACAAACATGCACTTCAAACATATTCCTGATGGTACCTTAAAATCCTATTGTTGTTGCATCTTTAAAATGATTGTTATTCTTGAAATTTTTCATTTGAAAAGATATCGAAATTATTCCTAAGAAAGAATATGAATTGAAACAGTTCCTACGGTAGAAATGTGAACTTTCACATGAAATGGTTATTACAAAAAAAAGTTATCTCTTCAATCACATGTAATTATCTTTAGCCTGAGATACTTCATCTTGGATATTTACCACAAAAATCTCATACATTGTAATTTTTGCATGATTATGTTGTAATTTTGTTCTCTAATGAATCTATTACCAACTCTAAATGTAAGGTAGCTGTTCATCTTAATTGACAACAGATAAGGGTGTTTGTGGAGAGAGAAAAAAATGCTTTTAAAAAGCTCTTGCACTTTTACTGATACTTAAATATAATTGTTGAATAGGGTCTTTAAATCAGTTGCATTACATATTACTGTTTCTACAAGATGTTCCATTACAAAACATTTTTTGGGTATTTTGTACAAGTAGTTATGCATAGTTTTATATTGTAAAGTCAAGAAAGAGTGTATATAGATATGGAGCATTTCAATTCTGAAAAATAACACATTGTTACATACATTTTATAAAATTGAAGAAAAAACAAGTATATGTATGTATATATGGATGTTTTGCCGATTTTTGACAGATCTATTCTTTTCTCTTTCTAGATTGCTTGAGGATTTCTCAGTAGTGTCTATAGATACTGCTACTGTAACCAGATATATGCAATTTTAGATACTGAAAATAATTAGCTAATTAATTATTGGAATATTTTGTTGCATTGTACACACGAGAAAAGAGGACCATACACATTAAAGAGGGTAGTAAGGGGGAAATGTGCGCTGACAAACAGGAAATAAAATGGTCATTTCACAATGAACAGATAAAAAACTAGTTTGAACATTGTTTTATTTCTAATTTTACTTTTAAGAACCTTACTTGAAACTGTAATACTGTTTATTAAAGTAAAGATTAAAAGTCCCAGAAGAACAAATATAGTGGTAATCCATCTAATTGCAAATAAAACTTAAATTCAAATTAAAGAGAAAACTGTCATGTGTTCTTTCAATAATTCTTCTACTCCTTAAAATTTGAAAATATGAATTGATTTCTTCATTATAGAGAATACAAACAAATAGGTTATTTTTAATATTATATAATTCTGAAGCATAACAAAATGAGCTTGTGTGTTGTAACTCTTTTTTCCTGTGTATAAACTCAAATAGCAATATCAAAAAGTAAGCTACAAAATATGCATTACATACATTTTTATGTGTAGAAGCTGTATATAGAACATGTTCATGTCCGATATTTTCAGCAGGTTTTGTACAATTCAGTTCAGTTTTATACTTGGTTTTCAGATGTTTGAATTAAGTTCAACACTATTGATCTAAATTTATTACATACTTGGTTTAACATTTCATGGAAAAGTTCCTTATGGAAAGTATTTGAAATGATAAATTTGTGTGCATTTTTATTTATTTATTCCATTTTTTAAGAGCTACAATGTGTGATCAGTGAAGTTGACATTTATAATCAATTTATTCATTTGAGTCAGCAATGTTTATATATATATATTATGGAACTTACTTCTTTAGATTTATCAGTCTTTACAAATTAACTTTTTTTTTCAATTCAAATTACATCCATCTTGCATTTGATGCTTCCAAGTTTAAAATATAGGCTAATCAAAATTGATATTGCATGTGATTTTTACATGTCCTGTATTTCATGGAACATTTGTTAACATGTGTTTCTTTCATAAATAATGTATAAATATTTATAATACTGCCAAGAAGTGACTATAAGTTGATATTTGAGAATTATTTCATTGAATTTAAAGTTTGAGGACATACTATGTGATTGATTCCAGATCAGTGATAAATCCTGGAGAACCCACACCTAAAGGAAACACTGTGGTTCCTCCCTTTTCTTTGATCCTGTAAAAAGTGGCAAAAATTCAGTTACCAACACCCCTCTTTCAAGCCATGCCCCTCCTGTTATTCACTCACACAAACACACATATACATCAGCAGGTTGTCCATTTTAGTCTTATAGTCCTGAAGGGGGAAAAAAAGTATACACATTATGGCAAATACCATTGCAGAGATGGTAAAAAAAAATCCTTGCAATGATGAAATGTAAACAAATTTCGTCTTTACTATCATAAAATGAACAATTTAAAATACTCTAGCCATTTGCCGATCAAAATCAAGGATATCTAACTAAGGTGTTATTATGAAATATATGCTGATGTAGCAGTAAATATTTTTCTACTGTGAAAATTATGTTTGTTTATATTTAGAGTAACCACACAATCTGATATGGATTTGACTGTTATTGTCAAGTTTCTTCTTTTGTTGTTCTTTTGGGAAGACGAAACGGTTAATATGTTCAAGCTATGAAGTGTTAATATTATTTTGACACAATAAGCTGAATTTGACTTCATTAGTTGTGAAATATCACAAATATGTGATCATCCATCATAGAGCTGTGTAGAAGGTCCACTTCATGAAAGTTATAAATCTGTCCCTGGAATTTATAAAATCTCTTGATTTATGGACAATATTCCAGTTATATAATGTCCCAAATCTCCTTATATGGTCATTATTCTCAATTTCTGTCAGTTATATAAAATACTATCAGGTATATATTTTAATTAAGTTAATGTTTATGGCACACACAACATATGTATATAAATAATATACATGTATACAAAAAAGTGAGAGTCTTTCTAATAAGTCTCAGATTAATATATGCCTTTAAGTTGAGATTGATTAACTAATTACTCTATTTATACAACAAACAACTCTATCCTTCATATTGGGAATGAAATAATATTAATGATTTTGAATGAGTGGTGTTTATTAAGACATGTGGAATTCGATTTAGGTATTAATAAGGAATTTAAATATGGGTGGCATATGCATATTACTAATCCAGAACAGTCATATATAAGTCAGTACAATTTGTACTAAATGGTTTACTCTTATATTTTCAATTTTTTTCTTTTTTCTTGTGGTGACGGCTTACTAAAGAAAGCAACAGGAAGGGAGATAATTTAGCAATGGGAATTAAACATAATCTATGTTGACCTAAGGAAGATAATCATTCTCTGAATATCATGTGGCCAATTAAATGATATTTGATATATTTATATTTTTTGTTTTTATTATATTCTGTTTTGTGTTTACCTTTGTTATATTTTAGTGTTTTTCTATGTTCTGACAAAAATTGTTAATTGTTAAATTATTGTTAAAAATATGATTCATTCATTGTCAAATGTAGAAATAAAAAATATCAAAAATACTTCTTATATTTGTCTTATTTTTTATTTACAAAATCGTTGTGGATCCTCAACTTGGTAGTCAAATAAATTCGAATGTCATAGTTTGTCATCATGACTATGGACAAAAAGTAAATTGCCGATACATTCGCATAATCAAAGCAAACATCAAGAGGTGTTGGTATACAATAATGCCAAGGTAATGAACAAAAACATAGACATTTAGAGATCTAAAATATCTGAGCAGTATTTGGCAAATCTTTTCGGAATTTTGGGTTCTCAATGCTCCTCCACTTACTTCTTATTTGACCTATTATTTATTTGATATTTGATGCAAGCGTCACTGATAAGTCTTTTGCAGACAAAACATGCGTCTGGCGTACAAACATATAGCTTGGTATCTATGATGAGTTTATATACAGTCTTCAACTAGAAGGGGAAAACGTGATGGGTAAAACACCTGTCTCCCCTTTATCTATAAATATCACTTTGCTAAAGGAAAGACACAACAAATACACTCTTGTACTGTATTATCATGACAATTGTTAATGGTTAGGGATATTACTATTACTTCATCTTTGGAACAATATCTAAACATGTGTTGGAAAGGTTTATGGCTATTTAGAGTATGTATATAGTTAATCATCATTTGGAATGTCTCACAAGAGAGCTATGAATAAACAGCAAAATTAGTAATATTATTCTTTAACATAATTTACAAAGGATGAAATATTAGAAAATCATAGATCTGATCTTCTACCTTTTGGTATTAATTTTAAAGAAGACGAAAATCTACTGTCATATATACTGGATACAAAAAAGATAAAAAGACTCCTTATTAAGAACGATACATAGCTTGATCATTAATCTGTTAGGAGCCTGTAATTCAGTGGTTGTCGTTTTGTTGCTGTGTTAAATATCTTTGTTTCGTTTATTATTTTTGTATAGATTAAGCCTTTATTTTCGTTTGAATTGTTTTACATTTGTCATTAACTGTTTACCACACTAATTTACTTTAAAACAGCTTATGGTCTACTGTGTGAAAAGAAAGAAAATTGGCAAGCAATTTATCGATACCACGATTTCATGAACAGGCTTATCAACTATTTGTTCTTGGAGATGCACCTTACAGGGCATAACTTATCCGGACTAGGAACGAGATTAGACAAAAGTCTAAATGCAGATGGAAGGCTCGAACATTGGTTAGTGCCAACCAACATCAGTTATGATTTCACCCATACCAGCAATTCATTTTGCGACTATTACGTTTATTCTTTAGTTTTCTATGTTGTGTCATGTGTACTATTGTTTGTCTGTTTGTCCTTTTCATTTCATGCCATGACGTTGTCAGTTTATTTTCGATTCACGAGTTTGATGACTGTCCCTCTGGTATCTTTCGTCCCTCTTTTACATTTAGTGATCAGAGCTCAATAGGTATTGTCTTACCTTGTCGGAATTGATGGAGATATCATAACTTTTACGGTGAATGAGATTTTTAACACCAAGCCGCTTTTTCTTTTTTCGAACAACTTTGAAGAAATCGTGCTAGTCACAATTATTTACGAGTAAACAACACATCGAACACCAAAGATTCTACTTCTTTCCCTGGACGAAAGAATCATGTGATCGTAAGCCATCTGATAGCCAACGATTTTCTCCCTATATCAGCGTAGAATCTGTTGTTTTTATGCGTCATGATTTTCTACTGCCGATATCCCTTATTACTGCATTAAGTGCAATGAATATATTGATTTCTCAGTGAAATGAAAATCGATAATTTCACATGTGAAATAAACGTTGTTATTTCACTCGTCTGATGTCATACAACAATTATAGTCGTTCTCAAGACTTTTTCGATAACGTCGGATCAAAACAAATTGTGAATGCGAAGAAAACGTTATAGTTCATAACATTTTCTACTTTAATTTCATAAGAAGAAAAAAATGTACAATGTAATAAAAGAATAACCAATCAAAGAACTCAAATATCGAAAAATACTCAACTCGTGACCTAACAAAATTGATAAAAACAAGTAACATCATTCGTCAAATCATGTGTTGTTCGGTCACTCGTTAAAACAATTTCTCACTTAAATTTGACAAGGATGAGATTTTAGCAAATCATAAGTCCTTCATGGCTTCAATAAACATTGCATTGAACACCAAATCGGAGGACTTACCTTGTTTGTATTGGATACCAAAGCTTCATAAAATTCCGTACAAACAACGGTATATTGCTGGCTCATCTTCATGTTCTACTAAAGAATTGTCCATTAGATTGACTAAAATTCTGTCCGCAGTGAAAGAGGGTCTTCAGAAATACTGTGAAACTGTTTACTCGCGTAGTGGTATTAACCATATGTGGATTCTTAAAAATTCTAAAGAACTTCTAGACAATTTTAAATCTCGGTCTTTTTCTGAAATCAGTTCCATCAAAACTTTTGATTTTTCAACCCTGTATACCACCATTCCCCATGTGAAATTGAAAAATCGCTTAAAAGAAATAATTCACAATGCCTTTCAACATAAAAATGGTAGCATACGCTATAAATTTATTACTTTGGGATTTCATAAGGCATATTTCGTAAATAGTGACAAACAAAAAGGTAAAATATGCTACACAGAAGAACAAGTGGTCAGTATGCTGGAGTTTCTTATCGACAACATATTTGTTGAGTTTGGAGGTAGACTTTTCCAACAAATTGTCGGCATTCCTATGGAAACAAACTGTGCGCCTCTTCTTGCCGACCTCTTCTTATTTTCATATGAATCGGAGTTCCTCCAGACACTTGTAAAAAACAAGAGAATCAAAGAAGCCAGATTAATTAATTTCACTTTCAGATATATTGATGATGTTCTTTCCATAAAAATCCGAACTTTTCTGATTGGGTTCCATTAATATATCCCCCAGAACTAGAGATTAAAGAACTACAGACACGGCTTCCTCCGCCTCATTTTTAGACTTATATCTCGAATTTGACTTACACAGTCATCTCAGTACCAGAATCTATGACAAACGAGACGATTTTAATTTTGAAATCATAAATTTCCCCTACCTTAGTAGCAATATACCAACTTCACCTGCATATGGGATATATATTTCCCAACTTATTCGATATTCAAGAGCTTGCAGCTCCTACTCAGACTTTGTAATACGTCATCAGTGTCTGAGTAGAAAGTTGATGAAACAGGGGTATGTCAAAGAACGTCTCGTTCTTTTTCTAAAAAAAGTTCATCGGAAGGTACCAAGACCTTGTTGATAAATATTCCGTATCAACTTCTCAAATAATACACGATGGTCTTGATGTATAGATTCTTCGTACTGATTTGTTTATCATCTTAACAACGTGTTTTATAGTTCTTTCATTTGTCTTTGTTCTACTATTAATATTACTTTTACTGTTGAATGGTTTCATGTGATATCCGTTTCACGTGGCTCGGTACTTATACATCTCGTCAATGTGTTTGTATTGGCTTTCATTTTTTTGTGGTTTGTTTTGTATTTGCGACTTTTTGTATTTCTTTTGTTCTTATAACGTGACTCTGTACTTTAAAAGATCCCGTCAGTATGATATTGTTCTATTATATGTCATTATGATATATTTCTATTGTGAATTACAATATGCGTTGAACCACAGACGTCAAAATCATTCGGTCGCGTAGTGGAATTAGCTATTTTTGAATTCTTGTAGATTCTATATATAACTTTTGGACTAGTTTAAATCTCGGTCTATTTCTTAAATTTATTCTTACATGCTTTTGGTTTTTTAACCCTGTGTGCTAACATTCCCATGGGAATTTTGAAATTGTTTGTACGCACATTGAACGACAAATTTATGTGACGTATATAATTTTCTGACGTCAGACACTCAATAAATGTGTTCGTAGATAGTAGATGTTTTTGTGTTCTGTTAAATTGTTCCTTTTGAAATTGTTAAACGATGATGACTGATGTACCCATATTTTGACTATTATATTTATTGTGTCTGTTTATTTAACGCATCAATGTAAAAATATCGGGAATTGATGAGACTGTCATTAAAGTGAGAGGGTTAGTGCTATAGAACCAGGTTTAATCCACCATTTTCTACATTTGAAAATGCCTGTACCAAGTCAGGAATATGAGAGTTTTTGTCCATTCGTTTTTGATGCGTTTTGTTATTTGATTTTGCCATGTGATTATGGACTTTCCCAATTGATCTTCCTCTAAGTTCAGTAATTTTGTGATTTTACCCTTATCTTTACGAGTTATTGAAATTGTAAAGATAAATTCTGCTCTGTTTAATCGCCCTTGGTAAATACACAAATATGCGTACAATATGAATAAAACCTATGTTCATCACACACGATTTTTCAATTTTTGTAGGTCCCTTCGTTGATTACTTATTCGGCCTTCGTTTTGTAATAATACTATTTGTGCTGCCCTATGTTATGGTACATATGGTTGTGTTTAAGGTACATGTTGTGAGTAGAAATATTTTGGTTGTAGTCAGATCGACTTGGACTTCATGCAAATTTACTGGTATCTCTACACCATACCCCGGGATGTTGTTTTCAAACTTGGCATTGTTCTTGAGATTCATCCGAACTCATAAAACTCTATTCACACGGCTGTATTTTTCTGGTCTACCTCCTTGTGCTGGAGCTCGGCCAGCATAGTCCATTTGAATCATTTCTCGTCTTGGTCTTTAACGTTGGGAGCTGCATTCTTGTTGACAGAAAGTGCAGGGTTCCGTCAATGAATCCGACGATCGGAGCTAATGTTAGCCTTCATGTTTTATAACTTTCAATCTTCGCCTGTTTTCCTCTGCATTTTCTTGGATTTTTTCCTATGCGACTGTCCATCTGTTTCAAAATTTCTCAAGAGTCAGTGACCAATGTGATAATTCTTTTTTAGATGGAATGTGAGCTTCCTTTTCTTTCCTTTTTGTCACCGGTCATCTATAAAATTGTAGTGAATGATTGCATTTAAATTTCAACCCTTTTTATTGTCCCTTATCAATAATTTTCGATCCTCGTTTGTCGTGTTGCATTTTTGAATGTTTTTAAACCTTTTTAACGGAGTGATTATTGAAGTTGTAAACACCTCAATCAAGACATTGTGAGTTAGGTCTACTTTATTTTTTCTTTCGATTATGTCTTGTTATTCAGAGTTTTCTCTTTTCTATAATCAGTTATCTTAACAATTCATAAATGCTCAATCTACCTATAACTATGTTAACTGTTCTTGAATCCTCTTCCGTACTTCCTTGTGATTAAGTTACTTTCGATTATTGCAATTTTAGCGCTGAATCTGGATCCCATGATTTCGACAAGCTGACATCCCTTTATTTTAGAAGACCTTTTCGAGTACCTTTTAGTTATGTTTCTTACGGTCATGCTGCAGTTCGTGTTGCTTCGTCTTTAGTTTTCTATGTTGTGTCATCTGTACTATTATTTGTCTGTTTGTCTTTTTATTTTTAGCCATGGAATTTTCAGTTTATTTTCGTTCTATGAGTTTGACTACTAGTATCCCTTTGGAATTTTTCGTCCCTCTTTTACAATTTATAGGCTATTTAAAAGTAAAATAAAAGAAAAAAACGAACTCCTAGGAAATTCAAACGGTAAGTCCATATTCAATGGCATAATTAAAAAGTCAAGATATATTCAACAAAGAATTCAGCATTGCCTTAAACCATCAGTCGACTCATTCTTTGGAGATGTTCATCTTTATTGGCGATTTTGATTAATATTTTGCATGTGTAACTTATTGACTTGAAAACAATAAAAGATAGACATTTAATATACCAAAGTAATCACTAAGACAAGATCTTCTTTGACGTCAAATTTTGCAGAAATCGTTAGTAGATTCTATAGGAGTATTGCCTTTAATGACTACCCTGTTTGTGTGTTGGGCAAACAATAAAAAAAATAGTGTGAAACTGGGAAAAGGAAAAATATCATCAATTTAAAATTTTCCCAAAGATATTTTTCATGAACGATATCTTAAACCGTGGATACTTTTTTAGCATAGGCAGTGCTTTAAACATTGTGTTGAATGGAATTGCGATAAATTAATTTTTCTAATGTTATGTTAGGACTTGTATATCATATAAAAACAACAATAAATAGTGCTTTCATTTTAATATTTTAATATTGATGTTTTAATGTAAAACATGGAAAAGAACACGTGCGCAATACGTAAAATAAATGACAAAAGGGTATAACTGTTTAATTGTTTCGATGAACCTTATTGTGTAACAGTGCTCATTATTTATCTTTTTACACTATTAATTATCTTTTGCCGGTGTATGCATTTAAAACTCTGGTGAAAAATTCGGTACACCCCTGATTACACCAAATAACGAAATTACTTTTTTATGAAGCGTTCCTTTACTCATTTGTAAACCGGGCTGTACAAGTAGATCACAAAATTCAAATGTTCAACGAATTACTAATTTTGCATAGACTTTGTATCTGGGATTGGTAAAACCACGAAATCAAAAATCCACGAAAATACATGTTTGTCTCAATCCACGAAAATTAATGAATCCACAGTATTCTAAATACTTAGGATTTTCTTATCCCAGGCATTATTGGCCGTATCAGTGTTTGTCACAATTTTTGGAAATTTGGATCATCAATACTCTTCAACTTTGTACTTGTTTGGCTTTCTTACTATTTTGATCTGAGCGTCACTGATAACTTATACTATCCTCAAATATTCTGAAAATTAATTGGGCAATACTGTTTATCTATACTACTTAAGGCCAATTTGAACTCGCATAGGTGACTTAAATTCAAAAGGGTTGATATTTGTTGCATATTGTTCATAAGGGTCCCCTTCCGGATCACCTGAGATGGGTGGGGTTCGCATTGCTGTTGTTCCCCTATTTCTGACATTTTTACCTTTTGTGTCTGTTTGTTTTGTTCATACATCGTTGTCAATTTAATGGAATTTGATGCGACTGTCATACACGTGAGAGGTCTAGTTAGCTTTAAAACCAAGTTTAATCCATAAGAAAATGCATGTACTAAGTCAGGAATATGACAGTTGTTATCCATTCGTTTTATGTGTTTGAGCTTTTGATTTTGTCATTTGATTGGGGATTTTCCGTTTTGAATTATCCTCGGAGTTCAGTTTTTTTGTGATTTTACTTTTTTAATATTTTTTATTGCAAACTTAAATTAAATACTTTCCCTCCGGTCTTGAAATATTTCTTCAACCTTGGCTACTTTCATTTGCATATTTAGTGCTTAACACATTGTTATATAAATATTGTACTTGCGATAAACGTACCAAATATGGTATGGTTAAATAAACGGAACTTTTTATAGCAAGTGTTATGTTATGACTGATATGTAATATCATGCTTTAATTTCCATGTTTGTTGACATTTAAATCTTTAACTTACTTTTGATGACATTTGGGATACTTTAAACGGTCAATATAAGTACAGGCACGTGTGTGTGTTCTTCACCGTCATATGCGATAATTTTTCAACAATATTCTTCAGTGATTCCACCTGCACGACTTCACCATTGTTCACACAGTATACAAATCAACAATTTCAGATTTAAACAATATCAAATTCAAATTAACGTTTGTACAATTTGTATGAGCAACAGATTAAATATATAAGAAACAAAAAGATTGTTTTATTGTTTATACTAAACACACTGAATAACAGTGCTCACTGCGAGACAAAATAAATAACAAATTTCGAGACATAAAACGACGTTCACGTCTTTGGTATCTAGTGTATATTTCATATCTTTAATTTAGGTACTCTTATTTTCATTTAAAAAGTTTCTGTATTACTATTCGGATAGTAGTTGAGCAAGTGTTTTTCTTTCATTTTTTATTTTATAAATGCAAAAGTTTAGCATATACTGATAAGGACATGAGACAACTATCCACCATAGACCACATGACATAGAAGTTTACCTATATAGGTTACCGTACGGCCTTCAACAAGGAGAAATACCCATACCGCATAGTAAGCTACGAAATGCACCAAAATAACAAATGTAAATCAATTCGAACAAGAAAACTAACGGCCGGATTTATGTTAAAAAAACGAAATACAAGTATGATGTACAATAACAAACAACAACCACTGAATTATAGGCTTCTGACTTGGGACATGGATACACAGAATGTTGCTGGGTTAAATATGTAAGCGGGCGCCCAATCCTCACCCTTACATGTGATTGTCGAACTTCAGTACAACATATGAACAATCTATTATAAAATAAGTTGAAAAGGGCATTGTGTGTGTTCAATTATTTCAAGGAAAATAATGTCAACATTGAAAATGAAACAAAGCTACTAGTAAATCATTTGATTGACTGATTCGATCCACAAAAAAACATTCTTATACAAGTAAAAACGATGATAAACATGAAATTAAACAGACCTAGAAAAATCCAAATGCACGAGTCTGATATATATTTATATCTAAATGTATGTTTATATCGCTTATATTGCATAGGTCAACTCGTCAGTTAATTAGATGGCGTCTGGAGTAAAATACACACGAAACTATGATTCGTATTATCGAACTCATGCCCGGTATATTGTTTATTTTAGACTTTATAATTTGGATAAATGTTTTATATTGTTAAAAATTAAATATGAGAATTTAAGTAACACTGGTGAACATGAATTTGACAGCTAGTACCCCTTTAAAGGATCGATTCGTTTACTCGGATGTGTCTAAATTTCCGGGCTCAATAAACAACATCTCCATAAAAGTAAGCATGTCCTTTCCCCTTTATAAATAAGTTTCCAACATGTAGAGCCATACATATAAACGAAATATTTGTATGATATCTATGAATGAGTTTACTAAAGGTTTTAAGTAATTTGTAGCTAAAAAATTCTTAAAGATTTACCAGTAACACGAAAATTACGTTCATTTAAATCAAAATCGTCACTACAGACAGGAACATGGCGAATTTATGATAACCTGGTTTTTATATGTCGTTACTTTTCATTACTGCCATCAATCAGAACTATTTCTTGTGGTAACAAAAAGGAAATAATACCAAGGAGACAATCAATTGTAAAATATAAGATACCATTGCCATTACCATACAAGTGAGAGGTTAAGTGCTATAAAACCAGGTTCAATCCACCATTTTTAACATTTTAAAATGACTGTTCCAAGTCAGGAATATGACAGTTGTTGTCCATTCGTTTGATGTATTTTATCATTTGATTTTGCCATTTGATTAGGGACTTTCCGTTTTTAATTTTCCTCGGAATTCAGTATTTTTGTGATTTTACTTTTTGCCAAGAATGTTTAATCTATTAGCAGCACCTTTGCGGAGAAGAGTCAAATATGGAAGATTTAAAAGGAAACGCGATAATTATTTCTCTCTAACTTGTCCATTGCAAAGCTATGACTAAAATATCATGTAAACATTGCTTTCATTTGCACTTTGTTAACACTTGAATTTGTGATATACTTATAGATGGCATTGAAGGTACTTTTAAATGGTCAACATAAGTACGCGCACTTGTTAAGGTATTACCCTGATATATGCGATTTTTTTTCAACAATATTTTCAACAATTTCACCTGCATGAACATAGTAAACAAATCGACAATTTAAGAATAATGAATATTCTTATTTTCATTAGAAATAAACTAAGTTTCTGTATTACTGATTGATTGATTGATTGTTGGTTGCTTAACGTCCAGTGGCAAATATTTCATGCATATTCAGGACGAGAACAAGTTCACAATAAATACAATAGGTAGGTTGTTGTAATAGAGGTCATCTAGGATGATGGTCGGGGAAATTTGGACTGCCACTGGAAAATGAGGGTATATTGGATAGGGACAGAAATTTTGCCTTGCAACAGGCCACCTACGGACCCCTCAAAGAGTTGTTGCAAGGGTTCTTAACGTGCAAAGAGCGTGGCACTCTCTTTACACGAGGCATCGGATTTGACGTCCCCTTCTGACGGACGTGACTGCGAACTTGATACATCCCGCACAGCCAAACAGACGCCCCACTTCAGCAAGCGTTTTACTGCCGGTCGGGAGAAGACCAAGTGACCATATTTCTATACCCCAGTCACCCTTGGGGTCTTCTGTATTACTATTCAGATAGTAGTTGAACAAGATTTCTTTTCTCTTTTTTTTATATAAATGTAAGAGGCTATAACATATAAAAATAAAAAGATGTGGTATAATTGCCAATGAGACGACTATCCACAAGAGACCAAATAACATAGAAGTTACCCTATATAGGTCATCGTATAGCCTTCAACAATGAGAAAACCTCATACCGTATAGTAAGCTTCGAAAAACACCAAAATAATATTTGTATATCAATTCGAACAAGACAACTCACGGCCGGATTTATGTTTAAAAAAGAAATACAAATATGATATACAGTAACAATCATCAACAACTGAATTATAGGCTTCTGACTTGGGACAAGCATATACATAATGTTGCGGGGTTAAACATATTGAAGCGGGCGCCCAACCCTCACCCTAACATGTGAGAGTGGTATTTCAGTACAACATATGAAAATTGAACAAGTTTCTATGTTGTTGGGGTTTTTTTTTTAAATATTTTTAGAAATGCAAGAGACCTATAACATGTTATAACATACGGTGACCTATATCTGTTTATTTCTGTGTTGAAATTAATTCGAAGAATACGTAATACTTAATAGTCTCGCTAAACAAGTAAACAAGTATGAAGCGAGTATCAAAAACTAAAAAATCACAAAAAATACTGAACTCCGAGGACAACTCAAAAAGGTAGGTCCCTTATCAAATGGCAAAAATCAAAAGCTCAAAAACATCAAACGAACGGATAACAACTGACATAATGTAGAAAACGATAATTTAACCAGGTTTTAAAGCTAGCTAAGTCTCTCACTTGTATGACAGTCGTATCACCAAAATACTGAACTCCGAGGAAAATTCAAAACGGAAAGTCCTTAATTAAATGGCAAAATTAAAAGCTCAAACACATCAAACGAATGGATAACAATTGTCATATTACTGACGAGGTATAGGCATTTCCTTATGTAGAAAATGACTAAATCTCTCACTTGTATGACAGTCGCATCAAATTCCATTATATTGACAATTTCGCGTGAACAAAACAAGACGTAGTAGTGAAAAATGTCAAGTATACAGCAGTCAATATTGTTTTGTAATCTTAATCACTAATAAAAACCCAAACAAATATGTAACAAAGAAGCACAAAATGGTATCAATTTGCCTTAGTACAATAACACAATGACACGTCGTATTCAAGCATCCAGTAAATTAAATGATTGCGGTTTGTACATAGGACTTTTTTTTCGTAGCACCATTTTAAACGGGAAGACTTCCATTTTGATTCCCAGTTTGACAGAATAAGCAATAAACTCATAGATACCAGGATTGAAATTTTGTATTTGCAACAGACGCGCGCTTTGTTTTCAAAAGACTCTTCATTGACGCTCGAAACTACAGGGGTATAGGTTTCATAATGATAATATTGACCGGTATATGTAAACTCAGTTTTTATGGTTATTACTTTTAATTATTCCAATCGACCAGGACGGTTTTTTGTGGAAAAAAGAAGAAATACTTAAGAGGCAATAAAGAATATCATCAATCATGAACAATTGAAAATAACACGTTTAATAATTTCATGCGTCCGAAACGCTTTTCTGGATTTACATTCATCAGGAACGCTCAAAGCCAAACATTTTAACTCTACTTTCCGCTATATAGATGATGTTCTTTCACTAAACAATTCAAAATTTGGTGACTATGTGGAACGCATCTATCCAATCGAACTAGAGATAAAGGATACTACAGATACAATTAAGTCGGCTTCATATCTTGACTTACATCTAGAAATTGACAATGAGGGTCGGTTGAAAACAAAACTTTACGACAAAAGAGATGATTTCAGCTTTCCAATTGTGAACTTTCCATTTCTAAGTAGCAACATTCCAGCAGCACCTGCATACGGGGTATATATCTCCCAATTGATACGATATTCCCGTGCTTGCATTTCCTATCATGATTTTCTTGATAGAGGTTTGCTGCTCACAAGGAAGCTATTAAACCAAGAGTTCCAAATAGTGAAGTTGAAATCATCCCTTCGTAAATTTTACGGACGCCATCACGAGTTGGTTGACCGTTATGGAATAACCGTTTCACAACTGATATCGGATATGTTCCTTACGTCGTAACTACAATCCTCTTCCCTTTCATGAATATGACCTACCGAATTAGACTATTTACCGGATTTGTAATCACATAAGCAACACGACGGGTGCCACATGTGGAGCAGGATCTGCTTACCCTTCCGGAGCACCTGAGATCACCCCTAGTTTTTGGTGGGGTTCGTGTTGTTTATTCTTTAGTTTTCTATGTTGTGTCGTGTGTACTATTGTTTTTCTGTTTGTCTTTTTCATTTTTAGCCATGGAGTTGTCAGTTTGTTTTAGATTTATGAGTTTGACTGTCCCTTTGGTATCTTTCGTCCCTCTTTTAAAATCTGAGGATGCATAGGTTTACAATTCCTAAAATGCAACAAAGAATATAGATTAAGCAATACGTTGGGGTTTTTTTTATCTTTACACATCGTCTTTGCAGAGAACGTTCCAAATATTGAAGGGTTCCTTATATAGAAATACGATAATTATTGTTTTCGTTGAATATGTCAAAATAGACCAAGATCTACTCATAGAAAAATAACACCATAATAGGTTACATTGTAAATAATACTTTCACTAGCTTTTTATTATTGTTTTGATTCGTGACAAATATGAAATTGGTTGGTACTATTAATCTTCCAATATGACGTGTGTGTTAAATACTCCGGTAAATGCCACGTTTTTTTTATTTATTCATTTTTTCAATTTTCCCCACGAGTCTAGCTAAAACGACTCAACGAAGTTTATAGGAAGACGGTTTCAAACGAACATAAACATGTGGAAAAGAACCTTCAGGAGCCTGTAATGCAGTGGTTGTCGTTTGTTTATGTGTTTACATATTTGTTTTTCGTTAAATTTTTTACATAAATAAGACCGTTAGTTTTCTCGTTTGAATTGTTTTGCATTGTCTTATCGGAGTCTACTATAGCTGACTATGCGGTATGGGCTTTGCTCATTGTTTAAGGCCGTACGGTGACCTATAATTGTTAATGTCTGTGTCATTTTGGTCTTTTGTGGATAGTTGTCTCATTGGCAATCATACCACATCTTCTTTTTTATATCTTCAACATAGTTCAGCATCTCATTTACCTAACCACAATCAATTCAATAAAACTTAATTTTGAGTTAATCGCTGATAAGACAATAAATGAAATGCAACTCTTCCAATGAATAAGATGAAAAGTTAATCATTGTTGTTTTACATTGGTAACCATACTAATTTTATAGTTAGTTCAAACAAAACAACACATGTATATTTTTATAAGTTTAGAAATTACTCATCAGCCAATTTGAAATATATGTGCAAATAATTACTATCTTACTTTGAATATTTATCCAAAATGTATTTTATCAATCACTTCTTTATTTACCACATTTTTACAACATATGACAGTATGTATAGTAAGAAAAGAAGCTTTTTAGTACATAGGTTTTTATTCAAACTAAATCATATGTGCATTAAACTACTTTTTATCAAACACATAGAAAAGCACAAAAATGCACTTTAAGACAGACACAGTAGGTAAAAACATAAGATAACAGACCCACATATATTTAAAGTGACATGTTCTTTGTTCTAATTGCCTTGTCCGGTATGAAGTTTATTAACTTAAGATGATGTAAAATAGTTTTTAAAAAAAATGTTTTTTTGGTTTTTTTTCTCATAGATCAATAAGATCACGGCTTCAATTTAGTATTTCGTTGATAAACACTTTTTAGATACTTCATAAGTTTTCAATTCCATAAATCAATAGTTCTCATTCTGTTAAATTTTGGTTGGGCATTTTTCTAAAGATGAAGGTTTGTACGATCATTAATTTAGTTTGACTCCTATGTTATTTTTCTATTTAAGCATATAGTATTCTTTCATTATTAAAACAGTGTAATTATATTGTTCAACACACTCAATTATTTACTCTTTTTATACTCCTGTATACTTTTTAGGTTATTAAAACTATTTAGCATAAAGACATTAATTTCATTAGGATGCTGTTGGTATATGGTTTTTTTTTAAAGCAGATGTGGTATAATTGACACCGTGTGGTGGAGGTTAAACATGTTTGCTGTAACCAATCAATTGAAAAGGGCTGAAATCACCAGACTAATGCAAAGCAGAAAAACAAATTACAATAAATAAAGGCAACAGTAGTATACCGCTGTTCAAAACTCATAAATCCATGGACAAAAAACAAAATCGGGATAACAAACTAAAACCGAGGGAAACGCATTAAATATAAGAGGAGAACAACGACATAACACTAAAATGTAACACATATAGACAAAATCCCACGAGAATAACAAATATAACATATATATATAACATCAAAACCAAATACATGAATTTGGGATAGACAAGTACAAATAACAAAGACCAGATGGAAAATGAATTCATACATCCTCCATAGCACAACGTACAGATCTGAGAGTACTCGCAATTACTCACAGCTTGTTAGAAGCCAATATTTACTCATTAAAAAGTATGTATCTAAGACTTTAATATCAATCAGTTATATCCTTTCAAAGATCTTTATTGAGAGAATTGATAAGTTTATACGAATTGTATATAAACTTCCGGGCTCTGAAAACACAATTTTAACAGTAAAATAATGTGCTGTGTCGTTTGAATAAGTTTTCTACAGTTCCAAATCGAATCTTTGTACATGTTGAAATATCTAATTCTTGACTTGGTTATTTACCAACAATAGATTATGTTCATTCAAATCAAAATTAATGTCTAAAACAGGCCTTGCCAATTACCGGTTAGCGGTAATGAGAGGATTAGTTACTATATAACTCTCTGATGAGTACTTTTGTGAGCCAAAATTTGTTCCTGTGAAAAAAGTTCCAGTGGAACTCATTTCACAGGAAATGTGTTCTGGGAGAACTTTTTTCACAGACAATTTCTATATGATTTATCCATCTCTATGAAATAAGTTCCACACTTTACCTGTTGAAATAAGTACCGGGTTGGTGACATTTGTCCCTTACCTAGTGAGATAAGTTCCATTTTTGTGAGATTTGTTCCTTACCTGGTGAAATAAGTTCTTGATTTGTGAGATTTGTTCCTCACCAGGTGAAATAGGTTCCTTGTCTGTGAAATATGTTCAACTGGTTAAACAGGTTATCTTATATACTGAGAACTTGTCATCAGTGAGTTTAAAGTCATTATAAAAAAACATGTATTATATTGATAGTGTACTAAATAAAAAGTAAAACATCCAATTTGGATCATGTGGAGTAAAGCAAAAGTTTAATAACATACTCAATAAATAATACTAAAACTGACACTTATGAACCAGGAAAGAGTAGAATAAAAAATAATAAAAAAAGTCATTCTGAAAAAAAAGTATTTTAGTTAAAGATGCCGGAACATTTGTACTAATTTGACAAAGTGATTAATCAATTATATTAAAAGACACAAAGAAACAAAAGACCTTCGTTTTTAAAACTGTGCAATGACCATAGCTAGGTACATGTATGTTTAGAACACCCATGACAGATCAACAGGAAACAAGGAGGTTGAATACCACATAAATGATAAAGCATATATAGAAATTATGATACATTATCATCGCTTTTATTTCTTATTTTCATTCTACAGTCATGCCTTCAATTGCAAATGTACCCCATGTAAGCACAAGTACAGAATTAAGCTTGCGTTACATTTTTTAAGTGTAACCAGAAAATATTTCTCTGTGCAATATGTTAACGGTACTTATTTTCTGTGAAATAGGTTCGAGCAGAACATTTTCATTGATTTCTATAAAATGCCTTCGTTCAAAACTAATATCACAGGAACTTATTTCACTTTTTTTTTTAAATTTTGATATTGGAACAAAACTCATGGAGCTGTGATTTTTGTTCCGGAACTTATTTCACATTTGGTTAAAGAAATAGTTCCGGGACAAGTTTTTTAGTGCTGGAACAAATTTTTTGTGATATAAGTTTCCTATGATATTTGCGGAACAAATGTCACGTAGGAACAAATTTTTTGTTACACTTTTACCTGAATGTAGATTTTTTTCATTCTTTAGAAAAAGAGGTACGAAAAATACCAAAGGGTCATCAAACTCATAAATCGAAAATAAACTGACAACGCCATTGCTAAAAATGAAAAGACAAACAGACAAATAATAGTGCACATGACACAACATAGAAAACTAAAGACTAAGCAACACGAACCCCACCAAAAACTGGGGGTGATCTAATGTGCTCCTGAAGGGTAAGCAGATCCTGCTCCACAATATACAATATATATATAATGACTGAATAAATAGTAAACGATCAATCTTACAGGGCGATGGATCATGTAATATGATTCTGTACACTACAAAATATAATATATAACAAGTCAAAAAGGGTACAAAATCACCATTAAATAACTATAAAATGAACAAATATTAGAGATTTCGGATAACAGATATCCTTCTTCAATAATAGCACGATGTCAAATCAATCATGTAAATATATTCAAACTGAGAAACTTTTTTCTAAATCTTGAAATTTATACAATTTAAGCGAACACCATAGACGCTGATACAATTTTAAAATTTCCAAACACGGCGCAAAGAATACAAAGATATGCCAAAAGAATAGTTATTTTCGATGTGACCTGGCACAACTTTAATTTCCAAAGGTTGTGACAGTTTAGATGTTATAACTGCATTGAGGGCAGTCCTCAAACAAAAAAATCAAAAATGTCCTAACCGATCCAAGTTGGTAGAATATTTCAAATTTGACAACGGTAGGGAAATTGCAACAGAAACTACATATGTAAGCCTCCCAAACGAATAGCAGTCTAATAATGATTAAAAAAATAAGTTTTATCTAATGAGGTAAAATAATTGAACGTGGCTACGTACTTATATATCCATCCCAAATGAATGGAGCCCTGTAATTTAAACTGATATTTAAAAAAAATTCGAACTGTTAAGCCAGTACTAAAGCCGGAGTTACTGGAAACAAGTGATGACAGGAAAATGAGGGACTCATTCTATGTTTTTTCATTTATTCCCGCTGGGGAAACTGTCCGTAACTTTCTTATCCAAAATCTTTCCCGAGCGACTCTGTCGACCTTCGACCAACCCTCGTTGTGGTCTATGATTGTGATGGTAAGGGTTTTGAGATCAGCTTGTGTGTGCCCAGGTGATCTCAAATGACGACTTACGGGTAGGTCGGGCTTGCAAGTGTAGTCACTTCGATGACCGTCCATGCGTTTGTTGAATGGCTGCTCTGTCTCGCCAACATACTGCATGCCACATTGACACTGAAGGAGGTATACAACATTCTGGGTTTTGCAAGTTACTTTGCAAAATATAGTGTACACAGACCCAGTCGAGTGGCAAGTAAATGTTTGAGTATTTAGTATTTGTTGACAAGTCAGACAACGTCTGTTACCACATGACTTACACCATCCTGCAATTGAACAGCTTTTATTTGAGGAGACGTCAGCTCTATCAAATAAGTCTTTCAGACTTGCTGGTCTCCGAAAAGCTAAGACAGGAGAAAGATCTTGGATAATTTAGGGTGTTTGGCAATAGTTTGCCAATTGGCACGGATCAAACGTGAAAGGTTAGTAAAGGCTGGATTGTATGTTAGAACAAACTGGACTATTTTGCGGCGCCTCTTCCGTTTGTACTGAAAGAGGTCATTGCGGCTGTTATTGTTAGCGCGCGCAAACCCCTTATCTATGTCCAATTTCTTATAACTTCGATTGGCAAAAATTCGCGAAGTTCCTGTAACCGTTTCGTGACAGCCTCCTCAGAGGAGCAAATCCGATTGACTCTGAGAATATATATGATGAAAAATCAAAACAATATTTTATACGTTTCCTACGTCCGAAGAGATTTTCTGAATATGCCTACATCAGGAACGATCAAAGCCAAATATGTATTAGAACCGAAACAGTTCAAAAGCTATGAGACCAAAAATAGATTTGAAAGCCAAGAATATATTAGAACAGAAACAGTTGAAGAGATGACTAACCATGGAAAACTCAAAGATAACTGCAAAATCCATCTTAGGTCAATTGTGCTAGAAGGAGTGTAAACCTAAGTTTCTTTATTTAATATTACATTTTTTATTGCAAACTTATACTAAATTTTCTTGCAACATGTCTTCAACCTTGCCAACTTGTTTGCATTGCAAGTGATATACACGTCATCATATAGATATTGTTCCTGCAGTGAAAGTCTTAAATGTCAAAGGGTTTAATAATTGGAATTGTGATGATATAATGTTATGTTATTACTTATATATCATGTAAATGTTGCTTTCATTTGCAGTTTGTTAACACTTGAATATGTGACATACAATAATGTCGAGAGTACTTTTAAATGGTCAATATAGCCAAATATGGAAGGGAACCATACATTGAAACGCGATAAAAAAAATCACTAGTTTTTTTATATATATATTGGCAATGGAATATTATGACTAATTTATCATATAACTGTTGGTTTTGTTTGCAGTTTGTTGACATTTGAATGTCAAAATGGGCCAAGGTCTAGCCAGAGAAAAAAATCTCAAACATTACTTTGAATTGTTGCGTTTTTGCAGTTAGTATTTTAAAATGTGACATAATTATAGATGACATTCATTGATACTATTAAATGGTCATTTTGAGTACTCATATTCCAATACAGATCGCTAAGTTATCTAAATTGTTGTATCCTTTGAGGCAAAGGCGCAAGTTTCTTCTCGTACATTATAATGCACAGCTTCCTAGGTTTTTGTGTAATGTTCATTATGTATCATTTTTTGAAGTTGAATATCATTCAATCATTTGCTACCCAAACATCTTGCAATCTCTTATCTTCATAGAGAATTTTGCTATTATATGTAGTTAGGTATGTTAACTTCTCGCTTCAAATTAAACACATTCTAGGTGCACGTTTATGATGTAGCAAAATAGTGAAAGTCTTAAATGTCGAAGGGTTTAATAATTGGAAGTGTGATGACCGTATTTCCAATATAATGTTATGCTATTACTTATATATCATGTAAATGTTGCTTTCATTTGCAGTTTGTTAACACTTGAATATGTGACATACAATAATGTCGAGAGTACTTTTAAATGGTCAATATAGCCAAATATGGAAGGGAACCATACATGGAAACGCGATAAAAAAAAATCACTAGTTTTTTTATATATATATTGGCAATGGAATATTATGACTAATTTATCATATAACTGTTGGTTTTGTTTGCAGTTTGTTGACATTTGAATGTCAAAATGGGCCAAGGTCTAGCCAGAGAAAAAAATCTCAAACATTACTTTGAATTGTTGCGTTTTTGCAGTTAGTATTTTAAAATGTGACATAATTATAGATGACATTCATTGATACTATTAAATGGTCATTTTGAGTACTCATATTCCAATACAGATCGCTAAGTTATCTAAATTGTTGTATCCTTTGAGGCAAAGGCGCAAGTTTCTTCTCGTACATTATAATGCACAGCTTCCTAGGTTTTTGTGTAATGTTCATTATGTATCATTTTTTGAAGTTGAATATCATTCAATCATTTGCTACCCAAACATCTTGCAATCTCTTATCTTCATAGAGAATTTTGCTATTATATGTAGTTAGGTATGTTAACTTCTCGCTTCAAATTAAACACATTCTAGGTGCACGTTTATGATGTAGCAAAATAGTGAAAGTCTTAAATGTCGAAGGGTTTATTAATTGGAAGTGTGATGACTGTATTTCCAATATAATGTTATGTTATTACTTATATATCATGTAAATGTTGCTTTCATTTGCAGTTTGTTAACACTTGAATATGTGACATACAATAATGTCGAGAGTACTTTTAAATGGTCAATATAGCCAAATATGGAAGGGAACCATACATGGAAACGCGATAAAAAAAATCACTAGTTTTTTTATATATATATTGGCAATGGAATATTATGACTAATTTATCATATAACTGTTGGTTTTGTTTGCAGTTTGTTGACATTTGAATGTCAAAATGGGCCAAGGTCTAGCCAGAGAAAAAAATCTCAAACATTACTTTGAATTGTTGCGTTTTTGCAGTTAGTATTTTAAAATGTGACATAATTATAGATGACATTCATTGATACTATTAAATGGTCATTTTGAGTACTCATATTCCAATACAGATCGCTAAGTTATCTAAATTGTTGTATCCTTTGAGGCAAAGGCGCAAGTTTCTTCTCGTACATTATAATGCACAGCTTCCTAGGTTTTTGTGTAATGTTCATTGTGTATCATTTTTTTTAAGTTGAATATCATTCAATCATTGCTTCCCAAACATATTGCAATCTCAGATCTTCATAGAGAATTTTGCTATTATATGTATTTAGGTATGTTAACTTCTCGCTTCAAATTAAACACATTCGTGCAAGTTTATGATATAGCAAAACAGTGGTCCAAGAACTGTGTGTTGTAAGACGATATACTGCTTTGACATCTCCTGAATGTTCACCTTCAACAACCCACATATTTCGCTTTTGAAGAAATAAAGCCACACACTCATATTTGCATCTACTGTCGACTTTACTTTGGCATCGTAAACAAAGATATACAATGAGCTCATGGGATGTTGTGCCTTTTTTAAAGCCCGGGGAAGTAGAACTTCACGGCAAATATGTTGGCGTTCCAGCCAAGCCAATATTGTTTTATGCACAAGAAACCATCATTTGGAATGTCTTACCTAAAGAATTTGGAATTCATAACAAAACTGGAAATCTTACATATATACCCCTACATATAATTCACGAGGAGATTTTAGATTCTACAAATCCGTACTTCTGTCCTTTGGTTTTAACATATAAAAGGACGATGAAAAAATCCTTATAAAGAACTATACATAGCCAGGTCATCAAGATGTTAAAAAAAATAGACAACATTCTTTCTACAGTAAAAAATGGCCATCGGAAATATTATGATGCGATTTATTCAACCAGCGGTGTCAGATTAATAAAGGTTGTAATACTCTTTTTCAAAATCTCGAATCACACTCTTTACATATTTGGCACAACTTTTAGGAATTTTTGATCCTCAATGCTCTTCAACTTTGTATTTATTTGGCTTTTTAACTATTTTGATCTGAGCGTCACTAATGAGTCTTATGTAGACGTATAAAATTATAATCCTGGTACTTTTGATAAGTATTTACACCACTGGGTCGATGCCACTGCTGGTGGACGTTTCGTCCCCGAGGGTATCACCAGCCCAGTAGTCAGCACTTCGGTGTTGACATGAATATCAATTATATGGTCATTTTCATAAATTTTCTGTTTACAAAACTTTGGATTTTTCGAAAAACTAAGGATTTTCTTACCCCAGGAGTAGATTACCTTAGCCATATTTGGCACAACTTTTAGGAATTTTTGATCCTCAATGCTCTTCAACTTTGTATTTATTTGGCTTTTTCAACTATTTTGATCTGAGCGTCACTGATGAGTCTTATGTAGACGAAACGCGCGTCTGGCGTATAAAATTATAATCCTGGTACTTTTGATAACTCTTTACAATTTTGCATTAATATCAACACATTTTGACTTTTTCTACGCTTCACACTACTATTACACATCCTCAATTGAAAGATCGATTTTGTCGTCTGATTAAAAAGAGCTGTTTATTTTAAAGAAAATCAAAGTGTTTGTTGGCACTTAAGTTTAAAGAGTGCTTTAATTTTGCAATATTATGAATTCAGGAGATATTTAAATTTTGAGTTGGAGTTATCTTCCTTTGTTCATGATTGTACCTTTGTAGATTAGTTGAGTAGTTTTATAACAGACCAATACACCATGAATTACTATGTCATTTTCAATAAAGAAATGTATCTTATAAAAATTGGTAATTCAAATACACATCATATTGTAACTTGAATATCTAAGTATGACATATCATTAATAAATGGCTTGACATTGACTGGATAGATCACCTCGCTGCACTAATTTGTTTGAATATAGTTAGTAGCAGTTATCAAGGGTAGTGACAAACCTTGGAAGATTTAGATATCAAGTCAGTACCATATGATTTTGATTGTACTTCATGTATCCTTAACCCAAAAATGGGAACGTCGATACAAATAACCTGTGTTGTGTTGTGAAATTCTTACTTTGTGAAGAACTGCAGATTTCGAAAACAAATACGCCTAAGATTGCAACGTTCAAATGCTGAACTATTAAATGAACAAATTATACCTCAAGTTTGTAGGATAGATAATTCAGCTGACCGGCGGTATTCCAAAAGGTCCTAACTGTACACCTCTACTGGCCGACTTGTTTGTGTACTCATATGATGCATGATGCATAGAGCCTTCTTATATATCAAGAAAAGGTTTTCTTAGTTCTTTGATTTTAATTTTAGATAAACTGATGATGTCACTTGTTAACCTGCAATACAAAGAATCCTTACATCGCATATATCCTACAAAACTTGAGATTAGGGACGTACCGAAAGTAGAAGGTCTTCTCAATACCTTGTTTTTTTTCCTCCGATGTTGACACAGACGGACGACTTCAAACTAGAATCTATACCATGATGATTTTAACTTTCCTATTGTCAACTCATCATTTCTCCGCAGTAGTATACCTCTTTTCCATCGTACGCAGTATACATATGTCAGTTAATACTGTTTGTTATGTCCTGCAACTTACATGTTATAACGACTTTTATGTCATTTAATTGTCGTTTCTCTGTGATGAGTGTTTTTGCGTTTGTGTGTTGTATTCCTGTCACGTGGTATTGTCATTTTAGCGATATTTTTTAACATTTCCATATAAACGAGAGTTTTGGTTAGGTCATAAAATCAGGTTCAACCCACCATATTTTTCTTTAAATATCCTGTACCAAGTCAGGAATATGGAAGTTGTGATAAAATGGTTCGTTTCTATGTATTTTCGAGTTTGTTTTTGTTGCACTTCAGTGTTTCTGTTGTTCCTTTGATTTCCATTCATAGTTGTGTTTTCCTCGATTTTAGTTTGTAACCCGGATTTTTTTCTCTCAATCGACCTAGAGTAGCGATATACTACTGTTGCCTTTATTCTATACGTTACGCTTGTGCAATTTCGGACTGTACAGATAACATCTCTAGAAAAGAAGAACGACTGAAATCGTAACTACACAACTTTTACTGTCATCATCACGAATTCTTGGTCACGGTTTCAACTCATTAGTTACATGTTTTCACGGTATTTTATCTTAAAGACTAGTAAAGTTGGCTGATTCGTAATTTTACTGAGTGTGTGCTATTTGCAATTGCGACATTTTGACATTCGAATGGCTGGTGATGCATGCTTAGCAGGGGACACGTCCCCCGTCTGGATCTATTTGGGAATCATGCAATCACTGTTTTTGTTTCTTTAAATACAATGGCAGTTGTTATCAAATAGTTCGTTTCCTTGAATGTTGGCGTGTGTTTTTGTTGGACTTCAGTTTTTGTTTTCCTCTTAAAGTTGAAGTGTTTTCCCTAGGTTTTAGTTTGTAACTCGGATTTGTTTTAATATGTTTATGACTTTTGAACAGCGATATACTTGTGTTGCCTTTCTTTGTCTAGATCAGTCTCTTCTTACTCGATTAACGAGATTTAACATCTATAAACTACTGTTGCCTTAATTCATAGCTTTTGATCCTCGTCAAGTTTGTAGTGTTGCACTGTATCAAATGTCTCTATGAAATCGAATAAGGCCACGTCAAGATGAAAGATCCGGGTTGCACATGAGTACAGGGTGTCTGTCTCATTGCAGAATACAACAGGATTTTCTTATACTAATATATGTGGCTACATCCCACCTCGTAAAATAGATCATTATCTGTAATGGGTCATCTGAAATTCATACACAGCTTGCGGCGCACCTGCGATCACCTCCAGTTTTTTGTGGTGTTCGTGTTGCTCAGTCTGTAGTTTTATATGTTGTTTCTTGTGTACTATTATTTGTCTGTTTTTTTTTCATTTTTTGCTGTCGCGTTGTCAGTTTATTTTCAATATATGAGTTTGAGTGTTCCTCTGGTATCTTTCGACCCTCCTTTTTGCCATATGTGAATTGACCTCTAGATGTTATTTCTGTTTTTGTGCATTCTAGTTTATCGTCTATTAACAGATACCCGAAATCAGTTACCGGTATATAAAAGACAACTTAAATGCCCTATTGATTAAGTGAGCTAAAATGTAAAATTCCAAAGTCAATCAAGCTGTTGACATTGCGACACATGATATGTTCAAAACTGAAGTTTGTAAATGTTAATGCAACGAAATACCAAATATGAACGATCTACTGAAAGTACTTCTTCATAGTATATCTAATCAGAGATTAATGCAAACATTCCAGATGCACAAAACATAGCTGATGGAGGGGAGAGATTCACATTGTGCTTGAAAACATATTGCATGGGTGATAATTAAAATGAACATAAAATCGAATATTAATAGTCCATCATTAATACTTCTTCGGATACACATGTACTCAGAAAGCTAAACTTTCGAACAATGTAAACAATTTAACCCTCATAGCATGGTTGAAGAGGTTATTACAGAAAAATTCAAATCCTTATATAACTGATGCAACATTTTAACAAATAAACATGTTCAATAATTAAAACACTTATTCTAAAATGGGCGTACAAAGCTTTATATCAAGTGCTGATACTAATGCAGGAATTATCAATGTAAGCTTCATTTTGAACATTTTGTATGTGGGTACCGAATGTTCTTTGTAAAAACTTAACCTCTTTGGTATTGTTCAGAAAACAAACTTATACCTGATGATTCTGACAGTACCAGTATTTTAGGAAGATTTGAAAGGGAAAATATCATTTTTTAAGGACATTCAAAATATCACAGTCCACATTATATGGCACAACAATATCAACTGTTCATTAAGGGAATTCTGTATTTGATATTGTGTCCAAAAATTTGACATTGACTCACACCTTTGTGTAAAATAATGTTTTGATTTATTTTCCATTTTTCAATAATTCATCAAGCCCTTACAACAAATGATGAAAATTCTATAAAATTGAATTCACAAATAACATTCACCTCCATACTTAAAATATAATGATAAAACCTTTTACCAAAAACTAACAGATAACTGCACTGAACAATATTCTAACAGGAGCTTTCCAGTGCTAACCAATAACTGAGGATAATTGATTAACTCCCATGGAAACTTACAACATATTGTAATTTTACATATATTTTACTGATGTCAATCAAATTAATGACCATTTCTTATAAATATAGAATATGTTTAAACATAAGAACTAACTTGTGTCTGTATATATCAAGCAACATATATTAAACAATTAGAGCACTTTAAACAAAAATTTCAACAACCGACTCCGAAATTCCACTTTTGAATGAAGACACAATTTACAAACAAATATAGCAATGTTTTATTGAGAAACATTAGATTAAACATTTAGTTTTGCTAGAAAGAGAAATTTTGAAATACATTTGGTCTGTTGGCTTATTGAGCACCAAATAACACCTTATGCATAACTTTGACTGAAGCTGAATAATTATCAATGCAATCAACCATTTTTTATCTAATTTTTTCAAATCAATTTAAGTTTGAAAATATAAATCCTGATTGCATTCAATATCAAAGGATTTAATAAAAAAAAAATGAAATGAAAAATAAAAAATGAAAAATCTAACTTAGTAACAAATATTAAAGCATGAATAAAATTGTTAAACATTTTAACAAACTTTAAATTTAAGGATGTTCGCTACTCTGTTTAAAAATAACAAGCTTTTTAAAGACTGTTATGAATTGATAGTATATAAATAAAGAAACAATATAAGCAAAAATGTGCTTGTTTTCGAGCTATAAGTCATAGAAAATTTGGCGGGAAATAATTCTCTTTAGAGTTTTCATACATTTAACATGGCACCTTTTTTGTTTCAAAAACTATGAAAAAATAACAAGGATTTTATAAGATTTCGAAATATAGCTTTTTGAACTTCAAGTAATAAAATTATAAAAAGAAAAGGCGGGGTAAGTGGGCAATTTTTTTTAATGGCAATACATAGATAAAACCAGAGGATTCCGAAAATCTGTCAAAAATTAAAAAAGTAGAGGAGCAAACATCCTTAAGACTAACATGATATTTAAACCATGTCAGATTAATATGGTATTGTTTCTCATAACAAGTTTATAGTTTTCTTGTGCAAAATCTAATTCTTCAGTTGTATTGTGTCAATTAATGGCAGCTATTGTTTTATATGATATGTATCCTTGATTGTTACTTGCATATGATATAGAAGCATATATTCCCTGCATATTGAAGACATACATATGCAATAGTTACAATACAGTCACTCTGTAGGCTTACAGATATATACATTTAGAAACGTTTATTGCAATAAAATAAGTTTAACTTTTCAAAAACAACATAATTATTCAAATTCTAACATGGTACTCAAACAATATCTATGACTGCCTTGGTAAAGTAAATTCTTCATTATTTTTTTCATAACAAATGTTGTAAAATACATGTATGTAAAAACTTGCATAGGTAAATATATATATACATACATATATTATATAAATAAATATAACTATAACAATTAGAAAATTGCATATATCATCATTTTCATTTTTTCCACAAGAATGAATTGTGAGGTTGGTAGGCACATTTTTTTTTTAGATAACCATCAGGAGTACAACATACAGTTATTGTCAGCATTACTAGTATGTATCCTGTAATGAAAAGTTAAGGTTGGTGTTCCCCTCTAATAGTTCACTGGTCTTTTTTTTTCAAATCTGGACATTTAGTGATCATGAAGGCCAAAATATGTTTTACTTTGATAACATGCTAAATCAAGTTATAATGGATTTTAGTACATAATTTCTAAAATTAGTAGTAAGAATTATATGTTCTTCTAACAATTAAACCTCAACATGCTCGCTAGCATAAAAGGTAAAGATTGATGTCTTTACTAGTGGGAACAAAAACATAAACATTTGATTGTGTTTGGAATGCAATACTATGATTTTAGTTGGTTCACCATCAACTTTTGACAAAGGAAGATAACTTAAATTTTAAATATATCTTTGACAATGGCATCCTTGATATTTTAGAACAGTTCATGCAGCTTGCACATGCTTTGCAATTTTCTTGACTGACAACTACAGTTGTTTCCTTCACCAATTGTTATGTTGGGAGGGCAAAAGTATAGATGTTTTCCTTGAAAATTATTTTTTCGTAAAATATTTTAAACTGTTTTCAATCACAGAACTGCTTTAAAGCAATGAAAGTATAAATCAAGACAATTACAAAATCATTTTAATATTCTGTTCCATAATCATGTTTTACCTCTAACCAAAAACAAACTCTAATCCTTTTATAACTTTGTTGTTTTTTGTTTCTTTATTTTTAAGAGCTATATGAAAATACATGCATATTTTTATAGCCAAAATATTACATTCTTAAGTCAAACTGTATAAGCTGATTATTCATGGTATAGATATTTTATGACGCATAGATTGTGTTGAGGGCTTTTCCAGGAAAGAATGAGGGGATAAGGAAGTTGATCCCGATTATTGATAACAATAAAATATTTCAACAAGAATTCATAATGTATAATTACTTAGAAAACCACATATCCAAATACCCATATACAGCTTTTTCTGGAATAATTCTGGTCATATTTGACTTACAAAAATCTTATGTTGGTATTGCATATTAGTAAAGTAATACATTTTTTTTTATAAACAGAAAAAAAATTGCTTTAAAACACAAAATTCTGGCAAATTACTCCTGAAGAATATAGGGATTAACAAATGTATCAAATGTTATGACACTAAAATACTGAAAAAGAAAACATCCTTTTAATTTGGCAATATAAGGGGAATACATCTATATTAAAGTTGAGTATTATAACCAATTAAAGCTTAAAAATTCAAATGGTTTTGATTCTTCTGCATTTGAATACTACATAATTGACTTTTTTAAGTACATTTTTCTAAGCTGAGTCCAAACTAATACAGACAAGAGTGCACACACTGAAATATCTCGCCATCTTTACTTATCATTGATATTATGCTGATAGTCCTAAATATAAAGCTTTATTGCAACTGTCACAGAAACCTAACATTAACCAAGAAAACTAAACATGGACCAATTAACCATTAAAATGAGGTCAAGGTCAGATGAACCATGCCAAGCAGGTATGTACAGCTAACAATTCTTCCATACAACAAATATAGTTAACCTATTGCTTATAGTTTAAGAAGACCAAAACACAAAAACTTAACACTGAGCAATGAACCGTGAAAATGAGGTCAAGGTAAAATAAACCTGTGCGACTGAAAAATAGATCATAAAATATTTCCATACACCAAATATAGTTGACCTATTACATAGAGTACTAGAAAAAAAAAGACCAAAACTCAAAAACTTAACTTTGACCACTGAACCATGAAAATGAGGTCAAGGTCAGATCACACCTGCCAGTTAGACATGTACACCTCACAATCATTCCATACACCAAATTTAGTAGACCTATTGCATACAGTATAAGACAAACAGACCAAAACGCAAAAACTTAACTATGTCCAGCTTTCTGCAACAAAATTCTTAGGCTCCACAAAAACCCAGCAATCCTGAAGAGTTTTTTTTAACCAAAAAATCAAAGCCTATTCCATTACAATTCATAACCTTAAACAAATCTTTCATAAAAACTGCAGGCATACTGCATTTGGGTCAACAATAATTTCAAACACTGCCATATAAATAGGAAAACGAAAAGAGAAAATAAACTGAAAAATCTTCAAGAAAATATCATCATAAATGTACATTTAACAACATAAATTCATTTTAGTTATATGCATATAACCAAGTCTTAATAAAATAAAGATATCGTGTCTATGCTAACATAAGGATATGACAATTCAGTTTTACTTCTCGTGAAAAACTTTTCAGAATTTCAGATTTTGTTGTTATGATAAATTTTTCAAAATAATCAGAAAACTTAATTGGTTGACATAATAGATATAAGAACAGAGAGTCAAACTGACTGCTTTCTGATCTTTATAATTGAAGAATGAACACCAGAACAGTTTTTCAATAGAATCATTCAGCAATTAGAAATAAAATTAACAGGGACTCCTGGTGGTATATTTTAAAAACATAAAAAAAAAGTCAAGCATCATCAATCACTGGTTAGTGTTGGACTACACATGAAAACAATATTAAACACCGACCAAATCAGGCTTAACAAATGTTTAAACCTGTCTAATGCAGGGCAATTTAAAAACCATGAAAACGTGTCATAACACCTGGCTTAAATTAGTCTTAGAAAATACTGTAAATCCAGACATGTTCAAAGCAAGTTTAAAAAAAGAAATTAATGTAAAGAAGGCAAAAAAACAGTTTGGAGTTTGAACAAGTTTAAATCTAGAACTAAGGAGATGTAAGATAAAAAAAATTACTAGCTCTTAAAATGTTATCTGATTGGTTTTAAAAAAAAATCTTCTGCATGAAAAGAACACTAAGGATATTTTTTTTGAAATTTAACCAACTTTCATTCCGACCAGAGTAATCAAAAAAATCCTTTCTTTTTATATAACATCATAGCGTCCAAAATTTTAAAATTATGTTACTGATTTACAGTCTAATTAATGGAATTCAATGATGATCACAGAGATTAAATATATAATTCTACAGTTGGGACTGATATGAAAGGGAGATAATTCTTCACCATAACACCCATGGTGGTCTGTTATGCCTCTGTTGTATAGGAATGGAGGTAATGTTGATTGGTAGATTGACTACTGCATAAGGTAGATTGTATTGTTCAATAGTTTTCTTGATCATATATCTGAAATCATAAAAATTAAAAATTACAGGACTTAAAATGACATGTTTACAAATCACATATATATACATAATGTACGGGTAGTTCAAATAAATATTGTTATAGCTCTGAATTTCAGAAGCTGCAATCAAAATAAACACAATAAATTCGAGAGTTTTGAATTTAAGATGGACAGAACACATCATTATAATGATGGCACTAAAAATATCTGATCAGGAAGCCTGGCAATGTCATTTTAATCAAGATAACGTAAATTGAAATTTTATTCGTTTTCACATGAAATTATACATTCTTTTTTAGATGTTCCTGTACTTTTGCATCCTGTTTACTTTTTGGATTTAATTATGTTTTTTAATGCAAGTGTTGGGGTCATTCATGTGTTAGGATTAGTTTCATTAAGGTCTACTTGGGTTTGACCACTAAATGAAAAGGAAGTAAAATAATGAATAAGATCTTATAACTGTGTACATTTTGCGAGCCTAATCAGAAACAATACAAGAGAGATAACTCACCCATCTTTGCCTAAGAGATATAATGCTGGTATTGAGACATCTCTTTCTGTTCCATCTTGTATCATATCTACAATTCCCTGATCATTGGCCTCATCTTTGTCTGTTATCACTACAGCTACTGCACCTGCCTGTTCTGCATGGTAGGTCTTTGTTACAAAGGAACAACCTCTGTCAATGTAAAACCAAAACTGATTAAAACATATAGATAAGACCGTTGGTTTTCATGGTTGAATGGTTTTACACTAGTCATTTTGGGGGCCTTTTATAGCTTGCTGTTTGGTGTGAGCCAAAGCTCTGTGTTGAAGGGGGTACCTTGACTTATAATGGTTTACTTTTATAAATTGTTACTTGGATGGAGAGTTGTATCATTGGCACTAATACCACATATTCCTATATCTATATAGAGTACAGTGTAAAACATTTCTCTTGAAATCAAGGTGAAGCATACCCAATTTTAGTTAAATCTAATACACTTTGTTCTTTAATTTTTAACAGGTGCTTTAAGGAAATATGAAGGTAAGTACCAAAATGAAGTTCCGACACTGAAATTCAGTAGCTGGTTTAGAGCAGAATGATTTTTCACTCAAATATTTAGTCTCTTTAGAAGTTGTTTAATTATAGGTTGTCATGCATACTAAGGTAACTATTGTTGAATATAAATGAAGGACAATAAATTTGACAAAAAAATAATTACTTGCTAAATAATCACAGTAATGTCATCAAATATTTTAAAGAGATATGAATAAATAGAGATTGGGGTACTGTTTACTTATTTGTGACAGCAAAATAACAATAATAATAACCAAAGGACATCAGGAGGGCAACATCAGTCTCAATACATGTACAATATTTCACTTTAATATATAAAATTTGTAAAAAAAATAAACAAGTGTCTGCTTTTAACCCTCCATTGTCAAAAAGCAATAGACATTAACAACATATCACAACTACTGACTAGGTCCTTGACTTGGGACAGGCACATGAAAATGTGGAAGGGTTATATATATCATTATCATATATCACTCACAATAAGTGAGAAAGTCATGGATTTTTATATGGATTAGAACATTGGTTTCCCCATTTGAATGGTTTTACACTAGTAATTTTTGGGGGCCTTTATAGCTTGCTGTTTGGTGTGAGCCAATGCTCTATGTTGAAAGCTGTACCTTGACCTATTATGGTTTACGTTTTATAAATTGTTACTTGGATGGAGAGTTGTCTCATTGGCACTCATACCACATCTTCCTATATCTACTACCGGTGTGTTAAAAAAATAAATGTAGTTTTTTTTTAGCAGAACCTAAACCATGAAAATGAGGTCAAGGGCAATGTTCATAAATTTAAGACCATAATTCATCTGTTAATAAAGGTATGAAGTATCTAGGTCTTCTACCTTCTGAAATATAAAGCTTCATTTAAAATAGCTGTCACCAAAGGAGCACTCCCATATCTCACATTTTACAACTTTCATTCCAGATGAGACAATAAAAACATAAAAAAGAGCTAATTCTACTGTGATGGTTTTTTTTAAATTTCAGACATTGGAATCTAGAGATTACTACAACTATATCTTAGACAATCTAATACAGTTGTTATCCCATTAAAAGTAATACCTACCCTCTCTGTAAAAGTACAACAGAGTTAGCTACCAAATTATAGTTATTAAGACGGCTGCATCCATGGTATGGATCACCTGGTACCAAAGCTATACCAAAGTGTTGCTTGCCCTGGAAAAATAAAAAATAGTCTAATCAGAAAAGATGAACAGCATGCAATCTGGTGTACAGCTTTCTCTTGGAAGAAATCTGAACCAAACCAGGATTATCAGTGATTATAGTACATACATACATTTTATATAACATATCTACTCATTCTATAAAAGTGAAAGGTTTGGTTCTTTTAATTTCTAGACTGTTCATTAATAAAATAATTAATGTTTACTTAAAGCCTTTATAGCTATAAGCAGGAATTTTCAAGATGAGAACGATTGTTTAAATCATATTAATTGTTTTACCTTTATTATTTCTAGCCTTTTATAGCTGACAGCCTGACACAGTAATAAAATTTGTGCTCATTGTTGAAGGCTGTGTGGTTGCCTATAGTTGTTAACTTCTATGTCATTTGGTCTCTGGTAGAGTGTTGTCTCATTTGCAATCATTAAATTATAATGAGAAAACTCAGCTAGCAATTCTGCAAATTGGGCAGAACTTTGACTCAAGAAATACTAGGTACATGTTACAGAAACATGTATATATCTACAGATATTTGCTACCCAACATACCGCTAGTTCAGCTCGTCCTACATTTTACATCAGAATTAATGTCACGTGTCCATTGCTTGCTCCTGGGATTGGAATATATCCTACAGAGACAAACAGATGGTACTAGACAGGAAAGGTCCAGAGGATTGAAAACATCAATCAAGTTATTACATGCATATAAAAATCAATTAAAGAACCAGCCAACACTTACAAAATCAGCTCCAAAGTTCTTGGCTCTTCTCAGTTTGAACAGATAACTAATAGCCTCAGGTTCAACAACTTCCATAAACACTGCGTCTCCATATTCTAGTACGTCGATGTTTGGTGTCGTGGCAAGTTTGACTTTACTTCCATCTGAAAATGTTTGAATATAGTTAAATAAAATGTTCTTCACTAGAAATGTAATAACTGGCATTTTCATAAGGAAAAAAATAATTTTGGCCTTGAAAAAATCAGTTATTTTTAGTCAGGGGTACTACAAAATGTACTTGTACAAGTAATTTTTATTTACTTGAAGAAGTAATATTAATATACTTATAAGTAAATTTGTAGGATACTTATACAAGTGAATTTTATTTACTTGTATAGGTAAAAAAAACATTGGCTAAGTTATGTCCCTTAGACATTCAGATTTTTTTACTGTTTTCTTTTCTTGAATTCTTAGAATTTCTTTGCTCTGATAGAATTTTAAATTGTCTGCCCTTTGCAGATGTCTTTACTAATCATTCAAGTGTAATTTCATGGACAATGAAAATCCCATTTGTCTGTTATCTTGATTCTTCAAAACAGTGCTAATTTACTGGCCCCAAAGGAGCAATTTTTGAAGGCCTTGTGCAAATACTCAAGATCTTTGCACAATCAGTTTCTTTGCTGAATTAATGAGATGAAACATTGAAATCTACTCAAAAATTATTAAAGACATGTTTTTACCTCTCAAAACTTGAGAATTTTTGTGGGATTGTAAAAATAATTCACTTATACAAGTGAATTTATTAGAAAATTAAGGGGAGAATTTATTCAAACATTATAATAAACTTATATACATGTAACTTATAAGTATATTTTCTTTTACTTCTTCCAAGTAAATAAATATGATTATGATGATTTGTACTAGCAGAACCCCAGACTGTTTTAAACAGTCTCAAAGCTTATTTAATCACAGGTACACCTGCCCAGGCTTCTAAAAAAATCCTGACACTGGGCCTGTAAATATCATCCCTACCTCATGTCAATAGAATCTATCTATTTTTTGTAAAATTGTCACAGCTTCAAACATGTTTCAAAAGTTTAAAAGTAATTAAATGACATCCAAATAAATTGTACATGTATCATGGGTGCATCAGGATTTCCAAATTAATGTTGAGACAGCAGGAACTTTCTATAGAATTTTTAATCACTTCAGAAATTGTAGGTATATACCATGGTACTCATTGTTTAATCAAGGCACATAAATCTGACATGAAAATTATTACTTTGAACTTTTTATATAGATTCTGTGAACATACAACAGTACATTGATTTAGGTGTGGACTTGATCTTTAAAATTTGAAAGTGTTGACCCTTTATGATCAAGACAGACTCAACAGTTAAATTTCAAATATTTAAAATGCTTCTCCTGATTGGATTGACTTAAAATATCTTTCAAAATTACTTGGGCTGGAAGGACTTTGGGAGGGATCAACATATGCCGTATTGACTTTCACTCACTCATTATGGCCTGATTCAACCTCCAGGGGGACACTTCCTGTATAAAATAAGATATGAAATGCCGCTGGAAGAGGTCACCTTTTTCGGCTTGAAAATATGTGAATAGGTCAGGAAAACTATCAGAAATAGGTCAATAAAGTTCTCACAACTCCTTCATCTGTCACCTTTCTTGGTATTATCATGATAATGGGCTGTTCTTATCAACCAATTTTTCTCTTGTGGCACTTTGGTATAAACCGTATTCCACTGTTACATTACAAACCATTACACTCCACATGAAACCCTTGAATAATATGGGAATAGGTTTATACATGCATATTTTAATGCACTATAGTATACATTTTTAAAATCTAAATTATATGAAAAGGGTGGGGTAATAGAACCACAGCGGCACACCCTATCAATAAAGTATTGAAGTACCCCCCTAAAAAAAATGTATAAGGATAGTCGACCTTCCCATTGATAGAAACAAGTGCCTGTGGTCATGGTGGTATAACTGTATAATTTGATGTAGTTAGGTTTTTTTACTGTCCTTTTTAAGTTTCTGTTTGTTTTATTTGGTAACTGGCCTTGATGAGGGATAATTCAAATTATTCTTACGACAATAACTGTTTATCGAATACAATGAAAGAATGATAAATGCTACAAGTGTCTCCAAATGCATCTGAAATTTAATCTGACGTGTTGTTTCATTTCGAAATTAACACAGAGTTACGCCCCTTAAACATTGTAAATTTATATTAGCCGGGAGGGAAACGAATAAAACTCCGATTTTTTTTATGGCACTGGCTACGGTTACATGGAAATGTAACAACAATAAAACAATTATTGTTACATTGGAGACTAATTGCCGGAATGCAGGCCAGGGTAAGGAAATGATTAATTACGAATGTAACCATAACAATTAGTTCTACGGGTTTTAGGTTACATTGCATTATTGTTACATTTATGCAATTCAATATACGCTGGGACTATTAATATGTATTAAAATAAACTTGACTTGAAATTTCTATTTGATTTTTACAATATCGCATACATTTAAAAAAAAATATTTACAATGACAGATTTCTAAAAATCAAGTCTGTTGTTTTGGGAGCTGCATGTTTTATTCCAACGCATTTTGGTGAAATCAGTGTGAGCTTGGAACAGTATATCATCGCCTGAGACTACTTAAAGGTGTCAGACCACCAATTAAAAATCCCTATCTGTTCAACCAAATTTTGCAATTTTCACAGCTTTCTAAATATTTTACCTTAAGTTTAACTTCATAGAAACCAGGTATATCCTTAATTGTACATGTATCAGCTTTCTACATGCCAATTTTCACCATACCTTTAAAGCCTTCTAACAAAATAACTGACAATCAACCAGAGGTACTCCAAAACAAAAACCTGGTTTTCTGGAAATCTAAAATTAGTATACTATGGTGCGCATTAATCCTCAATTTTTAATGCAAACTCATAGACAAGTAAATTTTGGCTCAAAATGATCTAGATATATTTCTCTTTCACCAAAAGTTTCATTTCTGCAAATTTGTTGGTTAGTTTAAGTAAACAAGGACATCAAAAGCACTATTTTGTGTCAGAGTAGGGCTACTTTTACGTTCTAAATTGGAGGGAGTAATTGGTGGTCTGACACCTATAACAGTCTCAGGTATATCTAACAATATATATGTTCCTGGTTTGGACAGCCTCACAAAAGAGTGATACAGCAATGTGCACGTTTGTAAATGCATTCTGTACAATTCACTTCTGCACTATCCCTTTTTGAAGTTAAAGAATCTTTCAATACTTCAAAAAATATTTTTCTACTCTTGCGATTTTTCGTCACATATTTTTGTTGGAAGCATGAGCCTTGTGAGGTTGTTTAATGTTGTAACCTATTATGATTTCATTGCCTTCCCGATGCTTGCTGATTTTATGTTCACAACCGATTTCAATATCCAACTTAGCATAGCTGGAAACTGGGACTATCAGTATATAACAGTCACAGCTGGAAAGCAACATAACTTTAGAAAGTTAAGTTTAAAAAGATCTAGCATACATTGAAGTACATATTAATGTAAAAATAACACAATGTAACCGTAGACACAAATATTATTGTTACATCGTAGTTAATCAGATCCTTACCAAACCATGTATTCCGGCAATTAGTCTCCGATGTAACAATAATGTTTTTATTATTGTTACATGGAAATTGTAACAATAATAAAAACATTATTGTTACATCGGAGACTAATTACCGGAATACATGGTTTGGTCAGTGCCAGTGCTATTTTTTTTAATTTTCAAACTATGTAAAAATAATAATTTGAGATCACAATTTCTTTATTCATTCAACAAAGATTCATGAATGTGAAGAAAGAGATTAGTGGATACCAATCAAGCTTTCGAACAAAGTATCATAAAACGTAAGACAACAGGGTATTTTCAAAACGCACATTAACCGGTCTCATGATAAAAGACCATAAAACATCATAACTAAAAAAAAAACATCGGTGTAAACTAATGTATATAATTATATATCTCTGCAAGGATTTGTATAGTATGATGTAATAACGTTAAGAATTTTGACTTACAATTATTTTTTCTCGAAATCCTGTCATACGCAGGATCTTTCGTTTAAATGATACGTTTTATTGATATTGATATGACAGGAGTCAGTTAATTCGTCACGTTTTTGGGTATAAATCCTCAAAAATAGCCAAGTCCCTTTATATATATACTTCTTTCAACAAAATATTCCATTTAGTATATTTCCGAAAGTATGAACAGTTTTCTGTACGTATATGCAGTTCCGCATGCTCTAGTTGCTGGCAAAATTCCATTAAACGCACAACTACGTGTCTGTTACCTTAAACTTGTCGTCTTCTTGGTGATTGTCTATGCTAGTGGAAGCGGCAAATCATGTCAGTGAAGATGCTCTGGTATACAGTTTAGATTCATCCGCGGGAATATTCAAGTTCATATATTACCGAAAAATCTGCTATACCTTCAGGACTGAGGTGGGAAGAGAAAGTACCTGCCTCATGAATTTTTGTTATTAAAGTTTTCAAGACTTGATAGCGCACTTGTTGTTGGTAGTATAGACCTAATCTGGCACTATTATACTAAGTTAGTGTAATAGTCCCATACCTAATCCATGAAGTATACATAGTAATTTTGTTTTAGTGCACACAATTCCGAAGTTTACACCAAGACCGTTATGGGCATGGAAACGACAAATGCCGATATGACTGAATCCATTGACGAACTCCTTAAGGAGTAATCGCCCAAAAATTGAGACTTTGGAATAATAATTTTCACGTTTTTGCTTATTACCCTGAAATCTATAATATATAGATATTCAGAAATGCCAATTGATACTACCGAATCCATTAAAGTAACTTTTATCGTTATTGCTATGGAATGACATACTTGAGTATTTGTCACTGGTAATACAACTTATGCATGAACCCCTGTTCTTTTTAGATTTTCAAGTTCACCGTGTAGAACGCCACATGCGGGGTGTCGGCTATGTTTGACATGGGGTGGCAATTTTGAAGCGACGAAAAAGTAACAAGGTAAGTTCAAGCATCAAAATTTCCTATTTTTAGAAATCTCAGTACCATATAATGTATTGCACGGAAGGAACCGCAACATAATCTATTTCCTGAAACCAGAAGCAGTCGTTTTCAGTGCTCAATTTTCTCAAACACCTCGACCTAGTTTTCCGTGATGCAGATTTTGAGCCTTTATATGCAAATTTCGGTATAAAAACTACTGTACACAGCTACCCTCCGTATCATTTATATAGAATTGTATTTCTCTCATTGACTTAAACCAAATACCAGTTTCTTAGTTAAAAATAAATTGTTTTAAAACTGTTATTCATCAAAATATAAAGTGTCGCTCGGGGTGTCAGATTTTGCATCGCAAGGGGTAATGGCTTGTTATAAAAAAAATACATATTTGCATGTAAATTAGTCTTCATACGATACATTTTATTTCAAACACATCTACTTTACCATGACAAAACAAGGATTTTTCATTTTGCCTGTTTTTGGTCTTATAAAATATATGCTTTTGATTTCATTCACATCTACTTTACCATGACAAAAGAAGGGTTTTTTCATTTTGCCTGTTTTTTGGTCTTATAAAACATGTGCTTTTGATTTCATTCATAGTAAAAACTGGCTCAAAATATTTAGTTTTCAAGCTGGCAAACGATTTCTTTTCCTTTTCAGTCACTATATAGAATGAAATTCAAAACAGTGTGGCTGTGGCCATTGATTGACACATTAAATTCATCCATTTAATGTCAATCCAGTCAATGGATGAATTTAATGTGTCAATCAATGGCCACAGCCACACTGTTTTGAATTTCATTCTATATCATGGTAAAAAAAAGTCAAGGCTATGGCTCAATAAACCAAAACATGGTGGAAAATCACAAAATACGTTTATGCATTTACATAATGTCTAAACAACAATTAATCTATTTGGGCGTCGATCAGTTTGGGAAAATAAACTGATACAGTTACTAAATAAAAATTATATAAAATCATTTACGATCTCGAATATACATTTGCATTTACGAAATTGAAAAAAATATCATGGAAAGATTAAAGATTTATATGTTCATAGTATTTAATTAAGTATATTCCTATTCAACTCAATTTAAATCATTAATGATTTGATAATTAATCGGGTACACCCTTCTTCATTCATACGTGTTATTTTCATATTCTTACGTCCATTTGTCAATATTTTTGTATTTCAAAGGTATAATATAAAACAAACAACATTAAACTTCTATTCATATCCAATTATTTTTCTACTTTGAGGCTTTATTTGCTATGTTTATCAATAAAAATGCACATTACTGAGGGGGGGGGGGGGGGGGGGCAAGGGGGGTCTTCATAACAGCAAAACAGTGAATTGATTTGGTGAAAAACAGATAACAAGGAATTGAAAAGGGATAATAACAGATAACAGTAAATGAAATATGAAAATAAATCTGTCCAGGACCAATCCAGTAGATGACTCGTAGATCTTAGTATATAACTTGTGGTATGGACCTAGAAAATTGTAATTTGTGTAAACAAGACGTTTCGGCCGTTGAGGCAGTTCTGCCTTGGTTGATTTTTTTCCGTAACTTGTACAATAAGTTATAGTATGGATGTTGAATTTTTCTGAACAAAATTACTAGTTTCTGTTTTTGATATAGGGATATTTTTAATCTAGAGCATTTGAGGGATCAATTTTTAATGATTTAGGTTTTTTTATTTAATTTTAAAAAATAGTGCAGCCAGTGACACTTTATTATCAATTTGATTTTTGGATTTTTTTTCTGAAAAGCAATATATATAATTTACAAGTAATAAAAAAAACATTGATGCACAATATATTTTTTTATTTAATGACCACATGATAAAACTTACTTATAAAATACAAAAATACCCAGATCAGTGGAGACAGGACATGTAACTGAAACATGCATGCCAGTTATGGATATTCTGATAATAGAAATTGACTCAAGTGACAATTCTGATAGTATAATAGAAATTGGACCTAGTGAAAATTTGGATGACACCAAGTGAAACACCAATCATGTATCTTATGTGAAATTATAGAATATGGAAAATTTGGGTACAGCATTGGAGAAGCTGTAGGATTTTAAAAAGGGTATTTACCGAAAAATTAAACTGAAGACACATCTGTGTTTTTATCAATGGTTTCTGAGCTTCAATTTTCGCCATGTGAAGCAGTTAAAAAGCATTTAAAAATATGGTGGTCAGGGTTCTCTTTCATGTAAATGAAAAGAGAGGGAGTAGCACTTATAACACTTATAATATAAATACTAAAAGAAAAAGATGTTGTATAGTTCCCAAAGCCATAATTCAAACCCACACCACTTAGTAATGTAAAACAATTCAAAGGAGAAAACTAACTGCCTAATTTATCCACAAAATAGTGAACGAGAAACTTAGTAACACAGTAACAAACTACAACCACTGAATCCAGGCTCCTGACTTGGAAATAGGCACATACAGAATGTGACTGCGTCAACTTTAGCATGCTAGTTGGTGTCTAATCCTCCCCTAAGCAGGGACAGTGGTGTAATAGTACAACATAAAGATTATTATGTGGTCATTGAATAAAAAAATCTATAGCCGGGGTGTACCAATGCTTTTTTTTATAACAAAATCCATACTATGAGTTATTGTACAAGTAATAAGTGAATTATAATTTGTACAAAATGCTACATGTTCACAGACAATGGAATTTATTACAAAGGATAATAATAATATATACTGGAATGGTCCTGGGTCCAATTGATTTTATATGTTTATGTGATGTATATTACTGAAATTCTCCTGCAAATACAGGGCCACCCGATAATACCAATAGAAAGACCCCAATAGATATACATTGTAAGAAGATGTGGTAAGCGTGTCAATGAGACTATTATCCATTCAAATCACAATTTTCAATTATCTTCAATTTCTACGGAAGATTGGCTGTCAAAATGCTAACATTCCAATTTTCAATAACAGTTAACAGTAAATAGATTCTCACAATAACAGATAACAAAATAGATAATAGTCATATAACAGCTAACAAAGAATAAGACAATAACAGCTAACTGTAGTAAATATATTTTCAGAATAACAGATAACAAAGAATTAAAATGGCCCATAACAGCATAACAACGGTTAAACCCTTTGCCCCCCCCCCCCCCCCTCATTACTTAAAAGACTAAAATATGGACCAAATGACATACCTTAAGTTGTAATTTATCAGCATAACAGTGTAGGTGTGTTTGAATTAAAAAGTATCAGATAGAAATCGATTTATAAGAAAATTTATTCTTTTTTATGACAAGCCTCTACCCCGTGCGACGCAAAATCTGACACCCCGAGCGACACTTTATATTTTGATGATTAACAGTTTTAAAACCAACTAATTTTAACTAAGAAACTGGTATTTGGTATAAGTCAATGAGAGGAATACAATTCTATATAAATGAGGAATACAATTCTATATAAATGATACGGAGGGTAGCAGTGTAAAGTAGTTTTTTATACCGAAATCTGCATATAAAGGCTCAAAATCTGCAACACGGAAAACTAGGGCGAGGTGTTTGAGAAAACTGAGCACTGAAGACGACTGCTTCTGCTTTCAGGAAATAGATTATGTTGCGGTTCCTTCCGTGCAATACATTATCTGGTACTGAGAGATCTAAAAATAAGAAATTTTGATGCTTGAACTTACCTTGTTACTTTTTCGTCGCTTCAAAATTGCCACCCCATGTCAAACATAGGCGACACCCAACATGTGGCGTTCTACACGGTGAAGTTTGGCGTTTAATTTTTAAGTAAAATAAATTTAACAAAACATGCTAAACTATATATCATTGGGATAGGAGCACAGGCACTTGTCTCAGAATTTTACCCCCTATATACCTTAAAAATTCTGAGACAAAGTGTCTGTGGATGGGAGCCATCTCCGTGAATAACGTTTGGTAAAAAAAAAAGTATCTTTAACAGGACATGGGGTTGTCAACTGAAACCAGTTATTGACCTTGACCTTTAACCTAGGAAGTTGTAAATATGTTATGACACACCGTCTGGTGTTAGTTAATATGCATGTCAAGTATAAAGATCTATAAACTTTGAAATCATTATGTCAAGTATAAACTTTGAAATCCTTATGGTTCTCTAGATATAGAGCAGACACGATCTTTACCATAGGACATGGAGTTATCAACTGAAACCAAGTTTTTGACCTTGACCCTCGACCTAGGAAGTTGTACAAACATTATGACACATCCTCTGGTATTGGTCAATATACATGTTAAGTATAAAGTATGAAATTTTGATGGTTCTCTAGAGCAGACACAATCTGTTATGGATGGACGGACACTGATCACTATAGGGCACCTGGCATTCGGCAGGCCCTTATTAGCAATTTTGTATCATAACGTCTTCAACAGCAATATGTAGCACTGAATGGCATTTTGGATTCATAGAATTATGTACAATTGTGGAACAGTATCTTATGTTCATGATATGAACTCCAATATTCAATTTCCAGTAGCATTGGACAACTTTAGTTTAATTCTTGAGAGAAATACAAAAGGAAATTCTCATTAGGAAAGCAATGGGTTTCACTTTGAAGCATTAACTGATTACCCTTTTAGGGGAGCAGAGTTTACTCCTCATCTTTGGTTGCATTAGAGGTGATCAAGCTTTGTTTTTCTGTGCAGTATTTTGGAGACTGGCGTCTGTCTGAAATGTCTGCCAATGGCAGGTTGACAAACTATAGAAACTTTTGTAAAACTGTCCCCGGGAATACTTATCACCCAAAACCAACATATATCAATTGCATCTGTTGACTTGTATTCAGTCACTTCATTTTTTGGTGATTGATATGACAGCAGTCATAATCACTTGAATTGTTTTTTGTTTTTTTTAATATTTCCATTGATATAGTTAGCTTTTTTATATTTCAATTAAGATTTAGTGCCACTACAGTCACCACATGTGACAATGATCTGCTTCCCCTTTCAGACATCTGGAGATTGCACCAGTGTTTTGTTTAGTTCGTGTTGCTATTTTAGTTTTCTATGTAGTGTTTTGTGAAATATTGTTTGTTTTTTATGCTATGCTAAATATCATAAGTTCATTTTGGACTTACGAGTTTGACTATCCCTTTGGTATCTATCTGCCTCTCTCTTCCAAATGTTTGCAACATACATTATAACAGACATACTGCAGTGTTCTCCGCGGGGCCTTTTAGCATCATGGTAATTTGATGCTATATTTCTTGAATGTGATACTATCTGAATTGATTTTCTTATAGCCTATAGGTTATGTTATTGATGTGAGGCTATAATTTTTATAAACAATATGTATTTTTTTCGAATTACCATGTTTACCAAGATGCTATGTGAAATGTCTGGGGAGAACACTTCATAGTTATACTGACAAATACCAAGTGATAGTGTTTATCCAAATAAATAATTTTATGAGACTAATCTGTATTATAATTTTAATTCCATTTCAAACAATTTATGAACATTCATCATCCTCTCCTCTAACATTCAAACTTCTCCACGCTTGTATCTTGATCTGTTAATTCATTAAACAATGAGATAGGGTTTCTCCCTATCACAGTATATACCATGTACACATATGATTAAAGTTTGTATCTTCTGTGTGAAGTTACAAGGAAAACTATCCATAAATATTTATATGTCGTATGGAAGCTGAAGTATAGGCTACTGCCAACTGTATGCATGAAATTATTTATATGAAACACAGGCATTTTTTTTTACTTTCACAGAAGAAAATGACGCTTAATATCTTATATCTTCCAATTATTATCTTTTCTTTATAAAATCATTATCAAGGGCAAATCTGTTTATTCAACTCCAAATTGAGGTCTTAATGTTTCTATTAAATATCATTGGAATTGGAAATCACAAAACAAATCTTTACCAATACGTATAAGCATTAATATATAAGTGGGAGAATAAAACACCTTCTTTTGTAAATTATCATGAAACTTAAATGTTAAAAAAAAATTAAAATTAACAACCATATTCAGTCCAATATTATGTAGCTTTTGGTTTAAATTTTACTGTAAAAATATGAGGAAAGATTTTGTTATAAACAGAAGTTCATAGGAGAATAAAACAGAACTTCCAAAAACACTACTGGTGTTCATTTAACTTAAGTACATGTAACTAGAAAATCAAACTCAGGTCAACCATAATTTTTTAGAAATTGAGTCAGTAAGTAAAATCTTAAATGAAAACAGCTGACAAGCACAATATGTATAATTCTGAACCAGGCCTATTTTTCAATATTAATCAACCAAAAAATATACAGCTCATTAAAACTGCATGTGTAACTCATTTCCTTAACATAATGATATAATATCACCCTAATACTCTTATGCATATTATAGGCCACTGCCTTTTTGTTTATTTCTCCATAAATTTGCTCTCTTGATGTGATGATGAAAGATGTGAACATTTCGAATGGCAGACTAACATGGGAGGTAATCTGTCATAATATCACGTAACTTAACCAGAAAAATGTACAAAATATGACACTGAATTTGTATGATTGACTAAAGCTATAAATAAACAAAACATTAAATATTGTTGCCTTCCTTCAATCTTTATGAAAAAAGTAGCCAGTTTCTCCCTTTGATAGTGTTTAAAAGACGAGAAAGACCAGCTTCAACTTTATAAGTGTTTATAACTTCTAATCTGTTCCAAAATAAATTTAGTAAAATTGTAGCAAACAAGTCTGACAACAGTAAACACTTTTCTTTTAAATTCAACTACTGTAAATTTAGATATTGTTGTGAGATTTTTATTATTGTGAATATCACGACTAGGTGATTATCGCAATAAGAACTTGCATTCAAATATATGATGCATACATATGCATGCATATTTCCCAAAAATTGTAATAATTAATTTCACGTTTTTGTCCTCTCTTCAAAATTCACAATAGTTTCTGAATTTACAGTATCATAGCCTATTTTTATTGAACACAGACAATTTAAAAATTCTCAAATACCAAATCAAATCAGATTTTCTTGAATAACAGAATACAACACAAATTTTTTTTGTGGAAAGATCATAAAGATGCATGTTATTAAATTAAATATATGACTGTACTCAATTGTTTTTACATTATGAATATTTGTAAAGTACAACCTGATGTATGATGACTTAGTTTGAAATAATTTATTTAAATGATTAGAACAATTACACCATGTATACGATATGATTGATCATAAATTTCAATGTAGAACTTTTAACTCAACTGTTTCTATCATAATTCCAAGTGAGGCTATGTTTAGAAATAGTTAAAATATAAAGTTTTTATAACTCTCAAAAGGTTGGAAAAAGTTTACCCAATAGTAAAACAAATATAATTAGGAAAGGACAAAACACCAGTGTATGACAGCAAACAGAAAATAGCTGTTAACATTGAAAAATATAATTTACAGAAAATTAACAATTTGTATTCCTCAGTTCTTATAATAAAGGATCATAATATAAATAGATGCTGAAAGGGGCTAAATTGCTCATATGGAGAAAAAAAATATGCTATTTAAAAGTTTACGTAAAAATCAGGAAAAACAAATTAATATTTACAAAATCCTCCAAGTTTCATCATATTGGCATTTTTGTACATAATCATATGATGTTTACAGTTTCTGTCATATTAAATCTATCATAATTTTCACACTGTATATAAAGCAATTGCAAATTGATTAAAAAATCCTTATTTAAAGTTTAGTCCTGATAGCAGGTATATTCTGGAATTCTAAATATTTAAACCTCATTTGAATATCTGAATCTATTATACTTTTCAATACACTAGGTATAAATAACAACATCTCCTTATTCTTTTATTTAAGATGTGAACTTTACAATCTTTGAAATTGTTTTTTGAAATTAAGAAAACTGGTTTCTACTTAATAAGACACACAAAGGTTGCAAAAACTCCTTCTTGCTTTTTGAAAAGATGAACTTAATATCAGTTTTTACAGAAATTTAGAAAGTACCTGTTTTTTTAATACTTGTTATAATTATAACAAAATACCTCTGAATATGACAGTAATTCATATTGAAATAGATTATGCTGTATTGTAGTATAAATTATATCCCAAAATGGTCACTTTTCAACTTAATTTTCTGACAAAATTATCTATGAGCCAAGGCCTTAAATAAACTCTGAAATCTATTCCCTAAAAACATACAAAGTAACAAGGGAAGGTACATTCAAATTTAGCAACTACCTAAACAGGTAAAGTTTACATTTCTCTTGACACTTTCACTGTACCAAAACACCTATACATAGCTGAGACTGCAGTGTTTTCCTTGGTCTCATGTATGCTTTCACGAAACAGAACTTTGCCTTTTGTACATCTGAAATTTGTCTTACTTTTTTAATTAGTAAATGGGCGATAAAAGTGATTGCATCATAATATAACTTCTTTTATAAGTGAAAAGAGAAATTATAAAGCAAATATCAGTTTAAAAAGGTTTGATTTTTTTCACTGTAAAAATAATGAGCCTAACTCTTGATATAGCTAGTGTTCACTGTTTTGTTAAAATATTCCAGCAGGAGGTCTGCATTTGTAGTTTTTAGAATTATACTGTTTAAATATTGGTACATGTATTTAGATCTGACATAGAACATATGATTACTACAGAGATGTATATTACATGTACATATATACTGTGTTTGCACTAAAGCTTCTTACAGGCAGTGAAGCTCATCTTGATTCCTAATTCATGTTCCCTGTCATCTGAAAGCACTTGAGAATACATACAAACTATAGCTTGACATCATATCACAGTAAACAAGAAATTTAGCACACCTCTGTAACATTTTTCAATTATTAGTTTAAAAAAAAAATGAAATATACGTAAAGCTCATTTTTGAAATAAGCTGTCAATCATCTCAACCCTGTTGGTCTCTTTACTGGGTAATGAGACATTTTTTATAACAAGACTGAAGCAAAATAAATATTCTAATAATAAGTGTGATCATCCATCTTTGGACTTCATTAATTAGTAAAACAATTACAACAATCTTCAGTGAGGAGGGGGCTCCCGGTCAGAGGCTTTAGAAGTAGGAAGCTGCTTAAACATTGTCTTTTTAGCAGCTGCCGGATTCATCCGACTGTCTCTTGAACCAGGCCTTCCTGGTAGTGGTTGAGGATTGCTGGCACCAATCCCTGCACCAGCCATTTGGCCATGTTGATTAGATTGGGAAATATTTCCTCCGTACATGGGACCCGGTGGTGAGGCCATGGTACTGTGACGAATCCCACTGTTGTTAACACTACCTCCTCCTCCACCAGACATACTGTGGGCTGGTCGAGTAGATGGTTGAACTTTCGGTACCGTAGATTGTTGACTTGGCTTTTCTGTCATAGAAGACTTGGAAGCCACTTCTTTAACTTGTCCACTAGTAGTCTTTTGAGGAGTAGGATTTAAAGGGGTTTCTATCACATTCTCTTGACTGTCTTTTGATCCTAAATCCTCCTCAGAAATCTTAAATTGTTCAGTCAATGCTGACAATAATAATTCTTGTATGAATAAACTTTTATCACTTCTTTCATCCTCATACTTTTTGTCTGAGTCCGTCCAACCCTGGGAATCAAAGCACCTGTAAAACAAGTTAAGATATACAAGTTGTATGATTATAATAATTTCATAGTAAGAGATTTTCATTGTTGTGTGTAATAAGATACATGTCAACAAAATAAAAGTCGCCTGTCTCACTTCATTGCAGAAAATTGGAGAACAGTAACATACATGTAATGATCATTTTTGCATGTAAAAAAGGTTAATATATCTATAACTAACCATCAACCCATCATCTTCATCCCCAGTTGGAGAAAAGGACATAGCGATAAAGATAATCTTTGCCTAAATAACAAAACATTCCTACATATATAACTAATATTTTTTTTCCAGCATAATTTAACTGCTGACTGTGTTTTTAATGTTTGGTGGTTATAAACTTGTGTAAAATTTTCATACTATCTGCTTGTGGCTATGTAAAACTAAGATGAAACAGCAAATTCAGCTTTCTTTCTATTTATAAAGGGACAAAACTAGTAGTAGTGAGAGTAAGGCAACCCTGATTTAGAACTTGATCTGTGTTTTGTGATTATAAGAATTGTGTTCAAATTCCTAACATTTCTCCTGTAAATTGTTTCTCATTTTTCCTGTCAGGGCCTTTTATAATAGCCTATATAGTATATATTTCTCATTGTTGAAAGCTGTAGTTTCCTTTATATACTTATATTAATGCAACATCATTTGAGCTCTGGAAGATAGTTGTCTTATTGTCAATATAACTTAATCCCCTGATTTTTATAAAAAAGTATGGGGAATATTTGATATTTATTTTAAAACTAGTACATGTTGATTATGGAAAAAAGTCATTTGTAAAAATTTCCTAAAATTCTGTGGATTTTGGAAAAAATTGTAAAATATTTTAACCATAGACAATTTCTTAATGTTTAGTTTAAATTAATTAAGAATGTGTGTATGGGACACACGACACATACGTACACACACCCACTTTAAAATGTATGGCAAATTCTGTTATTTATTAATTTACAAAGGGACATAACTGAAGAATGGCAAAAAGAGCACAAAAAAAGTGTTTGGCGGTAATAAGCATAGGGTTTAAGATTTATAACATTTGATTGATCAGACTAAGGTGAGAGCATAGAAATAAGAAATTTAACAATATTTCCAATCTATAAAGGGACATAACTTGCGAGTGACATCACCCAATTACAAATGTTATCTGTGTTTGGTGGTTATAAAGATCGTGTTAAGTTTTATAACATTTGGTTGAGGCAAACTACAGCATTAAAGTGATGAAATGTCAAATATACTAATTTTTCCCATTTACAAAGGGACATAACTCAAGAACAGTGAAAGTGACACCACCCAAATTCAAACCTGGTCTGTGTTTGGTGGTATTAACCCTTTCAACGCTACATGAAAAAATAGAAAAATGGCTGCTGCTGCTGCATTTTTTTGTGTTCATTCATTAGAACAGTATATTCCTTTTCAGACTGCTGTATCTTTTTTATCATAAGAGATACAGAGAAAGTTATTGTTTGAAAAATGCTCAGAAGAACATGAACTGTAATGTTAGGCAATTATTCCGGTATATCAGGTTACCTACATTTTAAGGTAATTAACAGGTAAAAGGTGTAATTTATTACATTTGTGTTGAATTTTGAATAAAAACTACTTTTAGTCTTCATTTATTTTGTTTTATCTGCCATTTAATTAAGAAGACACTAGTTGCTCGATTCCGTAGCATATTGCACCATACACAATGAATTATGTAATTATGGGACAAATTAGTGGCTCCGTCATCAAAATTTTCAGTCAACCTCCAGGATTTCAAGTGCAAATGAGACCTTGTATATCCTCGATTCATACGAGGAAAAATTAGAGAGGACATGAAAGAAAACCGAATGGTTTCAGAGTCCTGATGAAAAATCCATTGTCATAGCGGCATATGCCGCATATAACAGTGGGGGACAGCGTATGTCATCGCGGCATATGCCGTGTATAGCGTTGAAAGGGTTAATATATAGCAATGTGTAATAGTTTTTTAACATTTGAACAAGGCAAACTTAAAATGGAATAGAAAAACTTATTTTAGAACATAAAGATGGACAACGGTAATATTTAAAGCCCCTCACCCACTGCAGGGGCATAAAAAAATTGTAAATGATTCCACTGAACAGTGAGTCTCTCCTGCCAATTCAAAGAAAATAAATGACCCTCCACTTAATTGTTATCAATATGGAATCTAATTAAAAGCTTATCAACTTTGCTTTTTTATTATTTAAAGCACTTTAAAAATAATTCAGTAATTTTTCCATTTGTGAAGGGACATAACCTTAGTACAGTTAAGGTGACACCACCATAACTTCTGTATTTTATTGTAATAAGGATTGTGTATAAGTTTCATAGCATTTGGTTGAGGCAAACTAAAGTAAGAGAACGGAAACAAAAAATTTAGGAATTTTTATATTGTAAAGGGGCATAACTCTAGACCTGTTAAAGTGATGCCACCAAAATTAAAACTTGATGTGTGTTTTGTGGTAATAAGTTTAGCATTATGTTTAAGTTTATAACATTTGGTTGAAGCAAAACAAAGTTAGAGAATGGAAACCAACTTTTGGGATGGAAGGATGGCCGTACTGATGGACAAGGGTAAAACTTAATGCCCCCTCCGCTATGGCAGGGGCATAAAAAAACATCCTTAAAGATCACAGAAATTACCAATAATGGGCATAAAGTTGTTTGTTTCATACAAGGTATTTTTTTTATCACAACATACAAACCTGGCTAGAAGAAAGGGAGAGTTGTTTTTTGCAGCACTGCTACTATTACTCTGACCTTCACCACTGGCATTATTACTACTACCAGCAGCATTATTTTTATTTGTTTCTACTTGTCGTCTATTTGGTAATCGTTCTAACTGTTGTCTGAAACACAATAATGATAACCAATAAGGATATTTAGATCACTGAAGGATCCATGCGCAATGAAAATGAGAGTAATCTACATGAGAAAAGCATCTAGAATAAGCTTTTTTACAATGTGCTTATCAAACTTATTACAACACCAAAGGGGTAGAATATGTGCTTTTATTATTTTCTTAAAAATTCTGTAAACTTGTTGCCTTTCTAAATAAGTTATTACAAAAGTTGAGATTTGTTTGGTTTTTTTAGGATACACAACATGTAGTTTGAAAATGATGTACACATGTATTTTGTCAGGATGTGCGAAGGAAGCTTATCTGTGTTACTGAAAGAGTCTTTAACTGTAAAGGAGGTATATACATATTTTTGTTGGAGGATATATATTTGAATGGGAAGTGATCAGGAGTAATTCTTACCTGAAATTGAGCACTGTATTTGCATTCCACGATGTTTGGTTTGGATTCCTACAGAACCAGGGAAATGGTTATTAAAGTACATAATTAAAGACACATATTATCCTCCAACAAAAGGTTTGTGTGGTATTACAAATGTACAACATAAGTAAGGATGGAGGGAATTACAACAAAGAACATTTTAGAAAATGATGATATACATGATATATGATGAAGATCATTAAAAAATAATATCACTTTTACCTTTACTTACTGATGTAGAGGACTTTACTGTTATTTACAATTAATTCTTACTCCACTGTTCCAAAAAGCTTAAGGAAATAGGTCAAGATTTTTTGAAAATCCCCCTCCCCCTCTTATTGTCTACCAGTGGATACAATGTACAAAATGTACCCGTCATGAATAAATACATAAATATATACTTTTTTAAACAGACCTCTTCTCTACATAATTGAATCATATTGGTTGATGTGTTATACTTTTTACTATATTTCTACAGAATTTGGACTTTTGAAAATAGATTTGGAGTGTAAATTATAGTCATTTTAACACAAATCTTTAGCTTTCTTTTTGGAACAGCCCTTACAAAATTATTCTTAAAAATAGTAGTGAGAAAATGTTCTTGATGTCCTCATATTTCTTAATGCCTCAGGAATGCAAATACTTTAAAATTATTATTAAACAAAAATATTACAGCATTTAAATACTATTAACCATCATTCCTTATTAAATAAATCGGTTATATTGCTTAATGTTGCAACACTAAAGCTAGCATACGTAACCTAAAATGATGACTTTCTAGGTACACAATGACATAAAAAACAAACCTGGTTGATTGCAGCTGCATTTCAAGCTGTTGTAGTTGTGATGATACACTTTGTGCTGCTGCTGCTCGGCTTCTCACACTCGACAGCTGCGATAATAATTCTGCTATTGGATCCATTGTTTCCCTACCCCCTGGTGAAAGCCCCGACAAAGCTGTGTTCCCCGAAAAATGCATGTTTGTTGTTCGTCTTGTTCTAGTACCCCCAACTGTTCCTCTTCCTGGATGTGGTATTCTTCTTACATGTCGAATTCCTGCTGGTTCATCGTGTGAAAGTTAAGGAACTAAATTTGTACATTCAACAAAAAAAGAAAATTATAAATAGAAAAAAATCTTGTATTTTGATAACTCCTGCATCTGGCATTACATCTCTTAACCCTTTCACACATAGCTGCCCTGACAGAAGCTTCTTTGAGAAGATGGCTTCCCTGGCTAGTATGACTAAAGTGGGAGATCATCATAATAAATATCAATAAAAACTTGTGTCGTTATTTGTGTCTATATTTTATTCACTAACACCATGCATGTACACAGCTTTTTTCTTCATCCAAAAAGAGACCAATTCAGGTAATAAATACATGTATGTAGTCTGCAAGCAAGTGTAAATACAATCAACTGAACACCCTAGTTTTTTGTGATAACAAACTATCAACTGATTGACCACAGAGATGGGTCCGATTACTTTCAATGTAATTGATTAAATTACAATTACTTTGTCAATTGTACGATTAAATTAAATTAACGATTACATCATTTCTAAAAATATCTGATTAAATTAATGATTACATTGGCAAAGTAATCATGATTACATCTGATTACAATGAATAAGAAAATAACATTTTGGATGGTGTTAATGAATAAATGTTTAATATAGCTAGTATAGCAATTCTGAGAAAGGATTTTTTTAATTAGGCCAACTAAAATTAATTAGTAGATTTTCATTCAAAGTTTTGAAAAAAATGGGGTGGGTGGGAGGATTTTATTTTTAAAAATTTATTTAATATGAAACCTACTTGTGATGTGAACTTCATATATATGCAAGTGTTTAATTAGCTTATACAATGTACATGTGTAAACATGTATTAAGAATCTTACACAATTTTTTAAATTCGTAAAAAAATATCTCTGATTGGCAATGACTGTTCTAGATGCAATTGCTACTTTAGAAACCTATTTCCAGTAAACAGTAAAATCATGGAGAAATTCTCTTTTTCGTTGGACTACTTTTTAAGCGATGGTTTGTAGTCCCCATAAAATTATGCAAAAGCAATGGTCTGCATACCAAGTATTATGAATGAAATGAGAACTTAAACAGTGTTGGTAATAGCAAGGATGTGCTTTTAAGATTCTCAAGTTATTCAAGACTGAAGCAAATATAATTACAATGTAAAACATGAAGTTGTTTAATGACTCTTTTACGGGTATTTAAATTCAAATAGAATTGTTAAATGAAGTTGTAAATAAAATATAAGTACGGAAATCATTGCATTTTACATATGTCCAGTCCAATTAAATCCATACCAAAATTTGTTTATTTAAACAAAATGTTTGTTCAATTTTTATTTAGTTTGTGCTAATTAGATAAATTTTATCTTTTATCATATGTATTGCCCTACAGCTATGCTAAATTGGTAATTGCAATAAAAACAAACCTCAATTGTTCTCCTACCTGTCAATTCAAAGTTGACAACAATAACAATTTTAACAAAAAAAATTCAGGGTTTATAAAATAAAGTCTTACTTGAATGTAAAAGTTATTATCAAATATATATATATATATATGTACATATGTAAATTGTGGATATATATACAATATCTCTTTTTAAAGGCCAGAGACATATAATTATAGTCAGGTAGTATATGTCTCTGCTTTGGCTAATGATGAATTTTCAATACTGTAACAGTTTATTTTTTTGATGATTAGTATGCAAATCAATTAGCATGCTTAAAGTAAACAAAAAGAATTTAACAGGTAAAATATTTAGTAAATATAAATAACAAAAAGGTTCATTTCTTGACATAAACACTGATTTAGATTTTTTTAATTGTAATCAGAATGTAATCATAAAGTAATCAGGATTACAGGGTATTTTGAAAAGTAATTGATTAAATTAAATTACATGTAATCAGATTAGAGGCTGATTAATGATTACACTGATTACTTGAAAAATTGTAATCAATTACAGCTGATTAACGATTACAATTACAATTACCCCAACTCTGATTGACCAAAACATACACGTTGATCATCTGATAACTTGTCATTATGACCCTCGAAGAACAATTGAAATAACTAAGGAAGTAAAAGTTTAACATATGTATTCTTATCTTTACAAACTATTGGAAAAGCACTTAGAATAAAGCTTCCTGATGATTCATTACTTTCATAACAAAATTAGCCATTTTGAAGTCTATCTAAATTAATTTAAGATTAAAAGGTATCACTTCAAGTTTCATTGATTGTAAACAAACATCATTTATCTATCATGATTGGTATTCAAGTTAGAAAGGCTTTACCAAAGATCAAAGATAAGCAAAAAAACTTTCAACAAAAAGATAAGATACTTGAAACTTGGCGCAATATTGTGAAAATGGCAACACAAATTTGATGCTGTTCATTTTTTTTAAGTTGACCACAAGAGAAATAAGATTTTTTCTCTACACCAAATGATTGTTTCATTTTTTAATAACATCAGTTGACATCAAGGGTCCAGAAACGGGCATATATGCCAGTCTAGACATAAACTGAAAGTATTTTGTCCTAAATGAGTAATTGGGATTAAGGACAAATTTTATTTTTTTACAGAAACAATTTCGGTCATTTAATGTCATTTCGTTGAGATTGTGTTTCTAACATTGTCTAAATCGCCATTTTGAACTTATTTTTTGTTTGTTATCCTTTTCCTGTTATAAAACTGCCACTCCAGTAAAGTGTTATAATCCTGAGGGCCCTCCTAATAACTATAGTAATGCCTCGGGGAAATATTGGCTAATGATCGCTAATCTCTTTACCTGTGTTTTTAATTAAATTTTCTATTGATCACAAGCTCAGAACTAATATTTTAAAGAAATTAAAAGTTCATACCAACTGTCTGCATTATTTAATTACTTTTCTCAGCTTAGACAATTGTCAATTCTGATTTAAAATTAAATTAAAATTAAATTAATTTACGTAGAACAAAATATTGTTTCACTACAAACACACGTGCTTTGTTTACTAATACGCATGCTTGAAATGCTCTTTCGAAAATTAGACACTAAATCGTAAATTCAAAATGATTTCATGCCAAATTAAAATAGTCCAACTATTATAATTAATATTCAAACACTATTAAAGGTAAAACAGTTAAAAAGCCGACGATTTCCTGTGAATTTGATAAACAAAACTAATCCCGGAAATGAGTCCGGAATTGGTCGTTTTACTATTGTCGTAAAACATCCGGATATAATTTTGTCTTCAAAATGGAAAGAAACGTAAGCAAGTTTGAGAAATTTATCGTTTTGAGTCATTAAAATCATTTCATTTTTATACTGTTGCCTTCCTTTTATTGCTCAAGATCGATTTTAAGGAAAAAGGTAGGGAAATTTCTGAAGTAAATGCGATGCAACATTTAACAAGTTTGTTGATGCTACGTACGAGTATGACTGTATGAGCATACACACAATCTTTGTTTGAAAAAGGGCACCAACTTTTAAGTTATCCGAAAATGACCGAAATTAGGGAAAAAATTTCTGGATCCTTGGTTGACATCATACATATACATGTCATAAATTGATGAAATCATTTCATTACTAAATATAATACTGTCCCTTTTCAATGTACATAAAGGATATAAATTCTCTGGGTGTCCTATGTTGTAGACTTAAATGTTCCGAAAAGTCATCTGTCACATAGTTAGGTTCCCCACCAGGTAAAGAAGCACATATTGGACATACCTGTTAAATACAAAACATTATTATGAACATATGAAATTATCAATTGGAATATATAAGCAATGCATGGTTTCTAAAATGGTCAAATAGTCCTGAAAAGTCCAGGAAATTAAATTTTAAACCTGTTGTGTTGAGCCTAAACATGGGTTTGCCATATGCATATTAACATAACACAGAATGAGATGGTATTTTTTGTGATCTTTTGCATTACACAGCCATACTTTTTTGGTCATAAAATTACAATAGTTTAATACCAGAACGGTTAATTCCCATCTGTAAGTCTTAAACGACTATTTATAATTGGTACAACTGGTTGGCTAGTAGTAAATGAAAATAAAACTGGCATCTCCCCAGCATACTGCCTCATTAAAATCAAGGTCAACTGAAATTTACCTATTCAGGCAACGGGTATATTCTTCTGTCCTTGAATTTTTTTTTAACTTTGCCATAGAAAATGACAACTTTTAATATTGAGTTCTCAAACTATTCATTTAAACACACTAATTAACTGTTAGAACTATCATCTCTATTCAAAGTCAGTATTTAGGTTTTCTCTCCAGATTTTTAAGAGATCTAAATATTCAGAAAACTTTTTTTAATGTACATACCTCATAGCTACTGTCAATCCCCTATTAATTAAAATAAATTGTTTATACGTTGTGGAAAACCTTACCACTTCTTGTGATGCTTCTACATGGTCTGATGCAACATGCTCTTGTAAAGTTGCATCAGTAAAGCCCATTTTACCACAGTAGGGACAAGTAAAGGCCTGTGGTTGATCAGAACTCATGGCTTCACCACCATAAAATAAATCTGAAGTATGACATAGAATATATTAGCAAACCTTTTATTAATTACTAGCTTTAATTTAGGACTATGGCAAATGATTTAAAGTACATGTAAACCTACTTCATGTTGCACTTGGATCAATAACAATCTGAATGTATGTAGGAAGATAAAAAAATAAATAAGAATTTATGTCCATGCATGTGGGACACCTTGCCCACTTACAAGGCCTAAAATAAATTATTGCTTGTTTCCCCAATCCTGACCGACCCAGAAAAATCACTGCAACCGGAATAATTTTATTGCGATTTTGTGTAGAATTTTTTTTATCGAAATTCATGTGGTGGTGCAGTGCTCCTATGAAATAGAAAAGTCAAATACATAAGACATAAGAAGGAGACGCTGTTCTTCAAAGCGCCTTTGTGATCGGCATAGTTGAAAAGGCCTTGATGACGCGACTTGGCTTTCTTCTTCTTCTTTCTTCGCTGTTCTGTCGGTTTCTGTTGCCGTTTATTTGGATGGAAACTTTAAAAAAGACTTGGTAACAAATGTGTTGCACAGATTTTCGATGAAGGAAATATTTGAAGACATATGTGAGGACGTGATAGCTGATTTAGAATTGACTGAAGAGGAGGAGGATGCTCTTGACAAAAATCACATCCGTGAATCCATGATCATCCATTTTCTGAAAGAAAGTTGTTCTACAGAAATATTTAGACCAAACTACGGTGATGACATGAAACTGGCACTAGACTTTAATGAAGACTTTTTGTTTATGTAATTTATACATGTTCAGTCAAACCTGATTAAACCGGACCCTGAATAAACCGGTTTCCTGGCCATTCCGGCCGAAAATGAAAGTCCCATTTATTTCCCTTCAAAGGCTTTGTTTAAATACCCTTTGTAAACCGGACCCTGTGTATTCCGAATTCCGGTCTTATTATGCAGTCCCAATATTCTTAATTACATTAATTATTACCTGTCAAAACCGGTTTGTCTGATTAATTTCAAAATCGATATGCAATCAAAACATATTTATTTATACAATATGGCTTTTCAGGATAATCAATTAGTCAGGTGTTTAACTGTGAACTGACAAATGTACAGGAGTGAGCTGTATTATTTATTTAAACTTTATAAAAGTGTCAATTAAACGAAAAGACACATCGAATATTTCTCGGATTGAACTTACGTTGTAAATTGGATGAACAAATTTAAAACATCGCGGAGTAAGAAATTTACATCGTGATTTCGAAATCCTGGGTTGGTTCCCTGTTGTGAACCCCTAAACACATGCCCTTGATAACGAAAAACACCCGGATGGCAACAATCAATGGGTATTGTACACTGTACGACAACGTTTCGATAGAGATGAAATTACGGTCGATAATATTCTGGCTTTTTAATCGGCCATGGAATTCCAACGTTTCATATTAACGATCATGGAAGAAAATCGAAAATTCTCATCTCACAATCCAAACAACGCGAGTATTATGATGCAAATGCAAACAATGAAAAACGAAGTGAAAGTATTTTAATTTATCAGATATAATTTACAATCTGACAGAGAGAACTTTTACATGCAAAATATCGGACTTCACAAGTCATTAACTTCCGGTCAAAACGGAAACCTGAATAAACCGGCTCACTGTTCAAACCGGCCCTTTTTCATAGTCCCGTAGCCGGCCGGTTTATACAGGTTTTACTGTATGTCTCTCGTTTTTTTATATAGATTAAACTGTTGGTTTTCCCATTTGAATGGTTTTACACTTGTAATTTTAGGGCCCTTTATAGCTTGTTCGGATTGAGCCAAGGCTCCGTGTTGAAGGCTGTACCTTGACCTATAATTGTTTACCTTTATAAATTGTTATTTGGATGGAGAGTTGTCTCATTGGCACTCATTCCCCATCTTCCTATACCATGTATACCTATTTAAGTTTTTGAAATTTTGCATTGACAATAATATTGATGGGACCTCTACAGCAAAAGAAGCCTCCTCCTCAAATGTTGTCAATACCTTTGAAAAAATGATGGGAGCCAGTCAAGCTGTTAACAAACTTCATAAGCGAAAAGAAGAAGGCAGAAGCTATTAACAAGTTTACAGGTATGCATAATAAGTGACCGTCCCAACATCTATTTCTTGCAAGCAAAGGTAGACTTTTTTAGGATAAGGAGAGTCTCCCCACCTTTGGTTGCATTCTTTTTCTTGTTTTCTTGCAAATTTTCAAACCCTTAACCTAAATTCCCTTATGATTTCCTTATGCCCTTACTAATTTGACCCAAGGACTGAAAGCAATTGATTTAAATTAATCATTTGGTCCCTAATAAAAGCAGTTCACTCCACACTAGTCTTGAAAAGCAGACAGCCCATACTTCTCTAAGAAGGCGGCTGCCACATGTACAATGGTAACTGTTCCTAGAATCCAGAGCATTCGACAAACTGCTAATAACAAAGTATGACTACTGTTGTGGATCTGTTATCACACCTGAAGGTTCGGTTTTATGGTATTCCCAAAAGATTTTCTTATCACTTTTCATACAATGTATATAATAACATGGTCTTGCATAGCATGATTTTGTGACCCGACATCGAATGAAATTTCCACATTTAACATACACTCTCAGTTGATTATATTTTATATGCATGTTCCATTGAGTTATTCAGTGTTTGATATGGTTTCAATGTTTAAATCCTTCTTTCAGTGGAAAATTGCATACTTCAAAGAAGGGTATAAACTTCATTCTAGTAGTACACTCTCTGACGTTGAACTTGGACAGATTTTTGACCGATTATACTGCTTATATAATAAACAGAAGGCCCAGTATTTTAGACATTTTCTTCATTGAAAATTCGTAATATATATATATACAAAGTACTAGGATATTATTTTTTATTTATTAAGATCTCCGTTGTTCTTTATTTCAGGTGATGCTCTTGAAGGCGTGGTGAATGTGCGCCTACAGATAGACTGTAATACACATGTGGAATTTCCGTATTATGCCTCTACCCTGGCACAGCCAGATATCTGTGCCTTCTGTGCAGCTGTGGGCCGGGGGCAACAGAGACTTTGTCATTATTGGAAAATTACCACCCAAGAGAAAGCCAATTAAATAAATTATTTCAAATTATACATGGAGTTTTATTTAATATATCTGACATGAGCTGGAAACTGATAGCTTAATACACCCTAGAATTTAAAATACTGCCCTATAATGATGGTTTGTAATTTCCTAATTGTATTGTATAAACTGTATGTAAAAAAATTGTTTGTATCTATGTATCTATGCAAATCAATATTCTTTTGCCTTATTCATGTATGCTCTGTATGCCCCTTGTGGGCCCTTAATTGGAAATAAAATATGTTCTGTTCTGTTCTGTTCTATTTACAATTTAACCGCAAGTACCAAAAAAAACAAATTTACCAAAAAAATAAAATTTACCTACCTACCTACCCACACCTGACTTGATAGGGTCAGGTTTGGGGAAACAAACAATTATCTATTTTTGGCCCAATGTATCACATTTCTGATATTATAAATTTTCCAGAATTCAATGAATTCCTTGCTTTAATTGTCTTTTTAGTTTAAATATGTATTCAAGTTGCTGTCTCAATGATCTGTATATCCTATATTTCTCTTTATTTTCAATGATAACAAACACTTCTTACCAAAATCATTTCTTGTAAGTATACACTGCATTGGGTGATCTGCAGTGTGTCTTGAAGTTGTGGCTCCTGATTCATAACATGTAGAACACAGGTCATAATCATAACAAATTAAACACTTGTATCTCCTCCCTTTAAAGTTCCCTTTCAAACAGGAATCACAGCTTACACCTGAAAATCATTGAAAGTTAAAGTATATTATTATTACTATAAATATTATATAGCAACTTACTTAATATTAAATAAATAATAATGTACAGCATCTATATATCTTGCATGTGAATAATAATTATATAATGATCAGTTAAAAGCAGGTTTTTTTTGGTATGACTGATCATGCTGATAGCTACATGTATATGAACTTTCAAGATTGTTAAAATAATTCAATGAAACATATATGTATGTAAACCAGGGCTTCCAAAAATATTTAAGCCAGCCAGACATTTAATATCTGATCCCGATTTTAATCGCTAAGAATAAGTCACAAAAGACAATTATGGTAATCAGATAGCCATCCCAATGATTGACATTACATTAAAAAAAAAACCGATACTTTGATATGAATTTGATGTTCTGACGTAAAGTTAAATTGGCAGTGCATCATTCAAAGTGTGCACATCAGCGTGCTCATATTTGCCATACTCTTTAATTGTGCAAAATGACATTGTCAAAAACTTTACATTTGTTTTTTAAAATCACATTTTTCTAAAACCGGATGTTGACTTAACTTGACAATGGTAAAACATGAACCATAAATGGATACGTAAAATCTGTGTACGATTTACAAAGCACGACTGAGTGAAGAAGCTCTTTCCACGTTATTTCTTCAACAAAATACTTGAAATGAATGTTAGATACAGTAATCAATGATAATTTTAGCATTTTTGAAGAAATATAGGATGTGTAATTAAATTCCCCACCTAAGCACATGCGCACACAAGTTCTAGTTCATACAACGTAGTTCTGACGATTTTTCATTTAAAACCTCATTAAATTTTTCATCAAATCATGTTTATTAACGTATTTCTTATAATTTAATCTTTTAGACTATATCAATTACATTGTGTACATGTACATACAAACCGTTGAAATGTAAGGCCTAAATTAAAATATTGTTTGTTTGCCCTTTTCCGACCCTATGTTTTGAAACAGGGTAGGTAGGTAGGTAAAATATTTAATTTTTTTCCCCAAAAAAATAACTTGGCTCGGTATATTATTTGTCATGGGTAGGCAGGTAGGTAAAATATTTTATTTTATAGATACGAAATCTGCATAATGTCATTTTTTTGTCCGTTTTGTTTTTGCAAATAAGTTTTCCGCTGGAACTATTAGTTTTGAAAAAAAATATAAAAGAGATAACTTTGTACTGGTAAGATAATGTCCGGGCAGACATATATTACTAGTAGAAAAAGTCCGTAGAGTGTTACAAATTTCGTGTGTGCCTTTTTTTCCAATAAAAATGCTATAAGAATTAAAACTCAATTGTCACGTATTTTGCATCACATTTATAAATGATCTGTATGGAAAACTTGGCGATTTTACTGCCAGATATTCTCCACTTTACAGGGTTTTGTCACTTTTGGTTCATGTCAGATATAAATAATTTAGCGGCATCGTTAACATAATCATTCTGATATATGCGGATCACAAAAGGCCATCCCTACATAGAATACAACGTCCGTTTACAAATTAGTTTGTACACACGTTAATACTTTTGTATCAAACGAACTTTTTTGTAAATGAACCCTGCTCTTTAAGTTTAAAGGTACAGAGTAACGTACTTCATTATATGATTTCAGAAAGCGTTCAACATCGATTTCAAACAAATGCTTTGAAACTTCAATTGCAAGTGTTCATGTCAAACGCTCAGGTGATACCAAACGGACTGGACCTTATACGTAAAGATAAAACCCGAGAATTCCGGTAAAAAAGTTTTGAGCAGGAAATACAAATATAAGATTTTTGGTAGGAACGAAAAAATAAAATAAAATAAAATCTTGCTGGTAAATACAAATAAAAGATTTTCAGGCGGAACGAATTGATAGGGTCGGTCAGTAAAGGGCAAACAAACAATATTTTAATTTAAGCCTAAGTAATAATTGTGAATAGACAGATCAATTTATATGATGTCCACCGATGTCCGGTACTGAAAATAGTTTACCTGTCACCTGAACGGTAGATTTCAGCTGTCCAACAACTAACTTGCCTTGATCATGTTGATTAAAATTTGAAAGTATTGAAGTAGGGGTTGTTTTGATAGTAATTAATCATCATGTAACTTTTATGATCAGAAATGTGTGGATGTCAGTTAAAGGCAAAAGGTTGGGTCAAAAAGATCGTGAATTATGTTAAAATGACTGAAAAAGCCTTGAAAACTAAAAAGTAGATGACCGTTTCATGCTTTGCCCAGCCAGTCTTTTAACGGACATTATACAATTGTCCAGAATATATGACCGTTTTGGAAGCCCTGATGTATACATGTATCTAATATTCATAGGTTAATTTTTTTTCCATCAACATTATATTTTAGAATTGCACCCAATAATTCCATCACTAACCCAATATTTCAGTACATATTGTATTTTCTATTTTCCCCCTTAGGTCAGTAGCAGTGCTAGCCCTGTTTAATGTCGTTCATAGATAAATTATATAATTAATATCAAACATCAGTCAGAGATTGCTCTTATGTTTAATTTGACACCATTTTTTAAAACTTAAAATCAGTTACAAATGTAGTACGAAACCTTTATTTCCACCAACTTTCCATTTTCAGCAACATACTATAAGTTAGAACAAGATAACTCGTTCTTGTGTTATTTTCTCACACAGATTAATTGTAATCATGAGAGCTATTTTATGCAAAAAGGCTGACATTTATATATGACTTTGTCAAATTTGTCTGGATATGACAGATTTGATGAAGAGGCTTACCTTGATAAGTTGAGTTATTAATTGGGTCACTGAAGGTATCATACATGTACATGTACATGTATGCATAAATTTACATCAAAAATTGAATGCACTGGAATCAAATAACACTTGCATGATTTGAGAACTTGTTGATATATAATCGAAGGAACATAAAACAAAAACCAGGGTTTGAATGTTTGATTTATACACTTGAAAATGAATCTATGACAATATCAAGTAAGAAACAAGGTTTGGTTGGGGTTTTGTAATGTTTTCTTTACATTCAAGTCATCAACAAATGTTTTGAGAGGCAATTTGATGTCTAACTTCCCCAGCAGGTCCTCTCATTCTGTATCACTCACCTGATCAAACTCTGGTACAAAAAAAAGAGGGACGAAAGATACCAAAGGGACAGTCAAACTCATAAATCAAAAAAAAACTGACAACGCCATGGCTAAAAATGAAAAAGACAAACAGAAAAACAATAGTAAACATGACACAACATAGAAAACTAAAGAATAAACAACACGAACCCCACCAAAAAACTAGGGGTGATCTCAGATGCTCCGGAAGGGTAAGCAGATCCTGCTCCACATGTGGCACCCGTATTTTTTTTTACTATTTACCAAATTGCTGATGAAGATTCTTGTAATGTAGTCTCTTGATATGTCTTATAACAAATTTTGTTGCCAAGTGTAAACCAAAAATTCTTTTTTTCCACTTTCAAAGTGCATTTTAATTTAAATATCAAAACTAATCTAATCCAGTGGTCCTCTGACATTGTTTTACTGGTCTAAATGAAGAACCCTGATAACTGAGAGGAGTTTATAGGAAAGACGTCCTGACTTCTCTGTTGCAGGAAAGTCTTTTGAAATGATGTCAATTTTATTTTTATAAATAAAAATAATGGACTCTTAAACGTTCACCATTTTCATAAATGATATATTTGTGACTGTAATTGAGATATGATTACTGTAAATAATATTCCTCCCTCTTTGTTTCTTGGTGGATAATTTTAAAGATAAACACCATCATATATATCTAAAATTGGAGTGAAGAGTTGATGTATAAGAGCCTTGGTTTAGATCAAGACTTATTTCATTTTATGGTAATTTTTCAGTACATATTTCTATCACATATTACCAATTGAGATGGCGAGATTGTCCCTCTCATTTGTTGCCCACATAACGTTCATCTTATGCAAGCAATAATGTCTTGGAAGTGAAGTGAAAACAACTTCCTGGAAACTGTCTCGTGCTGACAACGACAACTGCTATCTGTCAATACCCAACATATAAATCATACACTGAAGCATGAAGTGCAACAGTGAAAATATTACTCTCAATGGGTACTATTTCTTATCAGAAAGATGACAGTTTTTATATTACGCTGAATATTATTGGTGGCCATTTTGTCGACAAATTTATGAACTCACCCTCATGCCTCGACATTTCGGAAATAAAGCTTTTATCTTAAAGAAAAGATATCCTGCTAAAGGTAGAGATAAAGAAGGATTTACTGTCAATTCTTCTGGCATGTAAATTAGCGTATGTTAAAGATTAATTTAGGAAAATCCAAGGTTACATTCTTGGCAAATGGGAACCATGATGACGTCACGTAATTTCACGGGAAGAAATTTAGAAATACGAGAGTTTTCTAAAAGATTTTTTTTTTAAATTTCACACCATTGATGAATAACAAAATATTGTTTAATCGTGCTCTATATATTTAAATAACATTAAAAGATTTTTTTCAGAATTATTCACAGTACAGTTCAACAAAAATTGCAAAATAAATAACATATAACTAAAACAGCAACGGACGTTATAAAACACCTGTTTCACTTTAGTTTATGTAGATTTCTACTACGTTTGTCTTTTACTTTGAAAGTTGTAATACAAAGAAATAAATAATAAATGGTATAATTAGAGGTTCGATATTCAGTGCAGGTGAATTTCTACCCAACTCAGTCTCAATCACAGCAGGGACTTTCTATTCTGTTAGTATAGAAAGTCCCTGGTCACAGGCACTTGTTTCAGTCCTAATTATATCATACCATGCGGGAAAAGTCGACTATCCATATGTGTCCATATGAATAAGATAGAAACATGCCTTTGCTCTCTCTGTTAAAACTTATTCGGGTATTTTCTTTACAAAAACTCAATCGAAATCTTTTTATAACTAATCAAATACCTGTTATTCATTGCGCAAATGAAGAGCTGTTCTGAAATTATTATTTTATTAATATCTCAGTAGCCAACGATGTATATTTCTGGTTGTTCTTTGAGCTGGGAACAGACGCCTTTGAGAGAACACTTAAAAAGGGAAAAACCCAGGTATATGGGGTATCCATCCATGACACAAAATCAGTATATGCTCAGCAAAACACACAATCATACAAAGCAATTTAACTTGAGGACCAGCGCCTTTATATTGCCGTTCTTCATCATTATTATCACTAGTTCACAGCTATTTTGTATGCCTATAACTCAAGAATAAAATTGAGAATGGAAATGGCCCGGGGAACATGTCAAAGAGAAAACAAACCGACTATATAGAGCAGATAACAGCTGAAGCCTTCAAGGCCACCAATGGGTATTCAACACAGCGAGAAAATCCCGCACCGGAGGTGGACCCAGTTGACCCTTTAATAAAAATGTGTACTAGTTCAGAGGAAATGGACGTCATACTCAACTCTAAAACATATAACTGAACTAAAATTTAAAAAAAAATACAACACAAACAATTAGTAAAGGCCAGATAGACGCTCCTGACTTGGGACAGGCGCAAACATGCGGTGGGGTTAATAAAACATAATATGAAGAAGAATGTGATATGTGAGACCAAATAACACAGAAATTAACAGCTATCGGTCACCGTACGGCCTTCAACAATGAGCACAGCCCATACCACACATTCAGCTATAAAAGCCCTCGAAATGACAAATGTAAAACAATTCAAACGAGAAAATTTACGGCCTAATTTATGTTAAAAAAATGAACGAAAAACAAATATGTAACACATCAACAAACGACAACAACTGAATAACAAGCTCTTAACTTGGGGCAGGCACTTACATACAGAATGTGGCGAGTTAAACATGTTAGCGGGATACAAACCCTCCCCCTAACCTAGGACAGTGGTGTAACAGTACAACATAAGACTGAACGAACTATAACAACTTAGTATTTTTTTTTATCAACTTGTTATCTTAATTGTTGCCTCACTTTTATTGTGCATTTTACATTTTGTAAAACATTTGGAGTTTGCTAAAAATCATTTAGCTTTTAAAGGACCCGAAAACAATCCGAGACTGGAATCATCTACCAGGAAACATCGCAACTGACATTGACTCGGACACTTTTAAGGAAAACCTCTGGTCACACTTCCATCCTGAGACCAGAGACACAGTGATGCTGTAAACAGTGGCGGATCCAGGGGGGGGGGGGGTTCCGGGGGTGCGCACCCCCCTTTATTTTTGCCGATCAATGCATTTGTATCGGGACATATGTTTTGCACCCCCCCTGCACCCCCCCTTTGCCCTGGGTTAGCACCCCCCCCCTTTCGAAAATTCCTGCATCCGCCCCTGGTAAAGATCATCCTTTTTTTTATCCTGCACCAACCACAATTTTAAACTTGTATCTAGTTATTTTTTTTTCCCGATTTGGTTGATCACAACTTGTACAGCACCTGCACTTGATGACACAGCATCAGCGTGATGGTATATTTTCCGTTGCTGATTAACGAAAGAAGAAGAAGGAAAATATAGCCACGAATTCAACAAAATAATTCATTAGAAAATGTTTTTGTTTTGGTTTCATACATTTATAAAAGCGTAATAAAGAAATAAAGGTTCACTGTCAAGCAGTCAATGTGGTCCTATTTGTCAAAATAAGCTTTACAAAACATCACTGGTATATATTGACGTGCACGTCAATAATATGAATTCGTAGTCCGGCCACTTTTTAATTTGACCTTTATAGTCCGAAAAGGGTACATATGTTTACTTAGTTTTGGTCATCTCTCACTGTTACCCTGTCTATAAACTACCAATTATCGATGTAAATACATCTCTACTGAAATGATTAAAATATTTAAGCATCAAACTACACGGCAAACTGGTAACCGTTCAAATATGTAGTGTTTTAGGTTCTGGGACGGCATCCGTTTTTTTTTTTTTTTCTATTTTAAAGAAAGCATGCATCTTGTTTTTAAAATCGTTTTTTTTTTCTTTCTTTTTTTTCCCTTCTTGACAGAGTTATCTTACTGTGTGATCGATAGATACACGTGTGAATGCGCTGTCATGTTCTTTCATTGACTGTTGTTATTGTCCATATTGATATTCGGTTATTTCTAGCCTATTTACCATATACACGACAACACATTGAGCATTTTCCATCGTGTGAGCTTTCATTGGGGTTTTTTTTTATAATTTTTGTTTGGCGGGCATATGATAATCATATGACGAATACAGTTACGTTGGAGGTGAGGTATACGAACTTTGCTCACGTAAAATATTTTTTTTAGGAGGCGATGTCAAAATGTGAAATACCGGGAAGAGATGCATTATATCAAGAATTTTAATCATTGAGAGCATCTACTTTTGTTAATAAATATAATAGAAATATATATTTTCTATATAAGAAAATGTCTGTACCACGTTACGAATATGACAGTTGTTAATTATCCGTTCGTTTGATGTGTTGGTGATTTAAATTTTACCATTTGATTAGCCTAGGGACTTTCCGTTTTGAATATTCCTCGTAGTTCAGTATTTTTTTTATTTTACTTTTTTCTATTTATCTTTTGAAACAACAAGCTTGGTATAGCTGCCGGAAAATTGTAAAGTAAAATTAAAGAATTTTAGAGTAAATATCGCTAAAATTTCAGTCTCATTTATCTCTATTGTGATCCCAAAACTATTTTACGCATTATAATTTTTTTTTAAATCGGCGTATTGCAGTTTTTTAAAGTCAAAGTAAATATATTTCTCTATATTTACTTAAGAGCAAACACTCAATTATTACAAGTTTTAAAAAGTGACATTCTAACCTATTTGTTATTCAACATGTTGAACTTTGAGGTGATCTTTGTAAATGCTCTGAGTTTTTGACGGAGCCATGCAATACATAAACCAAACTTTATGATATAAGATCATACAATGGCCTGATTGGATTTTTTTTAACAGATGAGAAAAATACAAACCCCCGTGAAAAAAGCAAATAAACTTTGTCAAGCAAAAATAGGCTAGGGAATTCAGAGAAAGGAAGTTCAAGCTAAACTTGCTAAATATGTGGAGGGGCAGTGTACAGGTAGAAATAACATTATGTTTACCTCAATTTCATACAATTGTTTCTTTTCCGCAAGCATTTATTACTAGTTTGTTCCCATGATCAAAAAGGTATTTTATGAAATCCCAGTCTGGCGAATTTTATAGGATGAGCACGGGGCGTAGTTCACATTTTAGAGACTTTTGTTAAAGGGAGTTAATACATTTTCTAAGAAAGTGAAAGTAGGAAATCATGGCACTTGCTGGTAAAATATTAGTATATGGTGGTAAAGGAGCCCTAGGATCAGTTTGTGTTAGCCATTTCAAGGCTAAAAACTATGTAAGATATTGCAGCTATGTTATGTTGACCGAATATAAGGCGAATTTACGATGAGGACACTTGTCCGGCTTCTTGAAAAAATATTGAATCTGGGTCTGTTGAAACAATTCGCAAATCAAAGTGTATAGTTCACAAGAAAGTAGTCTGTCAGCTGCCTTTATATTTATAATGTATATTTTGTCTGAAATATGTTTTTTTAGGTCTTGAATCTTCCTGCATAGTTTTTTTCAATAAGGTATGATAGGGGATACATGTACCTGCATGCCATATGTTAGTCAGTTTATTTTACTTGGCTCCTTGTACCTCACATTCAGATACAACTTTCACATTATTGTCGTGTACCTTGCCAATGCTGCAATGCTTACGATTTTTCAGTAAGAGTCAAAAATATTGATGTCATCTGTAACTTGTTCTAAAAATCAAAATTAAATTAGTCCTTTAAGTTAGACTAAAAAGAGTGCATCATGATCAGCAATTCCTAAATTCAACTGAAACAAAAATCAGAAGTTGATAAATGACATTGAAACCAGCAACTGCTCTGAACTGATTGTTACATATACGTTAGTTGTTGCTCTGAAAGATGGGCACTTTTGCCCCTGAGTCCTATACTTTTGCCCTTGAGGTGGAATCATAATAGTAATAGGTCTAAAAGAAGGTTTTGTAAATGAAAATCATCATCAACATGAACTAAATAGCATAATTGATGTATTTTGATAACATAAATTGCATTTCTGTGAAAAAAATGGTTTTAGTGAACATCCTTTCCATGTTGAGCAAGCAGTTGAAAAAATATAATGCTATATTGCACGAGTTATTTCACGAATTAATTTTTTTAATACTGATGATCAGCACTGCAGTCATTATGGAACTGTGATCATGAAGACACTGATTAATCTAACTATAAAATTAAAATTATGATTTTAAGCTACTATAAAATTATGATTTTAAGCAAGTTATTTTCGTTGCTTGCAAAATGATCATGACCTGCTTTTGATGTACTTACTCCCTAATTCTTGTGTTCAAGCTCTATTATAAAACAGGAGAAATATGTTTATTTTAGATTTTTTTCTTCTGTTTACTGATACTTTTATATGGGTTCTATGCATTGGTGTAAACCAGATTTATATTGTCAAGGAAAGTAATTTTTGCTTATTTCAAATCTAAAAGTTCTCTTTTCACATGTTTCATGGTAAGTTTTGTAACATGTAAAATATGTGAATGTTACACACCAGCCAACACACCAGTTATAGGGGGAGACCACTCTTCCCCCCCCCCAAAAAAAAAAAAAATAAACAAAAGAAGAGTGTTTGTTATCTGCTGTATGTTGTTAAGCAAGGTATTATAACATAGGATTATACATTTTCTTTATTTGTAGTGGGTTGGATCCATTGATTTGATGCCAAATGAACAGGCTGATGCCAATGTTATAGTTAAACCATGTGACTCATGGACTCAACAGGAAGATGAAGTTGTTAAAGCTGTTGATGGTATTGTCGGAAGTGATAAGTTAGATGCTGTTTTGTGTGTAGCAGGAGGCTGGGCAGGTGGAAATGCTGCAGCAAAAGGTGAAACATTTGCATAAAAGGCATCTTGAATATATCCTAACTTTACTTTGCATTTATATCGAGAAATGCAAAAATCCACAAGTCCAATTTTTTTCATTCTTTTTTACATGAAATATATACCCAGAGCAAAGGTAATTTATTGTTGTCCTTGATATACATGAACCTCATTGATTTTCATCAAAATAAACTGAATTTTGACTTTTGAGTAAATTGTAAGGCATAGCCTTTTTCCTATTTGTCCTTTTTTGTTTTTCCATTAGCAGTCAGGGGACTTACTTAAATGAGTGATTTTCTAAATCACTGATTCAAGTAACATTAGTTCCATAACGATTGGAATTAAGAGTTGTCTTTCTTTAATAATTACCTATTTAAGTTAAAGTAAGTAGTACAAAATAATCACTAGAAGAAGTGATTCAGTTTTACTGTAGCTTTAAATATAGAATACTAATGATCCAGGGACTAATTATGTTTCTAAACTTATCAGAACCAACATCTGTGTTGTCTAGGATGACCAGGTCATTTCAGGTGATGACCTTGTACTGAATCTAGGATAATGAGTCAATGACATAAAAATCACTTGTTTAAGTATCATACCTCAATTTCTTTCCAAAAAATCACTTCTTTAAGTATCATTATTTTAATAACCCCCGAACAGTTAAAGTTTTATCGCCAACAGTAGAATTTTATTACATAATCTGAAAGATGAAACCTTGAACTTTACAGGAAAAATACTCCCACTGCTGGGAAAAATCTGGTAAGAAAGTATCAGTTCATTATGTAAAGCCATTATTACAGCTTTTTTTCAACTAAAATAGAATTTGCAGCTAAATGATAGCATCAAAAGCATAAACATTGCTACTTAAAAGTCTAAGCAAAAAATACATTTCTTTTCAATTTTACTAATGAAAAGATATTATTTAAACCTATGTGTTTGAAATTTTGGTAAAACTACAAAATCACAATTTGAGACAAAACTTCAAATTTTCTACTCAAATAAGTGATTTAAAAATCACTTATTTCAGTAAGTCCCCTGATTGATTAGGAGGGGTTGTTGCATATTGTACATTTATCTGTAACAAATAACTAATATTGTATTTGACTTCCAGAATTTATAAAGAATGCTGACATGATGTGGAAACAGAGTGTATGGACGTCTGCTATTTCTGCTGCTGTTGCTTCCAAATATTTAAAAGATGGAGGACTACTTGTTCTTCCTGGTGCAGCCCCTGCTGTTAGTGGCACTCCAGGTATCTCATAAACATTGTCAAACTTCTTTTAAACACAACATAGATTGAAAACAATATACAGATTTACATTTTACTGGAATTATAAGACTGGTAACACTGATGATGTTTTAGTAATTTGATTTATCTGTAACTGTAGACAAAGCAATTGCTTAATTTATGATTTAATCTTTAACTGTCATGACTGTAAAGAAAGCATAAGTGCAAAGTGGTTTTGAAAAAATGAGTGCTGTATTTTATACCATGAGGTCAGTTGAAATGATTTTTGACAGAATGGTCTAAATATATTTTTGTTTTGGTTTCATTTGAAAATTTTTTGCACTGTTTTTGTTTTCATAAAAAATGCAATAAGATTGGTGTCTCACAAAAAAATTACATTTTGAATTTTGATAGCATACTTACATGCAGTACTTCCTGAAATTGCAAAAAAAGAAAATGGCAATTTTCTAGATTGACAGTCTTTACTATAAACATTTTAATCCACAGGCCTATTTTCCATTAAAAATGTGGCTATGGAGAAATTTTCAAAGAAATCTAATGATCTAAATAATTCCATTAAAAAAATCACATACATGCAGTTCTGAAATGTTGATTTTTTTTTTGTCAGGTATGATGGGATATGGTATGGCAAAGGCTGCAATTCATCAGTTGATAAAGAGTTTAGCAGGGAAAAATAGTGGTCTTCCTAAAGATTCAAGTGCTCTTGCCATTCTACCGTAAGATAATTTAGTCATTCAGTTTAATTTATTTTTGGTATAATCACAGAACGATTGATGGGAGATTATTATAAGTTACATACATGTATATTACATGCATATGAACTTTCTCTGGTTTAGTACTAGACTGACAAAAACTTACTAGCTCACAAGAAAACAGTTCAAAACGACCTATCATACCAGGAGATATAATTTACGAAAACAACTAGTCTTTGTTTTACATGTAAAAGTCATGTTTTAGAGAAGCAAAAAGTACCAAATTTTAAATGCTTTGATTATTCCAGCTACAGAATAGCACTTGTGTGTAGTTAATAACATAGTTTTTATTACAATGTGTCGATATTTCTTACTGTGGCAAGTAAATGTATCTTTAAATGATTAATAGTAACTAAATAATCTTGTGAGATTTGCAAGCATAAGAAAGTCTTTAAATAAGCAAACTATTTAAGATCATAACTGGTAAACCTTTTCAATGAGCCCTACCGGTATTTTATTTTTTCCAGACAGGTGGAAATCAATTGTTGGATTTTGATAATTTGTATTGTAATGTACATCTTTTTTTTTCTCTTTTATTTAGTGTAACTTTAGATACTCCCATGAATAGAAAGTTTATGTCAGAGGCAGATTTTGGTACTTGGACCAAACTGGAATTTGTTGCAGAGTAAGTAACTAAGGTTCACATTGAATTGTTTATTTGTTGATTCATCTAGAAATTTAAGAGGGTGGTTTTTCAGAGAGAAAAAAAAAAGATTTTTGTTTTGTGTGTTTGAAGATCACAAAATTTGACAATTAACAAATGGGAAAACCTGGTGTTAGTGGGATTTGAAGCTCCTGCAAACACATTAGATATACTTACTTTTAATTTGGATTAATGTGCTGGATCATACATGTAGATTGAATTTATTCTGTTGCCTTAGCAATGTTAAAATGTACCTAGCAACATGAGGACAGGTAATGTTATGAAAATAGATGGAAAATGTAAAAACTGCATTACATTTAGAGTAAGCTATCGACATAGAAGTTATAAGCCATCGAAACAACAGATGCAGGACATTTATGATCATTGACTAGTTGACCAGAAAAGCTAAATGAATTAATGACTACAAAAAGAAGCATCAAGAAGCATTAAGTTGTAGGCAGAATGTGCATCTGGCGCAAGTACAAAATTTCCATCCTGGTATTTATAATGTGTTTGTTTCTAACATTTAGTTTGGTTATTTTTTAGATTGTTTGACAAGTGGTTAGCACCTGGTGGTAGACCAGACAATGGTAGTCTGATCAAGTTGGTAACAAAGGACAACACAACAGAACTGGTGTCTGTGGAATAGGGAATGAATAAAATATAGATTGCCAAATAACAGTAACTTGTCATTATATATGTGTTGTGTCAACTAGTCATATGTTTTGTATTCTGGTTAGGGTTTTCTGTTCAAATTTTTGTAAGTATTCCATTTTTGGGCGGATACTTAAGGATGTTGTCTGCCAAAATTGAAAAAAATGCATGTGAAAAAGAGTAATCTGCTGCCGTCTTTCTATATTTATACCAATTTGTTAACTATGCTAAAAAATTGTCAAAATTATTTTCACAATTATGACAAATATTGGTTGTAGCACTTGCTATTGAAAATTGTACTCTCAACCCAAAAGTTGTTTCTTTATTTCAAAATAAAGTCATAAATCTTTACTTTCCTTGAAGAACAATTTAACCAATTTTTGTTGAGACAAAAGGTAGACAACCAAAGATTTAAATCATAGAAAGTTTCTATAAAACCAAATGAGACCTGAAAGATTAACCGATACCATCTGAGGTCTGAATTTTATATTTTTCGTTTATAAACTGTAGTATTTGAAAGAAATTAATTTCATGCTAAGATTGCTCTTTTCACACAATATCAAAACACTACTTTGTAACATTAGAATTATGATTTGTAGATGAAATCTAAAGACGAATATAACTGCCCTTTACAATTCAAATAAAAGATTAAAATGCATGTTTAGTGAATTTTAATGATTAAAATGGTTCTTAGCATTCATGATGCTTGCATACCTTTGGTATCATTGATAATGTGCCTTCATAAATTTTTGCAAACACATGAATAAAAGTTGAAATGAATATGCATGAAGTTTACATAGCTGTTTTAACATTTTTTGTTAGAAAGTAGATTTTAGTGGATTTTTAAACATTATAAAGTTTTAATCAAAGTACTTTAAATGATGTCCATTGTAATATGAATAACCACTGCCAGGTTAAATACCAAAGGTCTGATTTTTACACTTTTATTGCTGTATAAAGCTTAAAGCACGTACATGTAACAATTGCACTCAACTATATATAAGCCAATTAAATTCCATATTTAACAAGCTTGGTGGCCTTTGGTTGTTATCTGCTCTATGGTCGGGTTGTTGTCTCTTTGACACATTCCTCATTTCCATTCTCAATTTTACTTACAAGCTACATTATAAAACAAAATATAAAGAAGTATAATCTTTTTAATTTGTTTCATCATAACATGCACTCAATAATTAGTTAGTTCCATTAAGTAAGATAAAAGCTTTCATGACAATTGTTGATGAGATTACTGTTTTTTTAAATTGTTATAAGTACAATCATGTTTACATTCCATTTACAGAATATTTGGTTTTTGTGAAACTATTATAATAAATATTTGTTAGAGTATATGTGTTGTTCCGTTCATTATTGTGCGTTCAAATAAAAGAAGATGTTTTGTAACATACTCCTTTGAAAAAATAACAGGAGATAATCCTACATTAGCTGAGAAATCATTTACCATATTAACATTTCTGGTACTGGTTTAACGTCACTGACTGTCTGCACAAGCCTTGTTTGTGACATTGATTGTGTTTCCATAGAGTTAATTTATAAAACAAGGAACACTTCTGGTCAGCCAATTTTCTTTTTTCATTGTCTCAAATCAAAATTATTTATTCCTACACATGATATGCTATGCGGAACATTTGGTGGTATTGCAGCATAAAGAGAACAACTAGAAATTAAACATAAATTTTATTTGTACTGAAGTGTCTCCCCTTTTCCATCATCCAATATGTTTTAAAACTTTAATGACTAATAAACCTCAACTCCCATACACATCTATCTGTACACCCACTTGTCATATTCAAACACCAAATCATCATTTCTTGATCAAATAGAAGGTTTCCTACCTATTTCAGGTTAAACTAAATCCCTTTATGGAGCATTTGAAAAATACATTATATATAATGAATTGCTAATATTACCATAACCTTTCACTATTGGCCTCAAAATCCAAAAGTTCACTTTCCACCAAACAAGGAAATGATTAAATGGCTCAAAAGCCCATGCCCTGTTACAAAGCTATTCTAAAACTTTGAGTATATGTACAGACTCAAAAACCAGGATCTTATTCTTTAAATCACAATCTGCAGCTATGGATGTTTGAACAATTTTTTTAAAGTTACTAGTATCATAAAAAGATGTTGACCTTTGATCGTAAGATAAATAGGTATCTTCTTTCCTTTCTGCATTTATCAACAAAGTTTGGTAACAGCTTACCTACACTCTACAAATGTCGGTCTATCAAAACCTGATGTGACCATGATCTATTAACCTACCATTTTGTGAATACGTCTTGTGACCTTGACCTTTGATCCTAAAATCAATAGTTCGTTTTCTTTCCCGCATTGGGCATTATCAAGACATATTGATATATTTCTAATGCTCAAAAAGTAAACTAATCAAATGACAAAATCAAACACATTAAACGAATGGAATACAATTGCCACATTCCTGACTTAGTACAGGCATTTTCATAAGTAGAAAATGGTGGATTAAACCTGGTTTTATAGCTAGCTAAATCTCTTGCATGACAGTCGTATACAATTCCATTATATTGACAACGATGTGTGAACAAAACACACAGACATAATAAATAGAAGTGTAAAAAATATGGGTACAGCAGTCAACATTTTGTTATAATCTTAATGACTATAAAAACATACAATTGTTGCAACAAAGAAAAAAGCATATACACGAAGCACATTCGCAAATACGAGACAAGAATACAAAAAATTACCACAGCACAATAATTTTTATCAACAAGGTCTTGGTATCCTTCAATGAACTTTTATAGAAACATATTGACCAAATTAACAGATACTGAGGAACACCAAACCTTCCAAACACTTTGGTGGTCTAACTGACTAAGGTGATTCAGAAGGGTAATCAGATCCTGCTTAATGGTGGTATCCGTCGTGTTATTAACAAAAGTACAAACCAGGTGATAAGTCTAATGCGGCAGGTCACATTCAAAGCTAAAAACAACACGGGATTATGGTTACGACAATAGGAACATATACGTCGTCATCTCGGAAACAAATTTTCCATAACTGGTGATCATAGGTTCCGTAAAATGTTCGTATGAATGATTTCAACATCAAGACTTGGAACTATTAGTTCAATAGCAGCTTTATTGAAAGCAGCAACTCTCCACAATGGAAATCATGATAGAAATGAAAGCTTTGGAAAATCGAACTGAAAGATATATATGCTACATATATGCATGCGCAGCTGAATGTTTCCTGTATTCCAAGTTCGATCGGATAGATATGTTTGACATAGTCACCAAACTTCAGATTATTTTGTGAGGAGACATCATCTTTATTGCGGAATGTTGATTTAAAGGATAATGATTCTTCCTTTCAATTTTTAAGAAGCTCCTGTATTAAGTCAGCCGCAAATAAATAACGGAAAAAGTCGAAAGCACAGTCAATTCCCAGCGGAAAGTTGATATTTCGTAAAAAAAACAACACATCCTGCAAACGTAATAAATATATTATCAATCTAGAAACAAGAATATGTCAGTTTCAGAGATTTTTTAGGGTATGAATCGGGGAGATATTTTAAATTTGATAACTTGTCAATTGCGTGCAAGATATTTATCAGCAAGATTAATTAGGATCTTGGTGAAGAAGATCTGTTATCAAAAGTTTATTGATAATTTTATTGATTCATACTTCCTTTTAGACATTTTTGAGTAATTGTCATCTTTTTTCATTACGATTCTATAATGCCCTCGAAGGAAAAGTTATTGAATATTATCAAATTATCTGGACGTTTTATAAGTTTACAACAAACGTTCTCCGTCGGATAACCTGTGGTTGTACATGGCTAGATGCCTATTGAAACGTTTAAACCCGCTGCATGTGTTTTGCATCTGTCGTTGTCGTTTGTTGATGTGGTTAAACAGTGTTTCCCATTTCTCAATTGTTTTACACTAGTCATGTTTGGGACCATTTTATAGCTTGTATGAAGTGGCACTTGCGTACACCAATCCTATCGTTCGTTGATAGTTCTCCCATATTAAGGTGGTTCACAATAAAAGTTTAATAACATCAACTTGATTCAATGTGTTCATTTTGATATGCACCTTGAAAATAAACTCATCATAAATACGGTTATACCAGGATTGTAAGCTAGACGTTTTCGTTTGCAAAAGACTCTTAATGTTTGCAAGGATTTGCTATACAAATCATTGATGTTTGTAAATTATTTTTGTGTGTTCTCTAAACTCAATTACACTGTTCGCTGAATATAAAACTGTGATGGTAAGAAATAAGATATTTTCATGGTATTAAATATAAGTCACAAGTATGCAATTTTCCTAATACGGGAATTTATCGGGTCAATAAATTTCGTATAAGAACTATCGCACACTGTGTAACGAATTTATTTTTATTTTTTATTTTTTATTTACACTCATTTATTGGTGTTTATTTCAGTACAAATTCCGTAATAGGACAATTGCACACTGTGAAATGAATTTATCATGATTTTTTATGACACCGCTTATTCATTGTTTTTCTTTTCTATACCATGATGGTGACTTTATCACAAGTTCGAATCCAAAATGTATCCAACATATCTAACTTTTGATTTTATCAAGTCAGTGGTGAAAGGAGATAATTTGAATTGACTTAATATCAGAACATCTTTTTGCTAATATGCTTGATCTTTATGCCTTTTTATGGCAAGCCGTTTTACTATTTATTCGAATTTCAAGATATCTCCTATAATATATAAGATATCTATAAGATATCTCCTTAAATATATAAGATATCTTATATAATTTCATTTTTATAAGATATCTCATATATTATATAAGATATCTTTAATGTTATATGAGATATCTCCTAAAGTTTATATGATATTTTATATACTTTATAGGATATTTTATATACTTTATAGGATATCTTCTAAAGTTTATAAGATATCTTATAAAGTTTATAAGATATCTTATAAAGTATATGAGATATCTTATAAACAATTTTTATATAAGATATCTTATATAATTTATAAGATATCTTATATAGTTTTATAAGATATCTCATATAGTTTACAAGATATCTTATATAGTTTATGAGATATCTTATAAAGACAATTATATAAAATATCTAATAAACTATATAAGATATCTTATAAACTATATAAGATATTTTATAAACTATATAAGATATCTTATAAACTATATAAGATATCTTATAAACTATATTAGATATCTTATAAACTTTAGGAGATATCTTACAAACTTTAGGATATATCTTATAAACTTTATGAGATATCTAATAAACTAACTAAGATATCTCCTATAATATATAAGATATCTCCAATAATATATAAGATGTCTTGTAAAATTTTATTTTTATGAGATATCTTATATATTATATGAGATATCTTATATATTATATAAGATATCTTTAATCTTAAATAAGATATCTCTTAAAATTTATAAGATATCTCATATATTTAATAAGATATCTTCTAAAGTTTATAAGATATCTTCTAAAGTTTATAAGATATCTTATAAAGAATATGAGATATCTTATAAACAATTTTTATATAAGATATCTTATATAGTTTATAAGATATCTCATATAGTTTATAAGATATCTTATATAGTTTATGAGATATTCTATAAAGACAATTATATAAGATATCTGATAAATTATATGAGATATCTTATAAACTATATAAGATATCTTAAAAACTATATGAGATATCTTATAAACTATATACGATATCTTATAAACTATATAAGATATCTTATAAAGTTTATGAGATATCTTGAAGTAAGAATAAATAGCAAAACGGCTTGCCAAACCTTTTTGTGTTTCTTGGTTACATATGACGTGATATATGTACTAATACATCCCGTCATTGTGTAATTGTGTCATGGTAAATGTGTGTATATATATCTGTTTATTTTATAGTGATTAAGGTAAATTCATGGTATAGCCATCTTGGATTGTACTATTGCAGTAAACAATCAGTCTAGTTATTTACCCAAATCTCCAAATGTGTAGACAGATGTGTAATTTTATTGTTTAGACTGTTTATCTTTATGAAGAAAACTTGCTGGTGTATTGCATTATTCAAAATATTTAAACGAATATCAAACATATGTGTTTTAGAATCAATTTTTCAACTAAGCCTGTGAAGGGTAGATAACTCTTTTAGTAACAAATTTATACTGAACAGATCGGGAATTTTTTTATTTTTACTTGTAGCAAGTAAAACTTTCGATGACACCATTTTTTTCTTTTTGTTTTATTAAAACATATAATTAAACCTATCTTCTCACAATTTATTTCAAAATTCTATGTCATAGTTTTTTTTATGCACAAAAAAAATGCTTTTTAATGATCATTCTAAGCAAATTTAGGCAATTTTCAACGACTTGTAGCTTGAAAAATAGCAAGGTGACCCATCCTTTTTATGATATTTTTGAAAAGAGCATAGTAAAATCTTCGTTCGGCAAAGTATAAGAAAAATATATCTCGGGGAAACATTCCTATGATCTACCTTAAGATAATAACACAACGTTGACTGCTGTACCCCTAATTTTGACATTTTTACCTATAATATAAAAAATAAGATGTGGTATGATTGCCAATGAGACAACTATCCACAAAAGGCCAAAATGACACGGACATTAACAACTATAGGTCACCGTACGGTTTTCAACAATGAGCAAAGCCCATACCGCATAGTCAGCTATAAAAGGCCCCGATAAGACAATGTAAAACAATTCAAACGAGAAAACTAACGGCCTTATTTATGTAAAAAAAATAATAATAATAATAATAAAAAAAAAAAAAATGAACGAATAACAAATATGTAACACATAAACAAACGACAACCACTGAATTACAGGCTTCTGACTTGGGACAGGCACACACATAATTAATGTGGCGGGGTTAAAAATGTTAGCGGGATCGCAACCCTCCCCTAACCTGGGACAGTGGTATAACAGTACAACATACAAACGAAAAAATCAGTTGAAAAAGGCTTAACTCATCAGATAGACAAAAATACAAGTAGACGTGGCCCGTCACTTATACATCCAGACACAAAAAGACACAATGAACAGATCTGAGAGTACTCGCAGTTATCTGACAGCTAGTTCAAAGCCACTAACAACTACCATGCATCATGCATCTAAGACTAAACTATCAATCCGTACACATCCAACATCCAATGGATTTAGTGTAAAGACGTCATAAACAGCCAGAGAAAAACATGACCTTGTGCAATGCCAAGTTGCAGGTATCGACAGATTGTATATCCATGAATATTTATATGCATATAACATACTATTAATATTTAGTTAGCTTTTAATTTACTGATAACAAAATCAATATTTATACCAATAAAAACAATATTCAATGATCTTATTACAGTGTTGAATAGGTAACCTTTTAGAATAGGTTTATTTAAAGGAGCGAATGTGTCTGTATGTATTGTTCACACATTCTTGTCAATATAATTGAATTTTTTAGACTGTCATAGAAGCGAGAGGTTGCTTTATAACAGGTTAAATCCACCATTTTCTACATCTGAAAATGCTTTTACCAAGCCAGGAATATGAAAGTTGTTGTCCATTCGTTTGATGTGTTTGAGATTTTGATTTTGCCATTAGATTAGGATTTTCCGTTTTGAATTTTCTTCAGAGTTTAGTATTTTTGTGATTTTACTTTTTTTGATAAAAAAAACTATTCTAAAATTTTATTAGGACAATATCAGCCAATCATGTTGGAAGAAATTTCTCTAAATCGGGATAAAGCTTTTTGTGGTTTACCGCAGGTTCGTCACATCAACTTGACATTTATTATGCTTGTTCATTGTCAGGTGAAGTTTTAAAATTTGCATGTCAAAGTACGGTTTCAACCCGGATTATACGGATCACTGATCATGGTAATTGAATAGTGCGAGTTGGAAAAGTTGTCATATGGACACATATTCTTGTTTGTCGTGGCAGTGCAAAAGACAAAAGAAATAAACAAAAAAACTAGACAGACAGAGCATGCTAATAGACTATAGTTGATCAGCGCCACTGTAAGTATCTTTCAATTGTTTGTCCAAATAGTTATCAAAGGTACAAGGATTATAATTTAGTATGCCAGACGCGCGTTTCGTCACTTGTCAGTGACGCTCATATCAAAATATTTATAAAGCCAAACAAGTACAAAGTTGAAGAGCATTGAGGATCCAAAATTCCAAAAAGTTGTGCCAAATACGGCTAAGGTAAGGCATATTTCAAAGTTTGCCGATTGTGAGCACGATAAAGAATCATCTAATTTCATGAAGAACGTGATAAATTCGTGAGATGATCGACCAATGTTATTACATATTTTATCTTATAAATAAACACATCGTTCAAATGCTTGATAAGACACATTTGTATCAATCTGGGAACATACATTGGTGGAATACATATTCCAGTGATCAATTTTCCGTTTGGAACATCTACAAGATAAGCACTTTGAGCCACAGCTTTCTTGACTGCCAGTGAATTGGTAAGGTACTTTGGACGTATCAAGGGACCTGTTAAATTATAAATAGCACAAGTTGAAGGAATGCTGGTAATGGGTACTTTAGCTAAACCCCGGTGCTGTTGTCTTATAAAGATGATACCATGTCGTGGCTAAACTGAGATTAGATGTGAACGCCAGGTACTGTGTTTTAATGTTTAGCTGGCACAAAATATGGTCTTGAACTGCGTAGCTGGCAGTTGGGTCCTCCGATACCATAGTTGTGCAACTCTCTCCATTGCGTAATAAGCGATACAGTTCTAAAACTGGTTTATGGCGTTCTTTGCTACTACGTTCATTCCTGACATTTTTTAAGACTATTTTTTCAGTAGGACCAGGACATGGTTTTATTTGGAATATCGAAGGACACATATTGTTACATCCTATTCCGCCACAACAAACTTGGTTAGAACAATCGCAACATTTATCGTTACAACCATTTCCATTTTCACAACAACTTCCACCGCAGCATGATTCTGTGTTTGAGTCACAGCAAGAATTTCCACAACACGACTCTGAAACTTCGCAACATTATCGCCCACATCACAACAGGAACCAGCACAACAGGCTTTACCAGCGTCACAAAATTCCAACCCACAGCAAACTTTACCCGCTGTTGTGTCACAACATTCATCCCCACAGCAAACTTTATCCTCTGCTGTGTCACAACAGTCATCACCGCAACATGTTGATGTTATAGTACAGTACAAGTCTCCACAAACTTCAGGATGACCAGCGGCACAACAACCTTTTGCAACACATAATAGATGGTCACAAACTTTCTGGACTACCAGGTGAAAAACAAACACCATCAACACAAAAATATTCTGTGCATTCAAATATAGAATAGAACGTCACGGTCACATGACTGAATTATGTCTATGAGCTGATAAACAAAACAACGTCAGCCAATCAGAAGACGCATTACATCCAAAATTAAAAATTTCAAAATAATACTTTTATGTTACATACATTCTCATATCAGAGTTATTCTTGAATAAGAATCCTTCAGTTTCTGACACAATCATGCAATTATCATATGTATAAAACATTAAATATTGTTTAATGTAAATTACCTTAATACAAGCTTATATAATTCTGTGCTGATTTCAATGATGTTGACATCTGCAACAAGATCCACTACAAATTTATATATGATTGCATTATCTATATCCTGGTCCAAAAAGTAATTAATGTTCGATTTGATTTTGATTTGATTAAACAGCAAGATTTTTTTTATCGTAAAAATATATATATCGAAAATAAACATCACATATTGGTTATCAAAAGTACCAAAAAATATGTTGATAATTCACATCAAGAGTCAACCAAACTTGTTTAACAATAGAAAAAAACATAGGAGTATTAGTCAACAGTATTTTTTTTAGCTACAATATAAAATATATTCTTAATTAAATAGAATGAAAGGTCTATACAATAGCTCAAAAAACATTTAAAAACACATCAAAATTCACTAAACCCAAACTTAGAAAACACAACGTTAACAAACATAAAAAAACAAGATCAGAAAACACCGAACCAGTAGAATGGATTACATCTAAAAATAAAGGGACCATGAATATCAAATATTAATTGGATTACATCTAAAAATAAAGGGATCATGAATATCAAATATTAATTGGATTACATCTAAGAATAAAGGGATCATGAATATCAAATATTAATTGGATTACATCTAAGAATAAAGGGATCATGAATATCAAATGATCAACAAACTAGGTAAAAATAATATGACGAAACAATAGTTATCAAAGGTACCAGGATTATAATTTAATACGTCAAACGCGCGTTTCGTCTTCATAAGACTCATCAGTGACGCTCAGATCTAAATAGTTATAAAGCCAAACAAGTACAAAGTTGAAGACCCAACATTCCAAAAGTTGTCCCAAATACGGCTAAGGTAATCTTTTACTGGGATAAGAATATTCTTAGTTTTTCGAAAAATTCAAAGTTTTGTAAACATGAAATTTTATGAAAAAATGACAACATAATTGATATTCATGTCAACACCGAAGTACTGACTACTGGGCTGGTGATACTCAAGCTTCTTGTCACAGACAATTGTGAAATAAAAACAACAGTAGTATACAGCTGTTTCATAGTCACAAATCCATTAATTCTAAACAAATCGAGGTCACAAACCAAAAACGGGGGAAACACATCTACTATAAATAGGAAAACAATGGAACAACAGAAACACTGAACTACTTCCGTTCTCAATGAGGGGTCCTCAATCTTATTCAAAAGCATTCGCAAACATACATAGAAACAGACTATTGATAACAACTGCCTTAATCCTGACTTGGAACATGGAATGTAAAAACATATGGTGTGTAGAGCCTGGTTTTATTGGTAGCCAAACCTTCCGCTATAAAATGTGTCCCCATTTTTTCCACGTTTAAATTTGTCGACAGGATAGACATAAATAGAGAATATTAAATGTTTAACGACAAGAAAATATTCCCGTAACAAATGCACTAAAATTATTTAATAAAAATTTAAGAATGCATTTGCAGAAAACATCCTACCTAATGAGTTTGGATAATTTTAAGCTAATGGTTCTTTGGAAACAACATGCGTCTTTCTGCCATGTTTGCCACTCGATGATCAACATTAAATATGTATCGTTTCTGCCATGTTTGCCACTCGATGATCAACATTAAATATGTATCGTTTGTAGAAGTTCTTTCAATGATCAATATCTCAAAGTATCAAAACATTTGGTCTAGTTCTAAGTTTCAGCGGAGATGTTACGAAATTGGACAATCAGAATTAATTAATGCATTTGGCAGTCCTATTGGAATTCTGTGCTTTTTAATTTCATTTCTCTTCGATGCTACCGGTTAATCTCTTACTATATACATATAAAAATGGAGACAGTTCGCTGACCTTGGACCTGGGACTTAAAAAATGTGAAACAATTCAAAGGATAAAAATAACGGTATAATTTATAGCAATATATGCCCCTCCCTAAAACACACACACAAATATAACACAAACCAGCGACAAATATTAAATTACAGGCTCCAGACTTTATACAGGCAAATTAAAAAATGTGTGGAGGTTAAAACATGTTTTAAGCGCTCAAACATCCCCTAACCTGGGACAGTCATGAAACATCACAGCTTTTGAAAAACTGTAAAAATCAGTTACAAATTTACTCATTAGATCGAAACAAAGCACAAAAACTACTAACATAAAAACAATAGACACTAAACACTGATATAAGAGACACGCAGCTACTGAATAAGATTGAGATTGAAATGGGGAATTTGTGAAAGAGACAAAAACCCGACCAAAGAGCAGACAGCAGTCGAAGGTCACCATTGGACTTCAATGCAGCGAGAAACTCCGCACCCGGTGGCGTGCTTCAGCTGGTCTCTAAACAAAATGTTTACTAGTTCAGTGATAATTGATGTCATAATAAAATCCAAAATATACACAAGAAACTAAAAGTCCACGAGCACCAAATGACACAGAAATTAACTATAGGTCACCGTATGAGCAAAGCTCTGAGTTCAGTATTTCTGTGATTTTACTTTTTTCTATAAAAGGCCCCGAAAAGACAATGTAAAACAATTCAAATGTGAAAACTAATGGCATGATTAATGTACAAAAAATGTGTAAGGGTTCCGTGGAACCCAGTGTCTCACATACTTTTGCTGTTAATCGCAGGCTCAACAAAAACGAGGAAAAACAATCAATAAAAAAAATCCTCTTGATACTATCTATAGATTGTAAGAAGCTTCTGAACAAGTTTGTTAAAAATCCAGGATAGTTTATGAATCTAATATATGTTTTAAAAACTTTAACTGCAGACTATATGTTATGTTCACTGAAAGAAAAACTAAGTCCATTTAAAAGTAAAATACGGAAAAGATGTATTTGTTTTTTTACAAAATTTACTTCTGGATACTATCTTATGATCATAAACAAGCTTCTGTCAAAATTTGATACAAACCCAAAATACAAAATTTTAAGATTTTCCATCTAGATACTAGCTTTTGGTCATAAACAAACTTCTGTCAGAGTTTGGTACAAATCCAAAATAGTATAAGAAAGTTATTAAAATTTTAGAAAATTTAACCACTGACTGAACGCATAGTTTCCTGTCAGAAAATCTAAGTCTATTTAAAAGTAAAATACGGAAAAGATGTATTTGTTTTTTTACAAAATTTACTTCTGGATACTATCTTATGATCATAAACAAGCTTCTGTCAAAATTTGATACAAACCCATGGTAGTTTAAGAAAGTTATTAAAATTTTAAACACATTAACCACAGAGTGAATGTGTTGTTTCCTGACAGAAAATATAAGTCAGTTTAAAAGAAAAATACAGAAAAAATGGATATATTTTTTTACAAAATTTACTTCTGGATACTAACTTATGATCATAAACAAGCTTCTGTCAAAGTTTGGTACACACCAGAGATAGTTTAAGAAAGTTATTAAAATTGTAAAAACTTTAACCACAGAGTGAATGTGTTCTTTCCTGGCAGAAAATCTTAAGTCCATTAAAAAGAAAAATACGAAAAAAATGGATTTATTTTTTTACAAAATTGACTTCTGAATACTGACTAATGATCATAAACAAGCTTCTGTCAAAGTTTGGTACAAACTCAGGATAGGTTAAGAAAGTTAATAACATTTTAAAAACTTTAACCACAGAGTGAATGTGTTGTTTCCTGGCAAAAAAATCTTAAGTCTATTTTAAAAGAAAAATACGGAAAAAATGGATTATTTTTTTTACAAAATTTACTTCTGGATACTAACTTATGATCATAAACAAGCTTCTGTCAAAGTTTGGTACAAACCCAGAATAGTTTAAGAAAGTTATTCAAATTTTAAAAACTTTAACCACAGAGTGAATATAATGTTTCCCCAGCAGAAAAACTAAGTCCATTTATAAGTAAAACATGGAAAAAAATGAATTTTATTTTTACAAAATTTACTTCTTGATACTATCTTATGATCATAAACAAGCTTCTGTCCAAGTTTGGTAGAAATCCAGGGTAGTTTAAGAAATTTATTAAAATTTAAAAAAAACTTTATCAACAGAGTGAATATTTGTGGACACCGGCGCCGCCGCCGACGATGCCGACAGAATGTAGAATCGCTATGTCTCGCTTTTTCGACTAAATTGGAAGGCTCGACAAAAATGAACGAAAAACAAATATGTAACACATAAACAAACGACAACCACTGAATTACAGGCTTCTGACTTGGGACAGGCACATTCATACATAATGTGGCGGGGTTCAATGTCTAATCGGGATCCCAACCCTCCCCTAACCTGAGACAGTGGTGTAACAGTACAACATAAGAACGAAATATACAATTCAGTTGAAAAAGGCTTAACTCATGAGATGGATATAAGTTTGCTATATAACCATCTTGCCATAATCATCTTCTTTTTTATTTAATAGTTTCACAAGAATGTGTCCCCGTAGATCTGTGTGCGTTTATTACAATTCATTTTTTAGTTAATTTCATATAATAAAATGGCAATTGCCAGGTTTTATGATCTGAAGAACAGTTTAATCACCCATACTGACATGAAAAACCCTGGCAACAACCATATACATTAGATATTTCTTTTATTTTGTAAAGTAGAAGAGGGACGACGAAAGATACCAGAGGGACAGTCAAACTCATAGATTGAAAATAAACTGATAACGCCATGGCTAAAAATAAAAAGACAAACAGACAAATAATAGTGCAGAAGACACAACATAGAAAACTTAAGACTAAGCAACACGAACCCAACAAAAACAGGGGATGATCTCAGGTTCTCCGTAAGGGTCAGCAGATCCTGTTTTGTTTATTTATCTATTTATTGTAATAAATATTATCTAAATTACAGTACATTACTTTTTTCGAAATCTGATTTAATTTTCAATTTTTACATAATGTGACGTCATATGACTATTTCTGGAAGAATATTATACATTTATACATATGCAACGGTTAATATAGCCTTGCTATTATCATTTGTACTTCTGGATATTTTAAAACCATCTTAATACAAGGATATCCTAGAACACGTAATTACAAAACCGTTGGAAGACTTTTAAAATAAAAATATTTGCAACTAGTTAAATTCTTTTTGCCTTATTTACATTTTCATCTCATCTCACCCTTAACACTTCTTTAAGGTTCTATAAGGTCATCATACGCATTGTTTTAGTGTTTTACAAAACTCTCTTCGTAGAACCAGATTTTCTCTTCTAAATGTCTGAAATTATCATTTTTGTGATACGGCTGCGGATGTTCATTATTACTTGGAGGATATAAATAATTACTGAAACTCTCTTCAGCCAACAAAACTTGTTCTTCGTCAACTTCATTTAAACTTTGAACATATGTTTCCAGTAATGACTACGCCATTTCATCACTGAATACTTCAGAAAAGTCTTCATCAATCTGCGATGTAGCTTCATTAGCAGTGTCATCATTTTTCTTTGGTGCAGCGATTGGTACAAATCCAGTCCTCATCAACAACTTGCTTGGAGAATTTTCAGCTCTTAATCTATCTCTTTCTTCTCGACGTAGTCGGGCTTCTTCTTTTTTCTTTAGATATTCATCTTCATCTTCGCTAGAATCTCTGAAAGAACGTGATACAATACATGATAGTTTTTAACCAAACTTGCACGAAATAAGACTGCACCAATTAGACTGTCGTGTTGTGGTGTTTTAAAAATAGTGACAAAAAGTTTGAAAAATTCTCAAATGTAGGAGCTTCATCAATATCATCGGTAAATTCAATAACAAACCTTAATGCACACATACTTTAATTATATGGTAGTTCAGAAAATCCCAACACTTAAATGGTTTTATTCTTATTACATTTAAAGGCAAATATATTCATCTGTACGGAGGATGAGTCATTCGAAACAGTTTTCCAGCAATATTATATGAACTGTGCACACACTAAAAACCCTTGGCAAGTCAACTTTGAAATGATTTTTTGTCGGCTAGGAATTTTCTACGTTTATTCTAAAGTTCACAGTATTTCTGTCTTTGCGTTTTAGATTTCTAGTATCCCCAATGGTATTTTAAATTTTTTCCTTAATTATTTAACTGATTATCATGAGTCACGAGTTCTACAGTTTCTACCTGTAAAAGTAAATGTATACCTTTCTTCGCTGTAGTCTGATAGATCTCCATAGTCAATAGGATTCATACAAACTGTGCACATATTGTTTAAATCATCAAAGCAATCACAGCAATAGACCGCTGAAAACGTGAAAATTTCAATCTATATATCTAAATATTTTAGTTCTCTAAATCGGTAAAGTCATCAATAGGTGCAACTTAACTTCTAATAACATACTAGTAAGTCGTATTTGGCAAAACTTTTTGAATTTTTGGTTATTAATTTATAATTCTCATTTATAGATTTGTTGTGTCTTTTTTAACTGTTCTGAGTATAGCGTGACAAATGATTCTTATGTCGGTGATATACATGAAAGCAAACATTAACATTCAAGCTATCTTTGCTCTTACAATAGGAACTATATGTGCAATATGTTGGTGGAAATGAAAACAAAATGTAATACAATGAGAGAGGTGAAAATATTTTACTATACATCAAAGGAATAAGTCTTGGAATTCAAACCATTGACAAAAAACTTATTAGATCTGTTTCTGCATTAAGCTGAACAAACTTTTTATCAGCATTTGATAAATTTTTTGTTTGTCTAGCAAAATTTTGTACTAATCTTTTTAAAATATATTTTAAACACCATATAATGAAATTGTAGTAAAATCGATTTTTTTAAATCATAAAGTTAAAACAATGTTTTTAAACAATTGAAAAACTGCAATATTGTTCACATACCTCCGCAGTCACCATTTACACAATGATAAAAGTTTTCTTTGTCTTCTACTCTTCCTTCGCGCCCGCAACTCAGACATGACTTTTGATTCCATCCAAGATACTTTAGAAGTTTTCGACATATTTCGTATCTGCAATGATTATGCATATATCATAAGTATACAGTTTAACAATTTACTTACATTTTGTAACCGATTTGATGCTTATATATGTTAAGCTTTTCGTTTACAATGTCTGGGTCGATGACAATGCTGGTGGAGGTTTTCTCATCGAGGGTATTGATCGCCAACATTTCTGTGTTGACATGGAATATCATTGATATGACCATATTACCTTAGAGATAGTCGGCAAAACATTAATGCTCTTAACTTTTTTATTCGAGCGTCATATATGATTGTTTTTTAAACGAAACGCTCAAAACAATTGTAGGCTTGGTATCTTTGAATAGTTTGTTTTGATATTTGTATGGGATAATTTTAAAGAGGCAAAAGACAATCAAACTAATTAGTAAAAAAAATCGACTACGTTATGGATATATATAATTATTTTTTCAAATTGAAATTGCATTTCATTTTTAACAATTTGATTAAGTCGAGCAGGATATGCTATTTTTTCTGGATTGTCTTGCGGCCATATCTGTATTCTTATATATATATATATAGATATGTGTGCTAGTAGTTAAATTTTCAGTTTTTGTCTCAGTATTATATACAGCTGCGTACATCTTTGTTGAAAATAGAAGAAAAAGGTGATACTTTTTTCGTATGTACAGTCGCGGCGAGCACAGTTTTATGTTATTTCGTAGCTCATTGTAAGTATTCAGTAATGAACAGCAGTTTTGATATTTTTTTTAGCAAATCTAAAGTATTGCTTTCATAAAGAAATAAAAGGCATTCTGACAATATAAAACAACCTTTGAAATAGCATCCTCTCGCCATTTTGAATGGAGCTTTTACATGGTGAGTATGTAAAATACATATGCATCACTTCTCATTTTAGATAAAAATCTTATAACTACTGCCAATTAACAAAAAAAATCGTGCTTAATCTTGATTTTGTCATACAAAAAGTTGATAAGTATCCAAGGGATATTCAAACTCAAAAGTCGAAAACATACTGACAATGCAATGGCACCCCCTAAAAAAACCACGACAAAATGTCAACAATTAAAACCAAAGACTGAGACAAACAAACCCCTTTAAAAACTGGGGTGCTCAGAAATTAAAGATATCAATCAATTTTAAGGAGAGTGTTTAATTGTTCATTCATGAATAACAGGTTTTTGCGAAAGATAGTCGAACAAAAAATTATATCTAACATACAAAGAAATAATACAGACGATCGAGCTCTACTCAGCTCTTCAACAGGTTTCTGTTTTTTACTCTAATTTTGGTTAGATTTTTTTTTTACCTCATTGTAAATTTTCACACTAAAATATAACTTTTTCCATCCCTAAATGAGAAGCTCAATATGTAAAAAGAGAAGATTTCGTAAGTCTTAAATATGTATCCTATACCATTTGTTTTCTTATTTTGGCATTAAAATATGTTATATACTTAGTAAGTGTTGAGATTTTAACTCTGAATAAAATTTGTTGTGACATAAAATTTACCTTGTATAAACAAAAATTATTGTTTTGTAACTATATATATATATATACAACTCGTCTAAACATCAACCCAACAATGTTAGATCTGTAAATTTGCTTTCGCAAACTTTTGGTTCTTCCCTCGCCGGGATTCGAACCCATGCTACTGTGATATCGTGACACCAAATCGCCTGCACTACAGCCGTCCCGCTAGACCACACGACCACCTGGGCTATATATATATATATATAAACGAGTCTAAATTGAAAAATAAGTTCAAACCTATGATTGCGTTGGATAAAAACCGCAATTTTTATACGTGTGCATGTTTCGTTGTAGAAGGGTCTAAATACAGCACAAACAACATTTTCCAAAAGACCAAAAAAGTGAAAAAGTATATTTAAACAAAACTCATTTGACTAACAGGTCGAACAACTGATGTTCTTTAACCCTGCTGACTGCCATTGGCGATTGCCAAATAAAATTGATCACAAGATGTAACAAAATGGATCTTAATATAAATTTAATACTAAACAGAAAACAATTAACTTGTGGCCACGATTTTATGCCACAAACATAAGGTGTCAATATTTTTTTATTTTTTTTGTACACCAGATCCGGATTTCGACAATAAATGTCTCTTCAGTGATGTTAGGGGTCGAAACGGTATTTGGAAGGCCATATAAAAATTTCCCTCATTTTTAGATAGACTCTTGAATTTTAAGAGCCAATATATGATGAACGGATCATATAAACCGGAGGGAAAATCTGATACAAGCCCAAACGAAAAAATATAAATGAGTCTAAATTGAAAACTACGTTCAAACCTATGATTGCGTTGGATAAAAACCGCAATTTTTATACGTGTGCATATTAAACAAATTTCGTTGTAGAAGGGTCTAAATACAGCACACACAACATTTTCCAAAAGACCAAAAAAGTGAAAAAGTATATTCCAACAAAACGCATTTGACTAACAGGTCGAACAACTGATGTTCTTTAACCCTGCTGACTGCCATTGTTATATATATATAGGAAAAGACAGAACTGAGGCATGCATTTTTGTTAAAGGAAATTATCGATGTCAATTACAAAGGCTCACATAGAAGGGGTATTAGATCGCTTTGCATTTATATTAACTTTGTCAATTTTTCTTGTCGTGTACTAGTATTAAAAAAAAATCCAAATGAATAATCAAATTTGGCGACTCCCTTTATGGAATACTCCCTTTTTAAAAATATCTTCATTATAAATGATGACATGCATTTCGGTGACATTTTAACGCAATAGTATTTGAGTAGCACTTGAATTAATTCTGTTCAGGAACATTTTTCATTCATATTGATAATTATTTTGATTTACGGAATAGATTTTAAAAAAACGATATCCGCTGTAACAAAATTAAAAGAAAAAAACCTCAATGACAGTATAAGTGTTGTTAAGTTATAACGTCTAGATAAAGAATCGACAATGCTTTTCAACATAAAATCGGTAGCATACGCTATAAATCTATTACTATGGAATACCATACGACATACTTTGTCAAAAGTGAACAAAAAGGTAAAACATTCTATTGCTTCACAGAGGAACAAGTGATCAGTATGCTGGAGTTTCTTATTGACAGCATTATTATTTGTGTTGAATTTGGAGGTAAACTTTTTCAAATAACTGTCGGCATTCCGAATGAAATGTGCGCCTCTCCTTGCCGACTTCTTCTTATTTTCATATGAATCGGAGTTCCTTCTGACTCTTGTCAATAAAAAGAAGATCAAAGAAGCTAGGTTATTAAATTTCACTTTCAGATATATTGATGATGTTTTTTCCATAAACAATCCATTTTTTCTGATTGGATATCATTGATATATCCCGCAGAACTTGAAATTAAACAACTTCCTCCGCCTCATTTAAAGACTTATACCTCGAATTTGATATACACAAGCATCTCAGTACTAGAATCTATGACAAACGAGATTATTTTAATTTTGAAATTATCAATTTCCCCCACCTTAGTAGCAATATAACAACTTCATCTGCATATGGGATACACATTTCTCAATTTATTCGGTGTCCAAGAGCTTGCAGTTCCTACTCATACTTTGTAAAACGTCACCAGTGTCTGAGCAGAAAGTTGATGAACCAGGGTTATTTCTGAACGTCTAGTCATTTTCTAAAAACAGTTCATCGGAAGGTACCAAGACCTTGTTGATAAATATTACGTACCAATTTCATAAATAATATTCGATAGTCTTTAAGTACAGATTCTGGGAACTGATCTAAATAACGTGTTATGCTATTATTTTATTTGTCTTTGTGAATACTAATATTACTGTTTAGTTTGTTTTTATTGGTATCCATCTGATATGACTCGGTACTTGTACATCCCGTCGTTGTGTTATTGTATTGCTAATATGTGTTGTCTATATGCCTTTTGGTGTTTTTTGATATATATGACATGGCTCTGTACTTATTCATCCCGTTATTGTGCTATTGTAGAGAACATTTTTGTATTCTTGTTTCATTTTTGCCAATGTGCTTTGTCTTTATGCCTGTTGCACAAGATATATTAATTTTGTACAAATTATAGTTTATGCAAATTGAATCTTTTTGCGATTTTCCTTTCTCACTTTTTAATGCGAATAGTGAAGCCTTATGATTAAGAGAATATTAGAAAATGTATATATGTTTCTTTTATATATATGACATGGCTCCGTACTTATACATCCCGTCATTGTGTTTTTGCACTTTGTAAATTTGTGTATGATTGTCTTTAATTTTTGCTAATAATCTTATTCTATACGCCATTTTGTGCTTCTTTAACACATATTTGTTGGTTTTATTATGATTAAGATTATAACACAACTTTGACTGATGTACCCTTAATTTTGACAATTTACTTATTATGTCTGTTTGTTTTGTTCACACATCGTTTTCAATATTGTGAAATTTGATGCGACTGTCATACACGTGACAGGTTTAGTTAGATATAAAACCAGGGTTGAGCCACCAGGTTTAATGTCTGTACAAAGTCAGGAATATGATAATTGTTATCCATTCGTTTTATGTGTTTGAGCTTTTGATTTTGGCGTTCGATTAGGGACTTTCCTTTTTGAATTTTCCTCGGAATACAGTAATTTTGTGATTGATTTTACATTTTTAATAACATTAAGAACTAACTTTGCTGCCAGTTTTCCTTTTATACTTCCTTTCTGTTTCGAACACGATGAATTATACTCCTTCCTTATTTTACGTCGCTCAAATTTCAAAAATCCTCCTCTGGTCTTTAACATATGATTGTACAACCAAACTCCTCTTTCACCTTCTCTTTTTGGGAAGAAACAACCACATACAATATGTCTCAGACGTAAACCGTAGGCTTCAAATATTACAAGAAAGAGACAGAGTCCATAGATACAACCTTTAAAATAAAATAGTAAAGATACATAAGTTTCGAATTCGCATATTAAATGATATAACCTACAGCATACGGAATATGCAAACATGGTTGATTTATCTAATATCTAATATTGAATTTATACTAAATATCGTGTTCTTTAGTTAGAAACAACTAGGAAGACAACGAGGGACAAACAAAACCCAATGTGAGATCGTATAAACCACTTATTCGGTTTGCAAGAACTTATAAATATTCAAAGTCACACTTTCAATCCACCATTTTCTTCATCAGAAAATTGCTGTTCAAAGTCATGATTATGACAGTTGTCATCTATTCGTGTGATGTGTTTGAGCTTTTGATTTTGTCATTTGAGTACAGACATTCCGTTTTGAATTTTCCACAGAGTTCGTTTTTTTTTTATTTTAGTTTTTTACGTACATTCCCAAATATATCTATAAGGTAAGCTACATAATTATGTCCACTGAACTTCGAAATGATTTGGAGTAAGGTGCAAACTAAACATTATTCGGGAAAAAAACTCAGTACATAATAAAGCTATCCATTATGTATCTGGTGTACTGACATGGTAAAAATTATTACAAAAAAACGTGCATTTCTGAAAGCTTTACAAAAATTAACACATTACATAATTGTCACATAAGAATATTTTAAATCAGTATGTTTTCTTAACTTAGTAAGGTACTAAGATTATGTTGAATTTACAGTAGTTAACTGATCTGATTTCATAAATTCTATTTACAAAAAGAGTTCACACGCTGAAATGTTAGCCTGCTTTACTTATCATGATTGAACATGTGTTGAAAGTCTGTGATATGAAAGTACAAAAACTAAACATTATCAATGGCCAATTTGAATGAGGTCAAGGTCAAAGAAGCCAACCAGACCGAAATGTTAACATAACAATCATACAACAGTTAGCATTTCACTAAAAGCTTTGATCCATCGATCTATAAACTATGTAAAAAGGTATAGGTATGACAAACCCTGCTTGTCACACAAATACACCTAACAATCATTCCATACACAATATGTTGATTTCCTATTTTTATAGCTGGGTTTCTCCGTGATTGGTTATATTTTCTCCAAACTTTTCATCAAACCAATGTTTTGTTTTTCCTTTTTGCAAACTACCTAATTTCTATAAGCTTCGTCATCGTGTCATGTACAAATGAGATCTGATAAAGCATGTAATAATCAAGTACATCGTACAATAACTGATGAAACATGAAAATCAGGTGAAGGTCGAGTGACATTTACCAGACAGACATGAATGTCTAACTAGCAATCCGTACACAAAATATAGGTAACTGATAGCTTAATACTTCTGAAATAAGCAACTTGACAACTTAAACTTAACACTAATCATTGATCCATGAAATGATGTTGACGCTATCTGATGGACTTGAAGGACTCACAAGGCTTCTAATATCAAATACAATCATACTATTACTAATTATACATGAGTTTTGCGCATGACATAACAGTTTTTTTTCAAGCAGTCGCTGAACAATGAAAATGAATGACAGGCAGATACGTTGAATCATACGCCTCTGCGTACAAGGTACGAAGCACACAGGTCATCTACCTTCTTAAATATATAGCTTTAAACATAGTTTACACAACCACTTTGTTTCCATGTAGCAACTCTCGCAAGCGAGACAACACAAATACTGAGAAAACCGCAAACTCCAAAAGGAAGCTAAACTAGTGCGTCTACAGGGTAAATATACATGTAAGCAAAAAAATAAATAAATACAAAAATAGCCAACGTTGCGAACTTACATTAACACCTGACTTGCACATAATAAAAAAAGAAGATGTGGTATGATTGTCAATCATAAGACTAGTATTACATATCAGATCAAACTGACACTCTTAGAAAAGCACATTCTTTCAAATACCTGTAAAACAGTGTTATTGATCGTTTTGTTCAGTTGCAAATTAAATACTACCGGTAGTTTGTTGTATTTCGTTCGTTCAATTATATGCAAGTCTTCTAAAAAAGGAAATGCTGAATACTTGCCTATCTCATCATATACTGCCCATTCTGGTTCATATGGTGTTGGAAGGCACGGTGTTGTGTCAAGTTTAACCCCAGCCTGAGCAAGCGGGTCGAACATACTAATCATAGCTCTATACATGTCTGCCATAGCACCTCTCCCTTGTACATGCATCTTCAAGTGTGGTGGGACTACAACACACAACGCATTTAAAATAAATCTACACTTTCAAAGTATTCAAACTTTAAATGCACCTAACACAACATAAAGTTACCATGCAATTTTTGCACCACTTTGACCTTTATTCCTTTTAGTAAGTTTTGCCTTTTCTAAAATGTCAATGATAAGTAAAAAAACAAATCTTGACACCTTCCCTTAAAACCAGACTTATACAGAAGGTTGGTGTATTTTTAGATCAAAGTTGAAATGAGCATAGTATCTTCCTTATCAGTATGGTAAAAGTTATTATAATTTATACGTATCTTGGTATTGTAAAGTTATTATAGTGAGTACCTGAATGCCACTTAAATGACTTTACCTGTATTGTTTGTTTTGAGCATCAAATGTTTTTTCAGCATTGTTAACAACCACCATAAACCATAATCCGACATCAGATAAAACGCAGCATGGCACCCTGCTATGAATAACATAAAAATTCCTTTGGCCATTTTGCTCCTCTCTGATCTTACCAGTTTTATGGAGGCTAAAAATGTAAGTGGATTATGAAATTTTTTTTAAGACTTTTATGTCTCATAGTGATAAGAAACAATTAAATTGTTGTGCAAAGTGTATCAAATAACAAGCTCAATTTGTGACTGCTTTGTTGTATATCCTTTTCCTTTACATATTAGTTGTCAGATTGTATTTATTTTTATTAGATTTGACCTGCTCTTCTTTTTATGCAGTACTATATAATCTTTTGGAGCATTTATGTGACTTTGTTTAGATATATTGAAGACGGTTAAGTACGAAATTAAATTTATATATTCGGCACATATATACATGGTAATACATAAGCTTTGAGGAAATTCATGTGACCAAACATATAAAATATCATCAATATAATAACAGCGATTAGCAAGCAAAACCATAATTCAGCAAAATGAAGGCAAATCATGTTGCATATTGCTTTTTTATTTGGGTTTAACGCTACATTACATGACTGTGATTCCACCAGAGATAACACATACCCTCTGGTACTCTCATGTCAGTGAACACAACACCACGTGTTTCTTGATATCCTAAACATGATACAAATAGCGCACAAGCTTGGGAAAACAAACATATGAAGAAAAAAAAACAACATTTAAACATACTTGAAGAAACATATTTTCCTTTCTCTTTCCTTGTCATTGGGTATATACTCTCTTTTCCCATTTGTTTTCGACGCTGATCAACTTCTTGTACCTTGAACGTTAAGTAATAGTTATCAAACTTATCGCTGTTCAAATATTTCTGTCTGTATAGAACTGCTCTGAAACAAAAGGCAGTTGAAATAATGTTAAGATATGTGCCAAATAATTATTATGGTATTAAATGGATATTTTTCAAGCAATTTTTAAGGTGGAATCAAATCAAACAATGTATATGTCGAAAGAGAGAAGTAAATTAAGATTTCTAACTGATTCATTTTATTAAAATTGATATCTCCCTATCAAGGAAAATAATGCTGAGGCTATAAAGTTTTATAACCATTTTTTTTAAAAATTTTACTGTTTGAAATTTTCTGATATATTGATTGCTCATATCTATTTGTTTATCACGATTTGCCAATTTAAACTTAAAAAGTTGATAGAACAAGAAGGAGTAAATCATTTGTTAGATTAGTAGCATACACACTTATCATAGGTACCAAGCTTAAAGTAGTCTACGTCAGACACGTGTTTTGTCTACAAAAGACTCACCAGTGACCCTCGAATCAAATAAGTTTAAAAGGTCAATTAAGTACGAAGTTGTTGCCAAATACAGCTGAGATACTTGGCTCTATCTCACAAGTAACGAGTAAAGATACTTTATCACAAATATAAAGAAATACCGCCTTAGGTGGAATGCTTATATTTTAACAAGTTAGTTTAATTGTACCATAATGAGGGTATATAAAAATGTGTATATTATTGACCATCAATGGTTTTTATATATATAAAATTGCAATTAAATCGTATAATAAAAATATGAATGTTGCAAGAACTATTAGTAATAGGACAATTAAAACATAGATTGTCGACGCCTGTCGTCTCCACAAACTATACACTTACGAAATCCAATGGTCTTGCATGCACACTAAAATCACTCTGAGGTAATATACAAACATAAGGTTCACAATTTAACGCCCGAAAAAACGATATATCTACACTTAGGGAACTTATATCATGAATTTGGTTTCAAGTGGTGTTGGAAATGACTCATAATGAGTGAGTTGTCATAAGTTTAGCATTCTCACACAAAAAAGTGGCATTCGTCTATTTTCACATCAAATGATCAGTATTTATGACGATTACGATATTTCAATCCGTTAGTTGTGTTCTATCACTTGATATATTTTTGTTCAAAAAGTTGAAATTTTGTGACTGAGAAAAGTACAAGTATACTTCTTAAATAGAATAATATATTTAAAGTATGTCTGTAGTTCTTTTTTATTCAAAATAAGAGCAATACTGTTCTAACGTTTATTTTAAACTCTTTATGATATTTCATAAATTAGAAAATTAAAAATTCAACTTACTTGATAAATACAAATATAATGGTAAATAACATGACATTTGTCATCACTGACATAAATTCAGAAAAGCTGCCAAGTCTTTCCTTCACCTCATTCATAATATCTTTCCTGACTTGTGTGTATGATTTGGACTGTGTCATATTAAATTCATAGTGGTAATTTATAGTGACATTAAAGTAAAACATCATCTTGATATCAAATATAGCAGACTTCACAGCTGTAATAAAAAGATGGATCTGCTGAGTACTTATAGGTTGCATTTCTGTAAATACTGACAATGCAGTTTACCATAGGAACTCCTTTTACAGCTAAAACTGTACCACTTTTACTATGAAGTTTTGAAAAAAATCTTATCCTAGAATTGAAAGTTCATATGCACCACAATTTTTTTCAAAGGTCAAAATATAGGGCTGTGCGGCATATTTTCAACGTTTATATGCCCTGAAATTCTCAGAGTTTAAACTTACACTAATTTTCTTAACTATCCCTACCTCGAGTGAAAGGTTACCACAGATTTCAATTTAAACAATATGCACGTGTTTATTTACTGGTAACATTCCGAAATTCTGTCTCTGCGATATGGAACACAGAGAGCATAACTGGGAACCAGTATGTAAACAAAATTAATTTTCTATGAATATTCAATTACTCCCCAAAAGAGGCGTGTTTTGAGAAACAGCTGTATTTACAAAGTGCAACCTATAATAAATCGTAAAATGAGCAAACAAGTTTGTTGATGCATGTATTTGTCTGCGCAACACAGAACTGTAATCTCGTATTACAGTAGTATGGGTGTCCTCAGCTATCCTAGATTGTGACATACTATCGATGATTGGTCTACATTTCAAATGACATGTGTTTTTCGACAGACAATCTTAATTTTTATAAGAACCAACTGTGGTCCTCGTTTGTTAACTTGTTTCTTTATTCATACGAAGCACTATGCATACACATGAAGCTATCGTTATCCTTAAACACTAAGTTCTACTGAATACTCTCACCACAGATATCAGGATTGAACTTTTGAACGCAAAACGCGAAGTTCATCTATAAAAGACTCATCGATCACATTCGAATAAAAAAAAATTAAAGTTAAAAAGGCCAAATAAAGAACGTATTTCAAGAGCATTGAGGACCCAAAATTTTCAGAAGTTTTGCCAATTACAGCTAAGGTAATATATTCCTTGGGTATCCTTAGTATTTGAAAATTTCAGAGTGGTGTTGGCAGTTTATTTATAATTATGACCATAACAATAATAATTCATGTCAACACCGAAGTGCTGACTACTGGAACGGTGATACCCTAGGGCAGAACAACTCAACCATCTGTGGTATCGACCCAGTTGTGGTAAATAAACTCATCTTAAAACAAGGATAGTTATTTTGTACGCCATCGAATGTTTCAAACTTTGGTGACTATATTAAACGCATCTATCACATCGACCTTAAAAGAATACAATAGATTCAGTTAACATGGTTAAGTCTGCTTCATACTTTGACTCGTATCTTGAACTTGTCAATGATGGCTGATTGTGGTTTTCTAGAAATAATGTCTTCGCGAGTTTACAGAAAAACTATGTCATAGATGACCACGGCTATGTTTCAATTATTTGTAGACTCGTTTTGCTTTGCAAAATAAGTTACGAGGCATGGTCAATGACAACCACATTTTTGTCCTAACATGTCAGTATCCTTTGCACTGTCTATATTGATGCTGCTGATACTTGAACATTTGACTAGTTGTTTGTCCTTCAGACATTTCTAAGGTAAGTTTATCTATCCGCCATGATTGTTTTTTTTTCTTTTACAAATTTGAATATCATTTCTTTTATCAAAGGATACAAAAATAAAATGCGTGGACACCAAGCCTTATTTCAGATACCTTTAAGTGATAAAATAAAGTACTTACGTTTTACAATTTTGTCAACAACTACGTTTTTAATCCAGGATGCAATAATACAAAGCAAGTCTGTGACTGAAAAAAAAAGACCGAAACAGTGTATGTATTATTTAGATTGAATCAAAATGTTAATTGGTGTTTATCTTGAAAACAGAAAGGGACTTAAAAAAAAATTAGTCCTCAACACAATACATTTATTTGTTGAGGGCCAAAAAAGTCAACCAAGTAAAGCGAACCTTCTCTTCAATTTTTATTTTTGAGTTTGATTTATGCATTTTATAAACCAGATAATGTAAACAAAAGTTAAAATATAACCTTCACGGCTTATAAAAATGTAAAATGTAGTAATACTTACTTTTGCAGATATAGCAAACATAGCTAACAGCCTTTACAACATGGCAAATAAATCCAAAAATACCCAAAGCATCTCTTAAATAGAAAAACAAAAACAAAGTCACAATAGCACCGTGGACAACATCACCATATCAATACATATACATGTATAAGTTTTAATTATTTCATATGAAATTATATTCTATTAAGTCTTCCGGGTGGTCGATATAAAAAATTACTAATATTCTGTTCTATACAGAAGAGGTAAAAAAATCTTACATTTAATCCTGGCAAAAACATTCTCAGCGTATTAACATAACTGATAGTTGGTCTATTTAATTTTCTTTACATTCGTCGTCATTAGAATGCATTTGTTGGACAGTCATTTAGTTTTCCCATCGGTTTACATTGAAAATGTAGTTCTTCCTTTGTGCAAACGAGGTAGGCTTTATGAGTGCTGATGGACAAAAAGGAGTTCCTGACTTGATCCTGTTACATATATGTATATACTTTCTAAACATATTTATAACATCTAATTGTAAAACGCGAAATTGTATTTATGTTCTAACGTGTGAAACACGCAAGTTGCAATATGTTGGTGAAACCGAAACACCATTTAACATCCGACTAAATAACCATCGGTCATTTTATACAAAAGAAAGAAACTGCCCAATCACAAGACATCTTTATAGAGAAGGGCATGATTCTGAAAACGTCACAAATCATGGAGAAAAAAACAAAATTGGGAACCACAAGGATGACAAAAGTAGGAGAGAGATTTTGGGTGCACCAGTTATTAATTCTTGAACTTGATTGACTCAATGAGAGATACGAGAAAAGATTTTATAAACAAGTCAAAATAATGATCTTGAAATCATACAATGATAGAATATCAATAGATATGTTAAACTTTAATCTATCTCTCTGTAGTTTAAGCTATAAAAATATGGTTTTGTCAGACATCCGATTTCACCTAAGTCCTTGATAGATAGATGCACACGCCTGATGAACTAGTTTGTCTAGCGAAACTTTGCGTATATTTATTCAAATAGTTATCAAAGGTACCAGGATTATAATTTAGTACGCTAGACGCGCGTTTAGTCTACATAAGACTCATCAGTGACGCTCATATCAAAACATTTATAAAGCCAAACAAGTAAAAAGTTGAAGAGCATTAAGCATCCAAAATTCCAAAAAGTTGTGCCAAATACGGCTAAGGTAATCTATGCCAGGAATAAGAAAATTGATATTCATGTCAACATCGAATTGTTGACTACTGAACTGGTGATACCCTCGGGGACGAAACGTCCACCAGCATTGACATCGATCCAGTGGTGTAAATAGTTATCAAAGGTACCAGGATTATAATTTAGTACGCCAGGCGAGCGTTTAGTCTACATAAGACTCATCAGTGACGCTCATATCAAAATATTTATAAAGCCAAACAAGTAAAAAGTTGAAGAGCATTGAGCATCAAAAACTCCAAAAAGTTGAGCCAAATACGGTTGAATCTAATAGAACTTCTCAATGTATCAACAACTAATTTAATATCACGTGTTTAAGTTATATTCTTAGACACACAGCTTACATGGTATATGTGACCTAAAAAGTTGAAGTTCATTGAGGATCCAAAATTCCAAAGAGTTGTGCCAAATACGGCTAAATCTAATAAAACTTCTCAATGTATCAACTAATTTATATATAACGTATTTAAGTTATACTCTTAGATACACAGCTTATATGGTGTTTGTGACCTAAATTTTAAGCCTGGTACCTTTAATGAGTTTTTAAATCACTTGGTAGATGCCACTGCTGGTGGATATCACTACAGGTGATGTAGGCATAGCAGGAGACAATCACCTTGTCCCTTGTCGATACACCCGGTCTTACTCCTTCCTCGATCTGAATCCCTCATTTTTTTGTTTTGTTATCTTAATTTTCTTTATTAATTTCCGAGATGTAATAATTTGTAAACTGCTTGTTGCGGTCAAGTGAAAAAACTTTTATTAAGTTATATTAACAAAGAATCCCTGTTTGATTAACAAACTATTCTCGAGCTTCAATGACTGTCGTAAAAAGATTTAAGCATGATATTGATTGGCCAGTTCATGGAATTAGAAGTCGACATAACGTCAACTGAAACTTCTTTCAATATCTACCAAACACCATTGTTGACAGACTTTACTTTTAGGTCTTGAAACTCCATTCATTCAAAGGTGTGTTTTTTGTGTTAGTGGCTATTTGTGTTGAGCTTCTGAAAATTTGTAGTGTTTATTGTATTTTGTATTATATTAACCAATCAGACAATACTTTTATCATATTGTTCTAATTAGCTAGAAGATCATCATTTGTCTTTCCAAATACAACCTTCAAGACAAGATCGTACTGATGCAGTGTGATTACAATTGACTGCTTATCTTTACAGCTCGGATCCTCGAAAATGGCTACCGTATTTTAGTTATACACATTCAATGAGCATAATAGAATAAAACAATGTAGGAGAAGTGGAAACGAATTAGAAAGCCACAGACGATTGTTTACTGCGCCAGTATTAAAAGAGTTGCCAAATATTTATACTTTGCAAATTACAAACAACTATAAATGCTAAGTAAAATAACAAAACTTGAATTGTCTACTCTGTTTATGTATTCATTATTCTAGTTCACAGAAACCGTCATTACCATATTGTAACGTAGGAAGAAATTATTTTTCAACAGACTTTCGGTATTTCTATGGGAACCAACAATGATCCATAACTTGTCAATTTTCTATATACGAGGCAAATTTTATAAACGAGTTATGCAAAACAAAATTTAAAAAACTGTTTTAACCTTTTACTTAACTTTCCGCTATATGGATTGTGTCCTTTCATTTATTAATTTAAATTTGTGTGACTATGCTGGCTATATTTATCCAAAATGAAATTGAAATAAAAAATAAAAAAAGATACCAGAGATATATGTCTTGACATAATCTAGAAATAATACCAATCGTCTGTTGAGAACTAAAAGAGATGTTTTCAAATTTACCACTGTTTTTTTTTCTCTCCTTTTATGTGTAGCAACTCTTGATCAAGGCATACACATGAGTTTATATATCTTCCAGTAGATACGATAATCCATGGATTCCACTTTCATGATTTCCTTGATTGAGATTTACTGCTAACAATAAAACAAATAAATCCACTAAGGGTTCCAAATGGTAAAGTTAAAGTTATCATCTTGAAAATTTTACGGACACCTGACCGTTCTGAAATTTCTGTGACTGGTATATATGATGAGTTTATTCGTACTAAAGCATATATCCATTTTGTCTTCTTTTCATCTTTTGTTACATGACTATCGGCGACTCATCACTTAATTTGAACTTGCAATGTGTTATGCGATTAGTTTGTACTAGGACAGCAGGAACTTCATACCCTTCGGGAGCTGAGAACCTGAGTTCACTCATTGTTTAGGACGGATAAGTATTGCTCGTTTTTTGTTTTAATTGTAGTGTTCTGTTATTTTTGTTTGTCTTTTCGTCATTTGTCTTTTTGGTTATGTTGATGTTTGATACTATTGGACTTTTTGATTGTCTCCTTTGTATATATATTCTCTCAACTTTCTGTGACATACCATAAGGCTATTTGTGTATATTACCTGTAAAGTGTAAACTACACAAGCCCCCTTAAAGAACTGAAATATTTGCTGAATAGACCTGCTCAGGGCTGCAACAAATTTGCGGCAAACAAAAAGTTTGCTGGAAAACAGATAATAAGGTTTCGCAGATGTTTGCCTACAACTGCAACTTCTAGTAACCATTGCAGATTTCTGCTGCAAGTGTGTTGCAAGTTTGCAGAAACACCAAGTTTTGCAGTTAGATTGCAAAAAGTAAAATGACAAAAATACCAACCTTCGAGGAAAATTCTAAACGGAAAATCCCCTAAATAAATGGCCAAATCAAAAGCACAGACGAAAATATTTATGTTTGCCGTAAGCTTCATTTGGATGGTAAATTGTTTGGTGTAAACTTACGGCAATGTTTGTTGCTAGTGTGCTACAAAAGTTTCTACAAGGTCTTTTTCGGTAAGGGATCAGTGCATGAAAGCTTGCTGTTTAGATTTTATATTCAGGAGAACCATTTAAGCTACCTCACTAGCAATGGTACGTCTAGTCAGGTAACTGTCACCGGTCATGTAACTGTTCACCAATACCTATATAAATGTTTCAATGTGATGCTTGTACTATCATATTGCAGTGAAATAATTTATCTGAAATTCTTATCACGTACTTGCATCTCGTAAAAGCAGTTTCAAATGCTTTATTACATCTCCTGAAAGGTTGACCCATTTTCTCGTTACATGTATTTACAATGTTTCCAAGCCATTTTAACGCCCTACCTAGCACAGCAGCTACAAAAAATAAGCATGTATCAACGTTGTTATGTCACAAATGAAAATTCAACATGGAAACGATCAATTTTGTATTTCATTTTGAAACCTCCTTAATTTCACAATTGTGTCTGTTCCTACTCAACATGCCTTTATTTTCCAATGGCAATCCAACTTAAACAACCTTCATTCCAATCGACCTACCTTTCAGAACATACCTTTCGTATTAATTACCAAATTTATCTTGTCCTGGATACGCATGAGAGTCTTAAGGAGATATGAACTTGACGAATTTGAATTTTCTAAGAAACTTGAATAATTGAACAAATTTAAAGGACAGGTACCATTACAAATGTCATCTTTACTTCAAATGGGCCACTTTTTAAAACAAATACTCAAATTTCACAATCGCATTCAGTGTAAGTTAGCCTTACTTAACGTATTGAGATTGACTAAAATACTTTTCTCTCATGCTTACCTATTTCTGTGATAGCTGACTGCAGTGCTGTAAATGCCTTCCGTATCAGAGCCGCAAACTGTTTTAGAGCATCCATTAACTTGTTTATCATATTAATTACACCTATGAAAAAAAAAACGTTGTATGGAGTAATGAAAATGTTTCATTTGAATAAATTTCAATGAAAGTCGCATGTGGATAGAAATCAGGATCATTTGTTTTTCTTAATATTCGAAATAGGCGAACATATGAAAATGAGATTTGTTTAGTTAAAAATATAGTTTGTTTCGTATGAACAAAATTTCTGGAATGAATGTACTGTAATGAAGAAAATCTTTTTATTTGACATAGTTCTAACTAGATTACCTGCCATTGGAGAAAACGCTGCTTCAATAACTTCCTTTGTTTGATTGAATGCCATTTCCTGGCCACATGTTGAACTGTCAGACATAACAAGTACATTTTTGTTGAAGTTCTGTACAGGATGGTTCATTACAAGTACAACAGCATACATTAACAAAAATGTTCTACCTTTACCTGCAATTTAATAAAGTTAGAGGGAACTAACAACATAACTAGACATTTGAATATTTAACAAGCTCTCATTTCGATCGTAGTAAAAAATAGTCCAACAAACGTATTGTTTTAGGAATGACTTATGATTACATTATGTTTTTGTTGCAATTCAGGGTTCTGTTGTTTCGTTGGGGTTTTTTTTTTTATAGTTGATGTGTTTCCCTCTTTTTTGTTTGTAACCCGGATTTGTTTCTCTTAATCGTCTGATGACTTTTAAACAGCGGTGTACTACTGTTGCCTTTTTTCTTATAAGGGAAAAGGTGGGATTATTGAAAAATCAGATAATCAAACTATATAAGATGATAAAAGAATGGTGTTTTTTTTGCGCTATAGAATATTTGTGGTCTAGTTTGTATTCTTGCGACAAATTAATATAACGTGGGAAAGTGAAAGATCTGATTCTAATGCGATTGGCTAGATCGTTAGTAATCTTGCAAGATAGATTACAAAAAAATCTTGATAAATCTTGCAAGTTATCAGGCAACATGCTGATAGCATGAATAGTCTTTGATCTAAAACGATAATATAAAGACAGAAGAAAATATAAAAGACACAGTTTAATTACATCAATTTCATAAAATAGGTTTATGCAAGGTATGAAAAAGAAGAAATATAGTATGTGCAAATATAAGCATGTTTATTACATCCATTTCACAAAATAGGTAAATGCAAGGTATAAAAAAGGAGAAAAATACATTATGTGCAAATAGACAAAGTTTTATTAAATCCATTTCACAAAATAGGTAATTGCAAAGAAGAAAATAGTCTAAGAGGAATATGTATTATATGCAAATAGAGCTAGACACATTCAAATTGAACAGCTTGACGAACATGTTAAGTTCTATTTTCCCACTTACTTGTGAAGAACTGTGGGATCATTAGTAAAACCATTAATCTTGTCTGCGACGTAAAAGCAAGTCCTAATGTTAGTACAGCACCAAGAAATGTACATACTAATGATGACGTCAGAGGTGTAAATTTTATTTGAAATACCATGATCAAGTATAATATAATCGTTACTAACACACCAAAAATGAATCCTGCAATTAAAAAAGTTGAAATAGATTTATAAAATTCGAACAATGTCAATTTAAGGGCGTGTTTGTTTTTATTCTATTTAGCGTCAATTAAAATTTACAAAATCTACAAGCTAATCCAGGGAACATCCAATCTTGATGCCGAGTTTCCATATCGAAATTGCTGTGTTGAAAAAATATTTGAAAAAAACAACTTATCAGTCTAAATATACTTTTAAAATCGAAAAAAAATAAGGATAGACATTTACGCAACACAGTTCAAATTTTCCCTTCAATTTTTCAGTTTTTATTTTGAAATTTTTATTTACAGTTTTTTCATTTTTATCTCGAACATCAAAAACCAGCAAGGTGACACAAAGCAAAAAAAACATCAGCTCTAATTTAAAATCATGACAAAACAAAACAAAAAATAACAGCTCTACTTTAAAATCATGACAAAACAAAAAAAAACGAAAATCCGTTATCAAATGGAAAAATCAAAAACTCAAACATCAAACGAATGGATAACAACTGTCCTAGTCCTGATTTGGAACAGGCATTTTCTTATGCAGAAAAATCAAAATGGTGGATAAAACCTGGTTTTATAGCTAGCATTATCTCTCACTTGTATGACAGTCGCATACAATTCCATTAGATTAACAGCGAAGTGTGAACAAAACAAACAGACATAATAGGTTAAAATGTCAAAAAAAGGGGTACAACAGTCGGATTTACAACGATTTTTCTGAAAAGTCTTGAAGAAAGTCTTAAAATTCGTGTGAACGGTGGAATTGTACTCATATTTTTAGAGCAAAGATATTTACTGTTTCGGTTCTTGTACATACTCGGCTTTCAAGTATTTGGCTTTGAGCGTTCCAGACGAAGGTAAATCAAGAAAAGCGCATCAGACTCATGAAATGATTTAACGTGTCGTTCTAACTTATAAATTTACTACTGTAAGCATGAAAACAAAAATCAGAACACATAAAACCGTCTCGAATGACAAATGATACGCCGTAAGTTCTATTTTCAGTCAACTGTAAATTACAACAGAAGTTAATCTTATCATTTTGAAATGGTTTTACATGTTCTGTATTGATATTGTTATTCCGTTTTATATAAATTCAGGTAACAGGGCAGTTAAACCGATGCTTAAATCTTTCAAGTTTATTCAGAAGCCAAAACAAAAGTAACACACCCTGATGGAATCGCGCGTGCTCCTGCGAGACAGGGTACGTCGGCAGTAAAGACATCTTCTACTATTCATTCGTCACTGTTTTAGAAGCAACTTTCCCAAATTTATTATAAAAAAAGTTGGAGGCCGTACAACTTCTAAAACTAAGCAACACAGAAATTAACAGCTACAGGTAACCATACGGTATGGATACCTGTAGCTGTTAATTTCTGTGTTGCTTAGTCTCTTGTGGAGAGTTGTTTCATTGTCAATCATACCACATTATATTTTATATATGAATGAGATTAAAGCAAAAGTGGTCGATTTTAGTCCTAATGCAATTACTGAACTAAAATGTTTAGTATATATTTTATAACATAAGCTTCCAATTCAATAGACAGGAAAAGGATAAAATACTCTTTATACTGACCAAGAACATTTTTGAATACGTCATTCTCATATGTTCCATTAAAGAATATTCTTTTAATGCAGTTGTCTGGTACTTCTGGTCGTTTGATTTTACCAAGAACACAACAGGGTGTAAATATTTCACAACAGGCAGTTCTAAGGGACGACATGAATCCAGCATAACATTCTTCTGTCCTAAAATAGGAATAAAGGGAGAGAAATTAATATGGTTGAAAATAAAAACCAGGAAGATACCATGCCTATAATTCAGTGCACCAGAGTCAGACGTTCGTTTCGTCAAGTTGAAACTCGTCTGTGGTGCTCAAATCTCGTTTAGGGTTTGAGAAATGTCTTTTGATTCACGTGGAATAACTGTCAAAGAAAGAGTTGGGATAAAAAAATATTTATGGAAGAAAATAACTTGTTGGATACCTTAACTGGAAAGTTATTGACATTCACGAGCATCCGCATAATCAAAAACCTGATTAGCTTTAATATGATTAATATGAAAAAATATGTTTCAATTACATGTATTGATAAATTATTCAAGAACATAAAATACCGACTGTCTTAGTTAAAACAAATATATGTCTCTTTTCTTTATTTAAAGATATTAATTCCGAAATTAAATGAAATCCAATGGTGCCATATATAGGCCTCTTTAACCCCGTCACATCCTTGTGTGTCTGTCCCAAGTCAGGAGCCTTTAATTCATTGAATGGGGTTGATTACTTTAATTCTGTTTTCGTTTCTAGTTTTGTCATAAATAACGATGTTGACTTCTCCGTTTGAATTGTTTCACAAAACTTGTAATGAAGGGGTCTTTTATAACTGACCAAACAGTATGTCACTATTGGTTTTACTCATTGTTGAAGGACCTAAGGTGAACTATTATTGATTAAATCCACGTTAATTGGACTCTGGTTAAATGATTTTTTTCTTTGGCAGTCGTACCATAATCATCGCCAATCTATGAATTGTTATTGGTCGAGGTAGTTTTTGATGAAGTTGAACTTGAAACTTAGTACACATGTTCCCTATGATATGATTTTCTAATTTTATAAATGCCAAATTAGAGATTTTACCCCATTTTCACGGTCAACTGAACATAGAAAATGATAACTTGCGGATGGGGCATCCGTGTACTATGGACACATTCTTGTTGTTGTTTGTTAGGCGGCTTAAAGCTAGGTTAACACTGCCGATCAGATCAACTCGATCAAGCCCGTTGAAGCCAAATTACATTATCGGGAGACTGGTCTGACTCAATCGACAAGAATGTTCGGGATAGTCTACCTTGCTCGTCATCGATCGAGAGTTTTTGACATGTCAAAAACATTCGAGTACGGATCGAGAAGTAAGTCACTCGAGAAGAGATCGAGAATTCGTCGAGTAATGGTCGAATTGATCGGGAATGGATCGTGTAGAGATCGAGTTTGGTCGGAATACAAAAACTTTACCGATCACTACTCGATCATTTCGAACTGTGCTCGACTAAGGTCCGATCATTTCAAGATTAACTCGACCAATGCCCGATCGCTTCCAGATCACTGCGACTTGTATATTTATTTTATCCCAGACCAAATTGACCAATACCCGATCTCATTGCGACCACATTCGACCACTCTTCGATCTCTACTCGGCCATACACGAGAACACATGACTGCTTCGCGATTCTGTAAAAGTGTGTGCAGATCTGATTAACTATTATAACTTTGCTTCCGCAAAGTATGTTGGCATCATTATTTCTAAATGTATAAAAAATCCTCCAATAACAGTACGTACGTGTCTTTACTTTTGCAAGGAGAGGTAACATTTTAAAAGAGAGGCAAAAAACACCAAAGGAACAATCAAACTCAAAGGTCGAAAACAAACCGACACAGCCATAGCAAAAACGGTAACCGACGAGAAGAAAAACAGCAGTCAACATAACATAGAAAACTAAAAACTTAGCTACACGTAACCCAACAAAAGCTGGGATGATATCATATGTTCCGGAGGGTAAGCACTGGCGAATATTGTAGTAATCGTGCAATAATACTCATTGTTAGACTGCTGATGACTAAGTAATCTTTCAAAGTTGGTTTATAAGAACATCAAGATTATATTTTACCTGTTTTATGGGCTATTTTCTGATTTGTCTGTCCGTATTTTCCATTTGTACAGAAATGTTTGTAGCATAAAGAAAAAGGATGTGGTACAATTGCTAATGAAACAGCTCTTCACAGATACAACACCAAATGACACAGAAATTATCAATAACAACTATAGGTCACCTTACAGTCATTTTCTTTTCATTCGAACTTTTTGACGTAATTTCACACAAAAAAGGGACGAAAGACAATTTTTTTTTTCATTTAGTGCCAAATTTCTTTTTAACAGTTAATGATACTAGTTAACTGTTCAGCGAGCACATGTTTTGATCATTTGTTTCTAACATACTTTTGCAAGTTTGCTTAATCTTTGACAAGCTATACACTCGCTGCAAATGCGTTTGTCGTTCGTCGTTTGTTAGTTCAAATGATGCATTTCTTTCTAGCTTATTATCTAAACGTGTTCTCGCTTGTCAAAACATTGTCTAAAATTGCTCAAAATTTCAATCCCCTCTAACCAAACGATGCATTTGTTTCGACTTCTGTAACGTTTAACAAACTACAACAAACGGCACACAACGTTCACCAAACTTTGGTTAGAAAGAAATACACTCTTGATCTTTTGATATGTAAAGTTGTAAACTGTTTCAGAAAAGGTATCAGTCCAGTCAAGTTTTGGGGAAATATGTGACATCTTTGCCCTCTTTTTGCAATATTTGTTGGCAATTACATACAGGTTGTTGCCATACAGCAAAAAGAAAAACAAATTTCTTTAACCATTCAACTACTGGATATGAAATCTTTGTAAAAATACTGATCATATACTTATGCAAATATATTTGATAAACAGTACGCTTTATTTGTAAGAAATCAAGGAAATGGGGATGGTAAAGTTAATGTATATTGCATTCTAACATAAGTACTAATCCAGACGTGACAAATCTCATTTTGTGGTTTCATTTCCAAAACAGAGCAATAAAACTACCATTACATATGATATCAGTGTCCACTATGAGGAAGTTTTTATAAGCATTTGCTTTGGTTCCTTTTTGTTGAGTTAATGCAAGTCTCTCATACTTCCCACACAGTGATCGTCGTGTCAGCCACTAGATTTCTCGGCGCCCGTTGCTGTCTACCCCATTGTGTTCGTCTTCTATGCACTCTACTAACTCCGTCTCAGCTATTTACCTGTCTCTCTAAGCTCTTACCACCTTGCCCCATCAGATGCACCTTGCCCACAAATCCAATTGCTTTATTTCTATGTAGATATTTTAAATGTATGATTTCACTCGGACCTTCTACTGAATATTACCAAATAAACACAGAATGTGTCCATGGGACACTAATAATGCCCCAGCTATCATATATAACATTATAAAGTGTCATGTTTGGACGTATGTGCGTACTGACGGACAAGGGTAACACTTAATGTTCACTCCGAAGCGGGGGGGGGGGGGGGGGGGGGGTAAAAAAATGTGCTTACCCGACCAATTCCCGATTATCCCTACGACCTACATACGATCAGGTCGATCTGGTCCGGTAGAGATCAGGCTGAGATCGTGAATAGTTGATTTGATCCAGCTAGTCGAGTAAAGATCGTGTAAAGATCGTTAATTGATCTTAATCATCGAATAAGTATTCATTTTGTTGTCGGGATGGAGTCTTGATGACGTCTTTAATGAGTCGTGAATGGTCGAGTTAAGGTCGTGTACAGTCGGATGGCGGTCGGGTAGAAGTCGTAAATAGGACCGATCAAGAATTTGGTTGAGCTTGGTCGTGGAAATTTGGACAATCGGGATCATCGAGTTGATCTGATCGGCAGTGTGAACCTAGCTTAAGCATATAACCTCCTTGAATTTACGAAATAATTTTAAATTTCACTTTAAAGGGGAATTACTCCTTATGCGGTTTATTGACCATTTTGGTCATGTTTGACTTATTTGTATATCATACTTTGCTGTCAGAACATTATTGCTGTTTACAAATTATCTCTCAGTATCTATAATAATATTCAAAATAATAACAAAATACAACAAAATTTCCTTAAAATCACTAATTCAGGGGCAGCAACCTATCAATTATTATAGTTTGTCTGATTCGTCTGAAAATTTCAGGACAAATATGTATCCGAACCAGATGAATATTTTTATCTGTGTCAAATTTGCTCTAAACGCTTCAGAGATATAAGCAAAAAAACTGCATTTTACCTCTATGTTCTATTTTTAGCTATGTCTGCCATGTTGGTTGGCAGGTGGGTTCATCGGACACATTTTTTAAACTAGCTACCCTTATAATGATTTTGACCAAGTTTGGTTGAATTTGTCTAAGAAGTTTCAAAGGAAAAGATTTGTAAAAATTTACAAAAAAATGTTACTATAACAGACGATAACTCCTTAAGGGGTCAACTGACCATTTTGGTCTTGCTGACTTATTTGTAGATCGTACTTTGCTGAACATCATTGCCGTTTACATTTCATCTCTATCTATAATGATATTAGAGATTATAACAAAAAACTGCCAAATTTCCCGCTTAAAATAACAAATTTATCTCTGTTAGATTTTCTTTAATGCTTTGGTTTCAGAAATATAAGCCAAAATCTACATGTTACCCCTTATTCTATTTTTAGCCATGGTGGCCATCTTGGTTGGTTGGCCGGATATTCGGACGCATTTGTTCAACTAGATATCCCATACTAGATGATTGTGGCCAAGTTTGGTTAAATTTGGCCCAGTAGTTTCAGAGGAGAAGATTTTTGTAACAGCTAACGACGACGACGGACAACGAACAACGGACAACGGACGACGGACGACGGACGCAAAAAGATGAGAAAAGCTCACTTGGCCCTGTGGGCCATGTGAGCTATAAAAAAAAGAGCTCAAATTCTAAATAGGGTTTTATAATGCCATGATATCAACTCTTTTGTTTGCCTTTCATGTTATCTCGTTCTGACACTATGTTTTTTTTTCTATATATATTTCAATATTTTGAAAATTCGTACTTATTGCCATATTGAAAGACACGTGCGTTTGACAGAATAATTTAATGTCAAATTAAATTTAGGAAAATCGTAGAAAATTCAGAAATCATACCAAAACATTAAAGAAGAGCCCAAATTTTAGATTAAAATTAAGATTTCAGCTTCTGACATAATGAAATGGGTTGTCGAGCTTTAAAACACCATAACTATTGTTTTGTAATCCGGATGAAACTCTCGCAAATTCGGCGAACGATGTCTTTTTTAGTATGACTTTTATTTAAAAGATACAAGTTATTGCAAACATCTATTTCAAAAGATCATTAAAAGAAACCCCAAGAACCCTTTCACATGGAAGAGTAGTTTCTACTTGTCTTGGTTTAACTTTTTATCCTCCTTTAAATCTTCTCAAGGAAGGTGACGCTGTACATTTAGATGACCGATAAATATGGATAAATACAAGGCCCTAAATAATCATAAATAAAACAGGAATTTCGTCTTATTCTAATCTGTATATTACTTAGCATACTTCCGAACTTTACAGACGAGGAATTAATGATTCGACGGAGTCCCGATTGATCTCGAGCCGAGATTCCCGATGTTACATAAAGTGATATAACATATGATATTGTTAACGGAGTATCTTAAGGATCAGTATTGAGGATCAGACGTCTACCTGGCAGGAGTTGTTAAAATCATGACGGTTATTGTAAACTAAAGTGTTTCAACATTCCGAAGGCGGCACAATTAGTTCTATCTAGTCGGTACCCCTATTTTTCGCATTCCATGAAACCGTTTCTAATGCTACTCAGTTCCCAATATGATTTCATAAAGAATGTGTGTTGATTGTGGATTGAGTCATTGAACAGAGCCAGAGGATCGAGGTAGTAGCGGAAAAGGGAGGGGGCGGGACGTTGGAACCCCACCCCCCTTTTGACTATGATAAATGCATTTGGAGGGTACATTTAGTTGGAACACACCTCCATTACCCTGGGTTGGGAACCCCTTTAAAAAAATTGGTTGGCAGGGGTAGGGTAAGCAGTAAGGGGTTGGTGCATAATTTGTGGCATATATCTATGATTACACGGCCTGTAGGCAATTTCTTACCATTTCGTTTTCGGGGGCAATCCCATGTGCAGCCGAACTGCATTTTCTTTTAATCGTGATAGCCTGTTCAAGGCTATTTTGACCTTGATCGCTTTGATGATAATCGACAGTGGATCTGCCATTTTTTGGCATAGTCTCTATGACGTCACTTTTCGTTTACATGACGTTATTGGAATCTTGGAATATCCGAAAGTTATACGTTTCTCTTCCGGATTTGGAACATCCGGGGTTTTGCAATGGATGCGCCCATGAAACAAAAATTGTGCAATACTGAATGTTTAGAAAATTTATTAGTTAAAGATCTTAGAATAACCCAACAATGTTCAGAACCAGTTTAGTGATAAGTAAAGTTGTTGGTACTGTTTTGGTTGGAGGTAAGCGTGCTGACACGGCTTAAGTGTAATATGGGGTTCGGAAAATGGTAAAGTTTTTGTAAGTTTCAACACTGAGTTCTGAGTTTTGTTTTTTTCACAGTTCCAAGTTTCAAATTATTCGACATTGACGTGTATGATTTTTCCTTTGGAATGTTCCCTGTCTCTATAATTAATAGAAATTATGCCAACATTTTGAAGCTTCCAATGTGAACCAACTAAATGAAACATCGATTTGGATTTTTTTATATTTAGAATCATATCATTATTTTCACACCATTTTAAAAGTTGCTATTTCATCATTAAGTTTATCATGTTTATCACATATATCATCAACAGAATTTGAAGAGTATTTAAGAGTTGTGTCATCTGCATACACATCATGCTTTGTATGATTTAGTCGATTTAGTAAGGACAATGCACTGGCCGATCTAGAAATTTTCATAAATGAGTGCCCCCCCCTCATACCTGTCAACCTGTGACGATGAAAATGCAGGTCATGACCTGCATTGAAGAATCAAATCTCAGGTCATAACGCGTACGAACTTTTTCGAGCTGAATTTCAGTATTTATGGTACATTTTCTTATAACGTATATCAAAGATACCAAAACATCAATGCATGTTCACTTGGTTAAGTCATTTTAAATCTTGTTTATAATTATTTCATTACACTTTTAAAGATTGTTATAAACTTGTTTATCACAGTCATATGTCCTTTACTTTATGTCATCATCTTAAAGTTATTTTTCAAATGTAATTTTAAAATGAGACTACTAGCCTTTAAACATACCATGTAGAGGTATTTCATAACATTCATCTCTTAATACATCAAATGCAAGTTTTTAACGACCTTGACTGGCTATACAGCCCTTGCACAGTTATTAGGCAATTAGACTATGATAAAATATAGTAATACAGTTAAAGGAAGTATAAATGTAAAAAATAATTTTCAACTTTTTAAAAAAAAATTGTATAAAGGTATAAAAATAATGAAAATTTATTTTTCAATATGTATTTGAATTTTATATTATTATGATTTAATCTTTTTCACCCATAAAACGTAAATATAAGGAATAATTTTGAATGGTGACAAATAAGGGGAAGTAACTCTTAGTTGAAATATCTTTGTAAAACAACAGGGCAATTTATTTACGACCTAAAGCTAAGGTAATTGGTGTTAATTAACAGTGTGTTTGACACCAAAGCTGTCAAGTGAAGCCATGCACTTAATGGGTCACTTTATTTGACAGTTTACATAGCTAGATGAACTGGCTGTTCATGGAAGAATTACGAATTTGCCGGTATTTCAAAGGAATATTACTTCTCAAGGCTAAGAAATACGGTTGAAATCAGGTCATTTTCGGAATTCCCGGGTTATTTCAATGACCCGGCGGGTGATTCGGGTGATCCCTCAGAATTGTGAAAATCTCGGGTCAGACCCGCAGAATCCATGTCAGTTGACAGGTATGCCCCCTAAATCCTCCTCTGCAATGACATTTTATGTTTACTGTGATTTTGTTAAATTCTCAATTGCTTTTACAATGCAAGAACAAGAAATGGTAATGTAAAATTGTATCCAACAGTCTCTGTCAGTAAGAATCTTCCTGATATTTCTGAAATTGTTTATGTTACAACATGTACAAAACTGATCATTTAAATATTATTTTAAATGCAAAAGAAAACATTTGTACAAAATGATCAGTCTTGTTTAGAAAAAAGATACTTAATTAAGACCGTTGATTGATTACTGTTTGCTTACTGTCATGACTGTCTATAGCTGCGGAACCGTAACTCTTATGGTCCTTTTTTAATTTTTTTTTGATTTTGCGGACCATGGTCCGCAAATAGTCAAAAAATAACATAAGGACCTAAGAGCTACGGTTCCGCAGCTAGACTGTCTATAGCTAATTTCAAATTTTTAAATGCATATTCAGAAAATTTAACATTTGAAATTCAATTTTTCAGGCTTGGCAGCATATTTATACTTAAGATTTAAAGACACAAAGAAATATAAACCATATAAAAGGAAAAAAGAAATATTCCTTATAGACAATTTAGAAGATTACGAAAGTTTTATTAATACTGTCAGGATTGAAAAGGTTAGTTTTTTATGTGGCACAAAATTGATTTAAGGATATTACATGTATTATAGGAAAATGTAAAGCATTAAAACACTCTTATTGACTTATTCTCTAATATAAATTTTAAGAAAGCTTTTTCTTTTCTTATATATTCTTATTACATTTGCACGGCTACTGGGAACATAGTCATGACAGTGCCTTTTAAATCACAAACTATTTCTTTTTAAAATGCAAAAAATTATTAAGTCCACTATGTTCAGAAAGTATTGCAAATATTGTATTATATTGTTTCATAAAATGGTATTGAGAGTCCTGAATATTGATGTTCTAAGTTCATGTTTCAGGTTTTAGGACTAGATTGTGAATGGGTTTCCTTCAGTGGTAAGAGGCGTCCTGTTGCTTTGTTACAATTGGCAACACAACTTGGACAATGTGCATTGATTCGTTTGGATCGAATGGATTCTTTTCCTAAATCATTACAAGATATATTAGCAAATAAAAGGTAAATGTTTTAATCATGATGTTATCCTCAGAAAGTAGAGCAAATTTTAATAAATATATATTGCAAAAGATCACACACATTAACAAGAAGTTACATACAAAGAAAAAAAGCACACACACACAAAGACAAAAGATCATACATAATAGCAAGAAGTTATATACATTTGTACTTAGACAAAAACACATGCATACAAAGAGAAAAGCCCATCCATGCTTCAACGAAAGATGTACCAAAAACTACCTTGAATAAAGACTACCAAAAAGATCCTGTAGTTTTAATGTCTAGACAATTGCTGAACAAATGTGATCCATCAATGTATGTCCTAAGACGGAAACAATTAAAAATACATCGATTTATTAATTTTTTTATGTAAATGTCACTTTGTATGGCCCAGATTACTGAAACATATAACCTGGAAAATGGAGGATTCGAAATAAGGATGAATTTTCAAGTTTTGATGCAGCTCACTCAAATGGCTGTCAGAAATGATTAGATGGGAATTCAGAATTATAGTTTACAATCTTTGTTTGATATCTGAAAAATGTTTTAATTTACTATCTTACAATGATGTATGATTGTACTAATATTAGCAATAATTTCTTGTTACTTTTTTTGTTATGATAGAATTTTAAAATATCATTCAAATTGTACATTGTAAACAATATACCATAAGTTAATACATTAAAATTTGAAACTAGACTTATCATGTTAATGAGACTGTTTCAAGATGAATTTGAAGTTAAGACTTAACTATCTGTGTTTACTTTCTTAAGCATACTGAAAGTAGGAGTTGCAGTGAAAGAAGATGGCAAAAAACTTCATCTTGATTATGGACTAGTAGTTAATGGATGTGTAGATTTAAGACATGTCCTAAACAGAGTCAGAGGAATATACACCTGGTATGTTAATAAGGCATTAAACAGGCTATTATTTGAACTTGGAATTATTTTTAATTATAGAATTTGCATAATTTCTTGTGTTTAAATTTTTTTAATAAATTTCACGTTTATTTGGTATTATAATGTATGAGCGATTCATAACACTTTCCATACTATGTATTTTGGTAAGATAGTGTTGTGCAAAATGTACTATTTTCCTTGTAATAGAAAGTGTTGTGCGCAGCACAGAACATTATACATGTTATAGTGCAAAATAAACATGGAGTTTATTAAAAATTTCAATCACAAGAATTTAAGCAAATTCCATAATTAAAAATAATTCCAAGTTCAAATAATAGCTTGTTATTAGTTAATTTTAGTTTATTATTATTTTGTTGTTCATTCAGTGGTTGTAGAGCAAAGGGTTTAAGATTCTAACTTTATAGCTGGGATAGAAAAAACACAAAAACATTTTTTTTTCTATTTTAACAATTGCAACAAATCAGGTTGGTGGGTTCATAAATCAACAAATAAAAACCCCAACCCAAATAGAGCCTCTGGTATATTACATCAACTGATAAAGTTAGACAAGATGGGCTTTGGAAAGGGCTGTCAATAGTTACAAATATACAAATAGACTGCAGGATGGTGTCTTGGTTTTGTATCAAAGCACATTCTTTATGATTGATTTACCACAAAATGGGAATAACAAACATGAAACTTGTACAATACCCTTTATTGCATACATTATGAAATAATAACACACATAACAGTTTATAGTTTAGAAAAGTACTCTTCATGCAAGTATTGTTACTGTAACTGTAAGAGATGAATACAACTTATCTATTAGTAAGTCTGAAAATGAATGCACATTTTTTATACGACCGCAAATTTTGAAAAAAATTTCGTCGTATATTGCTATCACGTTGGCGTCTGCGTCGTCGTCGTCGTCGTCGTCGTCGTCGTCCGGCGTCCGAATACTTTTAGTTTTCGCACTCTAACTTTAGTAAAAGTGAATAGAAATCTATGAAATTTTAACACAAGGTTTATGACCATAAAAGGAAGGTTGGTATTGATTTTGGGAGTTTTGGTCCCAACATTTTAGGAATAAGGGGCCAAAAAGGGCCCAAATAAGCATTTTCTTGGTTTTCGCACCATAACTTTAGTTTAAGTTAATAGAAATCTATGAAATTTTGACACAAGGTTTATGACCACAAAAGAAAGATTGGGATTGATTTTGGGAGTTTTGGTTTCAATAGTTTAGGAATAAGGGGCCAATAAAGGGCCCAAATAAGCATTTTTCTTGGTTTTTGCACTATAACCTTAGGTTAAGTAAATGGAAATCTATGAAATTTAAACACAATGTTTATGACCACAAAAGGAAGGTTGGTATTTATTTTGGGAGTTTAGGACCCAACAGATTAGGAATTAGGGGCCAAAAAGGGACCCAAATAAGCATTTTTCTTGGTTTTCGCACTATTATGTTAGTATAAGTAAATACAAATCTATGAAATTTAAACACAAGGCTTATGACCATAAAAGGAAGGTTGGTATTGATTTTGGGAGTTTTGGTCCCAACAGTTTAGGAAAAAGGGGCCCAAAGGGTCCAAAATTAAACTTTGTTTGATTTCATCAAAATTGAATAATTGGGGTTCTTTGATATGCCGAATCTAACTGTATATGTAGATTCTCAACTTTTGGTCCCGTTTTCAAATTGGTCTACATTAAGGTCCAAAGGGTCCAAAATTAAACTTAGTTTGATTTTGACAAAAAATGAATCGGTTGGGTTTTTTGATATGTTGAATCTAAAAATGTACTTAGATTCTTGATTATTGAAGTTTTTTTGGTCCAGTTTTCAAATTGGTCTACATTAAGGTCCAAAGGGTCCAAAATTAAACTTTGTTTGATTTCATCAAAAATTGAATCCTTGGGGTTCTTTGATATGCCAAATCTAACTGTGTATGTAGATTCTTCATTTTTGGTCCTGTTTTCAAATTTCAAATTCTACATTAAAGTCCAAAGGGTCCAAAATTAAACTAAGTTTGATTTTAACAAAAATTGAATTCTTGGGCCTCTTTGGTATGCTGAATCTAAACATGTACTTAGATTTTTGATTATGGGTCCAGTATTCAAGTTGGTCCAAATCAGGATCTAAAATTATTATATTAAGTATTGTGCAATAGCAAGTCTTTTCAATTGCACAGTATTGTGCAATGGCAAGAAATATCTAATTGCACAATATTGTGAAATAGCAAATTTTTTTTTAATTAGAGTTATCTTTCTTTGTCCAGAATAGTAAGCAAGAAATATCCTATTTGTGCAATAGCAAGAATTTTTTTTAATTGGAGTTATCTTTCTTTGTCCAGAATCAACTTAAATCTTTGTTATATACAATATACAATGTATATACACTTTTTACTACCAACTGATAAATTTAAATAATCTTTACCATTCAGTGATAACAAGCAGTTTTTTTACATCTTAATATTTTATGATGTATTTAAATGAGTAGTTATTGTTGCAAACTCCATTAGAAATTTGAATTGATATCAGTTTTGAAAAAGGGAAACGGGGATGTGAAAAAAAAGAGGGGGGGGGGGGTAAATTTTTCTCTTTTCAGATTTCATAAATAAAAAGAAAATTTCTTCAAACATTTTTTTGAGAGGATCAATATTCAACAGCATAGTGATTTGCTCAAAGGCAAAAAAAACCTTTTAAGTTCATTAGACCACATTCATTCTGTGTCAGAAACCTATGCTGTGTCAACTATTTAATTTTAGATTTAAAAAGTTTGAAGAAGAAATCTTTAATTGATTTGTAAAATCTTGGCATTTGTTTTGTGTAAAAAAAACCCATGTAATGTCAAAAATTTGATCACAATCCAAATTCAGAGCTGTATCATGCTTGAATGTTTTGTCCATACTTGCCCCAACTGTTCAGGGTTCGACCTCTGCGGTCGTATAAAGCTGCGCCCTGCGGAGCACCTGGTTGACTTATGCAAGTCAAAAACAAATAATGACTTGTTTATGTCTGAGCTCTGACTTGTTTTTAGTCGTAGTAAAGGACTACAGGGCCAAGCTGAGAGTATATTAGGAGTCATGTTAGATAAAAGTAACCGTATAAGATGTGGAGACTGGGAAGCTGATGATTTTTCACAAGAACAGGTATTCTACGATTTATAAAGTACACAGTTAGAAAATGCAAGTTTCACATCAATTCTTAGATTTATAGAATATATGGTTATGCCTTACGAAAGATTTCTTTTACATTTGATAAATTTGGGAAAATATTTTATTGATGTGAGAACTATGAATGGTACTTAGTTTAACTTTGTGGTTCACTCAAGATACCTGTCTAGTATGGTATTTATCTCTCCTTTCACAAGCTTTGAAAAGTTTCTAATTACAAAAAAAGTAATGTTATTGATACATCTTTACACAATGAAATATTTTTCTTACAAAACTTTATTGACATATAGATAATTATTTAACGATCTTATATTTTGGAACTTTGAATATCATTGTCAATGTGTAAAGCATCAAAAGTCTTCAGAAAATACTATAAACAACTAACCACCTGGTTTACAGGGTGGTCTTTATTCCTCTCTTTATTAAATAGATATTCTACCTTTTCCATGTAGGAAGTGACTGTGGATGGTGCATTTCTGACATACTAACATATATATATAAAAAAAATAAGGCGATATGGTAGGATTACCAATGAGACAACTACCCACCAAAGTTCAAACGAAGTGGATGTAAGCAATTATATGTAGCTCATCAAAGTTAGATATTTCAGTGTTCATATAATGTAAACTGTACTTTATTTTTGATTTTAGATAGAATATGCAGCCAATGATGCATTAGTAGGTGTAGATATATTTATGAACTTAATATTGGCCAAAATGTGGGGCAAGAAACCAGATATCAATATAGAAGATATTTTTACAGTTGTTGATGAAACAGAATTTTGGACATTTACGAGATCATTGGTACAAGGGACAGTAGATGTTAATGTTGGGGGACCATGGAATTCTAAAAATCCTGCTTATAAAGGACCACAACTAACAAATGATGAAGAGGTTTGGAATTAATTTTGAACTTCTTATTTATATAATTTACCATCATGTGACAGTTATAATAAAAAGTGATAATTTTAGAAGCCATAATCATGATAATATTTATCATAAGTTTAACTTCTTTCTTTTACTTTCTTGTTGTTGTCAAAGAAAAATTATTCATACTATTATTCTTTTTCCTGTCTATTATTCTGATGTATTTGAATAAAGATAAACATATAAAAAAAACATTAAGATTAAAGCAGCTCTTAGTAACATAAAGTTATGTGTTAAAATTGAAATACAAAAAACTACAAGTAATAGTCAATTGTTGCTAACAACCAGATCCTTTAAATTTGGTCTGATAAATAATGATCTAATTTGAAATCACATTTCTCATATCTATATATTTTTATATAAAACCTATTGAAGACAACAGTATTACATATAGCCAAAAATAAATATTTACTTCTAGATATCTGTCAAAGATAAAGAAACAAGAGCTTATGTATTAAGACAAAGACCATTATACTACAACTGTTACCTGTTAGCACCTGATGGAGAAAGTCTGTGTACCTGTGATATTAAAAAAGCAGAGTGGTATATAGAAAAGGGTTTAGCAGGTACCTTGAAATTATAGCTAGATCTAATCTGATCAATTAAAATTTCTATTAGATTGTCATGAAATACAATATTATTGTTCAATCATTATAAATATCACTGTAAGTTAAATTAGGGCACTTTTTTAATGACCACAAAAATTAAAAAAATTTGTCATATATTGGTATCACATCGTCTTCGTCATCAGCGTTGTCCGAAGTCAGATGGTTTTCGGATAATAACTTAAGTATAAGTAAATAGAAAGCAATAAAATTTTAACACAATGTTTATAACCACAAAAGGAAGGCTGAGATTGATTTTGGGGGTTATGGTCCTAAAGGTTTAGGAATTACAGGCCAAACAAGGGACCCAAATAAGCATTTTTGTAGTTTCCAGTCAATAACTTGAGTTTAAGTGTATAAATCTCTCTGAAATTATACCACAAGTTTCCATACTACAAAATGATGGTTGTGGGGGGTTATAGCTCAAATCATTTAGCAATAAGGGGCAAAAAAGGGGGTAAACAAGGGTTTCTCTGGTTAAAGGACAATTTAGACAATTTAAAAGCAGTGTAAGGGAGGAAATCCAATTCCATTAGAAGAATACTGTTATATATTTATATGTTTGATTACCTCGCTTACACTGCTTGAAAATTATGTATTAACCCTTTCGCTTCAGACAGCTGACGATGAGTCCCGTTTTACCGGGATCGGAATACCTCTTTTATATTTCCCGCTCAAAACAGTGCAAACATGAGTTATCTTTCTTTGATGAATACCCGGATGAAAGTGTAAACATGGCGCTTCCGTTTGTTGAAAACCGTGTCAAAATCAGACGAAATTTACGGAATTAACGAGAATTTGAAATGAGGGAACATTTTTTTTGAAAGAATATGGAAGAATTGAAGCCAAACTAGTATACTTTTTTGACATAAAATGTCGTTTTATATACAAAACACTTGGAATGGACATTGTTCAGTATGAGGAATTTGTACAGCCTCATAAAATTTTTCAAAATTTTGCCGTTTTGGGTTAAAAAATTTCGATTTGGGGTCTTAGAGCAGAATTTTGAGAATTTCACCAAGATAATGCCGAAAATTTGAAAATTTGAATATTTTATGAAGAAAAAATTATCAAAACATGAACAAAACTGTGAACATGGTGTTAGTGAATGAAATAAACACACAAATAACTATAAACAAGTTTTTATTGACATTTATTATGAAGGTCTCCCACTTGAGTAAAAGTAGCCAGGGAAGCCATCGTCTCAGAGTAGCTTCTGTCTGGGCAGCAATCGGTGAAAGGGTTAAGAAGTGATGATTGTCTTGAGATGATTATCTGTAAATTTATTTTTTAGAAGTTACTATTAATTAATATTAATTTTAACCATGACTGTATGTCATTTTATATTTTAATATTTTATGATGTATTTTATTGTTGCAAATTCCATTAGAAATTTGAATTGAGATTATTTTTGGAATAAGGGAAAGGTGAAAAAAAATTTGGGTGGGGGACCAAGGATCCGAAAAAAAAATCACCTAATTTCGGTCATTTTGAGATAACTTAAAAGTTGGTGCCCTTTTTCAAAAAAAGATTGTCAAAATCAAATTACTGAGTATGCTCAGACTCTTAGCCTCAACGAACTTGCTGTTGCTTGCATCGCATTTACTTAATGAATTTTCCTGCCATTTCCATAAAATCGTTCAAGAGCAATAAGGGAATGCAACAGTTAAACGATAAATTTCTGAGACCAGTCTTACATTTCTTTCGATTTAGAAGACAAAATTGAAACCGGATGTTTTGGGAAATTCTAAAACGAGCAATACCGGACTTATTTCCGGGTTTAGTCTTGTTTATCAAAATCATAGGAAATCATCGGCTTTTTAATTTTTTACCTTTGATAGTGTTTGAATATGAATGATAATACTTGCACTTGCTTTTAAATAGCATGAAATCATTTTGAATTTACGATTTAGTGTCTAATCTGCAGAAGAGGATTTCGACATGCATTTTTCATAGTAAACAAAGCATGTGTGTTAGTAGTGACATAATACTTTTTTCTATGTAAATTAAATCAAGTTTTAATTTAATTTTAAATCAGAATTGATAATTGTCTTAGCTTAAAAGTAATTTAACAATGAAGACAGTTGTTATGAAATTTTAATTTCTAAATAATATTAGTTCTGAGCTTGTGATCTATAGCCAGGTGTGAATTAAAATCACAGGTAAAGAGATTAGCGATCATTTGCCAATACTCCGATACTTCCCCGAGGCATTAATATAATTTTTAGGAGGGCCCTCAGGATTATAACACTTTACTGGAGTGTCAGTTTTATTACAGGAAAGGGATAACAAAACAAAAACAAGTTCAAAATGGCGATTTAGAAACTCGATCTCAACGAAATGACCGAAATTATTTCTGTTGAAAAATAAAATTTGTCCTAAATCCCAATTCCACGTTAAGGACAAACACTTTCAGTTCAGAACATGGCTAACAAATATGACCGTTTCCAGACCCAGATTTCAGAAATTAGAAAGAAAATTTCTTCAAATATTTTTTTTTTGAGAGGATTAATACTCAACAGCATAGTTAGTGTATTGCTAAAAAACAAAAACAAAATTGAAGTTCATTAGACCACATTCATTCTGTGTCAGAAACCTATGCTGTGTCAACTATTTAATCACAATCCAAATTCAAAGCTGTATCAAGCTTGAATGTTGTGTCCATACTTGCCCCAACTGTTCAGGGTTCGACCTCTCGTATAAAGCTGCGCCCTGTGAAGCATCTAGTTCAAATGTTAAATATTAGTTTCATTTGAATGGGAAATCACAGTATTTCATTTAAAGTCACTCTACTGGTAAGCTTATCAATTTCATCCACTCTTTACAAAAATAACATTTGTATTTTTCAGACAAAGTAAATGATGACCCATTCACAGTACAATTAAAATTTGAACCAGCTGGTCGTCCTGCTTCTAAAGATGATTATTATTTACAAGAGAAAGAAAACATTTGTGTAGTTTGTGGTTCTAAAGATTCATTTGTACGAAAACAAGTAGTTCCTAAAGAATATAGAAGGTAAAATATTACACTGTACTCACGGATTATGTGTCTATTACACATACAAACATTGTTTACTCCTTAAATATTTCTCCAATAGTCAACATGAAGCAAAATAAAGATACCAAAAAGGCACTATCAAAATTGATTTTTGAACACTCATTCATGTGAGGAAAAAAGACTGCTGGTAGTATATTATTTTATTTTAGGACAGACAGACAGAATTAAGGACAATGTTTTGATCTGTTTCTCAGGTAGTGTAATCTAAGGGACCACTGTAATGGTGTATGGAATGATTGTTATGTGTACATGTCTATCTGGCATGGTTCATATGACCATGACCTCATTCTCATGAACTCTTAATAATTTTAAGTTGATGTGATACTTTAGGTAAAACTTTCATTTTACAGACTTTAACATAAATCCATTCATAAGTGAAGCAGTCAATACATTTGATTTCAGTTTGTGCACTATTGTTTTTTTGCAAATAACATGACAAGCTTTTATTTCAGATATTTTCCTCCATCACTGAAGGACCATGCCTCCCATGATATACTGTTACTTTGTATGTCATGTCATGTTAGGAGCACACAGTATGATACAACTCTCAGGTACCAGTTAGCAGATGAGTGTAATGCACCTATAGATATGGGATCTGGAACTAAACAATTAAGCGACCAAGACTTACAAAAAGTTAGATCAGCTGCAAGGTAAATATATTTTGACTGAAAATTGCACTTTTTGTCAAATATTTGGCATTCCAGATGAAGGTTAATTCAGAAAAGGTCATCAAACACATGAAATGAGATTTTTCACGAAGGGTTAAAATTGGCCCTAAATTTTTGATGTTTTTTAAATCGGGCCAAAAAATTTCAAATTTCACATAGAAATACTTGTTATAATTCTATTGAGACAAAAATATATTTTTATGGCACCTTTCTTTAAAATTTATGAAGCTATGAACCCTTAATAAACATTATTTGTATTGAAAGGTCAATTTTGGTAAATTTCCATAATTTTGTAATTGTTTTTGGCAAAATTAACCTTGGTCGCCATCCACAATCCAAAAAGTTTTTTTATTGATGAGTTCTATACTAAAATTGAAATCTTTCGGTTACAAAACATTTTGGATTGTAGGTGGCGACCAAGGTTTTCCCTAAGCTTTTAGGTCTGAAAATTACACAAAAATCATCATATTTTGACAAAATGTCCATAACAGACTTATTTGAAAAGAACTGATTTATTTAGCATTCAGGCTTTAGAAAAAGACCCATTTACAAACCAAATTATGACCTTTTTGGTGTTTATGATAAAATTGATATTTTAGGCCATTTTGTGCCATTAGTGAACCTTGTTCTTTGTCAAGTGTTGGTGTTTTGGGGTGGGGTTTTTTTACAAAAGAAAAATGTCTAATTGATAAATGTCTTCCATTAGCAAAAACAAGATTTTCATTAAATAACACACCAGTTTCTGAAAAATATTCATAAGCAAGATATGCACAAAAGTATGTGAAGTTGACTAGACCTGTAGGTATGGTTGAATTTTAGTTCTTTAGACCAAGTACCAGACATACTTTAACAGTCAACTGCAATAAACTGGGATAATTCCAATTCAAGATTTAATCCTGTAGCCATTTGTTGTCTATTGAATCCTGAACAAAGTTGTCAATATATTTTGGTCAAATTTTGAAGATTGTATGACTATGAATGTTGTGAGAATTATTTCGAAAACATGCAATTTAGTTCTTGAAATATGTTATTGGTAGAAGACTTTTAGTTCACCCTTAGATGTATTTTGTGGATTTTTATTGTGTAGTTTGATAACTAGCTCATAAGAATAGCTTTTTTTTACAGAGCATTGTTGAATCCAAAGGCTAAAATTCCTGAATTAAGAAAGACAGAATTAAAGAAGACATTAGAAGATTTTTATGGAATAACAGATTTCTCACCCGAAATACTGACACAGGCAGCAGAAATTGAATACAGGTATGTTCTGGTGTAATTAGGTGCCAGTTTTTCACTATTCCAGTCTCTGTTGTTTATATAAAATCAAGTATTTCTACATTGTACTGCAACTTTTTCAACAGTCTTTCTTGTATAAAATCTAGTATTTCTACATTGTACTGCAACTTTTTCAACTATCAAATATTCTTGAAATACAGCTGTTTTGATAAAATGCTATTTCATTCTTGAATGCATTGATGATCTCCAGGGACCATTATATACAAAATTTCCAAATAAGGCCAGAAATAAAGTTCAAATATTTTCTGTAACGGATCACATCAATCAGGCATCAAATAAGGCGATAATTCGAGTATGCGGTATAAGTATCTTTTATTCTTCAAAATACATTTAATTTTGGCTTCTTATACTATATATCATATCAACCGATTCTCTACAATAAAATACAAATACACATAAGTTAAAATGTAACTTAAAACACTAAAGGCATAATACTAATCAAACAATAGAAAACACTTTCTTTCACGCTTCATGAATAACTTGTTAAATTAAAAAGTTAATTGAAATAAATATTAAATTATAAATACTTTTACAATTCTTAATATTTCTTCTTTAAATAAATATTGTTCTTAAAAATGTACATAAATTATCTCTTACCGATTATGATCTCTCTATAAAAATAATGATGTGTCTCCGAATATCAAATAACTTGCAATGAATAAAAACTAGACAACGTAACGTACGTAAAAGGCTAAACGTCATAAAACTTTAAAAACGGGAAATATAACAATTCATAAGAGCGCAACGTTACATGTATGCGCAACTACCCAAAAATCGTATCTACAAGTATTTCAAATAAAATAAATAACTTCAGTAATAATAAATTAAGTAACCCAACAATTTGGAATTACATTTCAAATCTAACACTCCCCACCATGACATTTCTTAAAAATTGTCATCACACAAAAAAATTATAAATATCAATTAATTATTGTAAATTCTATTCTGAACATTCGAGTAGGCATAATTTAGTTACTGATCTTAAAAATTTTGACTCTTTTGTTTTGATCACACAACTACGGATAAGACTATCGCGGCTCCTAATGACCTCAATTACTCGTCCTAATGGCCACTGTCCTCTCGGTGTATGGTCATCTGCAATGATTACGATGTCGTCAAGCCTTACATCTCGTTGTTCTCTTTGCCATTTGTTTCTCTGCTGTAGAGTTGGTAGATATTCCCGTAACCAACGTCTCCAGAATACATTGGCTAAGTATTGTATCTGCCTCCACCACCTTTTAGCATACACATCTTTCTCATCAAACACACCTTGCGGTATTGAAGTGTTGTTTTTCATTAGTAATAACATATTCGGTGTGAGAACTGGTAAATCTCGAGAATCATTACTGACTGGTGTTATCGGTCTATCATTGACGATTCTTTCGGCTTCAGCCATAAAGGTAAGTAACTGTTCATCGGTAAGTAGTTGTTCATTTGCAAGAGCTCTGAGAATTTTGCGTGTCGTACGAATCATTCTTTCCCATACACCACCACGATGACTAGCGTTTGGCGGATTGAAAGTCCAATTAATATCCTTGTGTGACATGTAACTGGATATTTTTGTTTTGTTTCATTGTTCAATATATTTCCGAAGTTCCGATTCTCCACTTACAAGATTTGTCCCGTTATCACTATACACCTTTTCAGGTATGCCTCGTCTGCTCGTAAAACGTTGGAGAGCAGAAATAAAAGAATCTGTAGTCAAACTATGAGCTACTTCTATGTGAACAGCTCTTGTTGTAAGACATGTAAAAAGGCAACCGTATCTTTTAACGACTGAACGTCCAACTTTAACATTTAATGGACCAAAGTAGTCTATTCCAACAAAGGTAAATGGTGGTTTGTCAGGAGTTTTCTGATCGTCTATAACAGAAGCCATCTTCTGAAAACAAAGCGGTGCTTGATATTGTCTACATCTTACACACCTGTTCAAAACTGTTCGGACAGTACTAGGTCCTTTTAAAATCCAATACTTTTCCTGTAATGATGCTAGCACTTGTGCCATTCCTGTATGACCATTTTGTTCGTGAAACGACCTGATTATTAAAGTGGTCACGTGATGAGAATTTGGTATAATGACCGGACATTTGCTTAGTGACAAGTTGAGACGTCCCTTGACGGGCAATAACCCATCATGCATGACAGAATTTAAAGATGCTAAACGACTATCTTTCTTTACAGGATTTTGCTTTTCAATCATTTTGATTTCATTTAAGAATGATTCTTGTTGTACATGTATCAATATATACCTTGTTGCTTCTTGTAATTCATCAGCATTTAAGCTGTCTGTCTTTATTTCATCGTCTCGTTTTAAGAAACGACATATACAATATTTCTTGAAACAGATTTGCCATGCTACAGTCCGTTGTAATACTTGCCAGTTTGAAAAGTATGTAATTATATCGCGTATCGAATCAGTTGTAGTTGAATTAATCATAACGACCCTTTTGATCTCTATGTCTTGCTCGTCTACCGTTGATACAGCTTTTGGTTTCGGCCATTCATACGAGTCTTTCAACAAGAATTCTGGTCCATGGAGCCAAAATTTGATCTGTTTATTTTCTGTTGCAAGAATGCCTCTAGATGCTATGTCGGCAGGATTTGATCTTGTATCTACGTATCGCCACTGACCTGGTGATGTCAACTCGTGAATGCTGCTTAATCTGTTTGCAACAAATGTTTTAAAACGACGAGATTCATTCTTAATGTATCCAAGTAATATCATAGAGTCAGTCCAAAATACTACGATGTCAATCTTAATCTCTAATTCGTCTCTAATTATTTCGTAAAGTTTGCAAGCAACAACGGCACCTGATAACTCTAGTCTGGGAATCGTTGTCTGTTTTAATGGCGCTAAACGAGATTTTCCCAGAATAAGTGAACAGTTCACTTTTCCATTAGTGTCTATAGCTACTAGACGTAAGTAAGCGCATGCTCCATAACCAATTTCAGAACCATCGCTAAATATATGAAGTTGAGCATCAGATATTTCTTTCATGTCTTTTGTCTTGAAGCATCTAGGTATTGATATATTTTCAATTTCTGGCAGTGTCGATTTCCATTTTATCCATTCTTCTTCTTTTTCTTTTGGTATAGGATCGTGCCATCCAAGCTTAATTGACTGTTTACTTAGATCTTGTAATATAATCTTCCCTTTTAAAATGATTGGCGCTATGAGCCCCAGTGGATCAAATATCGAACTTACCGTAGAAATTATTCCGCGTCTTGTCAGCGGCTTCTCCTCGAGTTTGACTTTATATTTGATGGAATCATCATTTACATCCCATATTACGCCTAGTGCGGGATCGGTCGACAAAGCTGTGTTTGACTTCAAAATTTCAACTGAAGGTGCTCGTTCCGAATTCGGTATTTCGTTTATAACGACTTTACTGTTACTTAACCACTTCGTTAATCGGAATCCACCACGTTTCATAATTTCTCGTAAATCCGTTGCAAGCTGAACGGCTCTTTCTTCCGTGTTCACCGACTTCAAGAGGTCGTCTACATAAAAGTTTCTCTCTACGGTTGATGCTATCTCTGTTTCAAATAACTCACCGTTGTCAATAGCTGTCTTTTTCAATGCGTATGCGGCACAACTGGGCGATGATGTTGCACCAAACAGATGAACCTGCATCTGGTAACATTTTGGCTGTACTTTTAAGTTTCCATTTGGCCACCATAAAAATCGTAAAGCATCACAGTCATCGTCTTTCACGCGGACTTGATGAAACATAGCCTCTATATCAGCAGCTAATGCAATGTGGTCTTGTCTAAATCTCATTAGAACTCCTACCAAGCTGTTCATAAAGTCTGGACCTTGTAATAATCGGCTATTTAACGAAACATCTTTGAATTTGGCTGCACAGTCGAAGACTACTCTCACCTTTCCGGGTTTATGTTCATTTGTAACAGGGTGGTGTGGAAGGTACCATATTTGACTTGACTCATTACTTACATCAGTAACTTCCTTTGCATATCCTTTTTGTATATAATCACTTACCGTTGCTGTGTACATCTCGTGCAGCTTAGGATCATGTGACAATTTACGGTGTAATTGATTTAATCGAGCATGTGCTAAAGGCAAATTATTCGGCAATTTTACATTTTCATCCCGCCACGGTAATCCAAGTTTGTAGTTTCCATCTTCATAGGCTATTGTTGACTCCATTGTTTTCAAGGCGCGTTTATCCTCCAAAGACATGCATACTTTCTCCGTGCTAGGCTGATCGAGAAAATCAGTGGTCCAAAGTCGCTCTAACTGCTGCTGCAAAAGTACATTATCTGCATGCTCAAAATTGATGTTAACAACATCACTGGTGCTTGTGTTGTTGATTGGTCCTCTAACGATCCATCCTAAGCGTGTTCGTACAGCATATGGCTCGTGACTACTTCCTGAACGCACTTCTATGGGAATGTGTGCTTCTGGTGTATCGGTGCCTATTAGAAGCAGAACTTTATTGCTGCTTATTTCTGGTATATAAATATCTGACAAGTGTTTAATACTCTTAATATCTTTATTATTTGCGGCTGAGTGTGTCGATATCGGTAGATTTTTTACTGACCATACCTTACTAAGTGTTATCGGACAGTTGCTGCCAACTGATTGTACATGTAAGTCAACCTCTTGACCTTCATGTCGGACTCGCTGTGCTGTTGCTGTTGTCATTTTAAATGTATCCGGCCTACTTTCGGTTTCTAGCATTTTTATCAAACGCTCGTCATATAACGTTTTATCCGCTCCATCATCAATCAAGGCATAAGTTTGGCAAGTTTTCCCATTTGACCCTTTAACCTCGACGGGTATAATTCCTAGACAATTCTTAATAACTGTCCCGGCGGATGAACAATTGATGCTTACCTTTGTAGCCGTGTGATCAGTGTTGTTATTTTTACCCCAACTATGCATTAAAATGTGATGTTTAGAGCTACAATTTTCTACAGTACACATTTTAGCTTTTCTACAGTCCCTTGAAAAATGTTTACCCTTTAAACAATTAAAACATAGCTTAGCAGTTCTTACAAAATTGACTCTATTGGTTAAATTCATAGACTTGAATTTTACACACAATTCTAAACTATTACATGTACCATTACAATAAATACATTTACGATCTTGTGTCGTAGCCTTGCTGACATACATATTATAAGAAGCAAATGTAGATACCTTCTCTCTTGTATTCATATCAGTATGTTTGTCTATATCTTTTCTATATGTATTTGAGTTCTCTCTTACGAGATCTAGAGCAAACATTGACGAAGCTAGACGAGACTTTTTATCAATAAAGTTTGCTAAATCAGAAAATCTAGGTTCTCTACCATTTTCAGTTATGGAATGAGCAATATCAACCCATTTTACCCTTAAATGCATAGGTAAATGCTTTACAATCTTTCTAAGATTATCAGTATTATCTATATCAGAAACATATCCTAATTGTGATAAAGTTATCTCACACTTTTGCATTTCAAGAGCTAATTTTGAAAGTGACTCAAAATCTGACGCCTTTATCGGAGCACCATATACAAGATTTTCTATATATGACCTAACTATCATGTGTGACCTGCCATAACGTGAGTGTAAAATAGACCTAGCACGTTCATAACCCTTTTTCTCTAACAATACACAATCTTCTATCGAAGATTTAGCCTCACCTTTACAATACTGAATTAAATAACTTAACTTTAACTGATCATCTGTAACTCTACATTCAACATTCGTTTCAAAGTTCTTTATGAATTTGCAGTAATCTGTGGGTTTTCCATCAAAAGTCAAAAGTTCAGGTTTAGGTAGATTGAATCCTTCTTGTAGTGTTGATGCTAATTTTGGAATGCAGTATCGATGCTGCTGTTTGACTGTAAACTTCCGGCAGTGGTGCACTCTATCCTTGAAACGGCATTTTCTGTACTCTTTGTTGTAACATGTTCATTGTTATTCAGTGTCTTGTTTTCTGTGTTTAACGGCATGTTTATATTCTGATAGTTCTTAAATGTTACCTCGGTATCTTCTTCTTCTTCTTCTTGCCACACAGATTCTTCCAACTTTGCTTCTTCTAGCTGACTTTTTCTTTCTAACATCTGTTCTTTCATTTCTATTTCTCGACGTGCGCGTTCTAGTTCTTGCTTTTCTGCCATTTTCTTCACTTGAACCTCGGCCTTTAAGCGGTTAGCCCTCGCTAACTTCAGCCTATACTGTGTTGACGATGAATTCCGAGACACAGACGTAATACGGCTATTCTTGTCTTCTTCCTCTTTTGCCTTTTCGGGTTCGCGTATCCACTCATTATATCTTTCACGGAATTCTATGAAGTTTTTCTGTGAGCTGTCAAAGTTTATTTCTAATGTCTCTATTATATCCGAATTTGTACAAAAATCCAAACATTCCAAATGTGCAGCTTTAAAGTGTTCATAGCGGTCACACAATTTTGTGAATAATATTTTCACAGTTTCCACATTATCACGTGAAATCATCTTTGTTTCCAATTCATTGTATAACTTAGTAAGCTGAGACAAATTAACTGTTCTTTTCTTCCGGGATTCTTCATACGCTTGCTCCGCTTCTTCACTATCCATCTTTTTGGAGTAAATCGAGAATTGTAACGGATCAAATCAATCAGGCATCAAATAAGGCGATAATTCGAGTATGCGGTATAAGTATCTTTTATTCTTCAAAATACATTTAATTTTGGCTTCTTATACTATATATCATATCAACCGATTCTCTACAATAAAATACAAATACACATAAGTTAAAATGTAACTTAAAACACTAAAGGCATAATACTAATCAAACAATAGAAAACACTTTCTTTCACGCTTCATGAATAACTTGTTAAATTAAAAAGTTAATTGAAATAAATATTAAATTATAAATACTTTTACAATTCTTAATATTTCTTCTTTAAATAAATATTGTTCTTAAAAATGTACATAAATTATCTCTTACCGATTATGATCTCTCTATAAAAATAATGATGTGTCTCCGAATATCAAAAAACTTGCAATGAATAAAAACTAGACAACGTAACGTACGTAAAAGGCTAAACGTCATAAAACTTTAAAAACGGGAAATATAACAATTCATAAGAGCGCAACGTTACATGTATGCGCAACTACCCAAAAATCGTATCTACAAGTATTTCAAATAAAATAAATAACTTCAGTAATAATAAATTAAGTAACCCAACAATTTGGAATTACATTTCAAATCTAACACTCCCCACCATGACATTTCTTAAAAATTGTCATCACACAAAAAAATTATAAATATCAATTAATTATTGTAAATTCTATTCTGAACATTCGAGTAGGCATAATTTAGTTACTGATCTTAAAAATTTTGACTCTTTTGTTTTGATCACACAACTACGGATAAGACTATCGCGGCTCCTAATGACCTCAATTACTCGTCCTAATGGCCACTGTCCTCTCGGTGTATGGTCATCTGCAATGATTACGATGTCGTCAAGCCTTACATCTCGTTGTTCTCTTTGCCATTTGTTTCTCTGCTGTAGAGTTGGTAGATATTCCCGTAACCAACGTCTCCAGAATACATTGGCTAAGTATTGTATCTGCCTCCACCACCTTTTAGCATACACATCTTTCTCATCAAACACACCTTGCGGTATTGAAGTGTTGTTTTTCATTAGTAATAACATATTCGGTGTGAGAACTGGTAAATCTCGAGAATCATTACTGACTGGTGTTATCGGTCTATCATTGACGATTCTTTCGGCTTCAGCCATAAAGGTAAGTAACTGTTCATCGGTAAGTAGTTGTTCATTTGCAAGAGCTCTGAGAATTTTGCGTGTCGTACGAATCATTCTTTCCCATACACCACCACGATGACTAGCGTTTGGCGGATTGAAAGTCCAATTAATATCCTTGTGTGACATGTAACTGGATATTTTTGTTTTGTTTCATTGTTCAATATATTTCCGAAGTTCCGATTCTCCACTTACAAGATTTGTCCCGTTATCACTATACACCTTTTCAGGTATGCCTTGTCTGCTCGTAAAACGTTGGAGAGCAGAAATAAAAGAATCTGTAGTCAAACTATGAGCTACTTCTATGTGAACAGCTCTTGTTGTAAGACATGTAAAAAGGCAACCGTATCTTTTAACGACTGAACGTCCAACTTTAACATTTAATGGACCAAAGTAGTCTATTCCAACAAAGGTAAATGGTGGTTTGTCAGGAGTTTTCTGATCGTCTATAACAGAAGCCATCTTCTGAAAACAAAGCGGTGCTTGATATTGTCTACATCTTACACACCTGTTCAAAACTGTTCGGACAGTACTAGGTCCTTTTAAAATCCAATACTTTTCCCGTAATGATGCTAGCACTTGTGCCATTCCTGTATGACCATTTTGTTCGTGAAACGACCTGATTATTAAAGTGGTCACGTGATGAGAATTTGGTATAATGACCGGACATTTGCTTAGTGACAAGTTGAGACGTCCCTTGACGGGCAATAACCCATCATGCATGACAGAATTTAAAGATGCTAAACGACTATCTTTCTTTACAGGATTTTGCTTTTCAATCATTTTGATTTCATTTAAGAATGATTCTTGTTGTACATGTATCAATATATACCTTGTTGCTTCTTGTAATTCATCAGCATTTAAGCTGTCTGTCTTTATTTCATCGTCTCGTTTTAAGAAACGACGTATACAATATTTCTTGAAACAGATTTGCCATGCTACAGTCCGTTGTAATACTTGCCAGTTTGAAAAGTATGTAATTATATCGCGTATCGAATCAGTTGTAGTTGAATTAATCATAACGACCCTTTTGATCTCTATGTCTTGCTCGTCTACCGTTGATACAGCTTTTGGTTTCGGCCATTCATACGAGTCTTTCAACAAGAATTCTGGTCCATGGAGCCAAAATTTGATCTGTTTATTTTCTGTTGCAAGAATGCCTCTAGATGCTATGTCGGCAGGATTTGATCTTGTATCTACGTATCGCCACTGACCTGGTGATGTCAACTCGTGAATGCTGCTTAATCTGTTTGCAACAAATGTTTTAAAACGACGAGATTCATTCTTAATGTATCCAAGTAATATCATAGAGTCAGTCCAAAATACTACGATGTCAATCTTAATCTCTAATTCGTCTCTAATTATTTCGTAAAGTTTGCAAGCAACAACGGCACCTGATAACTCTAGTCTGGGAATCGTTGTCTGTTTTAATGGCGCTAAACGAGATTTTCCCAGAATAAGTGAACAGTTCACTTTTCCATTAGTGTCTATAGCTACTAGACGTAAGTAAGCGCATGCTCCATAACCAATTTCGGAACCATCGCTAAATATATGAAGTTGAGCATCAGATATTTCTTTCATGTCTTTTGTCTTGAAGCATCTAGGTATTGATATATTTTCAATTTCTGGCAGTGTTGATTTCCATTTTATCCATTCTTCTTCTTTTTCTTTTGGTATAGGATCGTCCCATCCAAGCTTAATTGACTGTTTACTTAGATCTTGTAATATAATCTTCCCTTTTAAAATGATTGGCGCTATGAGCCCCAGTGGATCAAATATCGAACTTACCGTAGAAATTATTCCGCGTCTTGTCAGCGGCTTCTCCTCGAGTTTGACTTTATATTTGATGGAATCATCATTTACGTCCCATATTACGCCTAGTGCGGGATCGGTCGACAAAGCTGTGTTTGACTTCAAAATTTCAACTGAAGGTGCTCGTTCCGAATTCGGTATTTCGTTTATAACGACTTTACTGTTACTTAACCACTTCGTTAATCGGAATCCACCATGTTTCATAATTTCTCGTAAATCCGTTGCAAGCTGAACGGCTCTTTCTTCCGTGTTCACCGACTTCAAGAGGTCGTCTACATAAAAGTTTCTCTCTACGGTTGATGCTATCTCTGTTTCAAATAACTCACCGTTGTCAATAGCTGTCTTTTTCAATGCGTATGCGGCACAACTGGGCGATGATGTTGCACCAAACAGATGAACCTGCATCTGGTAACATTTTGGCTGTACTTTTAAGTTTCCATTTGGCCACCATAAAAATCGTAAAGCATCACAGTCATCGTCTTTCACGCGGACTTGATGAAACATAGCCTCTATATCAGCAGCTAATGCAATGTGGTCTTGTCTAAATCTCATTAGAACTCCTACCAAGCTGTTCATAAAGTCTGGACCTTGTAATAATCGGCTATTTAACGAAACATCTTTGAATTTGGCTGCACAGTCGAAGACTACTCTCACCTTTCCGGGTTTATGTTCATTTGTAACAGGGTGGTGTGGAAGGTACCATATTTGACTTGACTCATTACTTACATCAGTAACTTCCTTTGCATATCCTTTTTGTATATAATCACTTACCGTTGCTGTGTACATCTCGTGCAGCTTAGGATCATGTGACAATTTACGGTGTAATTGATTTAATCGAGCATGTGCTAAAGGCAAATTATTCGGCAATTTTACATTTTCATCCCGCCACAGTAATCCAAGTTTGTAGTGTCCATCTTCATAGGCTATTGTTGACTCCATTGTTTTCAAGGCGCGTTTATCCTCCAAAGACATGCATACTTTCTCCGTGCTAGGCTGATCGAGAAAATCAGTGGTCCAAAGTCGCTCTAACTGCTGCTGCAAAAGTACATTATCTGCATGCTCAAAATTGATGTTAACAACATCACTGGTGCTTGTGTTGTTGATTGGTCCTCTAACGATCCATCCTAAGCGTGTTCGTACAGCATATGGCTCGTGACTACTTCCTGAACGCACTTCTATGGGAATGTGTGCTTCTGGTGTATCGGTGCCTATTAGAAGCAGAACTTTATTGCTGCTTATTTCTGGTATATAAATATCTGACAAGTGTTTAATACTCTTAATATCTTTATTATTTGCGGCTGAGTGTGTCGATATCGGTAGATTTTTTACTGACCATACCTTACTAAGTGTTATCGGACAGTTGCTGCCAACTGATTGTACATGTAAGTCAACCTCTTGACCTTCATGTCGGACTCGCTGTGCTGTTGCTGTTGTCATTTTAAATGTATCCGGCCTACTTTCGGTTTCTAGCATTTTTATCAAACGCTCGTCATATAACGTTTTATCCGCTCCATCATCAATCAAGGCATAAGTTTGGCAAGTTTTCCCATTTGACCCTTTAACCTCGACGGGTATAATTCCTAGACAATTCTTAATAACTGTCCCGGCGGATGAACAATTGATGCTTACCTTTGTAGCCGTGTGATCAGTGTTGTTATTTTTACCCCAACTATGCATTAAAATGTGATGTTTAGAGCTACAATTTTCTACAGTACACATTTTAGCTTTTCTACAGTCCCTTGAAAAATGTTTACCCTTTAAACAATTAAAACATAGCTTAGCAGTTCTTACAAAATTGACTCTATTGGTTAAATTCATAGACTTGAATTTTACACACAATTCTAAACTATTGCTTCTTCTAGCTGACTTTTTCTTTCTAACATCTGTTCTTTCATTTCTATTTCTCGACGTGCGCGTTCTAGTTCTTGCTTTTCTGCCATTTTCTTCACTTGAACCTCGGCCTTTAAGCGGTTAGCCCTCGCTAACTTCAGCCTATACTGTGTTGACGATGAATTCCGAGACACAGACGTAATACGGCTATTCTTGTCTTCTTCCTCTTTTGCCTTTTCGGGTTCGCGTATCCACTCATTATATCTTTCACGGAATTCTATGAAGTTTTTCTGTGAGCTGTCAAAGTTTATTTCTAATGTCTCTATTATATCCGAATTTGTACAAAAATCCAAACATTCCAAATGTGCAGCTTTAAAGTGTTCATAGCGGTCACACAATTTTGTGAATAATATTTTCACAGTTTCCACATTATCACGTGAAATCATCTTTGTTTCCAATTCATTGTATAACTTAGTAAGCTGAGACAAATTAACTGTTCTTTTCTTCCGGGATTCTTCATACGCTTGCTCCGCTTCTTCACTATCCATCTTTTTGGAGTAAATCGAGAATTGTAACGGATCAAATCAATCAGGCATCAAATAAGGCGATAATTCGAGTATGCGGTATAAGTATCTTTTATTCTTCAAAATACATTTAATTTTGGCTTCTTATACTATATATCATATCAACCGATTCTCTACAATAAAATACAAATACACATAAGTTAAAATGTAACTTAAAACACTAAAGGCATAATACTAATCAAACAATAGAAAACACTTTCTTTCACGCTTCATGAATAACTTGTTAAATTAAAAAGTTAATTGAAATAAATATTAAATTATAAATACTTTTACAATTCTTAATATTTCTTCTTTAAATAAATATTGTTCTTAAAAATGTACATAAATTATCTCTTACCGATTATGATCTCTCTATAAAAATAATGATGTGTCTCCGAATATCAAATAACTTGCAATGAATAAAAACTAGACAACGTAACGTACGTAAAAGGCTAAACGTCATAAAACTTTAAAAACGGGAAATATAACAATTCATAAGAGCGCAACGTTACATGTATGCGCAACTACCCAAAAATCGTATCTACAAGTATTTCAAATAAAATAAATAACTTCAGTAATAATAAATTAAGTAACCCAACAATTTGGAATTACATTTCAAATCTAACATTTTCTATTACCAGAACAGCACATACATGTACCTATTGTTACTTCATATTGTACAAGCAGTGGTCATTCTTTCATAAATGGTCCATGTTTTTTCCCAAACAATGTACAACCACCATAGCAACAAAGTAGGCCCTATAGCAACACCTTCTATCAGACAGTACAAGTTGTAACAAACTTATTCAATATAAATGTATATATTTGGGAAAATTATGATTTATTTTAGCTTTTTGCATTAAAGTGTTGACAATTGAGCCCATGTTACATAGCAACCAAAAATGTTATAAGCAACCAAAATGAATGAACCAAAAATTATGGGTTTGTATGTCCCCATAGAAAAGGAGGTGACATTTAGTTGTACCCTTGTCTGTGTGTACCTCTGTCTGTCTGTATGTATCAAAATTGGTTTCCTTTGCCTGAAATTTGAAATCCAATACTGTCAGTATGTCAAGTATAGAAGTTTCAAGGAGTGTTTCTGTATATGTTTCTGTGCTTTACAATTTTATAACTCCCATGCCTCATCTTGACACTGATTTGTAGTCATGATCGGTAACAAACTAGTAAAATAGTGTCTATCGTTTTATGAAACAAAGACAGAGAAACAAATGTACAAGTTACCTGAATTTTGGATTGTATAGTCAGTGGTTTTTACTCCAAAATTTTAGAATTGCCAGGCAGGGGTGCAGGTAATAGAGTATGATAATCAAGAAAAAAGAATTATTATTGAAATGAAAATGTTTATGCCTAGACTGTTTAGGGTCTTAAAAAAGTGCCTCCCATCCCCCATCTGTTCAATCTTGAAATAATTGTACTTCTGGCCAGTTCCAATCCCTTTTTATTTAATTACACTTTCTAGGGTTGATAACAAGAACTATGAACCACATGGTAAACTGGTGGTTAGATATATGGATAAAAATGGTGGATTACATACGTTTGAAAAAAGATGGAGGACAAATTTCATAAGCACAATGAAACCCCAGTTCCTTCCAAAAAATTGGTCTATACATCACAGACATGAGCAACATAAACAATTAGAGGTCATTGAATGAGCTGGAAGGTCACACATTGTGTAAGTAACCAAACTTGTAATAGATTGTTTCAACTCCTTGCAATTAGGTTAAGCTGGCCATGGTGAATTGCAGGCCCTGACACCATTATACTCCTTGTTGGTTATTTTTTCTGGGACATGACCTTAATTTCATTTTTGGTTGCAAGATTTTTACCAAAAAGGACAAAAAATTTCGTTGGTTTGCCACATTCACATAAAATAGGAAAAATTGAGGTTTAGATAAGAGGTATGTATTTATTTGGGAAACATAGGCCCTCTCTGAAAAATGGCCATACAAGTCCAGATTTGTTTGGTGATTGATAGCATTTATTTTTCTCTTAATTCTTTTCTGTACATTGTATTTTTATTAAAAACTTTATCTTAGCCTTAACAATATGGTATCACTTGATGGAATCTTTTGTTAATGTCATGGACCATTAAGGGCATAATCTACTATTTTTATGCCCCACCTACGATAGTAGAGGGGCATTATGTTTTCTGGTCTGTGCCAACGTTCGTCCAACCGTCTGTTCGGACGTCCGTCTGTGCGTCCGTTCGTCCGTCCGTCCGCTTCAGGTTAAAGTTTTTGGTCAAGGTAGTTTTTGAAGAAGTTGAAGTCGAATCAACTTGAAACTTAGTACACATGTTCCCTATGATATGATCTTTCTAATTTTAATTCCAAATTAAAGTTTTGACCCTAATTTCACGGTCCACTAAACATAGAAAATGATAGTGCGAGTGGGGTATCCGTGTACTTGGGACACATTCTTGTTTTTCTCAAATTTAGTCACAATATCATTGACATTATAATCAATTTTGACAGAATCAACATTTTCTACTCAAGAGTATACTGTGTGCATGGATATCTGTGATTACTAGATCACCTATAAGGATTTCAGAAGAATTTCATGAGTTTCATTGCTCTACCATGGTGTCCAAGCTATGGAGATTCAAGATGACCACTAAATTTAAACTTTTATTAGCATTTCTGATGTCTGTGCCCCGTGTTTTACCATGTTTACTGTGACCACAGTTACTTTTAACCTATCAATTGTTCAACTTTCCCATATAACCGTATTACAGCTCTCAGAGTCACATACTTGTTTATTTTGTTTGTGCAACCTTGTTACAGTTGTCAGAGGTCACATACTTGTTTATTTTGTTTGTGCAACCTTGTTACAGTTGTCAGAGGTCACATACATGTTTATTTTGTTTGTGCAACCTTGTTACAGTTGTCAGAGGTCACATACTTGTTTATTTTGTTTGTGCAACCTTGTTACAGTTGTCAGAGGTCACATACTTGTTTATTTTGTTTGTGCAACCTTGTTACAGTTGTCAGAGGTCACATACATGTTTATTTTGTTTGTGCAACCTTGTTACAGTTGTCAGGTCACATACTTGTTTATTTTGTTTGTGCAACCTTGTTACAGTTGTCAGAGGTCACATACTTGTTTATTTTGTTTGTACAACCTTGTTGCAGTTGTCAGAGGTCACATACATGTTTATTTTGTTTGTACAACCTTGTTGCAGCTGTGTCATATACAATATTTAACTTTCCTCTGGTAACATGTTGCAGCTTTACATCCCCATCATAAGAAAAATATACTATGCATTATTGATCAGTTCTATTTTTAGCTGCAAAACAAGTGCATGGTTACCCATTTTTATGCCCCCACCGTAGTGGAGGCAGAATTTAGTTTTAACCTTGTCCGTCTGTCCATCAGTATGTACATTTTACGTCTGAAAGTTCTTTTCCGTTCTCTAACTTTAGTTAGTCTCAACCAAATGTTATAAAACTTATACACAATGCTTATTACTACAAAACACAGATCAAGTTTTAATTTTGGAGGTGTCACTATAACCTTTCTATCTAGAGCTATGCTCTTTTACAAGTGAAGAAATTGTTGAATTTTTTTGTTTCCTTTCTCTAACTTTGGTTTGCATTTTAAGTTTTTCAGCCTTTGCATAAAAAAACAAACTCTGAAAACATATATGAAAAGTATTTCAGAATACTATAGATGTAAAGTTTAATAGATTATTTATAACATTCAAGATTTTATAAAGTATCCAATCCTACCACTGTCTCCAGTCCACATCTTACTGTATGCCAAATTTTTTTTAAATTATCAATTTTTGCCAAATTAATTTTTGACAAGGTGTTTGATATATATCATTTATCATATATCTAACATAATTTGGGTAATATTTTAGCTAGTAATGAATAAACATTTTTGCAACAGTAACCAGTTTGATATATTAAATCATTAAAAGACTTAAACCTTTTTGATTCTCTTTTTTTTTGCCCTTGGGGCCTCAAAGTTGCACATGCATCTGTTTCCTTTTCAAATAAGTCAGAAACGGCAGCCTTCTTTTTGTTTCTTTGGTTGAATGACCCTGTGGCCAGTTTGTAATCCAATTTAAATTGATCATTGAAAAAAAACCTTGAACAGATGAAAAATTATTTCTATTTACATGGTTACAGATTGGAAATACATTTTCTTGTTGATTTGTTTTGAAGACTTATTTTTGTTAGGAGGACATGTCATTGAAACAATTTTTTGGTCGTATATTGCTATCACGTTGGCGTCCTAATACTTTTAGTTTTCGCACTCTAACTTTAGTAAAAGTGAATAGAAATCTATGAAATTTTAACACAAGGTTTATGATGTAAAAGGAAGGTTGGGATTGATTTTGGGAGTTTTGGTCCCAAAATTTTAGGAATAAGGGGCCAAAAAGGGCCCAAATAAGCATTTTATTTGGTTTTCGCACTATAACTTTAGTTTAAGTAAATAGAAATCTATAAAATTTTGACACAAAGTTTATGACCACAAAAGGAAGGTTGGGATTGATTTTGGGAGTTTTGGTTCCAACAGTTTAGGAATAAGGGGCCAAAAAAGGCCCAAAATAAGCATTATTCTTGGATTTCGCACCATAACTTTAGTATAAGGTTATAGAAATCAATGAAATTTAAACACAAGGTTTATGACCACAAAAGGAAGGTTGGGATTGATTTTGGGAGTTTTAGTCCGAACAGTTTAGGAATTAGGGGCCAAAAAGGGGCCCAAATAAGCATTTTTCTGGTTTTTGCACCATAACTTAAGAATAAGTAAATAGAAATCTATGAAATTTAAACACAAGGTTTATGACCATAAAAGGAAGGTTGGGTTTGATTTTGGGAGTTTTGGTCCCAACAGTTTAGGAATAAGGGGCCCAAAGGGTCCAAAATTAAACTTTGTTTGATTTCATCAAAAATTGAATAATTGGGGTTCTTTGATATGCCGAATCTAACTGTGTATGAAGATTCCTAATATTTGGTCCTGTTTTCAAATTGGTCTACATTAAGGTCCAAAGGGTCCAAAATTAAACTTAGTTTGATTTTAACAAAAATTGAATCCTTGGGGTTCTTTGATATGCTGAATCTAAAAATGTACTTATATTTTTGATTATTGGCCCAGTTTTCAAGTTGGTCCAAATCGGGGTCCAAATTAAACTTTGTTTGATTTCATCAAAAATTGATTAATTGGGGTTCTGTTATATGCCAAATCTAACTGTGTATGTAGATTCTTAATTTTTGGTCCTGTTTTCAAATTGGTCTACATTAAAGTCCAAAGGGTCCAAAATTAAACTAAGTTTTATTTTAACAAAAATTGAATTCTTGGGGTTCTTTGATATGCTGAATCTAAACATGTACTTAGATTTTTGATTATGAGCCCAGTTTTAAAGTTGGTCCAAATCAGGATCCAAAATTATTATATTAAGTATGGTGCAATAGCAAGAAATTTTCAATTGCACAGTATTCAGCAATAGCAAGAAATCTTGAATTACACAGTATTGTGCAATAGCAATAGAACTTTCAATTGCACAGTATTGCGCAATAGCAAGAAATCTTCAATTGCACAGTATTGTGCAATAGCAAGTATTTTCCGTTGCACAATAGCAAGAAATATCTAATTGCACAATATTGCGCAATAGCAAGAAATTTTCGAAAATTGGACTTACCGGTATCTTTCTTTGTCCAGAATAATAGTTGAATCAACTTAAATCATTGTTTTATACAATATACAATGTATATTCACTTTTACAACCAACTGATAAATTAAAACAATCTTTACCATTCAGTGATAACAAGCACCTTTTTTACATTTTAATATTTTATGATGTATTTAAACGAATAGTTATTGTTGCAAACTCCATTAAAAATTTAGATTGAGATCAGTTTTGGAATAAGAGAAAGGGGGATGTGAAGAAAAAAAATTTGGGGGGGGGGGTTCAATTTTTCTCATTTCAGATTTCATAAATAAAAAATAAATTTCTTCAAACATTTTTTTGAGAGGATTAATATTCTACAGCATAGTGTTTTGCTCAAAGGTAAAACAAAAATTTAAAGTTCATTAGACCACATTCATTCTGTGTCAGAAACCTATGCTGTGTCAACTATTTAATCACAATCCAAATTTAGAGCTGAATCCAGCTTGAATGTTGTGTCCATACTTGCCCCAACTGTTCAGGGTTCAACCTCTGCGGTTGTATAAAGCTGTGCCCTGCGGAGCAGCGGTTTTGTTTGAATTGTTTACACTTTTCATGTTGGGTCTTTTCTAGACGACTTTACAGTATCAGGTTTTGTCATTGTTGAAGGCCTTAAGGTTGCCTATGATTGCTTACATTTACTTCAACTGATTTGAACTCCGGTGAAATATTTGTCACTGGGCGTAAAAAAAATAGCAACAAACAAACAATCAATCAATTTACAATTAAAAACGAAAAAATAGGCATAAGCGACATATTAAGACAAATTATAATTGTATTATATGTCTCTGATTTTAATAACCTTTAAACATCAAACACTACTAAAGAACAAAAAACACACCCCAGGTTTACCTGGCAAACGGAAGGGGGGCATACATTAACAATATAAATTTCGGAAATGTAAATAATCTTTAACAAAATCAATGTAAAAACAATGCGGAAAAGAGTGCTACAAAAATATGGAAACTTAGGAATTTTAATGCGGAAACGTAGTGCCAAATTGCGGAAATGTAAAACGCTGGTTTTATTCATTAAAAATAAAGATGATTTTCCTGTTTTCTTACAATAACTCAAAAATGCTTTGTGCAGTTTTCAGGAAACTTTGGTGAATTGTTTACCTTTATTGACATAAGCTCCTTTTGATTTTCTTATAGCCTTCCACAATGGGCAAAATTGTTCTTGTAAGTTATTATTTACTGTAAATTCAGAAATTACTGCAAGGTTTTTTTTACAGTGTGACTGTGTGAGTATCTCAAAGGATAAGACATCCTTATTTGATAATTTTAACATACATCTGTATAGAGATTTTTCTGATACATGTATTGCAATAATTAATATCACATTTTTGTCCATTTTTCAAAAATTCCAATAATGAATACAAACAATAATTTCTGAATTTACAGAATTTGGGATTATAAATGAAGCAAGTTTTCTCACATAGGATAATTCATTCTATGATTATTGTGTGGACATTTTACATTTTCTAAGAGTCACATTTCTATTTATTTCAGGGTTGACAATAGAGATTATATTCCCCATGGCAAGCTGGTTGTGAGAAGTATAAAGAAGAGTGAAGGATTGCATGAGTTTCAGAAAAGATGGCGACAGCATTTTGTTAATACAATGAAACCACAGTATCTGCCAACAAATTGGTCTATTGATCACAAACATGAAAGATTAGAAACATTTACTGATTTTGTTTTATCAAACTAGTACTGTCTTGGTACAAAAGTCAGATGGGATGAAAATAAGCACAAGGCTGTGATACCGTTTTATATTGTAATAAAATGTAGGTTTCTAAAGAAAGATGTTGTTCTTATTGTAGTTATTGGTTTTTATACGACCGCAAAAATTTTAATTTTTTGGTTGTATATTGCTATCACGTTGGCGTCGTCGTCTGCGTCGTCGTCCGAATACTTTTAGTTTTCGCACTCTAACTTTAGTAAAAGTGAATAGAAATCAATGAAATTTTAACACAAGGTTTATGACCGCAAAAGGAAGGTTGGGATTGATTTTGGGAGTTTTGGTCCCAATATTTTAGGAATTATGGGCCAAAAAGGGCCCAAATAAGCATTTTCTTGGTTTTCGCACTATAACTTTAGTTTAAGTGAATAGAAATCTATGAGATTTTGACACAAGGTTTATGACCACAAAAGGAAGGTTAGGATTGATTCGATTTGGACAAACTTGAAAACTGGGCCCATAATCAACCAGATGCTCCGCAGGGCGCAGCTTTATCCGACAGCAGAGGTCGAACCCTGAACGGTTGGGGCTAGTATGGACACAACGAATTACAAATATTTAAGTCTTATCTTTCACCTAAACAGTGGGAAAGCCAATGACATTGAAGAGCTCCTTCCAGTGGTCACACCGGAAAGGGGAGATAATCTAAAAATTTCGAGGTGGCGCTGTAACCAGCGTGTAAACAAAAACATAGCCTGTGCTTCAGACAATAAATTTATTAAAACAACTTTAAAACATCCATCAGTATTTGAGGTTAACAAATTGGTCCACATTGAGGTCTAAAGGGTCTAAAATTAAACATTATTTGATTTCATCAAAAATTTAATTCTTGGGGTTCTATGATATGCTGAATCTAACCATGTATTTAGATTTTGGATATTGGACCATAACAGGTAAATGTCCAATTTAAAATTTTTAAGTTTAAGTTCTTAGACCACATTCATTCTGTGTCAGAAACCTATGTTGTGTCAACTATTTTATCACAATCCAAATTCAGAGCTGAATCAAGCTTAAATGTTGTGTCCATACTTGCCCCAACTCTTCAGGGTTCTACCTCTTGGGTCGTATAAAGCTGCGCCCTGCGGAGCATCTGGTTTTCTTAGATATAATATGCTATGCAATAGGTCAAGTATATTTAAAGTATGTAATGATAGTAAGGTGTACATGTCTGTCTAGCAGGGTTTATCTGACCTTGACCTCATTTTCATTGTTCATTTATCAATGTTAAGTTTTCTTGGTTAATTTTTGGTTCTTAGATGTGAAATAGATCAACTATATTTGAAGCATAGCTGGTGTATGGGATGATTTTGAGATGTACATGTATTTTCCAGTTTGGTTTATCTGACCTTGAATTCATTTTCTTGGATCATGTGAAGTGTATGTGATAGTTTTAGTAAAGCTTTACATTTAAGACTATGATGTCAATATAAAATCAATGGTAAGAAAAGAAAGCAAGACATTTCGGCGTTTGCACTCTTGTTCTAATAATATTTTTTATAAAGTTTTATTCTTATGATATATGCAAGGAAATGCAAATTTCTTTTGTATCTCTTTTACACAGTTTGATTTTCTCAGGCATAATACATTCATATTAAGCTCAGGGAAATTAGGGATGATAGGCCTGTATTTGGACTTGTGAAAATAAATTACCGGTACTATTACATCATTATAACATTGAACATCAGAAAACTTAGTTTTAAAATAATGACTTCTTAAGAACAATTTTTATTACAATGCATGTTATTTCTAAGACTGTCATAGACCTAAAAAGGGACTGGAACAATTATTTTACAAATCCGTTTCTTAACTGATAGGTATTGGTTAGATATTTCAACCTTTAACAACATCATTAAGATGAAAAACAAAAATGATATATCATTATGGAATCATCATTCTAAGTGTGAAGCTAACTAAATTGCTTTAATTTTTATAACAAAAGAAACAAAGTCTGTCACATATGACATCTACACTGGCTGCTGTCATGTTGAAGTATCTAAAAGGACAAAAGTGAAACAGGCAGTAAGCAAATAATTGAAAGCAAAATGTAGATGCTCCATACAGATAAATTATGGACAGAAATGGGGTTAGCTGCACTGTAAATTGAGCTTTGTTTGATTATAAAATGTATCTGATATTGCACAAAAATTAATTCCCTCATTTGAAATTTGTGCCACACATGTTCTTGTTAAAGGTCCAATGCAGACCAATGGAAATATTTATTGCAAGTCGTAAACAAAAACACATTCATGTACATGTGAATAAAGTATATACAATATAAGCATGCGTGTTAGATAACGGGATACATTAAGTTAAAAAAAAATTATCATATAGATATACTAAGACTGGTTTAAATGGGACAAAAACTAGCTTTTAATTAACATAGATATTGATATTTTATATGGCATTGAAAAGAAATGAAAAAAACCTCAAACATTTTCACAAATGTATACAAAAATATGAACAAGACAAGATGTGAATATCAATTAGACATTACCGATTTCACACACAAAAATGATATTGAAAAAGAAAGGTCAATAAACAGTATGAAACAAAAGACAAGTGTACATAAAATATGTCAGACTCAGGTTTAAATGGAAATTATGTAGAAATTTTTAAAACAGTTTTCTGAGAGGACTATATAAGTTTTGATCATTTTTCTGTCCCTTTTCACTTAATGCAATAGTAAATCATATGTTTAATTTGTTTAAATGATTGTGTGAATTTTTATAGAAGTAATGAACTGTTCTAAAATCTAACTTCTTTATAATTAATGCTCTAAATATATACAAGTATGATACTAAACCCCTAACGGGAGGGATTGTGCCTGATATTCATATGATGAAGACATAATCTTTCAATCAGTTTAATTGAGGTCTGGAGCTGGCATGTCAGTTAACTGCTAGTAGTCTGATTTTATTTATGTATTATTGTCATTTTATTTATTTTCTTTTGTTACATCTTTTGACATCGGACTCGGACTTCTCTTGAACTGAATTTTAATGTGCGTATTGTTATGCGTTTACTTTTCTACATTGGCTAGAGGTATAGGAGGAGGGTTGAGATCTCATAAACATGTTTAATCCCGCCGCAATTTTGCGCCTGTCCCAAGTCAGGAGCCTCTGGTCTTTGTTAGTCTTGTATGATTTTTAATTTTAGTTTCTTGTGTATAATTCGGAGTTTAGTATGACGTCCATTATCACTGTACAAGTATACATATTTTTAGGGGCCAGCTGAAGGACACCTACGGGTGCGGGAATTCTCGCTACATTGAAGACCCAATGACCATTGGTGGCCTTCGGCTGTTGTCTGCTCTATGGTCGGGTTGTTGTCGCTTTGACACATTCCCCATTTCCTTTCTCAATTTTAAGCATACTGTGGATTCATTTATTTTCGTGGGTACAGTTTAGTGGATTGAGGAAAAATAGCATTTTCGTGGATATTTGATTTCATGGTTAAAGACAAAGTCTGCATTCATGCTTGTAGAAAATTAGAAAATAAGAATTTTAGTGAACATTTTTAAATTCGTGGTTAACCTGTATGCACGAATTCCACAAAAAATGAAACAGAAAAAATAGGTGTTGAAATGGGAAGACTAGATGATAATAATAAAACATAATGAGACAGATGCATATACAAAAACGTACCACCAGTACCAATGTATATAACAACAGACACAAAAACGTACCACTAGTACCAATGTATATAACAACAGACACAAAAACGTACCACTAGTACCAATGTATATAACAACAGACACAAAAACGTACCACTAGTACCAATGTATATAACAACAGACACAAAAACGTACCACTAGTACCAATGTATATAACAACAGACACACACACACTAAACTTTGGGCAACATGTACTCTCACTTCACAGTGCTTTGGAGGATTAGTATCTCTTGCTTACCATACAGTGCACACATCATATTTTGCAGTGGTCAAAGCAGAAATGGGTTAGAAAATAGTGAAAAATATGTGTTAAAATATCTTGAAAAAAACTAGATGGGCATAAACTGAAAATAGCACCAAAAAACAACAGCAATATATGTGTTACTGATTTGATTACCAATCAAAATTTAAAAAAAAACACGTTTTTTAAACGTTATTTGACGTTTGTTTGATGTGGTGTTATTGTCTATGAGATAACCCTGACTCTCTACCAGATACCCAATGATGTAGAAGTTAACTACCAAAAAAATCCATAGGTCACCGTACGGCCTCTTCAATCAGTTCTGTTCATTACATAAACGGTCATTTAAATATTTATTCGAGATGAAAACCCGAGACAAGATTGAAACTTTATAAATATTATTATAAGTTCTCACATTAGAAGGCGAATAAATATATCCATATTGTAATTGTTGACTTCACACAAAAACATGTTGACATAAATACTTAAATTTCTTTCAAATGGTCAAGATAATCCCTAACAACTGTTATAGTATACTGTCGTCCGTTCGTTCATGGTCTAGTTAATGTTGAAAGCTTCACTGTCGCCATCATAATTATATTATTTTCATAAAATATATGCGTGTCACAGATTTTCACAAATATATTCCTCTTGTCGCAGTAATATATCTATACACTAATACAGTATCTAGTCCATGTTGCCCTCAGTCTAGAGCATTAGGGTTCTCCCATGGATTTTGATTAGGTTCACGAAACTCAATCATAAACTGTCTAACCAATCTTCTCCTTTGAAACTAATGGGACAATTTACAAAAGAGTGACAGTCGTCTTCCACGCAAAGAGTCGTTAGTGACGCTAGAATAAAAAAAAAAGAAAAGCCAAATAAAGTACGAAGTTGAAGAGCAATAAGGACCAAAATTCCTAAAAGTTATTAATATATTACCCTTGCTGACTAGCTTCCCAGGACACAAACTACCTAACAAACAGAAAAGTTATTAATGTATGACCCCTGCTGACTAACTTCCCCAGGAAACAAACTACCTAGAAAACAGAAACAATTCATGTTCACAAATATCTCGACTATTTTTCGGAAAATTTACAAACAGAAAGAAAAAAAGATCATGAAAAACTATTTATTTTCAATTCTTATAAATAATTAAAAAAAAATTACTATATTAATGTATCCATAAAATTTAAATCACGTCAAAGGATAATCCTAAGAAGTTACTAAAAGTAAGTTCAAAGCATTTATTATAATAACTTGTTAATTGTAGTAATACAAAGGTGGATCCAGGGTGGGGGGCACGGGCCCCTTTTGTGGGAAAATTTGGTTGATAATATAGGGTCTCACTGAAGCATGACTGCAGCGACACCCTCTTATGACAGTCAGTGTGCACCCCTTATGAACATTACTGGATCCGCGACTTATGATATCAAATACCGTCCAACACTCTAAATATAGCATATCGACCTCATTTTATGTCTTTGAATTTGTATATATACATTTGGGGTTTTTTTCTCATCTTTTATTCATTATTAATACATCCTTTGATAACTAGACAATTGATTTGATTTTTGATAAGTTAACTTAAAAAGAATTACACTTTTGCTTGACGATATGATATAATTGTTGGAGTAAATGCCAATGAGACAACAACCAACGGATAAGATAAATCAAAAGGAAGCTAAAGGTCAATCAAAAGGAAGCTCAAGGTCAACATGCGGTTTTAAACAATTATTTGCATATTTTCTCAGCATATTTTCTATATAAAAAAAAATAAAAAATCTCTTGGTGTAAACCGCCTGTAAAAGTAAGATGAGTTTAATTTTCAGAGAAGTGTTAATTATAGTTTGTAAAGATTTATATGAAAATTAATTCTTCTCAGTGTGCCTTCAAATAATTCGAGCACTGTGTGTTTTGCTGTCGGCTTTGGTGATCAGACATTTAAGGAGAAAAGACATTTAAGGAGAACAGACTAGTAAAGTATTATTCAATGAAGTAACGAGTGCTAAAATAAACCTTTACAAAAATGAATAAAAGGATTCATGTAGCTGATTGTAATGAACTTTATAGACTTTGTATATAGATATAAAAATGTGTAATTTACGATGTGGGTTTATTGTTAAATAAAAAGGATCTAAGTAAAAATATCTGCAATTGTTTCAATTATCTTAGTTAATTGATGTCAAATATATATGTGCATATCGTTTGAGAACTCATGCGGATTTTAATGTTTTTTTAATATACATTTTTTTTAAACTTAGAATTGAATGAACTGTGGCGAGTTGGCATGACGGACGAATCACAGTTACTTATTGACATATCCTCATTTTCTCATTGAGCAGTAAAGACACTAGATTGAAATGGAAATTTTAGGAAATCTTCAATATAATAATGACGTTGTTCACCTCCTATCTAATTATTTTTTCTCATCCGAATGATTTTGGGGGTTGGTTTCAATCAGCAAAACATACACGATCAACGTTTTCAATTTAAAATCTGTGTTTAACAAGTCTCGTGTAAACACATGTATAAAAAACCTTGACATAACTTGAAAGACTTCGATTTAAATGTATACGGGCCTAAGTCTTGTATGTAATGAATATGGATAAAAAGTAAAATCACAAAAATACTGAACTTAGAGGAGAATCAATTCGGAAAGTCCATAATCACATGGCAAAATCAAATAACAAAACCCATTAAAAAACGAATGGACAAGAACTGTCTCCTGAACTCCTCCTCAAAATTAAATTCAAAAATGATTTACAGATACAAAAAAAATATTTTGACTTTTGCACATGCTATCTAACATTTGATTTGAGGGATCTTATTTCTCTTTTTTTTTTTTGGGGGGGGGGGGGGGGGGGGGAGTACCCTCGGAAACCATATACCGACTCTGTCGGATGTTTCAGACAGAAAACAGCGGTGCTTTGCTTTTGCGCCAATTGGCATTTCGTTTGCGTCAAAATAATTTTCGTTAATTTTTCGTTTGCGCCATAAACCATTATTCATTTTTCGGCCAAAATAAAACAATTAATTTGTGCAAATAATACAGGTAAATAATTAACATACTATATAGTAAAAAATCATTTCTGTAGATCACCGAAAGGGGAAGTGGTCTAGAACACAGTATTATTTTATTTAGGGGGTTCACTATACACGCAAATTTTTATTAGTCTTCACTTCAAGGTTGATCGAGCAAATTAATATTTAATAAGGCTTTTTACAGTTTTTTTTACTTTACTACGGGCTCATAAGGATATTAAATCTGATTTTATTGCTGTGTCCACAATAGACACAGCAATATTATTCTACGTATTTCACCTGTATCGGTTTGGACAATTCCATGGACTATTCCATACACACACCATTATCATGATTATGCTTAAGGGGTTTTCATATGTCATGTCAAAATGATATAGGCTATTTACCGTTGTTTGCCACTAAAAAAATCTGGTAAAGTCACTTTTCTGAAAAACCAATATAAATATAGTTAACATATTTATATATTTTATCTAACTGTGTTCATTGACCCGAATTTTTTAATGACAACGCACACCTAAAATTCGTTTTGGTCTATTCCATGACATTTGCGCGGGAAATATTCATCAGAGACTTTAATAATTTTAATGGACGTTCATTTGGAAAATTTTACTATCTATTTTATGTGAACAATTGTCATATGTTTTTGTTTTTCATACATTTAAAGGATCAACGTTATTTAAATTCCGTATATCTTCATTTGACATCAGGTTTGTACGCATTTAGTCTCTTCTCTAGTCTATAATCAAAACTGAAGGCCGGGAAGGGACACATGTCATGATGACATGTGCTGCACAATCCCACACATTTCACATTCAATCGGAACTACTCGGCCTTTCTGGTTGCACGAAGAAATAACGTTATTGTACTGCATAGCGAGAATGGCCGAGTAGTAACGATTGATTTCACATTATGTAATAAAATTCTACTGTTTGCGATAAAAATATTCACTGTTTAGGGGTGTTGAAATTAGGTCTTACATAGTTGATGCGTATCCGATCCGTGATTTGTATATATTTCAATGGTGCTCTCGGTAAGGCCAAACAAATATATGTTTGATTATGGGTATCTGACCGATCCTATTTTGAGCACCCACCCTAAGCCATTTTATTGCCGTCGTAAGAATTAACATACTATATAGTAAAAAATAATTTCTGTAGATCACCGAAAGGGGAAGTGGTCTAGAACACAGTATTATTTTATTTAGGGGGTTCACTATACACGCAAATTTTTATTAGTCTTCACTTCAGGGTTGATCGAGCAAATTATATTTAATAAGGCTTTTTACAGTTTTTTTTACTTTACTACGGGCTCATAAGGATTTTAAATCTGATTTTATTGCTGTGTCCACAATAGACACAGCAATATTATTCTACGTATTTCACCTGTATCGGTTTGGACAATTCCATGGACTATTCCATACACACACCATTATGCTTAAGGGGTTTTCATATGTCATGTCAAAATGATATAGGCTATTTACCGTTGTTTGCCACAAAAAAAATCTGGTAAAGTCACTTTTCTGAAAAACCAATATAAATATAGTTAACATATTTATATATTTTATCTAACTGTGTTCATTGACCCGAATTTTTTAATGACAACGCACACCTAAAATTCGTTTTGGTCTATTCCATGACATTTGCGCGGGAAATATTCATCAGAGACTTTAATAATTTTAATGGACGTTCATTTGGAAAATTTTACTATCTATTTTATGTGAACAATTGTCATATGTTTTTGTTTTTCATACATTTAAAGGATCAACGTTATTTAAATTCCGTATATCTTCATTTGACATCAGGTTTGTACGCATTTAGTCTCTTCTCTAGTCTATAATCAAAACTGAAGGCCGGGAAGGGACACATGTCATGATGACACGTGCTGCACAATCCCACACATTTCACATTCAATCGGAACTACTCGGCCTTTCTGGTTGCACGAAGAAATAACGTTATTGTACTGCATAGCGAGAATGGCCGAGTAGTAACGATTGATTTCACATTATGTAATAAAATTCTACTGTTTGCGATAAAAATATTCACTGTTTAGGGGTGTTGAAATTAGGTCTTACATAGTTGATGCGTATCCGATCCGTGATTTGTATATATTTCAATGGTGCTCTCGGTAAGGCCAAAAAAATATATGTTTGATTATGGGTATCTGACCGATCCTATTTTGAGCACCCACCCTAAGCCATTTTATTGCCGTCGTAAGAATTAACATACTATATAGTAAAAAATAATTTCTGTAGATCACCGAAAGGGGAAGTGGTCTAGAACACAGTATTATTTTATTTAGGGGGTTCACTATACACGCAAATTTTTATTAGTCTTCACTTCAAGGTTGATCGAGCAAATTATATTTAATAAGGCTTTTTACAGTTTTTTTTACTTTTATATATATATAAAAAAAGAGTTTTATTCAAAAGAGCCTATTAATACTAACATAGTTTTTGATTGCATGATAAAAAATATTCCTTCGAGATCAGTCACCGTAACCATAATGAGAGCACGATACACTGATACGTTCTGAATGAAAGACTTTTCATAATAATTTTAAAACACAATTTAACAAAAGTTCAAATTAAGTGGTTGGAAGCAATTATAAGCAACCTTGTGGCCTTCAAAAATAAGAAAAATGAATACCGTATAGTCGGCTACAAACAGACATGAAAATTCTAACGGTCTGTTTGTCTCAGAATTGAAAATGTCAATCTTAACACCTAAATTGTGTGAATGCAATATAGTTTTAAAAAATGATTACAAATGAGTATGCACATCCTTAGTTATCAAATCAAACACTCTAAAAAATCTAATTCACGAGTGAAGCAATGAATATTTTTAGATTTTTCGTTGTATGTTACTGGCGCAAATGTAGTTTTCATTTTTTTGACGCAAATGAAATTTATCAGTTCCTCGTAGCGCAAATGAACGGTTGGATTTTGTAAAAATTGGCGCAAATTCAATGCGCCTAAAAAAGGATATTTTATTATAGTATCACATACTAACATAAAACAATATCATACATCGTTTACGTCATTAACATAAGTATGAAAATACAATATAAATTTTAATCAAAGTTAAGATATTTGGTATCCAGCCAAAACAGACTTTTAAAACACTTTTAATTAAATATTTATTCTAAACATTCACAGACGAAGCTTTTCTAATAAAGAACATACTTTACACAATAGTTTCTGCTATAAAACGTAAAATATAAAGCTTTTCTAATAAAGAACATACTTTACACAATAGTTTCTGCTATGAAACGTAAAATATAAAGAATTGGCTAAAAGAGGGTTATCATTTGACATAAGAGAAGAGAATTTGATTTTAAAAGAGAAAAAAGTTAATCGAATTTGTCATCATTACTAAAATTAATAAAATTGTGATTACTTGTAATTTCACGGGCTATCAGAAATAGATTGAAATATTTAACTGGTAGAGCTTGTCCAACCAGGCGGAACTTGGGCTCATCTCAAAAAATCTTTTCTGTTATAATTGCAACAAGAAGATACATGGTAAAATTTATAGATATGTAAAATAGATGTTGGACAGACTTTTTGTCATGAACCAACTTTGCGAATTTTTAAAGTAAAAGCTCAACCTTTTTTAAATTATAACTGATGAAATATAAAAAGAGATTTCTTTAATACATGTTCAAACTCAATATTTAATTCATACTTTGTTAATACGTATCATTGTCATTTTGTTTAAGTTTCTGCTGTTACCTATTCTGACATCTGACTCTTAGTTCATTTAAAATTCCCAGATAAAAAAAGTATATGATAATGATCGTTGCAATATTTTACAACAACAAGTGTCAGTAAAACAATTGAAGACGGAGCGAAAATGTAATGAGAATAATTTTGATACTTGTGCTTTTACATCACCATGCTGTTAGGATTTGTTACTGTGATATGGTTTTCAAATTCGATCTACTGTGTATTTTCTATAAAAGAATGTATGAAAGAACGTCTCTGTTAAGTATGTTGTGTTATCTGGTTACAGTTTAGATTTTTAAGATAAAGATCAACAATTTTAAACAATTATATTGTGTGACACAATATGTGTAAACCCACATCTATGGTAAAACTATCTTCATCGTGAAGTGATGCATTGAACAATGACATTGTTCAATTTCTGTTTCGATTGTTTAAATATTTTCTAACTTACTATTTTTTTCCTCAATTTCAATATTTTTTATGAAGTGAAAGTAATACTCACGACATAGAATGAAATTCAAAACAGTGTGGCTGTGGCCATTGATTGACACATTAAATTCATCCATTGACTGGGACAATTTAGGTGAACGTTTGTATGTAACGACCATTGCTCACTGTGTACTTTTTAAAGACACTTAAACTATTGGGTCACCAAAGGTCATTAACACCTTAATAAAGTATTTCGAAAAATTAATCAGGAATAACACGATGTTTTGGTTTATATCTATTGTATAAATTAAAACATAAAGGTTATTCCTGATTAATTTTTCGAATATTTTATAATTATAGGCGTTAAGAAACCTTTGGTGACCCCACAGTTTAAATGTCTATCGAAGGTACGTCGTGAACAGTGGTCGTTACAGACACACGTTCACGTAAATTGTCCCAGTCAATGGATGAATTTAATGTGTCAATCAATGGCCACAGCCACACTGTTTTGAATTTCATTCTATATTAGTACACCCACATCTATGGGTTTATACATCTATGCTCACGATAAATCATTCCATCATAAAGATGTAATACCACCATTGATTTCCCTCTATGAATCAATGTTAAATTTGCACTTTTCAAAAAATGGTGCAGAATTTATCTTCGTTCCAAATAAAGAAATACTTAGAAGTCCTGTATAGTACTATGCGCAAAATTTCACTTAACATTTTTCTATAAAATGAACAAACGATGAACCACAATGTTCATTAAAAAATGAACTACATTGGTCGACGTTTCAACGACAAACTAACACATATTCAAACATAAAAAATGCATTGTTAAAATGTTGACTACCTGTTTTTTGGTGTTTCAGAAATTCTGGAAAAGAGATAATTAGTAAGGAGTTCTACCTTAAACTGACATTTTTATCTAATATAAATTATAAGAGCTCGGGGCATTGTCCCTCGCTCTAAAGTCATAGTATATAACTTCTTATAGACTAACCTATACCTGTACTTGCGTGAGCAATAAAATACGTGTTTAAATTAAATTAGAAAGCTGTCCAAACTAAACCTTGACCAGACATGTGTTCATTGTTAAATGAAGTGATACCAATTGTTCACTTACCTATTCATTAAATTGTGTTTTTTTCTGATTCTTAAATAATTATTATAGTTTTTTTTCAAAACTTTAAAATTGTTCTATCTCTTTCTCTTGTGTTCAAGCTTTAGTAACCATGTAACTTCGGGTTTCCAAAATACTCTATAGAAACACCAAATGAAAAAAAAATATGATTTGAAACATCCAAGACATATGTTTATTACTCAGAAATTTTTGACTGCAATGAAATGTAAGATTAATATCCTACAACAGTCAAATTCAAGGGAATTCGACCCTTTTTGCTACTAAAATGATCTACAATATAACACATAAAGCAGGATATAATTAAAGATTTTTTTTATATATATATATATAATTTATTTAAAACGTTGAATATATTTATATTTTAAAACTAGTATTATTTCACAAAATCATAATTTTCGATATAAATTTGGAAGAAAAGAAAAAAAGAGAAGGATTCTTACAACATTTCCATCTTATCCGTACCCTTTAAATCTTTTACTAATAGTTCTTGGACTACCTCTTAAACTTAAAGCCCCATAACAAAACATTTCTCTCATAATAGACTATTTGCAGGCAGCTTCTTTATTTTATTTTGCTATTTCTTTCCGTTTAAGATTTAAAATTTTACAAATGAATTTAGATATATCCTGTATTAATGTTTACTTGCGTTGATTAATTCATTCAACAAATCCTTATTCATGAATATGTACATAAAAGTTGTCAACTGTCAGAAAGTCACATGACCACTCAAGTAATTGATCAGTATTTTGCCATTAACCTCCGTACCTTTAACAAGTTTATATAAATTTATTGCAGTATGTGAGTATTTAGTGTGATTTTAAACCGGCATTTTCGACGGTACATTGAAAAGTACCTATGACAAATAGATGATGGATTTAATCAGTGTTTTACTCTGCTTTGTTTACTTCGGTAAGTGTTTACCTGTAGTTTAACAGTTATGAAATCTACATGATAACATACACTTTCCTCAAAGTTTATCCATTGTTATCTAAGCGTTAATAGGTACAAATAGGACACCAAGTATTTTCTTCCCCTTCTTGTGGTCTGATAACGATACAAGTAATAAGACTTCAAAGAATTTTATAGTTAGTCTATTAAAACATCTCAGATAATGGATATTAAAAAAAATAAACGAAACGGAAAACATGCAAAAATAAGGACGATGAAATATTTGTACATGCCATTTGGCCGAAGGCAGATTAGTACATAATTATCTAGTGTTTGATATTAATAAGTAATAAATGCATGACACATGGGGGATGGTATTGTATAAGAGAGGTGAACCATGTGATATTGAGTAGAAAACAAACATGACCTCAGATAATACCTCAGATATAACATGTTGGTTATTTGTTTCGGTTTGTGAAGAACAAGAAATGTCATCTTTCAAACGAATATGGACAATTATCATACATTTTCCTTGAACAATTTAACAACATCAATTTTGTGCAAAATATTACAGGCAAAATTCTGATGGTCATTCAGTGCAATATTGCAAGTAATTCATATAAGAGCAGCTAGGACAATTTGTTAAGCCCCTTTTCCATAGTCCGTTATTTTTTTGTTTTCTTTTAATTTCAAATTACTCTCGTATTTTGTTTTGTATTTACATAAACATACTAGAAATAACGTCGATTCATAATCTCTCTTTATATATTATTAGTGACCGCTTTGGATAGTAAACTAGGAATTTATATTACTTTAGTATATTTATGACAATTCGATTTAGTGCTATAAGAGTTTACTTTTACAAATTATGACTTGGATGGAGAGTTGTCTCATTGGCACTCATACCACATCTTCTTATATCTATAAACCTTTAATTCAATAGTTCAACCCACAATCCAGAGGTTGAGCCTGTTTCCACTGGAAGTAATATCACAGTATTTGTTCCTGACTAATTAGAGAGTTTAACTTCTGTAGTTTACAGCCCCAAAAGAGAAGAAACCCCTACAAAAACGTTTTATGTGCTTATAGTGCCAATTTGACGAGTAAAGCCTTTTCCAAATGTTTGTTTAACAGTATTTTCTTATGTTGTGCTGATAAACCACCGTATTTGTATTCCACAGTCAAAGTTAAGGTTTGGATCAGTCACCCCATTTTGATCAATGTAGCAACTTGAACTTACTTCTTTACTAGAAAAATTGCTAACCAAAACATGTTTTTCTTTGTATTGATCTCAACAAATTCACTTTTTTTCAATATTTTCGCTTAAACAAAAATAAATATATTTTTGCACTGTAAAGTAATTTCCCATTTTGGTTATCATTTGTATTTAAAATTTATACTGTGTTAATTTATTTATATATGTCTCTGTACCATTGTACTTTAATTTACGAGAATAAAGATATATCCAAAAAAGTTGATTACAACCCACGCAGGTGACAGGTCCCAACTTCTCAGGTGGTGTAGACCACTCACAAACATGTTTAACTCTGCAACATTCTTTGAGTGGTTGTCGTTGGTAGCTGTCTGTCTTAATAGTATTTGTTTCTCATTTATTGCTTCTAACATCAATCAGGCCGTTTGTTTTCTTTCTTTCAAAGTTTTACATTGTGTCATGACAGGGCCTTTCAAGATTACTTTTCGTGTGGTTTTTCACTATGTGGAAATGGTCATAAGGTGACCTATTCATTTGTATGTCCTTCGCGTCCTTTGATCTCTGGGGGTAGTCGTAACATTGACAATCATACCACATCCCTAACGATTTGTTGAATATTTGAAATATTCTCATGTTTGGTGGGATACATTTATAATTTCATGAGTGAAGTCGTGTTACAACATACAGGTGTCTTATTGTAAAACATGACTAGTTTTACGAGGGCTTTACTATATATGTATAACATTTCTGAAAGTATACACAACTGCCTCGGCGTTCACGTGTTGGCCACTCGAATGTTCAAACTAAAGACTTTAAAGTCTTTAACATTGATATGATAAATATCTGAGATATGATTATAACAAAGCCGTCTGGTCGGGTTCTGAGCCAAAATGCTTCATGTTAGAATAGTAGGTGTTCTTCAAATAGGCAGTTATTACGTCAAAAATTAAGAGTATATTGATATCTCATTTCAAATTTTGAATGTCATCGTCCTGATTATGAATGTTTCTTGTGTCGCTCGAACTTAAGCAACAATAAATCTACTTGTCAAGAAATCAAAAACAAACGTAGCATTGATTGGTAATAATCGACAGCTCTAGTCGGTACTTTTGGGTTCTCTATAGCTCTTTCTGTTACCAGTAAGTATTCTTAAACTCGTCTTTAAAGATCAATTTAAATTACCGTTGACCATGGAAAGTATAATGAAGACTGTGCAAAGAAATACAGTTCGATTTTGTATCTTTCTTGTACGCAAGTACTGGCTGTATAAGTTCAATTACAGATTATCTGTATAATTTTGTATAACAGTTGTGCACGGCAAGATTAGACCTTGCAATTCAAATACTCCATTAGTTTTTTTCAATTGACCCATAATAGGAGTAGTCCTATAATATAAGAGTTTCATATCCGAAGTATTGAAATTTACATGTGACTCGTAAATGTCCTTTGAAAATAATTTGTCTAAATAATGTCGAATATGAATGTTTGAGACTTATTTAGGGGAAATATAAAAAAAGAAGATGTGGTATGATTGCCAATGAGACAACTATCCACAAAAGACCAAAATGACACAGACATTAACAACTATAGGTCACCATACGGCCTTCAACAATGAGCAAAGCCCACACCGCATAGTCGGCTATAAAAGGCCCCGATAAGACAATGTAAAACAATTCAAACGAGAAAACTAACGGCCTTATTTATGTAAAAAAATGAACGAAAAACAAAAATGTAACACATAAACAAACGACAACCACTGAATTACAGTCCACTTGATTATATATAGGCCTATATGCCAAAATATGTAAGATATCTCATATCCCCGAAAACCAGAAATTCGTTGTTTATTGTGTATAGGACATTTAACTTATAATCTGTTTGTAAACAATGGTTCGCTATCTGACGCATATAAAGTTTCGTTGATGTATCCTGGTACATTCCTTCGTTTTACGAACTAAATATTATATGTAAAAGTAAGAATATGTAGTGTGATTGCCAATGAGATAACTCTCCACCAGAGATCAATTATCCGTACAGCCTTAAACAATGAGCAAAACCAATACCGCATTATGTTGTCAAAACGAAATTATATTCATTATAATACATTGTGTTTGATTTCCTTAGTGTTAGTGCACCTTAAATTTGATATGAATGAAATATACATCTATGTCATCTTTTTAAATGACCCAGCAATCATTTCTTTACACTTCAATATGTATACGATTTTTAGCTTATTACTGAATAAACACTTTGCAATTGTTCTTTCGTTTACACTTCACTTGAAATGTCAAGTTAAATACTTCAACTTTTGAAAGACATGATTTGTTTTGTAGAGTTATATTTTCCTGCTTCGTTCATTCGTAGAGAAAACTAATATTCGAAAGTTTTTCGAAAGTTACTATTAAATATTAAGTGGTTGTTTATATTTTTGGTATTAATTTGTATTGTTATTTTGTTATTTTTTTTTTTATATACCAATAAATATATAATTCTTATTTTTTACTGGAAAAAGGGAAGGGGGTGCTTAAAAAGTATTCAATATTAACGTGTACGTCTGGCATAGACAGTATTTAGTAACGACTTATTTAATTTGCTGTTTATGGCTACATGACTCACAATTTCACTGTTGAATGACTTTTTTTAGTTTTAATACGTTACAAAATAAAGGTCTGAAATAATATTTCGATTACATAATCTGTAGCCAGGATGCATCAAGTTCAACAATTTTCCCGCTTAAAAATGTTACTCTGAAATTTAAATTTATAGTAGACGTCGTCTATTAACATGATTTTTCTTCTGAATTCACGCCTGTGGTTTCAGAACTGGGAGAATAAATCTTGGCAAATGGTGTCTGAGATTTATTTTTTAAACTCGTATTCTACTTTTATTTAATTTTTCTTAGTCAAAGTTGATCTCTTACCGCCTAATACTGACGTGAAATAAACGTGTGCCAGACGGAGTACATTAAACTTTTTTAATGACGACAATGTATGTATTTAGCCAGATTAAGATAGATAAATACGAGGATATGGAATTATAACTGACAAAACATTTTATACTAAGCTTATATGTCATTGCACTGATTTATATATTAATACATTGCACTGAAAAAAAGTTATTTTCATTTCCATTTCTTCGATTGAACGTTAGCCGTATTGTTACTTCTCGGTCTAGATTTTATTCAAAGAGAAGTTCATTTTAACCGTCTCATTCATAACTTCAAACATTCAACACTTTTTTCAATGAGCAAAGCCCACACCGCATAGTCAGCTATAGAAGGCCCCGATAAGACAATGTAAAAAAATTCAAACGAGAAAACTAGGTGAGATAAAAAAAAAAAAACTGACAAAAAGCAATGAACAAAAGGCAAAAGTGTCGGACAAAAAGCAAAATTATCGGACAAAAAGCAACGGACAAAAAGCAAAAGTTTCGGACAAAAAGCAAAAGTTTCGGACAAAAGGCAAAACGGACAAAAAGCAACGGACAAAAAGCAAAAGTTTCGGACAAAAAGCAAAAGTTTCGGACAAAAAGCAAAAGCGGACAAAAAGCAAATTGCGGACAAAAAGCACCGTATCAGACGTAAAGGTAAATGAAATCATGCCCCTTAATTGTCTTGTATCTCTAGTTGTCTCTGTCATTTGCTGATGCTATCCTTATACGTCATCGTGTACATCGTCTAGTATGTAAGGTATATATAAAAAAAAAAAAAAAAAAAAGAAGATGTGGTAGCACCGACCGTGCAGGGCTGTATAGCCAGTCAAGGTCGTTAAAACTTCCATTTGTGTAAGATTTGGTATTATTGTCAATGAGACAACTCTCCATCAGAGGTCAAATGACACAGAAATATAGACCGGTACGGAATATATATGTCAAAGATGATCTCACGTGTAGTTTATTTGTTATCAACCAGGAATCCCTCCTTATCTCGTGTATGCTTTATTTTCATAACATAGGAATTCGCTTTACTATTTTAACTTGTCATTATTTTCATAACATAGGAATTCGCTTTACTATTTTAACTTGTCATGAGCAAACGTAGTGTACCGAAGTTCAAATTTCATGGATCTATATTTATGAGATATAAACTTAGGTACATAAACCCATGAACTCCAATAGTAGCGAAACCGGAAAGGTAAGCTTCTCGTGTCAAGCCACAGGCGCTTGGGTATATGATACAGATTTTTTTTTTATTTTTGTTGTTGATTAAAATATTCAATTTTCTATATTTATAATACATATTTATTACTTCTGTGCATGTCTCAGCTACTTTCAAGTGATTTAAACAACTCAGAGAAAATCTTAGTATGGATAGTAAAATTGGGTATTTTCTCTCAGTCGTGTCAATCACTCGAAAGTAGCTGAGACATGCACAAAAGTGATATTTATGTATTATAAATATAGAAAATTGAATATTTTTTTATCAACAAAAAAAATAAATAAATATCTGTATCATATACCAAGCGCCTCTGTAAATTAGACACAGAACTATATTTTGTATAAACTTTGCTTAACCAGGAACACAAATACATTTTTCCGAGCGCGGACATAACAGGTTGTTATTACTTTTACCATCATCCGATTAGAAATCAAGGTAACCAAATCTGTAAAAAATACAATCATAATTTTTTTTCAATTTACTCATTGTGTTTGTGAATTACTCAAACAGAATAATTCAAACACAGCTTGTACATTTTGTATGTGATTATCATTAAGGATAAAAATTACAAAATACTTAAGTCTATAAAGGCGAATCGGAGATGATGTCGGATTTGTAGGCGATATCATTTAGTGCAGTAAGGTATCAACTTTAGTAGCATGTGTAACGGATGTCTTTTTGTATATTTTCTTATATATCTATATATATGACAACTATTTTTGACAATGTGTTTTACCATTATAACAGTGATATTTATATTTCCTAGCAATATGAAATTGCAAATACAAAATCAACATCCGTATCCTTAAAATTCAGAAAAGATACTGTATTGACTGTACATCATCTATTTTACACTCAAACAATAAAAAGTGCGCTTTGTAAAAGTAAAAATCATAAATGAATAATTCAAAACTAAAAAACGAAATGAGAATTTTGCTACCCGGCAGACTGAAATTCTAAAAATTAGATAACTGAATGGTTGTCGGGTTATACAGGTATTCAACGATAAATACTCCATCATTTGCACTTATAGTTGACACGAAGTTCGAACAAAGTTGCTTCGCAACACGTGTAGATGTAAGCATATTATTTTAATTGTTTTCATGGGAAAACATATACTTGGTCACTTAAAGGAAGGGAAAAAGTTTGTCAACACTATCTTGAAAAGTTTGCTTTTAAAATAACAAGAAAATTATTTCAAAGTTTTATGTAGATCGGATATTTTAGTTAGTGTCCTTTATGATTTATGCCGGAGGAAAAAGGAAACATATTTTTTTTATAAGCTTTTTTTGTTTTACGAAAATCAGTTACTAAATCTGGTTTAAAAAAATCATATAAAATTTCACTGTTTAATGTAAATGGATGCAAATAACATACATTCGATTGCGATGAAAACTAATTGAAGCAATTTCCTTTTTACAAAACGTTATAGAAATATATCTATTTGAACTGTTCTTCCAATAATGATCTCGTATCCATATTTGAATGACTTGTAATCTGAATGGTAAGTTTAAAAAAGATATCATAAGAAAGGCCGAAAAAAGATATCATAAGAAAGGCCGAAAAAAGATATCATAAGAAAGGCCAAAAAAAGATATCATAAGAAAGGCCGAAAAAAGATATCATAAGAAAGGCCGAAAAAAGAACCAACTTATACTTAGATATAAGGAGACAGTATATTCAGAATAAATAGTCATAATCCTGGTATCAATGAAAAAATTATTCATATAGTTATTCGCTATGTTATTTGGTTTAATCAAGTTTCACTTATCTTTATTTCAGTAACTGAAGGATATGGTTTAACCTTAATAGCTAAAGTTGCTTTAAATGGAGTCACTGGTACCGTGACATTCACCCAAAATGGCGGAGACACCACGGTGAACTTTAATGTGGCTGGCTTAGCCAATACAAACACGTGGAACATCCGAAGTAATCGAATGGTGTATGATCGACAGGTCAGGTGTTCTGATGCAGTTCTTGGAATGAAGTAAGAAGTCGCCACTAAATATCTTTGATGCAACCCTATACTATAGTTCACTTTTTGAAATTTAAATATATTTTAAGAAGACGTATTTAATCAAATTTTAAAAGAAACTGTATTACTGGTTGTATAGACATTTGTTCATACCATGTAACTATGCAAGTTTCAGTGTATAGTATTTTTTTCAAATGAAATTTTTAAATATTCTTAAAGCTGTGTTAAAAACAAAATATTGAAAAAAATCGATACTATTGCATGATATTTTCAGTTTAAAAGTTAACGTTGAGTTGAACAAATCTGTGACAAACTACGGTCAGTAATTCAATAATTGCGTGAGAAAACTGGATAAATATTTACGAGAGTTTTTGCTGATATTGTTTTTCTCAAACTTGAGTAGTAAGAATACGTCATGTACTTATCAGATAACAACCAGCATTTATGATTTGTATCATATTGTATAATATATCAAAATGACATTTATAACATTGTTGAATATGTTTCAAATTTGATTTATTTTTCAAACAAGTTTTTATTACAATTTGTCATTAGTCGGTTAGTATTGCACTGTGCAACAGTCAATTTACAGACACTTTCTTTCGAATGCAAAGTGTAAATATTTTATCAGACGATGATAACCAGAGAGTGATGTGTTTTACAGTCTATTCTATTGAGATACTTGCCATCTTAAGCCTTTCTTGCAAAACCATGACTTTTTCAAATATTTAATACTTAAATGAATACAATAACAAGATATTAACAAAAGCATTTACAAGAGCATATTGAGAAGGAAAGAAAAAGCTAATATACAATCGTTGAATATAAAAGTTAAATACAAAAAAGTAAACAGAAATAATAATCAGTCTTTAGATAAAAGACATCAAAGTGTCCGATATTTCGGCCAAAAAGTTCTTAAACAAGAATTGTATCCAGACGATGTGATTTTAAAGTTTAAAGTTTTACTTACAAACATATAGTCTATTGTTTAAGATACACTTTTATTTATAGTCGTGTTATAAGTCATGTCAATCACTTTATTGATCGACAAAATTTTGATATTTGTACGGACTATGGTCAGATAAAATTATTAATATTTACCACGTATACAATAAAACTTGACTTGTCTACTACTTGTAATATCTTAGATATTGAATAAGATCAAACATTTTACCTTTCAGTTATATCGAGTCAACTGGTACCGTTTCAAGTAGTGGAACAACAACAGAAACAATAACTTCGGCAGTTCTACCCAATTTGAATTCTCTAACAGGTATTTTTGTCATGGTAAAAACTGACTGGTTTTAAAAAAAGAAGGGGGAAACTACCATATAAATGAATAAGCAAATACATGTTTGAAAGAAATTTAAGTAAAGCAAACATATTAAATGTTTCACAGAGTTTTAATATATATAAAAAAAGATACGTGTTATACTTTGAACGATATTAAAAGGGGACACATTTTCTCAAAATTCCTTAATATGCTCATTTGTTGAACAAAGGAAATAAAAGCACCAGTAGGATACCGCTGTTCAAAATGTGATTCAAATAGATAACATTGAAATTCTGGCGTGCGGTTTTGGATTGGCCTTTTTGAAGGTTTTCACAAATTAATCCAGACAACCAAGGTAGGCGTGTTATACACAATTGCTGAAGATAAATTAATGTAGATTTATGACATCATTGGCTTTAATAGGAAAGAAGATTGTGGAATACAATATATAACGAAAATTCGCGACAGAGTATCATAAACGGTTACATAAAAGTATATAGGTTAAAAAAAAAAACCAGAGACAAGTACGTGTGACCAATTCTAAGCATACAGTAGAGTAACAAAAATACCGAAGTCCAAGGAAAACTCAAAACGAAGTCAGATGGCCAAAAAAAATCAAACATATCAAACGAATAGAAAATGACCACACGTATTGCTATTGTGTTCAGTGTTTAATTTGCTAAAGAAGTTGTAGAGTGAATTTACTGCTGACGTTTGATAAATGACTATACAATGAGAAGTTACACACTTTACTCTTCGATTGACATTCGTTGCGATATTACCATGTCAAGGAGAGCATAGAGACGTTAAGCATTACTCAACCAACCAATTTGATTGACATTTAGACCTCTTTGTTTGAATAAAGTTAAAATGGCAATGGGCCGCTTTCATCCATTATTTTTGGCCTTATGCTGAATTTCGGTAAAAAGGCAACAGTAGTTAACAGCTGTTCAATTTACAGTCAATTGATTTGCATTCTAGGTTGTGTATAAACGATCTTATACACAACCTAGAACAAATAGAAGGTGATTGGCACATATTTCCGACCTAGAAACCTCTATGCTACGCGTTCCTGTGCCGTTAGTTTAGTATAGAACTTTATACCAAAAACATATATAACATACTTGTATGTATTTAAATAAAGGTAAACTAGATTTTGGGCTAATTACAGGTACCGCTTGGTATAGTGATGAATGTCCATCTTATCTGAATGAGATAATACGAAGGTTTATTACATTTCTGGAACTTGTCTTTGTTTTTCAACAATTTACTTAAGGCCTTTCGTTTTATTGGACAAATTTCATCCAGTAAAAGCAATATATTAGACTTGTAACATGTGATTTTACTTAGCATTAAATAGCAATATCCTTAAATGAATAAACTAGACCACACACAAGGAAGTAATTAACGTTCTTACAACCTTGTTTAAGATAAACTTTGCCGTGTATATCATGTCATTAGACGACATAGAAACAATCGGAAAAGCCTCACCTTTAAAACCAAAGATTAACCGGAATAATATATTGATCATGATATTGCACAAGACATTATTATCGGAAAACTTGACCTTCCTGGAAAAAATTGAAAATTAAACGGAATGAAATAATTTAAGACGTGCAGAGAAATTTCACTTATGACCAATGCATGATTGGATTTCATCTTTCTTATTGGTCAATGATCTTGCGGGTCAGCACGAGTTCACGTGTAAGTGCATTGTGGTCACTTCCTTTTATCATCAGCATTTGATGTGTTAACTTGTGATTCTTATCAAACAATTTGTTCAAAATTATGGTCCGAATGGCATTAACATGTAACATGAATTTTTATGATTTGTGATCACAACAAATAACATTCAGATGAGATTAACACAGAATACGATATGATTCGATTACCAACGAGACTCACCAAAGCCCAAATGACAAGGGTGTAAACAAATTCGGGTCATCTTACGACATTCAACTAATATAAATGGTATCATAATGTTATAAGTAAGTGTGTCATATTTATATTTTATATATACAAATTACTACGATTTACCTATGTTAACCTGTACAAAAAATGCGCACAAATGCATACCTGTCAACCTGTCATGACCTGCATTGAAGAATCAAATCTCAGGTCATAACGCGTACGAATTTTTTCGAGCTGAATTTCAGTATTTATGGTACATTTTCTTATAATGTATATCAAAGATACCAAAACATCAATGCATGTTCACTACATGTTAAGCCATTTTAAATCTTATTAAATATTACTTCATTGCACTTTTAAAGATTTTTATAAATTTGTGTAACTCAGTCTTATGTGCTTTACTTTTTGAGAAAAATACTACAATCATCAAACACTAGAATTTAATATAATTCTTAAATATTTGAGACTATTGACTATGTAGCCTTTAACCATAATATATATCATTAAACAAGGAAATTAGACTATGATAAAATATAGTAATACAGTTAAAGGAAGTATAAATGTAAAAAATAATTTTCAACTTTTTAAAAAAAATTGTATAAAGGCATAAAAATAATGAAAAGTTATTTTTCAATATGTATTTGAATTTTATATTTTTATGATTTAATCTTTTTCACCCATAAAACGTAAATATAAGGAATAATTTTGAATGGTGACAAATAAGGGGAAGTAACTCTAGTTCAGTTTGTAAACCAATTGTGCAATTTATTTACGACCTAAAGCTAAGGTAATTGGTGTTAATTGACAGTGTGTTTGACACCAAAGCTGTCAAGTGAAGCCATGCACTTAATGGGTCACTTAATTTGAAAGTTGACATAGCTAGAAGAACTTCCTGTTCATGGAAGAATTACGAATTTGCCGGTATTTCAAAGGAATATTACTTATGAAATCAATCTCAAGGCTAAGAAATACGGGTGAAATCAGGTCATTTTCGGAATTCCCGGGTTATTTCAATGACCCGGCGGGTGTTCCGGGTGATCCCTTAGAATTGTGAAAATTTCGGGTCACACCCGCAGAATACGGGTCAGTTGACAGGTATGACAAATGATCAGATTTTTACGATCAAATGTAATGAGTGCAAATGTAATGGACCGATTAAACAACCTGCTATTTTTATAACTTGATAAACAAATGATTCAAACACAATAACCTTTTCATAATGACAGCTTCAAACTGTTATTAAAGTGCATCCAACACTTATATAATTACATTTTATTAGCTTTTATTAAGTTGTATATTTTTCATATAAACTGAGATAATCATGACCACTTTCAGTTTGACATCGTATATTTCCTTAGCATACCAAGCAACACTATTTGTAAAAAAATAAGTAAAACAAACCCATATTCATGATATTATCAAATACATTTTTCGCAATTTAATGACAAAATGTATCTTAAGCTATAGTCGGATGGATATTGTTTTACACCCGTTCATCTGATAAAAGCGTACTTGGTTTGTCTGGTCGAACAACTCTAGACTTACTTTGGTTGAACGTTGATCGCGATAGAATTCCTAGTTGATACTGTGAAAGTGGCATGTTTGCAGCTGTTCAAAAATGCACATGATTGAAATGCAATAAATGCTCTCAAAGGTCGGTTAATGGTTAGTCTTAAAAAGTTTTGTTAACCTTTATAATGAATGCTTATATAAGCCAAAAAAGGGTATTTCGATAGTACAAAATATTCTGGAGAAAAGTTGTATCAGATGTAATGAAGCATTTTTTACCATTACATTCGATTAATGTTGAATTTAATTTATCAGGTAGAGCACTGCTGATGAATGATACGACAACTGGTGATCGAGTGTGTGGCACTATAGAAGCTGACGAAAATCACATTACAGGAGTAGCCAAACTTAAATCCGTAGTAGGAGGAACAATTTATTTCAGACAAGTATCATCATCGTCATCATCAGCAACTTCTATATATGCAAATGCATTTCATTTACAAAACACAGCCACGAATTCAAACGAAACAGTTGCATGGGGTATATATTCTGGCACTTGTTCTAGTAAAGGTGCTTTATATAATCCAACAAGTAGTTCCAGTTCACCATGTGATCAAAACAATCAAGGAAATTGTCCTGTAGGAGATCTGTCTTCCAAAAATTCTTACTTACCTGTTGGGGAAAATAGTGAAGAAATTTTGACTTCATTTGTTGATATTAACCTCCCATTGAGCGGCAGTAACTCTGTCATTGGCAAAATCTTAGTTTTGAAATCTAAAAGTGGAGATGTTCTAGTGTGTTCAAAAATTGTCCAGTATACAACAAGAAATGCTGTGGCAACTATAAGTAGAGACGGAGTAGTCGGAATGATATCATTCAAACAGAGATCACCATTTGATACTACAACGACCTTTGTTGACCTTTCCGGACTTAGTAATAACGCCGGTGGATATCATGTACATAAATGGCCAGTTCCAGAAAAGTGGGAAACCGAGCAGAAAGTGTGTGACGCTAATTCCGTGAGTGGACATTTTAATCCTTTTGGAATTGATACGTCTTCAGACCCCGCAGCAACTGTGGGTACAGACGATCAATACGAAGTGGGCGATCTCAGCAGTAAATACGGTCTGTTAAGTGGGTTAACAGATAAGATGGAAAATTACACTGACTATAATTTACCTTTATTTGGTACGAATAGCGTAATAGGTCGATCTATTGTTGTTCATTACGGTAATGGTAGTAGATGGGTTTGTGCTACTATTGAGTATATTGGTACTACAGTTACAGGTTTAACAACGTTTACATATCCTGTCATTGGATACATCGCTTTCAAACAACCAACAGATATTGACATAGAGCTCGCCGACACTATGATTTACGTGTGTGTAGACTATGGTAATAATTCTAGTAGATCTGTTGACCACAAATGGCATGTTCACGTGGGCAAAGTCGGTAGCGATGCTTTGATCAGTAGTGGTCGTTGCAGTTCCGTTGAAGGGCATTATAATCCCTATTCGGTTGATCTGACAGGAAATTATAATCCAGAATGTAACCCAAATAATCCTTTGCGATGTGAGGTTGGCGATATGTCAGGTAAACACGGAAAAATATCAGTACGGTCTACTTCCGGAACTATTCAAAGAAATTTGTTCACAGATTTTGACCTACCACTTACAGGGGACCTGAAGATTTTAGGTCGGTCTGTTGTTATACATGCAGCAGATTCGGGAGGAGGCAGGTTATCATGTGCTGATATTCATACCATCCCAAACCGTAAGGTTATTGTTAAAACTGGCACTTGGGCCTCAGAATCTTATGGGTCTGTAGATGGATCATTTATGATGACACGAAATACAGAAGGACTAATTGATGGCACAACAGATGTCAACATACAGTTAACAGGACTAGCTTCGATGGCAGGAGGATACCATGTCCATGTTAATCCTGTTCCAAAAGAAAGTCCGACTCCTTGTTCTGCAGCTTCTGTAGGGGGACATTTCAATCCTTTTGGTATTAATGCGACAGCAGGTGCGATCGATGGATCTGGTTCAGATGACGAATATGAAATAGGAGATTTGAGTAGAAAATACGGTACTTTCCTCAACAACAAAGTAACCTACTTAAGGAAGGAAACAGAAACTATGCTTCCTGTACGTGGACCTTTAAGCATCACAGGAAGATCTATAGTTATCCATAAATCATCAGCAGGTGCTCCAAGATGGGTATGTGGTAATATAACAGAAGATACTGCCAGTACTGGAGGAGAAATGTTTGAAGCAAAAGCTACATTTTCTACTGGATCAATAACTGGATATATCTATATGGTATGTTTAGTAGTATTTTGACAGTTATTTTATACACTGTTTGTTATGAGAAGGGGAAAATATGTGAAAATGTATATCTATGAAAAAAATGCATATTTGGTATTGAAATTCGTTTCAAGATTTTCGAGAAATCATTGCTAGATTAAAAGATATCTCAAATGTAAAAGACGAAATCTAATCTATACATACACACAGAAGTAGGAAAAATATGAAGCTAGACTAAAAAAAAAACAATTCACAAGTAAAAAATACCAGAACAATTACACATAAGGGCAAACAAATATAAATGAATCCAAAAGACAACTTTGAAACTACACAAATAAAACCCATAATACTGCATCGGTTGTTTTATTCAAGTTTTGTTTCTTGAAAGTTTTCTGAAAATAAAACTTTCCTAACCTATGTCTATCAAATTACTAGTAACCTTTATAACTTGTTTGTAACCTATCACTCTATACAAATGAAATTTATGTAAAGTACGCATATGAAATCATGTCAGTCTTCATGTGTGTACTATAGTCTTGACACAAATGTTGTTAAGAGGAGTAATTTTTGTCTTGTTAATCTTTATGGCATGTCTGATAAGAAACTAAACTGATGAAAAGATACATATAAGGACTGTCAAGTTTCTATGGCAAAATTATTCAGTGACTGTCTTTTATGCCGATATTTGACATTATATATAAACAATTCGAATGTACACGGACATTGTACCTTGAAATTTAGTACCTCATATACCGGATAAAAAAAAGGGATTCAACAGTTGTCTTACACGTTGCTTTTTTACTGTACACGGGGAGTATATGTCACCTATTCCCTGAAGGAATGAAATATACTAGTATATCTCTGACTATTAATGTTTAATGAACTGTCATAATTTCACGTTGCAGACACAATACCGATACAGTGACGGCGGTCTAAGTGATACCGGTGTATTGGTAGACTTGGTAAACACTGACGGATCAAAGGTAAGGTTTCATTGCAACATTCAATATACATTAAAATCATAAATGTGCATTATATGAAATAAGTTGCACTTAATTCTCAGCCTGTTATTGTCAAATAAATATAGTTAATTCACTTTTGCTATTGCACAGCTAACTTAAAATATATCGTACGATCAGTTAACTTATCATATCATATAGTGTTTCTCACTCTAATGGACATTAAATATAAAATAAGATATAGCGTACTGATTTTTTGTTGTTGAATGTTTTAAAATTTGACAGGATTACATTATGTTTTCAACAAGTAATTTTGATAAAAATCCTCTCTAAGAGAGGTTTAAAATTTTGTGTGTGTTTGTGGATGATACATGTTTTTTTAATAGCCAGTGAGCAGTATCATTGTACATTTTCGTGAAAAAAACGACCATACTCTTTATTAATACCAGTATGACTTACACTCCTCTTTATATATGTCTGGTATGATTTCGCGTCCAGATTTTTAATGGTGATCGTATTGTTATAACACAAATAATCAAAGAATAGTAAAAGCAAAATCTAACGCTTTGTTCGTAACTTTGTGGAAATGTTTAGTTTTTCAATGCGCTTCTTCTTTGTATATGATTTACTTCCCAACTGTTGGAGGGCTTCGCTTTTCTTGTGTACCAAATTATAAGCCTGGTGTCTTTGTGGATTATTTTTACAACTCCTGCGCCAATGTCGCTGCTGTTGGAGGTTACATCTGCGATGTATCAATGATGATGACTAGGGTCTTTCCTTTTTGAATTTTTCGCTGAACTTTTTACCCTTTAAGCAGTCACAATTTTTGCTAAAATGTTATTTATCATTGATGGGTTATTTTTGTGTAAATCTACTGTTTATTAAGTAACTCAGTGTGAAACTACGTAATGTCCTGTAAATCTACGTTGTATTAAGTGTGAAATTACACATATGTTTATCTTTCCCGTAAGTGGATTTATGCAATGCCTCAGTCGTACTTTGCACTTTGGAATGTTTTGTTTTAAATGTTTCAACCGTATTTGATTGTCCTACCAACTGTCTATTTTATTTAAGTATTATTATCCTTTTTTCTTTGATTAGGTTAGTATTTGAATTATTTCTGCTAATCGACCAACTTGTGGTTGAAGGGGGCATTTTATGTCCGCCTTTAGTGAAACGACGGCTTTCTACGAACCTTTTTCTATTATCAGTGAAATATCACGAAGATGAACAATAAGCTCCTTTGTCCCTTTCCATTCCACTGCATTTCAATGTTAACCCATCTAACCTGATCATATCATTTTCAGTTACCCGAGGATTTCTAATATTTTATTCACAAATATTGAAGCTTCGGTTGTAGATTAGGGACGTTCATTTTTGAGTTTAGTATGTTTGTGATTTTACTTTTTTTGTACAGTATTTGTCAAGGCTTTATCGGCCGGATGTTAGGTAACACGCGGATTTTCCTGGGCGGGACAATATCTTCAAGAGAAAGTACGCAATATGATTTTTAAGATTTATTGCACACAAAGTTAAGACATGCAGTTGGCAATAGTAATATATTTATCTAAAAGTAGACAATTTTATACAGTCTCAACCGTTCAAGATTAAAACATTGATGGTCACGGTTTAATTATGATTATCTGTGTAAAATACAAGTTTTGCACCTTTTATTTTCTTTAGCTTTCAATCAATTGAAATATTGAAGAAAGTATTATGGTGTATCAGTTGTGGTAAAATGTAATTGATTTTCAATATAAATTTGCTCGACAAACACTTTCTTTGAACATGTCACGCACACTTATCAAAGAGGTTAATTGCAGTAAACTTAACAAATATGTTAGTTTAAAGTTTAAACTAGGGATGGCAACGAGTACTCGAGTACTCGGGTACTCGATCGGAAGACCTAGTACTCGAGTACAGTTTTAGTACTCGGATACTCGTTTGCCTGTTGTACATCTTAAGATATGTTCTCTTCACATTTCCACACTTTAGTTCCGTTGAAATGTCACATTCGTAATACTAAATAAAACCAATTAAGAGCACAAATCTGTTTATCATGAGGCTTCTATTTGTTATAGTAGTACCAGCAAAGTTCTTTTCTTCCGCGGTAATGTTTTTATGTGCACTACTTGTAACAAAGAAAAATGGAAAGTCAAACAGTCTTTCGTCTGAAATTATTGACCATATCATATTTCTAAACAAGAACAAAATCAGAGTGACCTTCGATAAACCATACGCAACTGATTGGAGGCATTTTTAACGGTGTTTGTACACAGATCAACACTTTCATGGATTAATAATTAACTCATCACAAGCCGTAAAACTTATCTTTGTTTGTTAATCAATACTTCTATGTAAACGTGATTGGTATGCGATTTACATTTAAATTAATCTAATTACACAGTATTTGAAATTTAACTATAATTGTTCAATTTACAATTAAAAGAAAGGCGAAATTACGAGAGCGGCATTCAAACTCAAAAGTCGAAAATAAACTGACAACGTCGTGGCAAAAAGAAAAGAAAATCAGAAAAACAATGGTGTCAAATAAAACCAAACAACACAGTACAAGTCAGACTATGCAGCACGAAAAAGCACATGTAATTGTGAAGTCCAATCTTCTTGTTGATAAATTAACGGACAAGTCGTATCATAAAAAAATACCAACTCCTCAGGAACAGATGATACAAATATTGTATACTGTGTCGGACTTTATATTCAAATATTTTTGATTTTATTGAAATTTGGTTCATGAACACGTACACAAGCAATGATTGGTATTATGATAGGTTATTTGTAGAAACGGCGGTCGGTAATTCATTGTTAAATTGACACAAACAAAAAACAGAGGAGCAAGCTATGTTTGTAGTACGTTTGACTTATGTTTACTCGCGAGTACTCGAGTATCTTGACCGAGTATCCGAGTATTAAATTTCAGATCTTTTGACATCCCTAGTTTAAACATATTATATTGTTCAAAACAAAGGATTAGACACAAGTTTTTCAACTTAGTTCCGTCTTCTCCATATATGGATAAAGATGTAACAAATCTGTTGAACATGTTGCTATCTGAATAATATCAAAATAATAAGTGATGTGCATGTAAGTGGGGCCTTCTGACTATTCGAACATGTATAATTTACCTATTCAGTTTATCCAAACATGAAAAATATTTTAATACATTGAAGATATCTTGTATTAGCTATTCAATAATAATTGAATAACACATATTCTGGGAACTTAATTATGATATTATTTATAATTTTATTAATGTTATCCAAAATGTACGATAAACTGAATAAACCAATGTATGTATTTTGATATTGAAAAAACACTTTTTATCATCGAACAAACATTTTCCTTATTTCTATGTAAGACGCTATGATTTGTATGAATTATGAAGTAACCACATAGGAAAGTGCACATCATTTTAAAATGGAGATGGATTTGAGAAAAGTATGACATATATTTGTGTAGTCTATGTTACAATACAGATTTAGACATGGAGTAGACGCTGGATACACATTTAAGGCTTACATATATAAAAAGTTCAAAAATAAATCTCTTTGGCTATTTGTTATGACAGTGGTCATTTCAGACAAAATAATAATTTGAAGAAGTACAAGGATTATGCATAAATCATGTTGAACAACTGTTTACACTATTTTGTCAATGTATATACATGTATGGCTTTCAATTACCGGAGAAATACATTTTCAAATTAATATACTTTTATCATTTTGAAGGCTCAGACAAGCGAATTATAAAAAAAACCATATCATCTCCCATTATATAATTTTTGCATTTTGCTTTTTTAGTTGTCAATTGATCCTCTAAGATTAACAATTCAGATCAGTATTTTATATTGCTTATAATTGCTCAGAATTACCGAAAAAAATAGTTAAACTATACACATTAAACCTGATTTGGATCATTTGAGAAAATTTAGAACTTAAAATTGATAATTTCATAATATAGAATTGTAATAGTTACATTTTACCTGTCCGTACTTGATCTTTGGCTTATTTCAATTAAAAAAAATATGAAATTATTGTAGTTTAAAAAATCACTGGTTTATTTTTGGAATATTCGCCTATTTTTTTGACACCAATAACTAAATTTAAAGGATATGGCACACATAGAACAGATTTTAAATGCGGACAGGATTGAGGGTATCATAAAGAAGACATGTCAGTGGTTACTTTTGTGTAAGAACATCCATAGAAAAATATAACAACTAAATATCTGACAAAGTACTATTTTTTAACATGTTCTTTTTGCAACTACATTTTCAAAGATTTTTAAGAACATAATTATTAAACTACTTTATACCTCCCTTTTTATAAATATTTGGTTTGCAGTGCTCACAACGGGTGATGAATATTTTATTTTTGTCAAATATATTATAACTTTCAAATATTTGTTAAGCCGAATATATTTTATTTACATGTATGTTTTTATATTTTTAGCTCACCTGGCCCTATTGTTGTTGAATGTTTTAAGATTTGACAGGATTGCATAATGTTTTCAACCAGTAAATTTGATAAAAATCTTTCTGTAAATCTACTGTGTATTAAGTGTGAAATTACACATTAGTGGATCTATGCAATGCCTTATTCGTATTTTGATCAAAGTTTTGTTGTTCTCGAATTTCATTGTTCTACCTAATGTTTTAATCTAATTGGTAATGCTGAGTCTTGTGTACACAAAATGCGCGTTTATTTTATTAAACTATTATTATGCTATTTTCTTTGATCAGATTAATATTTGAATTATGTCTGCTAATCGGCCGATTTGGCCTAAAGGGTCTTTAAAGAAACTAAGAAATGTCCGCAGTTAACATCTGCCTTAAAGGTGGTTTCATGGAACGACTACTTTCTGCGAACCTTGTTCTAATATCAGTGAAATATCATGACGATGAACAGTAAGCTCCTATGTCCCTTTACGTTCCACTGCATTTAAATGTAAACCCATCTTACCTGATCATATCATTTTCAGTTTACCGCGGATTTCTTTTCTTTTATGCACAAATATGATTGCTTCAGTTGTACATTTAGAAGAGCTGGCAAGGCTTGATTGGCCGGATGTTAACACACGGTTTTTCCGGGGAGGGACAATACCTCCTCCACCAGAAAATCTGCATTATAATTTTTCAAATAAATTGTATACAAAGTTAAGATGTGCAGTAGGCAATACTAGTAGTATTATATTAAACTAAATATATACAATTTATAGAGCCACGAACGACCAAGATTGAACATCATGGACGATCACCGTTCAATATCTATTTTTTTTATAATTCTCTTGGCAGAAAACAAGTTTGCACCTTTTTTTTTTAACCTAATTCTCAGCTACCGATCAACTAAAAGATTGAAGAAAGAAGTTTGGTCTATCAGTTATGGTAAAATGTAAATTAAACCAAACTTGGCCACAATCATCATTGGGGTATCTAGTTTGAAAAATGTGTCCGGTGACCCGGTCAACCAACCAAGATGGCCGCCATGGCTAAAAATAGAACATAGGGGTAAAATGCAGTTTTTGGCTTATAACTCAAAAACCAAAGCATTTAGAGCAAATCTGACAGTGGTAAAATTGTTTATCAGGTCAAGATCTATCTGCCCTGAAATTTTCAGATGAATCGGACAACCCGTTGTTGTGTTGCTGCCCCTGAATTGTTAATTTTAAGGAAATTTTGCTGTTTTTGGTTTTTATCTTGAATATTATTATAGATAGAGATAAACTGTAAACAGCAATAATGTTCAGCAAAGTAAGATTTACAAATGAGTCAACATGACCGAAATGGTCAGTTGACCCCTTTAGGAGTTATTGCCCTTTATGGTCAATTTTTAACCATTTCTCGTAAATCTTAGTAATCTTTTACAAAAATCTTCTCCTCTGAAACTACTGGGCCAAACTAAACCAAACTTGGCCACAATCATCTTTGGGGTATTTAGTTTAAAAAATGTGTCCGGTGACCCGGCCATCCAACTAAGATTGCCGCCACGGCTAAAAAAAGAACATAGGGGTAAAATGCAGTGTTTGGCTGATAACTCAAAAACCAAAGCATTTAGAGCATATCTGTAAATGTAAAATTGTTTATCAGGTCAAGATCTATCTGCTCTGAAATTTTCAGATGAATCGGACAACCCGTTGTTGGGTTGCTGCCCCTGAATTGGTAATTTTAAGGAAATTTTGCTGCTTTTGGTTAGTATCTTGAATATTATTATAGATAGAGATAAACTGTAAACAGCAACAATGTTCATCAAAGTAAGATTTACAAATAAGTCTACATGACTGAAATGGTCAATTGACCCCCTAAGGAGTTATTGTTCTTTATAGTCAATTTTTAACAATTTTCATAAAATTTGTAAATTTTAACTAACATTTTCCACTGAAACTACTGAGCCAAGTTCATTATAGATAGAGATAATTGTGAGCAGCAAGAATATTCAGTAAAGTAAGATTTACAAACACATCACCATCACCAAAACGCAAATTTGTCATGAATCAATCTGCTTCCTTTGTTTAATATGCCCATAGAGCCTCTATTTATTCATTTTATTTGATTTCTTTAAAAAAATAATTTTGTCAATTAATTCTAATATTTTCACGTAATTTTAACTGTGAAGTTGAATGTTTTGCATAAAATCTTATTCCGCAGAACATACAATCAAATTATGTGTTGAGTTTTGAGGTAGACTTTTCCAACAAATTGTCGGCATTCCTATGGGAAAAAACTGTGCGCCTCTTCTTGCCGACCTCTTCTTATTTTCATATGAATCGGAGTTCCTCCAGACACTTGTCAAAAACAAGAGGATCAAAAAAGCCAGATTATTTAATTTCACTTTCAGATATATTGATGATGTTCTTTCTATAAACAATCCGAACTTTTCTGATTGGGTTCCATTAATATATCCCCCAGAACTAGAGATTAAAGAAACAACAGACACGGCTTCCTCCGCCTCATTTTTAGACTTATATCTCGAATTTGACCTACACAGTCATCTCAGTACAAGAATCTATGACAAACGAGACGATTTTAATTTTGAAATTATAAATTTGTCCCACCTTAGTAGCAATATACCAACTTCACCTGCATATGGGATATATATTTCCCAAATTATTCGATATTCAAGAGCTTGCAGCTCCTACTCCGACTTTGTAAAAAGTCATCAGTGTCTGAGTAGAAAGTTGGTGAACCAGGGTTATGTCAAAGAACGTCTCGTCCTTTTTCTAAAAAAGTTCATCGGAAGGTACCAAGACCTTGTTGATAAATATTTCGTATCAATTTCTCAAATAATACACGATGGTCTTGATGTATAGATTCTGCATACTGATGTTGTTTATCATCTTAACAACGTGTTTTATAGTTCTTTCATTTTGTCTTTGTTCTATGATTAATAATACGTTTACTGTTGAATGGTTTTATGTGATATTCGTTTGACGTGGCTCGATACTTATACATCTCATCAATGTGTTTGTATTGGCTTTCATTTTTTGGTGGTTTGTTTTGTATATGCGACTTTTTGTATTTCTTTTGTTCTTATAACGTGACTCTGTACTTTAAAAGATCCCGTCAGTATGATATTGTTCTATTATATGTCATTATGATATATTTCTATTATGAATTACTGTATACGTTGAACCACAAACGTCAAAATCATTCAATCGCGTAGTGGAATTAACTATTTGTGGATTCTTATAAATTCTATATATAACTTTTGTACTAGTTTAAATATCGGTCTATTTCTGAAATTTATTCTTACATACTTTTGATTTTTTAACCCTGTATGCTAACATTGCCAATGTAAAATTTTAAAATCGTTTGTATGCACATTGAACGACAAATTTATGTGACGTATAAAATTTTCTGACGTCAGACACTCAAATCAATGAATGTTCGTAGATAGTAGATTTTTTATGTTCTGTTAAATTGTTCCTTTTAAAATTGTTATACGATGATGACTGATGTACACATATTTTGACTATTTTATTTATTGTGTCTGTTCATTTAACGCATCAATGTAAATATAACGGAATTGGATGAGACTGTCATTAAAGTGAGAGGGTTAGCGCTATAGAACCATGTTTAATCCACCATTTTCTACATTTGAAAATGCCTGTACCAAGTCAGGAATATGACAGTTCTTGTCCATTCGTTTTTTATATGTTTTGTTTTTTGATTTTGCCTTGTGATTATGGACTTTCCGAATTGATTTTCCTCCAAGTTCAGTATTTTTGTGATTTTTCTTTTTATGTAATAGTGTACTATAATACCAATACTTTATTAGGGTATCAGCAGTTAAAATTAATGAAGGATTATGTAGAATTTCGTCAAGTAATTTGGATTTGTATGATCTACACGTTTTGACTCTGTAATTTTACCTTTGAAGGTTATTGAGTGTATTATTACCTTGCATTTTTGGGATTAATGACATATTTTATCCAGAAACATAAAATGAAATAAAATTACAATTTGTTCGGGTAGGGTCATAGTTGTTTAAAGATAAGTAGTATCAAATCGACTGTACTAGGCTATACAGTTAGCAATAATAAACTTTGTACCATGACATTATTTGTTATATGATACATTCGTTTCAAACATTATTACGTGTTAATAAACGAAGATGTAAGGTTAAGGATAACAAATTAATGACACAATATCCTTTTAATTGCATTTTTATTTTGCAACCCTATTTTCATGAACTTTATTATAGTTTGTCGTTAATTGATTTGTCATATTTGTTTTTTCGTTTAAATTGTTTGACATTTGTCAGGACTGTGCCTTTTATTACCGACAATACTGTTTGGGGTTTCCTCATTATTTGAGGATTATTCAGTGACCTGTGGTTGCCTACATGTACATCATCAAGAATCCGGCCGAGAGTTGTCTGTTATTCTATTGCAATACAACAAATATGTTCAAACCATTTAAAGTTGGTGGGGTTTGTGAATATTTTGTCAATTTTGAATAATGCAATAGATAGTCAGGAATATGACAGTTGTTATCCATGAGTTTGATGTGTTTGAGCTTTTGATTTTGCTATTTTTATTAGGGACTTTCCGTTTTGAATTTCCCATAGAGGTCAGTATTTTTGTGATTTTATTTTTTATAGATAACATCGTATTGTATCCAAAACATAACTGGTTACTTACATTAACTAATTTATTGATGATGAATTTGAAAAGTTATCATATATTTGTAGAAACTGAGGGAGGTCGAAAATACATAGGGTTTATGTAACCTCGCTACCTATTCTTGATGATGATCTTATTGGTTCCAAAGTAAATCTTACAACTCGAGCGTTTTAAGTTTTCTTAACTTTTTTGCTCAGCATTGTAGACCAATAATGTTAAGATATCATATAGTTCTTCTTTAATTGTTCATCTTTTTTGGAATAAGATGATAATCGCTGTAGTGCGTTCATTAAGACAACTTTAGTATAATTTATGATTGTTACTCAATGTTGGAAGGACAATCTAGATGATATATAGATTTGTAAGTTCTCAATAACACAGAATATTTTTATACTTTGAAAGGAAACAATGATAAATAATCAAACTTTGCCACAGTAAATAATGTTGTTTTATGAAATGTTCCGATCACCCTGCTTGTCTACCAACATGACGGCCATATCATAAAAACATACTACATGATCAGCAAGACAAGATCAACAAAACAGAGGATCTTTGTCATAAATTCTATTCTAGACAGCTATGTTTGAGAGTATCTTTAGTTTAATATGCACATAGGCCAAAGTGAGCTACACAGGCTCTTTAGCGCCTCTGATTTAAATATAACACATATTTATAAATGTTTCTTACCTATCGATTTTGAAATCGTTCGAAATATTTTTCAGACAAATGGACATAAATGGCATGTTCATCAAAAGCCTGTTAAGTATGATGCTACTTCCGGTTGTTCCAGTCCAGGTGGTCATTACAACCCGTTTATGGTTGACGTTAATGTAAGTAAATACTATTGTTTCACAAAACAAATGCAATTGTATTTTGATAATTCATGAATACCGAAAAAAACGTTAATTCCTAAAAGACACGAAAGACACAAAAGAGACAATAAAAAGTCGAAAAGATACTAACAAAATCAAGGCAAAGAAACCCATGAATGACGAAATAACAATTAATACCACATATATAAACTGTTGACAGATATACATGTCTCGCATGTACATATTTTTTTTATAGCAAATGCAAATGTATAAATTCAGTTTCAAAACTTTTGTATGAACACTCTGCAAAACATTCAAAGTCAGCGAACCATGACTGAAAGTGTAAGGCAAAATAATCTCCATGGAAAGGATCAGTTTAAATGCTTATACAAATACATACTAAATATCTGTGACTTATCATAAGTTGTTTCTCTCAAACTTACCCTAATCAGAAACGTTTATGTGTAAATAAAGGCAGCAGTACACTTTACCGCTGTTCAAAGTGATTAAGAACAAACAAACCCGGGTTACAAACTAAAACCGAGGGAAATATGCATAGATACCTACGTCATTAAACCATGATTAAGGAAACGGGGTCATATAATCTCCATTCTATGGGCCAATGCATATACAACTTCTTACAAAATACACTAACTTAACAATAGTGGTTCATGGTGAACTGAAATAATCTTAAAGTTTAGCAAATGTTTGAAGTCAATAGACAATAACTTCTAAGGGTGCATGTCAAAATAATCCTGATGGATATGAGATGTGCAGATGCAACTGTAAACCATATTTCACTGACTTACACTTAGGGTACAAACCAAACAAAACAAGGGTATCTAAGGTGCTACTAAAGGGTTCGCAGATCTTGCTCTACATGTGACACCGTCTGGTTACTTACGAATTCTGGGTTAATTGTAAATATTTTTGATATTTACCATTTCAATTTTTGATACACAAATAAAAATTATTTTTCTGCATTATATGTAAATTATTATCATTTCAGAATGGCTATGACGAATGTTCACCTCTTAATCACTTACGGTGTGAATTGGGAGATCAGTCCAGTAAACTGGGTCGTTATGATATTGGAAGTGGAAGAAAGTTCTATACAGATATGTATTTACCACTGGTTGGAACATATGGTGGTAAGTATTTGGTGTTTTAAGTTTAATTGATATGTTAAATACCAATTTCCCAAAAGGCATTCATGTATAAGCATAATGTTTCAATGATAATGGTTGGACCAATTTCAGTTCACAAAGATATGTTTTTGTTAATAGGTTAAAGGGTGATGAACTGACAGTGGAGGGAAAGGCATTTCTCTGTCGCAGTCAGAATAATAAGAGCAAGAAACAATATTTAAATTTAGATAAGAATAACATGTGATTCGGTTTTTTTTTTGCATTAAAAAGAACAACATATTAATAACACTCACTTTACTGGAAAAAACTATCACCTGAAACAGTCAAACCCAACCCCAAACATTTGGAATTCAAGAATAAGTACATTGAAACTGAAGTAGCTATATTCCAAAAAAGAAACACAAAGGATTATCAAATTTAAAGTAAACATTGACCGAGGGAATTCGAACCTTAGTTTCTGAGATAACAGCTTGACTTAGGATTCATTTACATAATATACCAATGTTAATTTTTTATTGGGTCGCTGTAAAATGTGGAATCTCGTTAGTATCTCGGAAATGTGAAGAAACTAGTTTTTTATTCCTTACAGTTGCTGGAAAATCCTTTGTGATACATGCTGCAAATGGTGGAGGACCACGTGTAGCATGTGCTGATATAATCCCAGTTAATAAAGTAACTCCTCTTAAAATGACATTCGGTGATATGAACTTTGATAAGTAAGTTGACATTTTTATACCAATTGCACACAGCTGTCGTCAAAAGACTTAGTTATTTAATATTTTTGGTAACTTATGGAACTTAGGGATTATATCATGGCTGACAGAGCCCTAATGATGTTATTAGCATTTGCATATACGATTTGTTAAGAAGGACTATGGCAAAATGATTTTACTGCTCCGTATAAACCATTTTTTTTTATACAGTCAATTTCAATGGAAGAAGATGCTTAAAATGTTAAGTTGTTGAAATTGAGCCTTTGTTTTCTAATAGATATAGGAAGATGTGATGTGAGTGCCAATGAAACAACTCTCCATCCAAATAACAATTTAAAAAATGTAAACGCTTATAGGTCAATGTACGGCCTTCAACACGGAGCCTTGGCTCACACCGAACAACAAGCTATAAAGGGCCCCAAAATTACTAGTGTAAAACCATTCAAACGGGAAAACCAACGGTCTAATGTATATAAAATAAAAATAAAACGAGAAACGAGAAACACGTATAAATCACATTAACAAACGACAACTACTGTACATCAGATTCCTGACGTAGGACAGGTGCAAACATCTAAGCATGGATTAACTGCTGAGCATTTTCAAGAAAGTTTGCAAATTCCAATTGTCCATTGTTTTGTAGATCAGAAATGGTAACTCATTTAGCCAGTGCATTGCACACGTCACCTACTAATCTAGCAGTATCAGACGCTACGACTAATACAGATTGTATGGCTGTATCAGTGTATTTTACTGGTAAGTACAAACATGATTTGGCAGCAGTGAATGTTAATTTCTGTAAACTTCAAGAGTAAATTAGTCATTAAAAACTTGAAGAATCTCGATAAATGTTCTCTAAGTCGCTGGAGATGATAGACGAACAGGAACGCATATGACTGAATTTTGAATGGTATAATGTCGGTTCAAGGTATGTTCAGATCGACGAAAAAATTAATATTAACTTTAAATTGTTTGATAATTTCATATTTTGAGTGTGTAATTAAAAACGTGGTTTTGATAAAGTGTTTATAAATAAATGTCTTGAATTTAGTTTTTATGCGCAAATTTACTATAAAACATGTCAAATTGGTATTTGTTATTGCTGTTTTACAGAATATGAAAATTTGAAAATTCAATATTGAACTCTACAATAACATATTTTTGAATGCACCTTTTTATTTAGATTACGAAAGTTGATACAATTTCTGATCTTTACGACAGACTTTTTTTTTGTTGGTACAAGATTTTCTCCTTCAAATAAAACAAAATTAAGCTGTCCATTCGGCGGAGTATTTGATAAAGAAAATTCTGTTCTTGGTCACCACAGAATAATATACCAAACAGAACATAAGAAATTATGAGTAGACGGATGCAGGCAATACAATGGAAAATAGGACAAATTTCAAAAAGACTATAACATGCTACAAAACTCTACAAGATTAACTAAGCACTAAGCTTCACGACCTTCATCAAATATCCTAAAGGATATAAGGTGTTGAGTCATAATATACTAGGCACGATTTAGAACTTTGCACTTTGCTGAGCAACTGTCTATTATTTAAGACTACTGACGATTGAATAACTTATTGTTGTTTTCTAACATATACCTTATAATTAACATTTAGAGGTATATATAATAACATGTTTTCTTTGTACACATGTTATTAAACTAACAGTTATCTACAGAGGTTTTTTTGTTGCGAAAAAAACGAATTTATTCAGATCTTTGTTGAGACCAAAACAAATACAGAAGTCTATTCAGGCGCTTTTTTATAACAATTTGAATTTTGAATTACTTCATACATAACTTGAACATGTATTGTGTTTGAAGTTTATTATGTTTGTATAAGAATTTATAAAAGTAGATTTTTAACCAATGTAGCGTTTAATTATTTTGTAAAGTGTCTTGATTTATGTAGTCAATTATTTTTACTGCATTGTTGTACCTTAAAAACAAATACTATATGCTGCAGTCATTTGTCATATTGAATTTTCTTCAACATTTAGTTATATCACAAACAAATTATCATTTGAAAGCCATGTTTAAAAACATTAAATTATTATTTGATTCAGGTTTAATGTGCCGTAACTTTAATCTTATATCTATATTTCATCTCACCCTGAAGTAATTGAAATTGTAGATAATTCACCTTATTATATATATATATATACTTGTTATTTTACTTAAACACGGGCATTTCACTTAATATGAAGTTCAAAACAGTAGCGAGATATTTATTACGTTAACTATATTATGTTTTTATACTGGTTATAATATGCAAGATCATTTACGTGAATAATACGATCATGAAAACATGAATAACGCTAACAAGTGTTACTGATTCAAGTAAATACCCTGTAATCTATTTATGCTAATATGTACTTTCCTATGCAAAATTGTTTTCATTTGCTTGTATAACTTAACATGTATTAATAATTTCAAATTTGTACCGACATATTTTCTAATATTCTCTATTCGTTTAATATTAATCAGGTATGAAACCACCACATGAAATCTCCCTGTGAGTTCTTGGTGCTTAACGAGTATAAAGATTGCAAAACTTCTTAACTAAAAGAACTACCGTGTTATACCGTGCAATACATTTTCACATCACCCACTTTTCAACTTTCTGTTGACCAAATATCCGTACATAGATATTCTTATAAATAATGCAATGTGTGATAATTTATGTTGTTGAACCACAAAGCAAGGCATCCTGAAAATGAAAACAGACTTCGTGTAAATTTTGGCGCCAGTAGTTTTCCAATGTTAATGTAAGCGAGAAAACCGTATAATGTTTGATTTTTGATCTTGACCATCCGGTGTTCCATTAAACTAGTTCTTATAGCAGGGTATGATCACTATATCACAGTTCATCTTGGATTGAATTTGAGTACTTGATTTTTATTCGTTGAAAAATTACTTGAGGTTACTTTATTATATAATCAACTTAATTAACATCCTGTAATGACTAATCATGTACGTATACTGAAATTGTGCAAATACTTTTATGGCCAAATCTTTAATTTCTCCTTATCCGTTTTAGCCTTATATTTCATTACATTTTCATTATAGAGTTTTTAATTATGCATAATTCAATCCTGTTACCTTTTAAACCCGGGTCTTAGCTGTCTTATTGTAAGTTTGTGCATGTGCATCTCACATATAATAAAACTAAAATTACCATTTTAGATGTGCTTAAGTATACTTTATATAGATGAAAAGATTAAAATTGTACAGGATGTGCTATGTCTAAGCATTTATAATCTTACTGTGAAACCACTTTAGTTTCTTTCTAATTTCGCTTTTAATATAGTGAGACATATTGCTTTATTTTACAATTATTTAATCCTCATAACTAATATTGGTTATATAATATTAGTATTGAGAGCGTGTGCCTCCCAATTTAAAAGAAGCATGATATTTTTTTTCACTCACCGCAACGGATGGGGCATTAAGTGTTGCCCTTGTATGTCCGTACGTCCAATTCTATTACTTTAGTTTGCTTCAACAAAATGTTATGAAACTTATACACAATGGTCATTATCACAAAACACAGACAAAGTTTAGAATTCGGGTTGTGTCACTTTTACCGTTTATCACCTGTGTCCAATGGAATTATTCTCCAATCATTTTCGTTTAACTGACTGGGGCACTTGATTTTTTCATCACAAATTTGCCGTATCAAATCAATTAAGTAAGACCCATACAGACTCAACAGATGTTTGTATGCGAATTGAAATTGAGCACACCTATTGTAATATAATCGATTTGTATCGACAATTTTTATTAAATTTGTTTCAAACGGTTTCATTTCTGTATTTTCAAATTCTCCTCCTCTCAACCTTTGCTGTCTTGGATTTCGTTTCATCATGCGTTAATGTGCACCTCAAATGATTTTTTACTGCTGTGCTTATTTATATTTTGAGAAAAAAAAATCAACAGTGCTTTATAATTCATATAGCTACTACTTTTGTTTGCATTTCAATGAAAATTAAAATCAAGTATGTTTATTATTATGTTAACTGAATCTCTGTCCTTTATATTGTAGATGTAAGAAATAATATTTTTCAAAATAAATCAACGTTTTTATACATTTTGTTGCTCGCAAAATTGTGAAGTTCTGAAAACAAAAGCAAAACTAATAAGATACTGACTCTGCAAAACTTAAACTACCCAGTATTGCTATCTGCAGTATGTTTGTAAACAAACTTTTTTCCTTTGACGAAAACAAAGTCGTTTTTTTTTTTATTGAGTTCACGCTATTTTCTAATGACTAAACACCCTAATCACGTTGGTCATATAGCACTTTAACTGTTTCGGTTCTTATACATCCTTGGCTTTCAAATATTCGGCTTTGAGCGTTCCTCGTGAAAGTAAATCCAGAAGAGGGCTTCGGGCGCATTTAAGTAATAACGTATTGTTTTTATACTTTGACAATTACCTTTGTATTGTCTATTCGTTTTCGACTAATGGGTTTGAATATCTCGTTGTGTTTTTCCTGTTTATTGCAAACAAATTTTTAATTGAAGGCTTTGATAAACCCCACCTACAAACAAATGACCTTGTTCCAGTATTCAATTAGATTGTTGCTACTTAATTTAAGTCAAAGTTGATCTTGGACTGATGTGGAAGTTCCATTTAGGTCCTTTCGGTTCAATCACTTGTGTATGTATATGTTTATTTCTTTGGAGCGTTTCTATTCTAGGAAGTCAAAGTCATGCGTCTCTTATAATCATTACATAGCGCAACATTTTTCGTTTTACATTTTACACTGTTTTATATAATATTACTTTATTTCATGATGACACAACTGTTTATCATATAAGAATTAAATAAACTTTTATATTACGTATATATTTCTGTAATAATGTAACGATTTTTTGTGTTTCATTTATAGGTCCGAATGCATCATCAATTAGAGGAGAATTAAATAATATGATGAAAAAAGGGGATCAAAAACTTGGTGCTTATAGAGAGTCAGTTATTTGTTGTTCTTGTAAGTATACATTTGTTAAATTTGTTTTAAATTTAAAACTATTTTCTGCAACGCATTTGAATGAAATATTGTTTTGAAAATGTCTGTAAGTCGACACTACCTTTAAACGACCGCAGTGACAGTGCAAAATAATATACTAGGACTAAACTGTACTTTAATCAGGATAACAAAATTATAAAGTTTCATAAAAAAAACACTGAAATTTCATTGATAACTTTTTGTATTAAACTAGGTGAATGAAATTGAAATTAAAACCTTAGTAAAGCCTATATACGACCTCATGTTTTTTCGAAAAGAAAAGAAGCTGACATAGTGATGATTGGGTAGAACAAGGGGTTTCACTTCAAAACTATAATGTGACAGGTAGTTAGTCTAATCTTTCAAAATACAACTTATGCAAATGTTTAAATTTGTTAAAACCATATCCGTTTTATGATATGAACTTTCAAACATCAGACGAATCTTTTTTTTCGATTTGTCTATTAAAGAACTGAGTTTATATGTTCATTCACATGAACGTGTGTAAAGGTTTGTCAAACTCTTTGTAAATGATAAATAATAAATAACTAGTGATAAAAGTGACTGGTGTTATCTAAAAGTAACAGAAGTATATTGCTGTTCAATAGTCATAAATATAAACATGCTCATTGAAAACAAATAAATACTGATTGCTATTTATTTTTGACAAGGAAAAACTTTTGAGAGTAATATCGTGATCATTTTCTCATTTGGGAACAAACTTACGACATTAAATTTTATTCATTTTAGACATACGTTATTTTAACATATCATTCTTTTTTCAAACTCAGCCTATCGGAAAAAGTGTATGCATTACAAAAGAAAACATCGATATCATAAAACAAGGCGATATCATAAAACAGGGCGATATCATAACACAAGGCGATATCATGAAACAAGGCGATATCATAAAACAGGGCGATATCAAGCAAAGTTCGGGTCCTATCGATTATCGAATAATCGAAGGCATCATCGAAACAGAAAGTTCCGACCACGTTACCACTCAATGAATAATCGTTACTACAGGCATTCCGTAAGTTAATCATCGGGTGTTTAGTTCAAGAGGTAATGGTAATTTCCCCTGAATACGCTTCCTTCACAAGTTTAAAATCCAAAGATGGTGACAATTATTGACTTTTTCATAACATAATTTTGGTACCAAATTTTCACATAATTAATATCTAAAAAATGGAAAACAACACGTTGAATAATTTATTGCGTCCGAAGCGCTTTTCTGGATTAACCTTCATCAGGAACGCTCAAAGCCAAACATTTGAAATCCGAAGATGTATAAGTACCGGAAATCGTTGAAGAGCTATACGTCAAAAATACCAAAAATAAATAGCCAAATTCATCTAAAGCCAACTTTGCCTTAGGGAGTTGAAACCTTAGTTTTATAATAATTTCAAAATTTATAAACGGACAATTTTAGTAAAGTTTAGGGCTACATATTTTTGTTCCACGGATAATTTGACACAATATTGTAAATTGTACATGTTTTTGTATAGTGTAACATCAAAAGACACCAACAACTATACGATATCAAGTTGTATCTTCGTAGGAAATTTGAATTTTAAAGATGTCCTCATTTACTTTTAGAATATAAAGTTTGAAATTTATAAAAAAAAATGGAAATCTTTTTTGAGCCTTTTTATGCATTTCATAGTACAGAAATAATTACTTGATAATGTCGTCTCAATCTGAATTATAAATATAAGGAGAAGTATTATTATTTCAATGAGGTATAACTCTCCATCACCGTATCTCAAAAAGATGAATAAACAGCGACAGGTAACCGTACGTCTTAAACATTGAACAAAACAATACAGTATAAGAAGTTATGAAAGACATCGGCATGACAAAAAGTGAAACAACTCAATGAGAAAAGCAACCGCCTTATGTTTTCTAAAGCATACAAAGTTATATGACAGACAGCCACCCACTAAATTACAGGCTCCTGTCACTCATAACATTGATGTGAAATTCCAAATTTAAGTATAAGGAATCTGTTTATGAAATCAATTCAGGAAAATTGTGTCCTACCTTTTTCTTTACTGCTAGAAAATTTTCTGCATGGAGCAAGATGATTTATTTCTTTTTCCCTGACCTTGGTTTTGATATTTTTGTTTTTCTTTTGATGTACATTATAATTATTTTTTACCCAGGTTTTAATGTATTGTGGTGTATGTGTTTCTCCTTTGATTGAATATTACCTAATTATGTTATTAAACATATTTTTACGCAATGGCTATGTAAGCAAAATATTGAAGTCATTTGCTATTAATTGTTAAGTGTCGTGTTTTAGTCTTACATACATCAAGAAATGATTTTTGTTACCCTTTGCATTTTAAGTGTACCTGTATATTTTGAGTTGTGTTTCGTTATAATACACATGTAAAATTTCTTGTACATGGTTAATATTACGAATGTGTGCCCCTAATACAATACCATGATATAATTTATTGCAGATACTTATTCAAAACGAACTCTTCTAAAATGAAAATAGTATATATTAAGACATAAATTATAAGTGCGTACATATAGAAAACAAATGCAGCAGTATAGTAATACTTATAAATTAGAATTAATTTCATTTATTTGAAGAATTAGAATAATATCGGTATTATTTTTTTTTATTATAACCATAATGACATTTATTTATGTTTTACTGATGGGCCATATAGCCATCGGTTCTATATTGGCTTCTTTCATTTTCTATGTATTCCGTCTATGATTAAATAGAATTTATTTCATATTTAGTATCTTAATACATGAAAGGTCAGCTTAGAACAAAAATATTACTTTGCTAAAGAGTGGGGGGAAGATACAAGGGTGAATTCTTGATAATGTTGCTTGTAAATCACCTTTCATAGAAATAAGGAATGTCAGAAAATAGCACACAATTTTATTTAGGGTCCAACTGAAGACCACCTCCGTGTGCGGGATTTTCTCGATGCGTTGAAGATCCATTGGTGGCCTTCGGCTGTTGTTTGTTCTTTGTTCGGGCTGTTGTCTCTTTGACATATGGCCCATTTCCCTTCTCAATTTTATTCAAACGCACGAAATAAATAATGTGTGTGTTTGGTCTATTGGATAGCAGATATAATTTACATGTCATAATTATTTTGATTAAAAAGCAGTGGTGCGTACAACCTGATTTGACTCACAAAACCTTTCTTTGTAAGTCAATTTCAAGTCGGGATCTTGATAGTTTAGTAATATTTATAGTGTTTTGTTCCCTTTTTTTAATTGTTATAGGATTATGTGAATCTAATTAGTTTAATCATTATGATTAACGTTTTTAAAAAGAAGATATAATCAGCATTATTACATCAAATCTCATTAAATGCGCATTTCAATTTGAAAAATAAATGTTTTGAACTTAGTTGCATATAAAATCATGCAAGTCATGATATCAATTTGGATAGTCCCAATTTATAGAATTTCAAAGGATTTCCACACTCATTTACTGCTTTAAAATCATGATAATTTTACGGTTAGTAACAAGATTAAATCAAAATTATTGCTGTAAGTATCATTATATGTGACATTGTAATGTAATGAACAAACTTTATGAATATTTATTGCGAATTAAATTATGCATGGAAAGATTTCACTATGATAAAGTCAATGTTTCAAAATGATTTGTCCCAGTTTAGGAATTTCAAAGTTTTTTTGCACAATTTAGTTTTGTTTTTTTTTAATTTTAAAAGAAAGTGATGTGATGGGTGAACCATTTATAGGACATGATATTTTAAACAACCTTGCTGTACTTATGTAGCATTAAACTAACGTCAGGCTGTCACATTATGTTGCTAATTCGTGTTCAATAAATAAAAATACCAATGACCTTGATCTTTTCTATAAACATGTTAAGACTGCAGTGGATTTGGTAAGGTTAATTAAGAAAATAGATGACTGAAAACGAAAAGTAAACGTAGTAGTATTGTAGTAACTATCTGAGTGCAAAAAGTTAATTGAATAGTGCAGATTAATTTCACAGTTCTTTCCTTCATGCACCCATATGTTTATGATTTTAGATTATATTCATTTCTTTTTGCTCATTCTACACTTTATCATCTCACCGAAGTTTTTTCACGTCTTCAATTTCTCAAGTAAACGACTCATAAATCCACAAATGTGACTTGTGTACAAATGATTACATTTGTTGATACATTCGTAATGATATCAGAGGTATGATCAAACTCATAAGTTGATGACAAACTGACAACGCCTTTATTGGCAAAAAACGAGAATAGACAAAAGACAAACAAAACAGAATACATACAACACAACAGTATAAAAAACTTTTAATTGAGAACATCGAACCCCACCAAAAATCGGTAGAATGTGGAAAATTGCAATTGTTAGTGCTCTCATTTGTACAATACTTGATAGAATTTTATAAAACATGTATCGTGTCTTTATATTAGCAATGTCCTTCGAGTTAAAAACAATCGGTGCTGATCAATTATTTTTTTTAAAGTTAAGCCCATTGGAAATATTAATTACATTTTAAATCGTATTATTAGAGCTCTCATTTGTACCTTTTTTGCCGGATTTTTATAAAATCTGTAGGTTCATATCATCAATGTTTATCACAAATTCGAAAAGATATATTTTGCAAACAGAAAACATCCACATAGCACCGTAAATATCCTTTGATTGCTTCTTAGATATGAGTAGTATAATGCAATAACTAGCACTTTAGTAAAGTTTGCAGTGGTCGCTTAGTGTAACGTTTGCACTCAACGTGGTGACTTTAATATTATCAGGACAATACACAGAACAGTCAATGTGGTTAATGTTTAACTTGAAATGAATGATTGTTTCAAGTTTAGTTATAGTAATCGGTTTCTAAGAATCAGTCTTCGTGGGTTTATTTCTAAAGTTAGTGTCAAAGCAATGGCTAAAATGTGAACAGTATACTTAAGAAGTAAACTATGCAGTTTATTGTGTTCTCAAACGTTTTGCTAATCAACATTCATATGCAACTTTGCTGAAAAAGGTGTAAGAAAGCAAACAAAAATCCTGTATTAATTTTGAAAACAATTTTATTTAAAAAATAATAAGCACTTGAAATATGAACGAATGAATACAGGGATAAGTTGATTAACATACATTTTGGTCACCAGCGTCACTGAAACAAATATGCTCTGAAATACGTATCTAGTGCCGGAAAACCTGTGACATTTAATGTTAATGAACAAATTTAGAAAGAGTAACTTCTAACGTTGTTTTTATGCCCCACCTACGATAGTAGAAGGGCATTATGTTTTCTGGTCTGTGCCTCCGTTCGTTCGTGCGTCCGTTCGTCCGTCTGTGCGTCCGTCCGTTCGCTTCAGGTTAAAGTTTTTGGTCAAGGTAATTTTTGAAGAAGTTGAAGTCCAATCAACTTGAAACTTAGTACACATGTTCCCCATGATATGATCTTTCTAATTTTAATGCCAAATTATAGTTTTGACCCCAATTTCATGGTCCACTGAACATAGAAAATGATAGTGCGAAGTTCAGGTTAAAGTTTTTGGTCAAGGTAGTTTTTGATGAAGTTAAAGTTACATCAACTTGAAACTTAGTACACATGTTCCCTATGATATGATCTTTCTAATTATAATTCCAAATTATAATTTTTACCCCAATTTTACGGTCCACTGAACATAGAAAATGATAGTGCGAGTGGGGCATCCGTGTACTATGGACACATTCTTGTTTTTTCCTGTTTTTTTTCTAAACCACGTGAATATCCGTCTTAAGAAAGAAAGAAATTTGGTTTTGTTATAATTGTACAGTTATTCATAACATTATTTCTGTATTTTCAGGCACACCGGTTATATCCATACTATGTCTGACGATTGGATTAATAATTCAGAGATTAGTCAGATGATGACGGTGTTTATTTGTTAGTGCTATATTTGACATTGTTTGTGTTATTTAAATTATTTTGTCTCTGATTGTTTTAAAATATTGTATAGGATATATTTGAACATCATATACCTGTATCATCTAATGAAACAGACTGTTATAAATGCCATATTTTCGTTTTGAATTTTCAACACATTAAGTTTATTTGTTTTGTGAAATTAGTATTATCTTCTTTATCCACTATTCAGTTTCCATTGTGTAACAAGTAGATGTTAAAAAAATAACATAATTCGGAAAATATGCGTTCGGTGTCCAAAATAACAATATTGGGTAGATACTTCGTCTTGATAGTTTTGGTTATTAAGCATGTTTCAATTTTTTTTTTTTTTTTTTTTTTTATTATTTCAAAAATAATAATATTTATTATCTTATAAACAAATTTAAACACGATTGTGACAAACGGCGATTTTTTTTTTTGAACAAATTTGATCAAATCTGACCTTAAATGTCAATTTTAAACGTTGATAAGGGAAATGTGTTTCTTGAAATAATTTGAAAATCTGCTCCAACAAACGAATTATAAATCATATGTTTTCACTTCCGACTTCAATTTATTGAAACATGTTAATGGGTGTACATTAGAGATGTTTGATGAAACATAATTATACCAACGGAAGTCATAAAAAAAATATGCAACTCACCCGTATAGGCAATTTGGACATGTCTTATGTTATGAAATGATTTTACCGTAATCATTTATATAAGTATGTTCATGTGTCATCTGCAAGCAATATGAATGTTTAAGGCCATTATTACATTTTAAAAGAATTGAATCAAGCGAAACAACTTTAAATATAAGTCATAAAAAAAATCTAAATTTGATGAGATTTGCAGGGTTTTGCATTGTGGTGTAAAATGTAAATTTGCTTATTTCAATAATATAGACTTTAATATTTTTCATAGGCTACTATCAGGTAAAACTATCATCAATGCAAAGGCATTTTTAAAAAACCTGATATTCTTCATCATTTAGTTAGATAGTGTAATTCGAACATTATTTAATAAGTCTGTTTGCACGTAAAATTTTGTCAAAATATGTGATTTTTGTGGGTTATATGTTAAACCGTATATATATGTTATATTAAAAAGTTGATGGTTACCTATTTGTTTTGTTATTTTATTGTTTAATCGTATGTTGATCTCTATAATCTCTCTGTATCTTGTAGTTCCAATTTATTTTAATCTTATTTAATTGTTGAACGGAAATGCTTATTTAAATGACAGAAGAAGATAACATCCATGACTATTCCTAAAGCCTCCGCAAAAAAAACCTCAATTAAAATGAAAAATGTTCTCATTGAGTTTTTTATATATTATAACAGTATTTTCTACTGAATTCAAGGTGTAACTATGAAACAGTTATCATTTTTATCCCCACTTGTGACGCGTTGCAGGAGACATCGAAATATTGGGCGCCTTCTGTCAGGTTTTGTGAGCACTATTTGTGACATGTGTATAATTCTTGCCAGATCTTCATAAAACTAATATCATAAGTTTATTTCAGCAATGTCTTGAACGAGTTCGAAAATTAATGCCGATTAATTCGTTTTAAAAGAGTTGTGTCACTTTGGAATATAATTTATAGGGATTTTTGTTACGACTGTCATACAAGCGAGAGATTAAACTAGCTTTAAAACCAGTTTTAATCCACCAATTTCTACACAAGAAAATGCCTGCACCAAGTCATGCACAATTTATGACAGTTGTAATACATTCGTTTGATGTGTTTAAGGTTTTGATTTTGACACTATGGACTTTCTGTTTCGACTTTACCTTGGAGTTCGGTATTTTTTTTATTTTACTTTTTATATGAATAATTGCATTGGTAGCACTCTCTGGTGTACATTATTGCTACATGTTTATGAAACTTTTAAACCAGTTTATAAAGGCAATGGAATTAAATTTCAACTTGCTATGGCAGATTTAGTCGGAAGATGAATTTGGCTTTTATTTTTATGTCAGTTTTGTTCATATATATTCAAACATTTATTTTCCACATGTTTGGGTTTGAGCGCTCCTGATGAAGTGTGATCAAGAAATGCGTATCTTAAGCACGTAGTTTATATAGTTTCATTTTCATTTAGGAAAAATACTAAATACTAAATACAAAAATCTGTAACTGTTATCTTCTGAATCTCAATTTATGACTAACTTCTTGATGTCTAGTACAATTTCACTTAGCGGATAATTTTAATGAATCGTTACTTGATCTTAATATTCGAAATTCAATCAAGATACACAAATTAATTAAAACTGTTGACTTCCTTTTTAAAAGTTGCTTTCCATACATAAAGTAGACGATCAAAAGCGTTGTCTTTTAACAAATGTTTATTCTACTTTAACATCTTGGATTTATTGTCGAGCCTGCATTTCTTCATTGGTAACTAGGTCGTCATCGTCAACATTAAGGTCCAGTTTGTAGTTAAAGTTTTTTTAAACAACAACTTTGACAATTTTCAGAGAAAATTTGGACAAATGATTTTATGATCAAGAATCAGTATTAAAAGTAAAAAAAATAAAAGGTATTAATTTTATTTTTTTATTTTTCTTTATTTGACTGATAAATGTTTTTGTTTTTGCATTAAACATTAAGATACAGTAAAAGGTAGTTTTTCATACATCAATAACTTGATCAAACCTTCATGTGATTTCATGAAACTTGGACAGAACTTTAGTATTATAAAAAATAAAGTTTACTCTGTTTTTGAAAAAAGTAAGTGTTCTCTAAAATATGTGATCCAAGACTGTATGTGAATGTTAACTGCTAAACAATATGATTTTCTTTTCAAATTATTGCTCCTAAAATATCTCTTTATTTAAAAAAAAAATATGCTTCGTTAACTTTTAAAAAAGTTTTGACAAGCTTATTGATGTCGTATAAGAATTTAAAAATGCAAAAATAAAAAACAAAGTCATTTAATCAATAAAGTATGAAAAAAGTGTATACTGTATTTTGATAAAAAAAAAATCTTTCCGATGACATTCCGGCGACTAAAAAACATACGTTCGGCTGTATCTTAATACCATTTCTAAAAAAATTAAGTTCATCACTAAATTTAAAAAAAAATCATTGAACTATTTGAAACTTGGAAATAAGGTTCTTAAAAATTAAGAAGAAGAAAAAAAAATGTCTGAAGGACAAAGTTTGAAGGTTTGTCCTTTTAAAGTGTAAGAAAGTGGTTCTTTAAATGAAACTGATTTTTTTCTATATTACCACAATTTATGCATCGAAACTAACGTATTCTATGGCCATTGTTAAAAGTAATGATATTCCATTTAAACGAGTGTGAATTTTAATGTAAGTTGTTCTCAACAAACTTTGTCATATATATTGATATACATATAGAAAAGTAGGTTTAAATTTTCCCACACTTATGACAATAAGATCTAAAATCACATTCCAAAATAAACATACATATAAATGAAAATAATACAACATATTTATTTACCTGTAAAACCTTTAATGACTTCAAGACGTCATTGGTCTCTCTTTATTGTGATGTACTTGGATGTACCTTTTGTTGTTCTACTAGTCGAAAGAAAATGGTAGTTAGTACAATAATAATAAAAATAGATTAACCATTCTACAAATGAAAGGTAAAATAGCAAAAAAATACCGATCTCAAAGGAAAATTCAAAACGGAAAGTCCTTTCTTAATCTGCAAAATCAAAAGCTCAAACACATCAAACGAATGGGAAAAACTGTCATATTCCTGACTTGAAACATGCATTTCCTGATGTAGAAATTAAGTCATGGAATAAACCTGGCTAGCGAAAACTCTCACTTGTATGACAGTCGAATGGAATTCCATTATACTGACAACAATATGTCTGCAACATAAACGGTCATGTTTTTCTCTGACTGTTTATGACGTCTTTATACTAAATCCATTGGATGTTGGATGTGTACGGATTGATAATTTAGTCTTACATGCATGATTTTTATTAGTTGTTAGTGGCTTTGAACTAGCTGTAAGTTAACTGTGAATACTCGCAGATCTGTACCTAGTGTCTTTTTGTTGTTGGGATATACAAGTACCTGGCCACGTCCACTTGTATTTTTGTCCGTCTGATGAGTTGAGCCTTTTTCAACTGATTTTTATGCAGTTAAGCTGCATTATGCGAGCACCCTAGATTTGTGTTCTACCCAATAAATCCTGAAATACTTGCCATTGTTATTATCTAGCTTGTTACTATGTTATATATAACTAATTGAACACTTTTTTAATACTTTTTATTCTGGATTACAAAAAAAATGACCAGAAAAACCTTAAATGATCGTCGATTTATCCAAAAGTTTTAAAGTTACACATAGGAAGTAGTGCTTATTAAAAATCCTTGTGTAGTTCATTATGACTTGTGCTTTTAGCTAAGATGTCAAAGAACAATTGTATGAAATATTTAATCGCCAAAAATCTCTTAAGACAAGCAGTTTAGATTTCCTAAATGACAAAAGTCGTATGAATATTGTTTGTCATCAATACGTAGTACAACTACGTCAGTAGTCTATTATATAAGTCAACTGTTCAAGCTGTTGGCGGCAATTTCAAATTAGAAAAAGAAATTTTCGTAGCTTTTCAATTTGGAGGCAGATGTGCAAATTAGCGGTGGTCCGAGACCTTCCACTTTTGCAAGCGGAATTTCGACTAGGATAGTTGCATGGTTTCTAGCTACGCCCGACGTAGTCGCCTTACATTTGAAAGAAAATAAGAAATTACTTTGCAAACCTTTTCACCATGTTCACCAAAGTCTCCAATTAAACGAGCTAAAAACTTATTTTTATCATTATTATTCATGACGGCGATGTTCATTTTGTTCAACCGCTAGCTTTATACAGAAAATCGCCGACAAATATTGTATAAATTCGAGTAAAATCGTATCTGATTGACAAAAACAACATTGTAAACACATAACAATGGCGGCCGTGAAGACAAAATTTTACAAGATCGGATCCGATTCGGGAAGCGGATAAGGGTAATTCCGGGTTTGACGATCATTTTCAAAATAAATCCAAGCAGGTGAAAAATACATCTATGCATGGTAAATGAATCCTGTATCTATGGTAACAGAGTAGTTCCAATGATTGTCATAATCATTCAAAACCTGTATATAGTGGACAACTATATTGTATAAAAATTTGATGATTTTAAGTTCAAGCATACCAAAGTAATTTACCAAACCCTGAAGTTTTTGGAGCATTTTGACCTTTTTGCATTGTTTCCATGGAAACGGCAGACATTTTGGAAATTCCAACGCCAAATTCCACATCTACCAAAGTTGCTCATCGTTATGCTAGAATTTGAAAAAAATTGGAGTATTTTCATTTTTTTGACATTTTTAGTGTAGTATCCATGGCAACATAGCAGTTCCAATGATTGCCAAAATCATCCCAAAGCAGTATATAGTGGGCACCTACATTGTATTAAAATCTAAAGATTTTAAGGTTAAGCATTCTCAAACAATTCACCTAACTCCAAAATTATATTTTTTCACCATTTTTCCGTTTCCATGGTGATGGCAGCCATTTTTTTAGTGCCAATATTGAAAAGCAACAGGAAAGTCAGGGTTCCTTGTTATACTGCACCATCATTCAGATTGGTTCCTTTGGTTCTGAGAAAGCGAGCGGACAAAATTAGGTGGAAGAAAAATAACAAGTAATCCTGTGTTAGGATGCTAACACAAAAGTCACCAAAACGGACCCCACATCATTGTTCTGCGGTATCATTGATGCCAAATAATGTGTGTGTAAAGTTTAATTCAATATGAAGAATTTTATTTATTTTGGACATTTTTGCTGTTTCCATGGCAACGGCGGCCATTTTGAAAATTTCAAACTCAAAATTAAAGTCTACACAAGTTAGGCAACATTTGTTATAAGTTTCATTAAATTTGAAGCATTTTGATTTTTTTCATATTTTTGCTGTTTCCATGGTTACGGCGGCCATTTTGAAAATTTAAAACTCAAAAGTCAATTCTACACAAGATAGTCAACATTAGTTATAAGTTTCATTAAATTTGAAGCATTTTGAAGTTTTTCATATTTTTGCTGTTTCCATGGTAACGGCGGCCATTTTGAATATTCCAAAGACAAAGTGCTGCTGCAAATTGTTCTCTCCATAATTATATACCATCATTTACCATTAAATGTGTCTAGAATGAATTTAACTTTGATGTTCTGGAATGTTCCATGAAAATTCACCCCCCTAAAATTATGCCAGGAGACCCCCTACTGAAATAAAAAAAGTTCCATGTTGAAGCAGACATGTGTCTCTTAATATTCATAGAAGTAATCATTATTCCATCTACTCTACATACAGTAGAAAATTTAAGAAATGTAAAAAAAAATTGACCCCACCCATCTTTGAGCCCCCCTAATTATGCCAAGATGACACCCTGGTATCACGGACATTGGGTTCTGCAACCCCCATGATGAGGACCCATACCCAGAAAAAATATAAAGTTTCCATCCCCTACTGCTTCCAAAAAAATGGTAGGACAGTTTAAGGGGTCAGAAAGAGAAGAATAAGAACTAGATTTGCCATTGCAAGCAATAGCGGATGGCACCCTTCCCCTATTGCCAGGTGAGCGGTAGCCATGGTAACGGCGGCCATTTTGGAAATTCCAAACTCAAAAGTCAAGTCTACATAAGCTGAGCAACATTTGTTATCAGTTTCAATAAATTTGAAGCATTTTGAAGTTTTTTGTATTTTTGCTGTTTCCATGGTAACGGCGGCCATTTTGAATAATCAAGTGTCAAACCCCCGCTGCAATTTTTTCCCTCCATAATCATATACAATCATTTACCATTTAATGTCTCTAGAATAAATTAAACATTGATGTTCTAGAATGTTCTGTGAAAATTCAAAGTTTTGACCTTTTTGCATTGTTTCCATGGTAACAACAGCGATTTTGGAAATTCCAACGCCAAATTCCACATCTTTCAATGTTGCTCATCGTTACTGTGAAGTTTCATTAAGTTTGGAACATTTTGAGATTTTTGAATTTTTTGGAGTAGTTTCCATGGCAACATAGTAGTTCCAATGAGTGCCAAAATCATCCAACACCTGTATATAGTGGGCACCTACATTGTATTAAAATATAATGATTCTGAGTTAAATAGTATCCAAATAGTTCACAAAAACAAAAAACTGGATTTTTTCACATTTGTTAGGTTTCCATGGTAACGGCAGCCATCTTGAAAGTGCCAACCCCAAAAAGCAAATCTTCATTTGGTGGTTCACATTATGGTATAGTTCCATCTTTTTGGGTCCATTCCCATGAGAGTTCCAGACTGGACAAAAATGTGTGGAAGAAAAATAATAATAAAAATAAAAAAAACAAAAAGAAACGTAGAATAACAATATGTCACCCAAACTCCGTTTAGGGTGCCATAATAATAACTAGAATTGCCATTGCAAGCAATAGCGGATGTCACCCTTCCCCCCATTGCCACTAAGCGGCAGCCATTTCAAGCTTGTTTAACAGTAAATGCACAAATATATGCATGGCTATTCATCTTTTTGTAAATTTTCAGTATATTCAGAGCATTTTAAAGTATTTGACATTTATACCGTTTCCATGGCAACGGCAGCCATTTTGAAAATTTCAAAGTCAAAAGTCTCATCTATACATGCCAGTTGACAATAATATTAAGTTTTATTAAGTTTGGAGCATTTTGAAAATATTTGACATTTCTGCAGTTTCCATGGCAATGGTGGCCATTTTGGAAATTCCAACTCCAAAAGTCTCATGCAGACTTGACAGTCAACAATCATACTAAGTATCAATACTTTTTGAGCATTTTGAAATTTTTGAAATTTTTGACATTTTGGCTGGTTTCTATGGTAACACAGTCCATTCCAAATTTTTAATGGCAGATACCACATTGGTATATGGGAGGGAACATACCATAAGAGTTTCAATGGATTTGACCTACCATTTTATGGAAGTAAATGCCACTTTTTAAGGTTTTAAAGCGTTTTGACCATTTTCGCCTTGTTTCCATGGTAACAGAAGACATTTTCGAAATTCTAACACCAAATTCCACATTTACCAAAGTTGCTCATCGTTATGTTAAAGTTTCAAAAAAATTGGAGCATTTTGATATTTTGGAAATTTTTGGTGTAGTTTCCATGACAACATAGTAGTTCCAATGATTGCCAAAATCATCCAAAACCAGTATATGGCTGGCACCTACATTGTATCAAAATATAATGATTCCGAGTCTAAGCATCTCCAAATTATTCACCAAAACCCAAAAATTTAATTTTTCACATTTGTTCCGTTTCCATGGTAACGGCAGCCATTTTTAATGGTCTTATGACCTACTGCAACCTGGAGTTTTGTGTTCCTCATTATAGTCAACTATCATTAAGATTGGTTCCATTGTCTCCAAGAAAACTGCCGGACAAAATCATTGGAAGAATAAGAATAATAATAGTAAAGAAACAGAGGAAAAGCAATATGTCACCCGACATTGTCGATCGGGTGACATAATAACTAGATTTGCCATTGCAAGCAATAGCTGAGGATGTCACCCCGTTCTGGACATTGTCACAGTAGCAGCAACCAGTTTGAGTGTACAAAAGTCAAATGACACGTCCAGTATACATGCCTTTGACACCCCCCCCCTTTTTTTCTCTTCTCGTAGACTAAGAGTGATGTCTATATATAGTTGGGGAACTCTTTAAAATCTTAAATTAGACACACGCACGAGGAAGATAGGTGGTGTCACGTGATACTGAAGTATATTATCGTGGACTTAGAACATTACTATTCTTTTTAGAGGGGACCTTGGACAGACAACATGTGTATATATTGACGGAGCGGCATACTAACTGTTCATTTTATTCTTCAATTACTCGCGCATCACGCGATACATGTATCTTTATCTTGTACAATTTAATTACACGCTTATCGATTGATTTTTAGCTCATGTGTATATTGTAGCAGGTGTTCGATTAACGGATGTGTACTTTAGTGCAAGTGCAGAAATGTCACTTATGTGTACTCTTCGTGTTTCTGTCTCTCTCAGTGGCGATTCTTTCTTCAAAGCACGATTTATGTATAGAATAGAAGCACGTTAAATTGTATATTAGTTTTCTTCTAGCATATTCTAGAAGATGTTTTGCAGTACAGATTTGTATTTGATCGTATGCACATAGTCATGATTACAGAATTTTGCCTGAAAGTTGCGATTTTTTTTTTTTTGATTTTTTTTTGCTGTTTCCATGACAACGACGGCCATTTTGAAAATTTCAAGGACAGATGACGTTTCAATAGCATTTTACCGGGAATGAGCTTAAAATTTGCAAGAAAATGATACTTTGACGTTTTTTCCCATATGGGTCAATATTGCACTTTTAGCCTTTTCTCCATGGTAACAGCAGCAATCTCAAAAATTCCAACGGCAATGAATTCTACAGTTCATACTCTTGTTACAAAGGGGGAGTATTAGGGGTCGTATCTGTAACGGTTGATTTACTATGAATTAATTAAGGAATTATTTTCGTTTTTTTCACGTTTGGACTGTTTCCATGGCAACGGTAGCCATTTTGAAAGTTTTTAAGATGGATTTCACGCTTTCGCCTGACCAGTTACAATGTCTGAAAGTTTCGTTTATTTTGGACCATTTTTCGGTTATTCACATTTTTGCCGTTTCCATGGTAACGGCGGCCATCTTGAAAATTCCAGACCCTAACTGCACATCTGCACATGGGGATTGTCATTATGGTACAGTTTTATCAATGTATGTCAAGTCATCTCCGAGAACTCGGCTGGACAAAAAGTGTGGAAGAAAAATTTGGAACAATAACAATATATCACCCCTATTTCCATAGGGGTGACATAATAAGAAACGATACAAAAACAATAAGTCCCCAAAACTCCGTTTTGGTGACTTAATAATAATAATACGGAAAAAGAAACAGAGGAAAAGCAATATGTCACCCGACATTGTCGATCGGGTGACATAACTAGATTTGTAATTGCTAGCAATAACGGATGGCACCCTCGTACCCCCATTGCCAGGCGAGCGACAGCCATTTTGGAAATTCCAAAGTCAAAGAGTGCGTCTTCACCTACAGGTTATCATTTTTGCAAAATTTCATTTAGTTTGGAGCATTTTGAAATTTAGGACAATTTTGCTGTTTCCATGGTTACGGCGGCCATTTTGAAAATTCCAACTTCAAAACGCAACTCCGCAGATGACAGTCACTATTCCTGTAAAGTTTCATCCACTTTGCAGCACATAATTTTTTTTGGAAATTTTGAACATTTGTGCTGCAACCATGGTTACAGTAGATAATTCCAAAATTCTAAAAGCAGACATCTCATTGCCACATGTCATGTTATATATCAATACAGTTTCATTAACTTTGGTGCACTACTCTCTGAGAAAATGCAGATTTTATGCATTTTTCCATAGGGTCAATGCAAAACTTGGCCCTAGTTTCCATGACAACGGCGGCCATTTTGAACTATAAAAATATTGTCTTGACATCTTGGCATACTGGAGAACATTTTCATAAAGTATCATGTCTCTAGAATAAATTTAACATTGATGTTCTGGAATGTTCTGTGAAAATTCAAATTTTTGACCTTTTTGCATTATTTCCATGGTAACAACAGATATTTTGGAAATTCCAACGCCAAATTCCACATCTTCCAATGTTGCTCATCGTTACTGTGAAGTTTCATTAAGTTTTGAGCATTTTGATATTTTTGAAATTTTTGGTGTAGTTTCCATGGCAACATAGTAGTTCCAATGATTGCCAAAATCATACCAAAACCAGAATATAGTGGGCACCTACATTGTATTAAAATATAATGATTCTAAGTTTAAGCATAACGTAATAATTCACTAAAACCAAAATCTAGATTTTTTCACAATTGTTCAGTTTCCATGGAAACGGCGGCAATTTTTTACCATTCCATAGCAAGGTGCACAACTTCACATGGGGGTCTTCATTATAGTAGAGTTCTATCAACATTGGTCCATTGGATTCCAAGAACTCGCGCGGACAAAATTTGTTGCAAGAAAAATAATAAGAAACTAGATTTGTAATTGCTAGCAATAACGGATGGCACCCTCGTCCCCCCATTGCCAGGCGAGCGGCAGCCATTTTGAACATTTCAAAGTCAAAGAGTGCATCTACACATGCAAGTCATCATTTTTGTAAAATTTCATTAAGTTTGGAGCATTTTGAAATTTTGGACAATTTTGCTGTTTCCATGGTTACGGCAGCCATTTTGGAAATTCCAACATCAAAATGCAACTCCGCACATGTCAGTCACTATTCCTGTAAAGTTTCATCCAGTTTGCAGCATTTTGATTTTTTTTGGAAATTTTGAACATTTGTCCTGCAACCATGGTTACAGTAGATAATTCCAAAATTCTAAAAGCAGACATCTTATTGCCACATGTCATGTTATATATCAATGCAGTTTCATTTACTTTGTTGCAAGACTCTCTGAGAAAATGCCGATTTTATGCATTTTTCCATAGGGTCAATGCAAAACTTGGCCCCAGTTTCCATGATAACGGCGGCCATTTTGGATTATCAAAATATTGTTTTGACATCTTCGCGTACCGGGTAACATTTTTATAAAGTTTCATCCAGCTGAGTGTTATAACGAAAGAGTTAGAATTTTTGATATTTTAGCTGTTTCCATGGTAACGGCAGCCATTTTGAAAATTCCAAAGTCAAATTGGAAATCAGCACATGTCAGTTACCATTCCTGTGGAGTTTCTTCCAGTTTGGAACACTTTGATTTTTTTTGCATTTTTGCTGTTTCCATGGAAACGGCGGCCATCTTTTACCATTCCATACCAAGGTGCACAACTTTACATGGGGGTCCTCATTATAGTAAAGTTCCATCAACATTGGTCCATAGGATTCCGAGAAACACGACGGACAAAATGTGTGGAAGAAGAATAAGAAAAATAAGAAAAAAAAGAAACGTAGAATAACAATATGTCACCCCAACTCCGTTGAGGGTGCCATAACTAGATTTGTAATTGCTAGCAATAACGGATGGCACCCTCGTCCCCCCATTGCCAGGCGAGCGGCAGCCATTTTGGAAATTCCAAAGTCAAAGAGTGCATCTACACTTGCAAATTATCATTTTTGCAAAATTTCATTGAGTTTGGAGCATTTTGAAATTTTGGACAATTTTGCTGTTTCCATGGTTACGGCGGCCATTTTGGAAATTCCAACTTCAAAATGCAACTCCGCACATGCCAGTCACTATTCTTGTAAAGTTTCATCCAGTTTGCAGTACTTAATTTTTTTTGGAAATTTTGAACATTTGTGCTGCAACCATGGTTACAGTAGATAATTCCAAAATTCTAAAAGCGTACATCTCATTGCCACATGTCATGTTATATATCAATACAATTTCATTTACTTTGGTCCAATACTCTCTGAGAAAATGCTGATTTTATGCATTTTTCCATAGGGTCAATGCAAAACTTGGCCCCTGTTTCCATGACAACGGCGGCCATTTTGAACTATCCAAATATTGTCTTGACACCTTGGCATACTGGAGAACATTTTCATAAAGTTTCATCCAGTTGGATCTTATAACGAAAGAGTTGGAATTTTTGATATTTTAGCTGTTTCCATGGTAACGGCAGCCATTTTGAAAATTCCAAAGTCAAACTGGAAATCAGCACATGCCAGTTAACATTCCTGTGGAGTTTCTTCCAGTTTGGAACACTTTGATTTTTTTCGCATTTGTGCTGTTTCCATGGAAACGGCGGCCATCTTTTACCATTCCATAGCAAGGTGCACAACTTCAAATGGGGTTCCTCATTATAGTTGAGTTCCATAAACGTTGGTCCGTTCAATTCTGAGAACTCGCGCGGACAAAATGTGTGGAAGAAAAATAAAAATAACTAGATTTGTAATTGCTAGCAATAACGGATGGCACCCTTCCCCCATTGCCAGGTGAGCGGCAGCCAGCTTGAAAATTCCAAAGTCAAATAGTGCATCTACAGATGTCTAGTAACATTTTTGCAAAGTTTCATTAAGTTTGAAGCATTTTGAAATTTTGGATATTTTTGCTGTTTCCATGGTAACGGCGGCCATTTTTAATATTCCAAAGTCAAACCCCCGCTGCAATTTTTTCCCTCCACAATCATATACCATTTAATGTCTCTAGAATAAATTTAACATTGATGTTCTGGAATGTTCTGTAAAAATTCAAAGTTTTGACCTTTTTGCATTGTTTCCAAAGTAACAACAGATATTTTGAAAATTCCAACGCCAAATTCCACATCTTCCAATGTTGCTCATCGTTACTGTGAAGTTTCATTAAGTTTTGAGCATTTTGATATTTTTGAAATTTTTGGTGTAGTTTCCATGGCAACATAGTAGTTCCAATGAGTGTCAAAATCATCCAACACCTGTATATAGTGGGCACCTACATTGTATTAAAATATAATGTTTCTGAGTTAAAGCATATCCAAACAGTTCACCAAAACAAAAAACAGGATTTTTTCACATTTGTTCCGTTTCCATGGTAACGGCAGCCATCTTAAACCATTCCATGCTTCGTGCACAACTTATCATGGTGGTCCTCACTATAGTAGAGTTCCATCAACATTGATCCATTGGATTTCGAGAAATCACCTGGACAAAATGTGTTGCAAGAAAAATAATAATAATAATAATAAGAAAAAAAAGAAACGTAGAATAACAATACGTCACCCCAACTCCGTTGAGGGTGCCATAACTAGATTTGTAATTGCTAGCAATAACGGATGGCACCCTCGTCCCCCCATTGCCAGTCGAGCGGCAGCCATTTTTGGAAATTCCAAAGTCAAAGAAGGCATCTACACTTGCAAGTTATCATTTTTGCAAAATTTCATTAAGTTTGAAGCATTTTGAAATTTTGGACAATTTTGCTGTTTCCATGGTTACGGCGGCCATTTTGGAAATTCCAACTTCAAAATGCAACTCCGCACATGTCAGTCACTATTCCTGTAAATTCTCATCCAGTTTGCAGCACTTAAATTTTTTTTGGAAATTTTGAACATTTGTGCTGCAACCATGGTTACAGTAGATAATTCCAAAATTCTAAAAGCGTACATCTCATTGCCACATGTCATGTTATATATCAATACAGTTTCATTGACTTTGGTGCACTGCTCTCTGAGAAAATGCTGATTTTATGCATTTTTCCATAGGGTCAATGCAATAATTGGCCCCAGTTTCCATGACAACGGCGGCCATTTTGAACTATCCATATATTGTCTTGACATCTTGGCATACTGGAGAACATTTTCATAAAGTTTCATGTCTCTAGAATAAATTTAACATTGATGTTCTGGAATGTTCTGTGAAAATTCAAAGTTTTGACCTTTTTGCATTGTTTCCATGGTAACAACAGATATTTTGGAAATTCCAACGCCAAATTCCACATCTTCCAATGTTGCTCATCGTTACTGTGAAGTTTCATGAAGTTTAGAGCATTTTAATATTTTTGAAATTTTTGGTGTAGTTTCCATGGCAACATAGTAGTTCCAATGAGTGCCAAAATCATCCAACACCTGTATATGGCCGGCACCTACATTGTATCAAAATATAATGTCTCTGAGTGAAAGCATTTCCAAACAGTTCACCAAAAGAAAAAACTGGATTTTTTCACATTTGTTCTGTTTCCATGGAAACGGTAGCCATCTTGAACCATTCCATGCTTACTGCAACTCTCCATTTGGGGGTCCTTACTATAGTAGAGTTCCATCAACATTGGTCCATTGGATTTCGAGAAATCACCTGGACAAAATTTGTTGCAAGAAGAAAAATAATAAGAAAAAAAAGAAACGTAGAATAACAATATGTCACCCCAACTCCGTTGAGGGTGCCATAACTAGAATTGCCATTGCAAGCAATAGCGGATGTCACCCTTCCCCTATTGCCACTAACCGGCAGCCATTTCAAAATTGTTGAACAGTGAATGCACATATTTGCATGGCAATACATCTTTCTGTAAATTTAGAGTACATTGAGAGCATTTTAAAAAAATTCACATTTCTGATGTTTCCATGGCAACGGCAGCCATTTTGAAAATTTCTAAGTCAAAAGTCTCTTCTGTACTTGCCAGTTAACAATAATATCAAGTTTCATTAAGTTCAAAGCATTTTGAGAATTTTGACTTTTTTGCAGTTTCCATGGCAACGGTGGCCATTTTGGAAATTCCAAAGTCAAAAGTCTCATCCAGACTTGCCAGTCAACTATCATATTAAGTTTCATCAATTTATGAGCATTTTGAAATTTTTGAAATATTTGGTCCTGTATCCATGGTAACAGAAGAGTTCCAATGATTGTCAAAATCAATCAAAAGCTGTATATAGTGGACAACTATATTGTGTGAAAATTTGATGATTTCAAGTTCAAGCATACCAAAATTATTCACCAAACCCTGAGGTTTTTAGAGCATTTTGACACTTATGCACTGTTTCCATGGTAACGGCAGACATTTTGGAAATTCCAACGCCAAATTCCACATCTACCAAAGTTGCTCATCGTTATGGTAAAGTTTCAAAAAATTTGGAGCATTTTCATATTTTTGAAATTTTTGGTGTAGTTTCCATGGCAACATAGTAGTTCCAATGATTGCCAAAATCATCCAAAACCAGTATATGGGTGGCACCTTCATTGTATTAAAATATGATGATTCTGAGTTTAAGCATCTCCAAATTATTCCAAAAAAACAAAAAGTGGAATTTTTCACAATTGTTCCGTTTCCATGGAAACGGCAGCCATTTTTTATGGTCTTAGACCCTACTGCAACCCGGAATTTTGTGTTCCCTATTATACCTAACTATCATTAAGATTGGTTCCATTGGCTCCGAGAAAAGTGGCGGACAAAATAGTTGGAAGAATAATAATAATAACAAAGAAACAGAGGAAAAGCAATATGTCACCCGACATTGTCGATCGGGTGACATAACTAGAATTGCCATTGCAAGCAATAGCGGATGTCACCCTGGTCCACCAATTGCCACTAAACAGCAGCCATGGTAACGGCAGCCATTTTGGAAATTTTAAAGTTGAATGCCGCATCTAGATTTACAAGTCGTAACGTTTCATACATTATTGAAGAATTTTCAAAATTTTGTTATTTTTGAACAGTTTCCATGGCAACATTTGAAAATTCCAAAGTCATACTGCTGCTTCATATTGTGCTCCACATAATATTATACCATCATATAACATTTAATGGCCGTAGAATTAATTTAACACTAATGTTCTGGAATGTTCCATGAAAGTTTTCATATTTTTGCTGTTACCATGGCAATGGCAGCCATCTTGGAAATGCCAACCCCCGATTGCACATCTGCACATGGGGGTTAACATTATGGTAAAGTTCCATCAGCATTGGTCCATGCAATTCCGAGAAATAGTCTGGACAAAAAAGTGTGGAATAATAATTATAAATAAAAAAAAGAATCGAGCAATAACAATATGTCACCCGACCTCCGTCAGGGTGACATAATAAGGAAAAAAAGAAACGTACAATAACAATACGTCACCCCAACTCCGTTGAGGGTGCCATAATAATAAAAAGAAAAACTAGATTTGCCATTGCAAGCAATAGCGGATGGCACCCTTCCCACATTGTCAGGCGAGCGGCAGCCATTTATAAAATTTCAATGTCAAAGAGTGCATCTACACATGCAAATTATAATTTTTGTAAAGTTTTATTGAGTTTGGAGCAATTTAAAATTTTGGGAAATTTTGCTGTTTCCATGGTTACGGCGGCCATTTTGGAAATTTCAACTTTAAAAACATCTTTGCCTATGCCAGTGACCATTCCTATTGAGTTTCATCCAGTTTGCAGCACTTTAATTTTTTTTGAAATTTTGAACATTTTTGCTGCAACCATGGTTACAGTAGATAATTCCAAAATTCTAAAAGCAGACATCTCATTGCCACATGTCACGTTATATATCAATACAGTTTTATTGACTTTGGTGCACTACTCTCTGAGAAAATGCCGATTTTATGCATTTTTCCATAGGGTCAATGCAGAACTTGTCCCCAGTTTCCATGACAACGGCGGCCATTTTGAACTATCCAAATATTGTCTTGACATCTTGGCATACTGGGTCACATTTTCATAAAGTTTCATCCAGCTGGATGTTATAACAAAAGAGTTAGAATTTTTGATATTTGAGCTGTTTCCATGGTAACGGCAGCCATTTTGAAAATTCCAAAGTCAAACTGCAAATCAGCTCATGCCAGTTACCATTCCTGTGGAGTTTCTTCCAGTTTGGAACACTTTGAATATTTTCGGATTTTTGCAGTTTCCATGGAAACGGCAGCCATCTTGACCATTCCAAACTCAGGTGCACAACTTCATATGCTGGTCTACATTATGGTATAGTTCCATCAACATTGGTCCATACAATTCCGAGAAAGTGTGTGGACAAAAAGTGTTGAAGAAGAATAATAAAAACTAGATTTGTAATTGCTAGCAATAACGGATGGCACCCTCGTCCCCCCATTGCCAGGCGAGCGGCAGCCATTTTGAAAATTTCAAAGTCAAAGAGTGCATCTACACATGCAAGTCATCATTTTTGTAAAATTTCATTAAGTTTGGAGCATTTTGAAATTTTGGACAATTTTGCTGTTTCCATGGTTACGGCAGCCATTTTGGAAATTCCAACTTCAAAATGCAACTCCGCACATGTTAGTCACTATTCCTGTAAAGTTTCATCCAGTTTGCAGCATTTCGATTTTTTTTGGAAATTTTGAACATTTGTCCTGCAACCATGGTTACAGTAGATAATTCCAAAATTCTAAAAGCAGACATCTTATTGCCACATGTCATGTTATATATCAATGCAGTTTCATTTACTTTGTTGCAATATTCTCTGAGAAAATGCAGATTTTATGCATTTTTCCATAGGGTCAATGCAAAACTTGGCCCCAGTTTCCATGACAACGGCGGCCATTATGAATTATCAAAATATTGTTTTGACATCTTAGCGTACCGGGTAACATTTTTATAAAGTTTCATCTAGCTGAGTGTTATAACGAAAGAGTTAGAATTTTTGATATTTTAGCTGTTTCCATGGTAACGGCAGCCATTTTGAAAATTCCAAAGTCAAATTGGAAATCAGCACATGTCAGTTACCATTCCTGTGGAGTTTCTTCCAGTTTGGAACACTTTGATTTTTTTCGCATTTTTGCTGTTTCCATGGAAACGGCGGCCATCTTTTACCATTCCATACCAAGGTGCACAACTTTACATGGGGGTCCTCATTATAGTAAAGTTCCATCAACATTGGTCCATAGGATTCCGAGAAACAGGACGGACAAAATGTGTGGAAGAAGAATAAGAAAAATAAGAAAAAAAAGAAACGTAGAATAACAATATGTCACCCCAACTCCGTTGAGGGTGCCATAACTAGAATTGCCATTGCAAGCAATAGCGGATGTCACCCTTCCCACTATTGCCACTAAGCGGCAGCCATTTCAAACTTGTTTAACAGTAAATGCACAAATATGCATGGCTATTCATCTTTTTGTAAATTTTCAGTATATTCAGAGCATTTTAAAGTATTTCACATTTATTCCGTTTCCATGGCAACGGCAGCCATTTTGAAAATTTCAAAGTCAAAAGTCTCATCTTAACTTGTCAGTTACCAATAATATCAAATTTCATTAAGTTAAAACCATTTTGAGAATTTTTGACATTTTTGCAGTTTCCATGGCAACCGTGGCCATTTTGGAAATTCCAACTTCAAAAGTCATATCTAGACTTGACAGTTAACAATCATATCAAGTTTCATCAATTTTGAGGCATTCTGAAATTTTTGCTCCTGTATCCATGGTAACATAGTAGTTCCAATGATTATCAAAATCATTCGAAACCTGTATATAGTGGACAACTATATTGCATAAAAATTTGATGATTTTAAGTTCAAGCAAACCAAAGTTATTCACCAAACCCGGAAGTTTTTGGAGCATTTTGACCTTTTTGCATTGTTTCCATGGAAACGGCAGACATTTTGGAAATTCCAACGCCAAATTCCACATCTACCAAAGTTGCTCATCGTTATGCTAAAGTTTCAAAAAAATTGGAGCATTTCCATATTTTTGAAATTTTTGGTGTAGTTTCCATGGCAACATAGCAGTTCCAAAATGTGCCAAAATCATCCAAAACCAGTATATAGTGGGCACCTACATTGTATTAAAATCTAAAAATTTTAAGCTTAAGCATTCTCAAATAATTCAAGGAACTCCAAAATTATATTTTTTCACTATTTTTCTGTTTCCATGGTGATGGCAGCCATTTTTTAGTTCCAAAGTTGCACAGACTCTGGGGAGTCAGGTTTCCTTGTTATAGTGCACCATCATTCGGATTGGTACTTTTGGCTCTGAGAAAGCGGGCGGACAAAATTAGGTGGAAGTATAATAATAATAATACAGAAAAAGAAACAGAGGAAAAGCAATATGTCACCCGACATTGTCGATCGGGTGACATAACTAGAATTGCCATTGCAAGCAATAGCGGATGTCACCCTTCCCCCTATTGCCACTAAGCGGCAGCCATTTCAAAATAGTTGAACAGTGAATGCACATATATTCATGGCAATACATCTTTCTGTAAATTTTCAGTACATTAAGAGCATTTTATAAAAATTCACATTTCTGCCGTTTCCATGGCAACGACAGCCATTTTGAAAATTTCAAAGTCAAAAATCTCATCTATACATGACAGCTAACGATAATATTAAGTTTGATTAAGTTTGGAGCATTTCGAAAATATTTAACATTTTTGCAGTTTCCATGGCAACGGTGGCCATTTTGGAAATTTCAACTTCAAAAGTCTGATGCAGTCTTGACAGTCAACAATCATATTAAGTTTCATTAATTTTGGAGCATTTTGAAATTTTTGAAATATTTGATCCTGTATCCATGGTAACATAGTAGTTCCAATGATTGTCAAAATCATTCAAAACCTGGATATAGTGGACAACTATATTGCATTAAAATTTGATGATTTTAAGTTAATGCATATCAAAGTTATTCACCAAACCCGGAAGTTTTTGGAGCATTTTGACCTTTTTGCATTGTTTCCATGGAAACGGCAGACATTTTGGAAATTCCAACGCCAAATTCCACATGTACCAAAGTTGCTCATCGTTATGCTAAAGTTTCAAAAAAATTGGAGCATTTTCATATTTTTGAAGTTTTTGGTGTAGTATCCATGGCAACATAGCAGTTCCAATGATTGCCAAAATCATCCTAAAGCAGTATATAGTGGGCACCTACATTGTATTAAAATCTAAAGATTTTAAGCTTAAGCATTCTCAAACAATTCACCTAACTCCAAAATTATATTTTTTCACCATTTTTCCGTTTCCATGGTGATGGCAGCCATTTTTTAGTTCCAAAGTTGCACTGCAACTGGAAAGTCAGGGTTCCTTGTTATAGTGCACCATCATTCAGATTGGTTCCTTTGGCTCCAAAAAAACTGCCGGACAAAATTAGGTGGAAGAAAAATAATAATAATAATACGGAAAAAGAAACAGAGGAAAAGCAATATGTCACCCGACATTGTCGATCGGGTGACATAACTAGAATTGCCATTGCAAGCAATAGCGGATGTCACCCTTCCCCTCATTGCCACTAAGCGGCAGCCATTTCAAAACAACTTAACAGTGAATGCAGATCTATGAATTGCGATATATCTTTCTGTAAATTTTCAATACAATAACAGCATTTGCCAAAACTTTCACATTTCTGCTGTTTCCATGGCAACGGCAGCCATTTTGAAAATTCCAAAGTCAAAAGTCTCATCCATACATGCCAGTTGACAATAATATTAAGTTTGATTAAGTTTGGAGCATTTTGAAAATATTTAACATTTCTGCAGTTTCCATGGCAACCGCCGCCATTTTGGAAATTCCAACTCCAAAAGTCTCATGCAGACTTGACAGTCAACAATCATACTAAGTTTCAATATTTTTTTAGCATTTTGAAATTTTAGAAATTTTTGACATTTTGGCTGGTTTCTATGGTAACACAGACCATTCCAAATTTCTAATGGTAGATTCCACATTGGTACATGGGAGGGAACATACCATAATAGTTTCAATGGATTTGACCTACCATTTTAAGGAAGTAAATGCCCCTTTTTAAGGTTTTTAAAGCGTTTTGACCATTTTTGCCTTGTTTCCATGGTAACACAAGACATTTTCGAAGTTCCAACGCCAAATTCCACATCTACCAAAGTTGCTCATCGTTATGCTTAAGTTTCAAAAAATTTGGAGCATTTTGATATTTTGGAAATTTTTGGTGTAGTTTCCATGACAACATAGTAGTTCCAATGATTGCCAAAATCATCCAAAACCAGTATATGCCCGGCACCTACATTGTATCAAAATATAATGATTCTGAGTTTAAGCATCTCCAAATTATTCACCAAAACCCAAAAATTTAATTTTTCACATTTGTTCCGTTTCCATGGTAACGGCAGCCATTTTTAATGGTCTTATGACCTACTGCAACCCGGAATTTTGTGTTCCTCATTATAGTCAACTATCATTAAGATTGGTTCCATTGTCTCCAAGAAAACTGCCGGACAAAATCATTGGAAGAATAATAATAACTAGAATTGCCATTGCAAGCAATAGCGGATGTCACCCTTCCCCCAATTGCCAATAAGCGGCAGCCATTTCAGAATCGTTTAACAGTGAATGCACATATATGCATGGCAATACATCTTTCTGTAAATTTTCAGTACATTCACAGCATTTTAAAAATTTCACATTTCTGCCGTTTCCATGGCAACGGCAGCCATTTTGAAAATTTCAAAGTCAAAAGCCTCTTCATTACTTGTCAGTTAACAATAATATCAAGTTTTATAAAGTTTAAAGCATTTTGAATTTTTTTGACTTTTTTGCAGTTTCCATGGCAACGGTGGCCATTTTTGAAATTCCAAAGTCAAAAGTCTCATCCAGACTTGGCAGTCAACAATAATATTAAGTTTCATCAATTTTTGAGCATTTTGAAATTTTTGAAATATTTGATCCTGTATCCATGGTAACAGAGTAGTTCCAATGATTGTCATAATCATTCAAAACCTGTATATAGTGGACAACTATATTGTATAAAAATTTGATGACTTTAAGTTCAAGCATACCAAAGTTATTCACCAAACCCTGAAGTTTTTGGAGCATTTTGACCTTTTTGCATTGTTTCCATGGAAACGGCAGACATTTTGAAAATTCCAACGCCAAATTCCACATCTACCAAAGTTGCTCATCGTTATGCTAGAATTTCAAAAAATTTGGAGCATTTTCATTTTTTTGAAATTTTTGATGTAGTATCCATGGCAACATAGCAGTTCCAATGATTGCCAAAATCATCCCAAAGCAGTATATAGTGGACACCTACATTGTATTAAAATCTAAAGATTTTAAGATTAAGCATTCTCAAACAATTCACCTAACTCCAAAATTATATTTTTTCACCATTTTTCCGTTTCCATGGTGATGGCAGCCATTTTTTTAATGCCAATATTAAAAAGCAACAGGAAATTCAGGGTTCCTTGTTATAGTGCACCATCATTCAGATTGGTTCCTTTGGCTGTGAGAAAGCGAGCGGACAAAATTAGGTGGAAGAAAAATAATAATAATAATAGGGAAAAAGAAACAGAGGAAAAGCAATATGTCACCCGACATTGTCGATCGGGTGACATAATAATAGTAAAGAAACAGAGGAAAAGCAATATGTCACCCGACATTGTCGATCGGGTGACATAATAAGAAAAAAAAGAAACGATGAATAACAATATGTCACCCCAACTCCGTTGAGGGTGCCATAACAAGTAATCCTGTGTTAGGATGCTAACACAAAAGTCACCAAAACGGACCCCAAATCATTGTTTTACGGTATCCATGATGCCACATAACCTGTGTGTAAAGTTTGATTAAATTTAAAGGATTTTGATTTTTTTCACATTTTTGCCGTTTCCATGGTTACGGCGGCCATTTTGGAAATTTTAAAGTCAAAAGTAATGTCTACATATGGCAGGCAACATTTGTTTTAAGTTTCATCAATTTTGAAGCTTTTTGAAAATTTTCACATTTTTGGAGTTTCCATGGCAACGGCGGCCATTTTGGAAATTTCGAACTAAAAAGTGAAGTCTACATTAGCTTCACAACATATGTTATAAGTTTCATTTAATTTGAAGCATTTTGATGTTTTTCTTATTTTTGCTGTTTCCATGGTTACGGCGGCCATTTTGAAAATTCCAAAGTGTCACTTCTGCTGCAAATTGTTCACTCCATAATTATATACCATCATATACCATGAAATGTCTCTAGAACAAATTTAACATTGATGTTCTAGAATATTCCATGAAAATTCACCCCCCTCAAATTATGCCATGGAGACCCCCTACTGAAATAAAATTAGTGCCAAGTTGAAGCAGACATGTGTCTCTAAATATTCATAAGAGAATATATAATTCCATCTACTCTCCATACAGTGGAAAATTTAGAAAATGTAAAAAAAAATTAACCCCACCCATCTTTGAGCCCCCCTAATTATGCCAAGATGACACCCTGGTATCATGGACATTGGGTTCTGCACCCCCCATGATGCAGACCCTTACCCAGAAAAAATATAAAATTTCCATCCTCTACTCTTTCCAAGAAAATGGTAGGACCGTTTTAGGGGTTAGAAAAAGAAAAATAATAATAATAATAATAACTAGATTTGTAATTGCTAGCAATAACGGATGGCACCCTCGCCCCATTGCCAGGTGAGCGGCAGCCAGTTTGAAAATTCCAAAGTGAAATAGTGCATCTACAGATGTCTAGTAACATTTTTGCAAAGTTTCATTAAGTTTGAAGCATTTTGAAATTTTGGATATTTTTGCTGTTTCCATGGTAACGGCGGCCATTTTGAAAATTCCAAACTCAAAAGTCAAGTCTACATAAGCTAGGCAACATTTGTTGTAAGTTTCCTTAAATTTAAAGCATTTTGAAGTTTTTCATATTTTTGCTGTTTCCATGGTAACGGCGGCCATTTTGAATATTCCAAAGTCAAACCCCTGCTGCAATTTTTTTCCTCCATAATCATATACCATTTAATGTCTCTAGACTAAATTTAACATTGATGTTCTGGAATGTTCTGTGAAAATTCAAAGTTTTGACCTTTTTGCATTGTTTCCAAGGTAACAACAGATATTTTGGAAATTCCAACGCCAAATTCCACATCTTTCAATGTTGCTCATCGTTTCTGTGAAGTTTCCTGAATTTTGGAGCATTTTGAAAATTTCGAAATTTTTGGTGTAGTTTCCATGGCAACATAGTAGTTGCAATGAGTGCCAAAATCACCTCACACCTGTATATAGTGTGCACCTCCTTTGTATTAAAATATAATGATTCTGAGTTAAAGCATATCCAAACAGTTCACCAAAAACAAAAACTGTATTTTTTCACATTTGTTCCGTTTCTATGGTAACGGCAGCCATCTTGAACCATTCCATGCTTCCTGCAACTCTGCATATGGGGGTCCTTGTTATAGTAAAGTTCCATCAACTTTGGTCTTTTTGATTTCGAGAAATCGCCTGGACAAAAAGTGTTGCAAGAAAAATAATAATAATAATAAGAAAAAAAAGAAACGTAGAATAACAATACGTCACCCCAACTCCGTTGAGGGTGCCATAACTAGATTTGCGATTGCAAGCAATAGCGGATGGCACCCTTTCCCTATTGCCAGGTGAGCGGTAGCCATGGTAACGGCGGCCATTTTGGAAATTCCAATCTCAAAAGTCAAGTCTACATTAGCTAAGCACCATTTGTTATAAGTTTCAATAAATTTGAAGCATTTTGAAGTTTTTCGTATTTTTGCTGTTTCCATGGTAACGGCGGCCATTTTGAAAATTCCAAAGTCAACCTGCTCCTGCAATTTGTTCTCACCATAATTATATACCATCATTTAACATAAAATGTCTCTGGAATAAATTTAACATAGATGTTCTGGAATGTTCTATGTTAAACATTTCGCCTGTTTCCATGGCAATGGCAGCCATTTCGGAATTTCTAAGTATTGTTGGTACCTCGGGGCCCCACCACCAACATTTGCAAAAAGTTTCATAAGGTTGGCTTTTATAACGAAAGAGTTAGAATTTTTATTTTTTTTTACATTTTTTGAGTTTCCATGGTAACCGCGGCCATCTTGCACATTCCAAAGTCAGGTGCACAACTTCACATGGTGGACAACATTATAGCATAGTTCCATCAAGATTGGTCCATCCAATTCCGAGAACTGTCTTGGACAAAAAGTGTGGAAGAATAAAAATAATAAAAACTAGATTTGTAATTGCTAGCAATAACGGATGGCACCCTCGTACCCCCATTGCCAGGCGAGCGACAGCCATTTTGGAAATTCCAAAGTCAAAGAGTGCGTCTACACCTGCAGGTTATCATTTTTGCAAAATTTCATTAAGTTTGGAGCATTTTGAAATTTTGGACAATTTTGCTGTTTCCATGGTTACGGCGGCCATTTTGGAAATTCCAACTTCAAAATGCAACTCCGCACATGACAGTCACTATTCCTGTAAAGTTTCATCCAGTTTGCAGCACATAATTGTTTTTGGAAATTTTGAACATTTGTGCTGCAACCATGGTTACAGTAGATAATTCCAAAATTCTAAAAGCAGACATCTCATTGCCACATGTCATGTTATATATCAATACAGTTTCATTAACTTTGGTGCACTACTCTCTGAGAAAATGCAGATTTTATGCATTTTTCCATAGGGTCAATGCAAAACTTGGCCCTAGTTTCCATGACAACGGCGGCCATTTTGAACTATCAAAATATTGTCTTGACATCTTGGCATACTGGAGAACATTTTCATAAAGTTTCGTGTCTCTAGAATAAATTTAACATTGATGTTCTGGAATGTTCTGTGAAAATTCAAAGTTTTGACCTTTTTGCATTGTTTCCATGGTAACAACAGATATTTTGGAAATTCCAACGCCAAATTCCACATCTTCCGATGTTGCTCATCGTTACTGTGAAGTTTCATCAAGTTTGGAGCATTTTGATATTTTTGAAATTTTTGGTGTAGTTTCCATGGCAACATAGTAGTTCCAATGAGTGCCAAAATCATCCAACACCTGTATATGGCCGGCACCTACATTGTATCAAAATATAATGTTTCTGAGTGAAAGCATATCCAAACAGTTCACCAAAAGAAAAAACTGGATTTTTTCACATTTGTTCTGTTTCCATGGAAACGGTAGCCATCTTGAACCATTCCATGCTTACTGCAACTCTGCATTTGGGGGTCCTTACTATAGTAGAGTTCCATCAACATTGGTCCATTGGATTTCGAGAAATCACCTGGACAAAATTTGTTGCAAGAAGAAAAATAATAAGAAAAAAAAGAAACGTAGAATAACAATACGTCACCCCAACTCCGTTGAGGGTGCCATAATAATAAGAAAAAAAAGAAACGAACAATAACAATATGTCACCCCAACTCCGTTGAGGGTGCCATAATAAGAAACCGAACAAAAACATAAAGTCCCCAAAACTCCGTTTTGGTGACTTAACTAGATTTGCCATTGCAAGCAATAGCGGATGGCACCCTTCCCCTATTGCCAGGTGAGCGGTAGCCATGATAACAGCGACCATTCTGGAAATTCCAAACTTAAAAGTCAAGTCTACATTACCTAAGCAACATTTGTTATAAGTTTTAATAAATTTGAAGCATTTTGAAGTTTTTCATATTTTTGCTGTTTCCATGGTAACGGCGGCCATTTTGAATATTCCAAAGTCAAACCCATGCTGCAATTTTTTCCCTCCATAATCATATACAATCATATACCATTTAATGTCTCTAGAATAAATTAAACATTAATTTTCTAGAATGTTCTGTGAAAATCCAAAGTTTTGACCTTTTTGCATTGTTTCCATGGTAACAACAGCGATTTTGGAAATTCCAAGACCAAATTCCACATCTTCCAATGTTGCTCATCGTTACCGTTAAGTTTCATTGAGTTTGGAACATTTTGAGATTTTTTAAATTTTTGGTGTTGTTTCCATGGCAACATAGTAGTTCCAACAAGTGCCAAAATCATCCAACACCTGTATATAGTGGGCACCTACATTGTATTAAAATATAATGATTCTGAGTTAAAGCATATTAAAACAGTTCACCAAAACCTAAAACTGGAATTTTTCACATTTGTTCTGTTTCTATGGTAACGGTAGCCATCTTGAACCATTCCATGCTTCCTGCAACACTGCACATGGGGGTCCTTAATATAGTAAAGTTCCATCAATTTTGGTCCATTGGATTTCGAGAAATCGCGCGGACAAAATTTGTTGCAAGAAAAATAAGAAAAACTAGATTTGTAATTGCTAGCAATAACGGATGGCACCCTCGTCCCCCCATTGCCAGGCGAGCGGCAGCCATTTTGAAAATTTCAAAGTCAAAGAGTGCATCTACACATGCAAGTCATCATTTTTGTAAAATTTCATTAAGTTTGGAGCATTTTGAAATTTTGGACAATTTTGCTGTTTCCATGGTTACGGCAGCCATTTTGGAAATTCCAACTTCAAAATGCAACTCCGCACATGTTAGTCACTATTCCTGTAAAGTTTCATCCAGTTTGCAGCATTTCGATTTTTTTTGGAAATTTTGAACATTTGTCCTGCAACCATGGTTACAGTAGATAATTCCAAAATTCTAAAAGCAGACATCTTATTGCCACATGTCATGTTATATATCAATGCAGTTTCATTTACTTTGTTGCAATATTCTCTGAGAAAATGCAGATTTTATGCATTTTTCCATAGGGTCAATGCAAAACTTGGCCCCAGTTTCCATGACAACGGCGGCCATTATGAATTATCAAAATATTGTTTTGACATCTTAGCGTACCGGGTAACATTTTTATAAAGTTTCATCTAGCTGAGTGTTATAACGAAAGAGTTAGAATTTTTGATATTTTAGCTGTTTCCATGGTAACGGCAGCCATTTTGAAAATTCCAAAGTCAAATTGGAAATCAGCACATGTCAGTTACCATTCCTGTGGAGTTTCTTCCAGTTTGGAACACTTTGATTTTTTTCGCATTTTTGCTGTTTCCATGGAAACGGCGGCCATCTTTTACCATTCCATACCAAGGTGCACAACTTTACATGGGGGTCCTCATTATAGTAAAGTTCCATCAACATTGGTCCATAGGATTCCGAGAAACAGGACGGACAAAATGTGTGGAAGAAGAATAAGAAAAATAAGAAAAAAAAGAAACGTAGAATAACAATATGTCACCCCAACTCCGTTGAGGGTGCCATAAAAAGAAACGTAGAATAACAATATGTCACCCCAACTCCGTTGAGGGTGCCATAACTAGAATTGCCATTGCAAGCAATAGCGGATGTCACCCTTCCCCCTATTGCCACTAAGCGGCAGCCATTTCAAACTTGTTTAACAGTAAATGCACAAATATGCATGGCTATTCATCTTTTTGTAAATTTTCAGTATATTCAGAGCATTTTAAAGTATTTCACATTTATACCGTTTCCATGGCAACAGCAGCCATTTTGAAAATTTCAAAGTCAAAAGTCTCATCTTAACTTGTCAGTTACCAATAATATCAAATTTCATTAAGTTAAAACCATTTTGAGAATTTTTGACATTTTTGCAGTTTCCATGGCAACCGTGGCCATTTTGGAAATTGCAACTTCAAAAGTCATATCTAGACTTGACAGTTAACAATCATATCAAGTTTCATCAATTTTGAAGCATTCTGAAATTTTTGATCCTGTATCCATGGTAACATAGTAGTTCCAATGATTATCAAAATCATTCAAAACCTGTATATAGTGGACAACTATATTGCATAAAATTGATGATTTTAAGTTCAAGCATACCAAAGTTATTCACCAAACCCGGAAGTTTTTGGAGCATTTTGACCTTTTTGCATTGTCAAAAGTCTCATCTTAACTTGTCAGTTACCAATAATATCAAATTTCATTAAGTTAAAACCATTTTGAGAATTTTTGACATTTTTGCAGTTTCCATGGCAACCGTGGCCATTTTGGAAATTGCAACTTCAAAAGTCATATCTAGACTTGACAGTTAACAATCATATCAAGTTTCATCAATTTTGAAGCATTCTGAAATTTTTGATCCTGTATCCATGGTAACATAGTAGTTCCAATGATTATCAAAATCATTCAAAACCTGTATATAGTGGACAACTATATTGCATAAAAATTTGATGATTTTAAGTTCAAGCATACCAAAGTTATTCACCAAACCCGGAAGTTTTTGGAGCATTTTGACCTTTTTGCATTGTTTCCATGGAAACGGCAGACATTTTGGAAATTCCAACGCCAAATTCCACATCTACCAAAGTTGCTCATCGTTATGCTAAAGTTTCAAAAAAATTGGAGCATTTCCATATTTTTGAAATTTTTGGTGTAGTTTCCATGGCAACATAGCAGTTCCAAAATGTGCCAAAATCATCCAAAACCAGTATATAGTGGGCACCTACATTGTATTAAAATCTAAAGATTTTAAGCTTAAACATTCTCAAATAATTCAAGGAACTCCAAAATTATATTTTTTCACCATTTTTCCGTTTCCATGGTGATGGCAGCCATTTTTTAGTTCCAAAGTTGCACAGACTCTGGGGAGTCAGGGTTCCTTGTTATAGTGCACCATCATTCGGATTGGTACTTTTGGCTCTGAGAAAGCGGGCGGACAAAATTAGGTGGAAGTATAATAATAATAATAATACAGAAAAAGAAACAGAGGAAAAGCAATATGTCACCCGACATTGTCGATCGGGTGACATAAAAAAAGAAACGTAGAATAACAATACGTCACCCCAACTCCGTTGAGGGTGCCATAACTAGAATTGCCATTGCAAGCAATAGCGGATGTCACCCTTCCCCCAATTGCCACTAAGCGGCAGCCATTTAAAAATTGTTTAACAATGAATGCACATATATGCATGGCAATACATCTTTCTGTAAATTTTCAGTACATTCAGGGCATTTTTAAAAATTTACATTTCTGCTGTTTCCATGGCAACGGCAGCCATTTTGAAAATTTCAAAGTCAAAAGTCTCATCTTTACTTGTCAGGTAACAATAATATCAAGTTTCATTAAGTTCAAAGCATTTTGAGAATTTTGACATTTTTCCAGTTTCCATGGCAACGGTAGCCATTTTGGAAATTCCAACTTCAAAAGTCTCATGCAGACTTGACAGTCTACAATCATATGAAGTTTCATCAATTTTGAAGCATTTTGAAATTTTTGAAATTTTTGACATTTGTGAAGGTTCCTATGGCAACAGAGACCATTCCCAAAATTTAATGGCATATACCACATTGGTACATGGGAGGGACCATACCATCAAAGTTTCGATCCATTTGACCTACCATATTAAGAAAGTTATTGCCACTTTAAGGTTTTTCGACTGTTTTGCATTGTTTCCATGGTAACGGCAGACATTTTCAAAATTCCAACGCCCAATTCCACATCTTACAATGTTGCTCATCGTTACTGTGAAGTTTTATAAAATTTGGAGCATTTCCATATTTTGGAAATTTTTGGTGTAGTATCCATGGCAACATAGCAGTTCCAATGATTGCCAAAATCATCCCAAAGCAGTATATAGTGGGCACCTACATTGTATTAAAATCTAAAGATTTTAAGGTTAAGCATTCTCAAACAATTCACCTAACTCCAAAATTATATTTTTTCACCATTTTTCCGTTTCCATGGTGATGGCAGCCATTTTTTAGTTCCAAAGTTGCACTGCAACTGGTAAGTCAGGGTTCCTTGTTATGGTGCACTATCATTCAGATTGGTTCCTTTGGCTCTGAGAAAACTGCCGGACAAAATTAGGTGGAAGAAAAATAATAATAATAGAGGAAAAGCAATATGTCACCCGACATTGTCGATCGGGTGACATAAAAATAAAAACAAAAAGAAACGTAGAATAACAATATGTCACCCAAACTCCGTTTAGGGTGCCATAATAATAATAGTGAAAAAGAAACAGAGGAATAGCAATATGTCACCCGACATTGTCGATCGGGTGACATAATTAGTGCACGAACTCCGAGAATGATTTAAATAACCAGTGAAGGATATCCCTGCTTCTGCATAGTGTGGCATTCCAACAATGACGTCATTATAAAATATAATGTAGGTTGGATATATTTAGAATATCTCGTCATACTGATTTTTACGGATTGTAAAAGAAACGTAAATAGTGTAAAAGGGAGCTCAAAATACGCTCATTTTGCTAGAAACAGAAGGGAAAGGTGTAGAAAAGTGTTTAAAATCAATCTATTCATTTGTGTGTTTCCTTCTCATCAATCTCAGTAAGTTTTGTTGGGGTTTTTTCCAAACTATAAAAACAAAATGAATGATGTGAGGGAATGTCACTCTGGTCAACCCCATAGGGGATTGACGGCTTGAAGCCGTCTTTCCCCAAAAATAACAATAAATGAAAATGTGTCTAAATGATTAAATTTAGTTTCGGTTAACAACTATGGCTAATGAATCAACACATTTTATTACATCAAGTTTATTTCACAATTTCTTTCATAACAATGAACAGAAAGAAATAACACAATTTGACATGGAGAAAGCAACCTATTGATTCTCTTATATGATTGATAAAATCTGTATATGCTAATGAAGTGAAATAAAATTGACAGATTTGGAGAATACCTTAATTTGGCAAATCTGAATAATGAAAATGGTTCAATGCTGATTTAAGAAATGTACATTTATTATTATTAAAATATTATGTTTTTTTAATTTTTAAATGGTAATTCTTGTAATTATTTCTGTTAAATTGGATTTCATGGGTTAAAATAAGCACTCTCATACTAATATGTTAAATACTTTCAATACAACTTTTGGTGAGAAAAGAAAGGATTTTTTCTATTCAAACAGGTGAATTTATTATTTTAAAGAACCATATCTTTTCATGATTTAAGTAGGACATACAACTTTAAGAAACTTAATAATTTTTTCTCCCAGTTATAAAATCCAAGCAAGGTGAATCAAATTCATTAATTAAAAAAAAAACTTTCTATGTGTTCCTTCTTGGAGACAAGGACTATTATTGCTATTTTATCTTTTTTTGTGATAATTTTCATATCATGCTACTCGCTTAAGATTGAAAATTATCGCTAGAAACTAAGGAGGCATGTGGCATTGCTAATGAAATTGACATGCAATTGACAACATCGTCATAGGTAAAATAGCGACAAACAGATTATCATTGGTCATCTCAACTCGATTGAATTTCTCGCTTTCGCCGTACCGGCTCAAGCGAAAAATCAATCTCGTTGAGATGATCAACGATAATCTATAAATACAGCATGACTGTTGTATTCTAGTTTAAAAAAGAGATCTAGATGCAAAAGCATTTACATATTTCATGAATCAAGTCTGTTTATTATGTCAGAGAATAAGTCACATTCACATATGTAACAGAAGACGTAAACATACAACGAAAAAAGAAATGTTTTTGCTATTTTGGAAAACAAAACCATCTTGACGAACTTAAAATATCATGAAGTCATCAAAAATGTTTTGGGATGGAAATATATACAAGTGATAATTAAAATGTAGATAAATTAAGCTGAAAAATCATTTTAATTTAATTAGTTAAAATTTCATAGGTGTCAACATTTCAAACCTTTAAGTGGGAGACCTTCCTCTAATGGTATTTTTCATCGAACCTACTACAATTTGTTATTCAAATATAATGTTCCCTACTAAGTGTTAATGAATGAATTAGCTAAAAAATTATGAATTATAAATTTGAATACTGTGTATTGTATTAACTAATAATGCTTTAATTTTTATCTCTCAATCTTAAAAAGGCAAACAACAAATTATGGTGAATTAATAGTGATAGCCGGATAACAAAAAAATTCTCTGGCTCCCAAATGGGAAATTTGACTTCTCTGTTTAAGGACTAATCTTCAGAGGAGATTCCAAACTTAAAACAATAATGAAGAGTCTTTCTTTTATATTTGGAATGTTGACACCTGCGTCATATGGCAAAGAATACTATCCAATTTGAATACTTTATCCATGTTTTGTTGCCGATGTCTAGTTCAATACATATAGGACGGTGGCCTGGTAGTGATACAGCTCATTTCCAATTCATAGTTCCCTTCTATAACACCCACTCTTTATTACCTTTTACATTCTCTCAAGTGAATAAATACAGTTGTATAACTTTCACCATTCATCACAAATTACACATTGTAACTATTATTGCAAAGTAGTTTTTAAAACTGTCTGTACTTGATCACCCTGATAAATCTTTGGCTTCAAATAAGTCCTGATCATATTTCTCAGCTGTCACTATTCTTCCGCCAAAATATCGGCCATTTAAAGATGAACATCCTCTTTCTACTTCTACAATAGAAAATACATTATTATATTATATTTTTAAGACAAGGTATCTAACTATGTTATCTCAATCAGGTAAAGTCGTGAAATCAAATTTTTACTTGTAAATGGCCAATTGTATAAATAATTTATCATTTATGAATTTTCTGCAAGCATTGTTTTAATAATGATCTGTATATTGTATGGCAGTGTAAACTGGTAGTGTAATTACATAAAAACAATGTCCCATACATTTTCATATCACAGTTGATTCACTTTGAGCTTTACATTCCACAGATATTTCTTGCAAAAGTGACTAAATATCAAACTTATTCATCATATTGATAATGAAAAAAGAATAAGCCAAAACAAGACTATTTTTAAACACTTTCATTTCATTCCAGGAAATGTGTCAGTATATTTCTTTCTACTATGAATACCAACTCCAATGTACAATCTGAAACTTACCTATTTGTTTTGTAAACTCCACGAATATTTTGACAATAACTTCAGCATCCTCTTCCTCTCCTTGTTTTTCCTGGTAAATAATAACACGGTTGACGTTACCAAACTTCCCACATTCTTCCGTAACTTCACTCTCAAGTTCATCATCCAAATCTTCTGGACCAACCATATTCCTTAAAACCATCACGTGATACTGCTGAAAGAAAATCAGATATATAGACTGGGAAATATATGAAGGAGAAAGGTTGATATAGTTGAACCTTGTTATGTCTTGGGATAAGTCTGAGATATTCTGTAAGTCACTAAAATTTTCTCTTGGTTGAATCCATTTCTAATTCTAATGAGACAAACTCAATGAATTAGGAATCTCAGTTTAACTACATGACATGTCGTATTCCCCTGGAACAATCATTCAAATATCTTAATTGAATATTTTCATTGTACATCAAAATAAGTTTCTTTTTCTTAATTCTAAGTAAATCCATTTTTGATTGACAAACAATAAGAATAGCATTTAAAACTAATTATTGGACCATGCTGAACAAGAATGTGTCCCCAGTACACGGATGCCCCATCCGCACTATCATTTTCAATGTTCAGTGGACCGTAAAAATGGGGGAAAATCTCTAATTTGGCATTGAAATTAGAAAGATCACATCATAAGGAACATGCATACCAAGTTTTAAGTTGATTGGACTTCAACTTCATCAAAAACTACCTCGACCAAAAACTTTAACCTGAAGCGGGACGAACAGACGAAGGGACAATCAGACGAACAAACGGACGCACAGACCAGAAAACATAATGCCCATAAATGGGGCATAAAAATCATATTTAGGATACAATTTTTGCCAGAGATAATTTGGAAATGATTATGATTTGATGGACTCAAATCTTTACAAAATTAACACTGACCAATGAACCATAAAAATGTTCAGGTATCAATTCTCTCAGATGGAAATGACCAATCCTACTTTTAATACATTTGATTGATTACTATTTATTATTGTTTTTATTAACTGATCAAATCATGAACATTAAACATTGACCAGTAAACCATGAAATTCAGAATGAGTTCATTGACATATAATAAGAATCTTGGTAAGCTAGAACCATACAAAGAGATGAATAACCCATGATTATCTAATATACTCATCACTGATACGTACATCAGATTTTCTCATCAATTTCTGCATGACCATATGTCTGGCATTTGTTCCACTAATTTTCATGCTTTCCTGTTGTTCTAATGTTTGTGATTGGTCATCGTCAGCTGCTTTCTTCTTATCCTCTTTCTCTTTTTCTTCTGCTTTCTTTTTATCTTGCGTGACCATTGGTGGGAGTGGTATGTGTGATGGCATTGTGGAGAGTGCTGCTACTGATACTACTGGTCCACCTACTATAAATATATATGCAGAGACATATAATTATCACTTACATTGGAAGTCAACAAATATACCTAAAACATTACATTGTCTAATAATATAAGGTATTTGATTAATTATTGTAGTTGGTAGATTTTTACATTGCCAGAGCTAGTGAGATCCATGCAATAAACAATTAATGGCAAAGCTGGAAAACTGTTCAAAACATATTTTTGTCACTGTTGACATCCCTAATTTAAAGTTATATATATATGCACTAGTGCAAATTGATATTATTGCAAGCTAACTTTTAGTAACGTTCTAGAATAAAATGTGTTGTAGCTATTCAACAATAATTATATTCCGTCATAAACATGTTTTCTCAAACACTTTATCTCAGAGATATAATTTTCATATTATTTCCATGTTATTTTAAGACTAAATAACTTAGGGCATATAAATAAAAACTCTTACATGACATTCCTTGTGATACTATTGGTGGTGGTACCATTGCTCCCAAGGCAGGTGTAACTACTCCAACTGGTGGTACATGTGTAGGAGAATCACTCAAACCAAGACCTGATGGTTCGGCTATTCCTGGTGGTGCCTAAAATACAAATATATTCGTAGCTTAAGACGTATTGTAAATGCTTTGACTAATGACTTTTTTTACCTAAAAGTAAGATTAACTGCATACTTTTGTAAATCTGAACAACTTCTTTTTAATCAAATGCAGCAAATAATTGGTATCTATTTTTTATCTAAAAAAAAAATGTTTTTGTTTGCTTAATATGTATTTTTTTTCTTTTCAATATATAATAGTATTTAGATATAACTCCTGCATTTTGGTCAAATTCCCATGTTATTGTTCATTAGCTCAGGGTAATCCTAGGGAAAATGCAGGCATAACTGTGATTGCTTTCACCACTAATACCCCTAAAAAAAATATGTCCTGGAACAGCCCTCAGATCTATAAAATCATGCATTTGTTGAAATTCATGTATTTTATTTAAATACATATTCATATATTTATATCTGGAAACCTTGTACAAAATGTGACAATAAAACTGCCAACCCAAAATATCACTTACAAATCCTGTCATCTGTTGCACAAAAATCTTGTTTTAAGTTACTTACAAAGCCTGATATCTGTTGTTGGACATCCATAGCAGTAATTTTAGCTGTGACAGCAGCAGCAGCCACTGCAGCTGCCGTTGGTAATGTGCTGGGTCCTGCTGTAGGTTGTAAGGCATCAGGTGGTGTTATGGCCTGTAAATTAAATGTTAATAATTATTTATCATATACTTTGCATTAATATGACAGTTTTGCCAAAGGTGTAACACATGGGTTTAAATTAAAAATGCAAACTCAGGCTGAAGACATATTGGTAAAAGTACAAATGGGCAATAAAAACCATAAATTTCCATATTCCACTTAATGCATTAATTTTTGCAACAACTTATTTCTAAAAAATTACATACACAATACAATTATTAAAAAAAAAACACAAAAAATAAAAAAGACTTCAATTGTTATCACATTTCAACTTTGTTGTATTTGATTGAGAATTTCAAAATGTTTTTACAGATAGCAAATGTTTCTATAAAAGAATATTTTGTAAAAACTGACCTTGCCAACTCTTAAATACTGTCCACCGAGATCAAACAAATTCATGGAAGCTACTGCATCCTGTGCTGCCTGAGAGGAATCATATTCAATAAAACCATATTCTCTGAAAAAAATAATCAAGCATTCTTACTTATATGTGTACACTTTTGTGAAAAAACTTTGTTTTGTCAGTTCAGTTTAACACAAGTTTGAATGTTTGTTTCATCTGACACATGTACATTTTTTCAAAGTAATTTTTTTTTTCATTCAGTAGAATCCAGCAGATGTTATAAAATATATTCCAATACCGGATATGTTCAATAAGACGATAAATGCATATTCATTGAATATTCTTCCTAAAACACAGTTCACCTAATCCCGAGATTTTACAAGCCAGGACCACTGCTTTAGATAAGGGTTAGGGTCAGGTTTTTTCTTCAATTTTTTTCAGGTAAAACACTAGAATGTTTGTGTAAAGGGGACCATCAATGCTTAATAACAGTTTTATCAAAAATTGTACACAGGAATTGTTTTATATGTAGAATTGTAATGGTCAACCATACTATATTTGAGCTAAAATATTCTTGTCTTCTTCCTATTCACATAAACAAAATTATGACCTAATAGCATTAAATAATAACAGTACATACTTGTGTTTTCCTGGCTTCGTTGGATCTTTACATATTTCACAAGTTAAAATGTTTCCAAATGCTTCAAACACACTGAAATAAAGTATTAAAGAATTAAATAATATTCTTTTTTACTAGGTAAATTAATTATAAGAATAATAGATCATAAAAAAATCTTTGTACCACAATCTACATGACTGAAATAACACAGCTAGAGTGGGGTGCTCATTTTCGCCATATCTTTCCATATTTTCTTCAGTTTATGTTCAGGTCCTTATGTTTTTGAAGTATACTGATATTTCTATATGAAGATAACTTCAAATGCAAAATATTCTTAGCTTTAAAACGTGTTTGTTTTGAGAAAAATCATTTGAAATGTTGGATTAAAGGGTGTTTGAAATTTCCTGATGTTTTGGCAACGGGGGACACATATTCGCCGTTGTTACACATCTATTTAAAACCAAATAACTGCAGCTTTAAACAATATGTATCAAATAAATTTCATTATAGATGAATAGCAGACATTTGAAAAGTGTAAAAAAACTGAAATTTAGGGCAATCAGTCAAAGAATTACTAAAAAAATACTTCTTTGAAATCGTTTTTTTCTTCAGGAAATTGGCTGAGAATCGTTGTCCGTTTTTCGGTCCTTTGCGGTAAATGCCGAAATTTGGTCTCAAATTATCATATTTGTTATAAAAATATCATTTACCGGCATATTTCTTCAATTTCAACCATCCTTTGAAGTTTTTACACCTCAAAATCATAAAACGGCGAAATTGTGTCCAAGGCGAATATGAGCGCCCCACTCTTCATCTTTAGGCCAAATATCTAAGTAATATGCAAAGTATGACAAGACATGTGGAGACTTAGAATAACATTATTCTAAGCTGTAACTCTAGAATCATATCTTGAACAGGCCTTACACAATATTATCACAGGAACTTTTTATAAGAAATTTCTCAATATTTTAGAATTTTATAATCCTCTTAAGACCCGATAGCAATGGCTAAGTCATTGTAAGGGAAGTAAGTATTAACAGATTTGTTAATAAATTTGATGCCTTGGAAAGAGTTAAATTTACTATTTTGCTGTAATAACCATGAAGTACTGTGAAAGTACTTTTATTCGTGGGGTACCAATTTTCGTGCTTTTCGTGGATGACGTTATCCACAAATTTAAGTGTCCAACGAAATAAAACAACCATTGTCCAAATCAAGACTAGAAAGATCCCTTGTAGGTTTGACTACTGATATGATCTAGAGAATATATTGAATAACGCCAAATCTGAAAATGCTATAAATAGTAGTCATAGGGCAAATGGCTATGAACTACAACTCCATGCAGGAGTATACCCATTTAATCTTTCAGAACATTAACTGTACAACTTTTGATCTTTTAATTCTCATAAAATTATTTTTGATCGATGAATGATTTCCGGTATTGTTATGCTTGTATGATAAAGTGTTCATTTTATATCCTCAAAATTCTCTTACAAATGGGAAATAATAATTTTATGCTGGGCTTATTTTTGATAAGAATTATTTCACATTAAGATACGTTTATAGCATTTGTTTTTGTTACTGTTTTCTTTAGGTGACATGTTTATGGCCTAATTAACACCTTTGATGGTCTTAAATCTGTTGATCACCTTATCTTGGGTTAATTAGTGTTGTCACTACAATTTACCATTTTACCGGGTCAATGTTTACTTTGAAATTTACTTCAATCAAGACAATTTGTAACCTTCGTTTCTAAAGCTTCAATTTTTCAATTTTTTTTTTAGAAAACTAAAGTCCACGAATTTAAAAACGCACGAACATGTTAATATTTCTCAAACCACGAAAACTGATACCCACGAATTAAAGTACTTTCACAGTATTAACACATATTTTTTTAACCTGCTTGTAGTTTATTTCTAACCCATGAGCATTATTTGACTGTCCACTTTGTCAGTAGTTGTATATGTCTCTAACAATCTGTTCCATAGCAAACTTTATCTCATTTGAAAAGCAATTTCAAAGATTGTTTTTTAAAATCAATGCTTTACAATTACTAAGCTTGATTTAAATGCAGTTTCTAGTTTAAATCAACTACCTTTTGATATCATCTTCCGTTAAGTCTTGATGAATGGAAGCTATGTAAATTCTGTTGTAATTTTTGGCTTCCTCTGCTAGCTGTTCAATAATGGGTTGTGCCTGAGGCATATTACTCGGTCTTCCAACCTAAAAACAAACAAAAAGCTATATGACATTTTTCTGTAAACATTTTACACAAGAGTTTCGCTTGTATAATTTGCATTACAAGTTTGACATTGCTTAAGTCAGTTATTTGATAGTTATATCCTTAAATCATTCCCCCCTCTTCATTTTGACAGACATTTAAGATGGTTTATGATATAACTTATAATATTTTCATATTTTCATATTTTTGAAAACAGCAGTTAATATCAAAACAAAAACAACTTAATAACAATCTTGGTTTCTTTATAGCCACATCATATATGTTAAATTCCCCATCTTTTAACAATTACAGAGAAATATCATATTTGTGAAAACAAATAGAAGAATTAAAACTATTAAATAATAATTTTGAACTATCATCTAAAAAAGGTAACTTGAATTTTAAAAATATTCAGAGATACAATTTCATAGGACAAATTTTTTAATGTTTGGATGTAATCTGTAGAATCTGAATTTGATACCCATATATAGACATTTGTAATTGTGCAAATAGTATCAAACGACGTCTTGTTTTTTTCTAGGTTACTGTCTCTTTGACATATACCCATATCTCCAATTATTCATGTGGGTATGTAACTTTATTTTAAAACAAAAATAATTAAATCTATACCTTAATATTCCTCCCTCCTATCATCACACCATTCATCTGTTCTAGAGATAACTGTGCTGCTTCTGGTATGTCATATTCTATGAAGGCAAAACCTTTGTGTTTGTTTGTTAACGGATCCCATGACAAATTAACAGACTTGATGGGACCAAATGGTAGGAATGCCTGCTTTATGGTGTCTTCTTTGATTTCAAAGTTAATACTTCCTACATAAATTCTGAAGAAAAAAAACCCCAATAAACAATAAAACATTGAATCATTAAGTCTTTCAAAATGAGAGCTGACTGGTTCAAAGGTAGTTTGATACTTAAAGTGTATGTAGTGTATCATTATATAGATTTGTATTTGGCTTAATTAATATAGGAATTCACCTGGTCTGGTGATAGTCAAATATAATTGAATAAGTTTCCTTTATCAAAAGATAAGATAGCATTTGAATAATAATTTCCAAGTTTTTTTAATTTTAACTATAATATAAAATTCCTTTTTGTTTCATGTCTTTCTTATGGTACAATTTGTACTTACCTACACATAAGTGCAAGTGCTTGCTGTCTCTGCACTGTGTTCTGAAAATTTTGCATTTGCTAAAAAAAATAGAAAAATTGTATTATATTCGGCTGCTCAGAATATTATTTGTACATGTTTATTGTCAAAATATTGTAAAATTCAAAGCCTAGGCAAACAGAAAGTAAACATATATGTCAGATCCTTAAGTAACTAACATGCTTCCTTTTAACTATCTTTAATCAAGCGTCACTGATAAGTCTTTTGCAAACAAAATGCCCATCTGGTAATGGGTTTATGATTTAACTATTCAACTAACCTGCTGGACAAATTCAGTTAACTAGTGCCCGAGACAATTGAGGAAATTATTTGTTGGATGAAAGAAAAGACAAGGACAAGGTGTTTGCACCACTCCTAGAAGTTCAGTTTAATTTCAAATTGAAATTTTTACTAGGATAAATATCACATGGATCTTATTCAAAATATAACAGACTAAACATTTTCCTGCCCCATTTTCAAATAAGTAAAAATGTTATCAAAACTGTTCTTTAATTTATATTACACAAAATACCTGATGTTGATGAGCTATAGTTTGTTTCACCAAAACACTTTTAATACTTTGTTCCATGGCATACTTTTTGGCCCTTTGTATGGACTCTTGGTGAGATGAAGAAAGCTTAGGTAAAACAAAAGGTTTAACATCTCTCTTTGCCCCTGGACCTTCCATGAGAGTCCCCAATTGATCAGCTTGTGGACCTCCAATAGTGCCATTGAAATCTGTAAATTTGAAAAATACAAAATAAGGAACATTTCTTGTTGTAGATACCCCCCACAAGGATTAACATACAGAATGCTGAATATGCCAAATTAATTTCAACTACTTTTTCAAATTTTTTATGTCGATTTTCAAAAAGGTGATTTAATACATAATTAAACAAAACCAGCAAGCTTATCTCATGAACGCATACCCTATCTCTAATCGTAAAAATACATGTGCATAACAAATTCCATGTTTTGCTCAACTGAAGATCTCCTTGAACCCCTGCTTAGTAAGCAGGAATATAAAACATGTTTACCGCTTACTGTTTCCCCAAGCATGTTTAATATGAACAAAAAATACACTTTTCTTTTTCTTATTTCAAATTGAGTAAGATTTTATCAGAGGATATATTTTTTCCTTTTTTGGGGCAAATATTCAGTTCAATTTTATTTTTTCCCCCAGCTATTGCAAATTATTTGCGAAAAAAAATTACTTGAAAATAAATTATGTAAAATCTCTCTAAATATGTATTTCATTTAATATTTTTTTTTTTAGTAAATTTAGCTTGTTCTAGCATGCTAAGGGAAACAATATTTTCCTTACATTATGATTTGAGCTTTCGTTATACTTATCTTCTACAATACAAGACCTGAATAAATTGTGGATTCAGTTCGTGTTTTGCATTATTCAATTGCAATACAATTCTTAATAAGAAAATAAAATTGTTGTCCCCATCTTAACACAATCTTTACCGATAGTTCTCCACTGATGTTATGGCAAACAAGCCTTCAATGATTTTTGGTCGGTGGTGCATGTTTTTTCACTCGCTACTTTTATATGAAAAACACAGAAGTAAAAAGAAAGAAACCACATGAGTATGACAATCTAAAATTTTCCATAGCGTGAGTGGCACATATCTTATTTAATACTATGATAAACGATGTATACAAGGGGCAGACAATGTAAAATAAGTTCATTTAATTTTAGTTTCTCAAAATATTTAAAAACAAATTTACAATTTTCACATAATTTCTTTTGACAAAATATTGAATATAACTGTTTTTTAAAAGGATGTTGTTTTTTTATATTAATTTTAAAAATTCTGAGATTTTGAGAAACTAATATTTTATAATGAGCTAATTCAAGACATATTTCAAATTTAAGTGATAAAAGATATGATAATTTATCATTTACCGTGTAATTTTACATTTACTGTATATTTTCAATATATACAAAACTAAATTATAAATGGCTTACAACCAAATGATAATGAGTTTTAACAAAGAGAATTTATTTAGCTAATATGAAAATATGTCTTGTAAACTGAACAGTATGATATATATTCTTCTCTGGACTGCATAATCTTGTGATCTATGGAAAAAACAAAGTTTATTAGTAAATGCAGTAATGAACGCCTGCGAAGAAAAAAAAATATACTTATATGCAACTATTGAATAGAAATATACAATAAAACCTTGTTATTCTTAAGAAAAAACAAACATCTTCATATGAAGAATAAATGACAAATGGGGATATCACACTCATATAAAGCAAAATTTTAAATTTCATAAAAATCTATAAATTCTATCAAAAATCTACAAATTCAGATTGTATTAGTTATATTTTTTTTATCTACCAGTATGCCTGAAACAAGTTGCAATAAAATGCAGTTTTATTCAATCAAATTGTTTTATTTTCAGTGAGTGAACTTATATTGGAATGTATTTAGATAAACATGAAAATGATGAATTGTTATACAAATTTATAAATCAAGGCTCAAAGATAGTTTAACAAGGTTTTACTGTATTTACATAAGCCTTAATAAATAATACATTGGGGAATGTGAAATCATATCATTTAAGAACAAATATACCCTAATCTAATTAAATATTTTAGGAGAGAGAAAAAAAATCCCATATAAGCATTTTCAAGTTAATTCATCAATGTATATAGCTGGCTGCAATGAGGCTACGTGCATCACAAAAACATGGACTTAGCATAAGAATTTTTCTTTAAACTGATTCTGTTGAGAAAAATAAAAAACTTTTCTAGCTTAGTATTTAATAGTGTTGTTAATTGTGACAATAAAATTGTTCATCTATTAACCAATGACCATGATAATAATAAGTTGTCAGAACAAAATTCTACTGTAAAACTGAGTTATGATTTTTATGAATTTTTAACAAAAGCAACTTTATCTCTTTCAGTTAATTGTTTATTTCATTTCCATGAAAATTTCATTATTTTTATCATATCACTTGACCTTCCCTTAAGGTTGAAAAAAATGATAACAGTTAAACACTTTATTAAGTTATCATAATTCAGTACAATGTCAAAATTTGAAACACTTTAGATAGAAAAAATCCTCAAAACCCTGAACTATCGTAACAGATAGCAGAAAGTATGACATTATTTAGACTCATTCAAATCACTTATCACTTTTGTATTCAAACAATCTAAACCTAAAATACTGCTTCATTTTGTGTGAAATTTGTTAATGTCAACAGACTAAGTAATAAATTCGAAGATTTTTTCCCTAAACTGTCCCTTACAATTCTATCATTAAAAAAAAACATACATAAGTCTTTTTCTAATACCCTTTACAGATATTATTATAGTAGCACTTGAAACTTTAAATTCATATCAATCAATAACTTCGATTCTTTAAGGGCTAAAACTACAACATATTTTGACGGCTTATGTTATTATATTACATTTGGCCTTTCCAGATACCAAATTATATATTTAAGTACCAAATAAAGTCAAGAGATATCAAGAACCAAATTCATTGAGAGCATTCATTTTCATGGAATAAAAGATTGTAAATCCTATTAAACATGTGTTCAGTTTATTCTATGCAGCTCATAACTTTTTAAAATGATTTAACTTTTGTTATCACATGGTTTTCAGTCGTTGTGATATGATTTAATTCAAAACGGGCAATTTGAACATTGAAATGTACAACAAAACTTTACAAATTTTATCCATGAACATGAATTCATTGCACTTTTATCATTTTAAAACAGCCCTGAAGGTGAAGCCATCTACAAATGCCCTAAGGTGCCTTCAGCAGACACGGTTACAGCTGTTAAATCATTCCTGAAAGCAGAAATCAAATTCATATACATGTAGGTGTAGTCTACGAGAAAAACAACAATAAATCACCATCTTTTACTTTACCCCCAAAACTGTCAGTAAGGGGCATTAGAACTTTCACAAACTTGTTTCAAAAAAATAAAATTCAATTACAGGTATCATTACAGATTCTTATTTCTTTTTTAATTTAATCTTACTATAAAATTTCTATATGGCACTATCAAATTAGAAATTCTTGAGAATTTTTATTAAAAGAGCAGGAACTTAGAAAACAAAATTCTATGTTTCTTTGGAGTTTTGAATATATTCATTCAATAAGGTTTCATCAATCTCAAATCTTCCTTAATTTTTCCTTTCTACAAGTTACAACCCCTTGTCAATTTATATTTCCTATCACATTCATACAACAATTTCCATTTTCAAAAGAGGTCCACAAAATTCTTAGGTCATCTGGACATTCTTTTGGACAAATCTTGCCTGCTTTGGCCATCTCCAATTGTCAGTTACTGCAAATACAGAGAAAGAAAAGAGAAACTCTTTCAGTATGTGTCCATAAAAATCTTCTGTTGACATAACAATGTATGTATTTTATGTATTTTACACATAGAACACTTTTAGTTTATCTTTTTAATCGTTTTTATAGTACAGCCTACATTTATCATTTTTTTCTCCTCACACTTGTATTACGAATGAAAATATAAAAAAAAATCTAGTGTCTCCTGCAGTAACAGTTTAACAAAGTTTCAACATTAAACAACATTAGTATTGAATTACAAGAACATGGATTTTAAATATTTCAAAATTATTGTGTTGAAATTGTTAGCAAGAAAATAATGATTATGATATAAGTAATGCAACAATAATTTTTGGATGCACGAATGAACACTCCATTTGTTATTCTTTTCTACAGGTATCTTCTACGGCAGAGTGACTCTGTTCTTTTCAACTTTTGCTGCAAACCTGCTTGAAACAGATAAAACAGAAAAAAGAAATACCATTATTCTATTGGTAAACATACATGGTTGTTATAATGAAAAACTTGCAGGTCTAAAGATAATGAACAATGGTTCTTCTTTGAAGTAATTAATGAAAAGTCTAGAATCAATCAGTTTTAACCATTTTCAAACAAAAAAATGTCACTGATTTTAAATTTTCATAATCAAATTAAGGGGTCTGGTAAAAAAATACACAATTGGAAACTCACCAGATATTTCACATGAACTTATATATGTATATATAAAGCTAAGCGATTTCATGTAAGAAAATTTAATGAAGAACCTGCATGTTTTGTACATATATATTTAACCCAAAAAAATATTTCAATATACCTACAAAACTTATGAACCTATAAAAAATAACGATTATATAAGCTACATGTAGTCTCACATAAATATATACATGTAGATTTTGTATTTTTATATTTGGGGGAAAACATATTAGAAAATCACAAAGATATATCACAATAACATTAAACATGTCATGTTAAAGGTTTATTTGTATTTTTGCCCAAGTGTTTTTCTGTGCACTTTTGCTTTGTACAAGTTCTACAAACATATGTGACCAAGTTCATTTACTTGGCCCTATGAGATCCAAGTTTACCTAGAGCTGAAAGCTTCATCATCTTTAATTCTGGCTCAGCCATAGCCATCGCCATCTGAAAAATGAATGGAAAACATTTAATTTAAAGCTACTAAAAAACAGGATAATTTTAATTTACAGTTTTAATGTTGTTAGTGTTTACTCTAAAAAGGTTTTAGCAAGGTATAAACGGTACCTCGAATGACCGAATAACACTGTTATTATCCGAATAACACATGTAATGACCGAATAACTCTTCAAATATCAATATTAACACATTTGAGTGACTTTTAAACATATATTATTACAATTCGGCAGTGTCAAGTCTCGTCAAAATATATGTTCCTGGCGAGACAAACCCAAAAACAGTTTGTTCTGATAACAACCAGCATAGGACATATATGGAATTGTGATGTTGATTCTGTTAAAGTGTTATGGTAAAGTTTGTCAATAAATAAATGAGGGGGGAAAACATTTGACATGATGATGATTGAGGTATATTTTACTTTGCCAACATTTTTTTGATATTTGCTAAAATATTACCATGTCCTAAAAGCTTCTTCTCATTAAAGTGAAAACATGAATGCTAAAATCACACGCATTAATTGATTAAATGATTACAGTATACATGTAAATAAATGTTCCAAGTGACGAAAATGCTTGATGATGAATAATGAGTATGACACACAGAAATACACAACAATTGGAATAATAGGTTTTCTTAACTTTTATACTGATATTTATGACAATTTATACCTCTTCGTCTAACGTAAAACCATTTTCGGTAAAAGGAATGCTGCCAATATCGGTCGCCATTTTGTCTTTCTGTAATAAATAAATTTTGCACAAGCTAAAACCAACCAACATTTCCGTGAACGGGACCGTGAGATGTTTCTAGATGAAGGCTTTCAAGGTATTACGCAGTATAATGTGAAACGTGAAATATGCAAGAACATAAAACAAAACATTACATAATAAAAAAGAGGTTAATCTGTAAAGTAATAAGAATGTAGGAAAAACGTTACAGGAAAAAATGACATGGTCATAAGAAATAAAGTCACAATAATAAAATAAAAAAAGAAGAAGAAGAGTTAAATAGTATCATACAGACATATAATACATGTCTCTGATAGTATATTTCGTGTTTGAATATGAATAATATCAGAAGATATCATTATATATATTTTGATTATGATGTAGACAGAACAATATATGTTTTATATGACTCTACCATAGGAACAGCCTATATCTATATAATACGTTCCTGATCTATCACATGGAAATGGCCGGGCACAACTTGAGATAATCATTTCACCTGAATTTGTTTGTAGTAAAATATCACTGAATATAGAGTTTTTGAAATAATCCAACTAATTATTTTTTCGGCTTAAAGAATTATGTCCCCTTTATAAGTCTTTAAGAAAAGAATTTTATGATCATATTTCAGTAGGTTGTAAAAAATTTGAAAAGTTAAGCACAAGTGCCAAATTTAATTGGCTTTTTATTCAAGAAAACCTAGAGGTATTGAAAAATATTGCTATTAATATATTAATAAATGTTTTGAACTGAAATTTATAGTATAGATATTGTTTTATTAAAGATGTTGAGAATATTTGCCTGTTAATAATAAATATATTGTTATGCCTTTTTATGTATATGGCTCTGATCTGGTTGTAGATTAGCATCTAAGAAATAGTTAAATTCATGTTTATGATTTGTGTCATTATTGTTTCATTATTGTAACAATTATAAAAATCATTGTAATAAATTGCTTTGCTCTTCATGGGTCCTTTAATTGGAAAAAAAAATCTTATCTTATCTTATCTTATTTATAAATTATAATTTCCATCTTGTAGATCAAGCAAAATAGACTCTGGTTTAAGTATCATCGATAATAATGTTTTTCAGAAAAATATTGTTTTCGGTTCGAGTTGGTCAGTTTTATGTAAATTTAATTTCGTTTCGTTTCGTTCTTAATCAGTTTCGCACTTGTGACAGGTATCCCCTTTTCAGTCCCTTTCCAATATTTTAATCAAAAATAGAAACATTTAAACTTTCAAAAAGCAAAACGATGAAAACGGGGTTTACAATTTCAAAATTTTAATTATAATCATGATAAGGAATAAAAAGCACGAAATATATCAAATATATTTATTAAAACTTGCAAAATTCGGAAGATTTAAAGTAAAAGTCGTTTTTTTTTTAAACAAATTGGACATTTCATGAGATAACAGTATCCTGAAAATTTTAAGGTTTTGCATCTATTGAAAAAAAAAAACCTATTTAAACCTGCATTAGACAAGTGGATTTACGTTTTAAAAAATCTCTAACATAAGCTTTATACTATGATAGCGTTTCGGATAAATAATTCAAAACTTTTAGGTTTTCCCAGCGCCCATCATTTCAGAGTATAAGTGAAAAATGACCAACTCACAGTAGGCCAAATAGTCACATGATGGTATAGGGTTGAGTATGTATATATTTATATATTTTCTTCTGAACTTTAAGCAATAAAATTTCTCAATACACGCGTGTATTATCTCAAATATTTCATATTTTTTTGTTTTGCTCTCGGACCTCTTACTATCTGCAACATGTCGGCAGATGTAATCATTGAATGTACATTTTGAATGATCAATTTTAATAAACATTTTATCAACTATTTCGGTTGTTATATAGTGTTGGCCTTCAAACTTTCGGTTATTGAGCGTTACTGATGAAGGTTTGCCCAGAAAAGCACGTACTTCGGACGCATGCAATATCTAACGTTTGGTTTTCCTTTTTCATCGATTACATGACGATCATGAGGGACTGAGGTTGTTGATATCTTTTTTAGAATGTTACCCGCTCTTTTTCATCGATTGCATGAAGATCATGAGGAAGGTTGTTGATATCCTTTCTACACTGCTACCCGCTATACACGCTGAATTTAAAATAAGTCAAATATTAGTAGTTTAGCCGTGAGCCAGGATACTGTTTTAAAAAATGTATATAATTGCTCACTAAGACAACGTTCGGACTGCTGGTTGTAAAAAGTATATGCATTTATCATATTTAGCTCCATTTGGGGTCCGAAATCCGCCTCTGTTTTTTTCAAAATCGAATAAAATGAAACGGGATTTTTTTTGTCACTAAGGGATAGTTCCATATTTGTTATTTGTGCATTTTTTAGTTATCGCACGACAATCAACTTAGAGTAATTTACAAGTATGCAGCGAAGTCTAGTCAGAATGAGGCATGTAGAAAGAGTGCCAAACTCTCTTCACTTTAAGAACCCCTCATGATCAGTAACTCGTTGGTTTGTTTCAAGGCAAAATTTCTGTCCCTATCCAATATACCCTCATTTTCCAGTGGCATAAATTTACCAATCTTCATCCTGAACGGACTCTTGAAGTACCTAACTATTGTATGTATTGTTAATTTATTATCGTCCTGAGCATGCATGAAATATTTGCCACTGGCAACCAACAATCAATCATTTTCTATGTCGTTTTCATGCGAATTACTAAGAAACTGAGGTTTCAACTCCCTCGTGATAAGAAGCCCTTTATAGATGATATTATTAACTTTCTTGTGGCCATACAGCTCTTCCATTGTTTTCAGGTTCTTGGATTAACTTGACTTTCAAATTTTCAGTTTTCTGCCAATCTAATTAAACCATCGATCTCTGATTTCGTTATACTACATATGAATCTAATTAAAATATTGATATAACGAAATCAGAGATCAATATTTTAATTAGATTGAGTTTTCAGCATCCCGTAGGTAAATGCTTCACTTATAAAATAATGTTTTTAAACTATCCAGGTTTTTCTAGAGCAATATTAATGTATGGCCAAATTGGACGTTAAAATAGCAAAATCCATCCTGCAGAGAGCGTAGTACTCTCTCTCTCTCTCTCTACACACCCCATGCGATGTTTAGAATTTTAAATTTTAATTATTGAGTTACTGTAGGATTCTTAAAGTGAAGAGAGCTTAGTACTCTCTCTTCACGCCCTATTCTGACTAGACGTCGTAGCTGCGTATTTGTTCTTTGCTCAAAGTTGAGTGTCAGTCGTGCAATAATTTTAACTTAAAATGCGCAAAATACAAAAAAAACTATCTATTGATAAAAATTATTCCGTTTCCTTTTAGACACGTTTTAAAAACAGATGTGATGTTTAGAATTTTAGAATTTTAATAATTTGGTATGATTTAATTTTGACAAAATAAGCTATTGCGAACCCTATCATAGTTTTCCATAGATTCACCTGCAAGTTACCTGTCCATTTAACCTTTTGTAAGTTCTATTGTCCCATTGAACAAATACAACAGGTATTGTTCTCTGTATAGTTTATTTGATGGGACCTTTAAATTACTTCCAAGAGAAATCTATCACTCTAGGTGGCTAGACTAAACCAGTACGAAAGGAATGATCAATCTACATAATTTCGAGCCCATGTCTCTGTAAATTGTTTATTTTAGACTTTTTGTAATTTGTATTGATGTTTTACATTGTTATAAATCAAATATGAGAATTTATGAGGCGCCGTTTTACTATTTATTCCTTATTTTCTGATATCAAAAAATATTTCTTGATATCAAAAAATAGAATTTCTGATATCAAAAAATTGAATTTCTGATATCAGAAAATATTTATTGATATCAAAAAATATTTCTTGATATCAGGAATTCAATTTTTTGATATCAAGAAATCCATTTTTTGATATCAGAAATTCGATTTCTTGATATCAGAAAATAATCGTTATTTCTTGATATCAATAATTCGATTTTTTGATATCAGAAAATCATTTTTTGATATCAAGAAATCCATTTATTGATATCAAGAAATAGATTTTCTGATATCAAATAATACTGACGATTATTTGATATCAAGAAATACATTTTTTGATATCAAAAATTTGAATTCCTGATATCAAGAAATGATTTTTTGATATCAGAAAATAAGAAAAATATCAATGATTGCCCCCTGTATATAAATAAAAGCTTCCGAGCTCACCCATGAGCCCTAACATTTGGTAAAGTGTTTCGGTCTTGTTTAAGGAAAGAATATTACAGAGTTTGGATTCATTAGTTATAAGAAATTTTGTATGATTGTGTATCTCACATATTTTTTTCATAAGGTTTATAGTCAACAATTGTATTTCTTGATTGAAAAGCAATTGTACGTTCCAGTTTCTTTTATAAGCAATTGTTAGTTTCCTCTGAAACAGAATTTTTCAACTAGGTTTTTGTGAATTTAAGCCCAAGTATTTGGTAATATCGTTTTTTAAGGTTTTTTTTCCAGTCGATGATGTTGCGAATTTAGTAAGTCAATTAGTTCTGTTTAGTATATAAAAATCAGGAGATGTGGTATTATTGCCCTTGAGACAACTATCTACCAAAGTCAAATGAAATGAAGTGGATATAAGAAATTATAGGCAATCGTTCGGCTATTAAAAATGAAAAACCCCATACCGTAAAGTGGGCTATAAAATGTCCCGGCATGAAAAATATGAAAAGATTTATTAAGAAAGCTAACGGCCTAATTTATAACAAGAAAAATACGAAAAACAAATATGACAGACACGAACCAACGACAATTATATATCCTTACAGGCTTCTTACGTGGGACAGACACTTAAAGATTGTGGCGGCCTGGGACACTGGTGTTTTGTCATATAATACTGTAAGAACAAACAATTTATGTTTTTATTGGTATTAATATTGATTTTGTTATCAGTAAATTCAAAGCAAACTGAATATTATTGTCTTTTTGTATATTGGATATAGAAGTATCCGGCCACGTCCACTCTGTGTAGTATTTGTACTTGTATTCATCTGATGAGCTAAGCCTTTTTCAACGGATTTTTATAGTTCGTTCTTATGTTGTACTGTTACACCCCTATCCTAGGTTAGGGGAGGGTTGGGATCCCACTGACATATTTAACACCACCACCATTCTGTATGTATGTGCCTGTCCCAAGCCAGGAGCTTGTAATTCAGTGGTTGTCGTTTGTGTATGTGTAACATATCTGTTTTTCGTTCATTTTTTTTTAACATAAATTAGGCCGTTAGTTTTCTCGTTTAAATTGTTTTGCATTGTCATTTAGGGGCCTTTTATAGCTGTCTATGCAGAATGGACTTTGCTCATTGTTGAAGGCTGTACAGTGGCCTATAGTTGTTAATTGCTAAGTTATTTGATCTCTTGTGGAGAGTTGTCACATCGGCAATCATACCACATCTTCTTTTTTATATATAAAAATCAGTTAAAATGGTCTTTATTCATCAGATCGATACAACGAACAAAAACAGCCAACAAAAAAACACAGACTGGACGTGACAGTATAACAATACCAAGAAGAAGAAAAATACAGATGGGAAAGCATTCTCACCTACTTACAGCTAGTTCAAAGCCAATAGCAACAAACATTTCTTGTATTTTAAAATATTTCTTCTATTTACGTGACATTTTTTTAAAGACTGCTATAGCATCTATTATACTGCGCCTTCAGTGGCGGATCGAGAACGTTTTAAAATAGGGGGCCCACTGACTGCCATAAAAAGGGCCAACTACAGTAATGCTTCAGTGATTCCCAAATATAAACAACCAAATTCTTGACATGATATGTTTGACCGGGCCATCTAGATCCGCATATGGCCTTGTATTTAAGAATTGAATGCTCCTTTTTATAAATTCATTGGGGTATACAAGCGTTGACCGAAGTACATTGTGTATGCAGTGCGGAAGACCTTCCTTCTAAAAATGTGCGCACGGTCAAAGCTTTTACAACCCTACGAATTACAAAAAGAAGCATTCGATATTATAATCACATTTTTAGCTAGGATAATGAAAACACAATTTCTGTCAAGTTTTTCTTTAATTTACATGTGCACTTTATTGTGGGAGTTCGGGTCATCACGAATGTTACATTTCATTGTGTAATGAAAGTAAATTTCAGAAGAAATGAATTTTTGATATCAGAAAATATGCTTTATTTCTTGATATCAAGAAATCGAATTCCTGATATCAAAAAATAGAATTTTTGATATCAGAAAATAAGTATTAAATAGTAAAACGGCGCCTCATAAGAATTTGAGTCAAATCGGTGAACATGTTCTTGACAGCTAGTGACCCTTCAAGTAATAAAACTTTGAATAAAATTCTCAAAATTTAAAATTTGAAAAAAAGATGAATTGATAAGTGTTACACGGACCCTATATCAATATTATTTCACCGTGGTTTTGTAATTTGATTTCAATATTTCATCATAAATTAATCACAACTATCATAATACACTGGACGGAAGATAAAATCCGGAAATAGTAACCTAACTATCCGGAAATCATTTTGTATATTACTATCAGGATGGCGACAATGGCGAACATGTGGATACGGTCAGCTCAAAGACTTTCGAATATTACTCAAATTCATGCAACTAGGCAAGTTTCAAGAAGGTAAAATAGCTTTTTGAGAGTCGTATTAATATATATGTATATAAAAATGATAATTTTGAAGATAGAACATTCAGAAATAGATGCATTAGTTAAATGATGTAATGCCCTTTTGACGTTTACATAATTTCGTTAACAAGATTGTCAAGAATCTGTTTTTGTTGAATATGAGTGACTTAAAGTCAGATATTTGTGTGACACAAGCCATCCAATGACGAATTTGAGCATTCATGATGTCAATAATTGCATGCTTCAAGACATACCATTTAGAAGCAGTATCCAACATTTGTCTAAAGGTCAAGAATGTTGTGGCAGCTGTAATTTCATTGTCATTGATGTTGTATCAAAGACTTAAATACCCTGTCCATAATTATATATAAACAATGAAATGTCCAAGATTTTTTATTTATATAAGACACAGCAATTGGATTAAATATCTATCAGGTTGTTCACAGGAATCGGAAGTTCTATCAATCAAGTTCTGTAAATAATAAAGTCGACTATCAATAGAGCTTCTAAATAATAAAGTCAACTATCAATAGAGCTTTTTGTAGAAGCTCTATTGATAGTCGACTTTATTGTTTACAGAATTTTATTGATAGAACTTCCGATTCCTGTGGTTTGTTGTTACTTGCACATTTTGTTCTGTACATTTTTTTCAATTAATATAGCATTAGCATGATAAATTGCTAGTAATTAAGCACATATTATGCACACCATTGTTTAACCAAAAGTGCAGAATTATTATAACTGATGGCAACTGCCAAACAGAAGAAAAAATCTCTGACATAATTTTGATTACCTGAAACATAAATACTATGTGACCCCTACATTTTGTACATCCTTCAACATTCGTGTGTACAAATTAATATGTACATGGACTATTAGCTGCATACAACATGTTATACACTGTATTTAAAATTATTGGAACTGATTAAGAAAAGAAAATCTGTTTACGAATGGCTGTTTTTCAAATTACATTTTTAAAGAAATTTTGGCTGTACATCAATCATGTCAATAAAAAACAGCTCAAACACATTAAAAGCCAAAATACATCTCAAGGTCCATGTGGTAGCTTGGAGTAGCCGCTAGCGGTATGTCTAGTCCTCGGTAGAAGTCTAAGTGGAGACACACAATTTTGAAATGAAAATTATGAAATTCATGCTCTCCGGTTACATTAATTGGTGCCCAACAATAAAAACCCACGCTTAGAAGAATAACCTATCCAGGGAAATGCATGTACATGTATATAAAAAATGGAGATATCATTATTATAGAGTATAAAGACTTGTCATGCTTGTGAGGTGGGGGAAATGTGACAGGATTGCTTCCCTTAGTAAATGTGGTACAAAGATACTTAGTCAGCCGTAAGTGGTTGAGCTAAGGAAGTACTTCTTTAGCTCAGTCAGTATATGTGCTGCCTTGTAACATAGAGGTCCTGGGTTTGAGTCCCAGTGGGGACTAGCAATTTTGCAATGAAATTCATGTTCTCTGGTTACATCTGAAATTACCAATTCACAATAACCAGCTGTATAGACAATTATATAGGTCTTTAATAAAGATTCACATTTTTTGTTTTTCATTTATGCAACTCGTTGAAATTATATAAACAAACAATAACAGTACAACAGCTAGAATATTTATGTGTTTTTTCCCCCTTTTCTTAATCTGTTTTTTTACTTTGTATAATACTTAATTTACAGTGCACACAAGTCAAGATTTTGGTCAACAACTGCATCAGATACAAACAGTCAAACAAATGATGCACCAAAGACATCAGAAAATACTGAATCTAATGATGCATCTAAATCAGAGATTGCACAAATAGAGTTAAAATGGAAAGAAGAAAAATCAAAACTAGAAGAAGATTTAAAGTCTTTTAAAGTAAGTTTCTTATCCTTTTAGCCAGAGAAACTTTAGGATAGATATAAATTTTTAGCAATTGCTTCCTTTTTGGAAGCTCACCTGACTCCCAAGGTCAAGTGAGTTTTTCTAATCATTTGTTTGTACACAATCATCAAATAGGTCATCAAAGCTGAAAATCTCAGTTCACTTTTAATTGAAGTTATTGCACTTAATAAAGATAGCTTTTACATACATGTCAACCTCTGACAATGGGAAATCATGTCATGACATGACATGACATGTCAAAAAGCATGTAAAAACGCGTGACATAGATGCGGACTTTTTAATATGAATGTGGTAATGTTCTTAATTCACATAAAAATTTGTTTATATACAAAAAACAATATATATTCTACTGTGAACTTTTATTGTATTAAACAGTGGTCTGTTATGTTGTTTTTAAGGGTCCACCACTAGGCACATATTCAAAACAACTGCCAGTTTCAAGTTTAGTTACATTTATTTGATAACAGCATACAACAATGTACAATATAAATCTAACATAGTCAAGATCTGATCAGAATTCAGTGTCAATATTTCTTTATAATTGAAAAAGCTCTCCCACAGTAGGAATTGATATTTGAAAGAATGTCATTATGTTGTTTTTTTGGCAATGTAAAATGTCATCTATTATCTCTGCCATTGCTCCCATTACCTGGTCAAAACTGGGTAGTTCATCAGAAGATAGCTGGTACTATGAAAGCTGATTCAACAGTTCTGTGATATTTTCATTCCCATGGCCTGTAGTGAGTGTAGAATCTGTTGGCTATATTTGAAACTGAAATTAAAAGAGAAAAATGTTTTATAAATTTGATTTCCATTAAATAAACATGTTAAATGGTTATTCAACTAGCTACATTGTATTTCTCCTCTCACATGTATTGTTTTTGATCATTGCAATAAAGAATGCACAATACGTTACTTGTCACTCGATCAATAAAACTCGAACTCCAAAATATAATTTATAAACATTGAATCTTGGTACGTACACATCAATCGGCGCTTTAGACGACGGTACAGACCTGGAAGCGACCTCTTTCTGTGCACATTTCCCCTATAAAGTGAATTTGAAAGAAAGTAACAAAATCGTTTAAACTAATCACAAAGTACTTACCTCTTACTGTTATGTCTATATAGAAAAATAAACAATATGGCAGACAAACTTCGAAATTTTCAGTATTTATCGCCTAATAAGGAAAAAAACCGAGAATAGCGATATCACTAACGACCACAAAGTGAAAAGAACGAAAATGTGTGTAAAGTGTTGAAAAGCGTGTACACGCCATGTGACAAAATCCTCGCGTGTAAACCGTTGAAAAAGCTTGTATTACACGCGAATATCATGTCACTTGACATGTATGAGCTTTTGGACAGAGAGAAACTATATAAACAATTATCAGTAATTCAAGATCAACAAAAAAGGTTAATTTAATAGACAAAGTCAACTGGTTTATTGCATTATAGAAAAATCAAAAGATACAAATGTATTAAAAACCTTGTTGAAAGATTTCTACTTGACGTAAAAAAAAACCACAATCAATCAAAATTTCTGTCGGGAATAAGACGAAATTAAAATAAGAATGTCTTTTTTCATTATTTCTTTATGTGTAGAGTTTGTCTGAAGGATTTCTAAATGTTTATTACCTTATTGTTTATTTGATGTGGTTTTATTTGTCTTTTATACAAATGTATAGCAGACATTTTGTGGAAAACACTAAAATGCAAGGTGTAAATCTTTAGTTCTGCAATTAAGGATTGTATTGAATTTTGCAACTGAAAATAAGTTAGACTTTAAAATTGCTATTAAAAAAATGATACATTTATTATATACATCTTATCTTTTGCAGGATAAATATGTACGGTCGTTAGCAGAAACGGAAAATGTGAGACAAAGGATGATCAAACAAATAAATGATGCTAAAGCATTTGGAATACAAGGCTTCTGTAAGGATTTACTGGAGGTGGCCGATGTGTTAAACATGGCCGTTGACAATGTTCCAAAAGAAGAAGTACCAAAAAATATTCATTTGAAAAATTTATTCGATGGTTTAACAATGACTGAATCACAGTTACAGAAAGCGTTTAACAAGCATGGCTTGGTGAAAATAGAACCAAAAGTAGGAGATAAATTTGATCCTTATGTACATGAAGCCATGTATCAAGTTCCCACAGAGAATAAAGAATCGAACTCAAATGTTGCTGCTGTCAATAAAATAGGGTACAAGTTGAAAGAAAGAACAATACGGCCAGCAATTGTAGGAGTATTTAAAGCATAGGTCATGTGATAATATTGTAAAGTTTCATCATTGATATATTCAGTCAAACCTTTTTGTATTGTGTTATGTATTTGAATAAGAGTTGTCTGCTATTGGTTAAGGTGAAAGAATAAAGCTGTGTGTAAGTTTATATCTTGTAATAGCAATTGAAACGAGCCATGAAATAGGGGTTTGATAAGAAAATATGTTTATATGTCACAATAACAAGTTTTAAACAAGTTGACTTGTTTCAGAATCATACCATAAGTATTTGCATGTAATTAATAACAAACTAGATGTAATTGAAAAATATTGTTGTACCGTAATCAGCATGGATTTGGACAGACAATGACAGATGATCAGTTTCAGTGCAACACAAAATAAAGTTCATTTATTTTTGACCTATACACAAAGTTGCATTCATTTACTTTCATGACTTTATTTGGTCTTAGTGGGTAGTTGGCCTTTTGGCAATCATACCACATCTTCTTAATTTTATAAAAATGATAAAACCTGAAAAATAGAAATATTGAAATGAATGAGTTTTGATGACAATTATTTTTTTTCAAATCAGCTATAAAATACAAATGTCTTGTTCAATAATTTGTTTTAGAAAAGAGTAAAAAATATAGATTTCTATATCATTATGTATTAATTTATTAAATTTTGAAATAAAAAAAAAATGATAAACTTTTATCATTGGCTGGTTGACTAACATGAGTTCATTGAGATGTTGGGCTTCAAAATTAATTTTTCACATGTCAGAAAAATATTTCATTAAAATGAGCAGCTACAGTTGATTTAGATATAATTTCAAATAAAATATGAGTTGATAGTGAACATTATATATATATGCATGTTGTGAATATTTTAATTTGTATAATGTTTACAGAATACTGAATTGCAAACTACAGATCAAATACATTAAAGCATTATTATTTAGAATTATTTCCTTATCTGACTTGCATAAAATGTACATGTATATGCCAGTGGCATAGCTAGGTCATTTTGAAGTGTGCACCCGCCCTTCTTACCATAACCTGAAGGTTCAAGACAAAACACCTCCAGGTAGGGGGTTTGAAAGGGGGCATAGCCTCCAGAAGCTCATGTGTTATTGAGAAACATAATAAACCATTTCTGTACCTGGTAATTAAAAAATCATCAATAACATTAACATTATATATAAACATAAGGAGATATGGTATGATTGCCAATGAGACAACTCCCCACATGAGACCAAATGACACAGAAACAACTATAGGCCACTGTATGGACTTTCAACAATGAACAAAGCCAATTCATCATAATCAGCTACAGTATTAAGGGCCTGGCAATGACAAATGTAAAATAATTCCTGAGTGAAAACTAACTACCTAACTTATGTACAAAATAATGAATGAAAAAAATTAAATATGTTACACAGCAACAAACAATAAAATTTAGATATATCAATAAGAAGATGGGGTATGATTGCCAAAGAGACAACTCCCCACATGAGACCAAATGACACAGAAATTAACAACCATAGGCCACTTTGAACTTCAAAAATGAGCAAAGCCCATGCATCATAATCAGCTACAGTATTAAAGGCCCGGAAATGACAAATGTAAAATAATTCCTGCGTGGAAAAAATCAAATATGTTACACAGCAACAAACAATATAATTTAGATATATAAATAAGAAGATGTGGTATGATTGACAATGAGACAATTTCTCACCAAGGCCCAAATGACATAAAGGTTTAAAACTATAGGTCACCGTACGGATTTTAACCATTAGTAAAGCCCATCCCACATATTGAGCTTATAGGCCCTGCAATGATGAATGTAAGAGTCCATTGTTTTTCTTATTTTTCATGTTTAATCTTCGTTGCTGTATGAAAGTCAGTGATAATGAGATGTGGTAAGATTGGCTATATCCAACGGGGTTTAAATGAACTAGAAGTCAGCAATTAGGTCATCTTTTGAGAGCAATACCATATAGTCAGCTACAAAAGTCCACAACAGGAAAAATGTAAACAATTCAAAAAGAATTAGCTAAGGGACTAATTTAGAACAAAATTTAATGAAGAACACAACCACTGTACTTTTGTCTCATTGGCAATCATTCCTCAACAAATGTAAAACGCAATGTAATATTAATTGATATGTTTTTCTGTATACCTTTGTTCAACTATTAAGGTGATACCAGAATAAAATGATATACACAACACATAACACTACTAGCTCCTGGCACATAGAGAATATGAGGGGTAAAGGGGGGTGGGGGTAAACATGTTTTTGAGTCCCCAGCCCTCTGACTAACATGGTACAGTGATGTAACAGTACAACATTTAGAATGAAATTCAAAACAGTGTGGCTGTGGCCATTGATTGACACATTAAATTCATCCATTGACTGGGACATTTTACGTGAACGTTTGTATGTAACGACCACTGCTCACTATGTACTGACACTTAAACTATGGGGTCACCAAAGGTTCTCAACACCTTAATAAAGTAATTCGAAAAAATTAATCAGAAATAACTCGATGTTTTGATTTATATCAATTATATAAATCAAAACTTAAAGGTTATTCCTGATTATTTTTCGAATTATTTTATAATTAAAGGCGTTAAGAAACCTTTGGTGACCCCACAGTTTAAATGTGTCAATCAATGGGCCACAGCCACACTGTTTTGAATTTCATTCTATAAGAACAATCTGTAAAAATCAGTTGCAATTGGCTTAACAAAACAGATTGGAACAAGGCACAAAAAAATATACTAACATTAAAACAATAAACTCAAAGCACCAAAATTAGACTACTCACAGTTAAATCAACTGCAATTTATACAACAAATTGTTTATTTCAATTTTGGAATCCATAATGGTCATTGGTTTAAGAGAAAAATTTCCAAACCAGTTACTGGAAAATATAATTTATAATAGGAAAAGTGGGCTGAAACAATCAATTGAAAAAAAATTGGAATTGTAGAAATAATTACCAGGCTCATGTGCTTTAATTTGAAATTATTTTAATTTATCAAGAAAACTATGTTTTTTCTCTAACTGAAAATAGTGCAAGTATTTATACATGTATTATTAGGAAACTTATTGACCAGATGACTAGAAATTAGATGTGGTATGAGTGCCAATGAGACAACTCTCAATGTGTTACAATGTGTAAAAAATATATATAGGTCAAGGTACGGTCTTCATCACGGTCGGAGGTTTGACTCACACTGAACAGTAAGCTATAAAGGATAAAAAAAAATGACTATTGTAGTCCAATTTTACCAGGAGGACCAACGGCTGATCTATATATAAAAAAAAGAGAGAAATACTTATGAACCACATCAACAAACGACTACCTCTGAACAACAGATTCCTGACTGAAGCATTTAAATTCCAAAAACAAAATTATTTGGTTCATGTACGATTAAAGTAGAAAAATATGTTTGTTCCCCGTGAAGAAAGGGGGGGGGGGGGGGGGGTGCACCCACCGATTAAATATGAGTGAATGGCTGATACCTAAGTTTGTGTCGTCCATTTGGTGTTTTTTCAAGCCATGATAAAACTTGAAACCCGAAAGATAACTGAGGAAAGTGGGTAATATTTTTTAATTGTGATTATTAATTCAAGTTCTATTCAGTGAAATTAAGGTTCATGTGGACCCTATGGCTAAAATGGCCGTATTTTCACCTCAAAATTCACTCTGAGTACAGACAAACCTGCGCATCTGTAAAAAAAATTCTGGCATAGCATGCCCTAGATAAATGACTTATAAGTATGTTTTATGTTTTAGAAATATAAAAACTTACCAGGATTTTGCTGTGCACTTTTTTTCATTCCCCCAGAAGGTGCCAAAATAAACTAAGTTGGGAAACAGGTTTGAGAACTTCCCCACAAGTAAAAATTAAAGTGAGCATTTTTAATTGACACGGACATTAGATGGACAATAGATACCTTACAATAATTGGTTAGACCATATCAAAGTAAACTCAACTGATTGTTAATTTTATCATCTTCTGCAGAGACGAAAAAAAGTGTACGGCAAAATCCAGTTAAGTTATGAATTTTCTAAATCATACAATGCATTTGAATTCTATTTATCTAGGGCATGCTATGCCTTAAAACTTTTCCAGATGCACAGGTTTGCCTGTACTCGGAGAAAATTTTGAGGTGAAAATACGGCCATTTTAGCCATAGGGTCCACATGAACCTTAATAGAGAGAGAAAAGGAATACAATCCATTCCTCTTAAAAAAATATAACAAAGGTTTCATATACATGTCCCAGATGACCCCGTAATCCATTCGACCTTTTGGCATATGGATAAGAGATAAAAATAGAAAAGCTGAATGATGCAAAATATTGCAATCGTGAATAAACAAGAAAATCCATTGATTATTTATAGAATATATAATATAACATATTACTGCGCCGATTTGTGTATTTCACAAATTGCCCTTTAACTCCTTATATTGCAGTACTGAATTTAATATTAATAATATATAAGTATTGGTCCAATTGTAGTGAGCAGATACTTATGTTTTGTCTTTTCATTACATATATATTGAGGATTACTTTCGGTCGTAACTATCCAAATGTTTCTTTAACTACCATCCTAGTTTCATTTTGTTGTGCAATCCCCTAAACCGAAAGTACACGCCTCCGTCAATAATCTTATAAAGAATGTGTGTTAAACTTCAAACACATTTAAAACGAGAATGAACACAAGAAATTAAAGCTATTTGGATCTTATTTTGTTAGTTATCTTATATATAAGTTTTCTTACAAATTTTAAAATGTCTGGAAGAGGAAGAGGTCGTGGTAGAGGAGGGTCAAATCGTGGCCGAGGAGGTAGACGGGGTCGTGGAGGATTTGGTCGCAGCCGAGTTTCAAGATCACATAATTGTAGGTCGCGATCCCCATCACCTGTCGCTACTACAGAAGTGGCAGAACCTTCGATGGATGATGTGAAGTCGTTTTTTATGGGGAAAGTGTCTTTTGAGCAGCACTATCAAGGACAAGAGGAAAATAGAGATAAATATGCTGCTGCTATATCTACAATGATGAACAGTGGTGTAGATGTTGTACAAAGTAAGTAAAATGTTATTCTGTTTTTAATTATTCCTCATTAATATTTTTATGAAGACATTAAACATGTTAATGACTTGTACGAATACTACCTGACCAACTTTTTATTTTTAGATATCAAACTTATTCTTAAATTCTTTTATTTGAATTTTTTGGATGAAATTCTTGAGTACGCTTTTCGAAAAATTGATTCTGAAAAAACTCGCAAGTATCCATAAAAGTAGCAAGTGGTATGAAAAAGGTTTGTCCCCTTAATTCTCCCAAAGAACAATGTACCTACCTTTACTTAAATCATATTGAAACAATATTTATTGCTAGCATAGGCGGATCCCGTGGGTGCCCGGGCCCCCCTTTCGTGGGAAAAATTTAGTTGATATATGGAATCACTTAAGCGTGACTGAAGCCCTCTCCCCCTTTACAAAAGGTTCGTGAGCCATCACTGGTCAGCAGAATAATGATATGCTATAAATGACACTGGTGTGGGGATTTCTGAAACATGAGCATGAAGGGACCCAATTGGAAACAAGCTTTAGTTCATTCTTAGTATCACCCTTCATTAGTTGAGATTGTTTCGTTTTCATATAAATTAACAGTAGGCATGGTAGGTGCAATATAACTGCCGCCATTTCCTGTCTGCTTTGTATTATAAGTAACTTAAATATATATAGTTACAACCTTGTCGTAGACTTACAACACATACACGTGGATTTTTTTATAACATCTTATATTAAAGACCTATGTTAATTTATTTACAGATGCACGAGTACGTGCGTTAGCAGCAAGCTGGGCAAGAAAGGACCAGGAGCTGGCCGGTGCATTGATTTCTGTCCGCAGTCAATACACATTTGTAGAAGTCTTGAAAGCATTAACTATCTTGGATGCAGGAAGGTCGGCACGTGTTGTTGAGAAAAAAATCAAAAGGCTACAATGTCAGAAAACAAAAGTGTCAGCCGCGAAGCTCGGGAAACTAAAATCAGAGCATGACAATTTGTTAGCTCTTAAACCGAATGTAAGTGCATTTTTTTTATGGCGTTTTTAATACATAATGTATGTTTCGTTCTTTATCCACACTACAACTTTCAGTAAAAAATAAATTAAAAAAACAAAGGTTATTGTTGCAAATAATTGACCTGAGTATTGAAATCTATTAGGTAGGTTTAACTTCATTATTTTCATATTATTTATACAACTCGTCTAAACATCAACCCAACAATGTTAGATCTGTAAATTTGCTTTCGCAAATGTTTGGTTCTTCCCTCGCCGGGATTCGAACCCATGCTACTGTGATATCGTGACACCAAATCGCCTGCACTGCAGCCGTCCCGCTAGACCACCTGGGCTATATATATATTAAACTATATATAATAAACTATAGTGTCAATATATTTAAATTTTTAGTATTAATTATTTCATAATTATTTCATTCAGATCGGAACAGCAACTGGTGCCGTTGTAAAGCAGGTGAGTAAATGGGTGAAGACGTTTACAAAAGATGAACTAGAGTTCTTTGCTTTACATTTCCCCGTAGACCCTTGGAAGAAGCTAACGGACATTTGCCACTTCAATCCTGAAAAAGTAAGTACATGTATTCTTAAATAATGCCCACCCTTCCAGAGCATATGGTATCACAGTGTTTATAGTCTACAAAGTTGATGGCGCGTCTGGTTTTGTTGAACAGTTGTTCGGAGTTTTTGCGATCAAATATTGTCCTCGGGACTTTAATTATCCGATTGCACTGTTTAAACATTTGCTCTCATGCTGTATTTATGGACCGACTAGTGCAATTATCGCCTTTTTTTTTTTAGCTCACTGGTACCCGAAGGGCCCCATGTGAGCTTATGCCATCACTTGGCGTCCGTCGTCGTCCGTCGTCTGTCGTCGTAAACAGTAGTCATCCCTATGAGACTAGACCACTTTTTCCCCATAGACCCAATGTTAAAGCCGCCATTTTGTTTGGAGGAGGGAATTTTCGACAAGGGTCAAGTGGTCATTTTTTTTTTTATTAAGTAATATAATTAGGGAAATGTTGTGTTTTCTTTATTAATAATTAATTGTGACAATTAATAATATAATTAAGAATATTGATTAAGTTTAATCAATATTTAGTGATGACAATGGTTCAAATCTAATTAATATTATCGATTTATATCTACTCTTGTAGCGCAGGTAATAGGGTTTGACCAAATCAATTAAAACAAAACCTTTTTTTTTGTTGGTGACCAGTGGAAGAATAAACAGTATGTCATCTTTTGTGTTAAAACAATACGTATACCATTGTAAACAACGGCGTATTCCAAACTATTTTCTTCAACATTGTCAAATGTAAATGACCTACTAAATGAACCTTACATTCAATGTTTACATGAGTATAAATAGATGTTTGTGTACATATGTTATTTTTTTTATTTAAGAGTGAACGTTTATTCTGTTTTTGTTTGTGAAAGTCGGGTGATATCTATTATGTAAATTAGAGACAATTGTTTTAAATAAATATGATTAAATAGTGATAACTTGGGTCATGTTTACATTTTGAATATGTTAAAATTTGACGCTATCTATTATAACTGGATTAAACCGGTTTATACCTATTCATGAATAAACATAGTATGTCGGGTTAATGAAATACTAATTTCAATCCGATTTTTCTTTTTTAATTCTTCAGAACGTTTCTCGTAAATGGCATCAGAAATGTTTAGATTTTCATGTATATTTATCTATTTTTATGATTATTAGTTGGTATATACGAGAAATTACATATGCAGTAAGATGGAAAAAAAAGTTTGGTATAAAAATAATATACACTGTCAATTTCAAATTTTTTATTTGTAATACATGTACAATTATAAAAGAAATCAATGAGATTGAAAGTCTTTAACATCACTGGCTTTCACCCATGAATTAAACTTGGTTGGCCAATTTAACCATTTGATATAATATTGTTTATAGGGTCCTCTTCCTTTTGTTTTTATAACTTTCTCAATTTTCCACAAGGAATTGTCTTTGACGTTTATTCGTTGAAGTTCAGATTGGTAGTAGGATCCAGAAATTTCTTTTCCATGGTAATCTTTGATGCGATATAACGGTGTCATGCTTCTCCAGAATCGTCCGGATATCGTGAATACTTCACCCGTCCATTTTTCGTCATATTCCCGAGAAAAAATATTTCTCAAATATGTAAGTCTAACTCGATCTCCAAGTTTAAACCTGAAGTGGTACTGTTTCTTTAACATTCCAGAATGCGGTCTTGAAAAATATGTCGATAAGCGAATAGCTTCTTCATTTTCCTTTTTCACTTCTACAGGTGCCATGTCGATAGTGCTATGAATAGTATGGTTGTATCCATTTACAAAGCTTTGAAGCTTGTCTATGTATCTGTAAGACTGATTGTACGAAAAGTAGCGATATATTTTCGTTTTTATTGTTTTTATAACACGCTCGGACACTGATGCTTTGACCTCATTAAACGCATAAAAATGATTAATCTCTTCCTTTTTAAAAACTGTCTGAACTCTCTTTGCCTTGAACTCCTGTCCCATATCCGTTCGTATTTTATTTGGAACTCTTCCTGTTTGAAATATGTCTTGAAATGCAGTTGCCACGGACTCTCCTTTTTTGTCTTTTAGTTTACGTAGCCATAAATACTTTGAAAACACATCAATGACTACCAATACGTATTTATATTCTTTATTGTATTTTGAAAACTTCACCATATCCATAAGGTCAGCAGACCATTGGTCATCTATCCCGGCCACAACGATTTCCGTTCTATTCTGTGGTCTCCTTAATGGTCGTTGTAAACTGTATGGTTCCTGGCTTTGTAACCATTTTCGTATCTTATATTTACTAATTTTGAATTGCCCATCTTTTTGTATATAATTATAAAGTTTGTCTGGTCCCGAAAAACTAGCAGGATTTGATGGAATGTAGTAGATTTCCTTTAGATATTTCTCCAATGCAGACATGTTGTCAATACAAATATTAAAATGGATATAACGAAATCCATGTAATACAGTATGTTATAAAGGACTAGTCTTTCTCCTGTACATCTTCGTCAGTGTCCTCTTCATCGTCCTCATCGTCTGTATTCTCAGTGTCACTAGTCGTTTCAAAGTAATCATCATCAAATAATTCATTAAATTGATGTCGATTTTTCATGAGAATACGCCGAATTTGAGTTTCGTCATCTGTATTGTTTTCAACAACATCCTGAATTTGTCGTACAATGTCAGAGTGCACATTGCTTTTATCTAGGGGAACAATCAGTTTCAACAACTCAGTATAGCGTTTAAAAAACTGACGTTGAACAAGAGGGCTTATTTTTTGATTGCTTTGTTGAATTGCGTCTTCCTCATTCATACCCTCTTTCACGTACTTGTCGTATTTTTTATCCCAAGTGTCTTTCGCTGTATCAATGGCTGCATGTAATATGGTTTTGTATCCTTCATTGTCGTCTATATTAACATCTTCACTACTATCGTCTGAACCACTATCATATTCAATCCATTCTGAGGCTGACTTTTTTGAAGGATTTTCGTTATCTAGGTCTTTGCTGTCTCTTTTTCTTTTGAAAGATTCGTTTTCTGGACACCAATGTTTGATATGTCTTTGCAAATCGTGCATACTGTCAAGCACTACTCCACAATCGTCACAAGAGGGCATATTTTCATACGTCTGTTTACTAGGATTGTCTTGGTAAGAATAAGGAGCGGCTGAATGTTGCTCTGTATTTATATCATTTGAAGTAGGAATTACTTCATTGGTCTTTGCTAATTGTTGCTGTAAAACGTTTCCAAGCAATCGGTTCGATTCTGATGTCGTTGGTTTTAAATCCACAAGAAGATATCCAAATGGTTTACTAGTTGCTTCTTCAAATTTTTCTAAAAAGTATAGTACTTTTCCCGGATACATTTGTCTGCATAGAGTCATTATCTGTTGCTTATCGACAGGGTTGTTAAATAATACCAAGTAGTGACAATTTCTTCTTTGTGTAGGATCTTTACTGAAGTAAAGATTCTGATTTAATACTACAACTGATAGATTCCTATGATGGCTACCTTCCGTAAACAAGTCAGTGATTCTAGGATCTTTTGCTGATGTTGACATTAAATCGTCCAAAACTATCATATTTCTTACACTTGGATCAATAAAGCTATCCTTCTCTAAATCAACTGGTATCCCTTGTATAAATTCGACATACGGTCTAACTGTCTTTTGAATGTCGTCGTAGAGTGGTTGCCAACGTCTGTAAAGCCATATTATTCTCTGAATAGTAGGCTGAATAAATCTTGAATTTTGGAGAAGTTGTTTCACAAAAAAAGTTTTGCCACATGATGTTGGTCCGCTTACTGTCATCGTGAATGGATGTTCAAAAACCAAGTGTTCTGTTTCCTCCTTCTGGGGCGCCGCCGTATCCTCATCATGCGGTGGCGGCGGCGGCGGCGGCGGCGGCGGCGCTGTTCCTTCCCTCTGCGGCGGCGGCGGAGGTGATGTTCCTTCCCTCTGCGGCGGCGGGTCCGCATGACTGGTCAGCGGATATGGTTCAGTGATTCCATGTTTATTTCTATGATGTCGCATCATAACATCTTTTCTAGAAAATTGAAGTTTACATACGGGACACGTTTTATCGTCCATCTGTTCTCGTATGAAGGAAGCTGTTAACTGATATATCTTTCCAGTGTTTCAATTTATAAAGACAACAACTGGTTAGTGTCTTTAAATATCAGCTGTATTTGTACGAGGCTAAGAAATAGGTGTACTGCGAGCTGTAGCGAGCCATTCCTGTTTCGGGCTCGCTACAGCTCGCAGTACACCTATTTCTTAGCCTCGTACAAATACAGCTGATATTTAAAGACACTAACCAGTTGTTGTCTTTATAAATTGAAACACTGGAAAGATATATCAGTTAACAGCTTCCTTCATACGAGAACAGATGGACGATAAAACGTGTCCCGTATGTAAACTTCAATTTTCTAGAAAAGATGTTATGATGCGACATCATAGAAATAAACATGGAATCACTGAACCATATCCGCTGACCAGTCATGCGGACCCGCCGCCGCAGAGGGAAGGAACATCACCTCCGCCGCCGCCGCAGAGGGAAGGAACAGCGCCGCCGCCGCCGCCGCCGCCGCCGCCACCGCATGATGAGGATACGGCGGCGCCCCAGAAGGAGGAAACAGAACACTTGGTTTTTGAACATCCATTCACGATGACAGTAAGCGGACCAACATCATGTGGCAAAACTTTTTTTGTGAAACAACTTCTCCAAAATTCAAGATTTATTCAGCCTACTATTCAGAGAATAATATGGCTTTACAGACGTTGGCAACCACTCTACGACGACATTCAAAAGACAGTTAGACCGTATGTCGAATTTATACAAGGGATACCAGTTGATTTAGAGAAGGATAGCTTTATTGATCCAAGTGTAAGAAATATGATAGTTTTGGACGATTTAATGTCAACATCAGCAAAAGATCCTAGAATCACTGACTTGTTTACGGAAGGTAGCCATCATAGGAATCTATCAGTTGTAGTATTAAATCAGAATCTTTACTTCAGTAAAGATCCTACACAAAGAAGAAATTGTCACTACTTGGTATTATTTAACAACCCTGTCGATAAGCAACAGATAATGACTCTAGGCAGACAAATGTATCCGGGAAAAGTACTATACTTTTTAGAAAAATTTGAAGAAGCAACTAGTAAACCATTTGGATATCTTCTTGTGGATTTAAAACCAACGACATCAGAATCGAACCGATTGCTTGGAAACGTTTTACAGCAACAATTAGCAAAGACCAATGAAGTAATTCCTACTTCAAATGATATAAATACAGAGCAACATTCAGCCGCTCCTTATTCTTACCAAGACAATCCTAGTAAACAGACGTATGAAAATATGCCCTCTTGTGACGATTGTGGAGTAGTGCTTGACAGTATGCACGATTTGCAAAGACATATCAAACATTGGTGTCCAGAAAACGAATCTTTCAAAAGAAAAAGAGACAGCAAAGACCTAGATAACGAAAATCCTTCAAAAAAGTCAGCCTCAGAATGGATTGAATATGATAGTGGTTCAGACGATAGTAGTGAAGATGTTAATATAGACGACAATGAAGGATACAAAACCATATTACATGCAGCCATTGATACAGCGAAAGACACTTGGGATAAAAAATACGACAAGTACGTGAAAGAGGGTATGAATGAGGAAGACGCAATTCAACAAAGCAATCAAAAAATAAGCCCTCTTGTTCAACGTCAGTTTTTTAAACGCTATACTGAGTTGTTGAAACTGATTGTTCCCCTAGATAAAAGCAATGTGCACTCTGACATTGTACGACAAATTCAGGATGTTGTTGAAAACAATACAGATGACGAAACTCAAATTCGGCGTATTCTCATGAAAAATCGACATCAATTTAATGAATTATTTGATGATGATTACTTTGAAACGACTAGTGACACTGAGAATACAGACGATGAGGACGATGAAGAGGACACTGACGAAGATGTACAGGAGAAAGACTAGTCCTTTATAACATACTGTATTACATGGATTTCGTTATATCCATTTTAATATTTGTATTGACAACATGTCTGCATTGGAGAAATATCTAAAGGAAATCTACTACATTCCATCAAATCCTGCTAGTTTTTCGGGACCAGACAAACTTTATAATTATATACAAAAAGATGGGCAATTCAAAATTAGTAAATATAAGATACGAAAATGGTTACAAAGCCAGGAACCATACAGTTTACAACGACCATTAAGGAGACCACAGAATAGAACGGAAATCGTTGTGGCCGGGATAGATGACCAATGGTCTGCTGACCTTATGGATATGGTGAAGTTTTCAAAATACAATAAAGAATATAAATACGTATTGGTAGTCATTGATGTGTTTTCAAAGTATTTATGGCTACGTAAACTAAAAGACAAAAAAGGAGAGTCCGTGGCAACTGCATTTCAAGACATATTTCAAACAGGAAGAGTTCCAAATAAAATACGAACGGATATGGGACAGGAGTTCAAGGCAAAGAGAGTTCAGACAGTTTTTAAAAAGGAAGAGATTAATCATTTTTATGCGTTTAATGAGGTCAAAGCATCAGTGTCCGAGCGTGTTATAAAAACAATAAAAACGAAAATATATCGCTACTTTTCGTACAATCAGTCTTACAGATACATAGACAAGCTTCAAAGCTTTGTAAATGGATACAACCATACTATTCATAGCACTATCGACATGGCACCTGTAGAAGTGAAAAAGGAAAATGAAGAAGCTATTCGCTTATCGACATATTTTTCAAGACCGCATTCTGGAATGTTAAAGAAACAGTACCACTTCAGGTTTAAACTTGGAGATCGAGTTAGACTTACATATTTGAGAAATATTTTTTCTCGGGAATATGACGAAAAATGGACGGGTGAAGTATTCACGATATCCGGACGATTCTGGAGAAGCATGACACCGTTATATCGCATCAAAGATTACCATGGAAAAGAAATTTCTGGATCCTACTACCAATCTGAACTTCAACGAATAAACGTCAAAGACAATTCCTTGTGGAAAATTGAGAAAGTTATAAAAACAAAAGGAAGAGGACCCTATAAACAATATTATATCAAATGGTTAAATTGGCCAACCAAGTTTAATTCATGGGTGAAAGCCAGTGATGTTAAAGACTTTCAATCTCATTGATTTCTTTTATAATTGTACATGTATTACAAATAAAAAATTTGAAATTGACAGTGTATATTATTTTTATACCAAACTTTTTTTTCCATCTTACTGCATATGTAATTTCTCGTATATACCAACTAATAATCATAAAAATAGATAAATATACATGAAAATCTAAACATTTCTGATGCCATTTACGAGAAACGTTCTGAAGAATTAAAAAAGAAAAATCGGATTGAAATTAGTATTTCATTAACCCGACATACTATGTTTATTCATGAATAGGTATAAACCGGTTTAATCCAGTTATAATAGATAGCGTCAAATTTTAACATATTCAAAATGTAAACATGACCCAAGTTATCACTATTTAATCATATTTATTTAAAACAATTGTCTCTAATTTACATAATAGATATCACCCGACTTTCACAAACAAAAACAGAATAAACGTTCACTCTTAAATAAAAAAAATAACATATGTACACAAACATCTATTTATACTCATGTAAACATTGAATGTAAGGTTCATTTAGTAGGTCATTTACATTTGACAATGTTGAAGAAAATAGTTTGGAATACGCCGTTGTTTACAATGGTATACGTATTGTTTTAACACAAAAGATGACATACTGTTTATTCTTCCACTGGTCACCAACAAAAAAAAAGGTTTTGTTTTAATTGATTTGGTCAAACCCTATTACCTGCGCTACAAGAGTAGATATAAATCGATAATATTAATTAGATTTGAACCATTGTCATCACTAAATATTGATTAAACTTAATCAATATTCTTAATTATATTATTAATTGTCACAATTAATTATTAATAAAGAAAACACAACATTTCCCTAATTATATTACTTAATAAAAAAAAAAATGACCACTTGACCCTTGTCGAAAATTCCCTCCTCCAAACAAAATGGCGGCTTTAACATTGGGTCTATGGGGAAAAAGTGGTCTAGTCTCATAGGGATGACTACTGTAAACTATTTAAAAAATCTTCTCCTCTGAAACTACTGGGCCAAATACCTTCAAACTTAAACTAAATGTTCCTTAGGGTATCTAGTTTTTAATTGTATCCGAAGTTCTGATCCATTGACAAACATGGCCACCATGGCTTAAATATAGAACATAGGGGTCAAATGCAGTTTTTGGCTTATATCTCAAAAACTAAAGCTTTTAGAGCAAATCTGACATGGGCTTGAATTGTTCAATTGGTCAAGATCTATCAGCCCCGAAATTTTCAGACTAATCGAACAACCCATTGTTGGGTTGCTGCCACCGATTTGGTAGTTTTAACAATATTTTGCAGTTTTTATAAAACTGCCAAATTTTTTTGCAGTTGATATTGGTATATATGACGTTGGCGTCGTCGTCGTCGTCCGAAGACGCATTGGTTTTCGCACTATAACTTTATATTGATTGTACGAGTCGTTCGTGTATTGTCCTATTGAGCACAGATAGCAATACATTCGATACGTTTATCTGTTAGTTCGCGTCACTGGGAACTATGATGTTCAAAATGGTATCTGAAATACAAGGATAATTAAACATGTTTAAATAGGGAAACTTCTGCTGAAATTAAAATTATTAAATTAATTTTCTGTCAAATTTATGTTTTAAGGACTTTCCAGCGTTACCATGGTTCCTAGGATTTTGTTTTGGAAACACAGCTCCAGAAGATTCAATTGTACGCAGTTGTAAAGATATAAACGAACATAATGTAAATGAATTGGTCCAATCACATCCAGTTCCGTATGGTCACGTGAAAAGTCTGGACAAACACCTTACAGATGACAGTAAGAGAGCTATAGCTTTGAAAGAGAAGAAAATTGATACATTATTGTGGTAAGATTGAACACATAAATAGGCGGATTTGTGGGATTAGAAACTCTATTTGGTAATATTTTCTTCAAAATCGTGAACTCGTACTAAAATTTTGCCAGAAACACCACCCTTCTGTGATATGAGCTTTCCTGATAAAGTTGAATCCAGACGCAACAAATTTTGATTGATTGATTGATTGATTGATTGATTGATTGATGTTTATTTTAAAGGTATATAATTATATATATACGAGTCTAAATTGAAAACTATGTTCAAACCTATGATTGCGTTGGATAAAAACCGCAATTTTTATACGTGTGCATGTAAAACAAATTTCGTTGTAGAAGGGTCTAAAAACAGCACAAACAACATTTTCCAAAAGACCAAAAAAAGTGAAAAAGTATATTTAAACAAAACGCATTTGACTAACAGGTCGAAAAACTGATGTTCTTAAACCCTGCTGACTGCCATTGGCGATTGCCAAATAAAATTGATCACAAGATGTAACAAATATATATAAGGAAAATTTGACATAACGTTGAAATCTTTATTTTGAAGGTATTATGAAAATTTGACCTGTGCATCGTTCGACAAAGTTTTGATGGAACGGTTAAATGAAGGCGAAAAAGTAACATTGGCAAATGGCAAATTAATGGAACGTTTATTGATCCTTAAAATGGCCAGAGAGGGCATAAAAACAAACCCAGAAGAAATATATTACACATGGGATTGGGATGCACAGCCAAATGGACCAAACCTAGAAAATCAGGAAAATATAGTTGATGAATCGAAAGCTCCTTTTTTAAATCATCTAATCGGACAAGCTGATGAAAATATCAGCAAAATCAGGTATGTATCAAAAGGAATTGACATCATTGACAGGAATGATACGGATAATTAGTATAAAGATAATCTTGAAATGTACATGTATCAGGGCAAGTGGAGATTTATAAATAAAATATGTTTGAACAAATCAAATCAGAGTTTCCATATATTTGAAATGAAAAAAACTCCTTTTATATATCAGGATTATGATTTAGAATGCCAGACTCGCGCTTCGTTTACACAAGCCTCGCCATTAACGCTCGTATCAAAACAAAAGAGAGGCCAACTCAATCACAAAATTGAAAAAGTGCCAAATATGGCTAAAGTTATTTATATAATGACTGGTAGAAAAGTTCTGGGCTATAAGTGTTCTGAAACAAAACGTCTACAAACAGTTGCATCGACCGGGTCACTCAGAGGTTGCGAAAACTCAACAGATACCAGCCTTATAACTAAGTAAGCCTGATTGTGACACGTGTTTTTGTCAAAATAAGACTAACCTTTGGCGCTAGAATCAAAAATCAATAACGAAGTAGAAGAGCACTGCAACGAATAAATACAACAAGTTGTGAATAATGTTGCTAATACAATCTTTGCCCAAAGGTAGGACACCTTACTGTTTCTTTTTACATAATATGATCCATAGGCGGATTCAGGGGGCCCTGGGGGGCCCGGGTCCCCCCTTTCGTGGAAAAAATTTGGTTGATTATATAGGGAATCACTGAAGCATGACCGGAGCGGCCCCCCTCTTAGGTCAGTCAGTGGGCCCCCCTTATAAAAAGTTCTGGGTCTGCCACCTGGATATTTATATCCTTTTCCCAGGTGCTTCAAATTGGTTTTTTTTCCATCTTTTTATCAGCAGTGAATTTACAGATAAGCATTTATTACCAATAGCCATGTAACTTGGTCATCTATAGATCAAAGGAAGAATCCTCATGATATACGAAAATGTACCAAGTATCAATTCTTTATAATTTATGTTGAGCTGCTTCCAATTTTCCTGCTATTAAAAACCATACATACACTGAAGTAAAAACCATTGAATGTTTATAGATTCTTACTTTTTTTATATATACATTTAATCGATCTTGGTTTATTTTCAGTTTACCACTTGAAGAGCCGATTGTTATAGTTGGTGATGCCTCAGGTTCGATGGAAGTTGCTATCAAAACTAGTGTTATAATTGCTGGAATTTTAACAAAAATTACCTCTGCAAAATTGGTTTTCTTCGACGATCACTCTAGAGATGCCCCTTATATCCCCGAAAATGTAGAACAAGTTTTAGATTTAGCACTATCCACCATAGCTGATAATGCAACAGCACCAGCTGCTAGTCTGTATCCATTCTATAAGAACAAGGAAATTGTGAAAACATTTATCATCGTGACAGATGAAGAAGAAAATGAACAATGCGAGGAATTCTGGTGAGAACTTAAAAATATTTGTAGTGTGTAAAGTTCAGAATCTACCACCCTGTGTTAAAGAAACGCAACATGCAATTATCAAACCAATAAAATTGTTTAAAACATGTTTGAAATTTTGAGTACTTTCAAGCGTCAAAAGCCTCATGTAAAAAAAATGTTATTTTAAAAGCAATAACCAAATAACCCAGACAATAGCCTCTAGATTCTCAATAATTAAGTTGAAACAAATAATTAAGGTGTTTAATTCTGTTATAGCTTACAATTACAAAAATTGTAGTCAGAAATATTTCACTTTACTAGTTTATAATTTGTATATTTTCAGGTTTGCAGAGTTATTTGACAAATACTACAAAGAGGTATTCCCAGCTAAACTTGTCTTTGTGTCGTTTTTACCACAACATAGTGAAGGTCATATGGTCAGAGCGCTCAAGGATAAGGGGTATAGTCCACTCCAGTTTAAACTTGATGACCACAAACCAGATTTAACTAAACTCGATAGTCTTATAGCTTTATTGTCCCTCGAGACTACAGACTTTGACGATGAGGTCTTGACAACAGAACAGAAAATTAAATTAAACGGACTATATTCGGTGTTTTCAGAATTGAATTTAAAATGAAATCAAATGTTTGTGTACTTAACAGTAGTTTGGTCATGTTGAGATCACCAGATAACCAGAGATAACCAGCCAATTGCTTACAGCGTCCATGGTTGGTCTTGGAATGTTTTAAGAAGTGAATGTGTACATACATAACATTTATACATTGGCTATTATATGGTCGTTGTGTGAAGATCATATTTAAACGAAAAGAATGAAGAGAGGAATTTGTATGACAAACACTTAGTGTCTAAAAAAAAAGACGGGAAAAGTGCAATATGTTATCTCCTAATTTCCAGTAATATGTACCATATGGGCTTTCAGTCAGTTTGAAAGTTTATTAATTAATGAAGTTATATTATATTTAGCTGTTATGATTTTATACTTACTACTCCATATTTAAAAGCAGACGTTTCTTCGGTACTCAAAAAGAATTTCTATATATATTAAATGTGGACACCATGCTAAATAAGGGTGACTGAATTATACAGAAATACATGTACGGGCACTTTTAGTCTTTTCCCGACCGACAATAAATGGACATCTTGCCAAAGTGGGACATCCGTTTACTTGTGATGAATGTATAAATTCGCAGCCACGTTCTGTCCGGTGCCTCGTGTTTTGATAGTGTCATGCTCCCTGTACGCGAAAATATACTGACAACATTTCATTGAGGAGTTCGTCCTTTGCGAAAACGTTGCCCGATCCATGACAACATTGTTTTTAAGTGGCTGTCCAAATTTCCCGTCTTTCAACCCGGTCGACCTCAATTACGTGACCGATTTATTGTATTTATATTGTTAATTTGTTCCAAGTCCTGGACAAGAAATCAATTTTTCTTACACTTCAATTCAAATGAAGTAAAACAAGAAATCAATCTGGTTGACGCAGCAATGACAATCTGTTACACAGAATAATAGTGGTGCATTTCTTTCCAGTGGGTCTCAATCAACACTGATTTACAGAAATCTTGGTAAGAATTTAGTCTTAGATGCTTGATTTTTTTATTATTTGTTATTGGCTTTGAACAAGCTGTCAGTAACTGCGTGTAGTGGCGGATACAGAGGGGGGCATGAGGGCGTACGCCCCCCTTTTTACTTGAACTTAGACTAGACTTCGTAAACTTTGCCATTTCCCGTGTATTTAATTTTTATGAGACATTTCTTTTCATATACAGATTTTTTTTTTCGCCAGTATTTACTGATTATTTCAAAAGTAAAACTACAAAATACTGAACTCCGAGGAAAGTTCAAAACAGAAAGTCCCTATAATCAAATGGCAAATTCAAATGATAAAACACATCAAACGAATGGACAACAACTGTCATATTCCTGACTTGGTACAGGCATTTTCAAATGTAGAAAATGATGGATTGAACCTGGTTTTATAGTGCTAAACCTCTAACTTATATGGCAGTCGCATCACAGTAGAGTGATTCGGTATGGTTGAGCTGACCAGTTCGTCGAAAAAACGTCACTCAGTCATTTTGAAATTCAAATTACAGGAACACATTTGCAATTCTGAGCATGAAAAATCATGACACCTTCAAAGCGAGAATTGTCCATGTCAATTTTTTACTGACAAGTCCCACATCAAATATATCAGTTCATAGCTTTTGACCCATACTATAATTTTATGATAGACAATTTATGTATGGGGAGAATACAACATCAAAAATGTCCAACTCTTACACTTAACAGCAACTATTAAATATACATGCCCCACGTCAAGAACCGTTTAAAAAGTGCATTTTACACTTATTTTATGTTTTTTTAGCTCGGCGAATTAAAAAAACTTCGCCCCACTTTGCAAAATCCTGGATCCGCCCCTGTATTCTATATGTAGTATGTCAAAACTGTCCATACAAAAACCCTATATTCACTGGGAAAAGACATCGTGTAGCAGGAAATAAGCAGAATGGGGGGCAAGTTTGGGACATTAATACTAAACTTAGTCTTGTACGGTAAGACTAGATTTCCCCTATTTTAAAAATTATCACACCATTCGGAACAATTAAAAATATTTTCAAAGTATCGAAAAGGAAAGGAACAACATAAATTAATACTGGTCATAAATTATCCGCTGCTGTCAGTCAGTCATATAGATGACACTAAACTATAATACATTTAAATTTTTAACCTTCTTTACGGTCGGAACAATAATTTAATATTCATACAACAGTTTTTAGACTATAACAAATGAAAAATAAACAAAAATGATGTTTCACGATCATTAATCCATCGCTACATTTTGTATTCTGACGTGTTTGTTTTTTTCTAATGGTGTTTTCTTTCACGTCCGCAATTTTGTTGAAAGTTTCGATGTTAAAAATAGAACACAAATCTTTTTAATAGATACATGAACATTTTACTATAAACAATAACCACAATAAACCTATTTCTCGTATCAAACATAAACTAAAAGAACTAGCCAAGGAATTTTTTTTGTCCCGGCAGATAAAGCTGCTAATAATATTATTATTGTTTGACGTAAATTTTACATTGAGGTTTTGAAAAAGGAAATCACCAATTCGTCAACATTCCAACTGACTCCATTTTCAGAAAACGAAATCTGTAACAAACATAAACTTTTAGCCACCGCTTTACAAGCAGAGCCAAATACAATGAAAGTCCCAACTATGTATTGGCTTCCGAAGCTACACAAAACCCCTTACAAATATAGATTTATTTCGTCTTCAAGCCATTGTTCAACTACTAAATTGTCTATTCTTCTTACCAGCACACTTGGTACAATTAAAAACCTGATAATAAATTGTTCAAATAAGGCCTTCGAAAATAGTGGAATAAATTACTTTTGGAGTGTCAAGAACTCGTTGGAAGTACTTGATAAATTGCATGCTTATATTGGTGATTTTGAATCTGTTCAAAGTTTTGATTTTTCTACCCTGTATACCACATTGCCTCACATTCTCATTAAGAAAAAATTCACACACCTAATTAAATGGGCATTCAAAAAATCAGAATGTGAATTTATATGTTCAAACTCTTTTAGGTCATTTTTTAGTAGCAATAAACAAAAAAACTATGTTAATTGGACATGCTTTGATACTATATATGCCCTTGAATTTTTACTAGATAACATTTTTGTTCGCTTTGGAGATTCCGTATATCGTCAGATTATCGGAATTCCAATGGGGACTAACTGTGCACCACTTATTGCGGACCTGTTTTTGTATTGTTATGAGTTACAATTTATGACAAAAATAAGCAAAGACCCATCGAAACAACATCTGATAAACAAATTTAATAATACTTTTAGATATTTGGATGATATTTTGGCTCTCAATAATGACGACTTCAGTATGTATATTAATGGAATTTATCCTGTTGAACTTACTTTAAATAAAGCTAATACTAACAATGACCACTGCCCTTTTCTCGATCTTGATATCTATATCACTAATGGAAAGCTGAATACTAAAATTTATGATAAAAGGGATGATTTTTCATTTCCTATCGTTAATTATCCGTTTTTAGATGGTGACGTTCCCTTGTCACCATCTTACGGTGTTTATATATCTCAACTTGTACGATTCGCTCGTGTATGTAACAATGTTTTCGATTTTAACGAGAGAAATTTATGTATTACTGAAAAATTATTACACCAGGGTTTTCGATATCACAAACTAGTCAAAACATTTACTAAATTTTATCATCGGTATAAAGACATCATTCGTAAATATAGCTCAACATGCAGACTTCTAATACGTTCAGGTATTTCACATCCAATTTTTTATGGTAATATTCTTTATAAAGCACAAACTGAAAGGTGTCAGTATTCACCTCCGAAACTTACAAAACCTTTGAATAGACTTATTAAGAAGGGATATAATTACGATACTGTTGTCAAGTCATTAAAGATGGCATATTTTGGCGTTAATATTGAGTCACTGATAAGGTCTTTGCATCGGAACTAAACACATTTATTCAACAGTTGTTGGCATGACACGGGTTATGTTCTTCTCATATATGTTATGATGGTATGATACTAAACCCCTAACGGGAAGGATTGTGCCTGATGTTCATATGATGAAATCATAATCTTTCAGTCAGTTTAATTGAAGTCTGGAGCTGGCATGTCAGTTAACTGCTAGTAGTCTGTTGTTATGTATGTATTATTGTCATTTTGTTTATTTTCTTTGGTTACATCTTCTGACATCAGACTCGGATTTCTCTTGAACTGAATTTTAATGTGCGTATTGTTATGCGTTTACTTTACTACATTGGTTAGAGGTATAGGGGGAGGGTTGAGATCTCACAAACATGTTTAACCCCGCCGCATTTTTGCGCCTGTCCCAAGTCAGGAGCCTCTGGCCTTTGTTAGTCTTGTATTATTTTAATTTTAGTTTCTTGTGTACAATTTGGAAATTAGTATGGCGTTCATTATCACTGGACTAGTATATATTTGTTTAGGGGCCAGCTGAAGGACGCCTCCGGGTGCGGGAATTTCTCGCTACATTGAAGACCTGTTGGTGACCCTCTGCTGTTGTTTTTTATTTGGTCGGGTTGTTGTCTCTTTGACACATTCCCCATTTCCATTCTCAATTTTATGTATAAATAGTTTATGGTTTAAAGAGTTATACATGGAATATTATCCTAATAAAAGAACATTCAGTGGATCCTTAAAAGAATTGTCTTACTAGTATTGATTCGTATGGTTGTCTCCTCAAAGGAAATTGTTCTATATAAAAATTATATATAATATATGGGTAAAAATTAACCGAATAAAAAAAAAAATGTACCCTGAAAGTAGCATCTCAAATATAGAATAGAACTGTTCTCAATTCTATTTCACCCATAAAACTTGAAGGTCGAGAACGAGATTATATCGATCATCTCTATAAGTAGTGGGGAAACTACCGGTTCTGGGCCACTTTTTCTAATGTTAACCCTATGGGGAAAAGGTAGCCTCCTAAGAGGTAGCCTCCCGATGTGAGGCTAATTTTTATGACGTCAATTTAAGTTTTATGACACTAATTAATTAAATTAATTACTTTGGAAGATAAGGTCATTATAAAGTGTTACTAATTACGGCTAATTAATTGGCGTTATTGAATAAGTATAAATATATATATTCTTTATATTTGATGACAATTCCCAGTCTATAAATAGATACACAGGAAAACCCCATCTAAGTGTGTATTTACAGATCATTATTGTATAAGATGTCTCTGGTATTATTTATTCACCTACGGCTATTTATCTCTGATTATTAAATCAATATTGAATGCGTGTTTAAACTTGACCATTATTGCATGTAGTGACCTTTAACATGTTGATACGTGTCAATAAATCCGCCATATTGAATTATTGCGTCGTTCTTTTGAAATCATTAAATAGTTATTATTATTGGCACTAATTAGTATAATATATCTTAATAATTATGGGGTTATTTTTTTTTTTTTCTTCAAGTATTTGAATTCATAATATAATTGCTAAATCACTGAAAGCGTGCGTTAACTTGTCTCTGTCGTACTATATTATCAACAGACCGATCTACGTGGGATTCACAAAACTCGATTTGTCAAAGACGCGTATGTACGATTTCCATCATTATTACCTGAAGAATAAATATGGGTCTAGAGCAACACTCTTGTTTACGGACACAGACTCACTATGCTACAACATCAACACTGATGATATATATCAAGATATGACGAAGGATAAACACTTGTTTGATGTGTCATAATATAGCCCCGAACATCAGCTTGATAGCACCTTTAGTAAAAAGGAGGTAGGAAAATTAGTCACTCATATCCGCTGAGCAATGATGCATATCCACCGCCGCCGAGACTTGAAGTTAGTCTTTCCTGGGTAGTTAACTCTCGGCGGCGGAGGAGGAGGAGGAGGCGGGGGTGGAGGAGGCGGCGGAGGTGGTGGTGGAGACGGTGGTGGTAGTGGTGGTGGTGGTGGTGGTGGCGGCGGCGGCGGTGGTGATGGTGGAGGTGGTGGTGGATGTGGTGGTGGTGGCGGCGGCGGTGGATATGCATCATTGCTCAGCGGATATGAGTGACTAATTTTCCTACCTCCTTGATAACCAACTAAGTCAACTCTATTCTTTACGATCGTATCGATCGTATTCAATCGTTACGATTGTGCCACAGTTGATCAATATAACCAACTAAGTCAACTCTATTCCCTACGATCGTATCGATCGTATTCAATCGTTATGATTGTGCCACAGTTGATCAATATAATCAACTCAGTCAACTCTATTTTCATATTTTAAACGTTGCACGATCGTATCGATCGTATTCAATCGTTACGATTGTGCCACAGTTGATCAATTTAATCAACTCTGTCAACTCTATTTTTTCACATTTTAAACGTTGCACGATCGTATCGATCGTATTCAATCGTTACGATTGTGCCACAGTTGATCAATATAATCAACTCAGTCAACTCTATTATTTTTACATTTTAAACCTTGCACGATCGTATCGATAGTATTCTATCGTTACGATTGTGCCATAGTTGATCAATTCAATCAACTCAGTCAACTCTATTTTTTTTATATTTTAAACGTTGCACGATCGTATCGATCGTGTTCAATCGTTACGATTGTGCAACAGTTAATCAATTTAATCAACTCTGTCAACTCTATTTTTTTATATTTTAAACGTTGCCCGATCGTATCTATCGTATTCAATCGTTACGATTGTGCCACAGTTGATCAATTTATTCAACTCAGTCAACGCTATTTTCACATTTTAAACATTGCACGATCGTATCGATCGTATTCAATCGTTACGATTGTGCCACATTTGATCAATTTAATCAACTCAGTCAACTCTATTTTTTTTTATATTTTAAACGTTGCACGATCGTATCGATCGTGTTCGTGTTCAATCGTTACGATTGTGCAACAGTTAATCAATTCAATCAACTCTTTTTTCATATTTGAAACATTGCACGATCGTATCGATCGTATTCAATCGTTACGATTGTGTCACAGTGGATCAATTTAATCAACTCAGTCAACTCTATTTTTTTTTATATTTTAAACGTTGCACGATCGTATCAATCGTATCAAATCGTTACGATTGTGTCACAGTTGATCAATTTAATCAACTCTATATCTTTTTACATTTTAAACGTTGCACGATCGTATCGATCGTATTCAATCGTTACGATTGTGCCACAGTTGACCAATTTAATTTAATCAACTCAGTCAACTCTATTTTGTTAACGTTTAAAACGTTGCACGATCGTATCGATCGTATTCAATCGTCACGATTGTGCCACAGTTGATCAATATAATCAACTCAGTCAACTTTATTTTCATATTTTAAACATGTCACGATCGTATCTATCGTATTCAATCATTACGATTGTTCAAAAGTTGATCAATTTAATCAACTCAGCCATCTCTTTATTAAAATTATAAAATGATAACGAAAGTATAAATCGTATTCATTCAATACGATTATGCCACACTTGATAAATATGGTCAACTCAGTCAACTCTGTATTTTAATAGATGTTCTTATAACCTTAGTCTAATACAATAACATACGCATGCGGCGCTAGCCGGCGTATTGACACAGTCTACGGTGATATAAGGCATATTGACACAGCCTACGGCGCAAGAAGGCATATTTAATACAGTGTTATACTTTAACTCTAATCTAAACCTTAACCTAAGTCTCATACAATAACATAGCCTACGGTGCCGCTCGGCGACATATATACATAGCCTACGGCACAAAAAGGCATATAACCCTAACCTAAGTATGACACAATAAAATAGCCTATGGCACTAGGTGTTATATTGTGTAATTTTCAATTCTCAGTACATGTGTTTTTCATTTTTGTAATCTCAGTGCGTCTTTAGGAAATCTCAGTGTGTAATTTTTTATTCTCAGTGTGTAATTTTTTATTCTCAGTGTTTAATTTTTAATTCTCAGTGCGTAATATTTAATTCTCATTGTGTTTTTTCAAGTTTTTAAATCTCAGTGTGCTTTGTTGTAATTCTTAGTATGTGAATTGTTCAAAAATAGTTAAAACATAGTTTTGACGAGAACGGCTTGCCATAAACATACACATACGGCGCTGGCGGCGTATTGACACAGCCTACGGCGTTAGAATGCATATTTAAGACAGTCTTACTATTACTCTAACTTTAACCCTAACCTAAGTCTGATACAATAACATAGACTACGGCGCTAGGCGGCATAATGGCACAATCTACGACTCTAGAAGCCGTATGTATTACAGTTTTACTGTCACCCTTACTCTAACCCTAACCTTATTCTGACACAATAACATTATGATAGACTTCGGTGCCGGGCGATTTATTGACACAGCCTACGGTGCTAGAATTAAGGCACATCAACACAGTCTACGACGCTAGATGGTTTATATTTGATACATTCTTACTATAACCCCAACTCTAACCCCAACCTGAGTATGACACAATAAATGAGTATACGCCCCTTAGTGTCATATTTACACAGCCTACGGCGCTAGAAGGCATATTTATTACAGTCTTACTATAACCCTAAATCTAACCCTAACCTAGGTCTAACACAATAGCATAGCCTACGGTACCGCTAAAAGTCGTATGTATTACAGTCTTACTGTCACCCAAACTCCAACCTTGGAACAGTATACAGTAATATATATGTTTCTACTCCAACCCTAACCTGAGTCTGACACAACAACATAGACTTCGGTGCTAATCGATAAATTGACACAGCCTACGGCAATAGAAGGCACATAAACAAAGTCTACGACGCTAGATGGCTTATATTTAATACAGCTATAAAAAAATGTATATGCGCAATTAAGCCAGCATATATTTACATACTACAGCACAAACAGGAACAGTGAAGTCTCTTTCCTCTAATATTCATTTAATAATAATATTAAAAAAAATCATGTTTGTTTACTCACTTCAGTTTCTTCATTTTAATGATCTATATATACTACTTTCATAAACTGGCTACTACAATACACATTTTTGTCACATTCATATTTTTATCTCACAAAACTGTTGCTATAAAACTTCTTCAAACTTGAATTAATGTTAAAAATGTTTTATCAGTGTTAAAAGTCTTTGAAAAAGCAAATTCCTATGCTTCAACTTTTGTATATTTTTCAATTGTGTGTACAATTTATGTTCACTATATTAATATCTCCGTATCCATTCTTACATCCCAGCTCCTTTGTTCTATCAGATCATACCAGTTTGAGTTTCTTTGTTTTGCATGCTTTCCTTTGTTCTGTAACATTTTGGCGGGAATGTCAAATCCACTATAAAACTTATAATTAAATATGGAAAAGACTATCTGTCAAATTTCACGTAGAAAAAATCCAGTGTATATGCTGGGATTCGAACTCAAGACCTTTCGCATATCAAGCCACGACACAACCACTACACCAAGACGACTGGATACGAACTATTAGTAATTTAACATACTTAAAGGAAGCAAGATATTTTTTTAAGTGGGGCGAGTTGGCAGACCTTTATTCAGTGGGGTTTAAACCCTTTTCGTTAATAAGTGAGTTGTCAGTGATTGTTCAGTTTGATTTTACACTTTTCAAAAGTGGGGCAAGTCGGTAAACAAGAGGGGGGGGGGGCGATTTTTTTCATAAAGTGGCGATATGGGTTGGGCCGATTGGCCAGTGGGGCGAGTTGACATTGTTTGATATCTACTCATCGTGTTCGGGGGTCAAAAAGGGTATAAATTATATAGTAATGTAAAAAGTATATTATAATGGTTGTGTAGCGTTCTAAACAAGATTTTATGAATTGTAAATGGTTTTTCGTCTAATCTAAAACAGCTGGGATGTAAAATAGTTATCCCACTCGGACTTGGTGTGTCAGTGTTAGATCACCCTCTGGCCTCCGGCCATCGGGGTGATCTTACACTGACACACCGCGTCATCGTGGGATAACTATTAATGACATATATTATGTGATATAGATACAATGAATAAGCGTTGATTCTTGAAAAAGAAACCATGAGCCCGGAGGGCGAATGGTTTGTTTTTCACGAATCAACGCTTATCCATTGTATCTATAACTTAAACTATTGTGTTAATGTCTTTTAAAAATTAACGCCTATACTTAATTAGAAGGTATTGTAACTGAGTTTAAATAACCATGTAATCGTGTCAAACGATGGATTACAATAAATTAAATATCACAATTAAATGGTTAAAAGATACAAATCTGTTATAACACAACATATCTGCCCTTAAAGATCTTCATACTATAAGGCATCTGAATATTGTCTGCTTTTACAAAATAAGATATATTCGAACTTATTTCTATTTAAATTGAAAATAGAAATGAAGAATGTGTCAAAGGGAAAACAACTCGACAAAGAACATATATATAGTGCATATAATAAGTATGTTTCCGAAATTTCTAACAAAAAGCCTAAGTCTAGGCACATCACGATTTTCTAGCATAGGTATTTGCGAATTAACAGTTGTAAAATTATGTTATATAACAGATGAAATCATATTATATTAATTTATAAAACAAAAATGGCCAAAAATAATGTAATCATTTTTGTTTCAAACATGTGGAACAGCCAACAATAATCCGATAATAAACTACCAAACTCGCTTTTATTACACAAAATATCCACAATAACATACAAAATAAGAACAAAACTGGAAAACTAGAAAATAAAGACAACAAAGAGAATTCAGGGATTCGAACCTAAACAGACAAGTCCGTACCTGAAACTCATTTATCTTACCCATGAAACCTCTCGGCTACTAATTCATACTACACGTTTGCCTGTTATGTTTATATAAAGGTACAAGCCCTGTGTGTCTGTTGTACCGATGTATCTCATATATGTATTTATATATATATAAAATACACATCTAAATCGTAACCGATTGGTAGCCCAGAGGTTTCGTCGATATGTTGATGTCAGTAACACGTAACAGAATTTATGGACGGGTTCGATTCCCAGTGAAGGCATATAGAAATCACAAAAAAAAAAAATAAAGGTAAGTTTTTAAAACAATTCCATTAGTGAACAGAAATCAGTAAATTAGTCTATTCAAATTTAATGAAATTAGGCACACAAAGGAAACAAAACAATATAATATGGTGAGTCCATTTCAGCGACAGATTTAGGAAGTGTTGATTCTAGAAAAAGAATCCACGGTAAATGAATAGGATGACGTTACCACAATGGTTTAATTTCATAGAGTTTATCTCCATCAGTGCTGAAGTGGGAAATACAGTAATACAAATTATTTTGTTAAATCTTTATTAATAAAATTTATTAAGTAGTTATCATTAACAAATTGAGTTAATTAATTCCATATATGGCGTTCAATCGAGTCTTCCGGCATGAAAACACATTGAGTTGATTGATTCGACATTTGACGTTCAATCGTTATCGATCGTATCGATCGTTACGATCGAGTCTTCATCAATACACATTGAGTTGAATGTTCAAAATAAGAACAAAACTGGAAAACTAGAAAATAAAGACAACAAAGAGAATTCAGGGATTCGAACCTAAACAGACAAGTCCGTACCTGAAACTCATTTATCTTACCCATGAAACCTCTCGGCTACCAATTCATACTACACGTTTGCCTGTTATGTTTATATAAAGGTACAAGCCCTGTGTGTCTGTTGTACCGATGTATCTCATATATGTATTTATATATATATAAAATACACATCTAAATCGTAACCGATTGGTAGCCCAGAGGTTTCGTCGATATGTTGATGTCAGTAACACGTAACAGAATTTATGGACGGGTTCGATTCCCAGTGAAGGCATATAGAAATCACAAAAAAAAAATAAAGGTAAGTTTTTAAAACAATTCCATTAGTGAACAGAAATCAGTAAATTAGTCTGTTCAAATTTAATGAAATTAGGCACACAAAGGAAACAAAACAATATAATATGGTGAGTCCATTTCAGCGACAGATTTAGGAAGTGTTGATTCTAGAAAAAGAATCCACGGTAAATGAATAGGATGACGTTACCACAATGGTTTAATTTCATAGAGTTTATCTCCATCAGTGCTGAAGTGGGAAATACAGTAATACAAATTATTTTGTTAAATCTTTATTAATAAAATTTATTAAGTAGTTATCATTAACAAATTGAGTTAATTAATTCCATATATGGCGTTCAATCGAGTCTTCCGGCATGAAAACACATTGAGTTGATTGATTCGACATTTGACGTTCAATCGTTATCGATCGTATCGATCGTTACGATCGAGTCTTCATCAAAATACATGGAGTTGATTGATTCGACATATGACGTTCAATCGTTATCGATCGTTACGATGTTACGATCGAGCCTTCATCAAAACACATTGAGTTGATTGATTCGACATTTGACGTTCAATCGTTATCGATCGTATCGATCGTTACGATCGAGTCTTCATCAATACACATTGAGTTGAATGTTTCGGCATTTGACGTTCAATCGTTATCGATCGTATCGATCGTTACGATCGTGTCTTCATAAAAATACATTGAGTTGATTGATACGACATATGACGTTCAATCGTTATCGATCGTTATGATCGAGTCTGTGTCATAACACGTATGTATTAACTCGGAATGGAACACCATAGTCTATAGACGATGTGTTAGTTGTACTTCATATATCAGTTATAGATAACGCATTTTTTTTTTATGTCTGTCGGAATTTTCATGCATTTTGTTCACTTTTCACAACAAAAAGGCTAAACTTACTTTGTGAAAGTTATAATCAATGTCAAGTGTTTCATTCGCCAAAAATCTCGTGCGTTTCTGCGATAAAAATCACGCGCAATTTTGTGAATGAAAGGAGAAAGTAGATCCTTACGCGTTGCATTCGCGCATGTCATTTGCGTACTAACCCAATAATTTTTATATCACGGCCAGTTCACTGATACTGACATTATCAGCGAGTACACATCAAAGGAAAAATGTACAAATTACCGATAAAACATAAATACATGTATTCTAATGATCCAATGACACTTATTTTTCTTTAAGATAATGTAATGTTGTTGATTTTTACAAATTGTCGACAGGTTAAATCACTACGATTTGACTTACGACTGCCTGTTAATACTCGTAAGTTTACGATCAAACTTGCGATAAAATTCTACTTACGATTGTTTATGAAACGGTCAAAAACTTACGATTTGACTTACGACCGACGTACGATCTAAGATTGTCGTACGATTCTTTGTGAAACGATGGCCAGAACATAAACGTAATTGTTACCACTGAGCCTAAAGCTTATGGCAATTATCAATCATATAATAGTTAACTGATATCTTTATTGATTGATTGATTGGTTGTTTGTTTGTTTGTGCTTTACGTCACTTTCAGCAATATTGGCTATATAGTGGCGTTCAAATTTTATTTGTGGAGGAAACCAGAGTTGTCGGAGAGAAGCACCGACCTTCGGAAGAAAAGCTAACAATAATAGTCAATTGAGATTGGAGTCTTGGACGCTACTGCCGCGTGAAAGGTTCTAACATACAGCCACAGTGTGGAGAGACTAGTGATACAGTAGATGGACTACTTCGAATACTCGGCCACATAGGTCCTTATTTCTTATAAATTAAATGCACCCATGCGAGAGGCGGCTAATTTGAAACCAACTAATATCTTAGTCCGTCTGTCCAATTAATATTTTCGACACATTTCTCCGGTATCACTGGAACTTGAGAGTCTCTCCATTTTTGAACTGCATGCCATCTTTTCGTCACACATTTCTTCTGTATTACTCAACATAACGACTTCATATTAATATATGGTCTCGTATTGAAAATGATGACTGAAGTAAGTGACGAAAGATATAAAAAAAAAACACGTAGGACGACAGGAAATTTGGCAGAAAACTATAACGATTAAATCCAAAAACCTTACATCAATCTGGAAGCAACCTCTGCTGTGCCGAAAAGGTATTAAGCAGTTCCTTATCTTCTTGTGTCACCTGTTGTGTTGTTATTTGTACTTTATAAATTCGCATTTGAAGTAATTTGTGGCTTTTTAGAAGTGGACATTCGTGGCACGAAGTATAACCACATCTCAAAACAAAAAAAGCATTGCAAACCGCAAGGTTTCATATACATATTTATAGGAAAGCATAACAGCGTGTCACCTCAACACATCTTAAAAACAGAATATAACATTGCATACCGCAAAGTTTACTACAAATAATGAAGCAAAACAGCGTGCCATCCCAGCACATCTTAGAAATAAAATGACATATAACTTCTATAAACTTGTATTCGATTTAACCTGTCAACCAGTTAACCCATCGTCCTGTTAACTAATCTACCTAAGTTCCTGTCTAACTTTAATCTAATAAAAAACCGAATTACTCATTAACTTTACTTTAATTCAAAATTGAAAAAAAAAATCCATTCTCCCAATATGAAATTAATCTAAAATTAAATATAGCTGAATTCTTTCTTTAGTCTAAAATTGAAAGGTATCTATCTTGTTAAACTGTTGGTTTTTTTTCAACCAATTTAATCAAAGCATAAGTATGCTGTCGATCTCAGAAATAATTTGATGATTTATTCTTTAAATAATTCAAACTTGCACCTTCAAAATAACGTAGGAAAATAAAAACTCGACTTCTGCAAGAAGGGAAGATCGGTTTACAACCCTATGTTTCCAGTAGGTCAGTCGGCTAATGTCAGAGGACTGCGCCAGGTTGCGCTTTGATCTTCATAATTCAATCTAATATTTTAATGTTTAGTTTTGTTAAATATATTTTCTCTATATTTCTTCTTGTTATTGATTCCATTTTTACAAGATATATATTTGTACACAGCTGTTTCTATAAAAACTTAAATAAATCGACAACATTTGTCTTGGTGACATCTTATTATCCTGCTCAAGGCCTTACATACATATGACTATGATAAATGAATACGTAAGTATTGACATTTTTCATGAATATGTATTATTTTTTTATAAACACTATCTGCATGTGTGTTTACTTCGGACTGTCTGTATGTCTCCATTAATAAGTAAGGTAAGTTTTGATATGTTTTTATTGTTATTTCTATTACCGTTAATAAACATTACACTTCTTGCTTGTATTCAATCAGCTACTTTTCATGGTTATTGTACAGGTTCAAAGTCAAATTGTTGTACCTTATTACTTTTACACATTTATGATGTAAAAATGTACATTTCTATAGTTAATTAAAAAGACAAACTTTTCACACTTGTGGTCTGGAATATTGTATCCCTTTTGATGACAAAAGAAAACATTCTTGATTCTTCCGAAATAAATGTCAGATGTATACACTGTTTCAATTATTTAAATTGAATTGTCTACCTTCAGATATTGAAAACTTTAAGAAAAATACTGATCTTATTATTATAAAAGAAAACAAACGACTGCTAATTAATGCCAAACATTTATTAGATTTACAATTAGACTGATAATTAAAAACAAAATTGTTTCTTGCCGAATTATGTGACTTACATCGCCTATTATCTTTTTAATTTTACCCTGCTTTTAAATCTATAAACACAATCTTTCAAACATGATTGTGATTATTGCTTGTTAAACGTTCAGTGGAAAGTATTTCATACATATCCAGTTTACAATAAATCTAGTAGGACGATCTGCAAAGATTCGATACTAAGAGTTGCAGGATTGGAAATTTGAACTGGAACTGCATGGATAATGCGTTATTTTAGTAATTAACAGAAAAGAAGGGCGAAAGATACCTGAGGGACAGTCAAATTCATAGATAAAAAAATAAACTGACAACGCCATGGCTAAAAAAGAAAAAGACAAAGACAAACAGACAAATAATAGTACACAAGACACAACATGGAAACCATAAAGACTAAGCAACACGAACCCCACAAAAAATGGGGGTGATTTCAGGTGCTCCGGAAGGGTAAGCAGATCCTGCTCCACATAAGGCACCCGTCGTGTTGCTCATGTTATTACAAACCCGGTAAATAGTCCAATTCGGTAGTGTCCCTTTAAGCAGGACTTGTACGTAAAATCAATGGTTCTTTATTGTGCAGAAGGCATTCTGCATGACACTTTTTATATTAGAGATATCAAATTCCGGCCCCACTCAGCTGCAAATTTCTTCATCCTGTATATAGCCAAAATTATGCCCCTTTTAGCAGAGAGAAACTGCTGGAAAAACTTAGTCTTGTGTCTATATCCGGGGACCCTCGGTTTGGATCGTGAAAACAAATTTCAATTAAAATACTAACAATTACTAAATTGGCTGCAAGGAATTGATCAGCGGTTCTAACAGTTAAATGATTTATAACAAATTGGAAAACAAGTCTATGACGTATAATAGTAATTCATCAAATTTGTACTCCAACTAAATAGATCAATCAACATGCACTTTTTAAAATGTCACATATATTTTTAATAAGATCAGTATGTTCTTTATAAAAGCCCTTAAGATGTTGTTCAATTAGAATAAATAGACGAACTTGTACATGTATTAAATATATAGGTGAATATATTAATATGTTAATCATATAATAGTCATACCTCTGGGTGTGTGATTTTCTCGCTGCGTTGAAGACCCATTGGTGGCCTTCGACTGTTATACATCCGTTAAATATATATGTGCTTTGATCGGGTTGACATATATTCTCATTACCATTCCCAATCATATACTATGTAAGTATGAACGTTATAATTACTGATGTAAATACAACAATTATGGAAGATGTGAACGGGGAAATAAATAATCGATTCATTGATTATTGGTATTTATAGCCACTTTTAGCACATTTTGCTATATTGCGGCGACCGGGTTTTATTGGTGAAGGCCACCGGGTTTTATTGGTGAAGGCAACCGGATTGTATTGGTGAAGGTCACCGGGTTGTATTGGTGAAGGCCACCGGGTTTTATTGGTGAATGCCACCGGGTTTTATTGGTGAAGGCCACCGGGTTTTATTGGTGAAGGCCACCGGGTTTTATTGGTGAAGGCAACCGGGTTTTATTGGTGAAGGCCACCGGGTTTTATTGGTGAAGGCAACCGGAGTAACTGGGGAGAACCACCAGCCTTTGACAAGAAAACTGGCAACCCTATTCAGAGTAGGATGCACCTGGTCACGAGCGGGATTCCCGCGAACTCACATGTCCTCAGTGTTGACATGCTTTTGATATCTGAATATGAACTTAGATGACACCACTGCGGCAAAAAAAAAAAAAAATAGAAAAAAGACACAAACAATATCTTGTGATTGATTCGAGTAGGGGCGAAGTGCATACAAATCTTCCCAAAATAAAATTGCATTGCTACGGTCGCTGCTATATTTACAAGTTCGACATCCGTGCCACCATTTCTCGAATCTTAGATGCTATCCTGGTAGCTTAATAAGCATTACACAGAAAACTGACGATTGAACAACACGAAATACGATTAACAGCATATATAAGATTATTATTTGGTATAGCATTAAAAAGAAAAAGAAAGTATAGAAATGAGGTATGATTATCAAAGTTTTCTTCGGTTTTGGCAGTTCTGAAGGAATACATATGCATGGGGCAAAAATCGACTAAACTGATTGTTTAAAACAAACTTGTAAAGCTGGAATCGTTAAATGGTAAATACGATTGTTTGAATCTTTTAATAACTAATCAGTCTTATGAAATCGAGCTATAACTTATAAGGTATAACATACCCAGACAGCAATCGAATGACACAAACACAAAAACAAATATATTTCTGGGTAAACATGCGATCTTGGTACTTGAGCAGAAAAATATGTACAGGCAAATACAAATATTTCATAAAGTAAAGCTGCTCGCATTTAATGAATATTTTACACAATCAAATTTATATTTTAGTCCAGCTAAATGACGAACTCTTCACATAGTGATTCCACCCTGGAACCGGTCACCATGGAACCAGTTTCAGTATTTTTGAGTTTTGCTATAGTATTTGATGTGTTCCAGTTTCTGGTGATTATCACGTCTCTCTGTGGAGGTCTTATCCTGCTTCTTGTATTGCCCATTATCAAAAGACGGAACTGTTGTACACTATGGTTACTCATTCTCTTCGGATTCTTACATGAATTTTACAGCGTTATTCTATTAATGGCGTTGAAATCAAAGATACAACCAGCAATACATTGTGTAGATATTCGTATTATGTCGATGCTTGTAACAACTTTTATTCTATGCACCATATTGACATCAGCACTAAAAGTTTTGACCAGATCGTTTTTTCTTCGAATCTTCGTATGGATTTATGTCTTGTGCATAACTTCATTTTTATCTAGTAGAAAACTGAGTGAAAACAACAGCAAGGACCTCAAAGTTGATGTACAACCTACATTTCACCTCCGTTTGACGTCATGTGGAATTAATTTGCCTATTCCATATTATTTGATTTATGAATACCTTTTAATCTATATACCGATGGTCATAACTTTCATTTTAATCAGAAAGTTTCAACCAAGTACAGGTAAGTCATCTTTCAATTTTTTTTTTTAACAATTTCAAATAAGAATAGGGGGCACAATATTTAAACTACTGTTATTGTAATATCAGGGAATAATGATAATCTAACAACTATGGTACTTTAAAAAGGACGAATAAAGGAGATGTGGGGTACATGTCAATGAGACAGCTAACTAACGACACGACACACGTATAAAAAGGGTGTAACTAAATTTTGAATACGGTATTGTGTACAATATGTATATACATACACGTTTCTTAAAATAGGTCGATTTAGAGCTGCAGCTTTATGTCCGATGTCGTTGTTTGTGTGAGCCGTGTTGATGTATAATGTAACGCATACGAACATATTTCCTATTATATATTCATGAAAAAGTCGATATGCAAAAAAACTAGCTTATATTGCCTCGAGTTTTGAACTAAATGAACACAGAGTATCAAAGATCAGGCATCAGCTACAAATTGAAGGACAAAACATCTAGTTTTACTGTAAAGACAACTATTCACTGATGAAATTTACAATTCGAACATTTATACATACACCAAAAACAACGAAACACGTATATTTTCATACTGCATTATAAGGAATCGTAAAATGATAGCAGTAACCGAACGCAAGCTTATATGCAATACTCAACAACAAAAAGCTGTAACAGTTGTAGAAATCCTAAGTAAAATACGCTAATATCGACAGCTTTTCCTTGTATTGGGGTATATTTCAAAATATACTGAGTCGGAATACTAAAACTCCTTTAGAAGAGAAAAGTTGTCTCTTGTGACTTTCAAAAGTAGCAGACGATCTCCATATCACGCTTTAATGTACAAAACTAAGCAGAACTAAATACATTTATTTCTAAAATTTCAAACAGTTCTATCTTTTTTTAAACTATGACTAATGAAGCTACAACTTTATTAAATAGAAAAAGACAAATATTATAATAATTGTGTAGTACATATAATACTGACAATTTTGTACTTATTACTGACAACTTTGTACATATGACTGACAAAATTTCTACATATAACTGACAATTTTGTGCATATCACTGTCAATTTTGTAGATTAACTATTTTCCGTATTTCTGCTAGTAGGTAACTGCAAAGAGAAAGCACATAGTGTTCTTTTTCATAAGAGTTACAATGTAAGCTTTACTTATTGAATGTCTTTTTATTTCAGATTTCCGTTTCTGGGATTTACCTTTTTTGTCTGACAACTCACCTAGTGGTTTGTGCAGCAGATGCTCAAAGGAAAACAAAGCTATACAAATAACTTTAGTATACTTAAGTGCAACTGTTTATATTATTCGCCCTTTAATGGTTGCTTACCATCTCGTATATGGAGGGTCTTATTATGATATCGTCACTAGTATAGTTGTGATGGGCACATACTGCTTTTTGTGCATTGAAACCTTTATTGGGATTGGAAGATGCAAAGCTGGTTATTTATTTAGTGAAAAATTTACATTATGACATTTACGTTGGAATAAATGATTATACAATGGGAATAAATTCTAGAAGATTAATTGTGTGGATATGATGTTTATTAAAATGGTTTTAAATAAAGTAAATGTATGTCAAATGCATGTGCAAACATAATAAATAACAGAATAGGTATCCTCTCAGCATACTGGTATGAAGTAGAAGATAAATTTAATACTGAACCCAAAAAATGACGTATTTTCAGACAAACGCCTCAGTCCAGCCCGCCTCCGGGTGCGCCGCGGGATTTCCCTCAGTGTTGAATGTCTATCTGTGACCTTGTCTGTTTTCTGCTCTTTGGTCACGTTTTTGTCTCTTTGACACATTCACTGTTTTCATTATCAATTATAATATTATTTAATGGCTGCTTGGCCTAAACTGAAAGTGGTATACATGGTATAGTTCATATTGAAAATCAAGCCGTTAGGCGTTTACTAGTATCACACCATTATAAATTTTACGAGATGAACATAACCGACATAACCCGTATCCTTCCAACAACTGGTTTTATGGGCTGTTCTCGCATTCTTAAACAAGAAACAAAATACAAAAATCGCAGGCAAAAACCATTGAATAACAGACTCCTGATAATGAATAAGAATGTGGTGGGATTATAAATGTATATCTGCGCTCAACAATGTCCTTTTAGTTTATCAAATTCTACAAAAAGGCCTGTTCATAACATTGGTGTATCTCTGTATGGTTACAACGATATCCATTTGTTTGATTGATGTTTACAAATTTATCGAGTTGTTTTTTATAATCTAATAAAAAAAATCAAATGTTCAAAATGTACAGTAAAATACAAACTTCACCGCATTTGCATAGAAAATACTATGTACGAGTCCTAGCGAACATCTGTGCACATTATGTTGAAAGAGTTCGACTATTAATCATCTATTATATGAATGATACGTACATGTTAATAAAATACCAAAAAATGTGCTTGGGCATTTTATAATTTCTATTTTTGTTACTTTATAACATCACGAGTAGTTGTGGTATCTTTAAAAAAAAATGTTCACTAGTAGTAACCTCGTTTCTTACAGTGATTTTGTCATAGTTTGGTCAAGTTGAACATGGTTAAGTTAAGTTACTTACTTCCGGAACAATTGCCTCAGTTCTATTCAAACGAGCAAATAAAAAGCAAATAAGATGTTTGAATCTCTATTGTTAGCTAAACGATTCACATTCAATTTGGAATTGTTGTTTCAAGATTTAAATGCATAATAAGCAAACTATCGAAATTGCTATGGTTTGGTTAAGTGATTGACATGGTTCGATTAGGTGTTTAGAAATTCGTTATAGTTTTGATCAAGTTTGTCATGGTTTAGGTCCAAATTATTATATATGTATTTCAGTTCAATATTTATAAAAATTGAGAATGGAAATGGGGAATGTGTCAAAGAGACAACAACCCGACCAAAGAGCAGAAAACAGCCGAAGTCCACCAATGAGTCTCCAACGTAGCGAGAAAATCCTGCACACGGAGGTGGTCCTGAGCTAGCCCCATAAATAAAATTGTGTACTAGTCCAGTAAAAAGGGACATCACACTAAACTCAAACATATATTAATGGACTAAAAAATATATAAAAGACGACCAAAAGCCAGAGTCTCCTGAATTGGGACAGGAGCAAATATGCGGCGGGGTTAAACATGTTTTGTAAGGTCTCAACCCTTCCATATACCTCTAACCAATATAGAATTAAAAAAAAAACACAGCTAGCAATACGTAAAGTAAAACTCTGTTTAAAAGAAGTCCAAGTCTGATGTCAGAATAGGTTACGACCGTGCAAGGGCTGTATGGCCAGTCAAGGTCGTTAAAAACTTGCATTTGTTGTCAGAATAGGTAACAAAAGAAACTAAGAAAAAAGACATTGGTACATAAATGATACATAAATGAACAAAGGACTAATAGCGGTTACTGACATACAAACTCCAGACCTCAATAGTTTGTTTGAATAAGCATGTAATTAAACGAAGTTATACAACTCACCAGCTGATTAAAAAGAAAAAAATACTTTTAAACCAAATTTGAAGCGTACCGGCTGTTTTCTGCTATTTTGGTCTGGTTTTTGTTTCTTTGACATATTCCTCATTTCCATTCTCAGTTTTAATAAACAACTTTACTTTTCGTGACCTGTCTTTGTATGCAGATCGTACTACTACGAGTGCCTTGTGAAAGAATAAGGAATAAATGTAATCCCACATACAAAAACATCATCTGTCAAGGATCAAATGAGATTTTGTCGAATCATATGTCCTTCGTGGCTTAAATGAATATTACATTGAGCAGCAAATCGGAGGACTTACAAAGAATATTGTGCTATGGTAAACTTTTTTTCTCAACTTTTGTTTTTGTTACGTGCTTTGTCTATATATGTCTTTTTGTTTTTCTTTGTTGACATATTTGTTTGTTTTCACAGTGATTTCAAAGATTATAACACAGTGTTGACTTTGTTCACACATCCTTGTCAATTAATATACAAGGCCGTAACTACCATTGAGGCAAGTGAGGCAATTGCCTCACTAAAATTTCGACATGCAGTGATTTTTTTTTTATGGTAAATATTAAATACGAAATATAATTGTCATTTGTTGTTCTGTCTCAACCTTAATTTCCATAACTTGTCATCATTCCTTTTAAATTATTCTTCCTGGATATAACTCGGCATCCCAATGGGTGATGTTTCTCAATTAAATCAACCTAGTAACGATAATCATTGTGGATCTCTGGTTAAAAACAGGCTCTTGCAGAAAAAATAAAAGCGATACTGAAGGTAAATAAAGAATAATTCTAGTAAACTAATGCTGTTTGTGAACAGAATCTGAGTATTGAATATAACTTCATTGGAACTAATCCAAAAACCATAACATGGATAAGTAGACTGACAAATCAAGTACTGGGCATCGCAAGGGGACAATCCTGTCTGCGTATTCATTTCTCCGTTTCACCAACTTTACTTGTTCTCTGTTTACAGATAAACAAAATATAAATAATATGAAACATGCATGGATTAATTTTTATCCATGTTTCTTTAACCTTAAAAATTGAAAGAACATCCCGTATTCCAATTTGACATTAATGAGGAACGGTAGGACCTTTAAAACGGCATTTTGTCTTTACTTATTCAGGACTACGGAATTTCGTGTCTTTATATTCGTGATTTCGGAATCGGACACCCCAACCACTAACCCCTAAATTTATAGATTCTGGAACTAACATATCTTACCACCGACTATTTCCCGAAATAATTTGAAATCACGGACCTACATGGAAACGGCGAAAACTTCATTCCAATTCCCCTGTACCCATATCATACAAGTAAACTAACTCCAGATAGAATCATATTCATGTATCTTATCTCACTCTATTCCAAGTTTGTTTACTCTTTGTCAGCATAAAAGCGAGTTTAATATTTTGTAACAGCGACAGTATGATGGTGCTAACAGAAAAGCTAAATTCCCTTTTTTCCAACCCAACTGTTACTACCGATGCTGCTATCGAATTGTTGATGGAGAAGGAATCAGAAGAAAACGTCGATCATTATGTTGATGATAGTGTGCTACCGCTAAAAACACAGTCTGTCCTGAAACGATTGAAAACTTGGGAAAGGGCATGCATGGGTGGCGAGAGATTGTGCTGTCTTGCCATGCTCCATGTTCATCGCGATAAGGATATCAGCAGACAAAATATTCTGAATCGATTTGACGAAACCGGCCATAGAAAAATTGGCAAACTTTACTGAAGTGATGTCTGTTCTGTTCAGACTCAAACTGATATTTGAATGTTTATCTGACATTTAAATTTAGATAAAATAGTTAAAAATTTAATGTTTGTAAATGTTTTTAAATATGAAAAATTTATATAAAAAGTGTCCAAATTCAAAACATTGTCAAGCTCTCTTGAAATGCCTAGAATGCAGGATTTTGCACCATTCATTTCATACTCTCAAAAAAAAATTTCGCCTCGCTTCGCTCGGCTCAATTATTATGCCTCACTAAAATATAAGGCCTAGTTACGGCCTTGATATAATTGAATTTTAAAGGACTGTCATACAAGTGAGAGGTTTAGCTGGCTATAAAACTAGGTTTAATCCACCATTTTGTACATAAGAAAATGTCTGTACCAATTAAGTCAAGAATATGACAGTTGTTATTAATTCGTTTGATGTGTTTAGCTTTTGATTTTGTCATTTGGTTCAGGGACTTTCTGATAATAATTTTCCTCGGAGTTCGGTGTTTTTGTTATTTTATGTTTTCCTGTGATATAGTTTAGATAGTAACTGTTCTTTTAAACTAGTTTTCGATATAATAATTACAAAAAATAGAAAGCACTACTTCTATTTCACATAGCATTACTTCTCCGTATGTCCATGATGGTCTCTGTCGCGGATATCGGCATCTCTTGTGAAATAGTTAAAGTCATGTCAAACTTAACCAAACTAAGACAAAATCACTGTACTACACCCTCCTCGATATGACGAGGTTACTACCCGTGAACATTCTATGAAAACAGATACCACAATTACTCTTTATCCTTATTTTATATTTTGGACACGGCTGTCAAATTTTATTTCGATCAAATATTTAGGATTCCATTTGCGACATAAGGTTATAATTCAGATGTGACAAGACATGAAATACTCACTTTCCACTATTTTAAGGTAACATTAGATCGCATCAGAAAGCAGAGACATATATATTGTTCGTTGAAGAGGGGTCTAAATACAGCACAAACAACATTTTCCAAAAGACCAAAATAGTGAGAAAAAAAAATATGTTAACAAAACGCATTTGACTAACAGGTCGAACAACTAATGTTCTTAAACCCTGCTGACTGCCATTGACGATTGCAAAATAAATTGATCACAAGGTGTAACAAAATTTCATCATACAACCGTTTACATACTTTCAACTACGCATTACATGCCCTCGCTTTCGCAGGTGTGTTCTAGTTTTTTGTTTATTTTTTGTGTTGTTTATTACACATTTTAGATGTATAAAGTGAATTTGTAAAATCCGGGACTTTGTAAATATCCTTGAAATTTCAAGAGTCTTTGTATGATCATCCCTGCACGGTTTATGACATGGAATCCAGTGCCAAATATTACAAGCATATCAGGATAAGACTATGTTAATGTGACGCAAAATAAGTGTTCTATTATTAATATGCGGCATATGAAAAGACGTTTATATACACAATATAATTGAATATAAAAAAAGACAACAGACCATCTGGTTAAAAAACTGTATGATGTACACGCAACCAAGAAAAAGAAGGACAATGTGACAATTTGGTCATGCTACATTTATAGTAACTTTAATCATACCTCAGACACTGTTTGGTATATATATGTTATCGCATTTGATTTATAATAGTGCAGAAAATCCTATTTCAATATTAATGGTGGTAGGGAAAATGATAGAAAGTGTCCAAATGTTTTATCAGAAGCTTTAAAACTTTACATGGAACTTTGCTAGGAATTTCATCTCAAAATACGTAGAACTGCAAGTAAAGACATTGTTGTTTAGTTTCTAATAAGCAAATAGTTCTTTTCCCGATTACATGTTGATTTGATAGGCATGCAATCTTTTAAATATAATGACCATACGGTTCTGTTATCTAAACTAAGTTGTAGTTGTCTGCCCATTCTCATTAGCACTCATAGCTTATATATCTATAAATGGAGTAATTATTAGTGCACATCATTTGATATCTTCCTTTATTTTGGTGCTCCAAAAATTCTTCGAAATGTCGATGGCGTAGAATTCAATTAAGACATCATTTGTGAGCTTAAAAGTTTATGACCGGAATGTTATATATAGGTGTGTCTGTCCAAAAACAGTGCAATCGTGTTACATCTGTCATCAAATTTAGCATGCAACTTACTGTAACTTAGTTTGAACTAATTGTTTATTATAAACATTTATTTTAAAGACTTTGGTAAATTTATATGAAGAAAAACAAAGTTATAATTAAATTTTAGATATGTGTTTTAAATGGATTTACAAAAGCCCAAGCTATATTTTTCAGTCAGATTTTATAAAATCTATACATATTAAAGGATTTAAAAAAAAAAAACAGGCATTGAAAGACGCAGAAATGTATGAATATTTTTTTTTCCAATGATGATTTGGTCATAATGGTAATCATTTTTTTTCTTTTCTTCTCCTGGTGCATCAGTATTGTATCTATTTCAAAAGTTTCCAAATCTGAAAAAAAAAGAAAAATTTGGAAAATCTTTTTATCTGGATATTGTCTGAAAATGTCTGAATACATTTTTTTTCCAATGATGATTTGGTCATAATGGTAATCAGTTGTTTTCTTTTCTTCTCCTGGTGCATCGGTGTTGTATCTATTTCAAAAGTTTCCAAATCTGAAAAAAAAGAACAATTTAGAAAATCTCTTTATCTGGATAATGTCTGAAAATGTCTGAATATTTTTTTTTTCCAATGATGATTTGGTCATTATGCATGTTATGGTAATCATTTTTTTCTTTTCTTCACCTGGACGTGCATCGGTATTGTACTGTATCTATTTCAAAAGTTTCCAAATCTGAAAAACGTAAAATTTAGAAAATCTCTTTTTCTCTGGATAATGACAAATCAATATTTTGTTTTTTAATACAGATTTTAGTTTATACATAAAAACAAATTTCCAGGGCAGGCAGGGAAAAAAAAGAGACAAAAGTTAAGATAAATGAATAGAGTTATTCCTCTTTGTACTGGCTCTCTCTCTTATCATATACATGATATTTTTTTCATAATCATGTTTCCACATTTGTTCTAAATCATATTTAATTATTAACAAACAGTAGGTATGTTCAATTGCATGTGTTGTTTGTGTGGATATTGTATGAACTGTGATTTGTGTTGATTTACATGTTCATTATATATATTTGTATAATGGTGAAGAGGGAAAATGGTACCGGGTTCGGGGCTTCTACGCCTATTATCAACACCTCATTCACAGTTGTCACCCTTACCCCAAGGTCACGGTTTGATTTGCATGACTGTTTAAAGTCATCAGAAAAAGGTAGTTTTCAATTTTACAAACACAGATAAGATATGTTAAACCTGAAATTGCCATAATATTTGGTGTTGAAACAGTTTACAAGGAAAAATGATAATTTTATGTCTTCCACAACAAAAAAAATACCGTTTTCATAGTTTTACTTATCAAAAATACTCTTGTCAGTCTTGAGAATAGAAAGACCTGAACTGCTGCTTGTGCTGGTCAAGTTTTAAATACTAGCATTCATTATAGATATATAAAAGCTAAAACATTTTTTTTTCTTCAGAAAAATAAAATCTTTTTTTTGTATTTTGTCATTTTTGAAGGGCATATTTTTATCACGACACCACTGCAGAAGAGGGTAAAATAAAACATCTGATTGATAAACATTGTATCACTATTTTTCGCCATCACTGGACATGAGTCGCATCACAAGAGAACATGTCGGACGTGGACAAATATAGCCGTATTTTCACCTCTAAAACTACTCGGTGTACAGACTTACCTGTGAAGTTTGGAAAGTTTTAAGCCCTGGGCATCCATTAGATATATATTAAAGTTAAATGCAATTTGTGCTCCAAAAAGATAAAATCTTTTTTTGATTTTGTCAGATGGGCATTTTTTTTCGTAGGAAGGCCTCCCAGAAAAAAATTAAAATAGCCTTGCCAGACGTCATAATTATTTGGACTAATGAAACTTCAAAAAGGAAAAGTGATTGTTGTACCAAAAATGTATGCCGTCAAAAGTTCAGATTTTTGGGTCAAGGTTCACAGATTCCAGAGTAACAAAAATGTATATTAGATCAATTAAACAAAGTATTCTATTAGCATGATTAGAGTTCTCGAAAAGTGGTTGTCAGAGTGATTTGGTTACCGCTATTCAATAAATTGATCTCTCCAACATTGTCCAAGGACATACAAATGCAAATTTACAAAAAATTATAGTTTGAAAATTAATTGTAAAGCTGTGAACCAGGCTACAATCCAATTGGGCAAAATGATGAGCACCTGAATTTCATTTGAAATGATCCACTCATGTACATGTACACTGTTGAAATGATCACTTAATTATATTGTTGTGCAATTGTCTATTGTCCATGTCAATCTAAACAGCACACCTACATTATAAATTAGCGAAGATGTCAATCTTTTTTCCAAACTTAATATGGCACCTTCTGCATGTTCTGTGGGGAAAATAATAGAGGAATTGCAAAATCTGTAAAAGTTATAATTTTCTGAAATATGCAAAGCATATATATTTACTAGCTAAGTGCCAATGTTTGCCTGTACTCAGAATAAAATTTGTGGTGTAAATACAGCAAATAAAAATGTAGAATATTTGCCAAAAGGTTGTAATGAACCTTAATTTTAGCATATATTCTAGATGAATTTGAAACCCAACATTTTGAAAGATTTTGTCTAAAAACTGCTACCTTTAATCATAATTAATTTATATTCTTGACTAGATAGTCTGTTGATGGTTAAAAATTTGGAATAGATTATGTTTTTTGTAAGTTTAATTTCCACAACTTATATTTATAGCTTTTGGTGATGTTATATACTCTTTATGATTAAAACTAAAATAGGAAAGGTATTGAAATCAACTTTTTTTCTTCTGTAGGTAATTCAAGATGAGTTTAGATGGATTACCAGATTCAACATTCAAAGGTCAAGGATGGAAATATCACTTCAATACATTTACCTTAAGAGGCAAATTTAATGTGAGTATACCATGCATGTCACACAAAATATGTTTTTATTTTTATGCAAACACTCTAGGTAAAGAGGCATTAAGTGATTAATTTTTCTGACCGTTTCATTTTTCGTTTCCAACTGAAGTTTTACTCATTTAAGTTTTATGAAACTCATACAGTTTACACAGTGCTATGAACCAAAACTTTAAACCGAGTTTAAATTTGGGCAGTGAGTCACTAACCTTTCTAGATTTTTACCTCTCTACAAGTTGGAAAATTGCTAATTTCAATTCATACCCAAGTTTGCCTCATGAAAATTTTACAATGATCAAAACCCTTAACTAATTCAAGTACAAAACCATTAACTGAATTGTAGGTTCCTGACTTGGGACATGCCCAAACAGATTCTAACAGGTTTGTGGTGAAACAGTACAACATAAGAGCAAACTGTAAAAATCTGACAGTTAAAAGGGCTTGTTAACTCATCAGAATGCATCAAACAGACTACATAAAAACTCAAGAACACAAAAATATAGATCTGAGAGTACTCCCAGTTACTTAAACTATTTAAAAGCCAATAACAGCTCTAATAAACATTTTTTTGTCTAAGACTCAAAATCAATTGGTGAAATGAATAAATACTATGTGAATTCAATTTCTATATTTATAATAAACCTATCATTCTGTTTTCAGCTTTCAGTTTTAACACTGGGTTGTTATACACTTCTAGGGTTATATAAGATGGGAGGAAAGAAGAAGAAGGCAGTACAAGGAGTGAAAAAATGACAAAATTCTAATTGTTGTTTGTGATATTTTCTAGAGTTGAAATGTAAATTAAAATATGTGCCTGATAAACTTGTATTCTTTTTCACACAACTACAAATAATGTAAAACTACAGGGTATCTCATTTATATTAGAAAATAAACCATTATAAAAATAGTTTGTAGCACAAGTGAACTTGAATAAGAAAGGTTCCCATGGGCAATCATAACAACAAAAGTTTACATATATTTGTATATTAAAAAAACATCATACACCTCTATGTCACATGGTCAATCTCCGTAGGTTCATCAGATATTGCCATGTATACACTCCAATTTTACTATGAGAACAGACAAATCTGTGTGTTTGGGAAAGATTTAAGGCATGGCAGGAACTAGGAATAAAATTTAATTGCATTTGTTAACTGATTCAGATTTTTTAAAAACTTTCCTGGATAATGAAAGCACTTCATATTATTGTCATATATTTTTCTGAACAGAATGACTATATTTGGTATGCAGCTAATGAGTTGAAACTTTGAGCACTTTTCAAATCTATCTGACAATTGTCTGCCAATCCTTTTCTTGTCATCACAACTCCTCTGAAACCACACAACATAATTTCATGAAATTTAGGTCAACTACATTTGGAATATGAAAATATTTTACTATGTACATGTCAGTCTAGTATGTTTTGTATGACCCTTACCACATTTTTAGCTCACCTGGGCCTAAGGGCCAAGTGAGCTTTTCTCATCACTTTGCGTCCGTCTTCGTTAACTTTTACAAAAATCTTCTCCTCTGAAACTACTGGGCCAAATGAAACCAAACTTGGCCACAATCATCATTGGGGTATCTAGTTTAAAAAATAGAACAATGGGGTAAAACGTAGATTTTATCAAGATGGCAGACATGGCTAAAAATAGTACATAGGGTAAAATGCAGTTTGTATCTCTGAAACTGAAGCATTTAGAGCAAATCTGACTGGTGGCAAAATTGTTCAAAATTGTTCATCAACTTTAGATATATCTGCCCTGAAATTTTCAGACAAATCCGACAACCAGTTGTTTGGTTGCTGCCCCTGAGTTAGTAATTTTATGGAAATTTTGCAGTTTTTTGCTATTATCTTAGATATTATTATAGTATCTATTGATATCTTATAGTATAAATTATGATTTTAACCTTATTTTATATGATTTCCAAAGCATCAGTAAATATAGGTGAGCGACACAGGCTCTTTAAAGCCTCTAGTTATCTCACCTGATCTCACCTGGCCCAAAGGGCCAAGTGAGCTTTTCTCATCACTTGGCGTCCGGCGTCTTCATTAACTTTTACAAAAATCTTCTCTGAAACAAATGGGCCAAATTTAACCAAACTTGGCCACAATCTTCATTGGGGTATCTTGTTTAAAAAATGTGTCCGGTGACCCAGCCAACCAACCAAGATGGCCACCATGGCTAGAAATAGAACATAGGGGTAAAAATGTAGATTTTGGCTTACAACTCTGAAACCAAAGCATTTAGAGCAAATCTGACATGGGGTGAAATTGTTTATTAGGGTGTGGTCTATCATTTTCCCTGAAATTTTCAGATGAATCGGACAACCGGTAATTGGGTTGCTGCCCCTGAATTGGTAATTTTAAGGAAATTTTGCCGTTTTTGGTTATTTTTTTGAATACTATTTTAGATAGAGATAAACTGTAAACAGCAATAACGTTCAGCAAAGTAAGATCTTCAAATAAGTCAACATGATCAAATGGTTAGTTGACCCCTTAAGGGTATATTGCCCTTTATAGTAATTTTTTACCAATTTTTCGTAACTTTTTGTAATCTTTTAGAAAAATCTTCTCCTCTGTAACTACTGGGTCAAATTTAACCAAACTTAGCCACAATCATTATTAGGGTATCTAGTTTAAAAAATGTGTGTGGTGACCCAGCCAACTAATCAAGATGGCCACCATGACTAAAAATAGAACATAGCAGTAAAATGTAGATCTGGCTTATAACTCTGAAACCAAAGCAATTAGAGCAAATCTGACATGGGGGTAACACTGTTTATCAGGTCAAGATCTATCTGTCCAGAAATTTTCAGATGAATTAGACTACCGGTTATTGGGTTGCTGCCCCTGAATTGGTAATTTTAAGGAAATTTTGCCTGGGTCAATTGTGTGTGGTGACCCAGCCAACCAATCAAGATGGCCACCATGGCTAAAAATAGAAAATATGGGTAAAATGTAGATTTTGGCTTATAATTCTGAAACCAAAGTATTAAGAGCAAATCTGACAAGGGTTTAAATTGTTTATCAAATCAATATCTATCTACCCTGAAATTTTCAGATGAATTGGACAACTGATTGTTGGGTTGCTGACCCCAATTGGTAATTTTTAGAGAAAATTTGCTGTTTTTGGTTATTATCTTGAATACTATTATAGATAGAGATAAACTGTAAACAACAATAATGTTCAGTAAAGTAAGATCTAATAATAAGTCAACATGACCACAATTGTCATTTGACCCCTTAAGGAGTTATTGCCCTTTATAGTCAATTTTTACAAAATATTTTCCTCTGTATCTAAAGGGCCTAGTCTATATAGATAGAGAAAATTGTAAGTAGCAAGCATGTTCAGTAAGTAAGATCTACAAACACATCACCATCACCAAAACACAATTTTGTCATGAATCCATCTGTGTCCTTTGTTAAATATGGACATAGACCAAGGTGAGCGACACAACCTGATTAGAGCCTCTAGTTATGGTAAGCTCAATGTTGATTTTGGGTTTTTTTTTGTCTGTTTTTCTGATACTATTAGCAACAGCTTGACTATATTTGGTGTATGGAATGATTGTAAGGTGTAAATGTCTGTCTGGCAATTATCATCTGACCATGACCTAGTTTTCATGGTTCATTGGTCAATCTTAAGATTTCCTGGTTTAGTTTGTTTCTTTGTTAACTATATTTGAAGCATATTTGGTGTATGGAATGATTGTAAGTTGTACATGTATGTTTATCTTACCATGACCTCATTTTGTTGGATTGTGTTAAATTAAGGTGATAGTTGTAATAAAGCTTTATATTTAAGACTATCACCATAATATAAATAAATGGCTTATAAAGAGGGCAAGACATTTCATTGTGTGCACTCTTGTTTTTCAAGGAGTTATGCCACTTTGAATTTGAATGTTGACCTAAATATATTAAGTGCAATAGTTTGTCATCTCAACACCAGGTTTTTTTTAAAAAATTATTTCAATGAATTACACATAGTTGGATCATAAAAGAAATATTGCTGTCACCTTAGTTTTGCTTGTATATAAAGAAACAGATGAGATGGTTATATGCTATTGTGCTTCTTCTACAGAAATTACATTTTCAAATGCAAATCTTTTTTAAAGTTTTTAACAGACCATGGAGATGCATGTGTAACATGCAGTCTTTAATGTTATAATTGTACCTTTTTAATCCTCCAAGACTGATATTGGTGGCAGAATATATCTGTTTTGCTAACAGAGTAATTCCAGTGTTGTTTTTTTTAATAATTTTAACCCTTCCCTGAAAAAATGGAAAAAAGGTGTGTAGATTTTGTATAATATTTTAGGTGTTCCAGGCCTGTAAATGCTCTTTACCAAAGATCCCTAGTTAAGTCAAACCACATTCTTTAAAATTAGTACATGTATTTGTACTATTTAGGAGTAAACTAAAAGACTGGTTGTTTTAAAACTGAAATAATGTGTAAACTTACATTTTGAACTTGCATTTTACATCATCATGTTCTCATCCTGATAGGCATGTAATACTTGCCACTGGATTCTAAACACATATCCACTCTTCATATTTTATTTCTCATTTACACAATAAAGATTCCAAGTTAATTTACCCTCAAGTTCCACATTTTAAAGAAAACAAGTTGGTTAAATGCAGTAGAACTAATGCATATTTGGGTCTTTGTTATTCAATTTCTGAGCAAATCTCATTTCATAAAGACAGGAATGATAAAACAGATGATATCAGTTCAGCTTCTTATTCAAATTAATGAGAGAAAAAATATGACTCATTTGAGTTGAACCCATGATTCTGTGACATTGTATCTTGTTCAGTTGAGACTAATGATATAAGCAGAAAAACAGTGCTAAATAAATGGTATTCAAAATTCAGTCTCATTAAAATCAGCCCCCACTAACCACTTGCATTTGTACCTACAAAATTGAACAATAAATTAAGCAGAAGTAATAATATTGTCAATGAAAAATTGTGCCAAATATCAAAGAAAACAAAATAGAATGCCCAAACAACTACAGTCTTCTTTAATGATTCTTTTTCTCTAGATTTGTTCATGACCACTATGTCTAAATCATAAAGGTAATAAAATTCTTTGCAGGTCACAGCTTGGTATGACCAGAGGTCCAACCATGAACAGCTGAGGCAACATTCAAGCTTAGTACAGCTCTGAATTTTGATTTTGATTAAATATTTGAATTAGCATAGGTTTATGACACAAAATAAATGTGGTCTAAGAACTTGAAAAATTTAAATTGGACATTTACCTATTGCTATTATAGTCCAATATCTAAAAAAAATACAAGGTTAACATCATGTTCTGGCCCCTTATTCCTAAATGCTTGAACCTTAAAAGCCAATATCAATTTGAGATATGGATTGATGATTGATTGTTTAACACCACTTTCAACACTATTGTGCTATTTCGTGGCAGTCAGTTTCCATTGGTGGGGAAGCCAGCGTGCCCTGAGAGAACCACAGCCTACGGTAGGAAAAGTGACAATCATAGTCAATTAAGATTGAAGTTGAGTGCAACTGCCATGTATGGTATTCAAACTCACAACCTAAGAGTAAACAGGCTAGTGACACAGTAGTTGAGGTCCCTTGAAGTATGTAGCTTTGTGGTACAATTTCATAGATTTCCATACATTTAAGTTTTTGTATTCTGTATTTAAAACAGAATTCATGTACAGCTACAAAATGCAGGCAACTAGTAAACATACTAAGAATAAATGTCTACTTGATAAAGTTGTCAAATTGTTGTAATAATTTTTATGTTTGCAAATGTATAATCTAGCAAAAATAAGAATAGAAAAAGATAAATAATTTTAAAAAGTCTAGATCCGGAACTGATTTAGAGAAATAATTTCACCTTTCACCGATAAGCGTGGAGATAACGGTATTGCTCTCCACTTTTTTAGCGTTAAAAATAAAAGGGAAAAAAAAAATAATTACATTCTATTTTTATCAGAATCGATACACATATATTGTAATGATTGTTTATACATACCTGTGAATTGCTTATATTAATCATAAATCATTATTAAAACTGGTATTTCCAAACCAGGAAGAGACATCAATACAATAATAGAAAACCGATAACGGCAAGTGTGAAATATTTCCGGAAACTTTTTCTTTCTTAACAAACTAGATATACATATTGATAAATTAGAATTTCATATATACTTAAGTTATTTTACGGTTGAAAATGAAATATATACACTATAGTCTAGATAAATTGTACTTTATCATTGTTGTACAGAGAGAAATAATATTAAAATGCAGGTACCCTTCACTAGAAGGCTGGACTAGTGAAGTCAATTGTTAACAGCAAGCAATATATTGTTGAATAAAAAAAAAAAAAAAAAAAAAAAAAAAGTTTTTGTCCTGAAACAAGAAAAATGCTTTTTTGCCCAAATCCACCCAACCTTCATTTTGTAGTACGAAACCTTATACAATTTCCTAGAGATCCAGACTTATGCTTAAGTTATTGTCATGAAACCGAATGTCTTTGAAGGGACGACATCACCATCAACCATAAAGATTTTGCATTTGTATAAAAGTAGTTTAATTTTAATCCTGAAATTTTCTTATATATCTGAAACATCATTAAACGCTTTAAAGTTCTTTGAGAATCATAATTTTTTAATGAGAAAAATATTGCTAACACTCCCCCAACTGAATAACAGGCTAACATAAAACAAGACAATCTTATAATCCAACTTGTTTATTTCAAAATAAGTCACTTCCATAAAAAGTTTTTACCAGCTTCCTATAAACATGTAATACAATGGATAGTAATGTGCTCTTACTAAAAGTTCTATTTGTGGATTTCAGTTTTTAATATTTTGTTAAAAAAATGATTTAATTTATAATTCTAAATTTTCCACATAACAAATAATCTGACATGATTTTAGAACATTAAAACAACTATTAATTCCATGAATTTTCCCCCCCCCATACTTCAAGTACTAACATAGTTTAATAGTAGATAGTGAAAACATTGCATTTGCTACACATTAACATATCAATCAAAAATATTCTAAAATAGCAAAATACTAATAAAGCAAGTCTTCATAAAAATAATTTGATAATCTACAAGAAAATCTACATTTTATAGTAAGAATGGAATGACTTCAATGTGGGTCTCATTGGGGTTTAAGCGTGATGCGAGATTGCCAATTTTTTGTAAGCGTGACACATGAAAGTCAAATTATTGTGCCGTGAAAACGGGAAATGAAGTCTAGCGGGACATGGGAAATTACAAAAAAATTAGAATTGCTTACATACATAGTATAAAACGGATAAGGGACTCTGACAAAACAGTAAGCGGGATCCGGGATCAGAACCCCCTAATGAGACCCCTTTCAATGAATTTATTAGCATAAAAGTGCAAAAAAAAAACCAACTACAAATTTTATGAATTTACACATCTAAATGAAAACTCTATTATGTCGCATTATTTAACCTACATACAACATAAGCATATAATAATATGTGCCACCAATTGAACATTTTGAATACAGTTTGTATCAGCTATTTTCACATCTTTTAAACATTTTCAAAAAAATTTAAATCTCTTACACTTTGTACACTTGGCAAATCTGCCAAAAAGATAGATGACTTCATTTTAAATTTTAAACTTCATAGTTATCAGCACTCTGATCAATGACTATATGTGTCATACAAAAGAAGACTGATTTATATTGCAACCACTAAATTATGTTTAAAACATAGTAATGTAGTAGACTGTGGACTCATTTAGACATTTCATGCCATTACAAATGTATTGTCCTTGAAATAAATATATATCTATCTTCTGAAATGAGTTGTTTCACCCGGTAAGTGAAAATTTACACCCTGCAATACTCTCCTTTTATAAAGCCTCTGAAATGATGACAATTAAGGTCAGGGACAGTGCTTACAACATAAGATATAAGATATATCACAGATGCTAATACATTTCTAAACAAAAATTTCTTATAAAGAACACAAAATTTAATATAATATAATTCAGATATCAAAGGTGTCCACATTAGAACAAAATAGCACTTGTATAAGCGAAGAAAATTATCATTAAGCTTGAGTGTATAAGCAACATACTTTCTTTTCTATTATGGTGACCTGAAGCTTGTTGGTCTATATTTTGATTTAGGTCAAGCATGGTCAGTTTGGTCCTAATGGGTATTGTAAGCTTAGAAGATTAAAACAAACATGTGCAAAACAACAATAAATGTAAAGTATCGAATAAATGTAACAATGAAATAAAATTTATAAAAATATTGCAGGCTGTACATGTACTATCAAGGATAACTTATATATACACATTAAAATAGTAACATGTTTCCTCAGAGAAATGTTTTTTATTAGTCTTTACAACAATCTTTCTGCGCCAATTATAAAAGCAACGCCTACATTTATGTTTCTTTTTAAAATTTCAATCAAACATAGAATGTTCCCTTGGAGAGATTCCCAGCTGTTTTTAATTTTTCCCAATTTTTGAGATCTGAGTTCTTGGTATTCTTTTTTACTTTGGTATCCTCCTTAATTCATGTGTTAACCACACAGCGATACTCAGTAGGACCAGAGATCCAGATTGATGTGTAGCAGCCACTGGTGTTGGTACATATGTTAGTAATGTTGTTATTCCCAAAGATGCCTACAAAATAATCAGAGCATGTTATTTCAAGTAGTAAGAAGTAAAAGGTACTAATATTGATACGTCCAATGTTTGTCAAGGGCAGCTAAAGAAAGGATATGAGATATACATACAGTGGCATTTCCAGACTTAAATGATAGTGTAGGCTCCCAATTACACAATATAGAGAGGAATTACGAGAAAATATAAATGTTCCATTATTTTAACACTTTTTAGTAAAATAGCAATCTCTTTCTGATCATTTTGCTTAGAATTTACATTCTTAATGTACCATCATATTAAATAACCTATAAATCTTTACAGAAAAACTTCCCCTGACACTCCAATAAATATCCTCTTTACAAAAACAGGTGTTGACATTTGTGTTTTTGAAATGGCCAATGAATTGAGTATTACATGGACAATCAAATAGTTGTTGCAGGAGTTCTTAATGTGTATACAGCACTCATCATACTCTTGTTCATGACTTGTCAGATTTTGGATTCTTATTTCAACCAGTTATTTAAACATCTTGCACAGCAATACAGATAATTTCTCATCTCTATACGGTGTCCATGTGACCAAATTTTATACCCCAGTCATCCTTTAGAGGAGCTCTGCCACGGGCGTTGCTAGAAAGAAACGATGTGGAAGCAACTACCGGCGAGCGGAGCGAGGCGAAAAAATTTTGGGACCCTATTATGCAGCAATTTTTTTTCGGTTTTGGGTCATAGGACGGTTAAAAGAGGAGCTATATGTAGATAAAAATTTATGAATGTAAAACTATTAATTAATCTTCTGAATATAGTAATACATAAAAAAAACACCTATTTGTGATACAGAATTTACTCAAAATTGTCCAAAATCTGCTCTTCGGGTCTGGGCAGAAACAAACTTCTCTATTACTTTGTCAACATTCACACTGAAATCCCGATGAATATGCAGTAATGCTACGTAACTTTCGTTGTTCATTGTTGATCATACATTTGTTTTCAATTACATACGTAGTACCGTGACTGATAGATTTCAGGGCCATCATGGCATGGTAGCACTCGCAAGATGTTATAAACCAGCGTACGTGTTCGGCATCGAGCGACCTCCCAATTGAATTCGTCAAAATTACATGCTAGGTCAGTTTCGTATGTTTCAGACAATATTGAGATTTGTTCGTTTGTGATATTTCCTACAACACGATGAAGCAGATACAGCACAAAGAAGCGATTTTTTCTGATAACTTGACGCGACCCCACTCTCCAGTTGCCTTAGCATATGGTCTATGAACGCAAAAAATAATGAGACTTTCCAATACTGTTTTGGCGTGGTTGCAGGGTGATTGGCTCCGGTAGTCTGTCAACCACATCGCCTCGGCATATTTTCAACGATATCGAAGGGATCTGATAATTCTAATGCCGATTGGTACATCTCATTCCAAACTGATGAACAGTACACTGTAAAATGTGCTCCAAAACTACATATCTTAGACTGAGTATTACAAATTCAAAAGTAAAAATCTTGTAAAAGATACAACATGTACAAGTAACCTTCCGATTTTGTCATAATCTCAAAAAAAAAAACCCAATTATTTTGAAACCAAATGTCGTTATTTAATGATATTTCATTAATTAAAAAAAGTGACAACATAGTTGTTTCCTTTAACATTCAATTTATAAATTTTTAATTTGCCATTTCTTTTTTTGCAAGCCGAATCAATGTGCATGCAACTTAGGAGCTACGATCTTTTTCTGAATGAACAGCTTCATCAACACTTGTAACTAGGTTGTCAAACTAATATCCGGGATAGACAGAAAAAACACCAACAGTCTCCGATTCCGATTGACCAACTCATCTCTCTCTCTTCTGCTTTTTTTTTTTTTTTTTTTTTTTTTTTTTTTGTGAAAACGACGTGGATGCACGTGCTGTCGTGCCTCCGGGTAGCTACGCCCCTGTCTGCATTAAAAGACAATCATGTGGTTTTAATAAAAAAAAAAATTGAAGATATTTGTCATCTATTTGTTAAATTTTTGAAGAAAAAAAATATATTCCAGATTAATCAATAAATTACATACACAATTTTTTTTTCTAATAATTACTAAACGCAATAAAAATACCTGTATTATACTCATAGCATACCTGTATTATACTCATGGCAAGTAATGCATTGACTGCCATTCTTGCTCTGGGTGGAAGGGGAGCTTTACGACACATCCACCAAAATCCTGCTATCAACAGCACTGTACTTTCTGCCTGCATTTAACAAATAACTTATATATATCAGCATTTTATAAATTTAATTGTTGTTAAATTACAGCTCTTGACAATACATTTAAACATGAAAAAGAAGATCTAGAGGGAAATAAAAACAAAACCCTTTGTTGACTTAAATCGGTGGTCTGTCTAAAATTTTGTGTCAAATGAAATCTAAGAGTGTACAGTAAAATACAAATTATCATAAAATTGAGAATGGAAATGGGGAATGTGCCAAAGAGACAACAACCCGACCATAGAAAAAACAACAGCAGAAGGTCACCAACAGGTCTTCAATGTAGCGAGAAATTCCCACACCCGGAGGCGTCCTTCAGCTGGCCCCTAAACAAATATATACTAGTTTAGTGATAATGAACGCCATACTGATTTCCAAATTGTACACAAGAAACTAAAATTAAAATAATACAAGACTAACAAAGGCCAGAGGCTCCTGACTTGGGACAGGCGCAAAAATGCGGCGGGGTTAAACATGTTTGTGAGATCTCAGCCCTCCCCTATACCTCTAGCCAATGTAGAAAAGTAAACGCATAACAATATCATGCTTGCCGATGCCTGTATCACCTTGCTCAGCTCTAAAAAAGTTCTACATGAAGCTTGGTGACATAAAACTTGTATTACCGTAGACAAGGACTTGTCAAAACCATCATAAATGTTGGATATAACGTAGCAAGTAAGTATACGTTGGAGAAGTTTTTGAAACGAAACAAACTTTTTTGTAGACATGAAAACTACATATAAAACAAAATCCAATCAATTCAATACTCTTATTTTTCTAAATAGATAGATACTGTTATATCAACTGCTATTTACCATATCACTCTAATATCTTACAATATCAATAAATAGAAATGTAATAATTTTATTTAAAAGTCAGTTACTGACACTCCTATCAAATACTAAAATATGAATAATATTATATTTTCTTAATTGATATTTTTCTGTGAACTTGATAAACAGTTTATTGCTGTAAATTGATATTTTTCTGTGAACTTGATAAACAGTTTATTGCTGTAAATACCTATTTAACTTGAAAATAATTCTAATAATTCATACCAAGTGTCTGTGGTTAAATTGAACAAAGGTAGGATTCTCAAAAATATTTTTCCATTTAGGATCAATGTTCCACATATCAGTTGGAATCCATCTGTCTGCCATTTTAGGCCATGAGTTGTATGTTAAACCAGCATCCAACCCTGCTACAAAAGCTCCTGTGAAAAGATATTTGTAATTGTGTACATAATTATTGATGTAGTTATCAATATGTTGTTAAAATAGATATTGTCCTTTAATATCAATATGTGTTATTCTTTCTTTATGTCCCTATCATATGTAATTTGAAAGAAAACAAAGAAACAAAATCCAACAATTCTGTTGAAAATTATATGCTGTACATCAACAAAAGCGAACACACATTTTTTATCCTTTTTTGTTCATATCTCTTTAGCATTTTTCAATCAATAAATAGTTTATTTTGTATCTAAAGTCAAATTTGTTTTCTATATCCAATTAGAACTACAAGTTCTATTGTACTGACTACTGAGTATACAGCTAAACTTACATAGAAACTGATGTCTCATTTTAGTACTCATACTGAAGAAGGAAAATACATGCTTTCCATACATATTTTTAAAGAACTTATATTGTACCTGAAATAGCTGTTATAAATATCAAAGCTTTCATTCCATGAGCCATTCCTTTGATTCTTCTCATCTCCTTAGTAAACTCAATCTAAAATGTAGTCAAATTCTCATTAAAAGTCAATAGAAAATCTTTCAAAATTTACTCAAAAAAAATCAGTATGTATATAAAACTAGTACCTTGTGTATTTCACACTATGTGACATTTCTTTTATATCAAAGTAGTTTAAAACAGATGTGTTCAATCTGTTTTAAGTTACTACCTCTCCCTTTTTTTAATATTAATTGTTCTATCATTTTATCTTATAGTAATGTCTGTAATCAAAGTGCTTTGCCATCATCTTACATCTGTTCAAAGTCAAAACTGTTCAAATGCTTTTTTTTTTCAATTTCATACTGTGTCTTTATACCAATGACTTTATTTTAATGTCATATTTCGTGTGTTATGTCATTCAAGTGTTAATGCCATAGTAAACATTTGTTTTATACCAAAAATTAATTTCCAAATGTTAATGCTTAATGTGTTTACTAAGATTCATACCTTAAATGTCATATGTCATATGAGATATGTTCTTTGTTCAATGCCCATATCTATAATTTATCCAAAATCTTCTATGTTCAATGCCCTCATTTCAATATAATAATGTCTAGTCACAAAATAATGTACTGCCTTTTTTGTGGTCTATAGGAAGTTATTTCTTCAAACTCATATCAAAATAAGTTTAAAAAAAATAAAAAATATTCAACTTACTTTATTATAAGGAAGAAGATGTGTAAATCCAGACCACAGAAATAATGAATATAAAATAAAGGCAGAACCAAGATGAGATGCTAATCTATATTGGCTAACTCTTGGAATATCTGTTTCTTTCTGTTTTTCTTCTAAACCACTTTTCACCATATACCATCCAAGAAATCCCTAGATTATATAATTATATCTTTATACCAAACATTTATCAGTATACAATTAGTATAACAAGCAATCTGAGGGTATTGCATGTGCATATTGAAACTTAAACTCAATCTGTAACTTCTTCTGATAACATAAGTTATATGGTTTGCTACTGACCCCAAATTGATCTATAAAGGGTTTGTAAAATCTATAGGGGCTGAGGCTGAAGTTGTGATAAGACCATATAGCAAGAATCTTATTCAGGATTCCCCCTAAATAAGTGATGAAAACATTTGATATTACAAATCAAAATTGAATGATCTGCAACCTTATAAAAATATTTGTACAAAAAAAACAACAACTAAAAAATCAAACTTTTATTCAAATATGTAGAAAAGTTATTTTTTAGAAGTCAATTTGTGCTGTACTTTTAAACTATGTAATATGTGTGTGTGCAAGTGTCTTCATATTAGACAGAAAGTCATTTCATGAAATAAAAGCTGTGAAACCTTTAAGGGCATAAGATACAGTTACAGGGGAGGTAATGACGTTGCTAACGTAAATTGTTATTTTCGCGGCGTCAAACTATGACTTATCAGGAAAAGATTCAGTTTTCAACTGATTTTTATCATTCAAACTTATTTCACTTGAAAAAGAGTTCATGGACCCCTCTGTTTTAAAATGCCATTTGGTTTGATTACGTAAGAAGAGTATGTGTGCCAATTTTCATGAAAACGTAAATAGTGCAATTTTTTTAAAATTCGATAAATATACAGCAAAAAATTATGTTTTTTTCTACATTCATGAACATTTGATAAATATTGTTATGCCCCGGTGATTTGAAAGCTGATATATTTTTACTGTGGTCTATGTTCCACACTTGATACACACAGATGTCCGTTGTTGTGTTCTTATTCGTATTTTACAGAAGAAAAAGCTTACTTTGACATTATATTATATACTGAATTCTTTAAATCTATATATCGACTATATTTATGTGTGTAATAATTCATTTTGTATTTCTTTATACTTAGTTTCAGTATAACGTGCCAAATGTAACTTTACGTGTTCTTGTTTATGAATAACTTGTGTATTACATCACACGTATAAAATACGGAACGCATGTTCCTACAGTGAGCTTCTCTCCAAAAACCTCCATGCAGTTAGCAGTCTCTCTTAAACTAGAATTTGCTGCACCAAGTTAAAGCACTTGGTGATAATGCAGTGCACCAAGTAGATTTGCTTCACCAAGTAAAGTTGCTTGGTGAAAGTATTTGAATGTAGTACACCAAGTAGATTTTAGATTTTCCTGTACCAAGTAATGCAATGCACCAAGTAGGAGTACTTGGTGATAATATTTAATGCACTGAGTATGCTGAGTATATGAATGCAGTGCACCAAGTAGGAGTACTTGGTGATGATATTTAATGCACCGAGTATGCTGAGTATTTAAATGCAGTGCATCAAGTAGATTTTCCTGCACGAAGTAATGCCGTGCACCAAGTAGATCTGCTTGCACCGAGCTCTAGCAGAATTGTTTTATTAAACTTGGTGTAATGAATGCACCTTTGTATTACTTATTGTTTATAATAATTTACGTATTTTGTTTCATGAACCGCTGTATTTGATGTTTTGTTTAAAAAGAAATAATTCAATTTATGAAAATCCATTATGATTTTTATTATAACTTCCTTCACCGGAGGCCCACAAAAGTAACTACAGGTGTATATCCTGACAAGAAAACCCTGGAATGTTACAATATGAGTTATTTCTGAATAAAAAATGTATAAATTTTTAGGATACTTATAAAATACAGAAATGACAAATTATTTAACAAAAAACAATTTATGTTTATCTTTTAAAACAAAAAAGTTATGGCTTTCTTTCAAAAGTGAAAATACGGCCACAAATCTGAATTTTGAGCAAATATACAAAATTTCCACCTCATTTTACTCAAAAAGTAGCACATGAAGGTATATTTTTTTATTACATATTTGATTTAATCAGGTAAAAAATAGTCTATATGGAAATTTTTTTATCAAAATGTAAATACGGGATCAAAACTGTATCGTATGCCCTTAATACAAATTTGTTTATGTTATGACTTCTGGTATGAATTTGACTGTTTAAATAAACCTTAACTTTCAAGTCCTCTTAAACTGACAGATATTGTGTAAAATCTTATTTGAATCCATGGTACACCAACCACATACCTGAAATCCAAGCAGTGCTGTTAATGCTAACATACGTGGCTTCATTCCTTTGGAAATCCATCCTTTCTTTAGAAAATATGCACCAGGTAAAAGAAATGCCAATCCTATTAACCGACCCCACATTCGATGCCCATATTCCATGTAAAAAATAAACTTAAAATCTGATAAGCTCATTTCATGCTGCGCATTTACACTGTAAAAGAGAAAAAAGGATTTATTAAGAAATGCAGTACCTTCAAGATTTCTTCGATACATGTTCTTTTATAGAAATTAAATTTTATGTTTGCTTCAATTTTTTCCTGTTATCAAATCAAGAACATTTTTCTTAAATGATCATCCAAAATGATAGTTTTAGTATGTATTGGTTTACTAACCAAAAATCATTTGGCATTGCATTATGAATGTAGTTATCAAAAAGTGATATTAATTTATCAATATTTATCCTGAACATAAACATGATAGAGATCACGGTAATGATTGGCTATCCTAACCTTACTAACAGTTTCAAACCCTTCCTATAAATAGATTTCATGTAATATTACGAGACAATGTGTAGTTGCTCAATATATCAGGAACTTACTATTTATATTCTGGAAACTGTTTATATTTTTCAAATTCTTCCTCCCATTCTTGCAGATTTTGTGGTGGTTTCATGTCTTTTAACAGCCGCCAATCAACCATTGATAATCCAGATTCTGTTAATCTACAAGTATTATTGAAAAATATCAAGTACTGTAAATTCAGAAATTATTGAAAAAATTGAGAATGGAATTGTGGAATGTGTTAAAGAGACAACAACCCGACCAAAGAGCAGACAACAGCCGAAGGGTCTTCAATGCAGCGAGAAACTCCCACACATGGAGATGTCCTTCAGCTGGTACCATCACAAATATGTATACCAGTTCAGTGACAATGGACGTCATACTAAACTCTGAATTATACACAAGAAACTAAAATTAAACTAGAGGCTCTAAAGAGTGTGTCGCTCACCTTGGTACACAGGAAGCAGATGGATTCATGACAAAATTGTGTTTTGAAGATGGTGATGTGTTTGTACATCTTACTTTACTGAACATTCTTGCTGCTTACAATTATCTCTATCTATAATGATCTTGGCAAAGTAGTTTCAGTGGAAAATGTTAGTAAAAATTTACAAATTTTATGAAAATTGTTAAAAATTGACTATAAAGGACAATTACTCCTTAGGGGGTCAATTGACCATTTTTGGCCATGTTTACTTATCTTTAGGTCTTACTTTGCTGTACATTATTGCTGTTTACAGTTTATCTCTATCTATAATAATATTCAAGATAATAACATAAAACGGCAAAATTTCCTTAAAATTACCAATTTAGGGGCAGCAACCCAAGAACCGGTTGTCGGGTCAATCTGAAAATTTCAGGACAGATAGATCTTGACATGATGAACAAATTAACTCAGTCAGATTTGCTCTAAATGCTTTGATTTTTGAGTTATAAGCAAAAAACTGCATTTTACCCCTATGTTCTATATTTAGCCGTGGCGGCCATCTTGGTTGGATGGCCGGGTCACCGGACATATTTTTTAAACTACATAGATCAAAGATGATTGTGGCCAAGTTTGGATTAATTTAGCCCAGTAGTTTCAGAGGAGAAGATTTTTGTAAAAGATTACTAAGATTTACGAAAAAGGGTTAAAAATTGACTATAAAGTGCAATAACTCCTTAAGGGGTCAACTGACCATTTCGGTCATGTTGACTTATTTGTAGATCTTACTTTGCTGAACATTATTGCTGTTTACAGTTTATCTCTATCTATAATAATATTCAAGATAATAACTAAAAACAGCAAAATTTCCATAAAAATTACCAATTCAGGGGCAGCAACCCAACAACGGGTTGTCCGATTCATCTGAAAATTTCAGGGCAGATAGATCTTCACCTGATAAACAATTTTACCCCTGTCAGATTTGCTCTAAATGCTTTGGTTTTTGAGTTATAAGCCAAAAACTGCATTTTACCCCTATGTTCTATTTTTAGCCATGGTGGCCACCGAACACATTTTTTAAACTAGATACCCCAATGATGATTGTGACCTAGTTTGATTAAATTTGGCCCAGTAGTTTTAGAGGAGAAGATTTTTGTAAAAGTTAACGACGACGGACAACGACTGACGCAGGACGACAACGGACGCCGGACGCAAAGTGATGGGAAAAGCTCACTTGGCCCTTTGGGCCAGGTGAGCTAAAAATGATACAAGACTAATAAATGCCAGAGGCTCCTGACATAGGACAGGCGCAAAAATGTGGTTTCTTTATTATCATATCATTCATGGAGCTTGTTCATATATTTCACAAATTCAGTAGAAAAATAATAGTACATGGATAAAAATGACTGTCATTAAAATAAAAATAAAGATGCATCAGCAGATTTTATTTTAAATGCTATGAAGTAATAAAGGAACAAACCTTGTTACACCACCCAATATAACAGCACCAAAACACATGCCAGCACAGCCTATCAACCATCCTCCTACTATCTTCTGAGCACGTAATGAAATTTCTGGGTTTGTTTTGGATATAGTAGTGGTCTGTCTTAATGGTTGAATCAGTCTTGATAATGGAAGATTTAACTGTTGAATAAAAAATTATTAACTTTTCAAAATGTTTATTGTGAATATAATTTCAAGTGTTCCAACATCAAAAAAATAAATCCACTTAAAAGAATTCAAAATATTACAATATGACTTCTGTTGGGCTCATTATTTCCACTTAAGGGGGCTCGCAGGTCTAAATAATTTTTTTTTAAATATTGGATTTCGCTGTGTTTTTCTTTACATAAACTTTATCCTATACAAAAAAAGAGGTTGAATAAAAAAAAAGGCTCCATGTAAAATTAAGTGAAAACATTATATTGAGCTCCTTTTAGCATTCTTGCTATTGTCCCAATAATAACCATCTTAATGCACACTAGGTGTATTCTGCCATCTTGGGTTGTAAAAAGCAAAACACAATCGGCATAGATGTTTAATAAAATATGCCAATTTATACAATAGAATGCAAAAATATTTTTTTATCTAAAATAACTGAATATAGAAAATTATGTGTTTCACCATATCATTTTGACCTCTGTAATAAAACTGATTATTTCATGTTTGATTCAGTTCTTTCAAATTCAGCAATTAAGGGAGATAACTCAGAAAATCTACTTTAATTAATGAATGGGAATTAAAAATACCTATTCTGTTTTTAACAAGAAAACAATTTCTGTGACCTCATGTTTTTATTTTTTATCTTATAAAAGCAAATAACAAAGCTATCTTCCCTTTATTTATTTAGTTTCTTTTTATTCACACCAAAATAGGTTTTTCCATCTATCATTTATTCAAATTCTGATAATTTTGCACCACGTGCACCCTTTTAAGTTATATCTTTTAAATAAGTATGATATAAACTACATTTTGCCAAAGTATGAAAAAATTCTATTGTCATTGATTTTGACCCCTCACCTATCAACCTTCAGCTTTATTTAGTGATAATGAGCATAAATTTCAATTTCTGTCTAATTGATCAACTGGAAACCCACCAAAAACTTATTTTTTCTTCAGACAAACCAAAGCACCGTACAACTGCTTTATCATTGTTCATGAACCCATTTTTTTCAGAACCACATAAAAATAAATATGTAGTCATAAACAATCAAATGTGAGCCTAGGTAAGAATAGCTACGGAGGTTTGAGGGAGATCATACATTTCTCACTAGCATGTTTACTTGTACATCTCTTTATAAATTGTACATTGAACATGTAATCTCTGCATATCTAACAAAATAAATTAACTGCCAGACTAATTACATACTTTAGATGTCAACTTGTTTCCTTTGTTCAGTATTTGATATGGATTTCTGCATGTTCTTAACTGTCTGGTACAAAGTTGTAGTATTGTCTGAAAAAAATAAAGGAAATAAATTTTATTCAGTAAAATCATTTTGGTTGTATTATTAAAAGAAAAAAAATAACACTTGAAGTTTTTGGCATCCAACATAAGTTTATGATATACAATGAAGTACCACAAATACAGAGAATCAAAGCTATTAAAGATTAAAGATTCCATTTCATGGTATGTGAATGAATGAAATAGATATTTGGCTTACAAGTTTCATAAATCTAGCAAATGTAGGAATTCATCATTGTCCTCCAAATCTGTCTGTTTGGCTTCAGACTTATAGATAGTTGTTAGGATATTTCAGGCTGTTGTTCTTTCACTGTCTTGTAATATCTGGGAAATATATGTCTCTTTTGAGGAAGTGGTGACTTTGAAGCGATCACAGTCATGTAGTTTTACAGTAATAACTAAATAAAGATTCTCAAAATGAAAATGGGAAATATGTTAAAGGGAAATTCCACGATTTTTTACTTATCATCTAATTATGTTCATCTTAACATAAAAAACACATTTGCAAAGTTTTAAATTTATATTCCTTCTAATAACGGAGAAAATCAAGTATTTGTAACTTTTTTGGTTGAATTCTCGAGTGGGTCGTGACGTATTAGCCCGATTTATTGAATTCTGAGAAAAATAAAATCTGTTTAACTCTTATAGCTTATCGACAATATACGTAATTAAAAGCGCACAGCTGACGAATGGTCGAAGTTGTGAACCACAATGTAAGAATGAACGAAAATGAATATGCATATACCGTTTTGTATTGATTGAATTAAACTCCTATAAAATTATCTCTAGTAAATGTTTTTGAATAAATTTAATTAATTATTGTTGAGATTTTTTTCATAAAATATTTATTGAACATTTTTACTGATATTGAACTGAAAATATTTCAGTTCTATTTACCGTTATTGTTTTGATAATCATTTCAATGCAACTAATGTGTGAGCAGAGTGTGTATATTATTTTGTAAAGGTCACTGTATATTTCTCGGCTTGAGGTCAATTCGTTTACCTTGTAGCTATTTAGCCGCAGGTGTGAGTTCAAGCGTACACAGGTATAAATGTTGTTATTTGGAAAGGATAAACAGAAAGGATTAGAAAGAGTATGCTGTCACGATGTTAATACACTAAGATTTAATACAAGATGAGAATAAAGATACAATAATTAAATTGTGTAAATTAATTGAAAATAAAATTCAGATTCGTAATTCCGAAAGTGTATAAAAATAAAAGGAAACAATTTTTGATTACTTTCTTAGCGGCAATTGGCGTAAAGATTCAAATATGAAGCAAAAAATAGTAGTTTTAATCTTTTATAAAAACTAAATGCAATATTACCCAATTTGATATACCATTGTACATCTGTTTGATATCATTGACTTTACCGAAATTTCTTAACTTGTATTCAAATCTGGCTGTGTTTAAATGCTAATAAAACTATTGCAATTTTAAAGTTTTTAATTGACAAAAAAATACAACATACAACATGCATGATTTTTTTTTAGTTTCTTTTTAACATTTCATTCTTACATAATTAAATTCATTTGACAATCATTTACACGAACTTTTTGTGAAAAGAATATCAATTATCTAAGCTAAGGCATTATTTCTTTTGAGGATTTTTGAGGATTTTTTTTAAAATTCTATGATAATATTTGTGCAATGTTGAACATGATAGCCGTCATTAATCCAAATAAGTAATACAGTAGTTGTAATAAAAGTTATATTTTAGTCATGCATAACTGATATTGACGAATTTATAATAGTTCGTCCATACATCGTTGTTCTTGAAACAATCATTATTAGTATACATGTAAGTTTCCTGACGTATAAGAGCCATTGAGGATGAGCTCCAGAGAAATCAGACTAGTGGCGTTTCGTTCGTTTGTTTGTTGGGAAAGGAGAGGAAATGCAACCGCTTGTTCAGATAAACGACAGAATTACCATACAAGCATTTATAGTCAACACAATCAGAAAGAGTTCCCATCGTTAGACGGGGAATATGAAGGCTTCCAAGAATGAACAAGTGACATGTCTAACTCTGAACAGTTAGAAAACAGACTATCGACATCGACCGCTTGTTCTTAATATTTGAAACTGTATGCATATATATAAGTATACGTTTATGATATATATAGTGATGAGTTCTTGCGTCTGACAAAAACTAAATTCCTTCATGGTTATATCTTGCCATACGTTTATATTGGTTTGTAAGGCGATTACTCACAATCGTTATTTGAAAATCCTGTTTGTGAGATGTAGATTCATTTCAATACAGAAATTTCGTCTCTATATTTCACAAGTGTATAACACGGAGAAGCTCTGAAGGTCCATTACTCCCATTTTGTTTGGGTGTGAACCATCGATGTTTACAGCAATATCACAGAATAAGATGATGATGGTAGAAAGAACTATGGGCGTCATGTGGCAAATATTACATGCATATCGGACAATGAGTTGTCAATCTGTATGAAAAGATTTCCAATACAACCATATTATTGAGAAGGAATGTTTACATGCTATACTCTCGTACTAGTATTACAGGGTTCTTGTGGCGTTCACCTTAGACACACATCTTTTTAACGATGTTTAAAAAAAAGACAGAACAAATTTAATGTCATATTTACCTATTTTTTAAATATAACTAAAAGTCTTTTATCTGACAAGAATACCCCTATTTAGCGAACAAGTAATTTATTCTTTTTTCTGTTATTGAATACCAAGAAAGAAAATAAATCCCGAAATTAATTTGAAACTTTGATACTCAAAAGTTTCCCAGCAAAATATTCACATTCCCTGGGGATAATTAGTGTTCGTCCAGTGGCATATATAACCATTGTGATGACGAATTACTTCCTTTGTTCGAGAACAATCTTATTGAAATATAAATCTGTGATTTTACTAGGTCCACAGCCTCAATGAACCAAAGCAAAAGTTATACATCTACCTGTATTTAAATCAAATTGGTTCTCTTCTTCTTCTGGTATACAATAGTCTATCGACATTCGATGATTACATACTGTTGGAATACGTGGACTAGTCTATTTACAACACTTTTACCCCTATTTATTCAAAATATATGTTTTTTTCTTATGTTCAATGTATACATGTATATATTTTAAATTGCGCTATAGTTCCGTAACTTTCTATCCAGTCGTATAAACGAATCGTCGGTAAGTGCGTACATTTTTTTAAATCAATATTTCTGGTCTGTTCCAATCTGTCCTTCACTATTGACAATGACTATATATTACATTTTCCCAAATTCACCCTTGGAAAAAATATTTAAATAGATTTTAATTTCATCAAATCTTATTATTTGGGTATTATTAATATGTTTATGAATTATATTCTTTACACCAGAAATGTTATTTATAAACAAGCGTATGAGTTTAGTAATGACAAGTAAGACAGAGTTGTATATTATTCATCTGATAGTTCAAAATGGAAAGTTATAAGTTATAAGTTATCAGCCGTGTACACTGATCAATACCTGCAGAAGTGAAACGATGCATGAACTTGCAAGCCCGACAGGAAATTGCTTGAATACCTGGACGTGTCACCTCACACCCCTCACAATACCTTTGGAAGTAATACCTTTAGCCATGCTGGTGATCAGATGAGGGAAGATCAAAATATATTTGTTTATTACTTTAAAGAATTATGAACAAATTAGATTTTCGAAAACAATTTTCACGGAACACTTATTTATGATTTCAACTTTGACTTTTCACCTAATTCCAATATCAACAGTTTAAAAACAACAGACCATGGTAATTTAAAAAAGTAAGAATATTTTTCGTATCAAGTTAGTTAGTCGGATAAAACAACCGTACGATTGACAAGATATCGACATGCAATTACAACTACATCTGTTACTGTAGTTTTGTTTCTTTGTGGTTTATAGACATATCGTTTTTATTAATCGGGAAAGAAGACAAAATGGCGGATGGCAGAGAATTGATACTCTAAATTTAAAATCGATGGTGATCGCTTATCTAGCGGAATAAAACTTTAATATCTATGAATTTGAGCATTTTTATACAGAATGAACATAATATCAATTTTTGATTTTTTGGCGAAGTTTCCCTTTAAAGAGACAACAAACTGACCAAAGAGTAATAATAACAACACAAGGCCACCAATGGGTCTTCAAAACAGGGAGAAAATCTTGCACCCAGGACTTCAACTGGCCTCATTTAACAAAAATGTGTACTAGTTCAGAGAAAATGGATGTCATACTAAACTCTTAAACATATAAATAAACTACAATTATAATAAAATGCTTCAGTGACCGCAGCTGGATACAACCACAGAGGTCCCCTGAACAGTTGGGGCAAAAGTTGACACAATATCATGAATATAGACTTGATACAGGTCTGAATTTGGATTGTAATTTAATATTTGACACATAACAGGTTTCTGACACAGAATAACTGTAGTCAAACTCAAAGAACTTAAAATTGGTTATATGATTTTAATTTGTATTCAATTTTTTGCTTTTGTGCAATACACTATGCTGTTGGGAATGGACCCCCTTTTAAAAAAAAAAAAATATTAGAAGAAATTTTCTTTTTCATTTCTGAAATTTGAAATGAGAAAAGAAGAAATTTTCTTTTTCATTTCTGAAAACTGAAATGAGAAAAGAAGAAATTTTTCTTTTTCATTTCTGAAATCTGAAATGAGAAAAAATTGACGACAACGACCGCCTGATACCAATAAATGTTTTTGCCGTCATATAAAACCACACAAGGCTATAGAACAAAGACCAGAGGCTCCTGACATGGGACAGACACAAAAATAAGGCATTATAATAAGGGGACGTAGTCCCCTAAAACAATAGAAAAATAAAAATTTTTTAAAAAAATCAAAAAAATCCAATGTACTACATGTACTAATGATCTCAAAATCGTTAACTTTTTTCTAAACTTTTTTCATTTTCCCGCATTTGTGCAGAAATATCTTTCTTCCTTACTTCCCATCTTGTTTGTCATGAGACTATGATTAACAACTGAACCAAAATCAGAATTGTTACGGTATTTCTGGTTTCTTTTTTAACATTAAAATGTGTAAGAATTAAAAAATGTAATAGATACGGACTTCATCCCCTTTCAGAGGTAGCGTCTGCCTCATATTATGGGTAATCAATAAATCGTGCAGGTAAAATCTCCTTCTACTATCGACTGTTATTACATGTGACTGATTGGCATATTGGATTCCAGTTCAGTTAGTATAAGAGTCCTAATTCATTTCAAACTGTAGTAGAAGTAGTAGTGAACCATACAAATTAATTGTGAATGTGAACAAGAATTTGTATAGTATACAAATCCTTGAAAAAACGCTTGCTCTGAACATGGCGAATGGTTTAACCCTCTTGCTGCTGCAGGGACACATGTGTCCACACCGACTGTGCCAGAGGGAAACATATGTCCATGTTTTAATTTATGCTAGCTTCTCATCGTTGCTGTACCTCTATTTAAATAAAAGACCGAAAATTTAAAAAAGTGTAATATGTTTCTAAAATGGCTCTCAAATGTAACGGTCATTACTGCATGACGTCATATATCGGAAGATGTCATTGTTTGGCATGTCACGTCACAAAGGACATATATCAAAAGACGTCATTGTTTAGCATGTCACATCACAAACATCAAGCGGTTGTATTTTCTGGCATATTATGAAATGCAAGTTGCAACCCTAAAACTTAGTAAAAAACAACAAGCAGCAAGACTGAAGAGGGTTAATTAATTTCGATGTGCAGACTTTTACACTTACCGAATGACTTTTGCCATGAACAAAACCTTTTATCAAGGTTTTTTGGAGGCAACTGTTAAACATTTTCGCTTAAGCTTGCAGAAAGTTTATATAACTGTATATTTTGTCTTATGCAAGTTGAGGATTTATTTATAATCAATGTCAATCTTGCGCTTACCATCTTTTGTCCTTACTGTCAAACACTCCATAGATTAAGAAATAATAATTTATCTGATTCCCAATTAGAAATCAGAAATCACAATGTACCATTCCATTGATTTTTACATTTTCATAATCATAATATCTGCACATAAGTCTTATAAAATTTGAAAACTTAAATCTTATTCTTATTAAATTGTGTATCAAATGTAATTTACCGGTTCACATATTAGTACAGCAACTCTAATATATATTATTGGTTTTAAGATAGATTATTCAGAACCGGAAGTAAATTTTAGCGGCCGAACAGTTTTGGATTGTTTATGTTTTGAAACATTCGATGTTTTCCCCAAAAAGAAAATGCCAAAGCGAAAGGTAAAGGTCATAAAACAAGGAAATAGAAGCTTCGTCTTAATACTTCCTTATCTCATAAATATTTTCTTGTAAAGCGCAATAAAATGGTGAGTTATGATCGATCGATCAAATGGAAAATTGATCTCTCAGCAAAAATTGTGTTATAATGTAGTCCAGATTCAGTTAGTTTACTATATTGCCATAAGAAAATTTCATTAAATTATTGAATATGAAATATCTTTGAACATTTGATATTAAGAATCATGTCTGTTTAATAATTGTGTAACAAAATTCCCAAGAACAATAATTGACTGGAACCATCTTGAAGACACTATTCTATTGTGCGCGCAACAAGCGTAGAGAGCTTTAGATCTGCTCTCACTAAACGTCAGTAAATCGACGATGCCTTCACCCTGTTGTATAAATGCCAGAATTGGTACATGTGTAGCTATGACGTACCCATACAGATACAGAATTATGTCAATGTACATGTACCTTAACAGGATTTTCACAATAAGATGCATTCTCACCTTCTGTATCTGTATGTACATGTGTATATACGTGGAAGATACCAATTCTGACAGTATTCAATGAGAGAGAAACATCTGTATGCCTTCAAGGCACACAATTATCTGTCTGGACACCCCATTGAATGAAAATGGTATAAAGACCAAGTCGATACACCTTGTCAGTATTTGAAAATGTCACCCGCCTGAACTATTGGTGTTCATACAACAACCACTAGTCTTTTCCATTGTCAGATTTTTGTATTGTGACGTCAAAATGTTACAGGAAGCATTGTGATGTCAAGAAATGGTGGGCAAATAGCAATAAGATGTATTCTAAGAAAGTGTTTCAGAATTGTAAAAGCTGAAAAAAGTGGTTGTCATTTTGTCAAAAACAAGTAAAACAAACTGTGTTTTATTGCAGTACAGTTAACTCAAACACAATAATAAATTATTTAATAATGTATAATGACCTGGAGGATTAACATGATTGTATTCATCTTTTCTGTCTTGTAAAGTCTTAGAAAACTGTCATGGAATGGTAACCCAATTATTTCCCCTTTATATCTTGAGTACAGATTTTCCATTGTACTTTTTTTAAGTGCCAAATTTCAATTGCTTTTCAGACGTGTACTTGTTGCCCTCTAAATCATGTACATTGGTTTTGGGTTATTTCTTAAATGGTTCATGACTGCCATTTAAGACAATGTAAGAGAGCAATACTGTTTTGAGTATAATAAGGACATTATATTCACTTCCCAGATAAAAGAAATTAGGAGTTTGGACCATTTACAAATGTACTCAGATAGTCATCCACTATATAAACATGTACATTTAAGAATAGCACCAAATTTTATAAAACTTAAAAGTTTTAGGAATCTGTCATGTGACTTGACAAAAATGTATGCATAGAAATTTTGAACTCATGTTGAGCAAAGGGGTGAAAAAGTTTTATTTTATACTGCACAAAATATTTGGGAAATTAAAATCTAAAAGGATGGTCACCCTCCCTCAGTCATACAGAAATCACGATTATGTACTTACGAAACATTAAATATTTCTATACTACCCCACAGAATGATGATTATGAAAGTGCTGAAAACTTTAAATAAAGCAGTGATAGAGGCGTGCTTCTATCTGGTAAATGACGCCATAAAAGCGTTCGAAATTGAGGATCTTTTCGGATGAAAGACATGATTCCAGAAATGACCTACACCCTTTGAATAGACATGTTTATGGATCCTTCAAATTTTAGTAAATCTACTTAATTTTATTTCTGTTCAATATTCAAGCTAAAAGATAGTAAATTTAATTACAGACTTTGTACATTTGTTGCACCTGGTGTTATATGTATTGTATGGTCGTATGTGTTTTGTAGTTAAGTCGTGAGCGTTGTGTCCCTTTGTATAATGATGCATATTGTCATGTGACGTTATCTGGCTCTTTGAAATAAACGTGCTGTGGAAATGGATGTGTTTTTATTGCTCTTAAGCAAATATAACTTTAGCGGCATGGGGAGGGAAGAATATGTCCCCCAAGTACGTAATACTGGGTACTGTACTAGTACAAAAATGTACTGTTATCCTGTAACTTGAGATCCTTTTCCATATATATACATGGATATGTCATTTACAATAATTACTCATATGTATGACATATCAGTTCTTGTAACTGTTGCATGTTTAACTTGTTCTATAAAAATACAGAATTGATTAAATACTTTTATATCGTTGTCTCATGCCCTTGGATAGATACAAATGGTTAATGCCAGTGAAACAATAGTCAAATAAATTTGGGTTTGGCATTTACAGGACCGAATTAATGATTCTTCAAATTTTTCTTAGAAATATATTTAAAAATTGACAAAATTCGACAGAAACAAATATATTTTACAGGGTACATGTATGTCCTGTCCTTCCTGTTCTAATTTTGAAGACTGAACAATATATTATAGAACTAAACTCAGTGAAGACACAATATGATTTGGCTTCTAACTCCTGTCCCTTAAAAAAACAAAACAATCCTATCCTACATTTGTACATGTATGTACTAAATATTCCCTACATTTCTTTGGCCAGAAACCTCAAACATTCTTTTTATCTTAAAAAAAATGTAACTTCATATGTATTGACTTTAGAAGTTGAAATACAGGTATACATCTTATTCTTTGTATAATTTAAAGAAATTCTGATATTTAAATATTTTTATATAGAAACAAGGAAATTAGAGTTTCTTCTAAGTGAATGTTTCCTTATTTAAGTTAAGTCCAATAAAGTGGAGGAGATACATGTATGATCTTTGTATATATATATATATATATACATGTATATCTGTAGATAATTCAGAGTAATTACATTGTATATTGTGTTCAAATTATCAATAGAAATGGAAAATCAGTTGGTTTAAACATATTTAGATTTTCATTTGTAAAAGCATCAGAAGGGATTGGGCATGAGCTATTACAACATTAGTGATTAGCATCATATTTTTGCAACCACTTGCTCAACATTTGAATGGAAGTGATGATGCCTCTAAATGCACAAATGATGTTTTTTTTAACAGAAATGCATCTAACTTGAAAGTTGTCTATTAGACAATGCAGTCAGATTACTAAGATTATTTATATTACATATGTCTAAAGATATTACTAGCCATACAAGGTAACAAACAAACTAGAAAGAGTATAATTTATAAAAGTGTTTGTGAAAATAAATGATCCGACCATAGCCATAGAATTGGTGTTAAGGTGCAAAGAGTAAATCCCTCTTGATAATAAAATTGAGAATGGAAATGGGGAATGTGTCAAAGAGACAACAACCCGCCTAAATAAAAAAAAAAAAAAAACAACAGCAGAGGGTCACCAACAGGTCTTCAATGTAGCGAGAAATTCCCGCACCCGGAGGCGTCCTTCAGCTGGCCGCTAAACAAATATATACTAGTCCAGTGATAATGAACGCCATACTAATTTCCAAATTGTACACAAGAAACTAAAATTAAAATAATACAAGACTAACAAAGGCCAGAGGCTCCTGACTTGGGACAGGCGCAAAAATGCGGCGGGGTTAAACATGTTTGTGAGATCTCAACCCTCCCCCTATACCTCTAACCAATGTAGTAAAGTAAACGCATAACAATACGCACATTAAAATTCAGTGACTCTATTTTATGCCTCTGTGTTTGTTAATGAATTGGTGAAAACATTTGGGGATAAGATAAATTTTACAATGTTAAACAGTTTGAGTTGATACATGTATATTATCTCTGTTAACATCATTTGTTTTTAGCATACAAAAGAGGTGACCGAAGAAGCTGAAAGTGAACCAAGTGATTCTGAGAGTGAGCATTCTGAACCAACATCAAGAGTTACACGAAGATCAGCGCCAGGTACAGTAATTCAGATTTCATCTAGGAAATGCTATGTTAACATATTTTATTTGCTTAAATATGCAGAAGGGATTAGACACTTGTTTATCACACATAATAAATAAAAGTCACATATAAATGTATTATATAAAATAATATTATATGACCACAGGTGATGATCAAATTTAGACAGTTCTGTGGTAATAAGCTTAGCAGTCCAGATTATTGAAAGTATACTTCTTTATTAGCATAATAGGACATTTAAAAAAGAAGTGATAATATTCTTCACACTTTGCACCACATGAACAGGATGGATCTGAAATAATATACAATGTATATTGACTCTATAAAATCTTAATTCAAGAAGGTCTTAGAAGGAAGCTGAGCATCAAAGTTGTTTCATAATGATATTGAGTTTTTGATTACCAAATTCATAATGTTAATTTACTTCGGCCTTTGGATTAAGAGCATGTATACAGTTGAAGTAAATACTTGTTTGATATTTATAGATAAACAGTACGTCTGTACATGTGATTATTTGCAGATTTGAAGACATTTACAGAGTTGACACCAGTCAAGAAAAGAAAGAGACTTGATACCTCAACATCTGAATCAGAATCGGAAGTACAAACTTTGTCACCGAAAAGAAAAAAAGTGAAAGGAAAACAAAAATCTCAAAGCCCAGAAAAAGAAATAAAATCTGCTAAGCAAACACTTGACTGTGATGTGAAGGTAGAAAAAGTGAACAAAAGTGGGAAACAAAATAAAAACAATGTCGGTAAATCTGAACGTGGTGGTAAAGGTGAAAGACTTGGGAAAGGAAAACACCACTCTAAATCCAGTAAAGGGAAACAGAGTGGGAAACATGGAGATAAAAAGCGTACCATTGAAATGACAGCAGAAGATGGATTCTTGTCAATATGGACAGAGAAAAGACCTACACCATCATTAGATTACAATGAAAGTAATGCAAAATGTCCATTACCTGGCTGTGACTCTGCAGGTAAATACACAACTTAGTACATGTACATGACGTTTTTTAGAAACACAATTAACACACAAACAAATTAGTTAATAATCACTCTTGCTTGTGTTGAGTGAATCACTGAATAACTTGTGATTCAAGGTGACAAGACAATTATTCTAAGGTTACACAATGATTTTATACTATTTATTATATACACTGTGAAAGTACTTTAATTCGTGGGTATCAAATTTCGTGGTTTGAGCAATATTTACATGTTCTTTCGTTTTTAAATTCGTGGATTTTAGTTTTCTAAAAAAAAGAAAATGAAAAATTAAAGCCTTTAGAAAAGAAGGTTACAAATAGTCTGGATTGAAGGAAATTGCAAAGTTAACATTGACCTGTGTAAATTGTAGTGATAACACTAATTAACCCATGGCCATGATAAAGTGATCAACAGATTAATGACCATCAAAGGTGTTAATTGGGCCATAAACATGCCACCTAAAGAAAACAGTAAACGTATCTTAAATTGTCAAATAATTCTTATCAAAATCAAGCCCAGCAGGAAATTATTATTTCCCATATGTACGAGAACTATGAGGATATAATATGAGCACTTTATCAGACTAGCATATCAATACCGGAAATCTGACTTTCAATGATAAAAAATATTTTTTATTAGAATTAAAAGATCAAAAGTTGTACAGTTTAGGTTATTAAAGATTAAATGGGTGTACTCCTGCATGCGGTTGTAGTTCTGTGACTGCATTTAAAGTATTTTCAGATTTGGCTTTATTCAATATTTTCTCTAGATCATATCAGTAGTCAAACCTACCGATAGGGATCTTTCCATGTCTTGATTTAGACAATGGTTGTTTTATTTCGTTGGACACATAAATTCATGGATAAAGTCATCCACGAAAACCACGAAAATTGGTACCTCACGAATAAAAGTACTTTCACAGTATCTGTTGAATGTACTGTTACACCATCACTAGCACTCTATTGAAAATGATCAGCAAAAGTGATAAGTAACTGAGACATCATGAGTGTACTGTAGTATCCATTATTCAAGTACAACTTGAAAATACAATTTATTGGTGTACATGCATGATTTCCTAGCAGTACCCTTATTGACTGTGTTTTATGTCACATGATCATTAAATTTTTTTGTTCTTTAATATTAAATGCTATGCAATTCTAGTGCCAAAAATGTAATACATTGCTTCTACAAGCAGCAGATGAATGTATGATGTAAGTTCGACACAAAAAAACACCTGTTCTTTATGAAGATTGTGTAATGAGTTTTAATTCAACTACTTTTCTTTTCGAAATAAATGATGATAAATAACTCCACTGAGGACTGTGTGATACTTAATGGTCTTTACTTTATCTTTTAATTGTTTTAATTAGGTCACTTAACAGGAAGACATGATAGGCACAGAACATTAGCCTCCTGTCCCCTTTACCACAATACAACAGCAGATGAATGTAAAGTAAGTATTATTTATATTTGAATTATATTTAAGATAAAACAGCAAAAATATAACAATTGAACATTGAAGCTCTGGAAGTTCGTGAGTTCTGCTCTGTAAAGTTATACTAATTCTCTTTTAATTTTAAAAAGAGATCCCTTTAAATCTTAAGAAGTAGTACCAGAATTCTATTTTGAATTTCTATGGAAAACATTACATGTAGCATCAAATAAATATATGAAAGTAAGAAGTGAAAATAAAGCAAAGATTAATTCACAACATGAAATGATGCATAATTAAACAAGTAAATCAGCATGAAGATTTTTTTTTTATTTGATTTCTAAGACAAATAATATTTAAACTACTTCCTAGGGTCGATATGAAGAAAGACAGAAGAATATTTTAGACAGGGTGAAAATAGTGGAATCATTACAAGATAAAAGAGATTTTAGAAGGAAGGTTAGTATTGTTACATTTTGATATTAGTAAGTTTGTATTTTGATGTTCTTGTCAATTTTTAATTTGGTATATTCATATGACATAAATATATGTTATTCATATTTTAGCAGAAAGACACTTGTAAAGAAAAATGTTTCTGAAGAACTTGTGACAGATATATAAATTAAGTCCTTTTAAATGTAATTAGTAAATAAAAGTATGTAAAATGATATGCCAATAACTTATGTTGCTTTAGCTATAGGTGATTAAGCATTTTCTGTTCAAATAACAGGTATCATTGAGACAATTTATGCTTATTTCAAACAATAATTCAAGTTACATATATTTTTTATATGAAGGTTCAAACAGATGAACAGAAAGTCAAAGTGATCAAAATTCGAGGGATGAGACAAAAGTTTGGAGATATACCAGAAGATATCAAAGTTGAACACAGAAAATACAAAGACACGTATGAGAGAGCTAGAGAACCATTGCTGCAAGGCCTGGCATCAGACTTTGATCTCAAGTTGTTTAGGGAAGCGCAGGCAAAGGCCTGTGAAGTACTGGTAGTTATACATTTTATTAGTTATGTAAAAAGGAGTTATTTATTCGTAAGGCTGACAAGATCCAATGATCTGTTTGAATTTCAATACAAAGGCTTTGGTGACTATGGTTTAAACATGTTAAACGTTTTGTTTTACCCAAATATGCAGCCCAGCTTGCATTTTAAAAGAAACATATTGCATCCTAACTTTACATTTAAGGAATGACCGCAATATTTTTTCTGTCTATGAAGAAATAACATAAAAATTTTGGTGCACACTGAATAACGCGCGTAGCGGGTTATTTAACAGTGTGCACCACATTTTTTATGTTATTTCGAATAGACAGAAAAAATATTACAGTCATTTCTTATAATTTAATTCTAAACTCCATTTTAAACCGTAGAAAACCATGAAAAAAAATTGATGACGTCACGGTCACATGACTGAATTATGTCTGTGGGCTCATAACAAAATAACGTCAGCCAATCAGAAGACGTGTTACATCCAAAACTAAATTATTTGACAATATGATTACAATTCATGATTATGGAAAGTAATGTAGAAAACACTGTATAACTGACAAACATTCCTTAAGTGCTGACAATTTTTATTGGACTATTTGACTGGTGTTTTTATTACACATATTAGAAAAAAATTTAAAAATGAAAAGTCAAAATGATAGAAAAACAGATTTGTAACATCGAAATGCATATGTTCGAATTTATATTTTTTAAAGGTTTTAATTTCTATATTTTTACTTTCCAGGAACATGAAATAACACAACACTATACTAAAAGCGATCTCTCAGAATACAGAATAAAGAAGTTAGAGATTGGAAGGTTTGAAATGACGACATGGTATGCTAGTCCTTACCCAGAGGAATATGCTCGACTGCCTAAAATATATCTGTGTGAATTTTGTCTCAAATACATGAAAACGGCCACAATTTTAAGGCGACATATGGTAAGTAAAATACTCTTGTTACAAATCTACCCTTTTTCCTTTAATCACATGCTTTAGTGTAAAAAGTAACTGTAATGGATTTTTTATGCAGTTAAGCTGCATTATGCGAGCACCCTAGATTTGTGTTCTACCCAATAAATCCTGAAATACTTGCCATTGTTATTATCTAGCTTGCTACTATGTTATTTATAACTAATTGAACACTTTTTTAATACTTTTTAATCTGGATTACAAAAAAAATGACCAGAAAAACCTTAAATGATCGTCGATTTATCCAAAAGTTTTAAAGTTACACATAGGAAGTAGTGCTTATTAAGAATCCTTGTGTAGTTCATTATGACTTGTGCTTTTAGCTAAGATGTCAAAGAACAATAGTATGAAATATTTAATCGCCGAAAATCTCTTAAGACAAGTAGTTTAGATTTCCCAAATGACAAAAGTTGTAGGAATATTGTTTTTCATCAATACGTAGTACAACTACGTCAGTAGTCTATTATATAATAAGTTCAACTGTTCATGCTGTTGGCGGCAATTTCAAATTAGAAAAAGAAATTTTCGTAGCTTTTCAATTTGGAGGCAGGTGTGCAAATTAGCGGTGGTCCGAGGTCCGCGACCTTCCACTTTTGCAAGCGGAATTTCGACTAGGATAGTTGGTTTCTAGCTACGGCCCGACGTAGTCACCTTACATTTGAAAGAAAATAAGAAATTACTTTGCAAACCTTTTCACCATGTTCACCAAAGTCTCCAATTAAACGAGCTAAAAACTTATTTTTATCATTATTATTCATGACGGCGATGTTCATTTTGTTCAACCGCTAGCTTTATACAGAAAATCGCCGACAAATATTGTATAAATTCGAGTAAAATCGTATCTGATTGACAAAAACAACATTGTAAACACATAACAATGGCGGCCGTGAAGACAAAATTTTACAAACTCGGATCCGATTACGGAAGTGGATAAGGGTAATTCCGGGTTTGGCGATCATTTACAAAATAAATCCAAGGGGCAGGTGAAAAAATACATCTATGCATGGTAAATGAATATAAACACTAGTATTGTAAACCAAAAGATATATGTAAAAGAAAGAAAAAGCAGAAAAATATTTTATTCAGAAACTCAAAATTACTTTTTGACAAATTTTAATTTAAAAATCCAATACAACGTGACAGCTGGGAACAGTATATCTAACAATATACATGTTCATGGTCACAGTCTAAATTTTCTTTATAAATGATAAATGATGATAATGCATGTGTGATGCTTTTAAAGTGTAAAGTTTACTGCAATTTCGAGGGGTTATTTGTTACTTCTCAATTTTGAAGGGTCAATTAAGGTAGCTAAAAGTTTCATTCTTTATTTTCACTAATAATGCAACTATATTATATATATACCTTAATGTAAGTAAATCATATGATTATATATATAGGTGGCATTCTTTGGACCACTCTACCCCCTCCTGTTTGATAACTTGGAAACGGTCGAGCTCCCCACCCCTAAACCATATGAGGGGGCAGATCCAGGATTTTAGGTTAGGAGGGGCGCAAACTTAAATTTTCGCTGAGCAGAGCAAGGCTAAAAAAAAAATTGAGGTAAAATTCTCTGAATATTCTTTATTAAGCTGAGAACAACCCATGCTTTGCAAATTTAAGGGGGGTGCAAGCCCGCAACCCTCCCCCGTCTGAATCCGCCCCTGCATATATTCAAGTATAGGACAATATAATAAATAAAAAATGAAATATAGGGGGAGTCCCTGGAGTTACCCCACCCCCTCCTGTTTGAGAACTTGGAAACGGTCGAGATCCACACCCCTTAACCATATATATTCATGTTTGTGACAATATGAAAAATCAAATGAAATATAGGAAGAGTTGCTAGGGGTCACCCCACCCCTCCTGTTTTAGAATTTAAAAATGGTCGAGATCCCCATCCCTAAACCATATATATTCATGTATGGGACAATATAACAAATCAGATGAAAGATAGGGGGAGTCCCTGAGGTCACTGTTCACCCTCCTGTTTGCGAACTTGGAAATGGTCAAGATCCTTACCCCTAAACCATATATACTCATGTATGGGACAATATAACAAATCAAATGAAATATAGGGGAAGTCCCTGTGGTCATCCCAACCCTCCTGTTTGAGAACTTGGAAACGGTGGAGATCCCCACACCAAAACAATATATATTCATGTATGGATCAATATAACTAATTAAATGAAATATAGGGGGAGTCCCTTGGGCCACCCTCCCCCTTCTGTTTGAGAACTTGGAAACCAATGAGATCCCCACCCCTAAACCATATATATTCATGTATGGCACAATATAACAAATAAAATGAAATGTAGGGGAAGTCCCTAGGGTCACCCTACCCCTAGTGGCGGATCCAGAAATTTTTATAAGTGGGGCCCACTTACTGACCTAAGAGGGGCCGCTCCAGTCACGCTTCAGTGATTCCCTATATAAGCAACCAATTTTTTTCCAAAAAAGCGGGGTGGGGGGGGGGGGGGCTGGGCTGTCTATCCCTACCTGTTTGAGAACTTGAAAACCGTTGAGATCCCCACCCCTAAATTATATATATTCATATGTATGGGACAAAATAACAAATCATTTACATTTACTATGGGCAGGTCAGTCAGACCTCACCTTTGATCCCTGTTGTAGTGAACATTTGTCTAATTCGTGTCTCATAACTTTTGTACTATAGAACACAAACTCAGTTTTCTATCCAGGGAAACCAGTCCATTCATACTATTACATGTTCATACTAAGTCAAATTGAACTTCTAGCAGTCAAATAAAACCAAGGTTAACTACCAAGTAGAACAACTGCAATCATTGGGAACTTGTACCACTGCAGACTCACCATAAAAAATATACATTGATACCGTATATGCATTGCTTTTGAAACCTTGATAACATATAAATTATTTGCCTTAATAAATAAATCATTAGATAAACATGAATGTACTATATATAAATGTTTAATGTTGAGGCAACATTGCCACAGTTTTCATAATTACGGTTGCCTTGGTTTTTGGTTAACTGCCTTCAGCGCTTACAGCGCTTTGATTTAGCATAAGTATAAGTTTGATAAGTTTTTTTTCGTAAATTTTGTTTGACCTTAAATTGTTAGGAAATGCAATTGATTGATTTTTTTATGACCTTTATCAGAGCCAATATTGGATTGATTTTTTTTTTACATGTTTTTAAAGAAGTATGTAATATTAATAAATTTTTCAAGGAGAAATTTTATTTAATGAGCCATGAAAAATGTGTGGTGATTTCTAACATTTCAAGAATGAAAATTTTCTCATCTGTTTGCAATTATCCATACTCATAGTGATTAAGTATTGTAGATGGATCTTACTTCCTGTCATAAAACAAAGTTTAAGATGTAAAATGGTCTAAAATATGATCATTTATATAATTTATTTTGGATAGATAATAACTTCCAGTTTGTTTTGCAGGCTAAATGTGTGTGGAGACATCCGCCAGGAGATGAGATTTATCGTAAAAATAATATGTCTATGTTTGAAGTTGATGGTAAAAGGAATAAGGTAAATGTAACTAAAAACAATCTTCATGGCTTAATTATAAAAAAGAAGATGTGGTATGATTGACAATGAGATAACGATTCACAAGAGACCAGATGAGACAGAAATTAACCACTTTAGGTCACCATACGACCTTCAAAGAGTAAAGCCTCATACCTCATAGTCAGCTATAAAAAGCCCCGAAATGACAAATATAAAACATTAGTTGATGAAAAACAAAACATTTCCCAGAAGCACAGGACAGTTTTAAACACATATAGATATCCTTTTATATATTTATTGAAATAATTTCATACATGTACATTAATTTTGGTATTTTATAGCAATAGCATATTTTGCACAGAACTTAACAAAAAATATCAAGCAAAAATATATCATATTGCATGATTGCAAAAATATATCATATTGCATGATAGCAAAAAAATCATACATGTTTCTTTCTTTCAGGTGTATTGTCAGAATTTATGTTTATTAGCAAAGCTGTTTTTAGACCACAAAACATTATATTTTGATGTAGAACCATTTTTGTTTTATGTGATGACAGAAAATGATTCACATGGCTGTCACATTGTTGGCTACTTTTCTAAGGTAAGTAAACATATATACATTTGATTATGAAAGTATTTCATTTATATCATATATAGTATACTCTGATCTTGATGTACATATGTAGATGAACATAATTAAACCAAATTATTTCTTTATGTTAATTCTGGTAGTAAAATTAAATTATTTGTCTTAAATTTGACTTGAATATTTTGGTAAGTTATTTCTCACAGTGTTGTAACTTTCGTCATGCTTTAGATCTATGTTATTATACCTCAAATCTTGTGTAGGGGGTAAACTGATCCATCTGTTAATAAGTCACACATTTCTGTCACTTTAATTCTGACAACAACTACGAAGTCATACCTTACAAATATGGTATTAAGCATAAAAATTAAATGGTTATAAACTTTAACTGATGCTGCCATACAATGTGAGATGCTTCATTTCTTTAATGTTTGCCTTGCTGTTTTAAAAACTTGTATCTTAGTTTAAATATATTTATTTATAGTGGATTGGGAAACAAGTTTTGCAACTTATATTAATCCCTTTCCACTTTGCGGGTGCGAGTGCTGCCTTGAAGCGGCATAAGCCTACTATTTTTCAAAATCTACAAGGGTGTCTTTTATGTGCAAGAGAAAACTTGTATCTTAAGGAGGCTCGCAGGTATAAGATTTTCAGAAAAAAATTAAACATTAAATATTCATTACAAATTTTATTTATTACCTTAAGTAGTTGTTACTTTATCATGTGGTACAAAAATCATTCCAAAAAATGAATTTGTGTTGAGCCCAGCGGACTTTTAAAATGTAGATATCACTTAAAAAGCTCCAAATTATCTCCCTTTGGTGCAAAAATGCCATTTTTTGGCATTAAAATTGAATTATCTTTTTTAACTCATCGGTGACCTATATTTTTTATTGTTGTTTTCGAATAAGCAGTACATTAACTAAATTATTATAAAATTTTAGCGATTTCTGTAATTTAGTTCTTTTTTTATTTCGATATTACCGCTATTCTTCCTATTAGTTCAACAGAAAAAAAGGACATTAACAAAAATGTATGCTTCTTTCGAAAGCAGATTGTGAGCGTAAATGAACGGTGACCCCATTTTTTTATTTCATTTTTCTATTAAGCATAAGATAAAGTTCATTTATAGAAAAAAATAAAGAAATCCTATATTAAATAAAAAAAAATCATTTAGACCCGCGAGCCGCCTTAAATGCAATGACATATGAAATTTTCATCACATATTTCTGTACAAAAAAAATCTTTTAGTTGATGAAAACAAACGCATGTTTGAATCATAAAAAAATTTCATTGTACACACTTACAGGAATGTAATAGATTAATCTCAACTTGTAAAAAAACTTAAAAACTTGAATTATTGCAGAGAAGGGTTTTTTCATAAAAAATACTAAAAACGAACTCAGATTTTTTTTAACTTGTTTTGCTTTTGCAGGAGAAGAATTCCTTTCTGAACTACAATGTATCCTGTATATTAACCTTACCACAATACATGAGACAAGGCTTTGGGAAAATGTTAATAGATTTTAGTAAGTATGGCATGTAATTCATCATATTTTGTATATTTAAAACGATGATAGCAATACATGTACCACATTTGTGGTTTCAAGGTTGCCTTCCCACTTGGAAAAGGTCATATCAAATAAAATACTTTGATATTTATACCCCCGCTTTAAAAAAGGGGGGGTATACTGTTTTACCTCTGTCTGTCCGTCAGTCCGTCCATCAGTCCGTCAGTCCGTCCGTCAGTCAGTCCGTTCCATGAAACTTTCGTCACATTTTTCTCAGGAACTACACATCCACCCTTTCTGTAATTTGGTATCAACATTTATATATGTCAGCCATACTTATACCCCCGCTTTAAAAAAGGGGGGGTATACTGTTTTACCTCTGTCTGTCCGTCAGTCCGTCCATCAGTCTGTCAGTCCGTCCGTCAGTCAGTCCGTCCCATGAAACTTTCGTCACATTTTTCTCAGGAACTACACATCCACCCTTTCTGTAATTTGGTATCAACATTTATATATGTCAGCCATACCGTGTGATGCGTTTTCAGATTCATCACTTGACAACTTCCTGTTTACGGAACACTTGTCTGATTTTACACATGATAGCCAAGTTGAAAATTTTCGTCACATTTTTCTCAGGAACTACAATACAAGGATTTCTGAAATTTGGTTTCAGGATTTATATAAGTCAGCTATACCGTGTGATGCGTTTTCAGATTCATCACTCGACAACTTCCTGTTTACCGAACACTTGTATGATTTTACACATGATAACCAAGTTAAAAATTTTCGTCACATTTTTCTCAGGAACTACAATACAAGGATTTCTGAAATTTGGTTTCAGGATTTATATAAGTCAGCTATACCGTGTGATGCGTTTTTCAGATTCATCACTTGACAACTTCCTGTTTACCGAACACTTGTATGATTTTAAACATGATAACCAAGTTAAAAAATTTCGTCACATTTTTCTCAGGAACTACAATACAAGGATTTCTGAAATTTGGTTTCAGGATTTATATAAGTCAGCTATAACGTGTGATGCGTTTTCAGATTCATCACTCGACAACTTCCTGTTTACCGAACACTTGTATGATTTTACACATGATAACCAAGTTAAAAATTTTCGTCACATTTTTCTCAGGAACTACAATACAAGGATTTCTGAAATTTGGTTTCAGGATTTATATAAGTCAGCTATACCGTGTGATGCGTTTTCAGATTCATCACTCGACAACTTCCTGTTTACCGAACACTTGCATATTTTTACACTATTAATATTATCCACTTGCGGCGGGGGTATCATCAGTGAGCAGTAGCTCGCAGTTTCACTTGTTTCTGCTTCTTCACGATTCATATGACATTAAGGAGTACAAGCAAAGATCAAGTCACAAAAAGTTTTCCTTGTAAGTTGGAGATATTTCTATATATTTATCGATCCTTGTAAAGTTAACAACCTTTTATAAAATATCAAGACTTTTGCTACAAATAATTTATTTCTCTGTATTATGAAGAAAAATGTATATTCAATTTGCTGAAATACAAACTTAGCATATTATGTTTGTACTTCCTGATTAATTCATTACAGAATTCTTTAAGGCACCGCACAATTCATGAACTCATATTTTTGTTTTCAGGTTATTTATTGAGTAAAACAGAAAACAAAGTAGGATCACCTGAAAGACCTTTATCTGACCTTGGTCTTCTTAGTTACCGTAGTTACTGGAAAGATACATTATTAGGATATATCCACAAATACAAAGGCAGTGAAATTTGTATCAAAGGTTAGTATTTTAAAGATTCCAAATACCTAATACATACATTAGTGTATACATCTTGCCTACCAAGAAGATCTGCAACAATAAATTGTATTCTCTAAAAAATGATTGACATACTCTGATGCTGATTCTGGAAATTTGCGGTGCATCTTTTGAAGTTTTGAGTATCAGCTGACTTTAGATATTTGTAAAATCCTTATAATTGAAATTACGTAATTCAGTAGGATTTTGGGATGCAAAGCACTTGGATATAGTGTATCACTGCATGTTAAATTTGTATAAACTAGCATTTTTTTTTTTACCTAAGTGTTCACAAAAAATAAGTTTATGCTTTGTTGTAAGTTTACTGGAAGAAAAGAACATCTCATAATTGTGTTTTATACAAATTGACAGTTTTTTGGTTGTATTGAGAAATCTTTTTTGTTTACTTCAAAATGCAATTCCTATTTTATTATACATGTTAATTACAGATATCAGCACAGAAACAGCCATAAATGCCAATGATATTGTCAGTACTCTTCAGGCTTTAGGCATGTTGAAATACTGGAAAGGAAAACATCTAATTTTAAGGAGACAGGTAATTAAAATGTGTGGTATATATGTTAAAACATGTATGTCTACCTTCATATAGACTATCCCCATTGATATATTAAAGATCCTAGCACAGGTAATTTAATGAGTGAATAATAAAAAATAAATATTACAGGAAGTTAATTACATGTATGATTTCTGTATAACTATATCACATACGATTCATCAATCATGACTTCTTTTTCAAGAGAGAGTGTGTTCACACTTATATCTCTAAGCTGATTCTATTGCTACACAAATTTCTTATCATAATTAAGAATGGAGTACTAGTTTTATATATGAATAGCATTTAAAGTTTTAAACTCATTGAATACCTGGTTAAAACTGATTACAGTCTTATAATGTTACAGTGATTAAAATTCCCCCCCCCCCCTAATCTAAATGAAGGTTAAAAGCAAGGATATTAGAATATGTAAAGTAAATTCATATATACTTTTTCAAATTAACATTTATTTTCTTTGGTAGGATCTTATTGATAGTTTCATCGAGAAGAAAGTGAAACGTCCAACTGACTTTAAAACAATTGACGCAGCATGTTTAAAATGGACACCACATGCAAAGAGACAACAGCAGCCTCAAACAGCACCCTAAAATAGTTTTATGTGATAGATTCAATCCCAATAGTTGATCATCAATAATGAATGAATGCTTTGATTCTGTTCCTGCTAAGGATGGATCATATTAGCTTAATGGAACTATAGAAATTTGGTGGAAAATCTCAGCATGTTGATGTATAAGCAGAGGAACTAAAGGACTGAAGAGGATATTTTTATTTGTTTTTAACATCTTCATTAAATCTGCTCTTCTAAGCAAAAACTTGCTAAGTATGCTAGCCTATGTCATACATACCTCAATTTAATAGATGTGTCTATAGGAAAGGTGAAGAGACTATTTTATGTATTGAAAGGAAGTACTTTCATCATAATCAAATTTATACCAAAACATTAAAATTTATTTTGGTTATTTATCAATAATGCTATTCAGAACAGAAACCTTAACAAATTAAATCATTTTGATATCAGCTGAACTTCATAGGATACACACTAATGACTGGACTGCTAATTTTTGTGGAATTAAAAATTCATTTATCTATTTTCCAACAAAAAAAATGGGATTGTCAGATATTTTGATGTTATGTAAAATTTTCACATTTGGGTAATTAACTTTTAATTCTTTTGCAATTTTATTTTATAATTTTTACTAAAAGTGGTTTGTGTCTTGATAAACTTTATCTTCTGAGTCTCTGGGGAATCTCAGAATCTAAAACTTATTATTCTGTTCTGTTTTGTTTTAATTGCTTTAAATTATTGTTGATTTTTTAAATACTTCAGATATTGATTGTTTCTTTAAATTTTTATTATGTTGTAAATTTCATGTGTTGGAGTACATGGTTATATGAATGTGTCTGGGATGAAAGGTACTAGCCAATAGTTAATATTTAGTAGAAAACTTAATATTCAACTATATGTTTTATGTGTGATGGAATTTTAAGGATCATAAACGTTTTTTATGATTTCGTTATCCAATCTTGCAAACTTCCAATCTAGATTTAATATAATTCAATTCATGCATTTCTGCAGAGCACATTTTATAACAATAAATATCTAATAAAATTGAGAATGGAAACAGGAAAAGTGTCAAAGAGATAACAACCCGACTTTAGAACAGACAACAGCAGAAGGTCACCGATAGTTCTTCAACCTTATATTTTGTTGACTGTATCATAATCTAGGGCATTGTGGGTAATATCATTGTTCCTTCAAAAAATATCATTACATCATTAGTTTGTTTAGGGCATCATTGTCTAGTCACAAAGTTTTTATATTCAATTTTGATATTACCCATGGTTGCATTAGATTCTGAAAACTGTGAATTCGTTTCCAATTATAAAAAGTAGAACAGTGCTTACAGACGAATCTCAGAGTACTACTGCCAGCTTTCCGTAGAAATTATTATAAATATATTTTCATAATAAAATTGTAGAATGCAATTACTTTTCAAGCCCATTACTGGAGTTATTTATTAAATTAAAAGCAAGAGTACTTTTCGATATAATACATAAATACTTAGAGTGGAATGTAAATGAAATTAAGTTTTTTTTTAAATTTTACCATGTTCTATGTTTCATTTATTACTTGTAATCCTCATATTATCACATACTTATTTTTCATTTTCATGTATGACCAGATGTATCTTGATCTATAATTCTGTCAATCAGAACAAAATTTAATGGAAAAGATGTAAGAACATGGTTATGTGAAAAATGCTAAGAGTACTTGCTATTTTTATATTCAATAATTTGGGTGCTTAAAATTAATTTGCCCAAGTAAATTTCTTTAAAATGATTTTAATGTGGAGTAGGAATTCCAGTTTTCCATGTTTTTTTAGTAAATAAAGCCTTTTCTTTTCTATTGTGAAATTCTAGGTGAAGTTCCCTCCTTCCTTTTTGAAATGCCAATCTTTTTACTTCTCCTAGTTAAGTTAACTATATTTAAAACAGGTTATTTTGTGGGAATTTTTATAAATATGTTAGTTTTGAGTAAAGTAAATAAAATAGGCCGATAACGGATATTCAGGCTTCATGTTATGGTTCACTTTGAACTAAGTTTTGTTTTTCAGGAAAACTAGAATAAAATAATTTAAAGAGTGTACTTTTTGAAGAGGAAATTTTTAAAAAGATATTTTCATGTTCCTTCGGTATCTTTTGCCTTCCTTTGTCATTATTGTTTTGTTGGAAAAAACAACCTTTTAATCATTTGTGTTCATTTTCATGTATAAATGACTTCATAACCCAATAAAAGAATTTTGAAATAACTTGTAATGATAAACATTGCTTGAATTTTAAATACGTTCAATTTTTAGATAGCATTTGCAGTTGAATGTTGTAAATCTTGTAAATCACTTTTACCATATTTTCACACAATTTATACATATTTATGTTCATCATTTATACATGTAGATACTTTCATATCACATCTGTCACCCTAAATTATTCCAGTTTGGTGCTGTGTATTTAGAGATACGATCTATCATTATTGTATATATACTATAAAACTATCTGTAAAATGCATCCATCTTGAATTGCATAGTGTCATATATATGCCTCATGGGTTAAAATAATTGAAATCCACTTAACATTTTGTGTGGTGGTCATATATACTTGACCATTTTATCAAGAACCTATTGTATTTAGTATGTATGATAGTTCTTGGCATTCAACAATATAAATTTTTTAAATGTTAAAGCTGTTTTATATTAATAAAGTTAAAATTATGAATGTAAGTGTAACCCAAACAAAGATATTTAACTGAACTTGGGCTGAACTTTCTCCAACCTTGTGTTACAGATGTCTTAAAATAATCAAATTTAAATTTAATATTTAGATAAATTGCTGCTCTGACAGATAGAACAATTACAAATTATGTTATTGAAATATGGCTTATTTTATATAACAAGAGGTCAAAAGATGAACCTTTCTTAAAAAATTTAAGTTCACTAATTCTTTTTTGACATATATCTTTGTTAATATTATTTCTTGAAAAAAAAAAATGAATATTTTATTCACTTTCATAGTAGAATAGTATATTCCAGATAACTACTATATTATTTATAACCAATAAAAATTTGGTTTGAATAATAATTCCACAGCCTCTGTCAAATAAAACAGAATAAATAAATGATTAAAAATAAATGATTGATTTTGGCACATACTGGATATTTATCGTATTATATACATACATGTAATTATAAGAAAAGGACAAATGTGTTTAGAACCCTTAAACAAAATGTGCCCTTTTGTCACATATTTACTCTTTAGTTAAGTAAGGTAACATAGTTTTTGCAAATAAGTTTATACAGTTATAAGGGTACTACTAAAAAAAAACAGTAAGCGTTTGTAAGTTTAATTTTAAATAGAAATATTGGATATCAGAACAGGGATGCAAAAACAATGTTGTTATCAGAGATATTTTTCTCTCTTTTTTTTGTATCAATAGGACGTGCTTGTACATATACTTTTTGTTTCAGTAACCATCAAACTTAAAATTCAACAGAAGGTTAAATTGAATATTTAACAGAAGATAAAATTGAATATTCAACAGAAGGTTAAATTGAATATTCAACAGAAGATAAAACTGAATATTCAACAAGATTAATATGAATATTCAACAGAAAATTAATATGAATATTCAACAGAAGATTAATATGAATATTCAACAGAAGATTAATATGAATATATTTTTAAAGGTAAATCATAATATTCGAACTTGTTTATAATACTGGTCTATATTGAATGACATGAATACATACATTTTGTTTAAGTAGTGGTTTGCATAGCTATAAGGGCATATTTTCATATAAGGTTTCAAACATGTTATTTTTGTTTTACTGTCATGTGTTTAGAAATTGGTATCATTTTATGTGCAATCAGTGGATTACTATCATGTGAGCATACCGAAATAAAATGTTCAACATATTCTTATTTGTGTTATTAATAATATATTATGGCCCTTTAAAAAGGTGAATATCCAAAAATGTCAACACGAGAAGGTTATTTCACTGAGGGCCAAGCCCAAAGTGAAATAACTTTTAAGGGTTAACAATTTTGGATATTCATTGATTTTAAGGAGCCACAATTGTTTTATAATACCAAACTAACAGCAGAAGAGCCTTTTGAACACTTACTAACTAATATATTCTTTAGTAGCAAACACAAACTGACATTTGAAAATAAAATTGTGTTCTAAAACTTCTCGAATGTACAACAAAGGTAGAATCTTTTTGTAAAATATTGATGGCCCTAAAAAGGAGGAAATGGGGAATGTGTCAAAGTGACAACCCGACCATAGAGCACACAACAGCTGAAGGCCACCAATGGGTCTTCAATGTAGCTAGAAACTCCTGCACCCGTAGGCGTCCTTCAGCTGGCCCCTTAAAAAATATGTTTACTAATACAGTGATAATGGACGTCATACTAAACTCTGAATTATACACAAGAAACTAAAATTAAAAATCATACAAGACTAACAAAGGCCAAAGGCTCCTGACTTGGGACAGGCGCAAAATTGCAGCAAGGTTAAACATGTTTATGAGATCTCAACCCTCCCCCTATACCTCTAGCTAATGTAGAAAAGAAAACGCATAACAATACGCACATTAAAATTCAGTTCAAGAGAAGTCCGAGTCCGATGTCAGAAGATGTAACAAAAGAAAATAAATAAAATGACAACAATACAGAAATAACAACAGACTACTAGCAGTTAACTGACATGCCAGCTCCAGACCTCAATTAAACTGATTGAAAGATTATGTCTTCATCATATGAATATCAGGCACAATCCCTCCCGTTAGGGGTTTAGTATCATACTTTCATAAAATATATGAGAAGAACATAACCTGTGTCATGCCAACTACTGTTTTTTAAATAAATGTGTTTAGACCATTTATAAGAGATATCCTCGGCTGCTGGCACAAGATTCCTGTCCAAAAATTTATTTTCTTGTCTCTGGATGGGCTTCCAGTGTAATGTGAATGCTGCCATTTTGTTTATTTACATCTGTGACATTATTTCCATCTGAGATAACTCTTGGGTTATACACCACAGGTGGAAATTTTAAGGATTATTTGTCATTCCTTGCAAATAAATTAAAAATAACTGAATTATTCTATGTCACTTGATAACGTGTGACCCAATAGAACTGTATGTAATAAATGTAAGGTATAATAATAAGGATTAACCACCCGTGTTAAGCCTGTGGCAATAAGAATTTAGCAAAATTATAGAACCCCCCCCAGGAATGAATAACCTTCAGCTTAGAGAATAAAAATTTGAGAAAAGTTTTGCTTAGAAAACACTTTAAACTTCTTCTCAATTATGATAAGTTCACCTTCAACAATAAGAATTAACTACTGGCAATGAGAATTAACCACTGGCAACAAGAATTTATCAAAATTAATGACTATCAACCTTAGAATAGCCATCAGCAATGAGAATGAAAATGTGAGAAAAATCTTAAAAATGTAGGATGAGAGTAACATTGTTGTTTTTGTCAAGCCTGCAACTTTTGTTGCAGAAAGCTCGACATAGGGATAGTGATCTGGCGGCGGCGGTGGCGTTAGCTAACTTCTTTAAAGCTTTATATTTTAGAAGGTGGAAGACCTGGATGCTTTATACTTTGTATATAGATGCCTCATGTTTCGAAGTTTCCGTCAGTCACATGTCCAATGTCCTTGACCTCATTTTCATGGTTCAGTGACCACTTGAAAAAAAAGTTCAGATTTTTTGTAATGTTAAATTCTCTCTTATAAGTAATAGGATAATTATATTTGGTATGTGCGTACCTTGCAAGGTCCTCATGCCCGTAAGACAGTTTTCACTTGACATTGACCTCATTTCATGGATCAGTGAACAAGGTTAAGTTTTGGTGGTCAAGTCCATACCTCAGATACTATAAGCAATAGGGTTAGTAAATTCCGTGTATGGAAAGACTAAGGTATACATGTCCAACTGGCAGGTGTCATCTAACCTTGACCTCATTTTCATGGTTCAGTGGTTATAGTGAAGTTTTTGTGTTTTGGTCTGTTTTTTCATACTTTATGCAATAGATCTACTATATTTGTTGTATGGAATGATTGTAAGGTGTACATGTCTAGTGGGCGGATGTCACCTGACCATGACCTTATTTTCATGGTTGAGTGGTCAAAGTTAAGTTTTTGAGTTTCGGTCTTTTTATCTAATACTATATGCCATAGGTCAACTATATTTGGTGTATGGAAATATTTTTTATGATCTATATGTCAGTCGCGCAGGTTTTATTTGACCTTGACCTTATTTTCATGGTTCATTGCTCAGTGTTAAGTTTTTGTGTTTTGGTCTATTTTTCTTAAACTATAAGTAATAGGTCAACTATATTTGTTGTATGGAAGCATTGTTAGCTGTACATGTCTGCCTGGCATGGTTCATCTGACCTTGACCTCATTTTCATGGTTCATTGGTCTTTGTTTAGTTATCTTGGTTAATGTTAAGTTTATGTGACAGTTTTTAATAAAAGCTTTATACTTAGGACTATCAACATAATATCAATGATTAGTAAAGAAGGAGAGACATTTCAGCGTGTGCACTCTTGTTTTTTTTAGGTTAATCCAGTGCTTATTATTTAACTTTGAATGATCTGAATTAACAAAGCAAGAATTATCTAGAATTTATGTGTCCTTTGTGTCATAGCTTATAACATCTTTGGCCTAATGCAGGAGCAAGTCAAGTAACCCCATGACTTTTGTCTGCCCATCTGTTCATCCGTCCATAAAAAAAAGTTCCCCAAATTTTTCTTGGCTTCAAAGGAATGGGATGATGTAATATTTTGTCTGCAGCTTTATAATGTTCAGATGTAGTGAGTAAGTGAGTTTTACATCTGCAGTGAAGCCACTTCCTTTAGCTGATAGTTTGAAATTTGAAAAAAAATCATTACACAAGGGAAATTTTTGTGAAGGTTTTCCTAGCTTCTTTGAAAGGAAATAATTTCAAATTTCATCTGCAGCTTGATAAGGTTTATTTTTAGCATGTAAGAAATTATCACTCTGCTGAGTAGCTACTGCCTGTTGCTGATTGTTTGAAATTTAACAAGGAACTTTTCTTGGCTCCTATATATATGCTACTTCAATCAATTGCATGTAGCAATGGAGGTGCACACTTGGTATTGGTTTTGTTCGTTTTAAAAATTATTTACAAATTTCTTTATGGATCCATGGAAGTATTATAAACATGAATGTGTCCATAGAAGACAGATGCCCCTATCGCACTATCATTTTCTATGTTCAGTGACTGAGTAATTGAGCATTACATGCTTTTTTCAATGTAATTAATTAAATTACCATTAAATGTAATTAAAAAAATGCTCAATTACACATTACATTCAATTACATGGAAAATTGTAATGCATTACACTTAATTACCATTACTTTTTTAATTACCCCATCCCTGGTTCAGTGGATCGTGAAATTTAGCATTAGAATTAGAAAGATCATAAAATAAGGAACATAATGTACAAAGTTTCAAGTTGATAGGACTTCAACCTCATCAATAACTACCTTGACCAAAAACTTTAACCAGAAGTAGGACAGACAAACGAATGGACAGAAGAACAGACACCAAGACCAGAAAACAAAATGCCCATAAATGGGACATAAAAAAGCCCACTAAATCAGACAATTTTGAATAAATGTTCTCACACCAATGGGGGATGTGTTGTCAAAGTCGGTACCAAAAACAAAACCATCAAATTTACTTCAGACATCATTATATACCTTTGTTGATGTTAATCTGCATGTTCAATCAACTGAAAGGAAATTTATTGAAATGGCATTCATTGGCAATCATACCAAAATCTCATTACTTTTAAGTAGATGCATTAGGAGATGCTGACATAAAGCTGAAGCTTATTCAAATACCTTTCAACTTCATTTTGCTGTGTTAAGAGAACCTTTGTTTCTAATCACTTTGGATAACGGTCAGAATAAAATGCTTGTTTATAACAAAATAAATTTATTGTATATAATTAATAATAACATGTTCAATTGCATAACAATAACATATTGCACTTTCATGATAACAATTATAAAGTTTCAATTTAAAAAGATTCAACAAGTTAAAAAAGAACAGTGCAAATACAAGTATTTGTAAACTAATGATAAAAAAAATCAATAAGATCAATTCATTCATATATAAAATAATTAAATACAATTATTTCAACCACATAATTTGCCTCCAAAAATATGTTCAACAGATCAATTTAGAAAAATAAATATGTTCAACTGTTCAATTTGCAAAAATCAACTATATAACTAGGGAATGTTTAAAGACCTTTAACACCCACAAGGGTATTGCATGGTTGGTACTGTCATTTCATTTTATTTTGGTGACATTGATTTCAAGCACAGATGTTTTAGTCTAATTTGGAAAAATAAATTGACAGCTGACATACTAATCTAAATAAAATGAGGATTCCTTCATTTTCTCTGTTATAATTTTTGTGGTTGGATGATTTTTTTAATTCACAGAAAATTAGTTTCAATGGCTTATTTATTTGCTCCTTGATTTGCAAAAATAGGAAATTATTCAAGATTTTCAAAATCATGTTAATTTTCTATAATCTGGATTCTTCTTAATGCAGAAAGGTCATTTGTTTAAATAATAAAAATTGACAAAAAATTGACATTAAGCAGGCTTATGTCTGAATATCAATCATAAGATCTCAAAATAAGGCTATTTTGGTTATTTCTTGCTGTTTTTCCTTAAATGCTAAAAATTTGAAGTTCTAATGCAAATACATATACAATGTATCAGATAAAAATATAAAAAATATAATAAAATAGTTATATTTGACAGACTAAATTTCTTTTGAATCTTTGAAGTATGCTCTTTGGTATATATTCATAAAACTTTTTCTCCTTTTTTAGAGCCTTGGCAATATGTTGAATTTATTTTTATTATTTGCTGGAAACCTAGTGAGTGAATGTTAGTAGTTTTCATGAATAAAGGAAAATTACAAATTCAAATATAGATAGGTAGGAAGACTTTGTTTATCGAACCAAGATATTGAATACACAAAAATGCAAGTTTTCTAAAATCAAGAAAGTTGGTGCCCACAAAAATGAATAATATCATTATAATGCTAAAGTCATTGGTGATACTGATTCTCCAGAACTACTTCTTAATAATGCAGTCAGACGTGTCCTGTTCTCTGTTATGTATGATAAACTGACTAATCCTACATGCATCATCATAAGTTCAAAACAAGCAATAGATCCTGGTATCATATTAGGGAAACATCGTCTCAGTAGCATGCTGTAAAAGTTACTGGTTAATACACCAGGACTTGATAAGGGTATTGATACTTGTAAAGGATGCTGTGGTGTTATAATATTCCCCTGAAAATATATGTTTAGATTTTTAATAACAGACATATAACTTTCAATGATAATATATATAAAACAAGAAAACAGTTTACAAATTCTTACCAATCATATGATTAGATATGACAATGTCCCTCATGCTCTTTAGTTATGGGAAACCATAAACATAATTTTGATAAAAAATAAAAGGTGCACAATTGAATTACTTTGGATTTATTATTATGCCCCACCTAGGGGTACAATGTATTAAGTTTTTTGGTCTGTGCGTCTGTTTGTTGTACCCTCCATCTGTCTGTCCTACGTCAGGTTGAAGTTTTTGGTCAAGGAAGTTTTGTTGATGTTGAAGACCAATCAACTTGAAACTTAGTAACATGTTCCATATGATATCATTCTTATTTAAAAGTAAAATTAAAGTTTTTACCCCAATTTCACACAACCTGGGTCTAGAAAAAAAGTGTGAGTGGGGCATGCATGTTCAACAGACACGTTCTTGTTATTCCTGAGATACTATTATTTGTTATTTGGGTATAAGGTTAGACTTATTTACAAACTTCAAATGATTATGATGAAGACACAATCTTTCAAATAGTTTGATTGAGGTTTGGAGCTGGCTGGAATGTCAGTAACTACAATTTTTATTGCAGGCAAGACTATAACATAGGACTATATAGAGATCAATCCATCTATTGTTGGAGACTGTATGATGCCCTCTAGCTGACTTTTTGTTACTTTCTTTTTGTTGAGTTACTGTCGCATCTACACGTATCCCACATCTCTCTTTACTCATATTCAAAGAATCCTCGTATTGCATGAAAAAAGGTAAAATTATTCCTACCTCACAACTATTTAGCCAAACATATACTAAAGGCTCTCCGATAAATAATTAATGAAAGTATCCTACTCTCAAAGCTTTTGATACAAGAGAATAATCAAATCATAGGCACATGGAGAAGTTACATTCTTGTACAGAAAATATACACAATCATCTCCCTTCTTTTACTGCTACACTTACCCGAGAATCTTCAAATTATTACAGAACAGAGAAGTTATGTTGTCCTCTCACAGCTATATATAGATCATCAGGTTTTCTACACATTAAAATCGTAAAACATCAGCCGTAAGTCACAATGTGAACATTTTTGGTCATCTTCACAATGTGTCGAACGGCTGATATTGCCTGCTCTCATCTCAAAGCTGTGATACAGGTACTGTGGATTCATTATTATTTGTTGGACACTACTTTCGTGGATATCATGGGTATAGGTAAACTATGAAATTAAATGTTCAACTAATGATAAATTTCCCATAGACTTGTGTGCAGACTTTAGCAAAACCGTGAAATTAAATATCCATGAACAAGTAAGATTTCCTTAATCCTCGAAAATTGGAACCCACGAAAATAACTAAATCCACATTATTACAGAGCAACTCAGCAGGGTGATGATATAGACGGAGGGAAGGACGATAAATATTCCTATCAGAGAATCAACAAATTATTAAAGATCAAAGAAGTTAAGTTTCCTCTCACAGATATATACTTACCGAAGAGTCCCCAAACCACAGGAAATATGAGAAGTAATAATCTCCTTCTCTAGCTGCTACACAAGTGGTACCACTTTTCAATTTTAACTGCATGAACTCCATCATTTTCCAAACCTTCAAACAAATTAATTTATGATTATTCATATAATAACCAGTATTAGAAATTTTCTGCTACAATAACATACTGCATATCTACTATTTTTCTATTTCTCTAGCTTAAATGAAATCCTGTGTCATTATCTGTTTAAAATTTAAGATATTACTGATGTTCACTTTGGCAAAAAAAGTATTGTGGTACATAAAATCCTACATTTCATTGCATTAAAAAAAATATATGTCAATGACATATACCTGTCATTGACATATACCTTGGGTGTTTCAAAGCACTATTATTTTTTAATTTTGTGTTTCTATAGAATATTTTGAAAACTTGAGGTTACATGGTTACTAAAGCTTATAACCAGGAAGAAAAAGGGTGAACATTTGATTGGTTAACTCCCAGTGATGGTCATTTTTTATATGCAATGAAACATTACATGAATTGTTTTTTTCTATAGTACTGCACAGGATAAACCTTTACTCATGCCAAGTATTTCTTTATTTGAAACAAAGACAAATTCTGCACACATTTTTTAAAAGTGCAAATCAAACAAAGACTTACAGGGGAAAATTAATGGTGGTAATACTATTCTAACAAGAATGTGTCCACAGTACACGGATGCCCCACTCACACTATCATTTTCTATGTTTAAAGGACTGTGAAATTGGAATAAATTCTCTAATTTGGCATTAAAATTAGAATGATCTTATCAAAGGGAACATGTATACTAAGTTTCAAGTTGATTGGACTTCTACTTTATCAAAAACTACCTTGACCAAAAACTTTAACCTGAAATTTGCACTATCATTTTCTATGTTCAGTGAACCGTAAATTTGGGGTCAAAACTCTAATTTGGCATTTAAATTAGAAAGATCATATCATAGGGCACATGTATACTAAGTTTCAAGTTGATTGGACTTCAACTTCATCAAAAACTACCTTGACCAAAAACTTTAACCTGAAGCCAAAAACTTTAACCTGAAATTTGCACTATCATTTTCTATGTTCAGTGAACCGTAAAATTAAGGTCAAAACTCTAATTTGGCATTTAAATTAGAAAGATCATATCATAGGGCACATGTATACTAAGTTTCAAGTTGATTGGACTTCAACTTCATCAAAAACTACCTTGACCAAAAACTTTAACCTGAAGCCAAAAACTTTAACCTGAAATTTGCACTATCATTTTCTATGTTCAGTGGACCGTGAAAATGGGGTTAAATCTCTAATTTGGAATTAAAATTAGAAAGATCATATCATACAGAACATATATACTAAGTTTCAAGTTGATTAGACTCCAACTTCATCAAAAACTACCTCGACCAAAAACTTTAACCTGAAGCGGGACAGACGGACGAACGGACGAACGAACGGACGAACGAACAGACGGACGAACGGACGCACAGACCAGAAAACATAATGCCCATAAATGGGGCATAATTAAAAATATTTTATTGTTCAAATATTAAATGTACATTTAAACAAAGGGATTGAACAAAAGATTGAATACAATATATGTATACATATATAAACAAGAATGTGTCCAAAGTACACGGATGCCCCACTCCCACTATCATTTTCCATGTTCAATGGACCGTGAAATTGGATAAAAAATATAATTAGGCATTAAAATTAGAAAGATAATATCATAGGGAACATTTGTACTAAGTTTCAAGTTGATTGGACTTCAACTTCATCAAAAACTACCTTGACCAAAAACTTTAACCTGAAACATGCACTTTCATTTTCTATGTTCAGTGGACCGTGAAATTGGGGTCAAAAGTTTAATTTGGCTTTAAAATTAGAAAGATCATATCATAAGGAACATGTGTACTAAGTTTCAAGTTGATTGGACTTCAACTTCATCAAAAACTACCTTGACCAAAAACTTTAACCTGAAGCGGGACAGACGGACGAAAGAACGAACGAACAGATGAACGAACGAACAGACAGATGGACGAACGAACGAACGGACGCACAGACCAGAAAACATTATGCCCCTCTACTATCGTAGGTGGGGCATAAAAATAACTATGCAAACAGTCATTGCAAGATCTACTGAAAGTGCTGTAGAATTTTATACCACATTATTAAGTGTTGGTAAGGAATCAAAAAGATTGTTTAAGTGATATTTTTACTCAAATTCACAAACTCACTGGTAATACTTTATTTACCTTATCCTTTAATAGTCTTGTTGCATCCATTTCCTTCACAGTAGTCTCCCCTGTTTCCAGTGTTGTCTCTCCAGAAGTAATATTAAACGATGGAGCAGTTACTTGATTGGTCCTCCTATCTATGTATATAAAATGGACCAGGCCTGGAAACTGTTCTATATATGTTAATTTGTTAAGGAAAGCTTATGTAAATTTAGAATTCTTTAAAAGATATTTCAGATCTGTAATGTGATAATTTAAACTTCAACTTTAAAAAACAAGAATGTGTCCATAATGCATTGATACCCCACTCACATTATGTTCACTGGACTCTAAATTAGCATTCAAATTAGAAAGATCATATCATTGGGAACATGTGTACTAATTTTCAAGATGATTGGACTTCAACTTCGTCAAAAACTAGCTTGACCAAAAACTTTATCGTGAAGTGGGACAGACAGACAGATAGTCCAACGGGTGAACATAATACACACAGACCCGAAAACATAATCCCCCTAGGTGGAACATAAAAAAAACCTAACATTTTAGTATGAAAGAGGGAACAGTAACCTACTTTTTATCTGGATACTGATTTCTCATGTTTGTGGAAGTACATGCAAGTAAAGATATTTTAAAAGCTTACATTACTTGATATTTGAACTAAAGATATAAACAAAATTGTCACATCATCTTAAATATGCTTCTTTGGTTACTGTATACATTTCCATTACATAACACATGATAGATAATACAATCCTTAACAAATCCCAAACTGTTGAGGTTCATTTATAGATCATAACCAGATGTTTCCTCTACATAAAATGAATGAAAATTAATGTATATATATAATAAAATTGAGAATGGAAATGGGGACTGTGTCAAAGAGACAACAACCCGACCATAAAACAAGAGGCTCTCAAGAGCCGGAATCGCTCACCTTAATTCTTTTGGTTAAATCTCTCATCAATGATTATTTTGGCTTTTCAATTTATTTAAATGTTTTTTGGATCGTCCTATTTTCTTCAAAAGCCAAAAAAAATAATCATTTTCTCCTATGTTCTATTTTAGCCATAGGAGCTATGTTTCTTGACATACAAGGAAATAAAATATAAAATTTATACTAGATACTCTGAAACTCATTTAGCCTAAGTTTGGCTGAAATTGATACAGCAGTTTCAAAGGAGAAGATTTTTTAAAGTAAGTCAACATGATGAACAAATTGTGAAAAAAGTCTTTAAAGGGCAATAACTCCTTAAGGGGTCAATTGACAATTTTGGTCAAATTGACTTAATTGAAGATCTTACTTTGCTGAACATTATTGCTGTTTACAGTTTATTTCTATCTATAATTATATTCAAGATAATAAACAAAAACAGCAAAATTTCCTTAAAATTATCAATTCAGGGGCAGCAACCCAACAACAGGTTGTCTGATTCATCTGAAAATTTCAGGGCAGATAGATCTTGACCTGATAAACAATATTACCCACGTCAGATTTGCTCTAAATGCTTTGGTTTTTGAGTTATAAGCCAAAAACTGCATTTGACTCCTATGTTCTATTTTTAGCAATGGCGACCATGTTTGTTGATAGATTATAACTTCGGATACAATTTACAAACTAGATACCCTAAGGAACATTCAGTTAAAGTTTGGAAGTATTTGGCCCAGTAGTTTCAGAGGAGAAGATTTTTGTAAAAGATTACTAAGATTTACGAAAAATGGTTAAAAATTGACTATAAAGGGCAATAACTCCTAAAGGGGTCAACTGACCATTTCCGTCATGTTGACTTATTTGTAAATCTTACTTTGCTGAACATTATTGCTGTTTACAGTTTATCTCTATCTATAATAATATTCAAGATAATAACCAAAAACAGCAAAATTTCCTTAAAATTACCAATTCAGGGGCAGCAACCCAACAACAGGTTGTTTGATTCATCTGAAAGTTTCAGGGCAGATAGATCTTGACCTGATAAACAATATTACCCACGTCAGATTTGCTCTAAATGCTTTGGTTTTTGAGTTATAAGCCAAAAACTGCATTTGACCCCTATGTTCTATTTTTAGCAATGGCGACCATGTTTGTTGATAGATCATAACTTCGGATACAATTTACAAACTAGATACCCTAAGGAACATTCAGTTAAAGTTTGGAAGTATTTGGCCCAGTAGTTTCAGAGGAGAAGATTTTTGTAAAAGATTACTAAGATTTACGAAAAATGGTTAAAAAATGACTATAAAGGGCAATAACTCCTAAAGGGGTCAACTGACCATTTCCGTCATGTTGACTTATTTGTAAATCTTACTTTGCTGAACATTATTCCTGTTTACAGTTTATCTCTATCTATAATAATATTCAAGATAATAACCAAAAACAGCAAAATTTGCTTAAAATTACCAATTCAGGGGCAGCAACCCAACATCAGGTTGTCTGATTCATCTGAAAATTTCAGGGCAGATAGATCTTGACCTGATAAACAATAATACCCCATGTCAGATTTGCTCTAAATGCTTTGGTTTTTGAGTTATAAGCCAAAAACTGCATTTGACACCTATGTTCTATTTTTAGCAATGGCGACCATGTTTGTTGATAGATCAAAACTTCGGATACAATTTATAAATTAGATACCCTAAGGAACATTCAGTTAAAGTTTGAAAGTATTTGGCCCAGTAGTTTCAGGGGAGAAGATTCTTGAAATAGTTTACGACGACGACAGACGACGACAGACGACGACAGACGCCAAGTGATGGCATAAGCTCACTTAGGGACAGGTGAGCTAAAAAACAACAGCAGAAGGTCACTAACAGGTCTTCAATGTAACGAGACATTCCCGCACCCGGAGGCGTCCTTCAGCTGGCCCCCTAAACAAATATATACTAGTTCAGTGATAATGAACGCCATACTAATTTCCGAATTGTACACAAGAAACTAAAATTTAAAAAATACAAGACTAACAAAGGCCAGAGGCTCCTGACTTGGGACAGGTGCAAAAATGTGGCGGGGTTAAACATGTTTATGAGATCTTAACCCCCCCCCTATACCTCTAGCCAATGTAGAAAAGTAAATGCATAACAAAACGCACATTTAAAATTCAATTCAAGAGAAGTTCGAGTCTGATGTCAGAAGATGTAACCAAAGAAAATAAACAAAATGACAATAATACATAAATAACAACAGACTACTAGCAGTTAACTGACATGCCAGCTCCAGACTTCAATTAAACTGATTGAAAGATAATCATAATTTATTTTCAATTGAATTTTAATAAGTTTTAATCATAATATGTCCAATTCAGTAATAAGAAGAAAACACTCAGTGATAATTAATAATCATTGGCATAGAATTCATAATCACTTTCATCACACACAAGCCACACTTGATTAGAGTGATATGAATTCAGTCTGCTTTTGCAATCATTAGTGCAAAAAATATTATTAAACTTTTGTGTATCATTTTTAAAACTAAATGAAAAAAATAACTTAGAATAAAGTGTTTTACATTGGTCTAAATACAATTCACACAAAAATAAGAATTGACCAAAAATTACGAAAGACGAAAGAATAAAGTATAAACATTTTTATGTTGCTAAAACATCTCCATTACAATAGCACTTCTTTTCAAATAATCTGAATTTTTCATTTAATAGTTATGGCAATAATACAAACAACAAAGAATGTATAATGCATTATTTTTGGAAGTTCATAGTATATGTATTTAAAATTTCAAGTGTTTTTTTTTCTTCTAATAAATAAAAACAATCTAAATATTCCAATCATCATATATGGTAAAGTGATTATAGATGATTTTAATTTTAATTTAGCTTTAATAATGTAAATCACAAACCTGATTAATAAATAACAATTCTAATTATTAAGAATTTCAAAGTCATTATTAATGATTATTGATAATTTTCATTTGTATTAAGCTTTAATCACAAATGTGATTAATTAATGATAATTCTGATTATTGTCACTTCAAAGTGATTATCACTCATTATTAATCATTAATGATTTCTTTCACAGTAATGATCATCATAATCATTTACAAGCCCATCAATGGTTTAATGTCCAGCTCAGCCAATGGGAAGTAAGTGTTTACCACCCAAGCCAATTTTAAGAATTTTAAGATAGTATAAATAGAAATCCATTATGGTCCACAAATCAGTTCTCATTGAAAGACAAAAAAAGCAATTATTAGTTAAGAAAGAATAATCAGTACACAATGACAGAAGTATACCAGTCCTCACCAAGGTCACCAGCAGCCATGAACATCACATCTACCTCTACACTTCATGATGTTATCAATGCTACCATACTGGACAACCCACCTCTAGATGACATGGCCATGACATCACTTAGATCTAACCCAGATGCTTACTTAGATACTCTACTCAACAGCTTACTCAATGATCCACCTACTCAGCAAGCTGTGACCCCAGAACAGACACAAGAAGCAGCTCCAACTCAACCACCAACATGTAGCAGTCCATGTCCAGACAGCAGACTCAGTGAGTCACTTACAAATCTACTTGGATCACCAACACCAACTACTCACCATACTTCTGCCACAGAACTCCAGAAACTAATAAGATCTGATTTAAAGACACAATCTATGTCAACTACTCAACTTCAAACTCAACATCCTACAACAACCAACCTTCACAGTATCAACAACAGAGAATTCCAACTGCAAAAGAGATTTCATCTACTTCAGAACTCTTTCCCTGTACAGATTCAGCAGTTATCCAGCTTCTACAGGTACCAGTCAGCAATTATACAGACCAGTCATTTCCAGGCTCTTCAGCAGTACTCAAACTACCCATGTTACTTTGCCTCACTCAACAGTTACTATGACAACCAGCTCCATCACATCATTGATAAAGTCGAGGTACTATTCGTTTATTTTATTTTTTATCAATTATTTCAATAATTCAGCTGCTCATCAAATATTTCAAGTTTTTTTCATTCTTTTAAATTATCTCCTGCAAGATATAAATGTTTACCTGTTTTTCGAAATGATATGAATATACATGATATTACAATATTTTAATTTCACAAGCTTAAGCTTTTTTAACTCTCAAAAAATTTAACTGTTTTTAATCAATTTGAATTTGATGATATTTTAACAAATTTGATTTGGTTATATTTAAACTGATTTCTATTTACATGTTATTAATTGTGTTTTTATTATTGTAGTCTAGCTTAGCAACTTTAGAGTATTCCAATGGTGTTACTGTAAGTTATCAGGTTATCACTCCAGTACAACAACAACAACACGTTTGCCGTTCCAGACCAGTGCTGTCCAAGAAATCAGTCAACGTAATGGAGACCTGGTACTATGACAACCTTCACCACCCATACCCAAACAACACCATCATCCAGTATATGGCTCAACAGACAAACCTCAAAGAAGAACAGATTAAGAAGTGGTTTGGTAACAAACGTAATCGCTGCAAGAATGCTCGTCCTTACAAGAAGAAACAGAAGAAGCTAACACCTTCTCTGGTGCAGAACATGTTGTGATTATCTACATGAACAATAATTAACTTGATTTGTGCTTAAACTGTGATATAAACAAAATAGTGCTTATTTATTTTTTGTTATTTGTTATTTTGTGTTAAATTATTGCATATGAAATGATAGAACGTTATTATTAACTTAATATTATTTGAATAAAATCTTTAAAAAAATATTGTTTTAATACATTTTATAATTCTAAAGGGGTATATTATATTTTATAATTGCAACAGGTATGAAAAAGAGAGGAGAAAAAATTCAAGGGACCTTCAAGGTCATAAGTCAAAAAAACTGACAACTTTAGCTAAAAAATAAAAAGTCAAACACAGACAACCAACAGTACACAAAATAGAAAACTCAAGACTAAGCAACACAAACGCTACCAAAAAATGGTGGTTAGCTCAGGTGCTTAGGAAGGGTCATGAACATCACTCTACATGAATTAATTCAATTTCTTAGAATTATCTTCCATAAAACATTGAGGTCATTACACTGAAAATATGAAAGAGTTGTACACTATAATTGTCTTAAAAACTGGCTTTGAAAGTTAAGGAAGAGGATAAATCAAGATTATCAAGAACAACAAACAATTAAAAACAAAGGAAGACAATTTAATAGCTTCTTCTCCACTTAAAATACCTTTTCATATCATCACCATTCAATAACAAGAGGTTCTCAAGAGCCTGAATCACTCATCTGTAATTTTTAGCTTAAATCTTTTGTCAATGATTAATTTTGCTTTTCAATATACATGTATATATAATAATGAGAGGCTTAAAATTGCCATTCAAATCTTCTTTGTATCTGTCATATTTTCTCCAAAATAAAAAACAAGAGTGCACACACTGAAATGTCTCGCCTTCTTTACTTGTTGATAGTCCTAAAGCTTTATTACAACTGTCACATAAACTTAACATTAACCAAGAAAACTAAACACTGACCAATGAACCAAGAAAATGAGGTCAAGGTCAGTTGAACCATGCCAGTCATGTACAGCTCACAATTTTTCCATACAACAAATATAGTTGACCTATTGCTTATAGTTTAAGAAAAACAGACCAAAACACAAAAACTTAACACTGAGCAATGAACTGTGAAAATGAGGTCAAGGTCAAATAAAACCAGTGCAACTGACATATATATATCATAAAATATTTCCATACACCAAATATATTTGACCTATTGCATATAGTATTAGAGAATAAGAACAAAACTCAAAAACTTAACTTGGCCTATGAACCATGAAAATTAGGTCAAGGTCAGATGACACCTGCCCGCTAGACATGTACACCTTACAATCATTCCATACACCAAATATAGTAGACATATTGCATACAGTATAAGAAAAATAGACCAAAAAACAAAAACTATAACCACTGAACCATGAAAATGAGGTCAAGGTCAGAGGACACCTGCCAGTTGGACATGTACACCTTACAGTCCTTCCATACACTGAATGTACTAGACCTATTGCTTATAGTATCTGAGATATGGACTTGACCACCAAAACTTAACCTTGTTCACTGATCCATGAAATGAGTGCAAGGGCAAGTGAAAACTGTCTGATGGGCATGAGGACCTTGCAAGGTATGCACCTACCAAATATAGTTATCCTATTACAAATGTACTTATAATAAGAGAGAATTTAACATTACAAAAAATCTTAACTTTTTTTCTCAAGTAGTCACTGAACCATAAAAATGAGGTCACAGACATTGGACATGTGACTGACGGAAACTTTGTAACATGAGGCATCCATAAAGGAAGTATGAAGCATCAAGGTCTTCCACCTTCTAAAATATAAAGCTTTTAAGAAGTAAGCTAACGCCACCGCAGGATCACTATCCCTATGTTGAGCTTTCTGCGACTTTTGTCGCAAGCGCAACAAAAATGCATTTTACCCCTATGTTCCATTGTAATCATAGTGGCTATATTTCTTGACTTATAAGGAAATGTTTTTTTACTAGATACTGTGAAACTCATTTAGCCCAAGTTTGGCTGAGAATAATTCAGTAGTTGCTAACAAGAATATTTTTTAAAGTAAACAAACTACATGATCAAATTGTGGTGGTTTTTTTTAAGGCAATAACTCATTAAGGGGTTAATTAATAATTTTGATCATATGAACTTTTATTTCCTTTCCCTGAACATTTTTGCTGTTTACAGTTTATCTTTACCTTCAAAAATATTCAAGATAATAACCAAAAATGCAAAAGGAGTAGGTCCAGTAAGACCCCTTTTTGGCCCCAAAATATAGCAGTTTTACAAAATTGTTAAAATGTAAACTTTTAGTTATTTATTGGACAGTAGAATGCTTCTGCTACATAAATATGGGCTGTTTTTGACAATACAATGCACATATATCGGGTACTAGCACCATTAAGTCATGCTAAATTACTGAAATCTTCACAATTCTAGCATTTTAGTTAAATTTTAGACAGTTTTCGTGTGAAACGAAAGTGGCCGCATTCGTGTTCATCCTTTATATTGAAATGTAAGTTGTATTTTATGATAATACATAACATATATAAAGGTTGAGGATGAACACGGATGCGACCACTTTCATTTTTGATAAAAATCATCTGAAAAGTGACATTTTTCGGCATATTTGGTAGATTTTTCATATTTGAGCTTGAATCGGGTTGTTTTTAATGACTAAATCAGTTAAAATCTTTCACATAAATTAATTGATTCAAATGAAATAGACACTTAAGTGTTTAAAAAGTGGTCAAAATCTTTCGTAAGATGAACCTGAAATTTGAGGCTAAAATCGGTCCTTACCGGACCTACTCCTTTCCTTAAAATTACCAATTTAGTGGCAGCAATCCAACAATGGTTTGTTCTGTTCCTCTGACAATTTCAGGGCCCATAGACCCTGACCTTTTGAACATTTGTACACAGCATCAGATTTACTCTACCCCCTTCAGATGACACTATCGACAACGAGATACCAATATATGACCTAAAATTTGCGGTTATATAAAAACATTTACTAGTAATAAACTAGAATTAAAAATCGGACAAGACTAACAAAGGATAAACGCAAAAATGTGGCAGGGTTAAGCATATTTTGTAAGATCTCAACCATCTCCCTTTAATGACCTCTAGCCAATGAAGAAAAAAATAACATTAAAGGAAGTCTAAGTTCGATGTCAAAATAGGTAACAAAAGAAACTAAGCAAATGACAATGATACATAAATTATCAAGAATGTGTCCAAAGTACAAGGATGCCTCTTTCTCACTATCATTTTCTATGTTAAGTGGACCGTGAAAATGGGGTAAAATCTCTAATTTTGGCATTAAATTTAGAAAGATCATATCATAAGGAACATGTGTACTAAGTTTTCAGTTGATTGGACTTCAACTTCATCAAAAACTACCTCGACAAATTTTAACCAAAAACTTTAACCTGAAGTGGGACAAACAGACGAACGGACAGACGGACGAACGAATGGACAGACGCACAGACCAGAAAACATAATGCCCCTTTACTATTGTAGGTTGGCATAATTAATGAAAAATTTACTTTAAAAGGCCAATAACTTATGAAGTGGTCAACTGACAATTTTGATCATGTTGACTTATTTGTAGAGCTTACTTTGCTGAATTTTTTAATGTTTACAGTTTATCTTTATCTATTATAATATTCAAGATAAATAACTAAAAACTGCAAAATTTCCTTAAAATTAAAATTCAGAGGCAGCATCCCATTAAAGGGTACTCTGAAGCGTCTGAAAGTTTTCAGGGCAGAAAGATATTGACCTCATGAACATTTTACCACATGTCAGATCTGCTCTAAATGCTTGAGTTTCAGAAATATAAGCCAAACTTGTTTACTGTATAAAGTTTATCTTTATCTATTATAATATTCAAGATAATAGCCAAAAACTGCAAATTCTCCTTAAAATTTCCATTTCAGGGAACTCAACAGGTTGTCTAATGTGTCTGAAAATTCCTGGCAAAAAGATCTTGACCAGATGAACATTATACTCTATCAGATTTGCTCTAAATGTTCTATTTTAGCCATGGTGGCCACCTAGGTTGATGTGTAGGACATCAGATACATTTTTTTAAGCTAGATACCCTTAGGATGATTAAGGCCAAATTTGAAGTTTTCTTTTATTTGGTCCAGCAGTTTCAGAGAAGAAGATTTTTGTAGAGTTAACAGATGAGGACAGACACCAAGTGATGAGAAATGCTTGATTAGTCCTATTAAGCAGGGTAAGCTAAAAATGAAAGAAAATTAGTTTATAAATAAGTTCTTTTAGAGATGTTTCATCTATAACATTTACTATAACTACTTTAAGGGCCATTTTTTGTCTTTTTCAGTATCATTTAATGATATGCAATTAATTTAGAATTGTATAAATCTTAACAAGAGCCTGTATCGCTCACCTGACTTTTCTTGGGTTTTTGAAATTATATAAAAAAAGATAAAATTTGGCTGCAAAGTAACAACACTTGGCCAGCACCTGATTTCATTCAATTCAGTGGTTCTCTAAAAGAAGTCATTTGTATGCATTTCCAATAGGGTCCTATGTTAAACTAAGTCCCCTGCTGGCGGCCATCTGATGATGGATCGGCTACAAAGTAACAAAACTTGGTCAGCACCTCATAAGGTACATGCATGCCTTGTTTGGTTTCATTCCATTTAGTGGTTCTCTAGAAGAAGTTCAAAATGTAAAAAGTTAACGACGACGACAATGGATGACGACAACGGACGATGACAGAAGTCGGACGCCAAGTGATGAAAATAGCTCACTTGGCCCTTTGGGCCAGGTGAGCTAATAAAAATCTTCAATATATACTAGTAAAATATATAAACCCAAATTACAAAAAAATAATCGCTATGCTAGAAGACAATCAGTTTCTGCCGAAAAATACAATCCAGAAGAAGACGATGACGATGAAAAAGTAATACATCCAAAAACCGATGAACAACGATCACGTTTATCAGATGCTATATGTGGAATATTACTCTTCCGGTGCCTAGAGCCCCCCCCCATACCCCCCCCCCCTTTTTATGATTTGCTTTTCTACTCCTGTTATTAAAAGATGATTGCATCAAATTTAATTCTTCAAAGTTGAAGTTTTCATTTTTTTTAAATTTACAACATATGATAATATGGAATACTTAAAATTACTAATTAATTTGATATAAACTCACTTTAAACACAGTAATTATTAAGAAATAATTAACTTCTTCAAAGTGATCATTTATCATAATTGATTTCAATTGAATTTAATTATTTGTCTAATTCATAAATAAAAAGAAAACAATCAGTGATTATTAATCATCATTGGCACAGATATCATAATCATTTTAATCACACACAAGCCACACTTGATTAGAGTGATATGAATCAGATTGTTTTCACAATCAATAGTGTTACAAATTTGTTATTATTAAACTTAGTGTTTAACTTTCAAAACTAAATAAAATCTAAAATTAACATAAATTTTAAGAATAAATTTTTGCATTGATCTACATTTAATTCACAGAAATTAAGAGTTATTCTATAAGACAGCAAATTTATGTTGCTAAAATATCTACATAAAAATATCACTTCATTTAAAATAAAATGAAGATATTTTCATTTGATAGTTATGGTCATACCGTAATACAAACAACACTAAATGTAAAATGTGCTATTCTAATTTTATATTATTTCAAATTCTAGTTCAATAAGCATACTCATAACATACTTCAAAATGATAATTTATTATCATTAATATTTTTTTAAAGACTAAATAATCATGTTAATCACAAATCTGATTCAATATCAATGATTCTGATTATTGGTGATTATTGGGAATTTCAAAGTGATTATTAATGATCATTGATAATTTTCATCTGTATTGAGCTTTAATCACAAATGTGATTAATTAATGATAATTATAATTATTGCTAACTTCAAAGTGATTATCACTCATTATTAATCATTAATGATTTCTTTCACAGAAATGATCACCCCTAATCATGAACAAGCTCAATAATGGATTAATATCCAGATCAGCCAATGGGAAGACAGGATTTGACACCCAAGCCAATTTTCAAAAATAGTATAAAAAGAAATCCAATATGGTCGAAAATTCAGTTCTCATTGAAAGACAAAAAAGCAATTATTAGCTAAGACAGAATAATCAATATGACAGAAATCTACCAGTCCTCACCAAAGTTTCCTGCAGACATGAACATCACATCTACCTCTACACTTCATGATGTTATCAATGCTACCATACTGGATATTCAACCTCTAGATGACATGGCCATGACAGCACTCACAGCTAACCCGGATGCTTACTTGGATACTCTACTCAACAGCTTACTCAATGATCCACCTACTCAGCAAGCAGTGACCCGAGAACAGGCTCCAACTGAACCACCAACCTGTAGCAGTCCATGTCCAGACAGCAGACTCAGTGAGTCACTTACAAATCTACTGGGATCACCAACACCAACTACTCAACAGGTTTCTTCTACAGAACTCCAGAAACTAATCAGATCTGATGTAAAGACAAAATCTACGCCATATACTCAACTTCAAACTCAGTATTCTACCACGACCAACCTTCACAGTGTCAACAATCGAGAATCCCAACTGCAAAAGAGATTTCATTTACTTCAAAACTCTTTCCCTGTACAGATTCAGCAGTTATCCAGCTTCTACAGGTACCAGTCAGCAATTATACAGACCAGTCATTTCCAGGCTCTTCAGCAGTACTCAAACTACCCATGTTACTTTGCCTCACTCAACAGTTACTATGACAACCAGCTCCATCACATCATTGATAAAGTCGAGGTAACATTATTGTATACTCTTTAAACAATTATTAATTCATTGAGATCTACTACCAATATTCAATGTATTTTCTCTTATTTAAAATTATTTTCCATGACCTATACTCTAGTTATAAATGAATTTCTGTTTAATGAACATTTATATATTTATAATGAATAAGATTTAAATTCAAGGTATTTACTGGTTTAAATTCAATAATATTTGAATGTTTTTAATTCTGTGATTTATTACTACATGTAATTTTCATTTAACTTTATTTAATTAACTTTGTTTCCTTTACAGTGTAGTTTAGCAGCTCTAGAGTATTCCAACAGGGTTAGTACCAGTTATCAGGTTATCCCTCCAGTACAACAACAACAACCAGTTTGCCGTTCCAGACCAGTGCTGTCCAAGAAATCAGTCAACATAATGGAGACCTGGTACTATGACAACCTACACCACCCATACCCAAACAACACCATCATCCAGTATATGGCTCAACAGACCAACCTCAAAGAAGAACAGATTAAGAAGTGGTTTGGTAACAAACGTAATCGCTGCAAGAATGCTCGTCCTTACAAGAAGAAACAGAAGAAGCTAACACCTTCCCTGGTGCAGAACATGTTGTGATTATCTACATGAACAATGATCAACTTGATTTGTGCTTAAACTGTGATATAAACAAAATAGTGCTTTTTAATTTTTTGTTATTTGTTATTTTGTGTTAAATTATTGCATATGAAATGATAGAATGTTAATATTACTTGAATAAAATCTTGAAAAAAAAATATGGTCTAGTATAGTACATTTTTTATTCTATAGTAGATGTCTCATCTTTAAAATGAACTAAATAATCTCCACAAAATCAGGATGCTATCACAACTAAATATTGCTGGCTTTATATCATAAGTTGCAATTTTTTACATTGGTATATAAAATAAGGAGATGTTGTATGATTATCAATGAGACAACTATCCACCAGAGTTCAATTATGTGGAAACAAGCAATAATAGGTCACTATTCTACCTTCAACAACAAGAAAAACCCATACCACATATCTAGCTATAAAGACAAAAATATTTTTGTCATCTTTCAAGTCACACATTAGTATAAAAACTTGTGGACTCCATATCTAAAGTAACTCTGGCTTCCACTGCAAAACTTATGTATTATTACTGGTGTAAAATGCACTTTCTAGTCATTTCTAAAGTGTTGCTACTGATAGTCTCCCTTAATAAATCAGCTTTGAGTTAAATACCGGTAGCTTTCATAATATTTTGATATGTTAGAAACTTACATACAGATAATATTTAAAGGATATGACGTCATTGTTATATTACGCTGTGCTTTGACACACAAATAATCTTTGAAATCTCTTAGCTTTTGTCCCGCTCTTTCTCTGATCTGTGTGACCATTCTCTCCAGCTGTGGAGTCAGTGGACGTGGAAGTAAGTACAGGAATAGAAACAGATCCTTCATCTTCTTCAACAGATAGGTTAGAGATCTTTCTATACTAAAATCAAATACAATATTTCATATTTTGTTTTTGTTAAAGAGATAAAGAGTATTAAAAGATACATAAGGTAGTATGCATTTTTTAATCATTTGTTGGGTATTGTTTTGATTCTCTGGTTACAGATTAATATGAACATAAATTTAAACCAAAGAAATACAAATTTATCCTGTATGCTGAACTTGTCATAACCACAAAATCAATTACACATGAAATGATAATTTTTAGTTGATACTGCTGAGGGAGTGCTCTCATATTTCTGCAACATGATCAGTAATTAAAACTTCTAATCAAACAGGTTCACTGGTCTAGGAATTAAAATCTGTTTTTCAAATGTTATAACCAAGTATCTTGAAAATAAGAGTATAAGTTCTAATGTTAATACACATCTCAAAGGGAAGCTCTTCAATGTCTTTAGAAATTACATTTTCCTTCTCTTTTTTTTTGTAGTAATCTTCCAATTGGCATTGGTATAGCAATGCAATTTTAAGGTAAATAAGAACTACCTATGATCTCCAGTTTTTTATCTACATTATTTAGGACATATCACAAAAAATATCCACTTCTAGTATATTTTTTATTCAAACTAAATACCTTGGAGGGATTTCTTTATCCCTTGGTTGTTCTAAGTAATTCAAAAGAAGTGATTTGAAAACTGGATCATCCCACTTCTTTAAAATATCATTAAATATTGCTGGAACATTTCCCTGAAAACAATGCTAGAAATAATATCGTGCAGACAGATAAGGCATCTTGAAATCTCATGATTTATTTCTTTCAAAATGTATTACCCTATTTTTTTATTACCAAAAATAATAGGCTTTTATGACGAGAATAATGATGAAAGCAGTGCTTAATCTACAGGTGCTTAAGATATTGATCCCTATTTTCTTGGCTACAATTTTTTGGCAACAATGTCTGAATGCTAATTCAGTTTATTTTTCTTTATTTAACAACTTCATGCTTTGACCAACTTAGGAAGCAGTTAAAATGTGCCATTCCCACTGTTATTGTGTACATAGGCGGATCCAGGGGGGGGCCCGGGCCCCCCCTTTTGTGGGAAAAATTTGGTTGATTATATAGGGAATCATTGAAGCATGACTGGAGCGGGCCCCCCTTAGGAAAAGTTCTGGATCCGCCACTGATTGTATAGTAGTGGTTTGGCATATGTATCCATGTGCAATTCTAATGCAACTTAAGTTCTGAATTCTGAGTTAAGTTTTGTAGAACATATCAGCTGACAAAATAACATTTCCTACCTTTGCTCTTCTTAGAGGTGCAGACATTTTGCTTATCAAGGTGTTAACAGTGTCATACATATTCTGTCCCTGAGCCCAATAACCATGACTTGTTTTTCCTAACACAACTTGTTTCAGCAAAAATAAAACTTGGCAGAGGGTGTTTGCTAAACTGGCTCTTGGCATCTGAAAACAAAATACGTTATTAATGACTTTTCAATATTCCCATCTAAGTATGAGTAAAACTAATTACTGCCATAATTTTTTAAATAATTATTCATAGATCTATTACCATTTTTAAAGAGTGAATCAAAAAATGATTTAGCACTAATAAGGCACATAATAAATAGTAAGAACTATTGACTGTTCATTTTAATAACAAATCTCCTATATTTATTTTTTTTATACTTTCTAGTTAATTGATCAATTAGTGAAAACATTGAAGCTTACATTTTCTAGTTAAATACAGAAATCAACTGAATTTAGGTGATTGTTGATATATTCAGTCTGTCATAATTGTTTTTTGTTTATTTACATAATATAAGATGGTACCTAACACTACAGGGAGATAACTCTGTAAAATCAGCTAAACGTTTTCATTACATTGTTTTGTTAAGGGAATATTAATCTTCTCAATGTCAAAATTTGTGTTTGTCAAACTGCTATATAACCAGTGTAATTTTTCTGATAAATTGGTTCGTTCAATTTTTTTTTAATTTTTATATTTTTGTCAAAGGGTCAAAGTAAATACTTTGTCATAATTTTATGAAATTAAAAGATCCAAATTAATTTTAGTTAAGGTGTTGGGTACCACCATAAATCAATGAATGTCTAAGAACATCTGTATAAAATGAGCACTTTTATACATCATTGATATTAACTGATCTTAACTGTATGCCCACAAAATCTGTTTATTGAGGACATGATGGGAACTTTACCTGACTGAAAAAACAATTGTGTTACAAGGGAACACCTGTATACACAGGACATGATGGAAATTTACCTCATTGATAAGAACAAGTATGATACCAGGGAACACCTGTATACCCAGGACATGATGGGAACTTTACCTCACTGACAAAAACAAGTGTGATACCAGGGAACACCTGTATACCCAGGCCATGATGGGAACTTTACCTCACTGACAAGAACAAGTGTGATACCAGGGAACACCTGTATACCCAGGACATAATGGGAACTTTACCTTACTGACAAGAACAAGTGTGATACCAGGGAACACCTGTGTACCCAGGACATGATGGGAACTTTACCTCACTGACAAAAACAAATGTGATACCAGGGAACACCTGTATACACAGGACATAAACAGAATGTTTCCCCACAGAAAAGAACAAGTGTGATACCAGGGAACACCTTTATACCCAGGACATGAAGGGAACTTTACCTCACTGACAAGAACAAGTGTGATACCAGGAAACACTTGTATACACAGGACATAAACAGAATGTTTCCCCACTGAAAAGAACAAGTGTGATACCAGGGAACACCTTTATACCCAGGACATGATGGGAACTTTACCTCACTGACAAGAACAAGTGTGATACCAGGGAATACATACATACCCAAGACAAAAACTTTACCTGACTGAAAAGAACAATTGTGTTACAAGGGAACACCAGTATACCCATGACATGATGGAAATTTACATCACTGACAAAAACAAGTGTGATACCAGGGAACACCTGTATACACAGGACATAAACAGAATGTTTCCCCACTGAAAAGTACAAGTGTGATACCAGGGAACACTAGTATACCTAGGACATGATTGGAATTTTACCTCACTGACAAGAACAAGTGTGATACCAGGGAACACTAGTATACCTAGGACATGATTGGAATTTTACCTCACTGACAAGAACAAGTGTGATATCAGGGAACACAAATTTTACCTCACTGACAAGAACAAGTGTGATACCAGGGAACACATACATACCCAAGACAAGAACTTTACCTCACTGACAAGAACAAGTGTGATACCAGGGAACACATACATACCCAAGACAAGAACTTTACCTCACTGACAAGAACAAGTGTGATACCAGGGAACACATACATACCCAAGACAAGAACTTTACCTCACTGACAAGAACAAGTGTGATACCAGGGAACACATACATACCCAAGACAAGAACTTTACCTCACTGACAAGAACAAGTGTGATACCAGGGAACACATACATACCCAAGACAAGAATTTTACCTCACTGACAAGAACAAGTGTGATATCAGGGAACACAAATTTTACCTCACTGACAAGAACAAGTGTGATACCAGGGAACACCTGTATACAATGGAGCTGATGAGGACAGTGGTTACACAGCTCATTTTGTAGAAACACTATGTGAGACATATAGAATGGTATAGACTCTACTTCCTCTGGCACTGGTGGTGTTGCAGTTTTGGGTCCAACTTCAGGTGGTGTAGCTCTTGAGTCATCTAAAATACAGGATAGCATTATTATAAATAAAAAAATATTATTTTTTTTATAGATATTGAGTGCAATGTACATAAAAGGAACTTTATCTCATTGATAACAATAAATAGTTCCTATATTACATAACTTAAGTTGGAGTTAGTTCCCTTGTCTTTAATGATGGTGTGCAAACTTGTTCATCTTTTCATTGAGCTAACCAAATTAAAACATGTGGTAAAAGCGAGTCAAAAAAAGAGATCCTTACACTGTGATGAATAATACAAGGCTTACCAGTAAACGAATAAAGATTGTTCAGAAAACATTTATAAAGTCAAGCAGCCAGTATCTAACAAGTCAAATATGGTGCATAAATGGAGAAATTGGATTTGTGCATATTGACATCCAACATAGTGGTAAAGAAATAACTCACATAAACTAGAGGCTCTAAAGAGCCTGTGTCGCTCACCTTGGTCTATGTGAATATTAAACAAAGGACGCAGATGGATTCATGACAAAATTGTGTTTTGGTGATGGTGATGTGTTTGTAAATCTTACTTTACTGAACATTCTTGCTGCTTACAATTATCTCTATCTATAATGAACTTGGCCCAGTAGTTTCAGAGGAGAAGATTTTTGTAAAAGATAACTAAGATTTACGAAAAATGGTTCAAAATTGACTATAAAGGGCAATAACTCCTAAAGGGGTCAACTGACCATTTCAGTCATGCTGACTTATTTGTAAATCTTACTTTTCTGGACATTATTGCTGTTTACAGTTTATCTCTATCTATAATAATATTCAAGATAATAACCAAAAACAGCAAAATTTCCTTAAAAAAACCAATTCAGGGGCAGCAACCCAACAACAGGTCGTCCGATTCATCTGAAAATTTCAGGGCAGATAGATCTTGACCTGATAATCAATTTTACTACATGTCAGATTTGCTCTAAATGCTTTGGTTTTTGAGTTATAAGCCAAAAACTGAATTTTACCCTTATGTTCTATTTTTAGCCGTGGCGGCCATCTTGGTTGGTTGACCGGGTCATGCCACACATTTTTAAAACTAGATACCCCAATGATGATCGTGGCCAAGTTTGGTTTAAATTGTCCCAGTGGTTTCAGAGGAGAAGATTTTTGTAATAGATTACTAAGATTTACAAAAAATGGTTAAAAATTGACTATAAAGGGCAATAACTCCTAAAGGGGTCAACTGACCATTTCAGTCATGTTGACTTATTTGTAAATCCTACTTTGCTGAACATTATTGCTGTTTACAGTTTATCTCTATCTATAATAATATTCAAGATAAATAACCAAAAACAGCAAAATTTCCTTAAAATTACCAATTCAGGGGCAGCAACCCAAAAACAGGTTGTCCGATTCATCTGTAAATTTCAGGGCAGATAGATCTTGACCTGATAATCAATTTTACTAATGTCAGATTTGCTCTAAATGCTTTGGTTTTTGAGTTATAAGGCAAAAACTGAATTTTACCCCTATGTTCTATTTTTAGCTGTGGCGGCCATCTTGGTTGGTTGGCCGGGTCACGCCACACATTTTTTAAACTAGATACCCCAATTGTGATTGTGGCCAAGTTTGGTTTAATTTGGACCAGTAGTTTCAGAGAAGAAGATTTTTGTAAAAGATTACTAAGATTTACGAAAAATGGTTAAAAATTGACTATAAAGGGCAATAACTCCTAAAGGGGTCAACTGACCATTTTGGTCATGTTGACTTATTTGTAAATCTTACTTTGCTGAACATTATTGCTGTTTACAGTTTATCTCTATCTATAATAATATTCAAGATAATAACCAAAAACAGCAATATTTCCTTAAAATTACCAATTCAGGGGCAGCAACCCAACAACGGGTTGTCCGATTCATCTGAAAATTGCAGGGCAGATTGATCTTGACCTGATAAACAATTTTACCCCATGTCAGATTTGCTCTAAATGCTTTGATTTTTGAGTTATAAGCCAAAAACTGCATTTTACCCCTATGTTCTATTTTTAGCCATGGCGGCCATCTTGGTTGGTTGGCCGGGTCACGCCACACATTTTTTAAACTAGATACCCCAATGATGATTGTGGCTAAGTTTGGTTTAATTTGGCCCAGTAGTTTCAGAGGAGAAGATTTTTGTAAAAGTTAACGACGACGGACGACGACGACGGACGACGACGGACGACGGACGACGACGGACGACGGACGCCGGACGCAAAGTGATGGGAAAAGCTCACTTGGCCCTTCGGGCCAGGTGAGCTAAAAAAGCCAAAACAATTTATTAGTGCATATCCAAGAATAATTGGCTTTTTTACATCTTATTTTACTACTTCTGACTATATGGTGCATGCACAGGTTCAGACAGGGGCGAAAGTGTCAAACCCAGTAACTTTGAATTAAATTACAGCCATTGTTTGGCCAAATTATGAGCCTCTTAACTCATAGTTCCCAGGAGTACCCCTCCCATACATCATATCCTGAATAAGTGTCTTTGGTGATCTTTAACAAATTACATATATTTTATTTACAATTCAGGAAACTGCATGACAATTCTTGAATAAGTAGTGTGGATTCTAGGAAAACTTATAATCATTTTCTTTAAACTGATGGTTAGAAGTTTACAGTGCACGATTTTCTTGGTCCAAACTAGTGAAAGGATAAATTAAATTAGTTCAATTAATTTACAAAATTTAAAATGTACCATATCTTGGTTCTACCCAACTACGACTTCTAGCCCTACCACCTCCTACAATTTGTTTAGCAACATTCACACCAGGTACATTTTCACCTTCAAATGTCCTACTTCTTCTTCGACCGAACAAAGGCAGAGAGTTGGTTTTATGAAGAGCCTACAAAACAATCATTAATATATTTAAAATTCTCAATAGAATTAGTCCATTATCTGTCCGAAAGCTGGTACCACAAATATCCAATAACTATTTTTCCTTCTTGCTGCCAGACGCCAATTTTCTCAATACATCATATCATTTAAGGCTTTAATTAGGACAAAACAGGAATATTGCTTAGACTATTATTGTGATATTACTTGCTGCATGATACAATGATGAATCTTATAATTTGATAATGAATATTTCAGTTTTCATATTATGTCATGGATTAAAGAATCATTAGACTTTTATTTATCTCAGTAAAATCCAACAACTCTTGTCTCTTTACTAAAGTATTTTTTGGAATAAAATGATGTTTGATTTAATAAAATAAGCATAGAGATTTTTCTAAATTCATTGACATTTGTTACAAGTTATTCTTTCCCTCAATTTTCACGTGTTTGTGTATGTTTCTTTTATCTTGTTTTGTACATCAACATGACAGCACTCAGATGATATAATAAATGGATTTTATTCTATATGACTGTAAGTCCTTACATCAATAAGACTTACTCTTGACAATAGTTTATAATAATTACAAATTCATCATGAATTTACCTCTGGAGTAGGAGTTCTAGATGGTGTTTTTGATTCTATTGGTGTGGATCTTTTCTCATCTGTCAGTGATATTGACATTTCTGGAAAAGGATTATCTGAAATAGCAATAACATTGTAAATAGTTTAATGAGTGTGTATAAATAGACAACTAAATATAACTAGATTTCGATTGACATATTTACTTTTGAGTACCCGGTATTTGAATGTACATGTACTTGTCTGAATGACCCCAGATATAGCTCAGAATAACTTTCTTACCTCATGCCACAATAAATTTTTAAGTATAAACTTACCAGTAAATGTTATAATTTGAGGACAAAATTTTAAAGGAACTTCTGTGACTTTAAGTAACAGAAGACAAATGTGTGTACATGTATATAAAAATCATTCTTAACCAATGTAAGCATTCGGACAATCTTCAGTTCAGAGGTGTAAAAACAGTTGTGTCTAGTGTAAACAAATTTCGTGGAGTGAAAACAGAAAATAAACATTGGCATTCCAACATTTGTGTGAGAAACATTCCCAAAAACCTCAATTATTTGATTAAGAACTGGAAGATTGTTGTCCTATGCTTTGGGTGTAAAGACTTGTTGCACAATCTGCATGTGGCAATTGTTTATTTGCATTGTCTACATTTTCATGTGATCCTCTGAACTAAAATTCAGAATGAAAATCAGAAATAACAGATTTTTTGATTGGATGCAGCCAGGTACAACTGTGACCAATGGAAATCATTACATAGTGGATCTTAATTTGCCAAGGGTGTAGATGAGGGGACTGGATCCTGTTATAAAATTAAATTGAACTTACCTGAATCGGATCCTCTTTCTGGATTTGGTGATTCTAATGCACTAGCATACTGCAAATATTAGGGGCAACAAAATTGTTAAACTGTTTAAGTTATTTCATTATGTATAAAAATAAAGATGTCCAAACATAGCAATAAAAACTATACAAAAAATAATGAGGAACTCATTTTTCTTAATATATTTTTTCACTTCTTACATAAGTGATAGTAACTGTGCTTGTATAATCATATGCATGTACGAAAATATTAAAACTGAACTTTACTCAAAAGTCGATATGAGCTTAAAAATGGCAGGCTTTTTAAAATCTATTTGAACATTTTTGACAGCCAAAGGAATTGACAATTTGAACAACAGACATACAAAATACTTTTAAATATGAACTATAATACAACCAACTTACACTGGCACTAATCGGTGAAAAGTGAATCACTGTGCTTATTATAGATCAAAAAGACATTTATGTCAAATTAGCGGAACAAAACAATTGTAGATTCTAACCTTTTCATCATCATCCTCAATATCATCTTGTGCACTGTCATATCTGTCAGAACCTGGACTGCTGGGCTGGTATTCCATCTTTGTGGATCCCTGCTCAGACTTTCTATAGGAGAAGGAGAACAAATCCTCCAGCTTCTCATTGGTAGGAAATAAGTGTTTTATCAGCAATATTATAGCCAGAGTATCAGATGGTCTAAGTTCAGGTACATTTCTCCTACAATCAGAAAATTTTGTTATCAGTGATTGTCTCAAGAACTATTGAAATAGAAATGAATTCAATTTGGCTATTTCTGAATTAAATGCATTCTGGGCAATTATTTCAAAGCATACACCAAAACATTGTGATTGGTTAAAAAAGACTTATATATATAAGTCATCCTATTGTTAAAGTCAATCAATTGTTTTATTTATATACAAGTCACATTACCTGAAGATCTGCGGAAGCAGTGAAAGTACTAGTAAAAAAGTGATGCATTGAAACCGTTATTATCTTTTAATAATTTTCTTATATATATACAGGGTTTCCCCTGGGTCAATTATTTTTATCGCCACCTCTTTCGCCAAAACAATATATTTTTCGCCACTTTATTATTTTTTTCGCCAAGTAACCCAAATATATTTTTCTTTTAAAATTTTCCTTTTTTTCCAGCCCCCCCCCTAAAAAAGAAGTGGTGTATACAACAAAACGAAGCATCTTATCACTTGGAATTGATCCCTCGTGTAAGGTGTAGTCATTACATTGAAGGGTTACTCTCATGCCAACCTTTTGAATAGTTTTCTTTTCTAGACCATCGTAAATAAGTAAAACTATATGCTTGAAACACGTGTGTTATTGAAACGACTTTGAAGTACCCACTAAAATCAATGATCTATATGAAAGTTAAATGATAAAGTTTTAAATTAGAGACCTTTCTTGATTTTGAAAATTTTTCGTCATACCAACAATTTTCTTTTCTGGACTATCATTAATAGAAGGAGAGGAAGCGTAAAAATTTTATTTCAAACACGTGCGTTGCAAAGTGGTAAATAAATCCCTTTTGTGACATGTGACAGAAGCCATTTAACCATATCATTTTGTCATATTATACAATCAACACCTTTATAATTAGTCCTTTGATGTCGATAGCTATGAATGTAATCAGCTGATTATTGATTTTCTGTCAAAATCTTAACGAGTTCAAGGTGAATTCCGAGTGTTGTCTGATCGGTAAAGACAGAGAAGCCCGAATAAAGTAAATAAACAAGATGGCTGAAAATAAATCGTTATCCATATATATTTCTTTCACCAAATTCTTTCGCCAATGACGAATTTTAATCGCCACAATTATTATTTTTTCGCAACTCAAAGCATGACATAATTTTCATTTTAGGGTACAAACAATTAAATTCACCCACAGTCCTTTAGATTCTGAAACATCAATTACAACTACAAATATTTTTAGATGACATGTGATTTATTCAAAATTCAATTAATTGCACAATGATTGTAAACTATTTTTAACAAATTATTGAAAATCATTGCTTGAAAAAAAATAGATTTAGAACATGTTTACAATAAGTATTCAAGTGACTATTGACTTCATAAACCACTGTGTGAGAGCTGTATAGCCAGTCCAGGTTATTAAAACTCATCATCATAGATTTCATAAAAACAATAAATAAATAAGATCAAATAAATGTAGAGAGTAGAATCTTTGTGAACAATTGTTATTCCACATATGGTTAACAGCTTTTCAAAATGCAGTTTTTTAAACCCATTGTTTTATTGGGTGTTTTTTTTTCTTTTCTCATAAGTATCTAATCATATCTGGGTTTTTTTTTTTGTAAAAACAACTTATTTTGCAATCTTACCCTGAATACAAAGTAAGGAGTTTACTGTTAACAAAGAGTAAGCCATGGTACGTATTCTTCTCTCCTGCATTCTGTAATTTGTTGACAGCATGGTCTAATACATCCACACATCTTTCATTAACTATCATATTAATATGTACTCTTTCAATTGCCTGAAAAAATGCCTTCATATATTTAGATTTAAATGTATATGTTTGTATTAATTAGAATATACCAAACCATTTCACCATTCATAATATGGATTCATTATATTTGTTGGACACCAATTTTCTTGGATTTCGTGGGATCAGGTGAACCATGAAATAAAATGTTCAGAGTATAACAAAATTTCTATAGGCTTGTATGAAGACTTCGGCAACACCATGAAATTAAATATCTATGAATGTGTAAGTTTTTCTTAAACCAGGAAAATTGGTACCCACAAAAATAAACAAATCCACAGTATAGAGGACAGAAAATTTAGAAAATCCTTCAGGGGAATACTGTATCAAAGTTGTAATGCTTGTGTCTCATCCGTTTGTTTAGTTTCAAAGCAATCAAATATTTTTTGCTGTTTCTCTCTTAAGCATTAAGCAGTATTTACATCAATATGAAATTGGAAGGTCTGTGACATTGAAAGGACAGAAAAAATTAACTTTAAAAAAATTATATGAATAATCACTACAAAAACAAAATAAATATGTAATTCTTGCATTCATACATACCTCCACTAGAAAAGCATGTTCTTCCAAAGCAAGTTGATTCCATGTTTTCATAATTCCCTTTAGAAGATTCCACCTGTTTGCTTTCTTACTAAATTTACTGTATCCTATTCTGAAACAGAGAAGTACATGTATGCATACAAATTAATGTGGACATTTGTCTAGTTAATAAGTCAAATTTTGTGTAGACCGACTTTATTCAACTAACTTTGTTACTTTAGTCATTACTAATGAATAATTAGATAAAATGGAATTTAACCTGAATTAAATTATATTAAAATCATGCATGTACATATGGATGGAGATTTTCTAATTTGCACTCATATCATAATTTCTTATATCTATGTAAACCAATACAAGGTTTATTTTTGTTTGAATAGTTTTACAATTTGTAATTTTGTGTCTGTTTTTTTATTCCTTACAATACAGTATGGGTTTTGCTAATTGTTGAAGGCTGTACAGTTATCTCTAGCTGCTTTTATCTTTTTCCTTTGTTTTTTTTTTGTGTTAAGTTGTTTCATTGACAATGATACCACATCACCCTTTTATATATATATATATATATATATCAGATGCACAGTATATTTGAGAGTTCTGCAAGGTTATTGTATTCTATTTTAAAGAAAAAAAGTCTCTCAGATTTTGTTTAGATTGACGAGTACCTTTATCACTTAAGTCAATTCAATATAGTTATTTCCAAAGAAATAAAACAGCTGACCTATTAAGATTTTTTTTACAAAAGTAGACAATGATTTGTATGTATATATATACATAAAATAAATAGATAGAATATAGATATAAGAAAATATGGTATGAGTGCCAATGAGACAACTCTCCATCAACTGATCAAGTCACAATTTATAAAAGTAAACCATTATAGGTCAAAGCCTTGGCTCAACAGCAAGCTATAAAGGCCCCAAAATAGAAATCTGAAAATGACTAATATATATCTTTACACTTACACATCAGTAACAGGTCCAAATAGAAATTCTACCATTCGTACAAACATATTTGTTTATCTTTAGACTTACTCTTCAGTAACAGGTCCAAATAGAAATTCTACCATTCATACAAACATATTTGTTTATCTTTAGACTTACTCGTCAGTAACTGGTCCAAAGAGAAATTCTACCATTCGTACAAACATATTTGTTTATCTTTAGACTTACTCTTCAGTAACAGGTCCAAATAGAAATTCTACCATGCGTACAAACATATTTGTTTATCTTTAGACTTACTCTTCAGTAACTGGTCCAAAGAGAAATTCTACCATTCGTACAAACATATTTGTTTATCTTTAGACTTACTCTTCAGTAACAGGTCCAAAGAGGAATTCTACCATTCGTACAAACATATTTGTTTATCTTTAGACTTACTCGTCAGTAACAGGTCCAAAGAGAAATTCTACCATTCGTACAAACATATTTGTTTATCTTTAGACTTACTCTTCAGTAACAGGTCCAAATAGAAATTCTACCATGCGTACAAACATATTTGTTTATCTTTAGACTTACTCTTCAGTAACTGGTCCAAATAGAAATTCTACCATTCGTACAAACATATTTGTTTATCTTTAGACTTACTCTTCAGTAACAGGTCCAAATAGAAATTCTACCATGCGTACAAACATATTTGTTTATCTTTAGACTTACTCTTCAGTAACTGGTCCAAATAGAAATTCTACCATTCGTACAAACATATTTGTTTATCTTTAGACTTACTCTTCAGTAACAGGTCCAAAGAGAAATTCTACCATTCGTACAAACATATTTGTTTATCTTTAGACTTACTCTTCAGTAACTGGTCCAAAGAGAAATTCTACCATTCGTACAAACATATTTGTTTATCTTTAGACTTACTCTTCAGTAACAGGTCCAAATAGAAATTCTACCATTCGTACAAACATATTTGTTTATCTTTAGACTTACTCGTCAGTAACTGGTCCAAAGAGAAATTCTACCATTCGTACAAACATATTTGTTTATCTTTAGACTTACTCTTCAGTAACTGGTCCAAATAGAAATTCTACCATTCGTACAAACATATTTGTTTATCTTTAGACTTACTCTTCAGTAACAGGTCCAAAGAGAAATTCTACCATGCATACAAACATATTTGTTTATCTTTAGACTTACTCTTCAGTAACTGGTCCAAATAGAAATTCTACCATTCGTACAAACATATTTGTTTATCTTTAGACTTACTCGTCAGTAACTGGTCCAAAGAGAAATTCTACCATTCGTACAAACATATTTGTTTATCTTTAGACTTACTCTTCAGTAACAGGTCCAAAGAGGAATTCTACCATTCGTACAAACATATTTGTTTATCTTTAGACTTACTCTTCAGTAACAGGTCCAAATAGAAATTCTACCATGCGTACAAACATATTTGTTTATCTTTAGACTTACTCTTCAGTAACAGGTCCAAAGACAAAATCTACCATTCGTACAAACATATTTGTTTATCTTTAGACTTACTCTTCAGTAACAGGTCCAAAGAGAAAATCTACCATTCGTACAAACATATTTGTTTATCTTTAGACTTACTCTTCAGTAACTGGTCCTAATAGAAATTCTACCATTCGTACAAACATATTTGTTTATCTTTAGACTTACTCTTCAGTAACTGGTCCAAATAGAAATTCTACCATTCATACAAACATATTTGTTTATCTTTAGACTTACTCGTCAGTAACTGGTCCAAAGAGAAATTCTACCATTCGTACAAACATATTTGTTTATCTTTAGACTTACTCTTCAGTAACAGGTCCAAATAGAAATTCTACCATGCGTACAAACATATTTGTTTATCTTTAGACTTACTCTTCAGTAACTGGTCCAAAGAGAAATTCTACCATTCGTACAAACATATTTGTTTATCTTTAGACTTACTCTTCAGTAACAGGTCCAAAGAGGAATTCTACCATTCGTACAAACATATTTGTTTATCTTTAGACTTACTCGTCAGTAACTGGTCCAAAGAGAAATTCTACCATTCGTACAAACATATTTGTTTATCTTTAGACTTACTCTTCAGTAACTGGTCCAAAGAGAAATTCTACCATTCGTACAAACATATTTGTTTATCTTTAGACTTACTCATCAGTAACTGGTCCAAAGAGAAAATCTACCATTGGTACAAACATATTTGTTTATCTTTAGACTTACTCTTCAGTAACTGGTCCAAAGAGAAATTCTACCATTCGTACAAACATATTTGTTTATCTTTAGACTTACTCTTCAGTAACTGGTCCAAATAGAAATTCTACCATTCGTACAAACATATTTGTTTATCTTTAGACTTACTCTTCAGTAACAGGTCCAAAGAGAAATTCTACCATTCGTACAAACATATTTGTTTATCTTTAGACTTACTCGTCAGTAACAGGTCCAAATAGAAATTCTACCATTCGTACAAACATATTTGTTTATCTTTAGACTTACTCTTCAGTAACAGGTCCAAATAGAAATTCTACCATTCGTACAAACATATTTGTTTATCTTTAGACTTACTCTTCAGTAACAGGTCCAAAGAGAAATTCTACCATTCGTACAAACATATTTGTTTATCTTTAGACTTACTCGTCAGTAACTGGTCCAAAGAGAAAATCTACCATTCGTACAAACATATTTGTTTATCTTTAGACTTACTCGTCAGTAACTGGTCCAAAGAGAAATTCTACCATTCGTACAAACATATTTGTTTATCTTTAGACTTACTCTTCAGTAACTGGTCCAAATAGAAATTCTACCATTCGTACAAACATATTTGTTTATCTTTAGACTTACTCTTCAGTAACAGGTCCAAATAGAAATTCTACCATGCGTACAAACATATTTGTTTATCTTTAGACTTACTCTTCAGTAACTGGTCCAAATAGAAATTCTACCATTCGTACAAACATATTTGTTTATCTTTAGACTTACTCTTCAGTAACAGGTCCAAAGAGAAATTCTACCATTCGTACAAACATATTTGTTTATCTTTAGACTTACTCTTCAGTAACTGGTCCAAAGAGAAATTCTACCATTCGTACAAACATATTTGTTTATCTTTAGACTTACTCTTCAGTAACAGGTCCAAATAGAAATTCTACCATTCGTACAAACATATTTGTTTATCTTTAGACTTACTCGTCAGTAACTGGTCCAAAGAGAAATTCTACCATTCGTACAAACATATTTGTTTATCTTTAGACTTACTCTTCAGTAACTGGTCCAAATAGAAATTCTACCATTCGTACAAACATATTTGTTTATCTTTAGACTTACTCTTCAGTAACAGGTCCAAAGAGAAAATCGACCATTCGTACAAACATATTTGTTTATCTTTAGACTTACTCGTCAGTAACTGGTCCAAAGAGAAATTCTACCATGCATACAAACATATTTGTTTATCTTTAGACTTACTCTTCAGTAACTGGTCCAAATAGAAATTCTACCATTCGTACAAACATATTTGTTTATCTTTAGACTTACTCGTCAGTAACTGGTCCAAAGAGAAATTCTACCATTCGTACAAACATATTTGTTTATCTTTAGACTTACTCTTCAGTAACAGGTCCAAAGAGGAATTCTACCATTCGTACAAACATATTTGTTTATCTTTAGACTTACTCTTCAGTAACAGGTCCAAATAGAAATTCTACCATGCGTACAAACATATTTGTTTATCTTTAGACTTACTCTTCAGTAACAGGTCCAAAGACAAAATCTACCATTCGTACAAACATATTTGTTTATCTTTAGACTTACTCTTCAGTAACAGGTCCAAAGAGAAAATCTACCATTCGTACAAACATATTTGTTTATCTTTAGACTTACTCTTCAGTAACTGGTCCTAATAGAAATTCTACCATTCGTACAAACATATTTGTTTATCTTTAGACTTACTCTTCAGTAACTGGTCCAAATAGAAATTCTACCATTCATACAAACATATTTGTTTATCTTTAGACTTACTCGTCAGTAACTGGTCCAAAGAGAAATTCTACCATTCGTACAAACATATTTGTTTATCTTTAGACTTACTCTTCAGTAACAGGTCCAAATAGAAATTCTACCATGCGTACAAACATATTTGTTTATCTTTAGACTTACTCTTCAGTAACTGGTCCAAAGAGAAATTCTACCATTCGTACAAACATATTTGTTTATCTTTAGACTTACTCTTCAGTAACAGGTCCAAAGAGGAATTCTACCATTCGTACAAACATATTTGTTTATCTTTAGACTTACTCGTCAGTAACTGGTCCAAAGAGAAATTCTACCATTCGTACAAACATATTTGTTTATCTTTAGACTTACTCTTCAGTAACTGGTCCAAAGAGAAATTCTACCATTCGTACAAACATATTTGTTTATCTTTAGACTTACTCATCAGTAACTGGTCCAAAGAGAAAATCTACCATTGGTACAAACATATTTGTTTATCTTTAGACTTACTCTTCAGTAACTGGTCCAAAGAGAAATTCTACCATTCGTACAAACATATTTGTTTATCTTTAGACTTACTCTTCAGTAACTGGTCCAAATAGAAATTCTACCATTCGTACAAACATATTTGTTTATCTTTAGACTTACTCTTCAGTAACAGGTCCAAAGAGAAATTCTACCATTCGTACAAACATATTTGTTTATCTTTAGACTTACTCGTCAGTAACAGGTCCAAATAGAAATTCTACCATTCGTACAAACATATTTGTTTATCTTTAGACTTACTCTTCAGTAACAGGTCCAAATAGAAATTCTACCATGCATACAAACATATTTGTTTATCTTTACACTTATTCGTCAGTAACAGGTCCAAAGAGAAATTCTACCATTCGTACAAACATATTTGTTTATCTTTAGACTTACTCGTCAGTAACTGGTCCAAAGAGAAAATCTACCATTCGTACAAACATATTTATTTATCTTTAGACTTACTCGTCAGTAACAGGTCCAAAGAGAAAATCTACCATTCGTACAAACATATTTGTTTATCTTTAGACTTACTCGTCAGTAACTGGTCCAAAGAGAAAATCTACCATTCGTACAAACAAATTTGTTTATCTTTACACTTATTCGTCAGTAACAGGTCCAAAGAGAAATTCTACCATTCGTACAAACATATTTGTTTATCTTTAGACTTACTCGTCAGTAACTGGTCCAAAGAGAAAATCTACCATGCATACAAACATATTTGTTTATCTTTAGACTTACTCTTCAGTAACTGGTCCAAAGAGAAAATCTACCATGCATACAAACATATTTGTTTATCTTTGGACTTACTCGTCGTAACTGGTCCAAAGAGAAATTCTACCATTCGTACAAACATATTTGTTTATCTTTAGACTTACTCTTCAGTAACAGGTCCAAATAGAAATTCTACCATGCATACAAACATATTTGTTTATCTTTAGACTTACTCTTCAGTAACTGGTCCAAATAGAAATTCTACCATTCGTACAAACATATTTGTTTATCTTTAGACTTACTCGTCAGTAACTGGTCCAAAGAGAAATTCTACCATTCGTACAAACATATTTGTTTATCTTTAGACTTACTCTTCAGTAACAGGTCCAAAGAGGAATTCTACCATTCGTACAAACATATTTGTTTATCTTTAGACTTACTCTTCAGTAACAGGTCCAAATAGAAATTCTACCATGCGTACAAACATATTTGTTTATCTTTAGACTTACTCTTCAGTAACAGGTCCAAAGACAAAATCTACCATTCGTACAAACATATTTGTTTATCTTTAGACTTACTCTTCAGTAACAGGTCCAAAGAGAAAATCTACCATTCGTACAAACATATTTGTTTATCTTTAGACTTACTCTTCAGTAACTGGTCCAAATAGAAATTCTACCATTCGTACAAACATATTTGTTTATCTTTAGACTTACTCTTCAGTAACTGGTCCAAATAGAAATTCTACCATTCATACAAACATATTTGTTTATCTTTAGACTTACTCGTCAGTAACTGGTCCAAAGAGAAATTCTACCATTCGTACAAACATATTTGTTTATCTTTAGACTTACTCTTCAGTAACAGGTCCAAATAGAAATTCTACCATGCGTACAAACATATTTGTTTATCTTTAGACTTACTCTTCAGTAACTGGTCCAAAGAGAAATTCTACCATTCGTACAAACATATTTGTTTATCTTTAGACTTACTCTTCAGTAACAGGTCCAAAGAGGAATTCTACCATTCGTACAAACATATTTGTTTATCTTTAGACTTACTCGTCAGTAACTGGTCCAAAGAGAAATTCTACCATTCGTACAAACATATTTGTTTATCTTTAGACTTACTCTTCAGTAACAGGTCCAAATAGAAATTCTACCATGCGTACAAACATATTTGTTTATCTTTAGACTTACTCTTCAGTAACTGGTCCAAATAGAAATTCTACCATTCGTACAAACATATTTGTTTATCTTTAGACTTACTCTTCCGTAACTGGTCCAAAGAGAAATTCTACCATGCATACAAACATATTTGTTTATCTTTAGACTTACTCGTCAGTAACTGGTCCAAAGAGAAATTCTACCATTCGTACTATCATATTTGTTTATCTTTAGACTTACTCTTCAGTAACAGGTCCAAAGAGGAATTCTACCATTCGTACAAACATATTTGTTTATCTTTAGACTTACTCTTCAGTAACAGGTCCAAATAGAAATTCTACCATTCGTACAAACATATTTGTTTATCTTTAGACTTACTCTTCTGTAACAGGTCCAAAGAGAAATTCTACCATTCGTACAAACATATTTGTTTATCTTTAGACTTACTCTTCAGTAACAGGTCCAAATAGAAATTCTACCATTCGTACAAACATATTTGTTTATCTTTAGACTTACTCGTCAGTAACTGGTCCAAATAGAAAATCTACCATGCATACAAACATATTTGTTTATCTTTAGACTTACTCTTCAGTAACAGGTCCAAAGAGAAAATCTACCATTCGTACAAACATATTTGTTTATCTTTAGACTTACTCTTCAGTAACAGGTCCAAAGAGAAATTCTACCATTCGTACAAACATATTTGTTTATCTTTAGACTTACTCTTCAGTAACTGGTCCAAAGAGAAATTCTACCATTCGTACAAACATATTTGTTTATCTTTAGACTTACTCTTCAGTAACAGGTCCAAATAGAAATTCTACCATTCGTACAAACATATTTGTTTATCTTTAGACTTACTCGTCAGTAACTGGTCCAAAGAGAAATTCTACCATTCGTACAAACATATTTGTTTATCTTTAGACTTACTCTTCAGTAACTGGTCCAAATAGAAATTCTACCATTCGTACAAACATATTTGTTTATCTTTAGACTTACTCTTCAGTAACAGGTCCAAAGAGAAAATCGACCATTCGTACAAACATATTTGTTTATCTTTAGACTTACTCGTCAGTAACTGGTCCAAAGAGAAATTCTACCATGCATACAAACATATTTGTTTATCTTTAGACTTACTCTTCAGTAACTGGTCCAAATAGAAATTCTACCATTCGTACAAACATATTTGTTTATCTTTAGACTTACTCGTCAGTAACTGGTCCAAAGAGAAATTCTACCATTCGTACAAACATATTTGTTTATCTTTAGACTTACTCTTCAGTAACAGGTCCAAAGAGGAATTCTACCATTCGTACAAACATATTTGTTTATCTTTAGACTTACTCTTCAGTAACAGGTCCAAATAGAAATTCTACCATGCGTACAAACATATTTGTTTATCTTTAGACTTACTCTTCAGTAACAGGTCCAAAGAGAAAATCTACCATTCGTACAAACATATTTGTTTATCTTTAGACTTACTCTTCAGTAACAGGTCCAAAGAGAAAATCTACCATTCGTACAAACATATTTGTTTATCTTTAGACTTACTCTTCAGTAACTGGTCCAAATAGAAATTCTACCATTCGTACAAACATATTTGTTTATCTTTAGACTTACTCTTCAGTAACTGGTCCAAATAGAAATTCTACCATTCATACAAACATATTTGTTTATCTTTAGACTTACTCGTCAGTAACTGGTCCAAAGAGAAATTCTACCATTCGTACAAACATATTTGTTTATCTTTAGACTAACTCTTCAGTAACAGGTCCAAATAGAAATTCTACCATGCGTACAAACATATTTGTTTATCTTTAGACTTACTCTTCAGTAACTGGTCCAAAGAGAAATTCTACCATTCGTACAAACATATTTGTTTATCTTTAGACTTACTCTTCAGTAACAGGTCCAAAGAGGAATTCTACCATTCGTACAAACATATTTGTTTATCTTTAGACTTACTCGTCAGTAACTGGTCCAAAGAGAAATTCTACCATTCGTACAAACATATTTGTTTATCTTTAGACTTACTCTTCAGTAACAGGTCCAAATAGAAATTCTACCATGCGTACAAACATATTTGTTTATCTTTAGACTTACTCTTCAGTAACTGGTCCAAATAGAAATTCTACCATTCGTACAAACATATTTGTTTATCTTTAGACTTACTCTTCAGTAACTGGTCCAAAGAGAAATTCTACCATGCATACAAACATATTTGTTTATCTTTAGACTTACTCGTCAGTAACTGGTCCAAAGAGAAATTCTACCATTCTTACAAACATATTTGTTTATCTTTAGACTTACTCTTCAGTAACAGGTCCAAAGAGGAATTCTACCATTCGTACAAACATATTTGTTTATCTTTAGACTTACTCTTCAGTAACAGGTCCAAATAGAAATTCTACCATTCGTACAAACATATTTGTTTATCTTTAGACTTACTCTTCTGTAACAGGTCCAAAGAGAAATTCTACCATTCGTACAAACATATTTGTTTATCTTTAGACTTACTCTTCAGTAACAGGTCCAAATAGAAATTCTACCATTCGTACAAACATATTTGTTTATCTTTAGACTTACTCGTCAGTAACTGGTCCAAATAGAAAATCTACCATGCATACAAACATATTTGTTTATCTTTAGACTTACTCTTCAGTAACAGGTCCAAAGAGAAAATCTACCATTCGTACAAACATATTTGTTTATCTTTAGACTTACTCTTCAGTAACAGGTCCAAAGAGAAATTCTACCATTCGTACAAACATATTTGTTTATCTTTAGACTTACTCTTCAGTAACTGGTCCAAAGAGAAATTCTACCATTCGTACAAACATATTTGTTTATCTTTAGACTTACTCTTCAGTAACAGGTCCAAATAGAAATTCTACCATTCGTACAAACATATTTGTTTATCTTTAGACTTACTCGTCAGTAACTGGTCCAAAGAGAAATTCTACCATTCGTACAAACATATTTGTTTATCTTTAGACTTACTCTTCAGTAACTGGTCCAAATAGAAATTCTACCATTCGTACAAACATATTTGTTTATCTTTAGACTTACTCTTCAGTAACAGGTCCAAAGAGAAAATCGACCATTCGTACAAACATATTTGTTTATCTTTAGACTTACTCGTCAGTAACTGGTCCAAAGAGAAAATCTACCATTCGTACAAACATATTTGTTTATCTTTAGACTTACTCTTCAGTAACAGGTCCAAAGAGAAATTCTACCATTCGTACAAACATATTTGTTTATCTTTAGACTTACTCGTCAGTAACTGGTCCAAAGAGAAAATCTACCATTCGTACAAACATATTTGTTTATCTTTAGACTTACTCTTCAGTAACAGGTCCAAAGAGAAAATCTACCATTCGTACAAACATATTTGTTTATCTTTAGACTTACTCTTCAGTAACAGGTCCAAAGAGAAATTCTACCATTCGTACAAACATATTTGTTTATCTTTAGACTTACTCGTCAGTAACTGGTCCAAAGAGAAAATCTACCATTCGTACAAACATATTTGTTTATCTTTAGACTTACTCGTCAGTAACTGGTCCAAAGAGAAATTCTACCATTCGTACAAACATATTTGTTTATCTTTAGACTTACTCTTCAGTAACAGGTCCAAATAGAAATTCTACCATTCGTACACACATATTTGTTTATCTTTAGACTTACTCTTCAGTAACAGGTCCAAAGAGAAAATCTACCATTTGTACAAACATATTTGTTTATCTTTAGACTTACTCTTCAGTAACAGGTCCAAATAGAAATTCTACCATTCGTACAAACATATTTGTTTATCTTTACACTTATTCTTCAGAAACAGGTCCAAAGAGAAATTCTACCATTCGTACAAACATATTTGTTTATCTTTAGACTTACTCTTCAGTAACAGGTCCAAAGAGAAATTCTACCATTCGTACAAACATATTTGTTTATCTTTAGACTTACTCATCAGTAACTGGTCCAAAGAGAAAATCGACCATGCATACAAACATATTTGTTTATCTTTAGACTTACTCTTCAGTAACTGGTCCAAATAGAAAATCTACCATTCGTACAAACATATTTGTTTATCTTTAGACTTACTCTTCAGTAACAGGTCCAAATAGAAATTCTACCATTCGTACAAACATATTTGTTTATCTTTAGACTTACTCTTCAGTAACAGGTCCAAATAGAAATTCTACCATTCGTACAAACATATTTGTTTATCTTTAGACTTACTCTTCAGTAACAGGTCCAAAGAGGAATTCTACCATTCGTACAAACATATTTGTTTATCTTTAGACTTACTCTTCAGTAACTGGTCCAAATAGAAATTCTACCATTCATACAAACATATTTGTTTATCTTTAGACTTACTCGTCAGTAACTGGTCCAAAGAGAAATTCTACCATTCGTACAAACATATTTGTTTATCTTTAGACTAACTCTTCAGTAACAGGTCCAAATAGAAATTCTACCATGCGTACAAACATATTTGTTTATCTTTAGACTTACTCTTCAGTAACTGGTCCAAAGAGAAATTCTACCATTCGTACAAACATATTTGTTTATCTTTAGACTTACTCTTCAGTAACAGGTCCAAAGAGGAATTCTACCATTCGTACAAACATATTTGTTTATCTTTAGACTTACTCGTCAGTAACTGGTCCAAAGAGAAATTCTACCATTCGTACAAACATATTTGTTTATCTTTAGACTTACTCTTCAGTAACAGGTCCAAATAGAAATTCTACCATGCGTACAAACATATTTGTTTATCTTTAGACTTACTCTTCAGTAACTGGTCCAAATAGAAATTCTACCATTCGTACAAACATATTTGTTTATCTTTAGACTTACTCTTCAGTAACTGGTCCAAAGAGAAATTCTACCATGCATACAAACATATTTGTTTATCTTTAGACTTACTCGTCAGTAACTGGTCCAAAGAGAAATTCTACCATTCTTACAAACATATTTGTTTATCTTTAGACTTACTCTTCAGTAACAGGTCCAAAGAGGAATTCTACCATTCGTACAAACATATTTGTTTATCTTTAGACTTACTCTTCAGTAACAGGTCCAAATAGAAATTCTACCATTCGTACAAACATATTTGTTTATCTTTAGACTTACTCTTCTGTAACAGGTCCAAATAGAAATTCTACCATTCGTACAAACATATTTGTTTATCTTTACACTTATTCTTCAGAAACAGGTCCAAAGAGAAATTCTACCATTCGTACAAACATATTTGTTTATCTTTAGACTTACTCTTCAGTAACAGGTCCAAAGAGAAATTCTACCATTCGTACAAACATATTTGTTTATCTTTAGACTTACTCATCAGTAACTGGTCCAAAGAGAAAATCGACCATGCATACAAACATATTTGTTTATCTTTAGACTTACTCTTCAGTAACTGGTCCAAATAGAAAATCTACCATTCGTACAAACATATTTGTTTATCTTTAGACTTACTCTTCAGTAACAGGTCCAAATAGAAATTCTACCATTCGTACAAACATATTTGTTTATCTTTAGACTTACTCTTCAGTAACAGGTCCAAATAGAAATTCTACCATTCGTACAAACATATTTGTTTATCTTTAGACTTACTCTTCAGTAACAGGTCCAAAGAGGAATTCTACCATTCGTACAAACATATTTGTTTATCTTTAGACTTACTCTTCAGTAACTGGTCCAAATAGAAATTCTACCATTCATACAAACATATTTGTTTATCTTTAGACTTACTCGTCAGTAACTGGTCCAAAGAGAAATTCTACCATTCGTACAAACATATTTGTTTATCTTTAGACTAACTCTTCAGTAACAGGTCCAAATAGAAATTCTACCATGCGTACAAACATATTTGTTTATCTTTAGACTTACTCTTCAGTAACTGGTCCAAAGAGAAATTCTACCATTCGTACAAACATATTTGTTTATCTTTAGACTTACTCTTCAGTAACAGGTCCAAAGAGGAATTCTACCATTCGTACAAACATATTTGTTTATCTTTAGACTTACTCGTCAGTAACTGGTCCAAAGAGAAATTCTACCATTCGTACAAACATATTTGTTTATCTTTAGACTTACTCTTCAGTAACAGGTCCAAATAGAAATTCTACCATGCGTACAAACATATTTGTTTATCTTTAGACTTACTCTTCAGTAACTGGTCCAAATAGAAATTCTACCATTCGTACAAACATATTTGTTTATCTTTAGACTTACTCTTCAGTAACTGGTCCAAAGAGAAATTCTACCATGCATACAAACATATTTGTTTATCTTTAGACTTACTCGTCAGTAACTGGTCCAAAGAGAAATTCTACCATTCTTACAAACATATTTGTTTATCTTTAGACTTACTCTTCAGTAACAGGTCCAAAGAGGAATTCTACCATTCGTACAAACATATTTGTTTATCTTTAGACTTACTCTTCAGTAACAGGTCCAAATAGAAATTCTACCATTCGTACAAACATATTTGTTTATCTTTAGACTTACTCTTCTGTAACAGGTCCAAAGAGAAATTCTACCATTCGTACAAACATATTTGTTTATCTTTAGACTTACTCTTCAGTAACAGGTCCAAATAGAAATTCTACCATTCGTACAAACATATTTGTTTATCTTTAGACTTACTCGTCAGTAACTGGTCCAAATAGAAAATCTACCATGCATACAAACATATTTGTTTATCTTTAGACTTACTCTTCAGTAACAGGTCCAAAGAGAAAATCTACCATTCGTACAAACATATTTGTTTATCTTTAGACTTACTCTTCAGTAACAGGTCCAAAGAGAAATTCTACCATTCGTACAAACATATTTGTTTATCTTTAGACTTACTCTTCAGTAACTGGTCCAAAGAGAAATTCTACCATTCGTACAAACATATTTGTTTATCTTTAGACTTACTCTTCAGTAACAGGTCCAAATAGAAATTCTACCATTCGTACAAACATATTTGTTTATCTTTAGACTTACTCGTCAGTAACTGGTCCAAAGAGAAATTCTACCATTCGTACAAACATATTTGTTTATCTTTAGACTTACTCTTCAGTAACTGGTCCAAATAGAAATTCTACCATTCGTACAAACATATTTGTTTATCTTTAGACTTACTCTTCAGTAACAGGTCCAAAGAGAAAATCGACCATTCGTACAAACATATTTGTTTATCTTTAGACTTACTCGTCAGTAACTGGTCCAAAGAGAAAATCTACCATTCGTACAAACATATTTGTTTATCTTTAGACTTACTCTTCAGTAACAGGTCCAAAGAGAAATTCTACCATTCGTACAAACATATTTGTTTATCTTTAGACTTACTCGTCAGTAACTGGTCCAAAGAGAAAATCTACCATTCGTACAAACATATTTGTTTATCTTTAGACTTACTCTTCAGTAACAGGTCCAAAGAGAAAATCTACCATTCGTACAAACATATTTGTTTATCTTTAGACTTACTCTTCAGTAACAGGTCCAAAGAGAAATTCTACCATTCGTACAAACATATTTGTTTATCTTTAGACTTACTCGTCAGTAACTGGTCCAAAGAGAAAATCTACCATTCGTACAAACATATTTGTTTATCTTTAGACTTACTCGTCAGTAACTGGTCCAAAGAGAAATTCTACCATTCGTACAAACATATTTGTTTATCTTTAGACTTACTCTTCAGTAACAGGTCCAAATAGAAATTCTACCATTCGTACACACATATTTGTTTATCTTTAGACTTACTCTTCAGTAACAGGTCCAAAGAGAAAATCTACCATTTGTACAAACATATTTGTTTATCTTTAGACTTACTCTTCAGTAACAGGTCCAAATAGAAATTCTACCATTCGTACAAACATATTTGTTTATCTTTACACTTATTCTTCAGAAACAGGTCCAAAGAGAAATTCTACCATTCGTACAAACATATTTGTTTATCTTTAGACTTACTCTTCAGTAACAGGTCCAAAGAGAAATTCTACCATTCGTACAAACATATTTGTTTATCTTTAGACTTACTCATCAGTAACTGGTCCAAAGAGAAAATCGACCATGCATACAAACATATTTGTTTATCTTTAGACTTACTCTTCAGTAACTGGTCCAAATAGAAAATCTACCATTCGTACAAACATATTTGTTTATCTTTAGACTTACTCTTCAGTAACAGGTCCAAATAGAAATTCTACCATTCGTACAAACATATTTGTTTATCTTTAGACTTACTCTTCAGTAACAGGTCCAAATAGAAATTCTACCATTCGTACAAACATATTTGTTTATCTTTAGACTTACTCTTCAGTAACAGGTCCAAAGAGGAATTCTACCATTCGTACAAACATATTTGTTTATCTTTAGACTTACTCGTCAGTAACTGGTCCAAAGAGAAATTCTACCATTCGTACAAACATATTTGTTTATCTTTAGACTTACTCTTCAGTAACAGGTCCAAATAGAAATTCTACCATGCGTACAAACATATTTGTTTATCTTTAGACTTACTCTTCAGTAACTGGTCCAAATAGAAATTCTACCATTCGTACAAACATATTTGTTTATCTTTAGACTTACTCTTCAGTAACTGGTCCAAAGAGAAATTCTACCATGCATACAAACATATTTGTTTATCTTTAGACTTACTCGTCAGTAACTGGTCCAAAGAGAAATTCTACCATTCTTACAAACATATTTGTTTATCTTTAGACTTACTCTTCAGTAACAGGTCCAAAGAGGAATTCTACCATTCGTACAAACATATTTGTTTATCTTTAGACTTACTCTTCAGTAACAGGTCCAAATAGAAATTCTACCATTCGTACAAACATATTTGTTTATCTTTAGACTTACTCTTCTGTAACAGGTCCAAAGAGAAATTCTACCATTCGTACAAACATATTTGTTTATCTTTAGACTTACTCTTCAGTAACAGGTCCAAATAGAAATTCTACCATTCGTACAAACATATTTGTTTATCTTTAGACTTACTCGTCAGTAACTGGTCCAAATAGAAAATCTACCATGCATACAAACATATTTGTTTATCTTTAGACTTACTCTTCAGTAACAGGTCCAAAGAGAAAATCTACCATTCGTACAAACATATTTGTTTATCTTTAGACTTACTCTTCAGTAACAGGTCCAAAGAGAAATTCTACCATTCGTACAAACATATTTGTTTATCTTTAGACTTACTCTTCAGTAACTGGTCCAAAGAGAAATTCTACCATTCGTACAAACATATTTGTTTATCTTTAGACTTACTCTTCAGTAACAGGTCCAAATAGAAATTCTACCATTCGTACAAACATATTTGTTTATCTTTAGACTTACTCGTCAGTAACTGGTCCAAAGAGAAATTCTACCATTCGTACAAACATATTTGTTTATCTTTAGACTTACTCTTCAGTAACTGGTCCAAATAGAAATTCTACCATTCGTACAAACATATTTGTTTATCTTTAGACTTACTCTTCAGTAACAGGTCCAAAGAGAAAATCGACCATTCGTACAAACATATTTGTTTATCTTTAGACTTACTCGTCAGTAACTGGTCCAAAGAGAAAATCTACCATTCGTACAAACATATTTGTTTATCTTTAGACTTACTCTTCAGTAACAGGTCCAAAGAGAAATTCTACCATTCGTACAAACATATTTGTTTATCTTTAGACTTACTCGTCAGTAACTGGTCCAAAGAGAAAATCTACCATTCGTACAAACATATTTGTTTATCTTTAGACTTACTCTTCAGTAACAGGTCCAAAGAGAAAATCTACCATTCGTACAAACATATTTGTTTATCTTTAGACTTACTCTTCAGTAACAGGTCCAAAGAGAAATTCTACCATTCGTACAAACATATTTGTTTATCTTTAGACTTACTCGTCAGTAACTGGTCCAAAGAGAAAATCTACCATTCGTACAAACATATTTGTTTATCTTTAGACTTACTCGTCAGTAACTGGTCCAAAGAGAAATTCTACCATTCGTACAAACATATTTGTTTATCTTTAGACTTACTCTTCAGTAACAGGTCCAAATAGAAATTCTACCATTCGTACACACATATTTGTTTATCTTTAGACTTACTCTTCAGTAACAGGTCCAAAGAGAAAATCTACCATTTGTACAAACATATTTGTTTATCTTTAGACTTACTCTTCAGTAACAGGTCCAAATAGAAATTCTACCATTCGTACAAACATATTTGTTTATCTTTACACTTATTCTTCAGAAACAGGTCCAAAGAGAAATTCTACCATTCGTACAAACATATTTGTTTATCTTTAGACTTACTCTTCAGTAACAGGTCCAAAGAGAAATTCTACCATTCGTACAAACATATTTGTTTATCTTTAGACTTACTCATCAGTAACTGGTCCAAAGAGAAAATCGACCATGCATACAAACATATTTGTTTATCTTTAGACTTACTCTTCAGTAACTGGTCCAAATAGAAAATCTACCATTCGTACAAACATATTTGTTTATCTTTAGACTTACTCTTCAGTAACAGGTCCAAATAGAAATTCTACCATTCGTACAAACATATTTGTTTATCTTTAGACTTACTCTTCAGTAACAGGTCCAAATAGAAATTCTACCATTCGTACAAACATATTTGTTTATCTTTAGACTTACTCGTCAGTAACTGGTCCAAAGAGAAATTCTACCATTCGTACAAACATATTTGTTTATCTTTAGACTTACTCGTCAGTAACTGGTCCAAAGAGAAAATCTACCATGCATACAAACATATTTGTTTATCTTTAGACTTACTCTTCAGTAACTGGTCCAAAGAGAAAATCTACCATGCATACAAACATATTTGTTTATCTTAAAACTTACTCGTCAGTAACAGGTCCAAATAGAAATTCTACCATGCATACAAACATATTTGTTTATATTTAGACTTACTCTTCAGTAACTGGTCCAAAAAGAAATTCTACCATGCGTACAAACATATTTGTTTATCTTTAGACTTACTCTTCAGTAACTGGTCCAAAGAGAAATTCTACCATGCGTACAAACATATTTGTTTATCTTTAGACTTACTCTTCAGTAACTGGTCCAAAGAGAAATTCTACCATGCGTACAAACATATTTGTTTATCTTTAGACTTACTCTTCAGTAACAGGTCCAAAGAGAAATTCTACCATTCGTACAAACATATTTGTTTATCTTTAGACTTACTCTTCAGTAACTGGTCCAAATAGAAATTCTACCATTCGTACAAACATATTTGTTTATCTTTAGACTTACTCTTCAGTAACTGGTCCAAAGAGAAAATCTACCATTCGTACACACATATTTGTTTATCTTTAGACTTACTCGTCAGTAACTGGTCCAAATAGAAATTCTACCATTCGTACAACCATATTTGTTTATCTTTAGACTTACTCTTCAGTAACAGGTCCAAAGAGAAATTCTACCATGCGTACAAACATATTTGTTTATCTTTAGACTTACTAGTCAGTAACTGGTCCAAATAGAAATTCTACCATTCATACAAACATATTTGTTTATCTTTAGACTTACTCTTCAGTAACTGGTCCAAATAGAAATTCTACCATTCATACAAACATATTTGTTTATCTTTAGACTTACTCTTCAGTAACTGGTCAATAGAAATTCTACCATTCGTACAAACATATTTGTTTATCTTTAGACTTACTCGTCAGTAACAGGTCCAAAGAGAAATTCTACCATTCGTACAAACATATTTGTTTTTCTTATCAGGTACTCTTCAGTCTCACTTCCATCTCCATTTATAGCAACAATCAATAAATCTTCAACCTAAATAAAACTACATTCTTTTAAATCAAATCTCATTAGTACATGCAGTAATGAAAAATAGCTAAAAAGAAGTATAATTTAAAAAAAAAAATTAAAGTGACTTTGTCAATAGATTGGTCCATTTGCATTATCATGATTATCCATTGCTTTTAATGACAATTGAGGACATATTTAATTTCGTAGAAAAATGTGACAATAAAATGTTTTGTCATCATAACATGTTTGTTAAATAATCTCATTTGCAAATATGAAATTTCCATGGAAATTTAATGCATAATTTATGCAAAGATATTTGCATGATGATGCAGCATCAGAATTCTGATGAAATTATGGTTACAAAAAAAAACAATCAGACTTTATAAGTAGAAAAGTCACAAGGGCAACAAAGAGAACCACACTAAAAGGCCTGAGTGACCAGTTTGCCTAATCTATTTAATAAATAAACTTACATGTTGGAAGACAAAAACAAAGCCGTTTTCACAAGTTATAGATTTACATGGATTTTTTCTTTGATCTATCATAAACCACTGTGACATAAAAATTGGTGAAAACAACTGCATGACAATATTTGCTTCAAGGATGTGAGCTTCATCCTCACTTATCTGTAAATAAATTCTTTGAATACAGTTTTGTCAATATTTATATGATACAAGAAATGTATTTTGATGTACATGTCATATCATAACAATAAGAATTTGTAAAAGAAAATACAAACAATTCTATCTTGTAAAGTCAGTGTTGGTGAAGCTTTATGATGCATAAGGTTCAGATTCTGCTTACAGATCAACCTTAAGAAAATAATGTTCAGATGTGTGAACTGAAAATATATTCTTTTCTATCAATTTTGGTATACGAATATCCCAATATGCTCAGTCAATGTGCCAGTTTCTCAATATTATTTTTCCATAAATTATTTTCTTTGGTTTGTTTTTTCCAGCAGTTGTAGTTAGTACATGTGTAACAACTAACATGTGTAAGCAATGCAGAGATTTCCCTGTATATCAAGTATGTAAACATAAACTGACTTTTTGAACCTAAAAGCCATGTTCAGCATGCTTTGTAAAATTCAAATCATTATCTATGTTTTTAATAGTTTATCCTAACTTTTCACTTTTATCAGAGTTTGTCGTGAAAAGTTCAGAACTTTGGTCTTGGAAGTTACAAACAACAACCAGCAGTAAAAGGGGTAGTCTGCAAAATTATGACCACTAGATGCCCACCTACAAATGACCTGTTGTGTGCCCAAATTTTCTTCTTTAGAAAACATCCCATAATCTCTGAAAGTAAGCAGTTGATAAGCTCGACTGAGGGACTTTTTTCATTACTTCTAAAGAATCTATTTCAACGGGTTGTTCCCTACCAAATGTGGAAGTGTTATAAAACATGATATATGAACATCCGAACAAATATGAGCATTGACATAAAGATAAAATTGAGAATGGAAATGGGGAATGTGTCAAAGAGACAACAACCCGACCAAATAAAAAACAACAGCAGAAGGTCACCAACAGGTCTTCAATGTAGCGAGAAATTCCCGCATACATAAAAAGAGCATATTTCCTGATCTTCATTTCTTTTCTCCTTTTGTTTTTATATACTATAATGAATTTAGATAAATAGTCAGTAGAAAAAAAGCAAACATGATAGATGTACATATATATAGTTAAAACTTTAAAGCAAATTGTCACAGAATAGAAGTTTCTTCATAATATAAGTTCTAAAAGGAAAAAATATTCTGGAATATTATTTCCACGGGAATACATATTACAGTATATGTTCCTAAAGGTATAAATGGTATAGAATATTTGTTCCAACAGGAATAGATATTATGGGGACAAAGTCCCCAATAACAGTAGAAAAATCAATAAAAACAAAATCAATAAAAACAAAATCGTTCAATTTTTTGGATGTCATGTTTTGAATTCCCTCATCTGCGCAGAAATCTACAGTGTACTTCCTTTTTCCTGTCTCGTTTGTATGAAACTTTGAGTAAAATATATATCTAACAGTCTAGTATAAAATAGGAAGGAATGCAATACCAATTTCATTTTTAATAATTCCTTGATATGAAAAAACGTTACCTGATGATAGCGTTTCTTTGTTTACCTTGCATATGACGTCATAACTCAAAATAAGGTCACAACTAAAATCCCTAACAACTGAACCAACTTCGGAAACTTTACGGTATTTCTGTTTCTTTTTTTTAACAAATATTTGTTACAAAAAAATAATTCATACAGACTTTGTCCCCATTTACAGGTAATGCCTGCCTCATATTATGACAATGTTTATAACAAAGTTTCCATTGGAACTTCTGTCAGGTCAGTAAGGTGGAAGAAATATACGTTGACAAGTCCCTTCCCTAAATATAAGGTGACCTCTATTCATTTAATAATTTTTGTAATGAAAATTAAAAAAATGGATACAAGAATGGGGACGAGACTACATTTCCTATAAACGCTATAAAAGAGGGGGTCTGAGGGGTTCTGACCACGAAATCCTGGGGAAATTTTTTCAATACCGAAATCCCGAGCTTAAAAACACTTGATCCCGGAGTCCCGATAAAGATCTTATAAATAATTTTCCCTCTCATAACAAAAACTCACACTTTATTTGAACATGATGACATAATTTTTACCTCATTGATCAGTCCTTGTTCTTTTGCTTGTTTGTTTACGTGTTTCGCAAATTCATCATCAACATCCATAAAATAAATATCGTTTATTCTATTTGCAACAATAAACCCTTTCATTTTACCCTTCGTTTCAGAGGGTGTTTACTTTTCTTCGATGTTTTTTCGCAGCAAAATTTATTATATATTTTTTTCATTTGGATAAGCAGTCAGCTGATCTAGACAATATGTAGCCAGTTTCTTTATTTTCGTATATTTGTTAAAAAAAATATATATTACCCTTTTATCAGTGATCTTCATTTATGGTATGTCTCTGTAATTATAAATGAAATATAGCAAATATTAAAACAGTTAAATAAACATGCTAAATATATTAAACACCCTTTTCAAAATTTATGCGAAACTGCGTATAAAGGGAATTACCAGAAATGGATTTGGAAGAAGAGGTTCAGTTTCACTTTCATTTTACCCAAATTTTCTATGTCATGTCATTAATACAACATCATAAAATTACATAATGTATGCTAGCATGTGCAATTAGCAATAATGATTAATAATATACAATAAAATATTGAGAAATAAAAAAATTCTCAATGTTTACAAAATAGAGAAAATATTATTCAATAATTTGAAGTAACTCTGTGGCCAAGTTGACTTGAAACTCTCTAGTTAACTTTACTTACTCAGGTTTCAGCAAAACGATTTTACTTGAACCACTCGAATTAACCCCTCATACCCTGGTTCCAACCCTCACCGAGCCAGGGTTAAACTCTAGAAACTCTTGAATGACGTCAAACCAATGAGAATATTTTATTTTTAGGCAGTTAAGCTGCCTTATGCGAGCACCCTGGATTTGTGTTCTACCCAATAAATGCTGAATTACAAGCCATTGTTATCATCTAGCTGGCTACTATGTTATTTATAACTTATTGGACAGTTTTTTCATACTTTTCATTCTGGATTACAAAAAATATGACCAGAAAAACCTTAAATGATCGGCGATTTTCCCAAAAGTTTCGAAGTTGCACATAGGAAGTAGAGCACATTAGGAATCATTATGTAGTTTATTATCCCCTGAGCTTTTGGCTAAGATGTCAAAGAACAAATGTATGAAATATTTAATCGCCGTAAATCTCTAAAGACAAGTAGTTAAGATTTCCCAAATTGCAAAAGTCGTAGGAATATTGTTTGTCGTCAATACGTAGTCAACTACGTCAGTAGTCTATTAATATATAAGTTCAACTGATCACGCTGTTGGCGGCAATTTTGAGTTAGAAGACGAAATTTTCGTATCTTTTCAATTTGGACGCGGGGGTTCAAATTAGCGGTTGTCTGAGGTCTGCGACATTCCACTTTTGCAGTCGGACTTTCTACTTGGTTACTAGCTATGCCCGACGGACCTTGAAAGAAAATAAAAAATAACTTTGCAAACGTTTTTACCAAAGTTTCGATCTAATAAACGATCTCAAACTTATTTTCATCATTAATAGTATGAAATTCAAAACAGTGTAGCTGTGGCCATTGATTGACACATTAAAATCATTCATTGACTGGGACAAATTAGGTGAACGTTTGTATGTAACGACCAATGCTCACTATGTACTTTTTAAAGACACTTAAACTATGGGGTCACCAAAGGTTCTCAACACCTAAATAAAGTAATTCGAAAAATTAATCAGAAATAACACGATATTTTGATTTATATCAATTATATAAATCAAGACACAAAGGTTATTCCTGATTAATTTTTCGAATTATTTTATAATTAAAGGCGTTAAGAAACCTTTGGTGACCCCACAGTTTAAATGTCTATCGTAGGTACGTCATGAACAGTGGTTGTTACAGACAAACGTTCACGTAAATTGTCCCAGTCAATGGATGATTTTGATGGGTCAATCAATGGCCACAGCTACACTGTTTTGAATTTCATACTATTTATGACAGTGACAGCGATGTTCAATTTGTTCAACCGCTAGCTTTATACAGAAAATCGCCGACATATAATGTGTAAATACGAGTAAAATCGTATCTCACTATCTGTCAAAAACAACATTGAAAACAAAAATGGCTGCCGCGAGCGCGAGAAGACAATTACAATATCGGATCCGATTCCGGAAGCGGATAAGGGTAATCCCGGGTTTTGGCTATTAACTAAAAAAATCCAGACAGGTGACAAAATACATCTTTGCATGGTAAAGAAATATAAACACTAGAATTGAAAACCAAAACATATATGTAAAAGAAAGAAAAAGCAGAAAATATTTTGTACACCAATTTTAATGTCAAAATCCAATACAATGTGACAGCTGGGAACAGTTTATCTGACAATGTATATGTTCCTGGTAACAGTATAAATTTTCTTATCAGTGATAAATGTTGGTAATGCATGTTAGATGCTTTTAAAGTTAAACATATTACTGCAATTTCAAGGGGTATTTTTTCTTCTCAATTTTGATAGGTCATTGAAAATAGCTGGAAGTTTCTTATATAAAAAAAAAGATGTGGTATGATTGCCAATGAGACAACTATCCACAAGAGACCAAAACGACACAGACATTAACAACTATAGGTCATCGTACGGCCTTCAACAAGGAGCAAAGCCCATACACTATAGTCAGCTATAAAAGGCCCGGATAAGACAATGTAAAACAATTCAAACGAGAAAACTAACGGCCCTATTTATATAAAAAAAACAACAAAAAACAAATATGTAACACATAAACAAACGACAACCACTGAATTACAGGCTCCTGAATTGGGACAGGCACAAATAGTGCAACAATATTATATGATACCTGAATGTAAGCAAATCATATGATATATAGGTGGAGTCCATTGGGCCACTCTACCTCGTCCTGTATGATAACTTTGAAACGGATGAGATCCCCACCCCTCAACCATATACATTCATGTATGTTAGTGACTAAATAACTAATCAAATGAAATATAGGGGAAGTCCCTAGGATCACCCCACCCCTCCATGTTTTAGAACTTGGAAACAGTCGAGATCCCCACCCCTAAACCATATTTATTCATGTATGGGACAATATATATATAATCAAATGAAATATAGGTGGAGTCCCTGGGGGTCACCCCACCCCTCCTGTTTGAGAACTTGGTAACGGTCGAGATCCCCACCCCTAAACCATATATCTTCATGTAGGGGACAATTTAACTAATCAAATGAAATATAGGGGGATTCCCTGCGGGTCACCCCAACCCTCCTATTTGAGAACTTGGAAACGGTCGAGATCCCCACCCCTAAACCATATATATTCATGTATGGGACAATATAACAAATCATATGAAATATAGGTGGAGTTCATGGGGCCACTCTTCCCCGTCCAGCTTGAGAATTTGAAAACGGTTGAGATCCCCAATCTTAAACCATACATATACATGTATGGGACAATATAACAAATCAAAGGAATAATAAGGAGGTCCCTATGGTCACTGTAAACCCTTCTGTTTGAGAACTTGGAAACATTCGAGATCCTCAACCCTAAACCATATTTATTCATGTATGGGACAATATAACTAATCAATTGAAATATAGGGGGATTCCCTGGGGTTCATCCCACCCCTCCTATTTGAGAACTTGGTAACGGTCAAGATCCACACCCCTAAACCATATATATTCATGTATGGGATAATATAACAAATCATATGAAATATAGGTAAAGATCGTGGGGCCACTCTACCCCTTTCTGTTTGAGAATTTATAACGGTCGAGATCCACAATCTCAAACAATATATTTTTATGTATGGGACAATATTACAAATCAAATGAATTATAAGGGGGTCCCTATGGTCACTGTACATCCTCCTGTTTGAGAACTTGGAAAAATTCGAGATCCTCACCCCTTAACCATATATACTCATGTACATGTATGGGACTATATAACAAATCAAATGAAATATAGGGAAGTCCCTGTGGTCACCCTACCCCTCATGTTTAAGAACTTGGAAACATTTGGGATCCCCACCTCTAAATTAAATGAAATATAGGGGGAGTCCCTGCAGTCAGCCCACCCCTCCTGATTGAGAAATTGGAAACAGTCGAGATCCCCACCTTTAAATTAAACCATATATATTCATGTATGAGAACTAATCAAATGAAATATAGGGAGAGTCCTTAGGGTAACCCTACCCACTCCTGTTTGATAACTTAGAAACAGATGAGATCCCCACCCCTCAACCATATATATTCATGTATTGGACAATATAACAAATCAAATGAAATATAGGGGAAGTCACTAGGATCACCCCACCACCACCTGTTTGAAAACTTGATAACGGTTGAGATCCCCACCCCAAACCATATATATTCATGTATGGGACAAGATAACACATTAAATGAAATATAAGGGTAGTCCCTAGGGTCACCCCACTCCCTCTTGTGTGTGTTTTGAGAACTTGTATAAGATTGAAATACCAACTCCTAAACTAAACCATATTCATTCTTGTTTGTCATTTCAAAAAGATTGAATGACATACAATGTCAATCTCATGGGCGTCACATATGCATGTCACTTTGCTAGACCTAACCAATGTGTACTAGACCTTGTCCAATTTCAGGCGACCATGGGAATGAATAATTATGGGAGCTTTGTTTGGAAGACTTCGTATAAACAGCATTATGTTACAATCATTTTTTTGATAATTAAAAAATTTTATTGATGGAAAATAATTGGTAGGTTTAAAGAATTTACCTTAATTATAATTTGAATTATTTCTAGTCCTATAAAAATTTTCATTTTCATATGGCTGATTTTAAAGAAAACATATCTTTCAAACCCAAGAATGTTTGACCAACTGTTTTTATAATTACCTGTCATTTTATTCCAAACTCAGAAATCATAGACTTGGGGTGAAGGTGGCGGACATTTACATTTACTATGGACAGGTTAGACAGACCTCACCTTTGATCCCTGTAGTAGTAAACATTTGTCTGATTTGTGTCTCATAACTTTTGTACTGTAGAACACAAACTCAGTTTTCTTTCCAGGGAAGCAAGTCCATTCATACTTTTACAAGCTCGTACTAAAGTCAACTTGAACTACTAACAATCAACTAATACCAACGTTAACTATCAACTAGAAGAACTGCAATCATTGCAAACTTGTATCACTGCAGACTCATGACCATGAAAAAAATATACTTGATATATGCGTTGCTTTTAAAAACTTTGACAAAATATGAATTATTTGCCTTAATGATTAATTCATTAAATGAACATGAATGTACAATATATGAATGTTTAATGTTTGCTCTTTTTAAAAATCTTTAAAATATACTTTATAAATAAGCTTTTATAATTATGTTTGGCTTGGTTTTTGGTTAACTGCCTACAGCGCTTACAGTGCTTTGGTTTAAGCTTGGTCAGAACCTTACCCTAGAGTTGCTTTGAGTTTTTCCGAATATCAACTCTAGTGCGATCACGTGATAATCTATCAACTCTGAAGTCAATTGAAGAGTTTTAAGTGAACTTGGCCTGTAATATGAGCCAGGCATTACCTGTGAATTGGGGACGAAGTCTGTATGTTTTTTTTTTTTTAAATCAAACATGTTAAAAAGAGAAACAGGAACAACGGAACGTTTCTGATTTTGGTTCGGTTGTTAGGGATCTAGTCATGTTAATTGTGATGTTATGACGTCATATTCAATGCATTCAAAGAAACGCTGTCATTAGGTAACATGTTTTTTATAACAAACCATTTTTAAAAATTAATTTTTATTGAGTTCCTTTCTTAGAAAATATACATTTTATCATATTTATTCATAGTCTCATGCAAGCAAGACATTTTTTTGAACCATTTTGAGTTCATTAGTACAATAAAAAAATTCGGGAAATTTTCCAGATTTTTTTTTTTTTTTTTTTTTTTTTATTGAATTTCTACTGTCAATGACTGTATATAATAGTGAGTGTATATGTACTAATGTACACAGATGGATCAGATATTTTATTTACAAACATGCTTTTTTCCCAGAAGTTGGGTGTTGGCAGTTGCTGTATTATGTTGTTCTGTCTAATATCTTTTGAAATTTATGCTTTTCTTCTTTTGTGCTAAAACGGCAGGCTTTGAACATGTTAAATTTCATTTACTGTACAGTTTAAGTTAAAAAGTAAGATTTGGTATGTTTGCAAATTAGAAAACTCCAAAAGAGACTAAATGACACAGAGATAAACAACTATAGGTCACCGTAACTTTAAAGATTGTTTTTGTTTTGCTAGAGGAATCCTGGTTTGTTTGCCCATTACAATTCTAGTCAAATCGGCACTTGGTTAAATCAGCAACTGGGTATACATTTACAATTAATTCTCCATAGGCGGTAATGGTAACGTTTTCCTCCGTTGCTCAGTCCATATCGTTTACTTGAACATGTCTGGTTAAATTTTCGGGGTGGCAAGTGAGATTACTTTTTTCGCAAATTGATGGACCCTGGAAGATGGTGAAAAATGTCACTCTCCTCATGAAATAATCCCAAAATTCTGATCATAAAATTCAATAAAAAAATTGTCCTTTCTAATAATTTATTTCAGGTCAAATCTACATCTTTCTTTTCTCATCACATCAACTCTATTAAACAGTTCCTATTGTTCATTTATGTCCATTTTTAAAATCACAGCATCCACAATTGTATGGCGGACTAATATTTTTTTTAATTACGTCATCTGAGTTCCTCATCTCAAGGTCTATTAGGGATCCTGACCCATATTGAAATTCATACTTCTGATTTTTCCAAATATTTTTATGTGATCTTCATCGGTATAACATTCTGAATAAATCTGTGTATTTTTGTCCATTTCTGAAAAAAAATAAAGTTGTTTTAGCACTATAAGGCAATGACACTTTCGTCGCTATATTCATTTATTTTGAATACAATGTGTTTGTATAATTAATTTCTTCCAGAATACCTTCACTAGTCAAAACAAGGACAAAACTTCTGATTATAACCTTTAATTACAATACACAGACCCTGTTAAAGCATTCTATAAAATTTTCTTGTGCCTTAAAGTGCATTTTGACAGAGAAATTATGCAAAAATGAAGATTTTATAAAAAAACCAACACCAAAATAATTATTCTTACTAGTGGAAATCTGGTATTTAAAACTGTGGAAAGCACTCTTAACTACTGGGAAAGTCATCCTTATCATATAATTAGAGTGCAATATAGTGCAAATTTTCAAAACTTGTCCTTTCACATAATTCTATTTGAGAAAAAATGTTTTTAACATGTATTTCTGTGAAAACCTTTTATTAGTGAGAAATCCACATGAGGTTTTAAAGGAAACATTGTGACATCACATGTATTATGGCGTCATTAAATAACGACAGATCAAAATAGAGCTAAATATAGTTTGCAGTGTTACGTGAGAAACAGTTGCCGCAAGATTTAACTCGAAATATTGAGTCGAAACGATCTGTAACTAAGCCTTTTCATTTAATACCAAGACCATAGCAACAGTTTTCATATTTGCATATTTTTAACATACGGACTGTAATTTCAATTGCATAAATACCATAAATAAACAATTTAGAGCTTGCCTAATAAAGCAAAATGCTTACCAGTTATTCAGGTCTTTTTAAAACCTCTAGTTTGCCATCTCAGATTAAAAAGTAATGATATGTCTGGAACTGAAATAAGACAAAAAAATTACTCAGGCTGTGTTATCATTTGATTTAAATACATAAGTACTATTGAGAGAGAAAAATCTAATTCTTGAAAGTTTAATCACAAAGAAAGACAAATGCTTCTCCCTTGTGGCTTAGTCACCTTCATTTAAACCTTTTATTATACCCCATGCAACGAAGTTGCGGAGGGTATAATGTTTTTGACCCGTCCGTCCGTCCGTCAGTCCGTCCGTCCGTCCGTCCGTCAGTCCGTCAGTCCTGTTTCTTGTCATCGCAACTCCTCTCAAACCACACAACAGAATTTCACCAAACCTTTTCAGATAATAAGGACATACTATGTAGTTGTGCATATCGACGGGAAATTGCGATTCAATTTTTTTTCTAGGAGTTACGCCCCTTTGAACTTATTTACTTTAATGTACTACTGCAACAGTTTGTCATCGCAACTCCTCTCAAACCACACAACAGAATTTCACGAAACCTTTTCAGATAATAAGGACATACTATGTAGTTGTGCATATCGACGGGAAATTGCGATTCAATTTTTTTTCTAGGAGTTACGCCCCTTTGAACTTATTTACTTTAATGTACTACTGCAACAGTTTGTCATCGCAACTCCTCTCAAACCATACAACAGAATTTCACGAAACCTTTTCATATAATAAGGACATACTATGTAGTTGTGCATATCGACGGGAAATTGGGATTCAATTTTTTTTCTTATACAATTTTTTTTTCTTATACTTATTTAATTTCTCCTTTTTTGAACTTATTTACTTTACTGTACTACTGCAACAGTTTGTCATCGCAACTCCTCTCAAACCACACAACAGAATTTCACGAAACCTTTTCAGATAATAAGGACATACTATGTAGTTGTGCATATCGACGGGAAATTGCGATTCAATTTTTTATCTAGGAGTTACGCCCCTTTGAACTTATTTACTTTAATGTACTACTGCAACAGTTTGTCATCGCAACTCCTCTCAAACCACACAACAGAATTTCACGAAACCTTTTCAGATAATAAGGACATACTATGTAGTTGTGCATATCGACGGGAAATTGCGATTCAATTTTTTTCTAGGAGTTACGCCCCTTTGAACTTATTTACTTTAATGTACTACTGCAACAGTTTGTCATCGCAACTCCTCTCAAACCACACAACAGAATTTCATGAAACTTTGTAGATAATAAGGACATACTATGTAGATGTGCATATCAACAGGAAATTACGGTTCAATTTTTTTTCTAGGAGTTATGCCCCTTTGAACTTATTTGCTTCAATGTACTTCTGCAACAGTTTGTCATCTCAACTCCTCTGAAAACACACAACATAATTTCATGAAATTTTGTAGATAATAAGGACATACTATATATATTGACAGGAAATTATTATTCAATATTTTTTCTTATACAATTTTTTTTTCTTATACTTATTTAATTTCTCCAATGACAATGTGGGGACGTGGGGTATGTGAGCATGCTCACTAAGGTTCTTTAATTTTAGAAGCAATGGGTAGTAGCTAACTAGCTTAATAGTTGAATAGGTGCAGAAATATTGTTTTCAAAAAGGTTTGACCCTCCCCCTTTTTCACTGAGAAATGACAATATCTATTGTTTTGCTCAAGTGCATTAAAAATATTAGTTCATGATTTTCTTAAAACATGTACATGTTTTTTCTGTTTTTTTGCATATGATATCTACTGACCAGGGGTCAAATCATTGGATAAAAGCACATGCGATGATGTATCTCACTTTACTCGTATGAAGTGTGTTATCTCCCTTGATTATTCCTGTAGACCGAAGTGATAATTACATAACAAAGACTACATTGTGTCATGTTTACTTACAATTTAATAATATTTAAAAGTTGTTTCTTGCCTTTTTCAATATAGTAAACAAATTCCTTTCGGATCTCTCGGAAGTAAACAAAGTTATGATTGTGCCTAAAAAAAAGTGTTCAGCCCCGTGCCAGTAATGCATTTTAAAAGCAAAGTTTCATTGAGTATTTGCTGATCTTTATCAATAATATTTATCTTAAACCATTTATAATAACTAGGTATAAATAAAAAAAACTACTAACCATCATTTTCAGTGGTGTACAAGGTGAAATCATCCATAAATCAGCCTGAAAACTTCTGGAATTAAGCTTCTAATTTGAGTATACATTTACAATTAATTCTCCATAGGCGGTAATGGTAACGTTTTCCTCCGTTGCTCAGTCCATATCGTTTACTTGAACATGTATGATGGCTCATATTGAAGCTGATACATTTATACATGTCTGGTTAAATTTTCGGGGTGGCAAGTGAGATTACTTTTTTCGCAAATTGATGGACCCCGGAAGATGGTGAAAAATGTCACTCTCCTCATGAAATAATCCCAAAATTCTGATCATAAAATTCAATAAAAAAAATTGTCCTTTCTAATAATTTATTTCAGATCAAATCTACATCTTTCTTTTCTCATCACATCAGCTCTATTAAACAGTTCTTATTGTTCATTTATGTCCATTTTTAAAATCACAGCATCCACAATTGTATGGCGGACTAATATTTTTTTTAATTACGTCATCTGAGTTCCTCATCTCAAGGTCTATTAGGGATCCTGACTCAACTGGTCGAATTGACACCCTGTATAGTCAAATCGGCACCTAGTCAAATTGGCACCTGGTTAAATCGGCACTTGATATAGTCAATTCGGCACCCATGTTAAATTTGTTTAATATATATATGTTTATTTATACAATTACCATTATAATAGTTTACAACCATTTTAAAGTTAAAGACAATTCGAAAAATTATTGATTAACTCTAAATTTAGTAACTTCATTTGCATTGTACTATGTTTGATTCATTTTCTGTTCAACATTACATAATGATATAGAGTATCCCATAGCAACGTCAACAATGGACAATTATGACGTCACATACATGATACCTTTTGTTTGTACTTCAGGGGTTCTAATTTTGTATACTTTGTCCTGATGAAGCCGATCTAATCGGCGAAACATGTCGACAATAAAAGATGCAGTTTACTTAAGTGTTGTTGTCAATGTAGCGATATATATGTTGTGTACAAGATGTAAGTTTGTACAAATTATATATATAAGGGTTTTTGTACAAGTTATAAGTTTTTTGACACACATTTTCTTACACCAGGTGATACAAGTTTATCTTTAAACATGTTCTAGTTCAATGTTTTAAATTTAAATTTATATACTTCAACCTAACATTTCATGCTATTCTCTTTGTCCTCACAATGTAAATGAGGATACCTGAATGGTTTAAATTCTTACTTTAATTTTCTGCTGATACCATATGTATATCCATAAAAAGTCTTTTTGTGGTCTAATTATGTTTTTGTATTAATTCTCACTATTAGATTGTATCATATAGTTGTAAAAATATGACAGAAATATGCAAAAAAAGAAAAGCCAGTGTTACATTGTGTTCAGCAGTTCAAAAGACACTGATAACATGCACAATTTATAATTTGTACAACATTACAACTTAAACTCTGTATGGTGAACCAATGCCTGTGTGAATCATTTCGATAGAGTCCCCGAAGAATAAAACATCTATAACTCTACCTGTATACTGTTGAGTTAAAAAAAAATACTAACTATGTACTTGATAAAAGTTATTAATTATTAAAATTTATCAAAACATCAGTCACATAATGTTGAGAAATCTTTAAATGATTAACTTTTGTATTTTAACTGCTTGATGCTTTTTACATGTAATGCATGATAAAATCCAACCCCCAAAATAGATCATGATTGAATTTATACATTTTTAGAATTATTTATATATATCTGGAACTATTATGCTAGTATACTTAACTTACAAACTTAGCATAATCATGATAATAGTCCCAGTCCCATATATTATATCAACTATTATTGGATGCTGAATTGACTTTAAATAGGTGCCGATTTGACTTTTTCTATGGGTGCCAATTTGACTTGTACCCCCTTATTTTCTGTTCCTGATTATTAATATTTTGTTTTATTTGTTGTGTTCAATATACATGTAGTGTCAAACTGTAAACGTAGCATGGTATAACATATAGACATAATAAAAGTAAAATAATACATAGTTATAATATACATTTTGTAGATGTCATCTTGAAAGGCAAAGTAATTTTTTATTCAGTTTACAGTTAGATATTCATACCAGAATTCATATCTTAAAGATTCTGTCATTTGTTTAACAGCCTTAATCACATGAAATTTTATTAAAAAATATTTGTAAACTATCAAATTAAAAAAAAAGAGCCTAGCAGACCATGTCTTATGTTCTTTTTTACTTACTTTTAAAAATGAACTTTATTTTTAGTATTTTTTTTCCATGAATTCAAATTTAAAATGCCTTAAAACATGGTATTCATCTGTATTTCTATTAAAATTATTACAAAATTTACAAGGCTTTCCATTTCTTGGAAGTTTTCTGTATCTCCCTTTCACATTTTCAATAAAGGTTATGAACACTAAACCTCATGTAAGCAAAATAGATTATATGAAGTTTGATATTAATGGTTACAAATGCATTAAATTTTTTAGCCCACGTTTGATTTTCAACGAAATTTTTATAGATAATCATTTGAGTCTGAAGTTTTTTTTTATCTGGTAAAACAACATTTACATATATCATGTATATATTTAATGCTTTGAGATTTTATGTTAATTAATTTGTTATTTATTTTTCAGCTGCTAAAGATCAATATTTCACATTTGAATTCACATATCACCTGTTCCTTGTGTTATGGTTACTTCATTGATGCTACAACCACTACAGAATGTCTTCATACATGTAAGATGCTATCTTATAAATCTCAATAATGGAATAAAATACTCTCATCATATTGAAGGTTCTTGGTTTACCAAATGTGTTTACTAGAAATAAATAACCAGCATCCTTATAAATGCAAAATGAATAAGGAGATGTGTTATGATTGCCAATGAGACAACTATCCAACAGAGACCATAGGATAAGGATGAAACAATTGTACTGTGCAGTCTTAAAAAAATTTGAGAAAAACCCACACTATAAGTCAATGAGTATATTATAACACAAAGACCAAAGCAACCAGTGAGATAAGGGCGCCTAACATGAGACAGACAGGTTAAGAATGGGACACCATTTAACATGATTTTGAGTGTTCAGCTCTTCTAACCTTATCAAATGAATTGGATCTAACTAAAAAGGTCAGTCCATAGGCTATAACAAATCACACAAAAAAAAACAGCAACTAAAAGTACTCACAGTTTCTAAAAGCAAGTTTGAGATCAGCTTATAAATAATTTATGTATGAGTTAGCAAGCAATGATAAGTGGAATACGAAATTTCAAAGCAAAATTATATAGGGTATTCTTTTGGAAGCATTTTAAGTGAGATTTTTAGTGTCTTTTTGGCAAAAGTTTTTCTTTTATTCATATTTATTATATGTTAAAACAGTTTCACTATATCATTTGTTTTGTTTGGTTGTATATTTATAGATTATCATTGATCATCTCAACGAGATTACCAATGATAATCTGTTTATTGCTCTTTTACCTTTGATGACATTGTCAATTTCATTAACAACGCTATGTACCCCTTAGTTTCGAGCTATAATTTTTCATATCAGTCGACTCCACTGAGAAAGGAAATTATCGGTCAGCAAGATCAAAGCATGCAATGGAAAGTTTGATAAAATAGCGATAATATTGTATACATTACAATTTCTTCAATCTCATGACATTAATTTGACTTTCTGCTTGAAAATTATGATATTTTTTTATTAAATGTTCTTTATGAAATGATTTATTTTGCAGTTTGCAAAAGTTGTATAGTAAAATACTTACAAACCAGCAAGTCATGTCCCCAGTGTGGTGTGAAAATACACGAAACTCAGCCACAACTTCATCTAAGAGCCGATCGTACCATGCAAGATATTGTCTATAAAATTGTACCAGCATTGTTTGAAAGTAAGTAACTACCTTTCAACATGTTTATGGTCCTGGGTGTTCAAGTAGTCTAAGTAATTCTACTGTAATCCCTAGCTAGTCAACACTGAAGTCCGTCGGAAGGGACGATAAATGGCTGACCCGTGTTAAGAGAGAGAGCCATATCTCTTGCATGTTAAAGACACCCTTGTAGATTTCGAAAAAGAGTAGGCTAATGCCGCTACAAGGCAGCACTCGCACCCGCAAAGTGGAAAGGGATTAATATAAGTTGCAAAACTTGTTTCCCAATCCACTATAAATAAATATGTTTAAACTAAAACTGAAGTTGGGGAGTTTGAACCCCGCTTTTGCGGGTGCACTTGACTCCAATCTTAATTAACTAGGATTGTCAGTTTTATTTTTGAAGTTGGTTTTCTACAGGCACTCCAGCTTCATTTTTTTACTAATCAAAGCTTTGAATAAATAAAATTGAGAAAGGAAATGGTGAATATGTCAAAGCGACAACCACCCGACCATAGAGCAAACAACAGCCGAAGGCAACCAATGGGTCTTCAATGTAGCGAGAATTCCCGCACCTGTAGGTGTCCTTCAGCTGGTCAAAGCGACAACCACCCGACCATAGAGCAAACAACAGCCGAAGGCAACCAATGGGTCTTCAATGTAGCGAGAATTCCCGCACCCGTAGGTGTCCTTCATTTGAATAAATGTTCATTTATGAAATACTTTTTTTATACCATGAAACTGATAACATTGATGACTTAAAAAATTAGATTTAAAAAAAAAGAAAAATTTTTGCAGATGAAGAAAAAAGAAGAGAAGAGTTTTACAATTCCAGAGGATTTTCTAAATTAAAGAAAGGTAATTAGCATTTCTTATAACAGAGTGATATTATATATAATGTACAAAAACGAATATCAAGTTCCACAAACAAATGACACACAGTACAACAGCCCACAAAGTCACCATCACCAGACCCCTTAGGAAAACAGACAATGAATAACAAATGGAATAGATAGCAAGCACAATATGTAGTTGGGATAAACCAGTTTTACTCAAGGTTAAATAATTTATCATCATAACAATATCCATTACATTGAATTTTTTTAGCAGCATTTTTCAAATCTTATTAAAAAATGGGAGATAATCATCTGCACAATTTCTTTTAAACTAATTGTTTGGTAGAGTAAAACATTTTGAAATATACTAAATGTTATTTTCACATAAGGTTTTTCTTTCTGCAAAGTTAATTCTAGATTTTTTTTGTAAATTCCTTTAGAAATAGTAAAATAACAAAGGTACTGAACTCCAGTGAAAAGTAAAAATATATAGACATTTCTTTTAATATATGAATCAAGCTGCTAATAATATGAAATGAGAATAATAACAAATTATTTATTTTAATGTAAAGGTGTGGTGGAGAAAATACCTGAGCCAAAACTAACATGTATACAAGCCAGCGATGATAGACATATGTACAAGTATGATGAAAAGATCAGCATTTGTTTAGAAAGATATCAGTAAGATAGATTAAAATGATATAGATTGATAAAATTTTCCATTTAATGTAAATTCAGAAATTATTGCGAGGCTTTTATTGTTGCGAATTATGTGATTGGGTGAGTATTGCAAAAATAATAACTCAGTTTTTGATATCTGATATGGTATCTGTATGTAGATTTTCCTGAAAAAATTATAATTTATCTCGCGTATATGTCCATTTTCTAAAAATAGTTTCTGAATTTACAGTAAATCACTGTGTATATTAGTTAAATGATAGCTTTTTTTCTGACAGCAAACTAAGGCAATGCTCTGAATACATTTGAAAATATATCTTCCAGCATATTATTCACATGATTTATGCAAAGCAATTCAACACAACATTTAAACTTTGTTTTGAAAAAAAAAAAAATAATTGGACTTATCACAGAAGTTGATAAGTTTGATACACACTTACACTTAGAAAGTCATAGCTGCGGAACCGTAGCTCTTAGGTCCTTATGCTATTTTTTGACTATTTTCGGACCATAGACTATGGTCCGCAAATAGTAAAAAAACAGCATAAGGACCTAAGAGCTACAGTTACACAGCTAAGCAAGTCATGGCTTTTTTTCCTGTTAAACAAGGAAAAACTATTGTGGTTATCTTGAAATGCACACAAATACAGTGATAAATCCAATATCAGATATGATAGTGTAAAATATCAGCTGCTCTACACAATATGAAGCCTTTTGAACTAGTTTACTGCCCTCACTCTTCAAAAAGTGTGATTGAATGATAAATGATATGATAGTTGATGAAAAAATTATTTCAAGATATAAGATTAAGAAAGGGTTTGTCAGAAATGTATTTGATACCAGGAGTAATTAAGGTATATTAATACAATGTTGTAATTCTATAATTAGTACATACTTTGTACATTATGTAACAATGGATAATTATTATTTTCCAGTGTCCATTCAATGCCAGTCCGAGGAAGTCACAGCAAGGTACCATCTTTACAGGAAAAATTCATTAGGTGCTCAAACAGACTACAAGTTCATGATGTTATTGAACTACTGATGAAAAGATTAGATATACCTTCAGAAGCAGAGGTATTATTTCATGTATTTCCTGATATAAGATTTACATGGATGATTTATTATTTTATGACTCAGGACCAAGAGTTTTTGAGGGCTTCTTATACTTGTTATATTTTCCTCTGGTTAACATGGTTGATGTACTTGGCTTTTAAGTTTAAACATCTTTTATTGTTCAAAATGACAAATGTGTCAGACACTAGTTTTACAATCTCATCAAAAAAATAAATAAATATAAGATTTCAAAATTAAAGTCTTACTGTAAAACTATACTTCAAAAAAAAAGTCTTACAGTGAAACATTATTTCCAAAAGAAAGTGCAGGTAAGGAATTGCTGATTTGGTCATGGAATATACCTCCTTTTGTACAAGACAATACATATTTACTATAGAGACCCAATGGTCCACCTAAAGGTGAAATATTAAAGCAGACACTCATTATCTATCCCCTGAAATTGTTTATCTGTAATTTTAAATTAAAATGTCATTTGAAAAGAGGAAAAACATTGTGTATAACTTTGCTCATTGCATATCAAGTAAGATCTTTGGTGTTTTTTTTAGTGGATAAGAAGCCATAAGAAAGAACTTCTCATCAATAATATTAATTTAATGTATTTTGTAATTTTCAGTTAACACTAATATGCCATGGGCATGAATTGACAAAAGAATGGTCCCTTAAACAAGTATATCTGATGTACTGGAGCCCAAAGGTAAATATTTTTATTTGATTATAGAGTTTCTTCTCTTTTCCATTGTATATGGACATGATGGAGTTACACTTAGTAATAACATATTGAGGTAAACAGTCTTAAAATTTAAACATTAATCATTAGTGATTCTATATGGGGTTTGGTTTTTTTAGGTCTGCAATTAATGATTTACCTATGTTAAACATATCAATAATCACTCCTTTTATTTTGAGACATTTTCTTTTAGTAATTTTTTTTTTATCTTTACTAAAATGTGCAGTCCAAACAGTAAATTGTCATTAGCTTACAATGTACAGAATTTCTGTTGATTGTCTCTAATTATTTGATTTTTTAGTTCTGTTATCAGTACATTTCTATATTTTTTTTTATTTATTTCAGGGATCACCTATGTTTCTATTTTACTGCTTCAAACCTGGATAAATTCTGACACTGTACATTAAATGTATCCTAGAAGAGCTGCAGGACGGCTTGGTGCTAGATATGGTAGAATATTCTGTCACCTGTAGTGCTCAACGAGACTGGAAAAACTTACAAAACAAACTGTAAAATTTTATTTAAATGAAATTTTTACCTTTTGATCTTTCTAAGACCAATAATTTGTCAATATATTTAAAAATTGAACTGGTTCCTTCTTATGAATATGATTATGAGGTTTTCAAAGTTTCAAGAGAATGTTTACAGTGCATTTATTCAATTTCTTAACTGACAAACTTATGTAATATTTATACTTATTTCAACTATTTTGCATTTATAGTTTGAAAATTAAAGTATGCTATGTTTATAGGTAGCATATTAAATAGCTTATTGCATCATTACTGTGCTTAGGCAAGAGTTCATGCCCTTTAAGGATATCAATGATTCATGACAATTTTTCAAATTTTCAATTATAACTGGTCTCTTCAAACTGGCCAGCTGTTGAAAAGTTTAAGGTAAATTTTAGAGTCAAAATATTTTTGATATAATGTAAATAAAGTGCAATAAAAAAAAGTCTTTCTTTTAAATTTCTAATACATGAAAAAAGTTTTAAAAAAAAGATTTGACTGCTATAGTATATGAAAACTTCTATTGCAATGGCATTTTGTGTCAATAAATTTTAGTAATTAATCAGTTAGTCAAGTAGAAGGGTGATCCTGAAGATGCATGAAATATTTGCAACTGGATGTTTAGCAAACAACAGTCACCGTTATCATGTGGAAGGGAGATAATTTTCAGCATATTATGAGATATAATTTGTGGTAAAGCAAGTTATCTCCCCTTCTTGTCCTGTTTACAACATTTTAGCAATTTGAAGCAATGATAACAAACTGCAACTATAAATAGTCATTTGCCCTGTTTATAATTTTATAAAGATTAAAGACTCTTGAATAAGCACAGTGATAACTATTATTGTGACATGACTGGCCAGAGGCTGGTCCTCATTTTACTGTATTATGAATTTTAATGTAGTTTTATTTGTTGTTGTAGTTATTGCTTGGTTGTTGATTAAAAATTGTTATATTTTCCATTTTGTTATATGATGACCTATTCAGTCAGAAGCTGAAAAACTCTTAAAGAACATGCTTCTTCATGCAAAACAATTACCAGTATATATAATGAGATCAAAGACATCAGAGTTGATATTGAAAGAAATCAAATACTGTAAATTTAGATATTAATGTGAGGGTTTTGATGTGTGTGAAAGTATAACAACTCACATCATTTATTCCATACTTAGGGAGCTACCATTTGATTTTTATGGGGGGGGGGGGGGGGGGGGGGCTAGGATGAAATTTGAAAAAAATAGGCAGGACAGGAGTTTTGAGTAAAAAAAAAAAGGCAGGATGAGACACTTACAAAAAAAAAAAAGTCAGGACGACAATTTAGGTAAAAAAAAAAGTCAGGATAAACTAAAAAAAAAAAGGCAGGACCGAACAGAGTGAAAAATAAAAAGGCAGGACAGAGATTACAGCTAAAAATTACAGGACAAAATTTTTCATCCTAGACCCCCCATAAAAATCAAATGGTAGCTCCCTTACTGTGAAAGTACTTTCATTCGTAGAGAACCAATTTTCCTGGTTTACGTGGATGACTTTATCCACAAATTTAAGTGTCCAATGAAATAAACCAACCATTGTCCAAATCAAGACATGGAAAGATCCCAATGTAGGTTTGCCTACTGATATGATCTAGATAATATATTGAATATTGCAAAATCTGAGAATAATGTAATATTAGTCACAGGGCAAACACACTATGAACTACAACTGCAGGCAGATTTATACCCATTTAATCTTTAAAAACCTAAACTGTACAACTTTTGATCTTTTAATTCTCATAAAAAAATATTTTTGATCGATGCAAGTCATATTTCCAATATTGATTTGCTATAATAAAGGGTTCATTTTATATCCTAAAATTCTTGTATGTTTGGGAAATAATAATTTCATGCTGGACTTGCTTTTAAAAAAAAGAATTTACAAATCAAGATACATTTATAGCATTTGTTCATGCACCTGTTTTCTTAATGTGACTTGATTATTGCCTATTTAACACCTTTAATGGTCTTTAATATGTTGATCACTCTATCTCGGGTTAGTACGATTTATACAGGACAATGTTTACTTTGCATTTTATAACCTTCGTTTCTCATGTTTCTAATGTCTTCAGTTTTTCAATATTGTTTTTTAGAAAACTAATATCCACAAATTTAAAAACCCACAAACATGTAAATGTTGCTTAAACCACGAAAATTGATACCTACGATTTAAAATACTTTCACAGTATATTTGTTTGCAAATTTTTCCTGAAATCACAATAAATATCATAATTTGGCCTTTCTTCAAAAATCACAATAATAAATGCATTAATTTCTGAATTAACAATGTCAATGATCTATGAAATGAAGGTTAGTTTAATCTCATTTTGGTCACCTCAAAGAATATTACAGATACTTATATTATAGTTGAGGATCAAAGCTTTCTGTATCCAATAAATCTTGAAAGCTTTGTCATATAAACCCAATATGGTATTTGACTGCCAGGATTTACTCAAATACTTAATAGCACGATTGCAAGAAAAAAATATCTAAGAAAAATAATATCTTGTTCCAATTTTGTAATTCTCCTTTTACCCAGTAACGGTAGTTCACTGCATTCCATTTTGTTGGTAGGGTACTAAAAAGAATATAACATTTCCTTGCAGATGCTGATTTGTCTAGCCTTCTCTACTAACCATTGATTTTATGTTGATAGTCCTAAATGTAAAGCTTTACTACAAGTATCACATAACTTAACATGATCCATGAAAATGAGGCAAGGTCAGATAAACCAAACAAGAAATACATGTCATGGTGGATGCATGTACACCTTACAATCATTCAATACACTAATATAGTTGACCTATTGCTTATAGTTTCTTAGAAACAGAGTTAACCAAGAAACTAAACATCGACTTATGAACCATGAATTTGAGGTCAAGGTCAGATGAACCATACCAGGCAGACATTTACACCTTACAATCCTTCTACACAACAAATACAGTGGACCTATTGTATATAGTTTTAAAAAAACCCAGACCAAAACACATGAGTTCAAGGTCAAATAAAACCTGTCAGACTGACATGTACATCATAAAATATTTCCATATACCAAATATAGTTGACCTATTGCATATAGTATTAGAGAAAAGAGGACAAAAACTAAAAACTTTGACCACTGAACCCTGAAAATGAGGCCAAGGTCAGATGACATCTACCAGTTGGACATGTACACCTTACAATCATTCCATACACCAAATATCACTATCCCTATGTCAACCTTTCTGCGACTTTTGTCGTAGTCTGGACAAAAATCCACCAAAAAAAAAACATTTTTGTCTTCAATACATAATATTTGCATCTTCCCTAGCCAAGTATTACTATCCTACACCCTCCTCTTCAACATTGGCAGAGTAAGACAGAATTTGTGTATACAGAATGTGCCATCTAGAGACAGACAAAAGTCACACCTTATCCAACATAACACATCACTCTTAACAAATAACAGCACTTTAGGGCAGGTAACACTTATTACTGAAATTATCTGTATGGATAATTTTTCATGTATGGCAAATAAAACAAATAGCTTTAAGCTATTAAAAGGCGTGCTGAAGCCTGTATCCCAGTGTGGGATATCCTACCTGCATTGAAGACCCATTGGTGGTCTTTGGTTGGGTGTTGTCTCTTTGACACATTCTCCATTTCCATTCTGAATTTTATCCATGAAAGGATGTGATCAAAGTCCAAGTAGCACCTAAACATTTCTGATATACAAGTTATGAACCTATAATCTACACATCACAAAAGATTTAACAAAAACACTTTCTCTCAAATGGACAAAATTTACAATAAACAACAGCTGCTTCTACAAAATGTGAATGTGTTCCTCAAGGCATAGATGTAGCAAAGAGTTCTGTTCATATTGGTGCCAGTGGCTGTCTTAAACTTGCAGGTTTACAGTTTTTGTTTAATGTCAAAGGCTTAGCTATGAAGAACAGCAGTATAAGGGCTGCTCCTTCCTTCTGTTTTTTTTATGTGCAGATAGTGTTTTTATGTCATGAATCATTACAACATGTCCTTTCTTTTCAGAAACAATGCCAAATTTAAGCATTTCAGGATAAAGACTTCATTGCATTTGTTAATACATTTTTATTTTTTTTCATACACTGTTATTAACTGGTCTCTGGAATATTGTGAACAAACCTACTTTTGTGAGTGATTTACTGTCATTTCTTATGCAGGTAGAAAAGTAATGTGAATAAATTGTCGCAAATATGTCAAGCTTCTCTTGTATGAATAAGCCAACCAAGAAAATCTTGAAAACAAATGATGAAACAAGCCTAAAAATTATTAACAATTTTTAATAATATGAATATAAAATGTCAATGATTCTGTACATGAAACTTGCATGATCAGGTTTTACATAAAAAGCATACCACAGCCATGTATCATACAACTGCAGGTTCAACAAAGAAACAAAATGTAAGTTTCAATGAAACTGATGAAAAGGGTTTTTTGGCAATGAGATCTCAAATTAAATGAAACTTTAATATATAGAAATTAACTGGGACCAATATTTTTTAGCATAGTAATGTTAAAAATGGTTCTATTTCTTTTTCTAGCATAATTTTGCATAAATGAATACTTATTTTATCACCAGGATCATTTTGTAAACCATAGAACAGAAATTCATGAAACTTTTATAGATGGTCAAGTACATTTTGTATGTACTATGCAGATATGCATATCCACAAGAAAATAATATGATTACATTTTTTTTTCTCTAGGAGTTATGCCCTTTGGACTTAGTCCATTATGACCCAAATATATTACTGCAACAGTTTGTCATTGCAAGTTCATTGAATCCCAATAACATAATTTCATTATTTAAACTTTGTAGATAACAAGGACATACTATGTAGATATTCAAACCACAGGAAATTATGATTCAACTTTTTTATAAATCTATAAATATTTCACTTAACTTAAAGTCATATGAAACGAGTGAGTGGTGAAAAATAATGTTTTTCCAATTCTTGAACCAATGCATGTATATATCACAAACTAAGTCCTCTGTGCACGATTTTATCATTATTTACGCAAATATATCGTATAATCGTCAATTTTTTTTTCTCTCTGTCTGTTATGATTTAACAAGTATGGCTGCTCATTAAATGCCGTGTTTTGAAGCCGAAGTTTACCGATTGTCACCTTATAGTAAATAAATAACAAAAAGCATGGGTATTGAGCACGTGTTTAGCATGTACAATCAGATAATTGTTTATTTTAATGACAGATTCATGCATATTGCAATCACCGGATTTTTACGAGGAGGGTTACGCTCAGGTCACTATGCATACGGAAAATATGTCGGCGAATTGCTTCCTGGAAGCAAGCAATTAAAAATAAGTAAACTTCTTCTAAATGTGGACAAATTAAAGAATTTTCCTCAGAAAAAAGTATATGTACAAAAGTTTTATAATGAAAACTATCCATTTAGTTATAAAAAACAGATGCATATTTTTTTTTAATTTGAGGTTTCATATGACTTTAAGGGATGATTTACCTCATAGAAATAAGAAATGACTGAACAGTAAGCAAACCTCTCTGTATAAATAAGTTGTAGTAGATAAATGTATACTGACAACAGTCTACATCTGTTAAAACACAGATTAAAATCATCCCTGAACTAATCCAAATCAAAGAATAGAAAACTAATATATAAAGGATAATTATACACAAAATAACATGTTACCTCGTGGAACAAGCACCATTAATAAATATATGCTTTCTTTTAAAATGATTTACTCTAAACTACTTCATAAATAAAGGCCCAACAAATAAACATGCTTTTACACTCTTCTTTAGAAAAACAAAGTAAGGAGGAAGAAATTTCTTTTCTTTTCATTTAATTGTAAAATTGGGAAAATCTGTTATTTTGTCAATACTTTCTACAAAAGGCCTCAATTTTAAAAAACTTATGGGCAGGCTTTTTAGGCATCAAATAAATCAAGTAGGGAAACCCTGATCACAACTATTTTTATTTAGCATTAGAGTTAAATACTGAAATACTTTGATACGTTTTCCTTTAGCTGTCGTTAATTACAACATTGTTTAAGAATATATAATATGTAAAAGCATTTGTAATCAGGTGAAAGAAAAATCATAGTTAATTGAGGCATTTAGAACTGGACATGCAAAGTTTTTTCTCATAATTTTAACATTTGTTTGTATTTTGCATTGTTCAGAATGTGATTTCAGCCATGGTGGATCAGTTGAAATATATGCAGTAATAGCTGACTTTTAATGGTCATAAAATTATTTTTTAACTTTTTTTTTCTAGATAAAAATTCTGTAATTTGCTGAAGATTATTTTATATCAAATTAAATTTCAGTTGAAACTACACAATTTTTCTGTTAGTTTAAAAATAAATAAATTTTAATCCAAAGACTATTAACAACAGTTTTTTGCAAAAAAGAAAATATCATAAAAACATTAACTCAATAAATATAAATTGCATAAATACAAAACAATAAATTAAGAGGCAGTCTATTTAAACATGTGACAACTCCAGGAAAGCAAACTCATCATATCACTTATATTCTTGGCTGAACTTGTCAATCAATGTATTGTCTAAATGACTTTAGTTATCTGCAACCCTGTGGTAAAATATATTTGACTGGATTCCTCCTTATCCAAAATGATAGTGAAATGATAAATAACAAAAGTTTTATTTAACACAGCATTGAATGCTTTGGTATCTGCAGATGTCCTCCAAGTCCTTTATACATATGTATTTGTCTATGAAGAACAGGAAATTAAGCACTTAAAAGTCTTCTCATCAGTACTCGATAGTTTTTGGTCTGTAATGAAGAACAAGTGGTCCATCCTAGGAAAAAATAAATTAAAATTGAAACAATAATTTAGATAAATATAAGATTTGTATGTTTGCTTAAATTGCAGATGAATCTGAAGTGTATTTGTCAATAAATTTGAATTGCATTTTCCCAAATAGCTCTTTTAATGCAATACATGATGTTATAAACAAAAAATTAAAAGGAATTTTTCAGGATTAAAAAAATATATAAAAAATTTACACGACTTTTATTGCTCAACAAAATAGTTGAAATAAAAATAAGGTACTTTGGATGAAACTTTCCTATCAAATTGTAAAATGAGAATCAATATCTCTCTCTACCAGCATACTATTGCTATTATTACTATTGAGTAATTTGATAATCTCCCATTTATATTTTGGATATAACTAATAGTTCAAATTTCTATACACTATTCCATATTACACATTAAAGTTTGAACAAAAATTGTGTAAACCTTATATTTTGGCAATGAAATCAACTTGGTATACTGTTGCATTTTACATTTCTCTTGTGAACTAAGTAATGGTTTAACAAGAGGCTGTCACAACGACAGCAAACCGGATTTATTAATATTTATTTGTGTCCTGGCAATATCACAAGAACCATTACTGATGAATGGTGAAAGTGAAAATCGTCAATATCAAATTTGACCTCCATTTTGTCATCAGTATCAACATATTAAAATTTGAAAAGCTTAGATTAAATGGTTCATGAGTAAATGCAACAACGTGAATGGAAACGCCATTTTACAATCTTTCAGGAACCATAACGCCTGAACGGTAAAAGTCAAAATCGTCATTATTGAACTTGACCTCTATTTTGTCATCAGTAACAACATATCAAAATTTCAAAAGCTTTGGTTGAATGGTTCATGAGAAAATGCACGGACACGACTGGAAACACCATTTTTCAATCTTTCAAGACCCATAACTCCTGAACGGTAAAAGTCAAAATCGTCATTATTTAACTTGACCTCTATTTTGTCATCAGTAACAACATATCAAAATTTGGGAAGCTTTGGTAGAACAGTTCATGTGTAAATGCACGGACACAACTGGAAACTCCATTTTTCAATCTTTCAAGAACCATAACTCCTGAACGGTACAAGTCAAAATCGCCATTATTAAACTTGACCTTCATTTAGTTGTCAGTAACAACATATTAAAATTTTAAAAGCTTTGGTTGAAAGGTTCATGAGTTAATGCACGGACAACATTTGATTGCCGCCCGCCCGACTGCCGACCGCCCGGCCGCCCGCGTTACATCCCCAAATCAATAACCGACATTTTTGTCACAAAAATCCGGTTAATAAAATTAAGATCAAGAAAATCATAAATGAAAAAGAAGCATTTTTAACCCAGGAATTTCTTACCTTTTGTCTTTTTCTTGTAATTGCTACAAATTTAAGTGTATGATATTTCCCTAACAGTTCATCATTACACAAAATCTCGATCTGAAATTAAACAACATAATATTTAATGAAAAACAACTACTTTCACTTTCATACAAAATTAAAATTGAGAATGGAAATGGGGAATGTGTCAAAGAGACAACAGCCTGACCATAGAACAGACAACAGCAGAAGGTCACCAACAGGTCTTCAATGCAGTGAGAAATTCCTGCACCCGGAGGTGTCCTTCAGCTGGCCCCTAAACAAATATATATACTAGTTCAGTGATAATGAACGCCATACTAAACTCCAAATTGTACACAAGAAACTAAAAGTATATATAGTCGAACAAGATCACATTTTCTTGTTCATCAAAACCATGATCTGGGTCAAAATCTTAATTTGGCATGTATATTTTTAAGGTTCAAATAATAATGAACATATGTGCTTAATTTCAAATTTAAGTGTTTACAACTTCTTGGTATTTAAACTATATCAAATTCATATGAATAAAAAACTTTTCTAAAATCTGTAAATGAACTCTTTAAAACTTTAAATTCTTTATAGCAAAAATAACATGAGTAATTGCCATTTAATACTCATTCAACAGTATCAATTAATATGAATTGCTTCTACACTTCACTTTTATTAGGCACCTACAGTATACTCTAGCAACCCCAATTTCTTAATTCAAATCATATCCACAATATACAATTTCATCTTTGCTGGTTATTCTATACTTTTATATTTCATATGGAGGCTAAAAAAATCTTCTCCTCTGAAAGTTCTCATCCATCAATTTAAGAGTCAAAGATTGGTGACCAAACTGATAACAAATATTTGTGCAAGTAAATTAAACACACATAATTATCATCATGCTGTGATAACTAAAGTATCAGCTAAAATGTAAAGGCACTTGAATTTTTGTAACTATTTTGTAGACTACTTACATCTGTAAATCTCTTAATATCATCAAATAATTTGAGTGCAATGAATTTCTTCAGATGGCTAACTGTTGCCTGTGAAGATAATCGTAAGAATTTCCTGCGTAGACATTTCATGTCTAGATCCTGTCCTTCTAAACATACATTCACTTGTTCATCATTTCTATGATAGTCATTGTTTTCTTCTTTTTCTACTGGTTCTTTTTTTATTTCCGTTTCAGTAAGTAGAGGTTCTTCTACAATGATACAGGTATAAACATTTTATATATTGAATTTCTACAACTATACAAAACTTTTGACATCAAAGGCTGATAACTAACTCTACATCTTTAAGGAGATACATGTACAAACATAATTTGGGTTTTCTTACCTTTTAAATTGGCAACATATCTGACCAAATAATGTTAATTAAACATAAAGGATTTTAGAACTCATTGATGAGTCATATTATATTTCACTTTTTATACTGCACTCAATATGATAATTAAAGTAACATTACATGATACATGTATTTAAATGTCATATTTTAAAATTTTAAAATTTACACTTTATGAATAATTGACTCTGGTATTTTAAATTAAGTTTTTTACAATTAGCTCACCTGTTGGTTCTGGTTTTATTCCTCTTGCTTTGTAAAACTTTTCTTTACATTTTGCTTCTTCTGTGGAAGTAAAATAATACAAATGTATGAACACATGATTATATCTGTGAAATTCATATTTGTTCAACATTGAATACCCTTATAAAATTAGTTGTCTGATAAAAATATAATTTTTGTTTTTTTGTTCATTTCAACCATAACAATTTCATGTTTACAGTTTCATTGTTGTAGAAAACCACATTGTTGGTAATAACCAATAGAGTTTGGTACATTTTGTAAGTACATGTTTTGGGTAACAGACAACTTTTATCATATTCAATAACATGAAATCCATATATCTATTCATGCAAATACTTGGACATGCCACTTACAAAAAACAGTGTGGTGATAGGCTGAAGTGAAATGTACAAGTTGATATCAAACAGACCACAAACGACAACATCTTGAAGTGAAAATATAATGTATTGTTGGATCATTCTTATAAAATTTTGCACAGATTTACTGATTTTCTCTAAATGTAAAATTTTCTAAGATCAAATCACAAATTTTAGATGAAACATCTACATACTTTCTTGTAACTTGGGTACCAGCTTGTACACAATATCTTGCATGGTACGGTCATGACTAAAAATAAAAATGCAATATCTTTAAAATAAATCATTTCAGTTGAAATAAATCAAAGAAAAATTCTCGTTTGAATTGTTTTTCATTTGTCATTTGGGGGCCTTTTGTACACATATGCTAACTATGCAGTATGGGCTTTGCTCATTGTTGAAGGCCTATAATTGTTAATTTATGTGTCATTTGGTCTCTTGTGGAGAGTTGTCTCATTAGCAATCATACCACATCTTCTTTTTTATATTAACAAAATTGAATTCAAAAAGTTTTTCTATTGCATCATACTATGCAATAACTTATTTTGAAGATAGATCAGTCTGAAACACATGAAAATATATAAACTAGTCAATTTCTAGTCTGTATACAAAACACTGATTTCTGATAGATAAAATTGACAGTACATGTATGTACGTAACAATGTAAACATATGGTGAGGTAAATATTTTATGTCTATACTTTTACACACAGTCTAGAAAGAAAGCTGCCTCTAAGGTAGTCACAGACCATCTCTACATTTTCTTTTAAATATCTAAATAAATAATGTACTGATCACAGAAGTGCTAGCAGTACCAATACATTGTATACACAACTTATGAGATTCTGATTGAATTCACTATACAGACAGTACTATAATTAGAAATGGTAGCATGATATAGCTCCTACATAAATATTACTTAAAATGATCTTTAATTGCAATAGTCCATTTGTCAATTACTGATTTGATTCTGTTATTACCATGATTACACACTTTTTAAACAAACTACTTCCTTTTGTCAATCGTAGACTGGTTCCATACCGGACAAAATTAATAGCTTTTGGCAATGCAAAGCATGATGAATTCAAAGTGATGTATAGCCATTGTAAATATTAATTAATGTCCCTCATAAGGGAGACAACTAAAAAGGGATCTCTAATTACAGGGTCAATAACAGGAATTGGCAAATAGCCTATTGGCTGTTATACCAATATGATATACTTATATGTGTATATATGAGAATGTTATGTTACCTGATATAATTTAATGGATGACTTTGGTGTATCAAAATTCCACACTTTGGACATTTGTTGTGCTCATGTAAATACTTCACCAGACATGTCTTGCAGACTGAAATACACATATTATTACATTCATATACATTTCATAAATATTATTTTGCCATTCTTATTGGTCAATAGTTTTATGAATTTGATTTTTTTACCCAATAAAAATCTATCACTCAATGCACATGCCTGCAATTACCAAGAAAACATTCAAAAAATTCTATATACTGTATACCAAAACATGCATTTGTCCCTGCTTGTAAATATGCATGAGTCAACTTCCACATACAGATGCAGGATTACTGTAGATGAGACAGTTTTCTGATTATAAGCATTTATGTGGGGGGCATAAAAATGTCATGGCTGCCGCTTTTATAAGCTGCAACATTACTGTGAAAACTTTTAAAAAAAAACAGTATCCAGAATGTTAATTGCATTATTATAAGATCAATATATGAACAAAATTTCTCATACTTTTGGATTTTCTCAGTTGAGAATGTTATTATTTATGACAATGTGGTGTGTATAAGTTAAAACATAGAAAGTCTCATTTAAAGTTATAGCATACTTTTTAGAATTAAAAATTTTGTGCTTTCAGAATATTTTCTTCGTTTACATTCCCATATAATGTAACAATACTTCAAACTACTATACCATACTTACATGTATGTAAACATTCAGTTATAGTTGTTGCTTCAATAAGATATCCTCGACACAATGTACATGTTATATGAGTATTGACAGTTTTCAGTTTTACTCTTTTTTCCATCATTTTGGTATTTTGGTGAAGGTTCTCATTATAGCTGTAATTGTAAAATTGTAAACCTGAATGAAATCTGCATTACTTATATAAGTATTGCTGCTCACCTACATGTACAAATGCTATTGTTATAGTTAAAATATACAGCCCAGTATACATGTACATGTATATAAAATTTCAGCAAAAAATTAAACATTTGTTTTTTCATTACAAATTTTATTTGTTACACTATCAGTTATTACTTTATGATATAATACATAAATTAACCAAAATAATCGATTCGGTTTGACCCCAGATGACTTTTAAAATTTTGATATCATTGAAAAAGCTCCAAATTATCTCCCTTTGGTGCAAAAATGATATTTTTTGGCATTAAAATTGAAACATCTTTTTTAACTTATTGGTGACCTATATTTTTTATTATTGTTTTCAAATAAGCTTAACATTTACTAAATAATTGCAAAATTTAAGCGATTTCTGTAATTAAGATCTTTTTTTATTTCGATATTACCTCTTTTTCTCCTATTAGTTCAACAGAAAAAAAGTACTTTTACAAAAATGTATTCTTCTTTCGAAGGCAGATAGTGAGCGTAAATGATCGGTGACCCCTCTTTTTTATTTCATTTTTCTATTAGTTATAGGATAAAGTTTATTTATAGAAAAAGATAGCGAAATCTTACATTAAATAAAAAAATTGATTTAGATGTGAGCCCCTTAAACCAATATCTCTTCATTCTTGTAGTGGGAATCCTTTCAAAAAGATCTGGTTTGTTGTTAAATCAACAAATAAACAAACAAGAGTGCACACGTTGAAAAATCTTGCCTATTTTAAATTTACTTATCATTGGCCTTTAGTTGAAGGTTGTAACATAAAGGTTTTACTACAAGCATCACATAAACTTTACATTATCAATGTTCTATGAAAATGATACAGACTGAACTCAGTTGCCTATTGTTATTAGTACCAGTATTTGATAAACCAACCAAAACACAAAATCCTAACATTGACAAATGAACCATGAAAATAAAGTCAAGATCAGATGAAACCGACCAGACTGATATGTACCCCTTACATTCATTGCATACATCACATATAGTTGACCTACTGCTTATAGAATGTGACAAACTGATCTAATAATGTACCTTGTCCTAAGTCAGAAATCTGATGTACAGCATTGTACAGTAGTTGTCGTTTGTTTATGTAAGTTATATGTGTTTCTCGTTTCTTGGTTTTTTATATAGATCAGACTGTTGGTTTTCCCGTTTGAATGGTTTTACACTAGTAATTTTGGGGCCCTTTATAGCTTGTTGTTCGGTGTGAGCCAAAACTCCGTGTTGAAGGCTGTACATTGACCTATAATGGTTTACTTTTATAAATTGTTATTTGGATGGAGAGTTGTCTCATTGGCACTCATACCAATTTTCAATCTGGAATTTTCAGCTGTTTTAAGCAGCACATACATGTACAACCATTCCATTTGGGACATCTGTTTCAGGAAACTAGATTTATTTTTCACAGAATTAGAGTTGTAGCGCATACAATACTTCCATCATTTAAGAATCATATCAAATCCCATGATGAGCAGAATTGATCCATGCAATTTATTTAAAAGTGTTGTCTGCCTAAAGAGAGGAATAATAGTAGAATTGCATCATGTCCCTGAAAATAAGTGATATGGTATAAAGTGAGATACCTTCTCTCTATAAAAATATGTGCGACTGCTGTAAATAGTAAACTTTAATTTGATAGTAAAAACAACTTTATTTCTACAAAAACATAATAATTGTCATAATAACAGGAATATAAAACAGTAATTGAAACTAGAGGCTCCAAAGAGCCTGTGTAGCTCACCTTGGTATATGTGCATATTAAGCAAAGGACATGAATGGATTCATAACAAATTGTGTTTTGGTGACCATGTGTTTGTAGATTTTACTTTACTGGTAATTCTTGCTGCTTACAATTATCTCTATCTATAATAAACTTGGCCCCGTACTTACAGAGGAAAATATTTTGTAAAAATTTACAAAATTTATGAAAATTGTTAAAAATTGACTATAAAGGGCAATTACTCCATGGATCAATCATCAATTGACCATTTTGGTCATGTTCACTTATTTGTAGGTCTTACTTTGCTGTACATTATTGCTGTTTACAGTTTATCTCTTTCTATAATAATATTGAAGATAATAACCTAACCAAAAGCTGCAAAATTTTCTTAAAATTACCAATTCAGGGGTAGCAATCCAACAATGGGTTGTGTGATTGGACTGAAAATTTCAGGGCAGATAGATCTTCACCTAACAAACAATTGTATAATATTTCGCATTGGGTCGTGGTGAGAACGTGATGGTCGTAATAATGACTTAATAACGTCGCTGGGAGATTGTAGCGTAGTCTCTCCGAATAGAATCATGCACTCGCTACAATGGTACAGCGACCTTTGCGATCTTAATAGGATCTCACTACGCTTCTACTGCGACCTGATTAAGCCACAACTGCACCACGATTGTTTTGAACATGTTCTAAGTTGGCCACGCTCATCACAATCTTGAAGACCTCACCACGACCGTGATACGACCTTACTGCGATCTACACTATCGTACTACGATCATTAAAATTAGTAGTTTCAGAGGAGAAGATTTTTGTAAAAGTTTACGGATGCAGGACGCTGGACGACAGACACCAAGTGATGAGAAAAGCTCACTTGGCACTTTTGGCCACGTGAGCTAAAAATGATTGATTGGTTGTTAGTTGCTTAACGTCCAGTGGCAAATGTTTCATGCATGTTCAGGACGAAATTGAAAAAATATCACTGTCACTGATATTAGAAAAAAGGGAGAGGGCTATAACAAAATTGTCATACCACCATGTACATATGCTAGTTACTCTAGTAATCAATAAGATCTTGCAGGTCAGGGGGAAATAAATATGGGATAGGTTGTTCAGTTGTTACCGATAAATAAAATCGAGCAGATGGTTCAGTTTAAAGTAAGGTATATTAAAAATTACCATGATTCTTTTTTCGTTTGTTTAAGGATTTTTCTGTTGGTATGGAAATCAATGTGTTTGTAAGTGTGTTTCCCCAGAAATATAACAGAGTAGAAAAATCATCAGTGCTTTGTTGTGAACTGGTTCTGTTTCCGAAACCAGTTCCGATTACAGGTTTATAATACAGCTTTATTGATTGGCCAATTATATATCTTTAAACCAATCACAAATATTTTTACACTACCATAAGTACCACCCTTTACCGTCTTTCCCTTTACAAGTGCTCGCTATAAATCATATGTTGGATTACTTACTTATGAAATTTCCTATAAACAAAACTGGAAACTTTTTGGAATTTTTTACTATGGTACCAATGATAATCAATTGACGTACTGCCAGAGACATAATTTTATATAACACATCGTCACATGTATTATCATAATTTATTTAGCTTGATTCTGACGGTACGCACTGAAACCCGGACCGGACCGGACTCCGTGAAGTTTTATTTCTCTATCGATGTCTATAGTTTGCGAATACACCAAGTCCGGGGTTACTTTTGGTCACCATCCGGACTTGCCTATTACATTTAATTTTTTCGTTTAACGGATAAATATCTTATAACTTTCTGATGTATTACATGCTTGATCAAATGTCCCGTCAATATACTTTACGACAATAAACAGTTTACATACAGTTAGTCGTCGTAATGCAATACACGAAGGTATAGTAAACTTCAAGTTAGTCCGGGGTCATGTCAGGTCACAGTCCGGACTCACCTGTTCAAGATTGTGTATTACATTGTTGAACGCCGCTTAAGTGTCGTTTATTGATTTTTCCGATGACATTTGAATAACTTACGAAATAGAGAAATGAATAAAGGAAAAGTAAAAAGCAAAAAGGGGGAAAAAATCTTTCAATTAAACAAATAATTTAGTATATTTATATACCATCCGTATACTCCTGGTCCGGGGTTATATCAGGTCACAGTCCGGACTCGCCTAATATTAATTTGTTGATTATCGGGTAAACGTCTTTTATTAATGTTTCCGACGAAAAATCAAAGTGGTAAAAAATCCACAGTCCGGGTCCGGCATTAAGTCCGAGTCCGGCGGCCAGTCCGGGTCCGGGTCCGGGTTTCATACCAAAGTCCGGGTCCGGGTTTCATACCAAAGTCCGGGTCCGGAGTCCGGTCCGGTCCGGGTTTCAGTGCGTACCAATTCTGACCTGGGGAACAGTATATCTAACATATATGTTCCTGTTCTGACCAATGCTTATATTCCAAATATATATTTATATGCCTCTATTATTGTTGTTGTTCCCAATTATGTAAATCAATTGTATCTGATTTTATGCCCTTTATGGGCCCTGTAATTTGGGAAATAAACATATTCTATTCTATTCTATTCTATTCTTTCATATCTTGGATAAAAAGGGGTCACATGACATTCAATTTTCTTCAGTTATAAATTCCATCGGTCATTAACAGAACAAAACGGACCAGAAAACCGGTCGTTAACGAATTTTAACATGATAATGACCGATGGGGCGTGGTCTCCGTCTGATAATGACCGTTGGGGCGTGGTTTCTGTCTGACAATGACCGTTGGGGCGTGGTTTCTTTGTTTAGAAAGATGTTCCTTTTCACATGTTTCTGTTAATAATATATTTAAGCTGTTGAATTGTTTATTATATGTTTTCGTTAATAATAAAATTAAAGAGAACTTGATTAAGTATTTATATACTGAAAAATTGCACTAAAATGAATGGCAGTATTACTACAACTGGTCCACTCTTTGGCATATAAAATGAATGGCAGTATGACTACGACTGGTCTTCACTCTTTGGCATGAAATCGTACAACTACTCGAGTTCGCTTTAGGCATTTTGAATTTATGAGAATTTTCCAAAACATGGTTTCTCAATGAAATAAACATAATAGTTCTTGAAAAACTGGTCATTATCGTGATACATGGACTGCCCGTAGGTGGTATTGACTGCGACGGCTCAGTCATTATCACTATCTTAGTCAATACCACGTACTGTCCTGTGGGCAGTCCATATATCACGATAAAGACCAGTTTTTCAAGAACTATTATATAAGTAATTGTTATAGGTATATATATTTCTTGAGATAGAAAACGAATGATACGAATAGGAACGTTTTATTAAGATTCGGTTCACATATAACTAGACAAACATAAACTCCTAATAGCTTTTTAACGAATATAAGATAACACAAACACAACATTAAAATACACAACAGTCACAAGATATATAACAGAACAGACATTTGAAATACTTGCAAAGCACTATTAAAATACTTATCTAACAAGAATATAATTTTCTTATACTTTGCCAAAATGAAGATTTTACTATGCTTTTTTCAAAAATACAATAAAAATATTTGTTTAAATAGTTTGTATGATACAATATATCATTAAGTTTTCTTTATATAAATAAACAGTCTAACAAATAAATCGCAAATCTGTCTCCAAATTTGCAGATTTGGGCAAATAATTAGACCAATTTTGTACTGCGATTGTACAATCCAAGATGGCGGTAAACCATGAATCTCCCTTATATGTCTCTGGTACTGCTAACAAGGATAACCATATTCTATTTCTCTGAGTAATTTATGGTTATTAATAAAAATTTTCATTTTATAAAATTGAGAATGGAAATGGGGAATGTCCCAAGGAGACAACAACCCGACCATAGAACAGACAACAGCAGAAGGTCACCAACAGGTCTTCAATGTTTCAATAGTTTTTTTTTGTGAAGAATGATCAAGAAAGTGATATAAAAATCATTATCATTGTTAACAGTATCAGTGAAATAAAATGTAAAATGAGAGAATTTGAAACAACTATAATGTCAATATAATTATGAAGATCTATGAACATTGTATGACTTTTATTATAATAAGCCGATATATAATCGAGATATTTCATATGATAACTTGATGAAGGAGTCATGTTGTCAAAAATAGTATTATAATAGATACAATATATTTATAATTTAACACTTTGATTCTTTTCAATGCGACATGTTTGTATTGTTCTCTTTCTATCGTTTTTTATCTATATGTTTCAAGTTATTCTCATGCGCGTAGCTACGTTTACGTCAAAACGCCCGGGCGTACACTTGAATTTTGAAATTTCTTTTTTTTTATCTAAATATAATAAGAAAGACTGGTCAAAAGCACATCAGCCTTGTGCTTCTCTCTTCAATGGATTGTAATTTTCAATAAAAAGGGACTAAATTTACTTTAATCAAATAGTTCATTTCATGATATGTGTTCCAATTTTCTGTAAAAGTCTGAATCTACTGTGAATTCTGCGTACTTTTCTTATATTGAAAGCAATTCATTGTCTGCTGAGATTCGATATGCGGTTTGCATTGTTGTCGAGCATGTGACTTATGTCGCAAAAGCGAGACATAGCGTCGTCAGCGCCGTCAATATTTAGGTTCCGAATGTGGACAAAGTTTTTTGAATGACTCTCTGTTAAAAAAAATGTTTATGATCAAAAGAGTACCCAGTGCAATATAATGCAATTAGTTCTTTAATTTCCCCCACATTTTAAGGATAAAGGGTATTTTTTATTTCTTAATTACATTAACTACTTGTCGAACCTTCATCGAAGATTATGAAAATTTGGAAGAAGTTTTTTCTATGATTAACGTCTAAAACAAAGTTTTGAAAGCATCTGTTTTCGTTCATTTTTCTGTTCTTTACTGATATCTGGACTTTTCTTTGCGCAATTAATTGTTTTACATGCTCAATTTATAAACCTTCATAAAATGTGATATATTGGCACACGTTAAATTCCAGATCAAGAAAATATAATAAAGAAAATTTTTGATTTTTTTTTAAATTCCTTGAAAAGACTGGTAAATTGATTCACTTCTTGTGGAAAGAAATCGTGTTCCAGAATTTTTTTTATATTGCATCTCTAAGAAATATTTTTTTCGTGTTCATTAAAAGGTGATTTTGTCGATTGTATGCTCACTCACGACTTTAAACAATTTGAAAGTAATATTGGTTTGAACGTTTTCTCTAAAACCAATGTCCGTTAGCTTCCAATTAACACGATGAATAAGTTCTCAAAATTAAACATAAAGATATACCATTTAGATTCAAAAGTATGTTACTATCAATGACTTTTTACTGACAGAAATGGTATGTCGTTCTCGATAACTCGATCGCTTTCGGGGGCTCCGTCCCCTCGAACCAACTAACAGCAGGGGGTTGGCATTGAGCGGTTTGTCACCCCCTCAGACCCCTCGCCAAGGTTCGGGCGTACACGTAAATATGACCCAGCTACGCCACTGATTCTCTAGCCTAGTAAAAAAACTATTGTTTGGATTTCAAACTCATAACTTATTCTTATTCTTATTTCTTGAAAACTGGTACAAATAGCACAGACATATGTACTGTAAAAAATATGTGGTATAATTACAAATGAAACAACTCTCCACAAGAGATCAAATGACACAGAAATTAACAGTTTTACGGTCTTCTACAAATAGCAAAGCCTAAGCCGCAGTCACAAATGTAAAACAATTCGAACGAGAGATCTAACGGCCTAATAAATGTACACAAAATGAACGAAAAACAAATATGTAACAAGGCACGGCAAAAAAAAAGAAGACAACCAATGAATCAGTAAACATCCAACACCCAATGGATTTATTGTAACATAAAAGACGTTTCGACAAATTGTAGATCCATGGAAGAACATATGAATAAATTATAACAATAATATTTAGTTTGCTTTTTATTTATTGATTACAAAATCAATATTAGTACCAATAAAACAATCTTCAAAGATCTAAATTAAATGACAGTAGAGTTGGTATTTGGTAACTTTTTAGAATAAGTTTATTTAAAGGATCGATAAGTTTGCCAGGATCGTTTCTAAATTTCTGGCCAAGGTAAACAATATCTCTGTAAAAATGAGGATGAACTATCCCGTTTGAAATAAGTTTTCTACGGGGACAACCGAACATCAAAACCAAAAACTCCAATTCCGTATAAGTTTTGGCACGGAGGGTAGACATCACATGGGACAACTAACAGAGAAAGATGTAAGCCACTGTCCAATCGCCAGATAATGTCTCAATAAACATCCACAGTCCGATCAGACGCCCCATCCTCCCGCGAATATGTTTCACGAAAACGCAAATGTGTCAGAAGTAATGTCGGTGTTTTTCTAATACACATAACTTTTATTTTAGGGAGTGACGTCCTTAGTGAAAAGCAAAGTAAAAACATGTAAAGTTTGAAATTTTGAATCCAAATGCCTTAATCAGCAACATATAGAACAACATTTTATTTTTTTAAATTTTGTATCAAAATGCCTTTATCAGCTATGTGTTAAAAAGAATAACGTTTTTCAAGTGCTATTTTTATTAAAATGCCTCCTAAGCGACACCTAAAGCCATGCACATGGTATTTTTTGCAATTTCAGTTGTACCAAATTTCATTTCATTTGCAACAAACTCTGGTTTTTAGTTAAAATTGTCTGAAACTATCTTAAGTATATAATAAAAACTCTACTTTATAGTCTCATTCATATTGAGTATTTAGAAAGATTTGACAATATATTGAAAGTTTGACTCTTCGAGTGAAATTGTTTCCAGAGATTTGCCCCTTACACTTTTTCATTGATCCTTGATAAATCTTAAAGGGAATTTGAATTAGTCGTAAGATTGCACATAGATAAAAATAATATATGAATTGTTTTCCTATATACAATGAATAGATATTTTAGGCAGGAAACTAATCGGATTTTCATCCATATATCATTACCAGCATTTGACAAAATAAATTATTAATAAAAGGAAATGCAAGTTTTGTCAAATTTTACAATTTTTTTCCATTTTTGCCTAAAACTCTTGAAAACTATAATACATACAGAGAAACATTTTAAAATTTAAAAAATGACCAGAAAGACAAGTTCTTCAAATAAGTTCATTGTCGAAATCGTCAGCCTATTTCTTATGGGAGTTGTTGCGCTTTGATTACGATTTTTATAATATTTTGCGTTTGTCCCTTACTTTTGAAATTTATAATAGGTAGATAGAAACCTAAAGTGGCAAAAATGATGGTATCGTGTTAACTTAAATAAGGATTTCTTTTTAACCCTCTTTTGAGTTTTGAGCAAAAAATGAAGAAGATAGAGAGAAACTGAACAGACTAGATGAGCAGCAACACAAGATCAACAAAACAGAGATTTTTTCTGATGTATTTGCTTCGCATCACAGAGCGGAGCTATTAGTTTCAGTCGAAATACACGCCATCTTCAATTACTGATCACGTATAGATTCTGTTTAGTTGCATTATTATGAGGCTGAGATACGCGGCAGCAACAGCTATTGGCGTAAATGAGATAAAGAATTACAGACTTTTCTCGACTACGTAGCATAAGACATCAAATGCCAGAAAATTAACTATGTGTTTTTCAGTTCCGATCAACTGTCATTAATTCATGTTCGTTTTATTATGCATTTCACAGATAAATTCAATATTGAAATATCAATTATTAATACGTGTTTATTTGCTTTGTTTCTCTGCGATTTGCACGAATTGCTTTGCTAAACAATGTTTGTCAGGTCATTAAAGATTGCATATTTTGGCTTTAACATTGATTCACTGATAGGGTCTTTGCATCGGAACTAAACACATTTATTTCTAAAAAAAACAGTTGTTGGCATGACACGGGTTATGTTCTTCTCATATATTTTATGATAGTATGATACTAAACCCCTAACGGGAGGGATTGTACCTGATATTCATATGATGAAGACATAATCTTTCAATCAGTTTAATTGAGGTCTGGAGCTGGCATGTCAGTTAACTGCTAGTAGTCTGTTGTTATTTATGTATTATTGTCATTTTATTTATTTTCTTTTGTTACATCTTTTGACATCAGACTCGGACTTCTCTTGAACTGAATTTTAATGTGCGTATTGTTATTGTTTTACTTTTCTACATTGGCTAGAGGTATAGGGGGAGGGTTGAGATCTCATAAACATGTTTAACCCCGCCGCAATTTTGCGCCTGTCCCAAGTCAGGAGCCTCTGGCCTTTGTTAGTCTTGTATGATTTTAAATTTTAGTTTCTTGTGTATAATTCGGAGTTTAGTATGACGTCCATTATCACTGTACTATTATGCATATTTTAGGGGCCAGCTGAGGGACACCTACGGGTGCGGGAATTCTCGCTACATTGAAGACTCATTGGTTGCCTTCGGCTGTTGTTTGCTCTATGGTCGGGTGGTTGTCGCTTTGACATATTCACCATTTCCTTTCTCAATTTTATTCCTAAGAATGATCTACAATGTTCACAAAAATGCATTATCTGTACTGTATAACTTCTGACAATCTAGTCACACCTCCAGATAGGCACACCTCAAGAATCGTGTCTATCATAATTGTTTAACAAGATTTTTTTTTTTAAAGCATGAGCCGTATAACGCCAATTAAGGATTTGTATATTACTATACAAATCCTTGATAACGCACACTCCGTTAAAGTACATTCATTTTATATCAATCAATATCTATAAAAATTCAACATTAATTTTCCAAGACTAATTCAACAACCACATGCACACATATTACCTTAAATTAGGGTATTGCGAAGCAGTCCATAGCTTTTTAGAAAGCTTAAACTTGTATATTCTTGTTTTCAATGTTGAAGATTGTCCTTTGTTGAACTTATGCAAATAGACAAAGGTGAGCGACAAAAGCTCTTTATAGCTTCTATAGTTATCAAACATTTCTTCTTTGATAAAATACTGTGTACCATGACATTTCTATGTTAGAATATAATATTGGTAATGGTGTTCTATGTCATCGACCGGGATGTGTTTCAGTAGTGCCTACCAAATGCCAATGTGAAATGTCAGTATAATTTTTTATTAAAAACTTGTATCAAAAATAAAATTAACATTTCGGTGGCATTTTACATTAGAAAACGATACTTTTTGTCAAATTAAGTCTTTATTTTAAATAGCTCACAGAACATTTAACATTAAAAATAAAAATCACATAACATAACATAACATAACATAACATAACATAACATAACATAATATAACATACACACATAACATAGCATAAAACATAACATTACATAACATAACACATAACATAACGTATCATATAACAACATAACATATCACATAAATATCACATAACATAACATATCACATATCATAACATAACATAACATAACACAACATAACACAACACATAACATAACATAACATATCACATAACATAACATAACATAATATAATATAACACATCACATAACATTACATTACATAGCATAACATAACAAATCACATCACATCACCGCCATGTCGGACAGCGGATCAGATTGTGGCGATGGACCTTGGGTTGCATACAGAGAAAGAGAAGAATGGAAGGATGTTTCGCCTGTGCCACAGGACGACAGACCACACCCCACATAACATATCACATAACACATAACATAACATATCACATAACATAACATATCACATAACATAACATAACATAACATAACACAATCTCCGGTGCAGAGATCACTGACATATCCGTTCCGTTCAATACTTTGTAACACTACACTCGCATATTAAGTGCAGTATTGCAGAGCATGTATGGAACGGATATGAACTCTGCGCTGAAGATTACACATAACATAACATAACATATATAAGCATAACATAACATAACATAACATCATAACATAACATAACATAACATAACATAACATTTCTTCATTTGCTAACAATTGCTAACAATTCAACTACTCATTGATAAAGTATCGTTTTATTTGAAAGTCTGATTTAAAATCTTTGCCAAAAATATTTTGTAGTACAAAGACGGTAATCAATTTTACAGCGCCCTCTAGCAACCCCGGTGTTATTAATTTCACTTTCCTTTTACCGCCATGTCGGACAGCGGATCAGATTGTGGCGATGGACCTTGGGTTGCATACAGAGAAAGAGAAGAATGGAAGGATGTTTCGCCTGTGCCACAGGACGACGGACCACACCCAATTGTTCAGATAGCATATTCGGAAAAATGTAAGCATGACATTATGCATTTGGGAAATTATTTGCTAAGAAAAAAGGGGGTACGTAACATGTGCCCCTTGAAAATGTTTACATGTTAATTCCATGTCCTTTGTAGTAATAAAGGCAGCTACATCGCGTTAATTGTTTATTTAGAATGGACAAACATGTACTACTGGTGTGAACACCATCTAGCAGGTTGGGCTCGAGTCAGGAAAAGTTGGGCATCACCTGTTTTTAGGGTTTAAAACACCAGTATACAGGGAGTTCTTTATCCTTTTCAATTTATGGTATGAAATCTTCAAAAGCACACCTTCTACATGTAATGACAATGTTTTATATTTGCCACAAAGTTGGTCATCAGGTGCATAAAGCGTCAATATTGAGTATTTTTGCACTATTTCTTGACCAGAAGACTGGTTTTAACCCGAACAGTTCTTGGGTCCGAGTAATACCGTTGAGAGCCAAATAACTGATGGTAAGGGTTAAGGTTTTCAACATAAAATCAATGGTCAGTAAAGCAGGCAAGATATTTCAGTGTTTTCTCTTGTTTACATTTTATATTTCCTTAAATTGAACTTGCATTAGCAGTTTAGTTCAGTTTCATCAAAATATCAAAATAATGTGTAAAAAACATAGCTGACAACCTCCCGGAGGCAGGATTTTCTTTCCATGTTGAAAACCCATTAAGGCCTTGGGCTGTTTTCCACTCTTGGGTGGGTTGTCATCTTTTTCACACATTCTGTTTAAAGGTCATCTGGATGGTTAATTAATTGGCATATATATGCATGAACTGCTGCTACAAAATAACTGTCCATCAATTGTTCAATAATCCTTTTTTTTGTAATTTGGATAAAGTTGCAGTGTGTTATACATCAAATATGAGAATTTCGTTCAAATTGATGGACACTATATATCATTTTATAAATCAATTGCATATGATCTTTATAAGAGCCTTTGATTCAGTTAGTTTTTTATCCTTTTTTTTCACTTTATTAATTATATTTTGGGTTATCAATAGACATGCTGTCTGATGCATTCTGGTTAAATTTCTTTTTGTTTTCTTCTAGTCAGGGATGTTTATGATTATTTCCGAGCCATTGTTGCCAAGAAAGAAATAAGTGATAGGGCATTAGACCTGACCAAAGACGCAGCTGAGCTTAATGCAGCCAATTACACAGTATGGTGAGTTAAATAATTTGTATTCTTTCATTTGAGGGTGATCTTGGTGGCACACACTACGTTTTTAAAAGTTCTTTTAACTTCATTATTGATACTGGTGAGATTTATATGCAAATCTTGTATCAAATTGTAGAATTGATAAATCAATCTATATAAAATTGTCTCAGTCATTTGAATTATAGAGGTACTTTGATATGCTGAATCTAACCGTGTATATAGATTTTTAATCCCATTTTCAAATTGGTCTACCTTAGGGTCCAAAGGGTCCAAAATAAAACTTAATTTTGAAAAATCGATTTATTGTATTGGGGTTCTTCGATATGCCAAATCTAACTGTGTTTTTATATTCTAAGTATTTGGTCTACATTAAGGTCAAAGGGTTCAAAATTGTGGTTCTTTGGTATGCTGAATCTAAACATGCATTTAGATTTTTGATTATGGGCCCAGTTTTCAATTTGGGCCGAATTAGGGTCCAAAATTTAACTTTGTTTGATTTCAACAAAAACTGTATGTTTGGGGTTCTTTGATATGGTAAATCTAATCATGTATTAAGATTTTTGATTTTTGGGCCCTGTTATCAAATTGGTCCACATTGAGGTCAAAAGGGTCCAAAATTAAACTTTGTTTGATTTCACAAAAAAATGAATTCTTGGGATTCTTTGATATGCTGAATCAATCCATGGCCATGTATTTAGATTTTGGATATTGGACCATAAAAGGTAAGTTCATTAGACCACATTCATTCTGTGTTGGAAACCTATGCTGTGTCAACTATTGAATCACAATCCAAATTCAGATATGTATCAAGCTTGAATTTTGTGTCCATATTTGCCCCAACTGTTCAGGGTTCAACCTCTGCAGTTGTATAAAGCTGTGCCCTGTGGAGCATCTGGTTTTAAAGAACATAACAGTACAGCCATTTATAGGATAAGCTGAAAATAACAGAAATAAAGTTGACCTAAAATATAAATTAAATATTTTGATTGGGACTTACTGATAATGGCAGAAATCCAATACTTTTAGTGATACATGTACAGTTATATATTATAAGAGAGTTGATAGGCTCATAATATATAATTCTATTACAATTATTAAATATAATGATATTAACAATTCTTTTCATTTAATATTTCCTGAAAATTCCAAATTAAAGTGGCATTAGCTAGTCTATGATTTAAACAAAAATCTTTTTACAACCATCCTGTAAAAAATTATCAACTTCTTAATCATGCTAATGTTTCTACAAAGTTGCTGGAGCTATTAAACCAATGACTTTATACATATATATATATATATACATCTATGCAGATACTGATTTTTTGTGAACTACTTCTCTAGAAACTAATGTTGTTGAAAACATAAAACAGTTCTGCATGAAATTAATCAAAAAGTTATTAGTATCAAGACATACCACTTGATGTAAATTGGATCTTGAAATATGCTCACTATTGTTTTGTATGATGTCAGAATGTAGGGAATTTTTAATGCAATAATATAAAAAAACAAATTATGAGATATCTATTCATTCTTTTCTTTTATGCAGAATCATTGTGTTTGAAATTCTGTAAACTCCTAATTACACCAAGATTACTCATATATCAGGTTCTAAACTTGGGAATTTCAAGCTGGGAGCCAAGACCAGATATTTCAAAATTAGTTTCTATATGTTCAACTGAAATTTACCTGAAGATTAAGGGGCCCAGCTCAAAATCTAGGAGCCATGGGCGACTGGGCTCCCTTTCAGTTTTGTCCCTGAGATTACACTTTTGAAAGTTTTCAGTGCTCCAGTGAGATATATTACTGCCAAACATTGGAAAGACATGGAACTTTATATGATGTCAGATGTTGTTGAAAATTTGACTCCAATACAGATTGCTTCATCTCGTCTAATATTGAGGGGGGAAACTCAATGTTGAGAGTTATCCCTTTTTAGTATTGAAAATTACTTTGACCAAAAAAAAAAGATATGTCTTCATTTTGCATGTATGCAATAAACTGACCTCTCTGCTCTCAGGGATTGAAAGTAATTTTTCTATGTCATTGTTTTAACTTGGATTACAACAAAAACTGGTTTTAGTTTTTTGTTTCTGTTCTTCTAATGGCCATAAAACAATTTCTTCTCCAGAACTATTGAATGAATTTTATGATCATACCTGACATAGAAGTAGTTCACACTTACATGTTATCATTCAAGTAGTTACAAAAAAAATGATATAAATTTTATTAAAATATTATTCATTTAGAGGTCATTTATTATGCAAAAGGATACATTTTTGAATGTCAAATGGAGGACAGGCATATTTAAATGCATTGAAGAAAATTGTACTTGCTTTTCTATTAAAGTACACATGTAATTGCTTCCTGGTTCACACTCATAATTATAAAAAGCAAATTCTTTTTCCTAAAGTATATATAAGATTAATAATTTGTTAAGCATCATTTTCATTTGCCAACAGATATGAAAAGTTATGAATTTGGTGACAGATAAAGTTGCAGATGAATTCAGTTAAATTAAGGCCTTATTTAAAAATAGATATAGATGTATCCATCCTGTCAAATTTCAAATCTGGTAGTTTTTTGTGTGGCTTAAATGTATGCCAGAATATAAGGATTAACAGATTAAGGATTAACAGATTAAAAGTAAGAAATGAAAATATCACTTGATAACTTTGTGGGTGACAGGAGATTTTTCTGGATTTATCTCCAACAGGAATGCTTAAACCCAAATATTTGAAAGACAAGTACAATTATGTTTAAATACTCCCAACATTTTTAATCAGAAAGGGACCTTACAAGATTAGTCAAATGCATCTTACTTCTAAGGTCAAATTTGCCCCTCCCTTAGTTTCTTTATAATTTCTATATTTATCTAAGAATGTAAGAATAGAAATATTTAAATGTCAAGTGTAGTATAGAAAACAAGAAAACAAGTATTCACATCTTCAGAATAGAATGTCAGGGTGTGCTTCTTGTAAATATTACACCACCTGCTGTTTCTCTCTTCACAAGATTTCTGGCAGCAATCTGTTGCTTTACACATCCTAATTAGTTCTGGCTGTTGGTAATTTATATCATAATATTTATGATCATTTGACATGGAAGTAATACTACAAAACAATATTATTAGACCTGCATAATTAATAAGTATACAAATCCCGTGGGAGTAATAATAATTAGGTCATGTGTTATACTGGCAAGGTTGTTCTGATCAGGTGTACTTTTATTATGTGTTAGATATTCTCATCAGTGATGATTTATTTAAAACACAAAACACCACAGCTTTGGATTTTAATGGTTTAGCTCTCCCCTCCCCTCCAACACCACCTCCTGATTGAGGTAAGACTGTGCACCATGTGTTGTTAAAAATAAGATTCAAAATCAAAAATGTCTTATTACTAAGTAGCCATATTATGTCTGTTTGGGAGGATTGTTTTATACAAAAGTACTAAGTGGAGTAAGTTTAGATAAATATTATGTGAGAACCTTGACAGTAAACCAAACTTATATAGAAAAATGTCATCAAGGTCAGCTGTGTGGATGTATCTTAGCTGTAGACCTGGGACATATTTGTACTGTTTTATTCAGAATTCAGTTCCCTCAAGAAGTCCATATACCACATCATTTCATTCCAACTCCATCAATGAAAATGTTACGGTTGATGTTTGTGATATTTTCTACGAGTTTGGGAGGATTGATGTCTTTCAAGGTCAAATTAAAAGACCTTAGATTAGATATATGCTGCTTGTTCTTGTCATACCAAAGAAGTTCAAAGTTTGGATTTGCTGTTTCTGCAAGAACACAGGGTGTTGGAGTTGAAACTGTAGTTATCTCAGGGTGATTCAGCTTGTTACTTAACAAAGAGGGTATACTAGACATTCATGAGAAATAAATATTTATTGTCTTGAAAATGCATTTCAAGTTGCAATATATGATGAACTTATCAATCAATATTTTTTTCATAATCTTGAATGTTTTCTACGGTGATGACTTTTCCGGGTAATATTATACAATGCCAGAAGTAAACTGTCTCGCTCGTCCTCAAGGTTATTTTGTGTTTAGGTCGGTTATTTGTAACCATTGATATTTCATGACTCTCTGGTCCATTTTCCTACCTCCTACGCCAAAGTCAATATATTATGTTGAACCTTGGTTTCCAAAAGAAAATAATATGTTTACTTTCCAAGGTTGTAAAATCAATACATAAAATCTTGTTTTGATTCCCAAAGAATATGTAATGTATTCAGAATAAATCAATATTTCATTCACAGAACTTGGCATTGGGACAGAATGTTGAGGTGAAAGTAAAGTGAATTGCATAAATCTTGTTTAAAAATTCAAAAAAGTAAAGCAATAATGATGATGTCAACAAGATTTAAAAGAAATCTATGGTTGACAATGCAGAAATCAATAATCTTTGGAGATATTCCATGAGTAATCTGTGATGACATAATCTGATGAGAAAATATCTCCAATCAGTAGTGAGAGCATCAACAGGGGCATTCTTTGTAATGATTACAAAAATCCAGGTTTCTATTTGTATGCCTTCTTTCCCAATCCATATAGAGTTATACTAAATGATCCTTTACTCTCAACGTAACCCATACCTAATGTTAAAACTAGCCCGAAAACATCCCCTAACATAACCATAACTAATCTCTCACCATTAAGATTTAGGGATCCCTTAGCAAAAGTCAGGGGCATTTCTAGGATATCTGAAAGAGGAGGCTTGTAACTTGTTTACTTTTTTTTTTAACATGGGGGGGGGGGGGGGGATGGGGCTATGCCCACTACGCCCTCACCTGGACCCGCCCCTGAAAGTAAAAGAATGCTTACTTTGTATTTCTTTAAAGAATGTCAGTTTTTGAAAATCGTTGAATTTGATGTTTTAACAGATCTCTTATAGACTGCTATTGAGAAATTAGGGTTGAGTTGGAGCTTTGAATATTATATATTGTAAAGACTCATTTGAAAAAAAAAAGATAAGTGAGAAACCTGAAAGATAAAACACTTGTGCATTTGATGATCATAATATCATTTTGGATTCCTGTATCTTTGTGGCAAAAACTGAATCTGCTTTTGATTTACCCTGTTATTTTAAAATGAATCTGAGATAATTAGATTCCAGCCTGTTCTCATCACTATAGAGATGCCAAGTTGTTTGTTACTATTGCAAATTATTACATACAATAAGTAAGGATAGATTCTGCTTCTTAGTTTTGACAGAAGGAGTTAAGGTATCAGTACTTGCAAAGATTTCTAGTTCTTTTATTTTTAGGAAAACAGACCTGAATACTTTGTGTGAAGGTGTGGTCATATATTTTCAAATTTACTGGGATATTTGAACATGTTCTGATCATCTGTTTGTGTTTGGTAAACAAGTCCCCAGGTCACCAATCTCCAGACCAACTATATGTTAAAAAGGACTTTCTTTTTCATAAAATTTATTATACCTTGTAAGATTAACAAATTATGACTTTTCCAAGCGGGATTTTTTTCTGTGGAGGTTATAAAAAGAATGTATCTGCCTTATCATTCTTTCAGGCTAATAAAGCAAATTGGATGATTTAAACTGATTTGTTATCAAAATATTGCTAATTAGTGATGAGGACTTTTTCTTTAAAGTCTCTTGTGGAGAGATGTCTCATTGGCAACCATGCCACATCTTTTTTTTTATATCTATTCTTTCCTATTTGTTATTAGTCTCCTACTCTGACAGTTCTATCATAATTATAAAATGGTTACTAAAATACTTGCTATTTTAACAAACATATTATTGAATTTAAACTTTTGCTGAATGTTAAGAGAGCAGTATAGTACTTTTGTAGTGTTTATTTCTGAACCCACCGTTCCAGTTAATCATGTCAGTATTGAAATGTCAGTCTCATGTGGAGTTTCAAATTTGAATTTACTTAACTTTCTTCTGGTCTGAGAGTTTTTACACTGAGCAGTTAAATTGATGGGGATTTGTTTCTGTTCATTTTACTTTTATCGTGTGGTGATTTGTGATAAAGATTTTAAATGTTAAAAGATCCTATTATAATGTCTGGTCACAGTAATTTACAGTAAAAGTTAATTGACACTTTTTAGGCTATTACCTGCTGTCACCTCATCAATAGAATTTTATTTTTTTTGTCAATGCTCAAATTGTAGTATGTATAATAGATGGCCTTTTAGCATACATTTTTTGGCCAGCTGAAGCAAGTCTCTGGGTGCGGGTTTTTCTTGCTGTATTGAAGACCCATTGGTGGCCTTCGGCTGTTATTTGCTCTTTGATCAGGATGTTGTCTCTTTGACACATTCCCCATTTCCATTCTGAATTTATTTTGATTTCGAAACACATACCCAAGCACAAAATTGCTATCTCATGTTGGTGTACTGATCCCAACTCCATAAAACAATAAACAGGGTACTAGACAAATGATTCATTATTACTAATAGATTAAGATTAGTGGATAAACAGATTAATGTAGAATTAAAAAAAAAGATCACTGACCATAAGACCATATTATTCTGAAACTTTTAAAGTTAGGCATTGACCAAATTGAAGGCTAGGATAAGCCAAAATGTGTATTGAAGATTAAAACATTGACCCACATTAAAGTTGAAATTATTCATATTGTTTGTTTATCAGATTATAATGACGCACATTTAAAAAATGACGATTTTGAAATAACTAAATGGCATTTGAATTAGGACAAAACATTGTAAGGGTATTAATTTGTAAAGGGATATTTAATGGCTGTGCATATAAGTATTTGAATTTTGTACTAAAGATGGCTAATTTCCAATTCAATACTCGAGGTTTAAATGTGTATTTGTATTGAATTTCTTAATGCCTTGAATAATGAAAAATGGTGTATATGTTCGAAAATTGTATTCCTCTATTACTTATTTCAAAGAACTTTTGAACATTGATAAGTCTTGAAAAATATTGATTCTGTGGTTAATCAGTTCTGTACTGGACTATAAATTAGGCTATTGGAATAAGAATACCTTAAGGTACAAAATTTCATATAAACAAATACAAAAAACATGAAATACTTTGGTTGAGTAACAGGGTTGTCATTGCCAGACAAACTGTCCTTGAACTGTCACAATTGTCAGTCAGAATATAGATCTGGGTTATCACTTATCCTAAATAAAGTAGCAGATCAAAGCATCGTCTTTTCATAGTGATAATAATAATGATAATAAAAACAATAACAAAATCTTTATCTAAAGAGACCATTAAGAGGGTAAACATAGTTCGTTACAACAAATAAACTTGCAAACTTTAATGTTTAAATAGTCGGTCCGTTATTAATATATCAGAGTTCCATTTTTATTTAGTTTTCTGTTCTTAACATTTTCTCATGAATAAGAAATGAAGTGTTATGGTCCCTGAGACACAAATCCAGAGTTTGCTTTTTTCCCCAGTGGTCCTTGAAAAAAATGCTGGTCCTCACTATTATTTCTTGTTCAAATTGATACCAAAATCTTGTCTGTCCTTTGTAGAATTTTGGTGGTAAGGAATTTCAGACCACCACTTTTTGACAGTCATTACCATATTTAAGTGCTATTATGGCATGCTGCATTCATTGTTAAACTTGATTGACCTTCAAATGTCTTTCTTACTATGTTGTTGGGTTTCTGTCTCTTATGTATACCATAACCCAACTTTAAAAAATAAAATCCTCCTAGAAACAATTTGATCAAGTTGAGCCAAACTTTGCTCAATAATTCTATGTTCAGAATTGGATCTATTGATCCACAATTAAAAGCAGGATGGTTAAAATCTTTGTTTGCTATGGGTAAATAACTGAAGCAGTTAATTCTATTGTACCATTTACATGAAATCCATGGGAAAATGTTACATGGAATACAGATTTACAATTACTTATAATTCAGAGGTTTATCTTGGTATTTTTTCTGATTTCCAAATGTTTACACTAATATCTTGCCATTTGAAAATCATGTGTGGGATAAGTTGAAAACTGAGAATTAATATTTGGACACTTTTTTCCCCCTTAAGAATGTGTCTTTTAACAAGACCCCTAGAAATTCTAGGTAACTCCATGTGACATATAATGTTTTATTCTATTGTATTTTTTAGGCACTACAGAAGAACAATAATGAAAGAATTAAAGAAAGATCTGAAAGAAGAATTACGATATATAACACAAGTTATAACAGAGCACCCTAAAAATTATCAAGTTTGGTAAGTTGGCAAATATCTAGACAAGGGCAGACTACTTAGTAAAGTTGTTATGCCCCACCTACGATAGTAGAGGGGCATTATGTTTTCTGGTCTGTGCCTCCATTCGTCCGTCCGTCTGTTTGTCCGTTTGTCCGTCCGTCCATCTAGGTTAAAGTTTTTGGTCAAGGTAGTTTTTGAAGAAGTTGAAGTCCAATCAACTTGAAACTTAGTACACATGTTCCCAATGATATGATCTTTCTAATTTTAATGCCAAATTATAGCTTTGACCCCAATTTCATGGTCCACTGAACATAGAAAATGATAGTGCGAAGTTCAGGTTAAAGTTTTTGGTCAAGGTAGTTTTTGATGAAGTTACATCAACTTGAATCTTAGTACACATGTTCCCTATGATATGATCTTTAATTATAATTCCAAATTAAAGTTTTGACCCCAATTTCACGGTCCAATGAACTTAGAAAATGATAGTGAGGGTGGGGCATCTGTGTACTATGAACCCATTCTTGTTTGGTTTAAATCAATGAAATAATGTGCTCACAGATGGAGCTCAAGTGAAACTATGGCCACTAAATAAATAAGAACTATCGTCATATAGTTACTTCTGAAAGAACGGGGGAAATGTTGTACCGTTACTGTTGATTATCTGTACATGAGTATAAATATAAGTCAGCCAATGATGTCTTATAAACCTGTAAATGTTTAAAATTTGTCTGAAAGTAAGTTTTATCATATCTTTTATTTAATGAAGAAGGATATAATTCAGTGCTTTTGGTTTTTATAGCTCGAGGAAAAATTACTTTGAAATATTATCAGTATTAAAGAATGATGAAATTATCAATCTTGGTTTTATGTTTAACAAGAGGATATGTATCTAAGTTTCCCGTAATTAATTTCTTGTCATGTCAAATCAGAAACACAAGGGTTTTATTGTCAAATTTGGGAACATCATTGTATGTAGATTTGTCATTATTCTCCGTAGTTATAATTCATAGGAAAATTGATGAGTAAAAAGACGAGAGGTAGATGATATTAAAAAAAATTTAAACTCGGAAAATTATGGGATTTGACATAATTCATGTCCATGATGTCAGGCTGATCTAATTATGTGAAGCTTGTAGATATTTTTTCTCTATTTTTTTTATGATAAATGTTTTAAGACTCACAGATTGCTGAGTATTTTGATGCTATGAAAAAATACATTTTCTTTTTTCAACTTCTTTCATAATTTACAGTGACTTGCCTGTTAGTGTTTCACTCTGCCAATTGCAATTATTCATAAAAGTTCTAACACAATTGCAATATACATTTTGTATGTTTGATTTGAATCAGACTGCTTTTAGGAGAGCCACAGGTAGGTCGTTAGCAGTCCAATTGTAAAAACGTATACTTATCAGGGTCCACTTAGGGACGACATCAAAAGTTCGATGTAGGATAAAAAACTTAAATCAAATAGTTTGGGGGTGGGGGGTTAAAATTCTACAAGTTTTGTATATCTAAAATCGATTTTTACATATATCCCTATTGGTAAATCAATTTTTCCCAAATTAAGTTAAGAGGGGGTGGGGGTGTCAGTGAAAAAACTATGTGAATTAAGTTTTTAACCGGATTTTTGTGACAAAAATGTCGGTTATTGATTTGGGGATGTACGGCGGGCTGGCGGTCGGTCGGGCGGGTGGGCGGCAATCAAATGTTGTCCGTGCATTAACTCATGAACCGTTCAACCAAAGCTTTTAAAATTTTAATATGTTGTTACTGACAACTAAATGAAGGTCAAGTTCAATAATGGCGATTTTGACTTTTACCGTTCAGGAGTTATGGTTCTTGAAAGATTGAAAAATGGAGTTTCCAGTCGTTTTCGTGCATTTACGCATGAACTGTTCTACCTAAGCTTCCCAAATTTTAATATGTTGTTACTGATGACAAAATGGAGGTCAAGTTCAATAATGGCGATTTTGACTTTTACCGTTCAGGAGTTATGGTTCTTGAAAGATTGAAAAATGGAGTTTCCAGTCGTGTCCATGCATTTACGCATGAACTGTTTTACCAAAGCTTCCCAAATTTTAATATGTTGTTACTGATGACAAAATAGAAGTCAAGTTCAATAATGACGATTTTGACTTTTACCGTTCAGGAGTTATGGTTCTTGAAAGATTGAAAAATGGTGTTTCCAGTCGTGTCCGTGCATTTTCTCATGAACCATTCAACCAAAGCTTTTGAAATTTTTATATGTTGTTACTGATGGCAAATTAGAGGTCAAGTTCAATAATGATGATTTTGACTTTTACCGTTCAGGAGTTGTGGTTCTTGAAAGATTGTGAAATGGCGTTTCCATTCACGTTGTTGCATTTACTCATGAACCATTCAATCTAAGCTTTTCAAATTTTAAGATGTTGATACTGATGACAAAATGGAGGTCAAATTTGATATTGACGATTTTCACTTTCACCATTCATCAGTAATGGTTCTTGTGATATTGCCAGGACACAAATAAATATTAATAAATCCGGTTTGCTGTCGTTGTGACAGCCTCTTGTTTATCCTTCATTGAACTATTGATTTCCTCCCTTATTAGATATTGAATTCAACTTCATCCTTACAACTTTTGTGCAGGAAATGATTTCCCCATGGTTGACCAAATATGGTTAAAGGTTGAAAGGACTTTATTTTGGGCAAAAAAGAAAAGAAACCCAAGGTTTAAAATGTTTTTTTAATAGCCATGTCCATTTTCTCTAAGATATGAAAGGTATTGTACCTTTATATGTATAATGGAATTTTTATTGTTTATTTTGATGTTGAACATTGGTTGTATAGCTTGTTACTACCAGATTACAAGATATAAGTATATTACACCACAGGATGAATAAAACATATGTTGACCTTATTTCCTGGCAAAAAAATAATCCAGAGTTCTTCCAATCCTTGAATTAATTCAGTTTTAAATTGATTATTATAACTGATTTAAATTATTTATAATTTTACATGGAAAAGGAAGTAGCTATGATGTTGGAGTTTCCTGATAGAAACTTTTATGCGAATCAATCCAGAATGGTTTAACCAAAACAATCTTCTAATAGATTTTGATAGCATTGTTGTATGTAGTATTTCCTAAAATCATGATTGACATTAAATTTTAAATTGTGGTACATATCCATTTCATGCTGTTATAAACAAATAAAAATAACAGACATAAACTGGTCCAGCAGCAAGAGATATTTTATTAATTTCAACTTTCAAAAACCTTCACATGTATCCCAACTTGGGTTAATAATATGTTCAATTGTGCTTTGTATACTATTATTTTCTTCACTAAGATTTCTGTTTATTATTTTAGTATATGAAAATGTTCAAGCATCTGGCTCCGTGATATTTCAAATGTAAAATATATAGGGTTCCACTGAAGCAAAAAAATAATGGATTACTTTGTGAATGAAATTTATTTGTACCTCTTCAAGTTAGATACTTTGTTTTCAATATATCCCCCATAAACCTGGAAAGTTTGAAGGTGGTCTTTACTTTGACAGTTCAATATTTCATGTTTTACAGGCATCACAGAAGGGTCATAGTGGAATGGTTAGGAGATCCAAAAGAAGAATTAGAATTTACAGCAAAAATACTTAGAGGGGACGCAAAAAATTACCATGCTTGGCAACATCGGTATGCCATAATCTTAAGTGTCGTATGATTAATTGCCTTCTGTAAATTTTGACTTGAGTTTACAGAGGGCAGTCTTGATATACAACAGACATAACAAAAAGGTACATATTTTTTATAGAAAATTTTAAAGATAGGTGTATTATAAATAGTATATATGCATTCTCAAATTAGAATGACTTTTAAACACTCATTTATTTAAAAATATTTTAAATGTTTTGTCTGTTGCTAATATGTTTTTCAGATATACCACAAGGAACCAGTGTAAACTGATACCAGTTGGGACAATTTGTCAGTAATTATACAAACTTCTAAAATGTCCAAATTAATCACAATTTATCGGCAACTGTACAAATATAATGTATAATATGTTATAAGATATTCAAATGTAAGAAATTTTATAATGCCGTTTTTAGACTTGATTATTCTTTTGTATATTGTAATTATGTAAATAAAGACAGATGTGTACTTTTCTTCGTCAATGTTTTGAAAGTTTAAAGTACAGTTAGAAAGAGTGAAATGTACACATCTGTTAAACTAGAATGTAAAATATTATAATGTACACATCTGTTAAACTAGAATGTAAAATATTATAATGTACACATCTGTTAAACTAGAATGTAAAATATTATAACTATTTGCTTGTTTTTAAACAAAATAAAAACACAAAATAAACAGAATCAATAATATTTAGTTTTGACTTGTCACTAATGAAGTTCTTGTTTACATCAGATATTTATAAATACAAATCCAATGTCACATTGCTATAATAGATTCAAACCACTTTTCTTCAGGCAATGGGTTATTAGAGAATTTAATCTATGGGATAATGAATTAGATTATGTGAACAAACTACTCGTAGACGACCTTAGGAACAATTCAGCCTGGAATCAACGATATTTTGTCATCAACAACACAACAGGGTTCAACGATGATGTTGTAGATCGTGAAGTCAGGTAATTATACTTTGTATTGATATAGAAATCAAGATATTCACTGCTTTAAAAGTCAAATGAGGTCAAAAGCTAAGTACAGATTTAGAACAAAAAATTGCTGAAAAAAGTATATTTTGTGAAAATCTTAATTTTCTTTCTTTCACAATTTGTGCATTGTGCTGAACATTCATAGGTACTTGTACCCAGTGAACAATCCTGCAAGTTTTACAATAAATTCATTAGGTGAACAACATGGATTGCATTATTGAGAATTATTTATTTTGCTTTTAAATCTACTCATATATATCTACTATAAAACCTGATTTGCTTTTATTTTCTCTTTATTGTTTAACACTAAATTTCCTATATTTCTCTCTTATTATTTATTTATTTAATTTTGAACACACAAATCTTTTTTAATTTCAGTTACACACAAGATTTCATCAAAAAAGCACCCAACAATGAAAGTGCATGGAACTATTTGAAAGGGTAAGTTAATGTCTAGTACAAGGGGAGATAACACAGTTTCATTTGAAAAAAATAGTTCAAAAATTTGAGAATTTTCATTTGATATGTAAATATGAACAAGCAATTCTGTTTGGAAATACCTTTGTATATAAAAGTTGCAGTAGTAAATATACCTAGAGGGCCTTAGCCCAAATGGGTGTATTTAATTTACACCAAGATATTATTGTCAATGCTATATGATAAAGTTTTCAATAATTTAGGAGGGGGTCTTTCAGCGATTTTGATCATATGTTATTAAAAAGCATGATAAATGCAGGTTATCCAATTTTATTTAACAACATCTTGGTGTAAAGGTGTAAATGTGGATACTATTATCTTTATAGATAGGATATCTTACTGTCAAAAAGGGTCATATCTGTTAAATATAAATGACCAAATGACCTTTTTGTTTATTTTCATAGTGTTGGTAGACTTGAATTAAGTACTTTAGATGACCGTTATGACCTATTGTCTATTTACAGAGTATTGATAGACCCGAATTGAGTACTATAAATGACCTTTTGTCTATTTTCAGAGTATTGTTAGACCGTGAATTAAGTACATATCCTGGTTTAATGGAATTCTGTCAACAACTATACAATGACAGATATCGGTCACCCTATTTGATAGCTTGTATGATTGATGCATACGAAGAAATGTTAGAAAATAATAATGGTGATCAAGAGGAAACACTCAAAAAATCTGTACAGGTATATTATGTTTTTTTTTTAATTGTGAAAACAAATATTTTAAATTTTACCATTGTTACACCTATAAAAAGTCCTTTGGGGAATTTTTAATGGAAATTACAAAAAAAATACTTATTGTTGACAAACAAGTATGAAAAGTCTTATGTACCAAGTTTATGGCATTCTAACCATTTGAAAAACCCAGTATTAAAAGTGTGATGGCAAAAGATTTGTATATAAAAAGGGGTAATGTAATTAAGTTGAGCTTAAAAAGAAAACGAAAACATGCACAAGTATCATCTACTGAATTCAGGGTCAACCTCTGTATATATAATTGATTATATAAATTAACACTTGCAATATTTTCCAATACAACATTTTATGCAAGTTTCATTATAATTTGATTTTCACATTATGCTGTATAGCAACCAAACTTCACATTATGCTGTATACCAACCAAAGAGAATGTATATATATGTTTGCGTGTAAAGTAACTTGAAATACATTATTTGAGTATTAACTTCTTTTTTTCTTTTTTCAGATGTGCACATCATTAGCAGATGAATTTGACACTATAAGAAGTGAATATTGGAACTATGTATCTCGTGTATTATCAAATAAATATGGACAAAGTACAACACCAACAACAGAACAAACTGTTGTATCATAGCATCAGCTCAGTATAGAATGTTTGGTTAACCTCACTCGTCTTCGTATGCATTCCCATGTATACGTGTGATTATACACTTATCCTCCAGCCATTTTGTGTAATTGCATTATGCCATGAGCATATTTAAACCAACACTGCTATATGAAGCTGTGTGTAAATAGTTTTTAAAACATATTGTTTATAGATAACGGAATACTAGATGTTTTCACAGATGTAGAAAGATTTGTTGTTTGCTGAAACATTCACTTCTCATGTCAACACAGAAGAAAATTCAATAGGTTGTTTCAAATGTAACGCAAAAACTGCTACTAGAATATGCAATCATACCACTAATATATGAAATTTTTCATGTTTTATAGTGAATATTTAGATCAAAATGTTAAACTGTGGTTAAAACCTGTGCACAGTTCTATTAATTTCTCCCAACAAACAATGTCAAAAATTAAATGAATAAAATGTATTAATTGTAATGATCAAATTTTTGTTATGTTAGCAATAGTATAAATCAGTTTTGAGATGTGTTGCTCTGTGAGAAGGCTGCTTTAATGGTTTTGTGAAGCAAAGCCAGGATGTTCATATTTTGTTATATATATTTGTTTTCCCTTTATAATAAAAAGTGAATATATAACTATGTGTTCTAATGCCTTGTAAATGATATCTGCAGGACATCATCCCCTTTAAATCTCACTCGTAAAGTTGTGTTTTTTTCATGTGTATGTCTTTCAGTTTGTTGAAGAAAAAGGTTAATAAAACATTTGAAATGTCAAGTGGGCACAATATTATACTTGTTCACAAATAGAACATGATCCCATGTGAATGCTTGAGAGACCAGAAAGAATTAGGTTTCAGATTTTCAAATACTTGGGTAGCTAGGGTAATACCTCTGCTGATTTTGGTAGTCCTTTGGGGAAATCACAAGCCCAGTAACCAGTAATGGCATTAAAATACAGATGCATGTATTGTTTTACTGAAATTTGCTGTAATAGAGGTTTGTAAATTTTTTGCATTAAGGAATTATCTTCATCATGCATAATTCTGATTCCTTATCTGGGTTTGTCTATAATTTTTATTATCAGTTTGAACTTCAAATATAAAAAAAAAGATGTGGTGTGATTGCCAATGAGCTAATCTTCATAAGTGACCCAGAAATAAACAACTATAGGTCACTATGGCCTTCAACAATGAGCAAAGCCCATACCGCATAGTCCGTTATAAAAGGCCCTGTAATGACATGTAAAACAATTCAAACAAGACAACTAATGGCCTAATTTATGTACAAAAAATGAATGAAAAACAAATATGTAACACACAAACAAACCACAACCACTGAATTACAGGCTCCTGACTTGGGACAGGCACATACATAAATAATGTGGCAGAGTTAAACATGTTAGCGGGATCCCAACCCTCCCCTAACTTGGGACAGTGGTGTAACAGTACAACATAAGAATGTATTATTGAAATCAGTTGAAAAATGCTCAATTCATTGAAAGGATACAAATAGAAATGCATCTAACAAAAACAGAGTGGACGTGGCCGGGTACTTGTATATCTTAACAACAAAAAGTACTGATCTGAGAGTACTCTTAGTTACTGACAGCTAGTTCAAATTCTCTCCAGTTTTAGTATCAAACATATTCATTAATTGGTTCATATTGTTAGTTTAGTTTAAACATATTTATTTATAGTGGATTGGGAAACAAGTTTTGCAACTTATATTAATCCCTTTCCACTTTGCAGGTGCGAGTGCTGCCTTGTAGCGACATTAGCCTACTCTTTTTCGAAATCTACAAGGGTGTCTTTTACGTGCAAGAGATATGGTTCTCTCTTAACACGGGTCAGCCATTTATGGTCCCCTTCCGACGGACTATCATCGTTTCCTCATATTGTTACTTATGTAAACATCTGAACATAAGAGATCCACACATGATAGATGAACTAATAAAAAAAATCGTGCATCTAAGACTAAATAAAAGTATATATTGGGTTTTTGATTTTCAAATATTTTGGTTTTGGCATCAGTGTAGAGGTATTGAATATTTAATGCACAGTCAAATTCAAACTATTAATATTATTAATTAAGATATCTTGAAATGTCAAATAATCACCATACAAAATTAAGTATACATTGTTCCTTCTGAAAACAGTACTCTCTTGGATATATTCAAAATCGAGCACCACAAGGCTAACATTGGCATAAGACGTATCTCTTTTGGTCTTCCAACGCAATAAAACCTTGCCTAAGTGGATTAATTAAATATAAGTATAGTTGTAGTCATTGGTGTTCTATATGTGTCCGGTGCTTAAACACAATGAAAAAAGAAATTTTTTGCACCGAAACCTTGCCACTAATGGTGGAATGTATGAATTTGTAGCAGCACACGGTCAGAATGGGGACATTTAATCTAATGCATTGTGTTGAAAGAGTGTCGCATCCTTTATAGGAGAACCTTGCAACAATTTGAGTGTCTAGGTGGCCATATACAAAGTTAATTTCTGTCCCTATCAAATGTCCTGTACATTTATACTCGTATTTTACAGTGGCACTACAAATGTTCTACCCTTTCTTCTTTTGAACCACTTATGGGCAAATCTACCTATTGTTTGTTCTTTTCCTGAACATGCATGAAGTATTTGCAACTTGATGTTTAGCAAACCACATTCAGTCGATCATAATTGTGTCTTCATTTCTATCAAAACTATGTTTTGTCTGGCGTATCACAAGGACTATAAGAACCAGGTAGAGGGGCATCAATAGCCGAGTGGTCCAAGTAGTTGAGCTACTGAATCTATCAACACAATTTGTAAATTCGAACCTTCGAGTCAAGTGGCAGGTATGTTCACCTCAAATCTGTGACATAAGTCTGCCAGGTAACCTTTTAAATATTAACCAGGGGCGATTCCAGCCATTTTAAAAAGGGGGTTCCAACCACATGTTCCCATTTAAATGCATTGATCGTCCAAAAAGGGGGTTCCAACCCCCGGATCCGCCACTGTTAACCATGTTTTTTCTGGTCACGACAGCTTTCACCATCAATAAATAGTATCTGCCATGAGAAGGACAATAATACTGGAAGTGGCGGTATACACCAGAAATTATTAATCTAAAGGAACACTCCTGTCCCATTTATACAAATAAACAGAGCCATATAACATAACGGTAATAATGGTAATAATGACATTTATATATGAAATTCACATGGATGAGCTACATCGAGTTTTGAAAAATACTTATAGGAAATTTTTTTTAAATATTCAAAATTCAAAAACTTTTAGTATCGAGAAACCTATTCCAAAACTGAGAAAGAAAATATTCATATACGCATCTTCTTTTATCAAATTTTGATCAGGTGTAAAGATGAAACAATTCGTAAAATGAAGCACACATTTCCTAATCTTACCAACAGGAACGATCATAAACAGTCATCTGTGTCTATCGATTGATTGTTTAAGCTGTTCAGTGACAAATATTTCATGTATATTCAGGATGTGACTTCCACTGAAAATGAGGTTATGTTTGAAAGTAGAAATTTCGCCTTAATTAAACAGATCCAATGAGGTGCTAAAATTAACAGAGCGTTGACCCAAGACGACCAATGGATAACTTCTATGAGTCCCTGCTTGCACCCTCCCTACGAGAAGCATTTGATGTAACGTCCTCGGGAGACTACCACTTTAACGGTAATACATAATTCAATAGTACTGATACAGGTCTCATAAAATGCTAAGTTCGGGTAAAATCATAGAATATAGAAGACTACGATGATCCCGCTAACATGTTTAACCCCGCCACATTATATGTGCCTGTCCCAAGTTAGGAGCCTGTAATTCAGTGGTCGTCGTTTGTTTAATTATGTGTTACATATTTATTATTTCGTTCATTTTTTTTATATAAATAAGGCCGTTAGTTTTCTCGTTTGAATCAATTTACGTTGTCATTTCAGGGCCTTTTATAGCTTACTATGCGGTATGGGCTTTGCTCATTGTTGAAGGCCGTATAGTGACCTGTAGTTGTTAATTTCTGTGTCATTTTGACGGTCTCTTGTGGAGAGTTGTCTTATTGGCAATCATACCACATCTTCTTTTTTATACGATGGTTATGATGATTTTTGGTTGATTTGCAGTGAATTTGTCAAGAGGGTACGTGATGGTACTTATGCCACTGAGAAGCTTCAGTGTCATTCTTTTCGTGTAGATTCCAAACATTTTTTACCCATCTCGAATCATGTGCTCGGAATTGCTTCAAGTTCTGGACCTACACACTGAGGTTAACGAATAATGTACAACCCCAGCGATTTATGTACGAGATTAGAGATAGCTCGGACTTAATTTCGGCAACTAATGTATACGAACAATTCGAAGTCATATATTGCATTGTCACAGTGTGGATACTATTCTGTACGCTATCCGGAAGTCGCGATTTTCGAAGCGAGGATTTCAAACTGGCTAACAGAACGGTTTTGTTTTGGTGCTTTTTCTCATCATTTGTTTACTCCTATATCTATAAAGTGCTTTGCACATCTTAAATGTATGTATAACATCATAAATATGAGTAACTGTAACAAAAACATGCAGTAGAATATAAAATATACGCGTGCATCACACCAACTTCATAGAAAAAAGTGAAATCGATTGACAATTTTGCTCTCGTAGTACAAAGCAAATAATCTTTTATTGCAAATATTTGCATCAGTTTACAGTAAAATATATACTGTTTCAATATTCATACCGTATTTAAGTAGAATGTTCGTATTTCAAATAAAAAAATATGCTTTCCTTGAGGATCCCAAAATAAATTACTGTACGATCAGTCTAAAACTGACTGTATTCTAGTAGCGATTTCAGATTTTTTGTCTGTATGACCAGTCGTGATTTTGAAGAAAAAAACAACAACAAATGGAAGTTTTTAACGACCTTGACTGAAAAACAACGGCAATTTAAAGGTATAGACGTGTCTATGTGATATTATGATTGTGTCCATGGAACTATAACGTGTAATTTCTTTCTTTAGACAATACAAATATATTTCTGATGATTTTTGTAGACGGCAAAATAATCATATTTTTGTTCCGTCAGTCTTACTTAAAATCAAATGCCTAAAAAGCAATTATAATACATGATTCGCTTGTGGACTTTGTATTAGTGTGTCGTTGCAGTTATCTGTTTGACTATTACATTTTTAAAGACTATTTACACCGTCTACCGTTGACCAATTGGTGATTACATACATCAAGACTGTCTCTTTTAAAATGACAAAAAATAGATAGAGAAAGCTTTGTTTAAAAACTTTAGGTATTGAGGAAAGAATTAACGAAATTATACCCCGCCACTTCTATAGTCCATGTTTTGGAAAAAAATAAACCACCAGAAAAACTAAATTATAGGTGCACAGGGGCATCATTTAATAACGAATATGAGAAAGTTTTATTAATACTAGTATATGGTAAGTTTTTTGAAAGTTGCGTATAGTAAGCGGGTACCACCCAATAAGGTAGTGGAAAAGTCCATATCATGGAAATAAAAAACTGATGATTTTTCGAAAAACCAAAATAAGAGGTACACAATTGAATTAAATGATAAGGAATCTGAGAAAGATTCATTTTAGTTATGACAAGTGTCTGAAGGAAGTTGTGGATATAAAATAGGTACGCCCAATATAAGGTTATGACAAAGTCCGTATTTTAGATAGAGAAACATCAAAAATATTTTTACAAAAAATTCGAAATAGAAGGTCCATAGTACATAAATAGATTAAAAATGGAGCAATTTTAGAAAAGTTTAACAATTGGTTTTGGAGGTCACGGTTGGAAATACCTGATGAGTGCCCCATATAATGCAACGTTCAAGTCCGTATCTTATATAAAGAAACCCATAAGATATTTTTAATAAAATAAGAAATACATTCCTTTTTTTTTTATATAAATAAGGCCGTTAATTTTCTCGTTTGAATTGTTTTACATTGTCATTTCGGGGCTTTTTATAGCTTACTTTGTGGTATTGGCTTTGCGTATTGTTGAAGGTCATACGGTGACCTATATTTGTTAATATCTGTGTCATTTTGATCTCTTGTGGACGGTTGTCTCATTGGCAATCATACCGCATCTTCTTTTTTATATTATAATTTATGATACGGAATCCGAGAAAAAAATAATTAATAGTTTATACTTATACCAGTGACGGATTCAAAAAAATTGAGATCCGGCGGTTTGAAACTCTTTTTTTAACTTTCAATGCATTTGTATGGGAACATATATTTGGAATCCTCTTTTCTCCTGGATTGGACCCCCTCTCCAATTAAAAATGTCTGGAAACCCCAATGTATATTAAGTGGTTTATGAGGAGATGCGTTTGCAAAACCGGCGAAACATGTTGTACCGGTCCAACGGACGAACGAAAAGACGGACTTCATTATCACTATAAACCACCGCTTTACAAAGTGGTGTACAATTGAGTGTGAAAGAGACAGATCTACATCCAAAACAAAGTGAAAGAACTGTGATCAATTATAGGCTACAGTACGGCCTCGAATGTTTGTAAATTCATGCATTTTTATATAGTAACAATTAAATCTGTGTGTTTGTACAATTTTAAGTATAACAGAGGACATTTCTGAAACTTCTATAAACAAACAAACCTTCTTCGTATTTCAGCCACATTCAAACATCCTTATACTTAATGTAGTAAGTCGAGTACACCCTATCAAGCTAAAACATGTTTGAAAAGTTTACAGGATGTGAATTTATTAAAATATATTTGTGTTATTTAGAAAAATGCCATCTTCTAATGTATCGTAAATAACTTTGAAATCACTACTAGAATACAGTGAAATAAAGACTGATCATACAGTTTCAAAATATACAAGCGAGACTGATCGTACAGTGAGAAATTCAAACAAGTGTAATTTTCTTATTTCTGGCTTCAAAGATCTGGCTGAAACTTTTACCACCACTTAAAATATACTTTATTTAGTAAGTTAAGTCTAGATTTTACGTTAATTTGTACAGTAAGAGTGCAAAAAGATTGTTTTTAGGTTCACCGACTGATTTTCCTCAGTGATGCACTTAAAAATCTCTTAATTAAGGCAAAGATACGAATAATGAATGTGCTAAATTTAATTATAAACCATTTGTGAATATCGATGTCAGCTGAATTAATCATTAAGCAATGTACAGATGAACATCTTACCGTTTAATATAGTATATCTGACAAATTTAAAATGTGATCCAAAAAGTTCTCGCTTCGAAAATCGCGACTTCCGGAAAGCGTACAGAATAGTATCTACACTGTGATTGTAGCATTAAACCCCGGGCATTTAACAGATATAAATACATAAACAGAGGTGTATATATATAAAAACAAGGATTTATATTTACTATAGAAATCCTGAATATAAACAAGATACAGCTGTAATAAGATATGTGTAATGTGTGTATTATAACTTTTGCAACAATAAAAAACTGAATCTAAAAGAATAGTTTTGTTTTTGTTTTAGTGAGAGCACTTAGGCTGACCTCATTGAAATAATTACTTATACACACATATGTATGTCAGCTCTGAACATATACTAAGGGTTTTGATTAATGGTTCGGCATAGCATACACAAACGATGTCCAGTACTGTTTTAACTCCTGGAAATATTGTTCGACCAGAAATTGATCAACAGAAAGTTACACAACTTGTATGGAGTCTTTATGGTCTGCACGTGTTGCATATGACAGAGCTGAATAGTTATGATGACCGAAATTTTCACGTGCAAGTAACAAGAGAGAGCGTAAATCCTAACATTCAAAGTGTATCATCTGATGGATACGTTCTTAAAATACTCAATTCTTTGGATTCGGAATTTGGAGAAGCAATAGGTGAGTCAGTTTAAGTGGCTTAGGCGCAAATCCTTTAGCATATTTTCGGGGAACAATCTTCATGAATTATCTTTAAAAAGGGGTCTTGTGGGGTCCAGTCACAGACACTTGCAATCGTTTTGGGAAAATTACGTATTTTAACAAGATGAGAGCAGTGAAATTTTCACTTCCAATGGAAAACGAGGCTTTGTTGGAAAGAGGTAGACTCAAGTTAAATTTCAACAAGCCACATATATCGTTACAATCATTACATGCACCAAATTAGTGCTTATAGTTTATAGGAAAAACAGACCAAAACTAAAAAGAGCAATGAACCGTGAAAATGAGGTCAAATAAACCTGTCAGACTGACATGTAAAACATAAACATATACATGCACTATATATAGTTGACATATTGCATATAGTATGAGAGAAAAGACCAAAACTGACCAACTTCACTTTAACCACTGAACCATGAAAATGAGGTCAAGGTCAAGATGACACCTGCCAGTTTGACACATACAACTTACAAGTATTCCAAACACCAAATGTAGTAGAGCTATTGCTTACAGTTTCTGAAATATGGATTAGACAACGAAAACTTAACCTTGTTCACTGATCCATGAAATGAAGTCGAAGTTAGATGAAAACTGTGTGACAGACTTCGGACCTTACAAGCCGGGTATACGCACATACTTAATACAATTATCCTATTACTTATTATAAGTTAACATTACAAAATATCTTAACTTTTGTTTCAAGTAGCCACTGAACCATGAAAATGAGGTCAACGGGACAATGGACATATGACGGATAGAAACTTCATAACATAAGGGATATATATTCAAAATATGAAGCACCCAGGTCTTCCACCTTCTAAAATATAAACGCCGACGCCGCCATCGGAACCGTGTCCCTAAATCGAACTTTCTATCACGCTCAACAAAAACTAATGCAGGACAATTTAGAGCTGGGTGTATAGAATCAACATAAGTCTATTGTTGACGACTGCATATGTTACCCTCTCTATGTCTTTTGGTTATTTTATCTTTGGTTGCTGTCTTCTTGACGTATACATCTATCTCTGTTTATTTGTATCAATAGAATATATATATTTCAGAAGCTCAAAATGTCCTTATTCATCGCCTTGCCAACAAAGAAATCAACACGCCCAAACCACTGAAAGGCTTAAATGGCAAATTGATGTCAACAGAAACATTGGCAGGTATATCACAATGATGAGAGTTTTTGTGGATTCTTCTTCTTTAAAAAAGCGAACTAATACTTTATAAAATGGACATGTAAGTATTAATAAAGAAAACAAACAAATGATATCCTTACCAGAAAGGTTGATAATTTCAACTTTCAGACTTTGAAACCAGGTTAAAATTACTGTATAGTATTACATCTTTCTAGTATATATAGATGGATATTCAATTTAGAGATAAGACAAAAAATAAAATTCTTTATTATAATGTGTCTTTATATTTTCTGATTGCTAAGAAGTATCTGATTTTTTTTAAAAGAACCTTTTAACTATGCATACATTTTTATGACAGAAGTATCATTAATTCAATATACTGTGTTGCCTTCCATAATCCAAGTTATTCCAAGGACCATTCTTTTTGTTACACATCCCGACTATTTTAGGTGGAAGACATCATATTGTTAGACTGTTTGAGTACCTGCCTGGTCGTATTTTAGCAGGTTTATCATATACTCAAGATATTGCATTCGAAGTTGGGCAGTTAACCGGAGAGCTGGATCAATGCTGTTGTGTAAGTTTTCTAACATGTCAGTCGAACACTTATAGTTCTTTAGTTTTTTGCAAATTTTGATTGTAGCTGAAAGCTGCGTGACGTATTGCTTAGTGTCCTGAAACAGGATTTTCTTTTTAGTTTAGTTTTAAGTTTTTACTTGAAAAATCCCATAACTTAACATTTTTAAAGAATGCTTGTCTAGAAAAAAAAGAGGATTTGGACCTGCATTTTCATTTATTCAATTCTCAATAAAGAAAATACTTTTTCAAGTTTATGTATTGTGATACACCCTTTTCACTATATGTTATATGTTCACAAGAATTATAAACAAAACGTCGAGAACGAGTCCTACGTCTTTACAGTTTGATATCACTCATAATACATTACTAGAATTCATTTGCCCTTTGTAGGATTTTCAACATGCAGGATTTGACAACCATAAAAGAATATGGAGCCTGACAGAAGTTCCTAAACTTCTCGAATTTCTTTCCTATATAAAAAATACTGAACTAAAGAATCTTGCCGGCGAGGTGATCGACGTGTTTGTTAAAAATGTTGTTCAGAATTATAGTAGTCTTAAAAAAGGTAATCTTTTATGTCATTGAAACAAAACCTTTAACAAGAATTTCCGTGTCGGGAAAAGTCTAAACTTGTTTAAGTTAAAGGTTTGCATTCATTGTAAAATGTTACAATTAGAAATAAATAGTTTATTATTGACCATTATAAAAGTAAGGAGATGTGGTATATTTGCCAATGAGACAATTATCCACTAAAGGTTCTAATGAAGGGGATGTAAGCAATTATAGGCAACGGTATGTCCTTCAACAATGTGAAAAACCAATACTGCATGGTCGGCTATAAAAGGCACCGACATGAATACTATGAAATAAAACAAAAGAGAAAACCAACGATATAATTTATAACAAAACAATTAACGAAAAACAAATATGACGGACACGAACCAACGACACTGACCACTTAGTACAGGCTCCTGACCTGGGGACAGGCACATTGTTATTCTAAACTGTTTCCCAAAATTGATCGCCCTGAAGATCATAAAAACATTTTATTAAAATAAAGTATGTCAATAATTTTGTAAATATTGCAGGTATTTTTAACGACCATTCTGTTAAAGACCAAATTCCTGGATATTTGGACAATACTGAACTCCCTCTTATTTGTTATATTTACAAGAAATCTACCCGGAAATATGTGTTTAATTATAGCCAATTGTGCAAAGATAAATATCATTGAAAATACACCTATGTCATGTAATTGCAGTAATTCCGAATACTCTTATGGCCCCATTTCCCATGTCATAACAGGAGACCTTAACATCGTTCGCAACCGAGAGTTAAAATCATTCCTCGGTATAAAAGGACCTTAATATCGCCCCCCGTCAATTATTAATTGGAATGAGTGTCGAAATATCATCCACGACTCACTCCGTACCTACTGTTTGAAATGGGTAAAACGGGAAAAAGCTGTCAAAAAATCTTTGGACTCTTTTTTAATTCAGTAATGAAGATAGTTGATATTCGAATACAACATTTTAAAGAACATTTTACTCTTAACAACAACCATAAAAACCCTATTTCGCAAATCAAACATAAAATCAAAGAACTAGCCAAGGAATTTGTTTTTGGCCCGGCTGATAAAGCTGCTAATAATATCATTATTGTTTGACGTAAATTTTATATTGAGGTTCTTCAAAAGGAAATCACGAATTCACCAACATTCCAACTGACTTCATTTTCAGAAAACGACATCTGTAACAAACACAAACTTTTAGCTACTTCTTTACAAGCAGAACCAAATACAAAGAAAGTCCCAACTATGTACTGGCTTCCGAAGCTACACAAAAAACCTTACAAATACAGATTTATTTCATCTTCAAGCCATTGTTCCACTGCTAAATTGTCTATTCTACAAATGTACTTACTAGTACACTTGGTACAATCAAAAACCTGATAATAAATTGTTCAAATAAGGCCTTTGAAAATAGTGGAATTAATTACTTTTGGAGTGTCAAAAACTCATTGGAAGTACTTGATAAATTGCATGCATATATTGGTGATTTTAAATCTGTTCAAAGTTTTGATTTTTTACCCTATATACCACTTTGCCTCATATTCTTATTAAGAAAAAATTCACATCCCTAATTAACTGGGCATTTAAAAAGTCAGAATGCTAGTACATATATTCAAACTCTTTTAGGTCAATTTTAAGAAGCAATAAACAAAAGAACTATGTCAATTGGACATTATTTGATACTATATATGCGCTTGAATTTTTACTTGATAACATCTTTGTTCGCTTTGGAGATTCCGTATATCGTCAAGTTATTGGAATTCCAATGGGGACTTACTGTGCACCACTTATTGCGGAACTGTTTTTGAATTGGTATGAGTTACAATTTATGACTAAAATTAGCAAAGACCCATCGAAACAACATTTGATACAAAAATTTAACAATACTTTTTGATATTTGGATGATATATTGGCTCTTAATAATGACGACTTATACTTTAGTATGTATACTAAAGAAAATTATCCTGTTGAACTTACTTTAAATAAAGCTAATACTAACAATGACCACTGCCCTTTCCTCGATCTTGATATCTATATCATTAACGGGAAGCTTAATACAAAAATTTATGATAAAAGAGATGATTTTTCATTTCCTATCGTTAATTATCCTTTTTCAGATGGTGACGTTCCCTTGTCACCATCTTATGGTGTTTATATATCTCAACTTGTACGATTCGCTCGTGTATGTAACAACGTATTAGATTTTAGCGAGAGAAATTTATGTATTACTGAAAAATTATTACACCAGGGTTTTCGATATCACAAACCAGTCAAAACATTTACTAAATTTTATCATCGGTATAAGGAAACCATTCGTAAATATAACTCAACATGAAGACATCTTATACGTTCAGGTATTTCACTTCCAATCTTTTATGGTAATATTCTTTACAAAGCACAAAAATGTCAGTATTCACCTCAAAAGCTTACAAAACCTTTAAACAGACTTATTAAGAATGGATATAGTTACGATACTGTTGTCAGATCATTAAAGATAGCATATTTTGACTTTAATATTGATTCACTAATAGGGTCTTTTCATCGGAACTAAATATATTTATTTAAAAAAAAACAGTTGTTGGCATGACACGGGTTATGTTCTTCTCATATATTTTATGATAGTATGATACTAAACCCCTAACGGGAGAAATTGTGCCTGATAATCATATGATGAAGACATAATCTTTCAATCAGTTTAATTGAGGTCTGGTGCTGGCATGTCAGTTAACTGCTAGTACTCTGTTGGTTTTTTTTTTTTTTATGTATTATTGTCATTTTATTTATTTTCTTTTGTTTCATCTTCTGACATCGGTCTCGGACTTCTCTTTAACTGAATTTTAATGTGCGTATTGTTATGTGATACTTTTCTACATTGGCTAGAGGTATAGGGGGAGGGTTGAGATCTCATAAACATGTTTAACCCCGCCGCAATTTTGCGCCTGTCCCAAGTCAGGAGACTCTGGTCTTTGTTAGTCTTGTATGATTTTTAATTTTAGTTTCTTGTGTATAATTCGGAGTTTAGTATGACGTCCATTATCACTGTACTAGTATACATATTTTTTAAGGGGCCCGCTGAAGGACGCCTACGGGTACGGGAGTTTCTCGCTACATTGAAGACTCATTGGTGGCCTTCGGCTGTAGTCTGCTCTATGGTCGCTTTGACACATTCCCGATTTCCTTTCTCAATTTTACATAAAGAATGTGGCGGGGTTAAACATGTTTGTCAGCGCTCAACTCTCCCATGCACTTACTTAGGATGTATTTTAACATTGTAAATGTAATAAAGATAATATTATGATTTCAGGCATCATTCACGGAGACGTTAATGAACAAAACATCTTAGTCCAACGGAATGATGATGACGACTATCATGTGACAGGAATTCTAGACTTCGGTGATGCTGCGTACTCCTATTATATTTTTGAAGTAGCTATTGCCATGGTTTATATCATGCTAGAAAGTGATATTTTAGATCCAATAGTAGCAGGAGGATACACTTTGGCGGGGTTTCTAGCAAAATTTCCCATACCAGAAGCCGATCTGAATGTTCTCAAGGAATGTATATGTGCAAGGCTTGTTCAGAGTTTGATCATGGGAATTTATTCCACTGCAATGCATCCTGAAAATTCTGAATATGTTCTGAAGACTTCCAAAAAAGGTTGGAATATGTTAAAGTTGATATGGAACAAACCAGCTACGGAACTGAAAGAAACATGGAACAAGTGTGTTTAGACTGAATTAAATGATTGCTATGTCGAGCTATCGTATTATTTGTCTTGCTTTTAGGGATATTAATCAAATCATGTACATACATTATCACTGGACTAGTATATATACGTAACGCGGGTTCTGTCTAGATAGGACACACCAGTGACTTGAAACCAAAACAGTTGGAAAACTAAAGTATTAACGAAGGTCGAAACAAAAATAAAAAAACTCTATCAAAATTGCCAGTGTTTATATATGTAAAAATAATTGAATGATGGAATTCTATTATTTTCTTGATTTTGAAAATTTTGAACAAATTAGACATGTAAAGAGGAGTTACCCGCGGGTATGAAAAGTCGAACAGCAGTGTTATCGAACAAGTGGGTATAAGATAAGATATATTTATTTGATGATGAGTTTCACACATCAATTGATACAGTGCATATATACTGAGACTACTATAACATGTGTTATAGTAGTCTCAGATATATACAAATAAATTTAAGTAATATCTTCAAAATTCAATCAATGCCCAGACAAACAGTTGCCCTATGAGACACCTTAAAAACGTACATGTACATATATACAATAAACTACATGTTTATTTGTAAAAAATTTCTAGAGTTAAAATAAATTAATTCTAATAAATATCACGAGTGTCTCTGCCGGAAATGTCAACGTAATTCGGGTATCAAAAACCTATAGCAGTGTTCAATTGAAATGAGTTCAAGGTAAGGCACGCACATCTTATTAGATACTGTATATACAAAGACAATCTTTCGATATATCAACCAATATTTACAGTGATTCGGTACTGACATGATTTAAAAATAACTCTTAAATTCGCTGAAGATAAATTGAGCAATTTTTGTTCAAACTCTTTGGTCGTGCTTGCATGGGTATTATGTACAAACCTTAGGTTTTAATGTTTTGATTTTGAGAGTTATTGGTCACTGTAAATAAAGAAAAGCGATTTCGACCCAGTGTTATGTTTATATTCTAGTAACCAAGAAACTAATCTAATCAGGAAAACTTAAGATTTATCAACAGAAAAAGAACAGTTGGTCAAGGTCAAATGCATTCGTTATAGATGGACAAGGACACCTTATTTTGATTGTTTTCATCTATAGGTAAACCAAGAAAAAGGCTCAACACACAGTGGAATATTTATTTTACAGTAACCGAGAAACTAATCTAATCAAGAAAGCTTAATAAAAATTTGGTCAAGGTCAAATGCAATCCGTTAGATGGACAAGGACACCTTATTTGATTCTAAACAATACAATCACAATATGCTTTATCTTAAAAACACTCCGCCACACGGATCCAGCCATATTAAAACAAGAGTGCACACACAGAAATGTCTCGCCTTCTTTACTAATCATTGATATTATGTTGATACTCCTAAATCTAAAGCTTTATTACGACTGTCACATAGACTTAACATGAATCATGAAAATGAGGTCAAGGTCAGTTGAACCATATGCCAGGCAGACATGTACAGCTAACAATGCTTCCATACAACAAATATAGTTGACCTATTGCTTATAGTTTAAGAAAATAGACCAAAACACAAAAACTTAACACTGAGCAATGAACCTTGAAAACCAGGTCAAGGTCAAATAAAACCTGCACGACTGACATATAGATCATAAAATATTTCCATACACAAAATATAGTTGACCTATGACATATAGTATTAGATAAAAAGACCAAAACTCAAAAACTTAACTTTGACCACTGAACCATGAAAATGAGGTCAAGGTCAGATGACATCTGCCCGCTAGACATGTACACCTTACAATCATTCCATACAACAAATATAGTAAACCTATTGCATAAAGTATGAGAAAAACAGACCAAAACACAAAAACTTAACTATAACCATTGAACCATGAAAATGAGGTCAAGGTCAGATGACATCTGCCCGCTAGACATGTACATCTTACAATCATTCCATACAACAAATATAGTTGACCTATTGCATAAAGTATGAGAGAAACAGACCAAAACACAAAAACTTAACTATAACCACTGAACCATGAAAATGAGGTCTAGGTCAGATGACACCTGCCAGTTGGACATGTACACCTTACAGTCCTTCCATACACCGAATATACTAGACCTATTGCTTATAGTATCTGAGATATGGACTTGACCACCAAAACTTAACCTTGTTCACTGATCCATGAAATGAGGTTGAGGTCAAGTGAAAACTGTCTGACGGGTATGAGGACCTTGCAAGGTACGCACATACTAAATATAGTTATCCTATTACTTACAGTAAGAGAGAATTTAACATTGCAAAAAATCTGAACTTTTTTTTCAAGTGGTCACTGAACCATGAAAATGAGGTCAAGGACAATGGACATGTGACTGACGGAAACTTCGTAACATGAGGCATCTATATACAAAATATGAAGCATCCAGGTCTTCCACCTTCTAAAATATATAGCTTTTAAGAAGTGAGCTAACACCGCCGCCGCCGCCGCCGCCGCCGCCGTAGCCCCCGCCGCCGGATCACTATCCCTATGTCGAGCTTTCTGCAACAAAAGTTGCAGGCTCGACAAAAAAGGGTTCCCAACACAGAGTAAAAGGGGGGGGGGGGGGTGGGGGTGGGGGGTGTTCCAACAATGCTCCCATTCAAATGCATTGATCGGCCAAAAAAAAGGGGGGTCCAACCCCCCCCCTTTGGATCCGCCACTGCATGTGAAACAAGAGGTAAATTGCAAAATACAATCACATATTAGAGAAATAAATTAAACAACTTAGAAATGAAATATGTAGAAAAATACTTTACTTTATATTTATAAACACCAAATTATTTTCACCTATCACTTACATAAAGAAGATGCTAAATGACTTTGTGCGTCTTTTACTTTTTTGCTTGTCTATTGTGATTGATCAGTTTGCTCAATGTCCAGTGACAAATAGTTCAATTATGTTTATGACGAAACAATTTAAACTTTTTGCTTGTCTATTGTGATTGATTAGTTTGCTTAACATCCAGTGACAAATAGTTCAATTATGTTTATGACGAAACAATCTAAAAATGAATACAATAGCTCGGTCCTATAATTGGAAGTCGACTGAAATGAGGAAATTTGAAATGGCACTGGAAAATCAGGATAAATTGGATAGGGACAGAAATTTAGTCTTGCAAATGACAACCCACAGACGCCTAACTGACTTGTTGCAAGGATTCCGATGTTTACGAGCAAAAAAAAAAATTTTTTTAGGATAACAAATTTATCTTGCTAAACAGTCACCAAATATATCCCAACAAATAGTCACCAAATATTTCACGACAAATGAAATGATTTTTAAATCCCAATTTGCCTGTTTTTAATTTTGCTGTTCAAAGTTTCAATTCATGATTATTTTCAAGATAATACTTATCCAAACGTCCAGCATTCTTGATAGACAATATTTGAATAAATCCAAGAATGTGTATATATTATATTTTATTGACAATATTTGAATAAATCCAAGGATGTGTATATATTATATTTTATTTATATGCCGGAAGGGTAAGCAGATCCTGCTCTACATGTTGCACCCGTTGTGTTGCTCATCAAGGTAAGTTCAACCCAGGCGAAAAGTATAATTGGGTAGGTCACATCTGAGACTACTAATAACACAGTTTTGATAGTAGTCTCGGGTCACATTCAGAGAAATTGGAAATGGGTTGTAGTTAAGACAATTGATAGATAAAAAAAAAAACTAAATATCCATCATCTGTGAAATAAAAATTCCATAATGGTCAACCAACTCGTAATGGCGTCCATAAAGTTTACAAAGGGATGATTTCAACTTCAGCAATTAAAAATCTTGGTTTAACAGCTTCCTTGAAGTTATGATCAGCAACCCTCTGTCAAAGGCATCATAATAGGGTTCAGCTAACAAAAGATTCTTCCTTTACCTACACACTCATTGCATTCTGCTGTAAGGATAATGCTTATTTCTTTTCATTCTTTCTAAGAAATTCCTGTATGAAGTCAGTCTCATATGAATAATTAAAAATGTTAGCAAGAAGAGTAGCACAGTTGGTTCCCATTGAAATGCAGATTTTTTTATTGACAAACTTGTCCTCCAAAAGTGGCAAATATGTTGTCAATTAAGAAATCAAGCATCTCGAAAAGTCTGTTCAGTGAATTGTTTGTTTGAATCGTAGTGGAATTATCCTTTCCCAAGACAAGATATTTGTATCTATGTTGGCCACTTTTTATGGAAAAAAAGCAGGACATTGAACTCTTTCAATTTGTCTTTCAGCTAGAAAAGTCAAATATTTTAATGATATTGCAAGATTGATGTACTAGTTTACTATATAAGTGATCTTTGGATTTATTTAGTATTCACATGTTTTACTAAGGAATTAATCGAGAGGCAAGAGATACCAAAGGGACATTGAAATGTTATTGGTATTTTTGTAGATCTAATAAGGCTGTTTTGTGTAATAGTTAGAAAAAGGCAAAATTTTGAAGATGATATTGGTGGTATATTTCACTGTTTACAGTCTGTTTTTATTTATTGTTTTAGTCCCCTACTAGCAGAGTGAAAGGCGACTTTATGTTTGCACTCTTCTGTCTGTCTGTCGTCTGTAAGGCAAAAAAAGGTTTCAACACTTTTTCCTTTGTTCTTGAAGATATTGATTTAATTTTTGGAATATAGTTTAATCATGACCAGTTACATATCAAGTTTGAATTTTAATCTAGCTGGTCTGATGATTTTGTGCAGAGAAATGGTCCTTCAAGTTTGAATTTTGTTCCTTTCTGATGATTTTTTACAAATTATGGTCCGACAGACACTGTGAAATTAGACAAATAATCATCTGTTTCCACACTATTAAAGATATTGATTTGATATTTGTAGTACTGTTTAACCATGACAAGTTATAGATCAAGTTCAAATTTTGATCTGTTCAGATGATTTTGTTTTCGTAGATTTTATCATTTGACTAGAAAGTAAAAATAATTGTATTTTAAGGGACATTACTCCTTAAAAGAATGAATTGATAGCTTACATTATATTAGTATTTGTAGTACAACTTATCAATTAAATTTGCAGATTCTTTCTTTCATAGTAATAAGGAGATATGAAAACATTAACATAAAATACAAAATAGTCAAAGGAATAAGTTAATGATTTCAGTACTGATTAAACTGGTATTTTGAACATTATGATCTTGTATTATTGATAATTTATGCTGCATGTATTTATTTTATTATGATTGATTGTTGACTGTCCAGTGTAAAATATTTAATTCATTTTCAGGACATTTGTTTGGTTATAATAATTTAAAGTAAATAGGCTATGTTTTTTCCTAAAAAAATATTATGATCGCCAATTTAATGAAAAATTATTGTGGTCAAGCAGATGACAAAAAAATAATTTCTGAATCAAGTTTTCCCCCATACCTTGTAATGTTTAATTTTAAATAAACAAGGATAAAATAATTTGATTGAAAGTGTTGAAAAACTGAATAAAAATTTTCACGCAAAATAAATAGTCATTCCCTTAATAGATGGTTAAAGTTATTCTAGAATGTGTTGTATTGATGATCATTTTTGCTGTTTACAGTTTGTCTTATTTGTTAATCATAAAATTTTAGATAATAAGCAAGTCAAAACCTGTAACAAAAAGTATTTAAGGACTATGACTCCTGGGTAATGGTCCACTAATTTTGATATCAAGGAGAAATTTTACAGCTTCAATTATTTCATCACACTTCCAGTAAGTACTACCTAGAATATAAAATGGAAACAGGAATATGTCCAAAAGATAACAACATGACCAAACGACAGAGGGGGGGGGGGGGGATGCAGGGGCCCGCCCTCCTTCTTTTTTGGGAAAAAATTTGGTTGCTTATATAGGGAATCACTGAAGTGTGACTTGAGCAGGTCCCCACTTAGGTCAGTCAGTGGGCCCCCACTTATGAAAATTTCTGGAACTGCCACTGAGTACTGCACCTGGAGGTTGGCTTTAGATGGCCCTCACCAATTATGTATCCAGCTTCAATAAACTTTTTAACATTTGAATGATGTATACCAAAAGCCTTTTCTTGATTCTTGTACTTGAAAGAAATCTGATTCACTTGTTTCTATTGAACCCTATTTTAAAATACTACAATTCAGTGTTATGCTGTGAAATGATAATGGATGAAAATTACTGAAAAACATTACTTCACACACCAAAATGTCTTGCTTTCATTATTATTATAGAATAATATGTTAACAGTCTTTAAGATGAACACCTTGCTTAATTGATCAATCAATGTTTGTTATTATGTAGCAACTTAGAAAGTGATTTAAGCTTTAAAAAAAGTTAACATTGTACACATAACCAGGAAAAAAGTCAAAGTCATGTATTATATAAAGTTGTAACTATATACATCTTTCAATTAATATGCTGATGAAAGAAAGTTGAACTATTACTTGTAATATCTGAGAAAAATACTGAACATTTTGTTGGATCATCGTCTCATTGACAATCATACCACAACTTGTTTCTATTTATATGTAGTACACCTGGCAACTAATCTATACAGTATAGTAGACCCATTTTTCAATTAAACCAAGTAACTGACTTTCAAAAAAACCTAATGTAGGCTTTTAACTAGTTTCTGAACTTAGCAGAGTCATTTCACTTCCTACATATTATTTTTTAAAAGCTACCAGAAATAAGTGTTTCAAGATTCTCTAAGCTGATTTTGATACCAATGCCTGTTAACCTTCATGAACTTTTAGTTTGGAGACACTTAAAATTTCAATAAATTAAAAATGGTTTCACAATTTAAAGAATATTTTAAGTTTCTGTTCAGATGATAGTATAACTTTACTTTTGATCTGTAATGGGCCAACATTAAAATGACTAGAATCCAACTTTACGTACTGAAAACGAACCTAACTTTTTGCAAACAGCATCTTCATAAATTATCTTATTATAAATAAGGCCATTAGTTTTCTCAATTGAATTGTTTCATATTTTTTATATCAATGCCTTTTGCCGGCAACTATGATTTTTTTCTCATTGTTGAGGGCCATATGGTTGCTTATAAATACTTACATCCACTTCATTTGAACATAGATGGATAGTTGTCTCACTGGCAATAATACCACATCACCTTATTTTTATAGTTATTTACAGAGACATGTAGTTGCTAACATTTGTCATTTGATCTCTGCTGGAAGTTGTCATACCACATCTCCTAATTTTTTTATTTTGTTCAATAAAGAGATTATTACAAAATTTTATTATATTAACACTGAATCATAATGTTATCTCTTGATTTTGTAATTATTCAAGTGTAATTTTATGGGCTGGTTTCATCTGATAATGGTGTCCCAGTCTCGGAAACATAAAAACAAAACACACAAGTTTGTGATAGTATTATTACATACATCTTTATGTATAACAATGAGTATATATAATTTAATGAATATTTGAAATCTAATGAGTTCACAACAAACAATAAAACAAAGATATGAGATTGCACATTATTAACTGAAAGGCGAGATCTCACTAAATCAAATATTGGTATGTGACATCTGCAGAAAAGTTTTACTGTCTGAATGTTTATTATACAGAACACTAATGGCCATAACAAAGTATAATGGAATTATGAATTTTTAGGTTGTTTTGATTTTGAAAGTTTTTTTTAAAACTTTTGCAATCCAATCCTTAATATCCAAGATTCTCTCTGAATCACATTCACATATAGAACTTTTGCTGTGATGTGATATAATGTATTCTAGCCGTAACCATTTATAATCTAGTTTACACATAGTTTATATTCCAATGATGAATGATGGATTGGTGATTCCCGTGATGGTTTTGATACATGTACAAATATATATACTGTAAATTCAGAAATTATTGCGAAATGCAACAGTGTTATAATCGTGACAATTTCAACTCTCATTTTGGATTTTTTTATTTGAATTAAACAGGATTTTTCTCAATAACCCAAAGAAAAAAAATCGTATTTTAGTCTAAAATGACAAAAATTGAAAATCTCAATAATAATTGCCTGCACTAATTTCTGAATTTACAGTACCGGTACATAGTTTTCATTGAGATAACTATTTTCCAACGAGTTCATTCATGGGAATATTTAGGTAACTTTCACATTTTTCTTTCCTTTTGAAGATAGTTTTCCTTTCTTTGATGCTCCATCTGTCTCTTTACAAACTTTTTTGTTTGGAGGTTCTTGGTTTTCATCAGTTTCTTCGTCACTTACAATTTCCATTGGTTGCTAGAATAAAACATCAGGACAAAATTTTATGAGGTCAGAAAAGATATTTTTATGCAATGTGAATACTTGTAATTGCAGATGTGAGGTACCACAGTAATTATTAAGGAAAAACTAACTTATTGTCTTGTAGCGATATTCAAAAAACTTCTCTTATTGATAACATAGATATGTATGATGGAAAGATTTTGAGTCTCTGAAAGTATTTAATATTGAGTTGTTTATAAAATTTTGAGTGAAAGAACAAAGTTCAAATGCCCTCTGCGTTGCACAAATTTCACATTTCCAAGGAGCAAAACACTTTTTAAAAAGACGATCAGCCACCATTACAGAACTTGTAAGAGATATAACTGATATTAACCTATAGTATAAGTTTTATAAAAATCTGGCAAGAATTATACTCGTGTCGTTAGAGTGCTAACGATGACATTTTACATTAATTTAATATTGCCAAGGGCATAACTCCTTTAAAAAGAGTTGATGGGCCACCATTATAAAACTTGTCTGAGATATTGCTGATATTAACCTTTATCATATGTTTAGTACAAAATACAGCAATTTTGTATATCTAATAAAGGTTCTTTTTTCCAGTCTGTATCATCTACCCTGTATCGCATACCCCGTATCGCATGGCTTAACCCGTATCGCATACCTGGCATGATGTCACAATTCAAATGACGTCAACGTTTGACCTATGACGTCCAGTTGCTGTTCCTACTAAAAAAATGTCATATCATTTCAACTTAAATCGATATTTTAAAAAAAAATCATTACCCAGTAACTTTAATTTACTAGCGATTTTCATAAAAAATAAATACAATAAGATGTAGAAATGGCTGTAAAAACTGTAAAAGAAAAAGGCAGCTGAAAAAATACAGGAAAATCATAATGTTCTTTTCTTCCTTATATTTTCGGACGATTTAAAAAAAAACGGATATTACATGAATCTGATTCTGTAAAAATATATGATAAACAGAATAATACATGGCAAAATCCGTATCGCATGCTGTATCCCCACTCGACCAATATCAGCCCTCGGGACCTTCGGCCATGTATTATTCTATATATAGTATAAATTTTATGAAAATGGGGACAAAAAAATCTTATATTGGAAATAAGAAAAGTTTGGTTGTGTAATTATTTTAGTTGTTACCTGTTCTTGTGTTTCATCTCCCTCTTCCTCTTCCTCCTCCTCATTTTCATCTTCACTTCCTGAGGCTTCCTGTAAAGCTGCCACATTGATACGGAAATCTCTGGAGGTACTGTGTTTCATGTGTTCCATTAAATTTACCTGAGAAATTAAAAAAAAGCATTGATTTTTTTAAATGAAATTAAACACTGCAAGTTTATTTAAAATGTTCCAAAAATAAGGAATTGACTAAGGAATTTTTTCCCACTTTTATAGCTTGTAGTTATATTACTTAAATTATTTAAAGTAGAATGGTACAGAAGCCCAAATAAACAGTACTTAAACCTTTTAATCATTAAAATTTTGTATTTAAGTTGAGTGAAAATAATATTAAATACTGACAAAAAGATATGACTCTCCTGTGCAGAGTTATTTTTATAAAGTACAAAGTTAAGAGTAAATGAAAACATGTTAAAATGTAAACAGTCAAAATTTTTCAAGTCAATAGACATTGGGGAAGGGGCCAAAAAGTCTCAATGGAAATATAATTTTGCCCATGCTTTCTCAGCTACCAACCAAATATTTTCTACTAAGCATCAGTGGTTGCTCTAAAAACTGAGCACTTACAAAATTTAATAACAATTGCTCACAATACAGTCCTTTCTACTATTATAAACACAAAGTTGATATTCTACTCAAGAAATTAAGCTTGAACAAAGGATGTTAACTTAGATAACTATACTAACCTTTGACTTCTTAGTGAGCTGTATAAGAAACTTCTCACATGTTTCTATAGCAAATATCAGGTTAGGAACTGTTCTCGATTGTTTCATTACTTTTGCCTGTAAATACAATATATCACAGCTGTTTCACATATCTTTGCACAATAACTTTTGGGGTATTTAAAAAGAAACATTATATCAAAATAACTAAAAAGTATTAATATCATAGTAAATAAAGCAGAAAAGTTTGAAACACAATCTTGTTTTAAGAAAGGATAGCATCACATATATAACACAATCTATAAGTAAATTATTTCAGATAGCATCACAATACACCTTATTGCTATTTTGTCCGCCATTAGGTCTGAGACCACAATTATTTCGTAGTGCATTTCTTTTAGACAATATATCACTTGGGTAAAGCTGATGACCGTAACTGCATTCACGGTCATCCCAAGATGTCGGATGAAAAATTAGGTCAGTATTTGTATTGTCTGTTTAAGGGCATACGATACAGTTTTGATCCTGTATTTAGAGTTTAATGAAAATTTCCATATAGGCTAGTTTTTGCCTGCTTCAATCAAATATGTAGTAAAAAATATACCTTCATGTGCTACTTTTCGAGTTAAATGAGGTCGAAATTTTGTATATTTGCTCAAAATTCGGATTTGTGGCCGTATTTTCCCTTTCGAAAGAAAGCCATAACTTTTTTGTTTTTAAAGATAAACACAAATTGTTTTTTGTTAGATAATTTGTATTTTTTGTAGTTTATAAGTATCCTAAAAAATTATGCATTTTTCATTCAGAAATAACTCATATTTATCAAATGGTCATGAATTAAGAAAAAATCGCATTTTTTTGCTCTATATCTATCAAAATTAAAAAAAATCCTCTATTTACAGTTTTATAAAATTTGGTCCACATAATCTCCCTGCAAAATGAAACAAAATGTCGTTTTACAAAATAGGGGTCCATGCACTCGTTTTCAAATTAAATCAGTTTGAATGATAAAAAATAGTCGAAAAATGCATCTTTTCCCGATATGTCATAGTTTGACGTCACGAAAATAACATTTTACGTTAGCAACGTCATTACCTTCTCTGTAACTGTATCGTATGCCCTTAAGTGTTTCTATATCATTTTCTTTACAAAGCAAACATTGGTACGATGTTAATGTATAAAAGAATCACACGGAAATTAAAAATTACTACCGAGAAATGTGTATGAAAGAGGAAATTGGATTTGAAAAAAATCGCGAAGATGACCGTAAATCGTCAGTAAAATAATTTCAAGATGACCGTAACATATAACAAGGATGACCGTGATTGGTAAAAAGATGACCGTAATTTGTAAAGGATGACCGTAATTTATAAAGGATGACCGTAATATTTAAAGGATGACCATCGATTCTAAGAAATATCCGTATATGTTTTACCTTTTTTGTATCAAATAATTAATCGTGTTGGTATAAAGCGTATTTATAAGACTGCATTATTCTATAGGTAGAAGAAAATAAGACTTGCTTCAAATACCGTGATAGTTCACCAACTGTATAAAATCGTATCCGAATGAAAGAAGAATCTTGCTAGCTTTGAACATGAGCTATATTGTAGACAATGTGCTTAGTTACTATGTAAACATTTTAACCTGCCTGTAGTATAACCCAAGGAAACGGGTGTATATATGTTGCACCTGCTTTGCACGATAGTGTTGTATATATATTATTGGAGGGCACCTTATATATTGTACAAGGGGGTTGGAGTGTTCAACCATTTTTACATTTCTAAATCTATTCGATGTATATAGTACTGTAAATCAATCATGCAAGTAAAAACCAGATATAAATTTAGAAGATCAAAATATAGCATTCAAAAGATGTTGCTCAAATTTTAAAGTCAGAGACGATTATGTCCAAGAAGGATGGCCAACTGAATTAAAAATAAACTTTATTAGGTCGTTAGTTTTCTCGTTTGAATTGTTTAACATTGTTATTTAGGGGCCTTTTATAGCTGACTACGCGGTATGTTCTTTGCTCATTGTTGAAGACCGTCCTGTGACCTGTAGTTGTTAATTTCTGTGTCATTTTGGTCTCCTGTGATGAGTTGTCTTTTGGAGAGTTGTCTCATTGGCAATCATACCATTTCTTTTTTTTTTTTATATTTATGAACTATTGCCAAATATTGATGCAAAACTAAAAGAGATAGGGTTCTACGAAGACTTCAATTCCGTATTGAAATACTTATCTAATGGAATAATTACTGAACATATTGCTTTTCATTTGTTACTAAATGTCGAAAGCGTTTAATCTCAGTCAAACCAACTGAATGCAGAATAAATTTTGCAGTTCCATCGGATCCAGTGTTGTCAAGGCACTGTTTATTTTTTTTTGGCAGATGTTTAAAGATTTTAATCAGATTCCGCTGGATAATCATATGTTTAATCAAGGCTTTGTATAGTATTACTGTCCTAGCTTAAAAAATAGTATATACATGTTTTTGATCATACTATTAAGCTTATTCTTCTTTATGGAAGTGAAATTTGGAGCTCATTCAATTCCTTGATAGCAAACTTTAGATATGGAAACCAGTTAATTTGCATGGATAAAATTTGTTTAAATTTAACTTGTTAAAAGCTACACAGTAAATATTGTAAATTCATTCTGGGTATGCACAAAAAAAACAAACACAAATTTTGCAGCCTTATCTGAACATGGTCGGTTTCCACTGTACCTAAGTGTCCTTGAATTAGTTAAGTCTATTTTGAATTATTGGCCTAGAATAGAAAATTTTAGAATCATTTCCTTTAGTGCAAGATGCATACCAACATTCAAAAACTTTAATTTCTCAGTATAAATCGTGCTCCAAACCTTAGACTATGCAATGTATAATTCTGGTAATATTGAAAATGAAGACAGACACCATTTATATAACATTATTTCTGAATCATGTTCCAATTTCATAAACTTAAATTCGTAAGAGAAATTGCTATGGCTGTTGTATTGTGATAACTCAACTGTATTAAAAGAGGTGTGTGTATTCCTGGTAAAACACTGCAAATAGCAGATTTATATTCCATGTTTCGCAAAATCAGCAAAATTGCTGTTATTTAATACATTTTGTTTTAATATTGTATTGTTTATTTTTGTATATATGTTATGTTTGTTAAAGATCATGTTTTTGATTTATATGGCAATAAAATTATTTGATTTGATTTGATTTAAAAAAATATTTGTTAATTGACCGGATTCAGTTTCTGTATCTATTTTGTTCATCTGCTTCTGACACGGGGAGGATTGTTGTTATTGCCTATCGCAATTAACAGTATATCCTTGAGCACCGTCCCTTGGTGTCTTCTGCATTGAGATGAACAAATTTCCATCTTTAGATTATAATTTAAGTCTTTTCAAACTTTACTTTTAATAAGGTTTTTTTATGTGTGCATTGCTGGACATAGAAATAATAATGGTAATAAGGAAGGAAGGTGAAATAGTACTTTTAATGTATTTTTGTTATTAATGCTATTTTCATTTGTCTATTATAATATCTGTCGCGTTATATAGATTAGACAGTTGGTTTTTACCGTTTGAATGGTTTTACACTAGTAATTGTTGGGCCCTTTATAGCTTGTTGTTTGGTGTGAGCCAAGGCTCCGTGTTGAAGGCCGTACATAGACCTATAATGGTTTACTTTTATAAATTGTTATTTGGATGGAGAGTTGTCTCATTGGCAATCATGCCACATCTTCCTATATCTATATAATGTACAATGTCTCATGTTTGTTGCTTATACTATCATTATTGGTAATTGTAAATGCCCCCTGTGAGACCCTGATTGGAAAAATAAAATATTTGATTAACTTGATTATTCAAATTTTAACGTCGTTATCAATAAATATTTAATTATTTACGTGAAATATGCAATTAGATATCATAGTCATAAACTCTAAATACGGCACATAGTTGAAAAGAAATTGATAAAACATATTTATAACCGCTAACTGAGCCCTATTGAGACAAACTCAACAAACAGTTATGAATACAAATATGGATATTTGTATGAATTGACGGACCGGTCATCCTTTAAAAGTTACGGTCATCCTTTACAAATTAGGGTCATCTTTTAGCCAATTACGGTCACCCTTGTTATGAATCGCTGATCCTGTTACGGTCATCTCGATTATGATTTACGGTCATCTTAGCGATTTTTTCAAATCCAATTTCCTTTTTTATACACATTTCTCCGTAGTAATTTGTTGTTTCCGTGTGAATCTTTTATATATTTACATCGTACCAATGTATGCTTTGTAAAGAAAATGATATAGAAACACTTAAACAGACAATACAAATACTGACCTAATTTTTCATCCGACACCTTGGGATAACCGTGAATGCAGTTACGGTCATCAGCTTTACCCCAGTGATATATGAAAATTACTTGCTATTTGAGGCATAAAACATGGAGAAACAAATTTGGAAGGGGTGTAAAAAAAATAGACAATTAACACACTGTCAACACTAGGTACTATATATGTGGACAACGAAAATCAAAGGACAGTAATGATGTTCTTGACCATTACTCAACTTTACACAGGTTCCCGTAAAATTTTGACTTCATAATACAAAATATTTGACTCCACAATGGAAAACTGATTGTTGTATGTCAATACTTGAAGTTGGACAGATTCTTGGTTCAGCCGGGAATAGCGATAAGGTGTATAAAAAACATATATCATTGATAGCCAACTGAAACTGCTTAGTCATTTTTTCCCAATAACTTAGTTAAAATATCTTTAGATAAAATTTGTAATAAAATAATAAATTGCAGAAAAGCTGGTTAACATGTATATAAATATAGTTTGTAAAAAAAATTGTGGAAAATGTTTATAATTTTGATATTAACTTACACTTCCAGCCTTGGCAGCAGCTGTCTTCTTTTTCTTATCCTTTTTGCCCTTTTCCATGGTTTGTTGTATTTGTTCATTCTCTGTGGTCTAGAAGGACAGATCATGTTAAATGTAGTTACTGTTAAGGTCATTGTACCAGGTTTTTTTATATTTTTTTTATATTGCCACAGTTTACTGTTATGTTCATTTTACTTGTTTTTCACATGGATTCATATTCTTTACAGAAAGACAGTAGTTGTAAATAACACAATAGCTTAACATAAGACTTTTAATATACAAGGAGCAGGACATGTTCTTTTATTCAATATTTTTTTTCAAATTAGTAAGACTGTATATACTATTCTGGAAGTTATAATTCTCAATAACATCTATAACTCCCCCCTCTTTCTCTTTCAATTTCTTGTGAAAGTCATATTAATAATTTCTTTGAATTTCATATTTACATATTTCACACATGTTCTTCCTCCCCTTTGATCTGGCTTGCATTATCTATCTAATTGATTGTAATGCTGCATTTTAAGCTGTTATGGTTATTTTTAAAATATGCAAAATATGTGTTGTATGTGTTTCAAACACAACTGGTATCCAAATATACCAGATTATAGGTATCTCACTGGGAATTCCACTTCTTGCCTATTAATTTCTGTTTCATACAAAGGAAGAGTTTATAAGAGGAATATTACTAAGTTAAGCTAGTAATTTAAAATTTGGATGTCAATCTTGTCGTCAGAGTGAACATGCCTACATTTTTTAATCAGATCCTTTTCAAATTTGTGTGAATACTCAAAATACTCATCAACTTCTTTACAAGGGATATAGTTATGACATTTTAGAGTTAAACTCAGCTCCAAATTTCCATATCTGACAGAATTAAAATGCTTATGCTGATAAACTCCAAAGTAACCATATTTTTAAATCTTATTGCATGTTGTATGTTGTATACAAACTTCCTAATAAATATTTTACTTACTTGGATATATGTAATCATGGAATACACATAAGGTGTCAGTTGTGTACCAATAAGTTTAATCAACTTTTCAAACCTTCCTGAAAGGTGTCCTGCTTTGCTACTGTACAGGCTTAAATACTACAAATAAAAGATTTAATTTTTTAAATTTTTTGGTTTATTTAAGCTCTGCATGAATTTATATGAACACAAGAACTGAAATGAAAACATAAATCATATTTTGTTAATATCTTTGTTTTTAGGTTACATAAAGAACAAGAATGTGTCCCCAGTACACAGATGCCCCACTCGCACTATCATTTTCTATGTTCAGTGGAAATTGGGGTCAGAACTCTAGTTTGACATTAAAATTAGAAAGATCATATCATAAGATACATATATACTAAGTTTCAGGTTGATTGGACTTCAACTTCATTAAAAACTACCTCGACCAAAAACTTTAACCTGGAACTGGACAGACGAACGGACGAACAGACGCACAGACCAGAAAACATAATGCCCCTCTACTATCGTAGGTGGGGCATAAAAATTAAGAAACATGAAGACAAAAAATGTTTTCAAGCTTCATGAAACAACTCTTAAAATTTTAACTTGTTAGAATCTGCAAATATAACTATTAGAATATTAATAATAAAGTTATTATGTACCTCCAACCTGCATTTTATAATGAATAGAAATGTGAATTAGTTTAGGACAGTTCCAAAATTGATCATGATGGGGGATGATAGGCACTCATATTAATCAATTGTTGGTAGTTGCATTTTCCTTAAAATTTATTTAAGAATTATAAGTTAAATGCAAATTTTCTATTATGGGTGTTTGATGGCTTATAAAAATGCCTCCCATGTCCCCACCCCTGTGTTTACCTCTGAAACAGTCATTACTAAAAAACATACATCATCATGTGTGAGAGTAACAGAAAAGTATGTATTGCAATTTCACAATTTGTATGATTTCTTGGAAAATGCTATGCTTAAAAATTGTTTTATATTTTAGACTTTAATGCCTAATATAATTATTCAGTATCTAACTTATTCGTCTGAAATGAAAGAATTTCTGCTTATCCTTAAGCATTAATTTCCACGTTGAAATCAATAAATTAAACTATAAATTTCTTTTAAAGACTTACAAACTTGACAAGTAGTGTAATAGTTGTGAATAATCTGGTGACCACTTTAATCATAACCTCAGCACAGGAGCCAACAGGTATGGCAGATTGAACCAGTTCATGAAAGGCTGTTACTATTACACAAAGTCTTGTACAAACAGATTTTTCTCGTCCTTCTCTCTGGGTCAAATCAACTCCAGTATCATCCTCTGAAAATACATCAGATTTGAATATTTGAAATGTTTAAAATTAAATAATTGGTTGTTTGACAAATTTTAGAACTCTCTGACAATGAACAAAAAGCTCAAAATAATTCATTCAATCAATCAATTTTAAAAACATTGGTGTTTCCTTCCTGACCGCTAAGCAATTTAACTTAGATTTAAATTAAAACAGTATAACTTCATTGGCCATGATTGTGAACAAATTTTGTGGAAATTTCTCATCATGTAAGATTTAATTTCTTTAAAAACTTAACTCCTTTTCAGTTACTAGGAACTCACCCAGGGCACTCTCTGCCAGGATATCAGCCTTTAATCTATTGACCACCCATTCTGTGTCATCTAAGTCTCTATCCATGTGATTCAGAACTAGGAGAACAACCATGGGAGCTGCTGACCTTGGCGTTAAAAGGGCAAAATTGGTTCTGTCTTCAACCTCTACTTCCTAAGACAAAATAAAAGTCATAAAATAAACCATAATAGATTAATCCAAGATTAAGAATACTAATTACCATACTTTTAACTGTTAAAGGCAGATGTGGACATTTTTTTTCATTATTTACTACCAAGCTATCAGTAAGAACTTTTTCACTATGCTGAATACTTTAATTTTATTGTGGTTAATATTTACTCAAAGAATCCATATTTTATTTGTACTTCAAGTACATGACTATACCTCCTTATTAAATCTTCTGATTATGCAAAATGATTAAAGCTATCAGGCAAATCATCTAGATATAACAACAAAAACACTTGGATATAGTCTATTCATGACACATTAAATCAGAGAACTGGATGTGATTAAGAGATGTCAATGGTTGTCCTTTAGTCCTCTTTTACCTCTAAATGAGATTGGGGACATTTGTTTTAGAAATTCATCTACAGTGATCCCTTGTCTGTCTACAGTAAGGTTGTGAGTTTCAAACCCTTTTTTTCAAAAGGTTTTAGCTCCCCCCAGGGTACTCTGGTTCCCTCCATTAATAAAAAAAACAAACACTGGTTGTGGTGATATAGCTAAGTGTCCTGATAGTGGTGTTCAAGTACAAGTGCTGAAGCTCTATTTTATGAAATAGAAAAAAATCAAAAAATTGCTCTCTTTTTAAAATGAAACTATGGCTAGGTTTTACATTCTCACCTGATCAATGTCTCCAAGTTGACTGTGAATATCTTGAGAAAGTTCTCTCAACAAAGGGGAACAACTCTTCATCTGTTGTGTCATATCAATCAATGTTGATAACATTAATTTACATGTTGGTAAATCGTCTAAAATAAAAGACAACACACCTTAATTTACTTCATGTTGAGCAATGTTGAATCAATTATTTTTTATCTTGATTCAACAAATCAAAAGTTGGGCAAACCTAAGAAAACAAGAGGCAGATACTCCATCTGCTGGTAATAAAAAGTAATTTAATGGCACAATTTTTTTGAAGTTTTAAAAATGTTATTTATATCAACAAAAATATGGTAACCTTAAATCCAAGACTTATTTAATACTACATGTTTCAAATTAAAATATTGTTTAAACTGTCAAAATAAATATGAAAAACCTACAAACTATTCAAATTCAATGATTTTTTTCAAATTATTTAACTGTATATAAGAACTAACCTATTTCTTGTTCTTGACATAACTTGAGGATCCAGCTGGTTACTTTGTCATACTGATCACTCGTGTGTGTCATCTGTTTACACAACTGATGGATAATATTTAAAAGGGAGGCAACTTCTTTCCAATGTTTTCCTTCTTCAGTAGATGACAATATATTAATAGTTAATCGCTACAATGTAATTTGAGTTTAATTAATTATTCATCTAATCACCGCTTACAAGCCTCAAAAATACCAACTCCCTTTTCTACTCTCATTCAATTTGACAAGGCCATAATAAAATACATCAATATTACCTACATTACTTTATTTTTGCACTCTAATCATGCATTCTGAACTTTATTTCATAAACCAAGGATAATCTGAAGATAATGATTAAATAAAATAACATTAATTGTGTAGTTGATTAATTTATCTTTGTGCAACCAGATTTCAGGGATTAGCCAAAGTCTGCATACTAGCCAAAAAACAACAACAACATGTGTCCTTAAGACTTGACACTATCCCAATTCAATTTTCAAAAGAACCTATTTTGGTATCTATCAAACATAAAAATGCTTCGCAGCCTGATACAACCGCAGAAGTCGAACCCTGAACAGTTGGTAGAATATGTTACACAATATTCAAGCTTGAATACTGTCTGAAATTGGACTGTGATCAAATTTTTGACATACAATAGGTTTCTGACACAAAATAAATGTGGTGAAAGATCTTAAAAATTCAAAATGGGTTAAAATATTTGTATTAATTTTCAATTAAAGAATGCTATCGTGTAACAAAGCGTTTCTCCCCAATACTGTGCTATTGAGCAATACTAAGATTTCTTGTTACAGGGCAATACTATGCAATAAAAGATTTCTTGCTATTGCGTAATACTGTGCTTTAGCAGTATATATGCAATTGGAAGATTTTTTGCTTATGGGCAATACTGTGCTATAGCACAATTATCAATTTCAATTGAAGAATACTGTGCTATTGGGCAATACTGTGATATTGTGCAATAAAGTGCTACTCCCCAATACTGTGCTATTGAGCAATACTGTGCACTAGAAGATTTCTTGCTACAGGGTAATACTGTGCAATAAAAGATTTCCTGCTATTGCATAATACTGTGCAATAAGTTATTTCTTGCTATTGTGCAATACTGTGCAATTGAAGATTTCTTGCTAATGCACAATACTCTGCAATTGATTATTTCATGCTATTGCGCAATAATTTGCAATTTGTTTTTTCCTGTTATTGTGCAATACTGTGCTTTAGCGGTATATATGCAATTGGAAGATTTTTTGCTTATGGGCAATACTGTGCTATTGCACAATACTTCATATGATAACTTTTAAACATCCTGTTTGGTGTGTTTCTCCTGTCATATCAGTATTTTTTGCTTTTATATATATCTTTTATAATTAATTGAAAAATGGAAAATTTTCAGGAAAAAAACACCCCAAAACTATGAGAAAAAAAAATCCCTCCAAATTTTTTTGGACCCCCCTTGAAGTAATTACCCTCTAACTCAATCCCAGCCTTCCCTTAGAGGTATGGTACCTTGCAGTACAATTTCAAAAGGATCCATACTCTTAAATACAAGTAATTGCCAAGAAACTAGAAAAGTGTTAGTATTTGGCCCCTTATTCCTGAAAATTTTTGGCAATTACCCCCAACTTCATACCCAGTCTTCACATTGAGATATGGAACCTTGTGTTACAATTTCAGAGAGATCCATACACTTACAAAGAAGTTATGGTCCTGAAACTACAAAATTGCTTGTTTTTGGCCCCTTATTCCTGAACATTTGGGGCAAATACCCCCAAACTCATACCTGGTCTTCCCATTATATGGCACGTTGTGGTACAATTTCAGAGAGATCAAATCACCAACAGACATGTTATTGCCCGGATACTACAAAATTGCTTGTTTTTGGTCCCGAAATTTCTAAACTGTTGGTACCACAACCCCAAAAATCAAGCCCAACCTTCCCTTTGAGGTATTGAACCTTCTGGTAAAATTTCATTGAGATCCATTCACTTTAACTATAAAAGTTATTGCCTGGAAACCAAAGTGTCTTTGGAATTTGCAGGAGACGACAATGTCATACCAATTTGAGACGCAAAAAGGTTTTTTTGAGGTCGTATAAAAATCAATAGTATAATAAACATGTGTCCCAAGTTTCAAGTTTTGGTAAACTACCAAGGACTTCCAAAAATTCAAGCCCCCAAGGTTATCTTAGGTGAGGCAAAATAAAAATGTTAATATGGATATGCTACAAACCTGACATTTCTTTACGATGCTGTATATTACTTCCTGTTTATCTGTTTGAGTATCAGTATCAGCTGTGAACAATTAAGAAAAAGAAAAGAAAAAAATAATGTTAATATCTTATATACATGAAGTGTGTAGAGTGGGGCGCTCATATTTGCCGTGGACACAATTTCGCCGTTTTATGATTTTGAGGTGTAAAAACTTCAAAGGATGGTTGAAATTGAAGAAATATGCCGGTAAATTATATTTTTATAACAAATATGATTGTTTTTGAAAATGAGACCAAATTTCGGCACTTACCGCAAAGGACCGAAAAACGGACAACAATTTTCAGCCAATTTCCTGAATGAAAAAAAGATTTCAAAGAAGTATTTCTTTAGTAATTCTTTGACTGATTGCCCTAAATTTCAGTTTTTTACACCTTTCAAATGTCTGCTATTCATCTATAATGAAATTTATTTGATAAATATTGTTTAAAGCTGCAGTTATTTGGTTTTAAATAGATGTGTAACAACGGCGAATATGTGTCCCCCGTTGACAAAACATCAGGAAATTTCAAACACGCTTTAATCCAACATTTCAAATGATTTTTCTCAAAACAAACACGTTTTAAAGCTGAGAATATTTTGTATTTGAAGTTATCTTATATAGAAATATCAGTATACTTCAAAAACATAAAGACCTGAACAAAAACTGAAGAAAACATGGATATGGCGAAAATGAGCACCCCACTCTATGTCTACTTTCAATATTTCTAAAGTTAAGTTTTCTATTTTTGGACAAAAGAGTATTTCCATAAAAATACAAATATTTACAGCACACCCTATAACTATCTACCAAAGTGTCAGATGCAATAGCATCTGTTTTTCCCGATAGCTATTTTTTGCCTGTTTTTCAGATTGCCTTTGAAATACAGTGGATTCTGCAATTGGTGTACAGCAGATTTTGATAAGCATTACCTAGTGCATATGTTGTACCAATAGCTTGTATAAATAGGATGTGTATAAGTTTCAGTTTCAATAACATTTCTACAATACAAAACCCTGATAAAAAAGTTTTTTTACCACAAAGTCACATAGTTGCCATATTTTTTTTAAACTTCAGTGAGTTATTGTTTGATGTATGTTTGAATACCAGCATCAATAAATTCTGAAACCAACTTATTTTTGCAGATATAAATTTTCAAAAATGTATCATACATAGATATTTCTTAATGGAAATTGGAATACATTTATTCTGTTAATAAATCTCTATAAACCACTTTCGAGTTCATCCTTCACCGGAAACTCTTCAATTATACGCGCCTTTATGACATCATTTAGAGGGGATCGCCTGTATCCCTGCACTATTAACGTTCATCAAGCATCTTAGCGATTGTCATTGTGCAGGATAAAATAGAAATAATGGTTGTTCTGTATGTACTTAATGAAAATTCCCTAATGACAGCAGTGCTGATTGTCAATTTTAAGAATTCAATTTTCCGAATAATTCGTACAATATAGAATTATAGTTTTCCAACCACTCGCTCAACATTGAAATGGAAGTGGCGACGCCCCTAAATGCAAAAATGACTTTCACTAAAACCAGAGTTTTTGACGTCAATGCATCGAACTCCAAAGTTGTCTATTGGCTCTCTAGTGCTTATGTGAAATAAGTTGGTTAACAGTAGCATTTTCTACAATTTTGCTGTTTGTGGTAAGTCAACTTGTTTATAAAACTGTGATAAATAAAATAACTATAAAATTCAAGCAGCATACCTATATCACAGAGACATTGCATCAGCTGGTTAGAAAATTGTTGTAAAATGATTGTGATTACACTGGTTAATCCCTCTAAACATAATCCTGTCAATACTTTCCCTCTCCTTCCTTCCTCCCCTGTCTTCTGATTCTCTGTGTAGTATTTAAGAAATAATCTACAAATAAAAATGGATAATCCAGTATCTCTCTATCATAAACACACAGAAGTCGATTTTTTTTAATTATTAACATATTAAACAAGAGTGCACATGTTGAAACTTTCTCTCACAGTTTTGATTCATGGGAGAAAATTTAAGATGCTAAAATCCTATAGTTTGTAATGTATTACATTCTAAATATACTATATAAGGGCAAAAAATGCCAAAATCAAGATATCTGGCAAATACATGAAAATTTTTATGGATGTTGATTGTTTTTGGTTTTGTTAAAAGATTTCACTACTTCTATATAGTAAAAAATAACTGTTACTAACATTTAACTTTTAACAAAGTAGAAAAAAATAGACTAAAATTAAACTTTTAACAAAGTAGAAAATAAAATTTAATAGTCAGTGTCAGTCATCATAACTCCCTGAACATCAAAATAAATGTTTCTTTTGACATCCTTATAACAAGGATCATAAAAGGGATAGGACAATGTTAGGACTGGTACTGGTAGAGTAAATGTATATGTATTAACATCTTGTATATACTGTTGTACTATACCTGCCAAGATGATACACATATTTCATAAGTTTACTCTTTTAGGCCACAATTAAAAATATTTTGGTTTGCCCAAACCCTACCCAAGGTTGAGACAGTGGGTAGGTAGGTAGGCATTTTCTTTTTTTTTCTTTTTTTTTTAAGAAATTGAAGTAACAGATGTTTATAAGTCTCCATGCCTATCTGATTAAAAAAAAACTTCTTCAAATCAGGACAATAAAAGAATTTGAGTAGGCAGCTTTTTTCTGGGTAGGTAGGGTTTGGGCAAACAAACCTATTCTTTTTTATGGCCTTATGTACTATACCTGCCAAGCTGACACACATATTTCATAAGTTTACTCTTTTCTTTCCCTTCAGGTCCATCACATCTACCCTTTTCCTGTATCTGATGAACTTTCTGGTGTGCTATATTTAACACATGAGTGTAAAATCCTAGATCTTCTCTCAGTCCTGCCAAGTTTTCTTTGTTACTTGGAGCTGAATCCCTGTAAAACATACCAGACTCATAATTTTTACAAAACAAGACATTTTTTACTTTTGAGAGTTATAACAACTCTTATATGAATGTTTAATCTGAGAAATGTTTTCTTCACACATGATATCAGGAAAAATTTAATTTTTTGAAATACAATTATTATATTACAGTACTCATTTCATTATCAAATAACTAGGGTTGTTGGTTAACTAAAATAAATAACCCTTGAAAGGTCAAGGCAAGAGGATATAATTACATTGTTGATGATTTTAATTTGTTATTAACATAAAGCTGAGAAAATTGGTACCCAGTAAATAATGTATCCACAATGTCAAATGGTAAATTGAAGAAAAACTGGAAGATTCCCAACTTTGGTTCAATTTTGGCCAAGTTGTCTTTTAAATTTTTTTTCTTATAAAATGACAATAAAGGTAAAAGAATGAGAAAATTAACACCTGCCAATTGAGCCAGTCTAGTTAGATAAAAAAACTTACATGATTAAAGTCTCGAGAAGAGATGATACACAACTAATTGACATAAGGCTCAGCGGTGGTTTAACGGTAGTTGTCTTTCCTTTCTTTCCACCAGTCTGATTGGACTTTTCTTTCAAAATATCATAAAGTTTTGTATAGTTTCCAAATAGTTCTAAAATTTCTCTGCAACTTGTATCACTGAAAAAAACCCAACATAATTGAAACAATTTTTACTATTATTTTATTTTTAATATCATAGATTTGTATCAATAATTTATAAATTACTGTAAAATTTAATTCTTCACCAGCAATATTGTAAATATTGCCTTTTAAATTTTTGTAAATTTTCCACAGAAGAATCTATAATTAAAATGATATTAATCTATATCTGTAAAAAAATTCATAATAATAAATTTGGGTTTTGGTTAAGAATGTTCTTGTCATATAAGAAAACTTAAGCATTGCTTAACCCTTTCGCCGATGAGTCCCGGTTTACCAGGATTCACGCTTCAGACAGCTGACGATGAGTCCCGTTTTACCGGGATCGGAATACCTCTTTTATATTTCCCGCTCAAAACAGTACAAACATGAGTTATCTTTCTTTGATGAATACCCGGATGAAAGTGTAAACATGGCGCTTCCGTTTGATGAAAACCGTGTCAAAATCAGACGAAATTCACGGAATTTACGAGAATTTGAAATGAGGGAACATTTTTTTTGAAAGAATATGGAAGAATTGAAGCCAAACTAGTATACTTTTTTTACATAAAATGTTGTTTTATATACAAAACACTTGGAATGGACATCGTTCAGTGTGAGGAATTTGTACAGCCTCATAAAATTTTTCAAAATTTTGCCGTTTTGGGTTAAAAAATTACGATTTGGGGTCTTAGAGCAGAATTTTGAGAATTTCACCTAGATAATGCCGAAAATTTGAAAATTTGAATATTTTATGAAGAAAATATTATCAAAACATGAACAAAACTGTGAACATGGTGTTAGTGAATGAAATAAATACACAAATAACTATAAACAAGTTTTTATTGACATTTATTATGAAGGTCTCCCACTTGAGTAAAAGTAGCCAGGGAAGCCATCGTCTCAGAGTAGCTTCTGTCTGGGCAGCAATCGGTGAAAGGGTTAACAAGAGGCTGTCACAACGACAGCAAACCTGATTTATTAATATTTATTTGTGTCCTGGCAATATCACAAGAACCATTACTGATGAATGGTGAAAGTGAAAATCGTCAATATCAAATTTGACCTCCATTTTGTCATCAGTATCAACATCTTAAAATTTGAAAAGCTTAGATTGTATGGTTCATGAGTAAATGCAACGATGTGAAAAATCGTCATTATTGAACTTGACCTCTAATTTGCCATCAGTAACAACATATAAAAACTTCAAAAGCTTTGGTTGAATGGTTCATGAGAAAATGCACGGACACGACTGGAAACACCATTTTTCAATCTTTCAAGAACCATAACTCCTGAACGGTAAAAGTCAAAATCGTCATTATTCAACTTGACCTCTATTTTGTCATCAGTAACAACATATTAAAATTTGGGAAGCTTTGGTAAAACAGTTCATGCGCAAATGCATGGACACGACTGGAAACACCATTTTTCAATCTTTCAAGAACCATAACTCCTGAACGGTAAAAGTCAAAATCGTCATTATTGAACTTGACCTCAATTTTGTCATCAGTAACAACATATTAAAATTTGGGAAGCTAAGGTAGAACAGTTCATGCGTAAATGCACGGACACGACTGGAAACTCCATTTTTCAATCTTTCAAGAACCATAACTCCTGAACGGTAAAAGTCAAAATCGTCATTATTGAACTTGACCTCCATTTTGTCATCAGTAACAACATATCAAAATTTGGGAAGCTTAGGTAGAACAGTTCAAGCGCAAATGCATGGACACGACTGGAAACACCATTTTTCAATCTTTCAAGAACCATAACTCCTGAACGGTAAAAGTCAAAATCGTCATTATTGAACTTGACCTCAATTTTGTCATCAGTAACAACATATTAAAATTTGGGAAGCTAAGGTAGAACAGTTCATGCGTAAATGCACGGACACGACTGGAAACTCCATTTTTCAATCTTTCAAGAACCATAACTCCTGAACGGTAAAAGTCAAAATCGCCATTATTGAACTTGACCTTCATTTAGTTGTTAGTAACAACATATTAAAATTTTAAAAGCTTTGGTTGAATGGTTCATGAGTTAATGCACAGACAACATTTGATTGCTGCCCGCCCACCGTACATCTCCAAATCAATAACCGACAATTTTGTCACAAAAATCCGGTTAAAAATCTAATGAAATGGCCATCTTAAAGTGCTGGTTTTTGTTTTCATTTTTGGAAATACAACAAAATGTCCTCAAAACCTCATAAAATACAAATATGTTTTGACCTTTAAAATAGTAGTGCATATCAATTTTCCGTTCTTGGACATAATTTTTTTACAAAACTTTAAAGTAAAAGGGGCACAGTTTTAGTTACAAAGGGAGTTCCTATGGGAAATCGCATTGTCAATATTCTCATAAGTGCAACCTAAGAAGGACTATGAAAATGACCCTGGCTTAAAATAAATCCAGGTGAATTTAGACAAACCTTTTTATACATTTGGTTCAAATTTCAATTTTCATTAACAAAATAAATTGGTTCTCCAAATAAAAGTATCAGAAAAAAATAAAAAAATTAATAATCTTGAATTTGATGCATGGACTAAACTGAGAGAGCAGTAAATAATTGTTGGGAAAAAAAAATATTTTTTCTGTCTATGAATAATAAACCATACCTATTATGTCCTGTTCTGAATATATATTCAATCAACACCTCATAAGTACCCATTACAAGTATAGCAAAGAGTTTGTTTTTAACTCCAACACTGTTATTGGGTGAGAAATCTGCAGACTTGTCCTGAAAAATTCATTTTATTAGTAAAAACTTTACAGTTAAATCTATATTCACTTACACTATTTGTATTTAAACAACTCCAAAACCATCTGGATCTGCTTTTCACTGTGCTGTCTCCTTAATGTTATCAAATTACTTTCCCTTTGATTAAACTATTATATTTGCCATTGTGTAGTTAACCAGTCATGATATTTTGTTACATGTAACTCTTCAGCAAGGGATAGCACATTTAAATAAATTTACAATAATACAGATATCTGTCCATTCCTCAAAATTAAAAAAGAAGCATGCAAATAAACAAAGATCAAATATATGTTTTTAACTATTTATACCAGTTCAAAGTCTTCCATTTCTGACTTTATCATCCTTTTAACAAGTGAATCCATTATATCTTCTAATTCTGTGTGGCTACGTGTTACATCCTCTTCTTCGTCATCACCGTTAGTTTGTCTACGTATATCCATAATCTTTGTTAGGCATAACTGTATACAACATATAAGATGGGCCTGAAATATAAGAATAATAAAATCACTGTTAGTTTGTCTACATATATTCAGTATCTTAACTAGACATAGCTGTATACAACATATAAGATGGGCCTGTAATATCAGAATAATAAAGTCTTAGATCTTTAGGCGGTAAAACAAGTCTACACCAAACACAGAGAATGCTAGCAAAATATGGAAGCAAACCATTTAGGCATGTGCTTTTAATCATTTACATGTTGTATATCTTTTTTCCATTTTTTTTGGGGGGGGGGGGAGGGGGGTCCCTTTTGAATTGTTTAGTTTTTTGTAAGTCAGGGCATTTATAGCTTGCCATATGTTGTGTGTTTTTTCATTATTGATGGATGTACAGTCACCTATAATTACACACTATTTAGTTTCTGATGGATGGTTGTCTCAGAGGCAATCATACTACTTCAAATTATTTTTAAATTGAACAATGTTTACAATATAAATCTATAAATATTTAAAGAGGATTCAGAAACTTTTTCAATACACAGGAATTTATCAAATTCAGAATATAGTCTACTACAGTATGCCAAGGATATATACTTACCAAAGGTTCTGCCAAGAAAACTTGATCCCCTTGAGCAGATATACACAAATCCAGTTTATAAGGTGGATTTACATCTTCAGATGGTTCATAGTATTTCTTGAACTAAAAATGTTTGAATACATTATTCAATTATTAATATGTATTGCATCTTTTTCAGTTGGTCTCTGATTAAAAGTTATCTCATTGACAATCATACCACATCTTACTTTCACATGAATCAAATTTGTCAACTATCTGAGAGAGAAAAATATGTGCATAGAAAGTTTTCCTCATTATTGAAGGCTGTACAGTGACCAATGATTGCTTAAATCCCACTAAATTTGAACTCTGGTGGTATGTTGTCTCATTGGCAATTATACCTATCTCCTTATTTTTATACTGATGAATACCTAAAAGTAACTTCTGGTCTCAGTAATGAACTAAGTAAATCCAATTTTCACAGCCAACATATTAAATATTTTCCATTTGAAACTGTAATGCCCCGTAAGATTTTAACTGGATATACATTTTTATAAATTTCATTTTCTCTTTTTGTAAAAATTGATACATCTTCATTAAACATATACCTATATGTCCTTTTATTCATAAAACAGTGTTCCAGTAAATGAAGATTTTAAAGACTATTTACTTTGTTCTTATAAACATATTTCACCTGAGTTTTCAGTAAGTCTAAAACTGGTCCCTGAAGCTGTGTATTTCTGCAAAGAGCATCATATAGTCCCTGTAAAAAATCAGCATATACAATAATCAGCAACATAAATAACTCTAGCTATCGAATCAATTATTTATATCAGTCGGCATTGCAAACATTATTTAAATTGTAATATTTTTTTCTGGTCATCATTTTCATCAAAATGGTCCTTAAGGTTTCATTTTAAAAAAAACATGAATCATTTGTGTTTTCCAGACAAGCTGTATGAACTATATGCCCCAGCCACGTTATGGTCAGTTATAAAATGAAAATAGCACAATTCATTTAGTGCACTTGAAGCATTTAGAATACTCAAACCCCATTATTTATAAATTAAGTCAAACTATGTTGAAGACAAACCTGATATAATATAAGCCTGACATCCACTTGTTGTGATAGAACTCTTCTTAAGTTTCCCATAATCTCTAAACACAGAGCTTCATTACTGGCAGGATTATATCTGGCATGTATATCTACCTGTACCTAAAAACAAAGCAGTAATACACATTATCTTCATCATATACCTATCTTATATGCATTTAAAACAGGTGTGTTCACATGTTGCTGCATACAAATCAAATACACAATATCATTATGTGCTTGCCATAAAAATACCTCTTTGCCTTATGGTAAGGTGCCTGTCTTCAGTGTGGTTGTCAAATCAAATCAAATTTTAAATTTTGATTGCATTACTAGTACTTAATATTCCCTAAAATCATAAAAGTTTATCAAGTGTCCTTTGTTCAACAATTATACTAGTAAATGCACACAAGCATTTCTGAATTCATGGTGTTTTCAGTTTAAATGTCCCATAAGTATTAATGATTTTCTATTGCTTCTAGGTTGGAATAACTCATAAAACTTAAAACTCAAACTTATTGGACAGTATTCATAGACATACTACTAATTACCTGACTACTTGAGAACTGTTGACTAGATTGACTTGATGGAAGACCTCCTAGGACTTTAAAATGTTTAAGTATCAATAGAAAGCCCTGTAATCCTATTTTTCTGGCATCTAACTGTCTGAAAAGAGACAAAAAAACAATTCGTTTACAAACAAATTTAGCAAGCAAAATATGTTTGTTTTGTGTCAGTCATTAGTCTTTTTTTTTTTAAATATTTGAATGAATGTCTTATCAAGTGTTTATGTGAGGTTTTTTTAATTGTTCACTGCTAGATAATTTTTGTCATTTACATAATATGTATTGTGTGTGAAACAGGTGGCTATTTTAAATACTTCAGCCCCTTAGCAGTATACAACTTAGACTTTTATAAACTTTCAAGTAAGGTATAAAATGCAATTCTTCTGTTATAGGCTACTGGTTGGTCTTATTTGTCACATAATGACTACACAAATATAATTCATCCAGTAATTCTTAAAAACTGCAGATATCCTGCTGATTGGAAGATAAACACTCTGTGAAACAACTCACCAAATCCATAAGGCAAATATTGTCACTAGAAGTCAGAGACATCTGGCTCTTCTCATTATATCCTTCAAATCTCCTATATATTGACAAGTTGTTTGTCTGACTATGCATGAAATAACAATTGAAGTTTTAAACCAAACGATCAAGCAATAACAACTGTCAATTTAAATACTGTCAACTTTTTCACAAACCTTGAAAACATAGCTTTTCTGAGAATGAGTATGAGTGAGTCTTTCAGGGTTAAACTGAGTTTAAGCAGTGGATGGATTGCCATTAGAAGTGCTTCAGCAGACACTGGAGACAAGAATGACAGATAGTCCAACATCTCCCGTACTTTTGGTGTTGATTCCAAAAGAATCTGTGGTGCTGACAAGACTGCACTAGATAACAAATCTAAAATTTAAAAAAAACATAGACATTTTTTAAAAGTAATTAATATCTGGTGATTAACTTAAGAATAGGAAATACATTCAAAACATTAAATACAGGGAAATCTTGGTCAAAACTTTAATTGACATACATTTTTAAAAAGTTCACACCATAAAGAACTAAACTACATCAGATCAGAGACAAATAAAAAACAGTAAAAAAAAAAAAAAAGAAGTTAGGCTGCGTTTCTCCCAGCATATTCTTATAGTATCACTGGATTTGATATAGCAGTGTTTCCTAAAGTTATAGTTCCATATTTATAATACATAATATAAAATCAATTCAGATAGCAACAGGGTCCCATGCTTTTATAAGGCACTTGGAAGAACTTTAATGAAAGAATATATCTATTCTCTTATCAAATTTATGTTTATCTTATTTTATTTATACAAACTTTTCTTCAATCTTACCCATGTAGTGACTGACAGGTGTTGTTGCCTTAGTAACAACTCTGTTGAAAATCTGATCTAAAATCTCAGCTCTCACCATTTCATGTTGCTTAAAAACAGAAAAGTCAAATATTAACATACAACAACCTATTTTGATGTCTTTGAGTTATTGCACTAATGTTGAGAAGGTCTGAAGAAAATGTGTTGTTTTCTTATAAAGTGTCTGAGACAATTGTTTTATATTTATATGTCCATATAATTTACCATATGGAGAAGTGTCTGTTTTTCATGATATGACCAGTTACACCTTTGTAAAACACAACATAAGGGTGATTGAATTTTAAATTTACACAAAAATAAACTGGGAATTGTTGTTTAATCAGATCATCACGTACATGCCAAATTGACTTTCTAGGTTTTTAAATGTGAAAATAAATTGTAAACTGCCATTGTCTTGTCTTGTCTTGTCTTGTATGAATATCCTGCCTTTGAAAGGCACACCTCTGGTTTCAGAGTAGAATAAATTGGTGTATATAACACCCACAAATGTTTCTCACACTTTTTAAAATCTAAAACAAAATAATTTAGACTTTAAATAATCATGCCTTTGACTGAGTGGTTGCAAGTAACCCTTTCTTTTTATTCGTCGGTAATGTTAATAATAGTGTATTACGTCTAATATGCAACGCAAAGCAAAGTTTTCTACTAATGTACTCTACAAGATGAAGAAAGTCTGTACATCCACATTTACATTGACAATTACAGAGCAAGGCACTAGCATCCAATATTAGTTGTGTACTAATCTCTAGCTTTTCTAATGATCTACATTTAACACATAGCTCGCTATTTTTAAGAATGTGCGAAAGTTCAAGCATGTGATGATTTCTAGCAGAAGCTAAAGCAGGACATGAATGAATAAAATGAAATAATGTTTCAGAGTCCTCCTCACACAAGAGACATGTTGGGTTGATGTCAATCTGGTTAAAAGCTGCCCTGTTACTTTGGAGAATATATGTTCCTGTAAGGAGTCGTAGTTTGATGGGGAGACGTTGGATGTCTTTTGCAGAAGTCTGGATACTTGCCAGAGCATTGTGAAGATGACCAGTATTATAATAAGCTGTAGAAATATATGAAATACTCTTGTAATAGACAGACATGGTCACCACATGATCAACCCAGTAGGTGTCAATCGCTTTCCTGATAAGGTTTTTCCATTTTAATTTTGAGGGTGGTTCATCTAAAATGTTAAAAATTGATGGTAGGCTGTATTTAATTAATAAAGCTCTAATTTTTGTGAACCAGCTGTCCTTTACATCAGTTGAGATAAGAATTTGTCTTTCTGTAACTTGTCTTTCTATAGAGTTCTCCTGTCTTGAAATATTTGCAAAGGTTCCTAAAGCTAGTTTATGCATCTTACTGATTACTGGAATGGTACCCGACAGTATATATACGGCCATGTCTGTTGTGTTAATTGGGATTGATAAAATTTGTTTGATGCTTTTTCGATAGAAGACTTCAATTGGTTCCATTTGAGTAGAGTTTGGCAGTAGTATTTCTAAGCCATAAATGAGAACTGGCAACACGTAAACCTGGAATAATTGCAGGCATGCTACGGGATTAAGACCATTCTTGCCATGCATGCCAGTTCCCATCAGGCTGTACATTGTTCTCCTTGCTTTGTTGATGTTTTCCTGGATATGGATAGGAATGGTTTGCCGTGGGTTATTACTATGAGTTATTCCTAAATGTACAGCTGTTTCAACATTTTGAATGGGTGTATCATTTAATATGAAGTTAAAATTATCCTCTATTTTTGGTTTCCCAGTTTTAATAATTTTACATTTTGTAGGCTGTAATGAATACTTCTCCTGTCGACTGTAATTCTCCACAGTCGACAAAAGGGTTTGCATATTGGTAGGGTCATTCACTACCAGTGTAACATCATCTGCACAGGTGTCAAATTGGGGTCAAAACTTTAATTTGGCATTAAAATTGGAAAGATCATATCATAGGGATCATGTGTACTAAGTTTAAAGTTGATTGGACTTCAACATGGCAATTTGACACTCCACTCCACACCATTCAAGAGTCATTATAAAATATTGTAATAACAAGAATGTGTCCAAAGTACACGGATGCCCCACTCACACTATCCTTTACCATATGTTCCATGGACCGTGAAATTGGGTAATAATCTAATTTGGCTTAAAAATTAAAAACATCATATCATAAGCAACAAGTTTACTAAGTTTCAAGTTGATTGGACTTCAATTTTATCAAAAACTACCTTGACCAAAAACTTTAACCTGAAACTCCCACTTTCATTTTCTATGTATAGTGGACCATGAAATTGGGGTCAAAAGTCTAATTTGGCTTTAAAATTAAAAACATCATATCATAAGCAACAAGTTTACTAAGTTTCAAGTTGATTGGACTTCAGCTTCATCAAAAACTACCTTGACCAAAAACTTTAACCTGAAACTCCCACTTTCATTTTCTATGTTCAGTGGACCGTGAAATTGGGGTCAAAAGTCTAATTTGGCTTAAAATTAGAAAGATCATATCATAAGCAACAAGTGTACTAAGTTTCAAGTTGATTGGACTTCAGCTTCAGCAAAAACTACCTTGACCAAAAACTTTAACCTGAAACTCCCACTTTCATTTTCTATGTTCAGTGGACCGTGAAATTGGGGTCAAAAGTCTAATTTGGCTTTAAAATTAAAAAGATCATATCATAAGCAACAAGTGTACTATGTTTCAAGTTGATAGGACTTCAGCTTCATCAAAAACTACCTTGACCAAAAACTTTAACCTGAAACTCCCACTTTCATTTTCTATGTTCAGTGGACCGTGAAATTGGGGTCAAAAGTCTAATTTGGCTTTAAAATTAAAAAGATCATATCATAAGCAATAAGTGTACTAAGTTTCAAGTTGATTGGACTTCAGCTTCATCGAAAACTACCTTGACCAAAAACTTTAACCTGAACAGACGCACAGACGGACGGACGAACGGAAGCACAGACGGACGGACGAACGAAGCCACAGACCAGAAAACATAATGCCCCTCTTCTATCATAGGTGGGGCATAAAAACAGTACCTTGAAAGTATTAAGAAGAATTTGACTACCAAGATGACAAGCTAAGTGAGTTGGTCCAGTCTGTGGTACTGCTGATGTCTCTATCCTACCAAATATTGCCTTAGGACCAAAGGAATCCATCAGTAGAAATCCTAGGTGTACCAAGCCTTGTATAACATGGTCCCATCCATATTTACTACAATAAATAATGCAGAGACATTCATGCGATGATTTTTAACTATCAGATTCTCCTCATGTAAGTAAAACATAAATGCAAATGTCTTATGAATCCGTTAATTAATGCATTACAATATCCATGTATTGTATATCAAAAATGCTTAGATTGGAAAGATCAGTAAGAGTCAAGTGTTGCATTAACAGTTATTGTTTAAAGCCTTTCTTTACTGTTTACATACCTACCCATAAGAACTGTAGATCCAAAATTCAATGATCAAATAGAGCAACTTAAAAATGAAACAGATAATAATTACCTATTCTTTATTGTTTCCAAAGCAAATTCTTCCACATGGCAAGTGTCCTGAACTATTTCTCTGACCCACTGGGATGACGATTGTTTCTCCCCATCCTTAAAACTCTTTAATATCATCGTCTTTATGAGGTCATAAATCTGTCAGTAGATGAAGTATACATTGAAATTAATATATAAGAAATTGTTATATTTGGTTCGGTTTGAATACTGAAATAAAATTCTTCCAATTTCTTTTGATTTTTACATTTTGTACTATAGAGATTTACAAATCAGTAAGAATTTTGTGTTAAATTTAGCTAGTAAATATTTTGTTGTTGTTCTTTCTAATAAATTAATGTTAATCATATTTTCTGTAAAAATTCACCGCATTGAATTATCTGGGGTATAGAAATATGGTTTATATCTCTGGACTTCTCCCATATCATCTGAATGGGGGCATTACATTTTGTGTCATTTGAAGTGTGAGTGTTTAGAAGAACATAATAATCAATAGACTTTAAATATTATATCTTACTTGGTCCTCAAATCTATGGATACGGGCTAGACACAAAGCCAGTGCAAAATTAAATGGAGATAAAACTTGAGCTGCTGATCTCATTTGATTGCTCTGAAATAAAAAAAAATGTTTTTTGGCCCCCCCTATGTTCTCATTTTTCAAATTCTGTTTCAGAAAGCTACTTATTATGTTAAAACATTCCCTGAGGTTTGAAGTTTGTTTGGATGAACTTCAAAACCACTAATTTTCGCAACTGGGTGAGGCGAGGGGGGTCAACTTTCTTTTCATTATTCAAATATTGTAATTATTATTCATTTTCCATGTGATTTTACAACATTTATTTTATTTTTTAGTGCCTGCGCCAACGTGACCCAGATTTTTTTTTATTCCAATGTCATCAGAACTGTCTTTGCTGTCTAAATCGCCATAATTTTTTCCAGATCACGTAGGCGCATGCTATTAAATTTTAAGAAACAATGGCCAAAAATCTATGTTTTTCCTTCTTTAGACATTTTTGATGCCCTTTTACCCCCTAACCTCACCCATTTTCTTTTACAAAATAATTTTGAAGTTCATCCAAGCAAACTTCAAACCTAAGGGAATACTTTAACGTGATAAGTAGCTTTCCAATACAAAATTTAGGAAATATAGGGGGGCCAAAAACGGGCCTTATGGTACCTTGTCCTTTGAAACTCTCATTTGCCATTGCTCTGGAAGAAAAAACTCAATGAAAATCACATGTAATATAGTGTTTGGTTTTAAGTAAAACATAACAAACTCAATTTACATGAATCCTTTAAAACAACCTAGAATTTTAGCTGTTGGTCAACATAAAACCTCAGAAATCATGTTATTGTAAGCTTAAACTAAAGATTCTGTTTCTTTAATAAAGATTTTTAAATAATGCAGATTAGGATATGTAATTATGTTTTTGGAAAATGAAGCTTGACCTCTACATGTTCACTGGAGTATACAGAATTTAATGAAATTAAGAATTTGAGCAACTAAGAAATCCCTAATTTTAACTTTAAAAGTACTCTTTGATATTCATGTAAATCATTAGTTATTTTGTTGGGTATCTGTCTAATTGACATCTATTTTTCAATCTTATTCAATTAAATCCCAGCACACTTTCATGTTTTAAGCTTGTAAGTGCAGGTATTTGATTTTTATAAGATTGCTCTCCTTTAATTCATAGCTATGATGTTTCACTTCTCACATGGACAAATATAATTCATATCTTTTACATACATGTGTCATTTGTCATGAAATGAGAACAACATTTATGATAGCAATTGTTAAGTTGTATAAAATGGATAGTAGTAGTTCTAAAGTTTTAAGACATAATAGTTTGGTTTCTGATTTTTTTTGTTAATATTTTAATAATCAGTTTAAGTGGTATGTGTAATTCTGTTGCATTTAATGAAAACATTTTGAGTTGTATGAATAACATTGCACCTATATTAAATCAGGAAAAAAATACCTTCAACAACTTAATAAATTCTCTTCCTAGTTCTTGGTCTTGTTTAACAGCAAAGCTTATATGTAATATAACCGTCCCTTCTGTGTGCCTCAATACTTCTATATCAGTTTCATCACTCATCAAATCTTCACTGTAAAAGTATAATACATTGTAATAACAATTGTTTTGAAAATCTTTTTGCCATTTATTTTGGCCTTATTCTTTTTACACAGAGTGATTAGTTCTGGTTTCAACATAGAATCAACTATAACTAGGTCTTATTAATTTTCCTGATACCTGATATCCCCAACACATACCATTGCTGTATTTTTAAAGAATAAAATGAAATTAATGATAGTAATGCTGATAAACATTAGCATTTAACATAATGCATTATGTGTATAGATAATTAAATATGACCACTAGATTTGTTTGAATGTGTTATGAACCTTGTTTAAGTTCAATGTACAGTAGACTCCGGCCAATCGGATACCCAAAATGTCAGCTAAAAATATCCGATTGTCCGATATATTCAATTAGCCGATGAACGTATATTCCTCCAAGTTTTTTTTCAAAATTGACAGACACAACCCTAAGATACCAATAGCTATTATAGCTGCTTTATTAATGGAAATTTTTAACTAATCTCATTGTTTTTTCAGGTACAAGTTCAGATAATTCGGTTGATTGAGTAACAGATCAATCAGTTGATAATAATGTATTTTGTTTATCTGTCAGTCTATTGATTATTAATTATTAATTATGTGTTGATTATCTGAATAAAATATGTACCATTTAAATAATGTGACTTGTTGTTTTTGCGTGATTTGTTTCATTTGTGTGTTAAAACAGGTAAAAGCTAAAAATAGCTATGAATTCTCGGAAGTAGGCCACAGGTAAATTCTATTAATAGTTACGAATTCATGCCGACTATAAACTTCTACCTGTAATCGTACTCGGATCTAATTTTCTACATTTTTTTATTTATGAAATCCATTTCCAATTTCAAGTAATACAACTATGTTCATGATTATAAAATTGTAAAATTAATTTTGCTTTTCTATCTTATCTGTCGTGGTTCAAAATAAAAGGCTGAATATTATGTAAATTAGGAAAATGGCGTACGTGTGTACAAGTTACATAATTCTATTTCACCTGGGACATGCTATTGACACACGATTCCTTGTTTTTACACGGGACTTCTATATATATTTTAATAAATTGTTGAGAAAGAGGTACATTTCATTCATATTTAATATACATTGATGAACATCATGCACAGTTTATCATTTTGTCGTGTCATTGTTTGTGAAGTAAATGACAACGATCACATTTGGATAAACACATAACAAACACATCTTGGGCAGAATATAATATCAAATTCATAAAATAAACAAGACAATAAGAAAAAATATGTTTTATTTGACTATGAAAGATCGTTTTTATTAATAAAATGAAACATTTCTGTACTGAAGTTTTCTTAAACTTCGTAATGGCGTAACTTCCGGCTTCATTTCCTGTCAAAAAAAAAATATGAAATTATTTCAAAATATTCGATTGTACATGGTTTTCACACATTTTCCATGAATATTCCTATCCAATTAGCCGATATATTCTAATAACCGATATTCGATTATCTGATGTATTTTGACTGAAATGTATAGGGAATGGTTCGGTGTTTTGAAATAATATTACAATAGCCGATATATTCGATTAACCGATATCCGATTAGGTGGAGTCTACTGTATTATGTTTTGCCCATTTTTTGTTGTTGTCATGAATTGTCTCACTCTGGTGTTGTCATCTTGATTCAAACTTATTTCTTTTTACCCTTTGCTGTTTTTAAAATAATCAATAAAAAATGAGAACAAACCTCAATTCATTTTCACTTCTACCATGATTCTGTTTATCTTGGTCTACATAGAAACTAATTATACCTTCTATGACAAGTCTTTTGTGTCCCTAAAATAAACAGGAATATAATAATGATAATGATCCATGTTCTTGTCATATCTGAGTCCGAGAGGAATTACTTCTATATCATATATTAAAGTGATATTTTAATTACTTGATAAAAATTTTCATTTCAATAATTCCTAGAAACTTGTTATAACTTTGGATAATATAATGATTTATAAATAAACTGTTATCACAGAGATATGTCTCGCCTTTTTGTTATTTTGATTATGCAAATGTTGAAATCAAAATAGCAATACTTTAGAAATCTTACACAAGTTATGCAAAAAGTCAATGAACCATAACCTACTTACATGGCTAAACAATCTCCATGTAAATGAGATGTGCCAATGCTAATACAACTGCATACCGAATACCATTAACTTATTAAAAGTTGTTCCCAAACCTAAATACAAACATTAACTTGTCAACTATGTAAAAGTTTCAAAGTCAATGAACCATGAAGAGGGGGGTGGGACTATACAATCTCCATGGAAACGATACTTGCAAATGCAAATAAATTTGCATACCAAATATCATTGACTTACCATTAGAAGTTCATCTTAAACTGATCTAATCACAAACTAATACATGTAAACTAAGATAAGTTTCAAAGTCATTAGACTGTGACTGAGAGGCGATGCCAAATATTTTCCATGGAAATGAGATGTGCCAATGCTTATACAACTGAATACTAATTAGCATTGGCCTACCACTAATGGTTCCCCTTCAACTGACCTAATCAAAAACTAATACATGATAACTTAGAAAAAAAATCAAAGTCAATAGACCAAGGGGGAGGAGCCAAATTATCTCCATGGAAATGAGATATGCCAATACTTATACAACTGCATACTAAATATCATTGACCTACCACTTGTGGTTCCCCATAAACTGACCTAATCACAAACTAATACATGTAAAATAAGAAAAAGTTTTTGAAGTCAATAGACCATGACTGAGGGACAGGGCCAAATAGTCTCCATGGAAATGAGATGTGCCAATGCTTATACAACTGCATACCAAATATGACTGACCTACCACTTGTGGTTCACCATAAACTAGACCTAATCACAAAAATAAAGCAATACGACAGTATAAAGCTCTACCTTCTGCTTATTCACATTTTATATTATTTTTAGATGAACTAAATTATTCTTTAAATACTTGAATAAAAAGTTCCCAAAAAGCAACATTTTGTCCATAATACTTAAATTTTTACCTTACACATTATGCAAGAAAACAAAAGCCCAACAAAAACCATTTTCAAATCAAAATTACAAACTTTTGGTGAATATACTATGGGTCTAACTGAAAAATGGAATGAACTTTATAAAGAAGCGGTTCTTGTTGGAAATATAATAGTAAATTTTTCAAATGTATATTCCATATGTGTTATTATGGAATAGAAATAACTGCAGATTATAAGTTTATCTATTTGTAATTTTAAATTAATACCTTTGTTGATAATAACAGAAGCTGGTAAATAAGGGCAGGTAAATCTTGTAAGTCAGTGTCTTTGAAAAGACGTATAATTTTGTCAATGACAAATTTCAGTTCATCTAAAGACATCTGTACATCTTTAAACATGGCCGCTAGATGTAATACACTCTTTGAACTCCATCTGAAAAAATTTAATGATGTAATAATAAAACTTTAAAATTAAGGACAACCACAAAAGTTGGAATATCGTTTAACAGCTGACGATGGATATGTTCCTATTGTTGTCACAACAATCCTGTCCGCTTTTCCTTGAATTTAACATCAATGAGACTTTTCACCAAATTTGTTCTTTAGGTTGAGATAATCTTTTTATTTATTTTTATTTGTTACACAACCTATTGACCTTATAAATACATACTTGCATGCACAAAGACTGTTCTGTACGTGACTTTTATATTCAGTTCCTTTCATACTCCCATCACCGTAAACTACAGTCTCTTCTGCAGCAATGGAGGACATGATTTTTGGCAACAACTCCAAACCTCTACAAAAATATTACACATTAATTTAAATGACAAGATTTTTTCCACATAATTCAGTTGAATGATGGCCTTTTCGTAGTATGTTTCAATGTTTATTGACTTTTATAAAAAATAATTATGAATAATACTAAATATTACCAACACCCTTATCAGTATAAAACAAGGTGCTGGGTAATAGACCATCCCTAATTCAGTTAGAAAAACTACTCCTTTATATCTGATGAAAATATTATAGTATTTATCAAGAAACAACTTGAACCCCTTTTAGCCACATTGGACTTTTAAAATCAGGACACTTCATAAGTACCGTCTAAAGAACATTCATTTATTATATCTATATATAAACTTTGTATGCATCTTCTATGGAATTTTCCTTCTTTATGGTTCTATTTAATTTCACTCCATCGGTTCTTGAAAAGGAAATTAAAATATTATTTTCATGAGGATTTCAATGTAATTTTTTTTACTTTTGTTACTGGCGATTTTGGACTTTCAATTGTTACCAAAAGATCAGCTTAACAGATATGGGCAGGAATTCGCTAGTGAAATTTTAGGGTCAATAGTGTTTATCCAATTAAAAAATAAAGAAATCATGCAAATATGGAGAATAAACATTGTTTAAATATCAAAGTGGGTTAGTCTTTATTGCCAAATGCCAAAAAAATGGATCCAATTAAAAAAATCAACAAAAAATCAACACTTGTTATGTGCTGGTAGTTGAAAACTGTAGACAAAAAGTGTGACATTTCTGCAGTGGCAAAACCCCTAGTAATATTTAGAATATGCCTGAAGAATTGTTCTACTATAATAGTTGAAAATCAACTGCAAAATGATCCGTCTATCATTTAGAAACCCCATTTTGTAAAGAATCCGATTATTGCTGCAAATAAAATACGTTTGAAAATGGACAAGTGCATGTAACTTTTCCCGTCAACAAATGTTACATGCACCTTTTCATTAGCTGATTAGCTTTGGAAACAAGTTATTGGTCCAGCATGGCAAATTTTGAAAGGTGTCAACAATGGGTACAATTTGGATTTCATGATTTTTATCAATCAACTGAAGTTTGAAAAATATAGAAGGTAAGAAAATTTATTTCATTTTCGTGTCAATACTGCCCAATAATACTCATCTTTTTATGACAGTTGTATACTTTTTATAGTAAGCATTACCATAATTATTTTTTTCACATTTCAACCCACTGACAATTACATTAAAATGTGGCTTTTTCATCTTTCACACTAGGCATCTACCAGTGATCAAGCAGATGATAAGAGAGTGGGACCAGGTTAATTTGACCTCACAATGAAGTGTTACATGCACTTTCTGTGTAAATTAGGTTCTTTGATAATGATGTGTGACTTGCTTTGCAATTTTGTCAAAAAATATAAGTTTATCTTGTATTTAAACAGGTTTGACCCTTACGATATTCATTTTATTGCTGGAAAGATTTCTGTACATAACATTGACACGAAAATATTTACCAAGGAAAGGTGTCTATGATACATGCAAAAGCTTTTTTTTGTACGGTTTGCCTTATCAATCTAATTTTTTACATGAAATACCACAGATTAATTGCCAATTTGATTAACTAGTACTTGTATTCATTCTCAGCATTATAAAGATAACTGGCCACTTAATTTGAAAACATAAAATGTAACATTGACACCAGAATAAAAACAATATTACTTTATTACACTTAAAGCATAATTGGCCAGTGCATAATGTAAATTTATGCTGAATTCTTAACAGAGAAGTTGTTGATCTTTCTTGATTTCTAGACTTTACAATATTTACTTGTAATTCTTATCGTTTAAAGGCATGTAACATTGACACATCTTCTGCGTCCAGGTTACATGCTACAACTAATAAATGTGCATACAATTATTCAATCAATAAAATCTTGTTGAAATTTAAATTTGCTTCATTAAAATGATATTAAAGAAATAAATGAGTTTTAATTATTTGTGTTTATTTTTTTCTTGATTGACTAGCAATTTTTCCTCATCATTTGTTGGTGTTCCTGTCAATGTTACATACATAACCCAGAATTATATGTTTTAAAAGCATTGATTTCCAAACCTCTGTTATGAGCTTTAAAATGAGTTTATCTGAGTTTATAAATGACTAACATCTTAAATATTGTCATCACACAATTTCTTTGATGCTCCTATGATAACTTTATGAGTAACATGGACTACGATTTTTGTATCAGGTCTATTTTGTGTTACAGGAGAAAATTTTACTGTGTTGAAATCAACAGTTAATCTAATTTTTAATATTCAAAGTTATTATTATGATACCTATTTTAAAAAATAATGTATAAAGTAAACCCAAATTAAACTTTTTTTTCATTAAGAAATTGTGTATGTAACATTGACAGAGTCTATTATTTAGACTTTTACATGTTCAGGCCAGTGTTATTACATGCGTAAACAAAACTTACTGCCATATGGAGCTATTATCTTATTTTTATTTTACAAAATTAAAGCGTTTTCATGTTTTCATGTTTAATTTGTCTTTTAACACTAGTTAGTAACATTGACAACAATATTTTGTGTCAAGATTTTTTTATGTTACATGCAAAGGTATTACTTCCTTAAAGTCAGACATTTATATAACATTTTATAACCTAAATGATTAATTAGATATTACTGGGCAGCAATTATATTATTTCTCCAAAGTTGACTATTAAGCACACCACTTTCATCTTCTGGTCTTCATGTATGTAACATTGACATACAACCTTTTACTTTTCTGTCAATGTTACACGCATGAACAGAACTGATAACATTTACTTACTCCTTTGCTCTATAAAGACATTATTGATAATTTAACTTGTTTTACCACCATCAAACTTCATCTTTATTTCTAAATATAGATATTCTTTTTAGAAGTGTATTTTCTTCATTGACAACAAAATTGGTGTCAGTCTTGAAAATTTACATGCAATTTTTAATTAAAAAAATCTACAGGCAATATAAACCTAAGAAAGAAAAAGATGATCAGCAATAAATGTGATGAAGAAAACTCTCAGGAAGATGCTCCAAAAAGATACTGTCCCTGTCAACCAGTCAGATGGTGATGTCCCTGGCAGCTAGACAGATGGTGATGTCCCTGTCAGCCTGGAAGATGGTGATGTACATATCAGTCAATCAGTTAGTTGGTGATGTTCCTGTCAGTCAGTCAGTCTGTGATGTTCTTGTAAGCCAGTCAGAGGGTAATGTCCCTGTCAGCCAACAGATGGTGATGTCCTAGTCAGCCTGGCAGATGGTGATGTTCATATTAGTCCGTCAGTTGGTGATGATTCTGTCATTCAGTCATATGGTGATGTTCCTGTCAGCCAGTCAGATGGTGATGTCCCTATCAGCCAGTCAGATGGTGATGTCCCTGTCAGCCAGTCAGATGGTGATATCCCTTTCAGCCTGTCAGATGGTGATAACCCTATCAGCCTGGCAGATTATGATGTCTGTGTTAGCCAGTCTGATAAGGTCCCTATTAGTGAGTCGGGTGGTGACGGTCCTTTCAGCCAGTCAGATAGTAGTTCTGTGTCAGAAAACCAGATGATGGTGACTGTGTATGCAGACATACTAGTGATCTCCAATTTGACCATTCTACAGCAGTGTAGAAGATAGTTATTTCAAAATCTTGTTTATTTATCCCTTTTCATTCACCAGTCAACACATGTATCATGTGTATTTACTGATGCTCATTATAGAAATCATGAGGAATTCAATTTGTAACATTTTTTTTTAATTGTTATGCCAATAATTGACATTCCAGAATATCTTTTGCATTATAAGAGGTTCAGGCTCCTTCTGATTTCAAAATAATAATAATAAACTCATCATGGATACCAGAATTGAAATTTTGTAGGCCAGAAACGCTTTTCGTTTACAAAAGACTATTCAGTGACGCTAATGAAACAAAAAAGTAAAAGAAGGCCAAATAAAGTTGAAAACAGGACTATGGTCTAATGGGTGTTGGTTTTCTCTTCTGAATTGTTTTACACTGGTCATTATGGGGCCCTTTAAATTGTGGCTTCCTGTAGTTTAGGTAACAAGTTTTCAAGATGAAATGGCATTGAAAAATCGAAACAAGATATTTGAGAGTTTCTATATTGTTGTAAATTTTATAATCTATGCATGGATTTTGGTTCTGATTGAGGGTAGATTAATTGTTGTTTTTTGTTTTTATTCTTTTTTCAGATAGATAGTTGAAGATGTTGGAGACAGAAAACAAGAAACAAGAAACTTGTTTTGAATGTTTGAAATAAAATTTATTGTTTAAACCTTAAAAAGTTATAATAAATGTAAGATTAACCAGCAGAAATAAAACGAGATATAGGGTAATATGTCTATCAGACAACAACCTCAAAGATGAAACCCAAATTGTTCTTTATAGAAGTTATGTAAACGATTAAAAATAAGATTCTCAATAAATGCAGCTGTATCAACCTCTCGTAGATTTGTCCATATTTTGTCTTGGTTTTTCATACTATTAGTTTTAAGTGTAACTGTGTCACATGAATGAGGGATACATGTAATCATTTTGTACCCTTACTTTGTCAGTATTAGTTATTGAGTGAGAAACTTTGTGGATGCTGATGGTTGTGTGGTTGTCTTCTTATCAATCTGATCCCTGTGCAAAAAAAAACGGGTTGCTTACTTACTGATATAAAAATGTTTCATGTTGTGGAAATTTTGGATGACTCAATCATCAATTGATCTATCCTTGGTCTTAATTTTATCTTTCTGGTTATTTTGAAATTTGAATATCTTTGAATTTAGCCTTCCATAGTGTACCACTATGAACAAGCATAACTACTGGTATAGTTAAAAAAAATATGTCTGCTGTCTGAAATTTAGGTGAATGGTTTTGGTATTAACCACTATTTAAATAATATCATATATGAGAAATGTGGCAGTATAATTGTATAATTTACATTCAGATGGTTGTTTGGAGGCTTTTTATATCTTTTAAGGTCAATTCTGGCATGTTTCATTATTCATATTTTTTGTGTCCACGTTACATGCAACATTTAAGTCACTATTTTATGACAGAAATGAGATAATTGCAAAAATATTAATACAATTTTTTAATGTGAGGATAACACAATGAAAAAGAGCCTTTACATGTTCAGAAAGAAAATGATTCTTACTGTAAATATCTCTTAAACGTTGCATGTAACATTGACAGAAAAGTAGAGGAAACTTGTTTTCACAAAATTTCTGAAAGAAATGAAAATATGCATTTTAGAGTTTTGATTATAGACAATGTTTTGTGATCAATATATATGATATTGAATGTTGAATAAGTTAAGGAATCATTAATCTCAATTTGGAAAAAGTGTCCATGTTACATGCTCCAAATTCATTATTTGCTTTGGTTCCAAACTGACGCAAGTTTAAAAATGATTTTTTTGGTTACAAATAGAAGGACACCATTTGTAGCAATAATTTGTAAAAAATTTAGAAGCTTATAATGATTTTTTTTTTTTTTTTACAATGTCACACTAAAGTAGCATTAGCGAATTCCTGCCCATATACTGTTCATGCCCCATTTATGGGCATTATGTTTACTGGTCTGTGCGTCTGTCCGTCCGTTCGTCCCGCTTCAGGTTAAAGTTTTTGGTCGAGGTAGTTTTTGATGAAGTTGAAGTCCAATTAAACTTAGTACACATGTTCCCTATGATATGGTCTTTTTAATTTTAATGCCAAATTAGAGATTTCCCTCCATTTTCTTGGTCCACTAAACATAGGAAATGATAGTGCTGATGGGGGCAGCCATGTACTGGGGACACATTCTTGTTTTCTTTCTACAATTAACCTTATACTATGGTACTACCAATTCTGTAACAATTCAATGACATGTTATTTCAAATAACTGACCTGCCAGACTGTATTTGTCCATTTTTCACCAGATCTGAAAATACATTGGCTATTTCTACCAAAGCTGGACCAGTTAATGAATCAGCCTACAGAAAACAAGATAAGTTGTTCAATATAAAATGTAATGCCTATACATATAATACTGTATTTAGATATCTTTTCATCTTAATATTACAAATTGCACATTAAAATCTGTTCAAAAAGTATCAAGTTCAAAATGACTTTTGACAAGTAAAATTTTATAGCAATTACTTTGAAAAAATATTATATTGCTGAGAATTGATAAAATAATTAGTACATTGAATTTAAAACAAAATTTGAATAAACAGAGTTAAGATCTTTTACTATTACCTGTAACATTAACAAACCAACCAGATCTGAAGCTAGTTTGTTCTGCATTTCATTTTTCTCCAGTAACTGGACACATAACTTGTACACTTGTATTCTGATCTTGTTTGATTTACTGCTGCCATCAGACGATCCTTTAATACAAAAATATAATTATATATGTTCTAGGGTCAGCTTTTTTATATAGGATAACAATTTTCATAGATTCTTTAAAAACCTTTAATTTGTGGTCAATAAATACTTGATTTGTGGTGTTTGAGAAATTTAATTCTGCATTTTTATTTTTAAGATGCAAAAACATACTTTTTAATTTTGATTGGTTCAACACAACCAAGAGGCATTCTAAAATTGAATTTAATTTCTGAATAAAATGCAACATATATACATGACAGAACATGTTTCTTGTGACAACATGACAATGCAGAGGAAAACAAACCAAAACTAGAGGCTCTAAAGAGCCTGTGTCGCTCACCTTGGTCTATGTGAATATTAAACAATGGACACAGATGGATTCATGACAAAATTGTGTTTTGGTGATGGTGATGTGTTTGTAGATCTTACTTTACTAAACATTCTTGCTGCTTACAATTATCTCTATCTATAACAGTACTTTCTGTGGAAAATTTTAAGAAAATTGTTAAAAATTGACTATGAAGGGCAATAACTCCTTAGGGAGTCAATTGACTATTTTGGTCATACTGACTTATTTTTAGTTCTTATTTTGCTGTACATTATTGCTGTTTACAGTTTATCTCTATCTATAATAGTATTCAAGATAATAACAAAAAACTGCAAAATTTCCTTAAAATCACCAATTTTAGGGCAGCAACCCAACAACAGGTTGTCCGATTCAACTCAAAATTTGTGAGGGGATATATCTTATTCTGATGGACATTTAAATCTTGAAAGATTTGCCCTAAATGTCTTAGTTTCAAAGATATAAAGCAAAAACTGCATTTTACCACTATGTTCTAATTTTAGCCATGTAGGCCATTTTGTTTGGCAGGCTGGGTCATCGGAAACATTTTTTAAACTATAAACCACAATGATAATTGTGGCCAAGTTTGGTTAAATTTGGCAAAGTAGTTTTGGAGAAGAAGATTTTTAGAAAATTTACAAACAAGAATGTGTCCTCAGTACACGAATGCCCCACTCGCACTATCATTTTCCATGTTCAGTGGACCGTGAAATTGGGGTAAAAACTCTAATTTGGCATTAACATTAGAAAGATCATATCATAGGGGACATGTGTACTAAGTTTGAAGTCGATTGGACTTAAACTTCATCAAAAACTACCTTGACCAAAAACTTTAACCTGAAGCGGGACAGACGGACGGACGGACGGACGCACAGACCAGAAAACATAATGCCCCTCTACTATCGTAGGTGGGGCATAAAAATGACGAAAAGTTGTTAAAAATTGACTATAAAGGGCAATAACTCCTTAAGGGGTCAACTGACAATTTTGGTCATGTTGACTTATTTGTAGGTCTTACTTTGCTGAACATTATTGCTGTTTACAGTTTATCTCTATCTATAATAGTATTCAAGATAATAACCAAAAACTGCAAAATTTCCTTAAAATAACCATTTCACAGGCAGCAACCCAACAACAGGTTGTCTTATTCGTCTGAAAATTTCAAGGCAGATAGATCTTGACCTGATTAACCATTTTACCCCATGTCAGATTTGCTCTAAATGCTTTGGTTTTTGAGTTATAAGCCAAAAACTGCATTTTACCCCTATGTTCTATTTTTAGCCATGGCGGCCATCTTGGTTGGTTTGACGGGTCACGCCACACTTTTTTTAAACTAGATACCCCAAGGATGATTGTGGCCAAGTTTGGTAGAATTTGGCCCAGTAGTTTCAGAGGAGAAGATTTTTGTAAAAGTTTACGGACGACGGACGCCAAGTGATGAGAAAAGCTCACTTGACCTTTCAGGTCAGGTGAGCTAAAAACAGCAAAATTTCCTCAAAATTACCAATTCAGGGGCAGCAATCAAATAACAGATTATCCGATTCATCTGAAAATTCCAGGGCAGATAGATCGTGACCTTTGGTTTTTGAGTTATAAGCCAAAAACTGCATTTTACCCCCATGTTCTATTTTTAGCCATGGCGGCCATCTTGGTTTGTTGGCCGAGTTACCGGACACATTTTTTAAACTAGATACCCCAATGATGATTATGGCCAAGTTTGGTTAAATTTGACCCTGTAGTTTCAGAGGAGAAGATTTTTCTAAGATTACTAAGATTTACGAAAAATGGTTGAAAATTGACTATAAAGGGCAATAACTCCTAAAGTGGTCAACTGACCATTTTGGTCATGGGGGACTTATTTGTAGATCTTACTTTGCTGAACATTATTGCTGTTTACAGTTTATCTCTATTTATAATATTCAAGATAATAACCAAAAAGAGCAAAATTTCCTTAAAATTACCATTTATGGGGCAGCAACCCAACAAAGGAATGTCCGATTCATCTGAAAATTTCAGGGCAGGTAGATCTTGACCTGATGAACAATATTAACCCGTCAGATTTGCTCTAAAACTTGGTCTATGTGAATATTAAAATTGTGTTTTGGTGATGATAATGTGTTTGTACATCTTACTTTACTGAACATTCTTGCTGCTTACAATTATCTCTATCTATAATGAACTTGGCCCAGTAGTTTCAGTAAAAAATGTTTGCAAAATTTACAAATTTTTTGAAAATTGTTAAAAATTGACTATAAAGGACAATAACTCCTTAGGGGGTCAATTGACCATTTCAGTCATGTTGACTTATTTGTAAATCTTACTTTGCTGTACATTAATGCTGTTTAAAGTTTATCTCTATCTATAATAATATTCAAGATAATAACCCAAAACAGTAAAATTTCCTTAAAATTACCAATTTAGGGGCAGCAACCCAACAACGGGTTGTCCAATTCATCCGAAATTTCAGGGCAGATAGATTTTGACCTGATAAACAATTCAACCCAATGTCAGATTTGCTCTAAATGCTTTGGTTTTTGAGTTATAAGCCAAAAACTGCATTTTACCCCTATGTTTTATTTTTAGCTATGGCAGCCATCTTGGTTGGATGGCCGGTTCACCGGACACATTTTTTAAACTAGATACCCCAAAGATGATTGTGGCCAAGTTTGGATTAATTTGGCCCAGTAGTTTCAGAGAAGAAGATTTTTGTAAAAGATTACTAAGATTTACGAAAAATGGTTAAAAATTGACTATAAAGGGCAATAACTCCTAAAGGGGTCAACTGACCATTTCGGTCAAGTTCACTTATTTGTAAATCTTACTTTGCTGAACATTATTGCTGTTTACAGTTTATCTCTATCTATAATAATATTCAAGATAATAACCAAAAACAGTAAAATTTCCTTAAAATTACCAATTTAGGGGCAGCAACCCAACAACGGGTTGTCCGATTCATCTGAAAATTTGAGGGCAGATAGATCTTGACCTGATAAACAATTATACCCATTGTCAGATTTGCTCTAAATGCTTTGGTTTTTGAGTTATAAGCCAAAAACTGCATTTTACCCCTATGTTCTATTTTTAGCCATGGTGCCATCTTGGTTGGTTGGCCGGGTCACGCCACACATTTTTTAAACAAGTTACCCCTATGATGATTGTGGCCAAGTTTAGTTTAATTTGGCCCAGTAGTTTCAGAGAAGAAGATTTTTGTAAAAGATTACTAAGATTTACGAAAAAATGGTTAAAAATTGACTATAAAGGGCAATAACTCCTTCAGGGGTCAACTTATTTGTAAATCTTACTTTGCTGAACATTATTGCTGTTTACAGTTTATCTCTATCTATAATAATATTCAAGATAATAACCAACTAGAGGCTCTAAAGAGCCTGTGTCGCTCACCTTGGTCTATGTGCATATTAAACAAAGGACACAAATGGATTCATGACAAAATTGTATTTTGGTGATGGTGATGTGTTTGAAGTTCTTACTTTACTGAACGATTTTGCTTCTTACAATTATATCTATAATGAACTTTGCCCATTAGTAACAGAGAACTATATTTGGTAAAAATTTACATAAATTTACTAAATTAATGAAAATTGTTAAAAATTGACTATAAAGGGCAATAACTCCTTAAGGGGTCAATTGACCATTTAGGTCATGTTGACTTATTTGTAGATCTTACTTTGCTGAACATTATTGCTGTTTACAGTTTATCGCTATCTATAATAGTATTCAAGATAACCAAAAACGGCAAAATTTCTTTAAAAATTACCAATTGGAGGGCAGCAACCCAACAACCAGTTGTCCAATTCATCTGAAAAATTCAGGGCAGATAGATATTGACTTGATTAACAATTTAACTTCTTGTCAGATTTGCTCTAGATGCTTTGGTTTCATAGTTATAAGCCAAAAACTGCATTTTACCCCTATGTTCTATTTTTAGCCGTGGCGGCCATCTTGGTTGAATGGCCAGGTCATCGGACACATTTTTCAAACTAGATACCCCAAAGATGATTGTGGCCTAGTAGTTTCAGTGGAGATTTTGTAAAAGATTACTTAGATTTATGAAAAATGGTTAAAGATTGACTATAAAGGGCAATAACTCCTAAAGGGGACAACTGACCATTTTGGTCATGTTGACTTATTTGTAGATCTTACTTTGCTGAACATTATTGCTGTTTACAGTTTATCTCTATCTATAATAATATTCAAGATAATAACCAAAAACAGCAAAATTTCCTCAAAATTACCAATTCTGGGGCAGCAACCCAACAACTGATTGACCGATTCATCTGAAAATTTCAGGGCAGATAGATCTTGACCTGATAAACATTTTTATCCCATGTCAGATTTCCTCAAAATGCTTTGGTTTTTGAGTTATAAGCCAAAAACTGCATTTTACCCCTATGTTCTATTTTTAGCGGTGGCGGCCATCTTGGTTGGTTGACCAGGTCACGCCACACATTTTTTAAACTAGATACCCCAAAGATGATTGTGGCCAAGTTTGGATTATTTTGTCCCGGTAGTTTCAGAGGAGAAGATTTTTGTGAAAGATAACTAAGATTTACGAAAAATGGTTAAAAATGGACTAAAAAGGGCAATAACTCCTAAAGGGGTCATTTGACCATTTCGGTCACGTTGACTTATTTGTAAATCTTACTTTGCTGAACATTATTGCTGTTTACAGTTTATCTCTATCTATAATAATATTCAAGATAATAACCAAAAACAGCAAAATTTCCTTAAAATTATCAATTCAGGGGCAGCAACCCAACAACGGGTTGTCCGATTCATCTGAAAATTTCAGGGCAGATAGATCTTGACCTGATAAACAATTTTACCCCTTGTCAGATTTGCTCTAAATGCTTTGGTTTCAGAGATATGAGCCAAAATCTACATTTTACCCCTATGTTCTATTTTTAGCCGTGGCTGCCATCTTGGTTGGTTGGCGGGGTCACGCCACACATTTTTTAAACTAGATACCCCAATGATGATTTTGGTCAAGTTTGGTTAAATTTGGCCCAGTAGTTTCAGAGGAGAAGATTTTTGTAAAAGTTAACGACGACGGACGACGACGCCGGACGCAAAGTGATGGAAATAGCTCACTTGGCCCTTCGGGCCAGGTGAGCTAAAAATGGTTAAAAATTGACTATAAAGGTCAATAACTCCTAAAGGGGTGAACTGACCATTTTGGTCATGTTGACTTATTTGTAAATCTTATTTTGCTGAACATTATTGCTGTTTACAGTTTATCTCTATCTATAATAATATTCAAGATAATAGCCAAAAACAGCAAAAATTCCCAAAAATTACCAGTTCAGGGGCAGCAACCCAATAACGGGTTGTCGCATTCATTTGAAAATTTGAGGGCAGATAGAACTTGACCTGATAAACAATTTTACCCCAGTCAGATTTGCTCTAAATGCTTTGGTTTTTGAGTTATAAGCCAAAAACTGCATTTTACCCCTATGTTCTATTTTTAGCCATGGCGGCCATCTTGGTTGGTTGGCCGGGTCACGCCACACATTTTTTAAACTAGATACCCTAATGATGATTGTAACCAAGTTTGGTTTAATTTGGCCCAGTAGTTTCAGAGGAGAAGATTTTTGTAAAAGTTAACGACGACGGACGACGCAGGACGCCAAGTGATGGGAAAAGCTCACTTGGCCCTTCGGGCCAGGTGAGCTAAAAAGGAAAAAAAGTTATTTCTTGGTTAAAGTATAAAAATGTAATTATAAGAATTGAATGCTTCTTTTTGCATTTGTTATAGGAGTGTAAAAACCTTGACTGTGTGCATATCTTAAGTATGAAGCACTTCTGCATTTAGTGCTTCATACTAAATATATTTTAAGGATACAAAATGTGCATTTGATCAACACTTTTACACCCCAAAGAAAATTACAAAAAGAAGCATTTAATTTTAAATAATGTTATTATGAGAAAAATTACCTTTTAAAATATATCCTCAAAATATATTTAATTTCATTTTCCATATGTAATCACTGACTATTTTGCTCAGGAAGATAAGATTTTTTTTTGCAAAACACAAGAACTGTTAATTCATGGCACTAGAGAGCCTCCACAAGAAGGTGAAAACTGATTGCCACTATGACAATCTTTAAATATACAGTACATGACATTGAAGAATGGTAACAGTTTACTACTTCTAATAAAATATCTGAATTGTACCTAATAATACAGCTCTTACTAATTCAACAGGATCACCTTTTCCTCTCAACGCTCGGCCTTGAATAAGATGGACTAGCTGGAAAACAACAATAAAATCATTGTGAACACCTTATCTACAAATAATGATATTCCTATAAACAATGATTTTGATCAAGTATATCTCATTTCACCAAAAAAAGACCTGTTTCATTTCAATAGTGTGACAGAATATCTGTTGCTGCAAACTGTTAGTTCATTACTTACTACATATTTGATGCAAGAATACATACATGTTTTACATACTGTGAGTGTGGATATACATGTAACATTAAATATATGTTATATATTAATTCCATATTTTTTTTTTACAAAAGTGAAGTAAACCGATGCAGTGTTATTATATAAAGGAGATTCTAAACTGCTAGGCAAATTCTGGAAAAAACAAAATTATGAAACAGATTTTAAACAATTAAGGTGTATATATATTAAAACAACAAACTTAATGGGGCCTTTATTAGACTCCTGTCTTTCAGGGACAATAACTCCTATAGAGAGTCAGCTGATGATTTTGACCATGTTGACTTATTTGTAGATATTATTTTGGCTTGTCTCTATCAACTTTAGTTTTCACAAAAACACACAAAAAAAGGTTAAAACTGGCATTAAGGATGTTCACTAACTCATATCAGGAGAACAGTCATGCTTTTAGGCCACCTACACTTATTTGTAGGTCTAACTTTGCAGTATTAGTGTACATGTAGTTTATTTCATACCTCATCTTCACTGATACTCTGTAAAAGTTCTGCCACTTTCTGAGCATCTCCTTCATTGGCTGTGTTCACTAATTTTTTATCCATGACCTACTCCTCTTCCCAACAGTAATACAGAAATGTTTTTGATACTTGTAGATATCTATTTAAATGAAACTGTTGGTGTTTTTTTTAAAGCTTTAGACAAATCATTGCTGCACCAATAGCATTCGGTGAAATGTGTTACAAGAAAACATCTGTAAAAGAAAGAAAGATAAATGAATCTCAGAATTTCATTGACCTATACATTCTTCATTTGTTTAAAAAACATGAAATCTGCATTTTTTTTATTCTTATCATTTCTAGATTATTTTTCCAGTATGCAAAAGGACTTTTTGTTCTTTTTAAGATTTCAACATTAAAGTGGGATTTTGGCAATTTGAGGGATACTGTTTGCTAAGGCAAGTTTTAGCATACAGTAGGATATAAAGTTCAGCTGTTCAAAGATTTATGTTATAATTATTTTTCTATAGTTGAAGACAATTACTGTATGTTGAACTCAAAGCTAACTATTTTATGCTCTTTTGTCAGGTTTTTGTCTCTTTCACATATTCCCCATTTCCATTCAATTTTATAGTCATCCAAAATAGATGCATCTACTGGCATATATATATTTAACCAAAAGTTCAGCCAAGTATACATGTACATACATATATTTTATGCATGTGTTTAGTGCTGTCAAAACTCAAAAATGATCCTCACTTTAATCCCCAAACCCAAAGAAAAAACACATAAAAATAATGATTTTACATGTACAGGACCAAGTAGCTGTGGCTACAAAATTATAGACCTGGTCCTAAGAAATAAAGTATAACCTGTAACATTTTCTGATAAATGTGTACCATGATTGCCAATTATTTTGTGTCCTAAAGATAAGATGTATTCCATTTGTTGGGTAAACAAATCATGGGTTGATGAACAATTAATTAGGCCACTTCATTGTTATTGCAGCCATATTATTGAACATGTTGAATATCTAGGCAGATTTTTTTTGATAGAGGTGGAAATAATGTGAAATGTGCTGTCCTTTGCAAGTTTCCAAGCAACTAGCTGTTTCAATGATTTTTTGTTTTTGTTTTCTCATAGATTTCAAACCAATATCACCTCCATTGTGAAAATCTGCCTCCTATTCAATATGGCTGCAATAACCATGAAAGGGCCCATTAAATTACATATCATTAGTCAGGAAAAACGCGATATTCCCTGTTTTCAGGGTACACCCCAGTATTTTGGTATTAAAATAAAAACAGTATACAGGGACTTCTTTTCTCCTATTCAATTTATGGTATGAAATTTACAAAAGCGCACCTTCTACATGTGATAAGAATGTTTTATGATAGTAGGTCTTTCTATTAGTTCAAAAATCAAGTTAATTTCAAGTCTTATTTGATGCTCAACTCAAAACAAAACAAATCCTTTGTTCAATAATTCATACCATGATCAAACGTTGATCATCAATTATGAGATGACAAAAAGAGACTTTGGCATTTAAATTCAATGAATAGAAATTTTCAAAAGAAGTGAACATAATTCAGTTGTGGTCAGATACACCTGGAGCACCACTAAGTCAATCCTAAACAAAAGATTTTTATGTTTTTGAGTTCATATAAAAAAGATGTGGTATGATTGCCAATGAGACAACTGGTATCAGGTCCGTTCGCGCCAAATACACTTTCGCACTTCCCACGTCTGCACCCAAGGTCCGTTCGCACCCAATTTAAAATCAAGTTCCAGTTAAATAATTAGAAAATCATGATTGTTGTTTTAAATTGCCTTGATGTAAATACTGCATGTATTTAGCTTTGTATGAGTAAAACATTGAAAACTTTAAATGAAAAACACAAAAGATAATTTTTTTTAACAGAAAGGCCCCTTTGATCTGAAACAATTAAATAAAAAATTATAGCCATACACTAACCAAAATTGATTAATATTTAAGATTTATTCCACTCATAAATCCAGGTCGTCAGAATCTCTTCGTTTAGAAACAATGATTAAAAATATTTTAACAATACACTATCCAAAACATGATTAAGATTTATTCAACACAAAAAAATACGTTGTCTCACTTTATTTTGAGACAATGACAACAAATATACTAATAGGAATACACTTGCAAAAACTTGGTTATAAAATTATCAAACACAAAACCAATAAAATTTGGGCGCAAACGTGTAGGGTGCAAAAGTGAAAGGGCGTGAATGTGATAGGGTGCGAACGGACCCGGATTCGAGACAAATCTCCACAAGAGACCAAAATGACACAGAAATTAACAATAGGTCACTGTACAACCTTCAACAATGAGTAAAGCCCATGTTTTGTTGTTCCTGAAATACTGAAGTAATTACAAATACTACCAGAAGTCCAGGCCATTACATGTATAGAGACAAGTGCCTGTGACTGGAGCCCATGGCATGTGATTAAAACAAATTATAACATTACTACTTTGACATTTAGACTATAAATCATATACGTTTTTGATACACCCTGTCTGTTTGAGGTGTTATCTTCATTTAAGGAAAATCCTTTAGCATGAACAATATGTCAGGTACAACTCGTTCACCGTTTTTACTAATGTTTACCTTTTTCAATCAAAAAGAGCGCGTCTTTTTCACTTCCGGTATTAAGGGTTACACTAATGTCCTGACAATGTCCTGACAATGTCCTGACAAAGTCCTGACAGAAATGTAAATGCCTAATACTTTTTTGTTATTGGAAGGATTTACTTGAAATTTGGAATCAAGCAAGATGAGAACTTATATTTAATAAATAAAATAAAAAAAATATAAAAAAAATAATTTAAGACTTAGAAAACTTGACCTGACCAACTTGACCTCGAAAATACTATTGTCCTGACAATGTCCTGACAGAAATGTAAATGCCTAATACTTTTTTGTTATTGGAAGGATTTATTTGAAATTTAAAATCAAGCAAGATTCTAACTTATATTTAATAAATAAAATAAAAAAAAATAAAAAAAAATAATTTAAGACTTAGAAAACTTGACCTGACCAACTTGACCTCGAAAATACTGTAGTCCAGACCGATATGAAACGGCTAAAAATTTTTATTATTTATTATTGACAAGATAGACTTCAAATTCGATACCAAGGAAGATTAAATCATTTATTACAAAAATATAAGAAGAAAAAAAAAGAAAAAAAATATTTTAAGAGTTAGAAAACTTGACCTGACCAACCACGTCCAACCGTGACAAATGTCCTGACCGATATAAAACTGGTAATTTATTTCTAAAATTCGGTCGGATTGACTTCAAATTTGACACAAGACAAGAAAGTAACATTGAGTAAATACTCATTTGAAAAAAAAATAGGGGGGAAATATTTTAAGGGTAAAAAAAACTTGACCTGACGAACATCGACTTTGTTGTGAGTAAATGACCGATATAAAAGTGCTAATACTTGCAACATTGTTGGTATGATTGAGTTCTTAATTGAAACCAAGTCAAATTGTAACGTTTTTATTTGTATACTTGCTGCAATAAATTGGAAACAAAATATTTCAAAGGAAATAAATACTTGACTTAACCCCTTAAACTTAATACACAAACAACAACATTTTTAGTTCTTATCCTGTCAATAATAAATTATTTTTTAGCCGTTTCATATCGGTCAGGACAATAGTATTTTCGAGGTCAAGTTGGTCAGGTCAAGTTTTCTAAGTCTTAAATTATTTTTTTTTATTTTTTTTAATTTTATTTATTAAATATAAGTTCTAATCTTGCTTGATTTTAAATTTCAAATAAATCCTTCCAATAACAAAAAAGTATTAGGCATTTACATTTCTGTCAGGACTTTGTCAGGACATTGTCAGGACATTGTCAGGACATTAGTGTAACCCCGGTATTAAGCAAACACAGACCTTTTACAACAAAGCACTGCCTTAGACTATTATTTTTTTTTTTGTTGAAACCTTTTTTTATTTCTTTTCTTTTTTGAACCCCAGTTTTTTTATGACATAGATTTGAATATTATTCAAAATCATTTCGACAAGAGGAGGATAAAAAAAATATGAAAATATGCTAGTTTTTTTTTGTCCTGATCATGTTTTAAGGGAGGAGGGGGAGAGTAAATTCAGTTGTTGAGGGTTTTCAGTTTGCAGGTGAAATTGCTCTATGTTCGTGGTAGGGGTTTTGCACAGTCTGGGTACCTGAAATAATATTTTAAATACAGCAATTGGACCTCTGCTCATGCTCGTATAGTTATATTTCAAGCGAATCTAGTGTATTGTGTATTCAGTCGGTTTAAGAGCTCTTAAGAGCTCATGTTCTTTGTTATTATGTATATATGCAACCCGACTTTAAATAAAGATTACTTTACTTTTATTGCCCAAGAGTTGAAGCCGAAGAAGAACAGCCATGCAACGATAGAATTTGAAACAAAGGAACCAACATGGAAGGAAGTTTGTGAGGTGGTAAAAAAGTCAAGAACAGGATCAGCACCTGGATTCAGTGGTGTACCATACAAAGTCTACAAGAAATGCCCAAAGATACTAAGAAAACTGTGGCAGCTATTCCGAACACTATGGAAAAAAGGAACCATTCCTGAAAGCTGGCAGAAAGCAGAAGGATGCTTTGTACCAAAACAAAAGGATTCAAAAGACATCTCACAGTTTAGGACAATTTCATTGTTGAGCGTCGAGTGAAAAGTCTACTTCTCTGTATTGGCAAACAGGATGACGAAGTATATGGTAGAGAACAGCTACATTGATACATCTATGCAGAAAGGAGGCATTGCAGGTTTTTCAGGATGTGTAGAACATACAAGTGTTCTTAGCCAACTCATACATGAGACAAAGACAGGAAAGAAGAATTTGGCAGTAGTATGGTTAGACCTGGCAAATGCATATGGATTAGTACCACACAAATTGATAGAGATGACAATGGATCACTACCACATTCCAGAACACATCAAGAAGATAGTCTTTCAGTATTTTGATGGAATACTGCTGCGATTTACTGTAGATAACAAGACCACACCATGGCAGAAGTTAGAGACAGGAATAGTTACTGGTTGTACCATCTCACCAATACTATTCATTATGAGTATGAATATCATCATGAAGGCAGCAGAAAGAGAAACAAGAGGTCCAAAGAAAGATTCAGGGATTTTTCTACCAGCAACAAGAGGGTTCATGGATGACCTTACAGTAACAACATCATCCCATATTCAAGCAAGATGGATACTGACAGCACTGAGAGAAGTAGTCACTTGGGCAAGGATGAAATTTAAGCCAAGGAAATCAAGATCAATGATACTGAAAAAGGGTCAGATAACAACAAAGTTCCAGCTTAAGATCCAAGGGGACAAAATACCAACAATAGTAAACAACCCTATAAAGTGCCTTGGAAAATGGTTTGATGGTACCCTTAAAGACAATACCAGTGTGAAGGCAGTACAAACTCAGGTTGTAGAATGGCTTAAGAAGGTAGATAAGAGTGGATTGCCTGGGAAATTTAAGGCTTGGATATACTAACATGGGCTGTTATCAAGACTGACATGGCTTCTCATGATCTATGAAATGAGAGCAACAACAGTCGAATCTATAGAAAGAAAGATAAACAGTCACCTAAGAAGATGGCTGGTACTCCAAGTTTTACAGCCATAGGCCTTTACAGTAGATCAGCACAACTACAGCTACCTTTAACACCAACTTTGGAGGAATACAAGGTATCAAAGAGCAGACTTGTTATGACTCTCAGAGACTCGAAGGATAGCAAGATCAGTAAGGCTGGAATACAGACACGTACTGGGCGTAAATGGTCAGCGAGAACTGCAGTAGATCAAGCAGAAAGTTGGCAACACCTGTACTGGTAGACAAGACTTAGGAATGACACATTTCCAACAGTGGTCAAAGGCAACACCAAAAGAGAAGAGTAGCATGGTACAATCAGAAATAAGAACAGTAGAAGAAGAACAAAGAAGGGCAAAATGAGTAGAGCTTAGCCGCCAAGGAGCATGGATGAAGTGGAACTTGCCAGAAAGAAGGATAACATGGGCAGAGTTATGGAGGATGGAACCATTCAGAATTTCATTCATGCTTAGGTCAGTGTACGATACACTTCCTTTCCCTTCAAACTTACACCAGTGGGGACTGATAGAAGAACCAAGCTGCAAGTTATGTGGTGAAAGAGGTACTATGGCACATATACTTTCAGGCTGCAAGGTTGATCTGACACGGGGAAGGTATCGATGGCGGCACGACAAGGTCCTAAAACATCTAGCAGAGATCCTTGATATTGAGAGAAAAAACAAGAGACCATCAAAAACAGAGGCAAAGCAGATCAGATTCGTTAGAGAGGGAGATACGGGACATGCAACAAAGTCACAACAGCACTTCATCTTGGACAAGGGCGGTGAATGGAACATGAGAGCTGACATTGGAAAGAAGCTTGTGTTTCCAGAATGCGTACATACAACCCTACGCCCAGACATTGTAGTTTGGTCACAGTCGTCAAAGATGATAGTTGCAATAGAACTGACAGTTCCTTGGGAATAGAGATGTGAAGAGGCATACCAGCGGAAAAAGGAAAAATACACAGAGCTGATAACAACATGTAGAGAGAGAGGTTGGAAAGCGTGGCTGTTCCCAGTAGAAGTTGGCTGCAGAGGTTTTCCTGTACAGTCAGTATGGAGGATGCTACAGGCAATGGGAATAGTTGGAAAGGCAAGAAAGACAGCATTAAGACAGCTAGGGGAAGCAGCAGAGCGTTCATCTTGCTGGTTATGGCACGGCCGAGATGATCTGAGCTGGAAGCCGAGTGCTGATGAGTCGAGGTTTGATCACCTCTACTGACCCGCCAACCGGAGGATGTAATGGTACAGGGTCGAAACATCTGGTGAGGATGGAACCATCTGAAGACATCAAAGCACCGGCAGAGAGCGACAGGGATTCAAAGATGAAGGAAGATGAGCAGTCAAGCGAATATAACAGCAGAAAAGCAGAATACCACCATCTGTAGGTAATAATCATTAAACCATTTTTTACCTTGTTTTTCGCACGGAAGATAAGAAATAAGACAACTTTGCTCCAGGTCCTCATTATGAAAGTGAATGACCAGTTTCAAAATCTAAAGATTTGTTGATGGTGGAAATTGTTTTAAAAAACGGAAGCATTCGATTCCGCGGCGTTGCCACACCACAAGCAAACAAATGTGAATAGAAACACACGAAATTGATTTTCTACTTGGATTCGGAGGTGAAAGCTAGGAAATCGATAAAATACGACAGACACTTGGCAAAGCTAAATGGTTAACTTATGAAATAGAGTGACATAGTATGTATGGTTAGCGCTATGCCATTAAAAAAAACCCGCTAAAACTGGCTACACAATGAATTAAATACAAAATTAACACATTTCTATCAGCTAGCTAACCAGGTAAATGAAAATTACCTATATTAGGTATAAGATATGGTCAAACCTTCTTATTTTCATCATGGTCTACATTTTACTATAGTAAAGATGTGTGAACTGATCCCTGAAAATGTAGCTACTATTTAAGGCTGGTTATGATCCTTATAATTAGATGCTCTTCAAATCATCAGAATCAGACCGGTAGGTACCTGTTCAAAGAAACATGTGACGAGTTCAAAATTGTCAAATACACATGTTTCCATCAAGTACTCATTTGACGTTTTCGTAGATTAAACATCAATAGTTTTAGGCATGAACAACACTGTATTTCGAAATTAAAAATTATTTTTGCATAGCAATTCATGCATGTAAAAAAAGCAGGTAAATTATACGACGAGTCGTATTTTTTTTTTTTACTTTATCATTTGAATGGCAGCAGCTGTATATTAAGAGAGTTCTCACTATAGCATTTAATATGTTCGAACCCTAGGTGATCTAGCAATCTTTCATGTGACAATTCATTACAAAATTTTAAACATTCGGAAAACGGGAGCGCTACGTGAGAGGGATGAAATTAATAAGGGATAGTCAGACTTTTTCCTTTACGTTTTTCTAATGTTTTCAACTGCAAATGTCACTTTTAAAGGAATATGTCTCTACTGCCCTGTGAATAAATGATAGTTCATAGTGGCTTATTTGTTATTTTAACCCTAACAGGGACATACGTTTGGTCTAGCTTCGGGTTCATTCATGAGGCGAGACTTGCTAGACCAATCAAAATCTGATAAACATAGTTAATCCGATGTGTGGTATTAATCATTATATTTTTTACCTTTTAAAAATTGTAGGAAACAGGTAAGTTTGTCTTTTGGGAATATTTTCAAATCAAAAGTATGTACTTTACTATTGACCTATTCCCTTGACCACACTTGATAATTTAATTACTGTCCTTACAGGTATACATCCATACACGTTTTTATTTTCTCGGGGTATTTATATATATATATATATGTGGTGGTGTTTAACGACCTTGACTGGCCTTTCAGCCCTCGCACGGTCGGCTCGGTGCCCGAAGACGATTGGTGAGCATTTAAATATTTTGTGCCGTGGGTCAGGAACGGGTAGCAAAGGACGCCGAATGGAGGTATTTATAAACATGGTTTAGTTGTTATTTATATTCTCAGGTAACCCCTATCCACCATTTTTACCTGGCTGAATGAAATATCGAATTCCGGATAATTAACCCGGGTATTCAAACCATTTGTTAACGAGCATGATAATTTATACGATAGTAAGTTGTTCATTCTAAGGTAAATATCAGGATTTTATGGAACTAACAATTGAAATGTTTGTTTTTTGTCATGTTGTATTATAAAATCCTTTAGCTAACAAAGTAACTATTATAAGTAAGTAGTCTCTTATAAAATCGACAATGACTTAGAATAATCAACGCCTTGGTAAAATCAATATTTTTTTCTTAATTTTTTTAGTCATACCATATTCATATAAGTAAGTTAACAAATCAAATCTAAACCATTTTATTATTGCAAAATCAAATACAGGAATTATTGCAGCGGACATTTACAAAATACAAACGCAAAAGTAAAAACAAACATACAGGGACATATTTTTTCATTGATGAGACACAACTATTATTGCTGGTATGATCAAAATGATTGTAGTTTATTTAAGCTTTTATTTCAATCGTTCTTAAATTTTTGCTTTAAATGAATGTTCGTATCATACATATCGTGTATTTCAGCTACATATACAGTACAAGTTTCAGTATCCGATTATTTAAAAAAAAAAAAAGTCAAGTTACAAGTATGCTGTATGCTGTATGTGTATCGTATTTCTCCCCGGTCATTATTTTGTACATAAATCAGGCCGTTATTTTTTTTATTAAACATTTTTCAGTTTACTTATAACATTTATGCACGTTTTAAACAAACACGAAGTCTTAAACATTCAACACTGATTTGCATTTTAAATTTAATCAAGAATAGTTGAAAAATAGTTATATATAAATAAAAACAATAACAGTAATTTCTAAACGCATACACAAAACGTAATTATTTCATTAAATCAATTCTTGTATTCTGCTAACAGGTCATTCAAGGTTCAAATAAGATGGTTATGTACTGTCTTACCCCTTTGATAATCCATCAGTGCATGTTAATAGTTTTACCTCGTTTGAAGTGAATCATATTTCGTAAATAAGGAGAGTTATTACCATTAAGTATGGGTACTTGTAGTAACTGGACACGACCTCGATAGTTACTTGATCTATTTGCCTTTCAAGGGTGGGTAATTAGAATTTTGTAAATACATGACCTTGAATGCGACCTCTGAAAGATGATGAGACTGAAAACAAAGAATAAAACTTAAAACTTCTTATAAACATGACTTAATATTGAAAATAAAATAAAATGGATCTCATAAAATTGAAAGGACAGATTGGAGAGGAGTGTTACAATGGATAAGTCTGATAAAATCTAAATGTGCCTCAGAAATATGCACAAAGAAATATTTTTTTATTTGTGTCAATATAGTTAACATCTATCCTAGTTCCAAGAAACCGTCTGATCGACATAATGATTTAATCATTATTTCAAACAAAACTTAAGTGTGTTAAACTTTAATAGGCAGTATCTGAATCCAAAACGACCCGTTATCATTTTCATCGGTATCATATAGTCCATCGTACAAGTAATATTTTTTTCCATTTACTTTGTTCTATGGAACGCCGTAGCTGCCTTATGTGTACTTGTTTTTAGATACGCTTATACTTTTCAATATATGCACATAGTTTTTCTATATATGCACATACTTTTTCTCTATATGAACATACTTTTTCTCTATATGCACATAGTTTACTTTATATGCACATAGTTTACTTTATATGCACATAGTTTTTCTATATATGCACATAGTTTTTCTATATATGCACATAGTTTGACTATATATGCACATACTTTTTCTCTATACGCACATGCTTGTTCTCTATATGCACATAGTTTACTTTATATGCACATAGTTTTTCTCTATATGCACATCTGTTACTTATTCGTTTTTAATGCGCGGAGTATACGGTTGCACTTTGAATGAAATCGTTTTTCAATTGTGTTCATGTCTCTGGTGGTAACAATGTGTTCTTACAGATGAAATGACCCTATAAGCGCGATTGCAACCGTTCCAGTGCTCGGTTAATACCCTGTTACTTATTCACTTATAAAACGTTTGTTGTACGTTGCACCTTTTAAAAAAAAATCAATTGTGCCCATGTCTCTTGGTGTAACAATGTGTTCTTAGAGATGAAATGACCCTATTAGCGCGCATGTACCCGTTCCAGCGCTCGGTTGACACCCTGTTATCTATTCGTTACCTATTCGTTACCTATTCACTTATAATACGTTTGTTGTACGTTGCACCTTTTAGAAAAGGATTTTCAATTTTGTTCATGTCTCTGGTGGTAACAATGTGATCTTAGAGATTGAATGACCCTATTAGCGCGTATGTACCCGTTCCAGCGCTCGGTTAATACCCTGTTACCTATTTGTTACCTATTCGTTACCTATTCACTTATAATACGTTTGTTGTACATTGCACCTTTTAGAAAAGGATTTTCAATTATGTCCATGTCTCAGGTGGTCACAATGTGTTCTTAGAGATGAAATAACCCTATTACTGCGTATGTACCCGTTCCAGCGCTCGGTTAATACCCTGTTACCTATTCTTACTTATTCGCTTATAATACGTTTGTAATACTTTTTATGTGTAGTGTAGTATGTTCAGACTTATTTTTTTTGTTTGTACGTTTTGGATGATTTTGTTTAAATATTCCATGTGTAATGGCAGTGTAAACATTCAGAGTTTGAATTTATTAGAATAGTAAATTTAACATTTAAGAGAAAGCTGTACTTGTCACAAAGCTGCCACCAAAAAATAGGGACATTGCTTTAATCTACAATTTTCTATGACAATGATAAATGTTCATTATGAAGAGCAAATTTTTATCTTTTATTCATCATATTTGATTTTCAACCATATTTGTCAGGGTTCTCCAAGGAAAATATGTGCAAAAGCAGAAACATGTAAATACTTTAATTTTATATAACAGGTAACAGGTTATTTACCGAGCGCTGGAACGGGTACATGCGTGCTAATAGGGTAATTTCATCTCTAAGAACACATTGTTACCACAAGAGACATGGACAAAATTGAAAATCCTTTTCTAAAAGGTGCAACGTACAACAAACGCATTATCAGTGAATAGGTAACGAATAGGTAACAGGTTAATTACCGAGCGCTGGAACGGGTACATGCGCGCTAATAGGGTCATTTCATCTCTAAGAACACATTGTTACACCAAGAGACATGGGCACAATTGAATTTTTTTTTAAAAGGTGCAACGTACAACAAACGTATTATAAGTGAATAAGTAACAGGGTATTAACCGAGCACTGGAACGGTTGCAATCGCGCTTATAGGGTCATTTCATCTGTAAGAACACATTGTTACCACCAGAGACATGAACACAATTGAAAAACGATTTAATTCAAAGTGCAACCGTATACTCCGCGCATTAAAAACGAATAAGTAACAGATGTGCATATAGAGAAAAACTATGTGCATATAAAGTAAACTATGTGCATATAGAGAACAAGTATGTGCGTATAGAGAAAAAGTATGTGCATATATAGTAAAACTATGTGCATATATAGAAAAACTATGTGCATATATAGAAAAACTATGTGCATATAATGTAAACTATGTGCATATAAAGTAAACTATGTGCATATAGAGAAAAAGTATGTGCATATATAGAAAAACTATGTGCATATATTGAAAAGTATAAGCGTATCTAAAAACAAGTACACATAAGGCAGCTACGGCGTTCCATATTGTTCTATTGCCATAAGCAATATATTGGATTACGTCACTTGTCTCCAAGACTCCAAAATTGATCTGATTTTAAGCCAAATTAACCCAGTGCCTCAAATGCATTAAACAGTTGGCATGCTTTTGTCAAAATGATCTCAACATCGTACGATCAATGTTCAACTCTGGCTGTAATCACTTCCGGAGGACTCACTGCATCATTATTTATCTTATTTGATGGATAGCCAGTAGCCGCACACATGTTTACTGTGAGTTAATTTCCCATTATATATTCATTTCTTGTTTATGATTGATTATTTTACTTTTACAGATTTGCATGTCTCATAATATTATCAACTTCTTATGCTTAGTTTTTGGTACCCAGTTTAACACAGTGATTTAAATAGTTTTATTTGAGTAACATTTAACCTTTTTAGACCTTTATTTAAATTAAATTTTTGCCAAATTGTCATGATTCATTGTCGTATTTTCACAGTAGTGTATAAATCAGGATAAATGATTATCTAATGTCTGTTGATGGTCTACTGTGTAATTTGTAAAGACAGTAAGTTGATATAATCTTCATCTAAAATGACATCCTCTGTAATCTTACTAAGTTTTAAAGACTAAAAGGTGTTATCTGAACAAAATATTATCATGTAACTACCATACTTCATCTTATCGCATAGATTGTACACGAACACAAAAGCAATTATCTTTAAAAGTGTTTAAAGCAGTAGGTATCGTGATATATAAATTAATCTTAAGTATACATATACTTTATACGTAGGCCAAGGTTAGGGAAATTCCTTGTTCAAGGCCACTGCATATGCATCATCAACTTCAGATCTTACCGATAGATAAAAGATGTAAACAGAGTAGATTATACGTCAATAGAGGACTTAATAGCAAATATTCTACAAAGAAAGAAATCTTTGTACTTTGAAAATGCACTTAATGTTAATATAAATGTTAAGTATGAACAGTTGGTAGTTGAACAAGTGTCTTTTTTTTCAAACTACAAAGGATTACTAAATTACCATTCAATGTTGCTTAGTGAGTGTTGAGAAACCACTGTATTCTGAAAATGCACAAAATGTTATGTGTGAATGTCAAATATGACCAGCTGATAGTTCAACTAGTGTCACGTTTTCAAACTAAAAAGCAGCACTAAATAGTTATCCGCAGAAGTTGCATAGTGAGTTTCGTGTACAGTAAAATACTAAAATTTGTACCCTAAACGTGTACGTTTATAATATCATGATTATGACAGATGACAATGGTTAGTATAAACTGTTGGCATTTGAACAAGTGTCAAACATATTCATAACATTTTATACTAACATTAGAGTATTATGTATCTATTATACAGTCTTGGGCTTACATAAATATTGTATAATATATTGTTAACCTAGTAAATTGATTTTTCTGGTCATCAAAGTCGTTTGTAGATATAGTTGAACGTATATAAAATAGAGTTGATGTACAAAAAATACCTAATTGCGAAAATGAATGTTATACATACATATGTAACACTTGTTACATATCTTTTATTGTTTGTGTATTGCATATGTTATTGTTTATAATAATATTGTCTGTATGCTATATGCCCTCCTGGGGCCCTAATTTGGTGAATAAAAATATTCTATTCTATTCTATTCATACAAGCAGGGGTTGGGGTTGGGTGTGGATAGGGTTGACCCACAGTTTGGTGAAGTGAATAGTTTATTTCATCCTTTCCCAGTAAAATAAGTAAGGTTACTGCTTTTTACTATCCCATTATATATTTTATAAACCATAACATAAATTGCCAGCCACTTGATTATTTTATTTACTAATGACCACGAGCAACTGTAAATGAATATTAAAAATTACACTCCTTTACTTTCCCCTTAGTCATCTATTTACATTTATTGTATTTGCTTAATTATTCATTAGGGATGTGACAGTCACACAATTTAAACAACTTATAAAATCTTCCCATAAGCTATACATGTATGTAATAGTAACTTAGTTCATGTATAGAGCGTACATGTGATTTAATACAATAATTTTTATGTGAATTGCATAATCAAGAGTTCCATCCGGTTTTCAACAGTTTTTTGTAGTTTATTTATTGCCGTAGACCGTAAGACAATAGACTTGCGTAACCAATATAAGCAAAATGTCTGTAAGACCACGTCATCCATGCACAAGTACTTTTAAAATGTGTTAATAATGTTTACGGTAGTCGAAGAAACACGTGTTGGATATATTAAAGAATTATAAGAATTAAACGCACCTCTAAGGGTTTACATTTGTGTTTTCGTTCGTTTCATTTTCATAAGTTAATTGAATAGAAAAGAAAGGATAATGGGTATCTATGACACAAAATCTGAAATGCAAAGAAAAAAAACACAAAAAACACAAAACACAAAACGCAAATGAACAGCGATTGTATCGATGTTCTTCATCTCATTTATTCGTGATTTCTTAGTCAGCATAAAAAGAACATTCAAGATGAATTTGAATTTGAACGTTGGCTATGAATTTCGAAATTTTAAAAGGAAACTGAGCATCGAAGTTGTGTCAAAACTGTAACGAGTCTACGATTTCTAAATGCATAAACTTTAGGTACGTGGGATTTCTGGATTTTTCAAATAATTAGTCCCAAATTTACCATTACAAGTCAGAAAATTTCAAATGATACTATAAGGAACCTGAGGAAGATATTTTCTTTTATTTTTACTGTGCATAAAGAATCAATTGTTCCTTAATACTAGTACACGTAATGTAAGGACATATTAACTGTCATATATAAGTGAGAAGTTTAGCTATAAATTCATACTAGTATTCAACCAACCATTTCATACGTAAGAAAATGCATGTACCAAGTCAGGAATATGACAGTTGATCTCCTTTCGTTTGATGTGTTCGAGCTTTTTATTTTGCCATTTGATAAAGGAATTTCCGTTTTGAATTTTCCTTGGAGTTCTATATGTTGCTTTTTTACTTTTTTTCACACTATCATGACTCTTATTGCATATAGAAACTGCGAATCCAGAATTTTTGAAAGTCCAGAAAACGGAAATTACATACACATGATTACCATCGAGTTGAGAGACAAAAATTGCTTAAAAATCACATTAAAATTTCCCTAGAGTTTTTTTGGGAAAATATAAATGATTGTCGAAAGTATATATATGGGTTCCATGTAAAAAACAATCTGATTAACGTGTTGGAGGACCAGATGAATGTATCATGTTTTCTTAATAGAACTTGTGCCTATTAAATATCACAACAAAATATTTTCAGGTTATAAATTACATATTGCCTAAATGGTGAGGATCCAAAGGAAATGGTATATGGCCGATGTTGTACTCAACAGATTGTTAAAATACTACTAAAATGGCTAGTCCGACCTCGAACAACAGCCTCGACTCTATACGTGGTTGCTGTTGTATGTGTGCTGGGAACAATGTTAATGTCACTTTCTCAAATATTCCATGTTCATACGACAACTTCACCACCTGCTCACCACTGGTCAATTCACTTTCTGTCAGACACGGGAATTCATGGCACGAACTATACCAACACCACAGAAAGAAACGAAACAAAGTTCATTTGGACACATCCAGAAATAGACCTATTACACAAGGTAGACACGTTGTTAATTTTAACTTAATTCTAATGCTAACATTAATGTAACTTATATCTATGATAACTATGAGACAATAGAAAAAAAAAACCAAAGAGAGATTAAAAATCCTGAAATAAACAGTTGAAAATACTGCAGTAAAAAAGTTTGATAAATTTGAGATAAATGTATGGTACGTCACTTAAATAATCGATTTTCACGAAATGCGAATTGAGATATTATCAATTTGCTAAAGCATGAAAAAGAAATCAATGCTTCATCAATTCTTGTCAGAAATGATGAGGTATGTGTGCTGAATGAAACATACAACTCATATAAGTCGAGATAAGTTAACTTTGCTTTGATAAACATATATGGTGGCTTTATATAAAGATAAGAAGATGTGGTAGGATTGCCAATGAGACAACTCTCCACCTGAGACAAAATGACGTAGATTAATCGGTTGATTATTTGTTGTTTAACGACACTTTTAGCACTACTGTGGTAATTTTTTCGTGGCGGTCAGATTTTTTTGGTGGAAAAATTCGGAGGGGTGGAGATAACCACCGACTTTCGGAAGAAAAAAAAACGACAATCAAGTTAATTTGGTGTCTAGCGCACGGAAAAGCGGGATTCGAATCACAACCTCGGTGTTGATAGGCTATAGTGATATAGTAGTTCGACCACTTGGACCACTTAGCCATCGAGGCCACTCAGATGAGGCCACTCAGATGAGGTAGACGGTACCAAATACTTGTCAATGTACGGCATACATTGACGTTAACAGTGAGCAAAACCCATACCGCATAAAAGGATATAAAAAGCCCCGAAATGATTTGTAAAAGAATTCAAACGAGAAAAATATAACAGCCTGATAAATGTACAAAAAAATACATGTACGAAACACAAATTTGATATTTAGCAACAAACGAAAACCAATGAACTAACAGACTAGTGATAAGAAATGAAATACTCTTTTCTATTATTCTTATAGTGTAGGAATTAGTCAGTTTCCGCTAACCTTTTCATTTTAATTTGTTTAAAGTTTTTGTAATATATCTGCTTCATTGAAACTATATACGATATTTCATTTTGTAAACAGCATAATTATGGTATGCAGATAAATCACGTATATAGATTTATTACAAGATTGACGGGTGTCATTTGGCCCTAGTTTTCAAGTTCAAATAAATAAAATGTTGATAAAACAAGCGACACATTTTAGTGTGCCAAAACTACAAATTTGTCATTTCATGTATTTGCGTATCACTTTAGTCCGCGGACAAAAACTATTTGTAAATATAATCATGGTATTGATACAACGAATTTAATGTTTTAGAAACCATTCCAATTGTTAAAAAAGTACAAGAATCCATGTTGGCATGAACCTTTATACACCACGAATGTTTATCAGAACAATAAATACAGTTTACTGTCACCAAATGTTCGTAGCACCATCATTCGTTTGATGACCGAATGGAGCACACGACTTACAAGGGACCAAATACCTCAAAGACTAAGATGTTTACCGTATTTCTTTATAATTGGACAGCCAAAATGTGGAAGTACTGATTTATTTAGGAGAATTATACAGCATCCTGATGTAGTCTCTCCTCCGATTAAAGAACTTCACTGGTGGTCCAGAAACCGAATGGGTAAGGAACTCGTGACCTTGAATAAACCAAGGATATAGTATATCCAAGGAAGGATATAGTATATCCAAGGATTTGTATATATAGCCTACTCCTTGATATATCTAATTAGAATAAGTGTTTCTATGAAAATGAAAATATTGCTTTTCATCTGTAAAAATCATATCTTTATTTAAGTGCAAATAGGTATATTCATAGGTGACCTAAATATAGTTGACACCAGGAGATCTATAAACATTTTGTGTAAAATAGCATTCAGATTTCTAATCTGTTTAAGCCCTTTTTTATAAACCGTATGAATGTATAGGTGACGTACGTATTATGCATTGTATGTATAAATTATCATAAACCGACAAGGCTTGTTATATCAGTGTTTCGAACTTTGAATAAAGTGTACACTGTAGATATTAAAACTTTCGTATTTGATTTGAAGTGTTTGACCTTAATCCTCTTACTGTTAAAGTACATTCTGATTATGTACAATGTATATATAGTCTTACTTTCCTGTTTCCTGCCGTATGTTAGCATGTACGCGTCTAGTGCGGGGGTTATCTGCATGTTTGAATCAAGACCTTAGATAAAAAAAAACTTAAGAATTAGAATTTGTTGTAATTTTCACTTAGTTCACGACATCAATAAGCAGTAAAATCAATATGGACGGATCAGCTTTGAGTTATAATATAATGTCGTCTGGGTCATTTTCTTCATACATATTGTTTACTTTGTGGTCTAGTACAATAAACATGATAAATATAGACTCTTTGTATCGGTCTAATACAAAGCAGCGTCAATGAACATTTTGTTTACCTGAATACTCGTATGTAAACAAATACTTATCATTGGACGTTAGGCATCCACCAATCAATCAGTAAACTAACTGTTCTAGTAGTTCTGCACTGGGAAAATGCCATGTCTTCGATGGTATTTTTCATCAACCACCGAGCAAGTCGAGGTGGTGCTTCTGTACCACTTTGATATTACCAAAGTCTGTGGTAGTATGTAGATGTATTTGTGAAATTACTGTCCACCATATAGGCAACAGTAGTATACCGGTGTTCATAAGTTATAAATCGATTAAGGGAAAACAAATTCCGGTGGGTTAACCTGGTTTAATGGCTAGCCAAACATCCCGCTTAATGACAATGTTAAAAAATATATCGCTAAAATGACAGAACTACGTGACAGAAACCCAGCACAAACACACGCAAAAACATACATCACAGAGAAACGCGCAAACAAATTATATAATAGTCGACACAGCATGTAAACCGCAGAACAACAACGAACTGGCACTGTTTGTAACAAAGTCTTCGGAATAAATATTCTTTGACATGTACTGTTTATAGTTAATAGAGGTACCAGGCTTATTATTTTAAGATACGCCAGAAGCGTGTTTCGTTAACCGAGAATCAGATCATGACTATTTTTCAAATAATAAAAAAAAACAGGAGACCGATTTTCAATTGATCTTACAGGTGAATGCCAGGCTGCAGTCGTCTCGTGCAGCGTTCACTGTATTAAAAAAAATATATTTCTTACCAGGTAAAAGACTGAACTACACCGATATCATTCCCTTGTCAGACTATATAGACATGTTTGATCAGACAGCAGTTCAGATAGAGAGAAGAGGTGACGATGCCAAACATCAGATTGTTACAGGTACCATTTATATACTAGTAATACATTGTACATGTACTTTAATTAAGACTACTGGTGCGGGTTTTTCTCGCTATGTTGAAGATTCATTGGTACACCGTTAAGCTGACTTCTGATCTTTGGTTGGGTAGTTGTATCTATGACACATTTCCCATTTCCATTCTCAATTTAATTATAGTTGTTTCATGAGCTCTGCAATGTTTTGACCATTTTTTATTCAATTTTACAAATATTTTACTTTATCATTTGTTTTGTGGTATGAGTGCCAATAACACAACTTTCCATTCAAGTCATACTTTGTAAAAGTATACCATTATAGGTCAAAGTACGCTAACAAACATATACCGGTATTCATTTTCACATAAACAAAACAATATACGATTTTCCCCATTAACTATGTATTATAGTTTTTGATAAACAATTGTCAATTGTAGAATAATAGATGTCAAATTCCAACATATTTATTTAGTGACTATAATTTTAAACGCATAACCATTATTACTTAAATTCATGGCTCGATCTCATAATGTCATATATATTTTTCTATTAAACATCGTCACGATTCATTGATTTAGGTGAAGCCAGTGTTTCAGTGATGTGGGAGAATGATGATTGGTGGCATCTGCCTGAAAATATAGGACAAGATGAACCACTGTACACAAACGCAGATTATATGAAACATTTTCTTCCTGATTTGAAAGTTATAATTATTTTGCGAAACCCATCAGAAAGGTATGCGTTGGATTCAACTTAATTTTATCCATATTCTTAGAATAAAGGCTATATTGTATTCACTTTGTCCACAAGTTCGCTCAACTAGTATGTGAATTAAACTCTATGCATGTTCTCTATATTAAAATACAGCTTGACAGTGATATAACATGTAAAGTGTAATCAATTTCAGATCAGTCAGATTAATACTGCCTGTTTTCGGGTGCCTATAATTGTGCCGTAATTATTTTCTTACTACAGCAATACGGTACAACCTGTTGTTCGTTCTTCAGACAAGAATTATTAAAATAGTACTGTTCTGCTTTGTTTTTACGTTGTAAAATTACAGCAAACCGAAAAACAAATTATCTGGAATATATAACATTTAACACCCACTGAAACAACTCTCCACCAGAGACCAATTATCAAAACCCATACCACATAGTAAGCTATAAAGTCCCCGAAATGATGGATGTTAAACAAGTGAAACGTGAAAGATAATAAACAAAGGAATACTCGGTTGATCGGTTACCGTTACCATCTTGCACAAATAATGGATTTCTAGAAGGGATCACTTTATTAAGAGAACTCGAAAAGTGTTTGCTTTTTTTTCAGCGAACTTGAAAAGTGTTAATGGGTACATAAATATGGTGAACTATACAAATCACGTCCAGTGCTGCAAAGAAAGGGACTCCTGTTTGGTTAATAATTAATCCACTGGAATTAAGGCGTTTGATCCGATGTTACGTTTGCGGGAATCATTCTGAAACGAAAACCTTGCAATTAAACTATTAAACGTCTGTGGTGATCTCCTGCAGGTTTCAATTTCTTCCCCTATGTCTTCCAGAAGTAGTTGAAATTGCGCGAATCTTCATCCTCACTTTGTGGAAACTGCTTGGATGTTTCATTGTTTCATTGATTTAATACATAGCATTTGTTACTACACGAACTCTCAGTTTTTGTAGGGGTTCATGTTGCTTAGTCTTAAGTTTTTTATGTTGTGTCTTGTGTTCTATTATTTGTCTGTTTGTTTTTTTCATTTTTAGCCATGGCGTTGTCAGTGTATTTTCGATCTATGAGTTTGACTGTCCCTCTGGTATCTTTCACCCTTCTTTTACAAAAGACGTGCATTGATCAAACGACCACCATTTAATCAATCATCTTATTAAACATGATATATTATTTCTCTTACATTATTGACTGATAAAAAAATAACCAATTACGAATATATTATTGTTTTTCAGGTTGTTTTCAGATTACCTTTACTTTAATCCCACAGCTAATAAGTCATTAGAAGATTTCCACAACAGAGTCAACTTTTCTGTGCAGCTTTATGAAAATTGTTTTAATAACCATTCCATACGCCACTGTCTTTATAACTACACAATAGGCATGGCATCACAGGTAAGTTTGATTTTTAAGCTTATTTTTTTAGGTACATCTTTAACACAATACGTTAACAGTAGTGCCAATTGATAATGATAAACATTGAATTATGCAAGAATTTCAAAATCAGGCTGAAAATTCAAACTTAAACATTTTCTTTGGGAAGATATGTAAATAAAGGTAACAGTAGTTTACCGCTGTTCAAATGTGTCCCTATAAAATGTGTATATGTTTACCAAAGTAGTATCTGCATCTCCCACAAAAAGTATGGGACATTCATATCTTAGGGAAACGAATCTGCTACTTTAAGAAAAATAAGTATATATGATGAATGATTTTTTTTCTGGAACAGGTACGACTTAGGATAGGAGTTTATAGCGTTTATTTAAAGGACTGGTTGAAATTATATCCACGAGAACAGTTTCTTGTTCTTACGTTGAATGAGTACTCTGGAAAAATGCTAAAAACCATGAAGAAAGTGTTCAAGTTTCTGAAACTCCGTAAGTGGCGTATATAGTATTAATATGGTAAGATACTTCCCTATAGATAAATCACAATTTAGAGATTATATATATATATATATATATATATATATATATATATATATAGTAAAGAACAGATCAATGATGTAAAGAAGAATACAACACTTAATGAAATATATATTACATTGAAAATTCTGTCTACATAGTTGCTTTCAGTTTAAAATTTAAACCTTTTCATCCTGTATAAGACTGCTAAATTGCCATGTTTTTCTTCTTAATTATAGTAGTAAAAGGAGCAACTAGCGTTTAGCAATTAGATACTAAAGAAGTTTGAATTTTAATCAGATGTATTCGTCTAAAGTGGTGATTTTGACTCTATTAAATACTAAAAATATATCAAACAAATAACAAAGATCATTTGTAAAAAACATGTATGACTTAAAATGTGTTGTGACAACAACTGTCATTAAGCTAGTAATTTTGGCATAATTAAAATGACAATTTTATAGTATCCTTGAGCATGTCTTTTTAACAACTTTCCAAATGATATATTATTGTTTATTATTTAATGGCTACAACATTACACTAAATTCATTTTGTTTATTTTCTTTACTTAAAAAAAGAAGAAAACAACTTGTTATATTTTTATACTAAATCACATTTTGTTATATTTTCTTTAAAGGACCTCTTTCGAAAGAGCAATCTGTAGCAATGAAAAAGCTGAAAAGGCAGAATAAAAGAAAATTTAAAGATAAAAAACTGGGAGCTATGATGAACAAAACCAAAGAAATGCTTGAGACATTTTATGGACAGTTTGATAGAGAATTATCAGAAATCCTTGGCTATGAGTTTTCCTGGGAAAGTACGGAAGAGCATAATAACAGTTACATCAAAAATGCTCCTGTCATTGATGATAATGATTATTTGTGAACAAATTATGCTTCAGATTATGAATGAAAAGCAAAATAAGTATAGAAAGGCATAATAACAGCTGCGTCAAAATGGTGCTTTAGTCGATTTTGATCAAATTATGCTTCAAAATCTAACATAAAAAAAAACCCAAGCAACTTACTTGCGTTCAAAACAATATTGAACTTATCATAATGCCAGGGATTCCCTACACTCTACAATTTATATTTCTGAAATATATGGGATTAATTGCATTCATATTTTGAGGTTTTTAACATCCGATTATGAACTAAAGCTGTTTGTATGTGTGTACTGCCACTGGACTATTATGTATATATACCAATTACGGAAACATCTGTAAACGTTGGAGCAGCCTCTGTTGGTATTGTTTCTTTTTCAGTAAAACTTAATTACTGCTTACCACCCAATCAACTATCAGTAATATTCTTATTTCATTGTCATTTGAATGAATGAATGATCTTTATTCTCATAAACCAAATTTCATAACTGCTATTGACATTCAACATGACTCTTTTTATTGGATGCAAATTATATATAAATGTATGACGAAATACTCATTTTAATTATAATTTCACTTCAATTGTTTTTATTTAATATTTTATACTGTGTATAAATGCTAACTTTAAGATATTCATATGTGTATATTTTATATTGTACATAATAAGTTAATGTTGACATTAAATGTCTATTATAATGGTTTGCAAATGCAGTGCATTTAAGCATAATAAAATTAATGAAAATTGAAAAAAGGCATAATTTGTTATTTTAAAAACTTTCAATAAACAAGCAGGTCTCAATTTTTTTCCAAAAATGAAAGAAATTATTGCTACTGACATAACCTTGGGTATTATAACAAAAAAAAACCAATCATAAGTAAAACAAGTGTACATAACTATTCAAACAAGCTAGCTTGAGAAACATTTTTATTAATTGGAGACATAAAGGCAACAGTAGTATACCGTTGTCAAAAGTCATAAATCGACTGATAGATAACAAATCCGGGTTACAGACTACAACCGAAGGAAACGCATCAACTTTAATAGAAAACAAAGGAACAACGTTGACACTGAAGTACAACAAAAACAAACGCCAACATACACAGAAACGAACTATTAGATACCAACTGCCATATTCCTTCCATATGAACAAAATGACACGGGATATACCCCATATCTAGAGGTCTTCAACAATAGACAAAATGTCTGCACAAAGAAGTATTGCTCTTCATAAGAAGAATTACGCAGAAACTATCAAAAGACATGTCACCTGAACAAAATTCTTCAAAGAACAGAACTACTGTAAACCAACTTAGTTTCGCGGGTTCTTTATTTCGCGAATTTCAAATTCACTTCATGTTGTTAGATAAGGAAATCTCAAAGTTTTTCGCGAAGATTTATATTCGCGTTATATTTCGAATCGCGAATGTCGGGGAAATAAATCGCTTGCGAAAATAAGTTGGTTTACAGTATAAAGATCAAACAAAGACATCTATACCGACAGGGTTTTAGTTTGCGGAAATTAACTTAAGAATTTGATGTATTACTAGTATTTTTTTAATCTACACTTGCGCTTTAATTGCTTGAACATTAAAAAAACCTAAAATTTCGTAAATCAACTGTATAATTAAAATGAAAAAAAAAGTAAAGTACTTTAATTATTAAATCGACAGCAGTTTACTGATGTTTTAATCTCGTAAATCGGTTAGTAGACTAACCGATTTAACCAACAAAACAGATTACATCATATTAGCTCCATAAGGAACGAGGCCTTGTATATTGAACAGTAAAAAGTAAAATAACAAAAATGCCGAACTCTGCGGAAAATTCTAAACGGAAAGTCCGTATTTATCAAAATCAAAAGCTCAAACACATCAGAAGAATAGATAACATGGCAATCCATAGGAACAGATGTTGTTTTTTTGACGACTGAACAATTTTTAATAATGTGACAGTACTACATAGTATACAGCAATTGAAAAACATTGAACATCAAATTTACTTGTAAAGGATGTACATCTTGGATCACAAACGTCAGATATTGTACAACTTTGATCAAATACGTCGGATTTAACTGTTAGTTGTAAATCCTGGATCACAAACGTCAGATTTAAATTTAAAGTTGTACATCTTGGATCACAAAGTCCTATTTTCATGTAGAAATTGTATATTTTTTAACACAGATGTCAGGTTTACATGTAAATGTTGTATATGTTTGATTGCAAACGTCATATTTACATGCGATGGTTGTACATCTTTGATCACAAAAAGTAAAATAGCAAAAATACCGAACTCAAGTGAAAATTCAAAACGGAAAGTCTTTTATCAAATTCTAAAATCAAACACATCAAATACAACTGTCGTAGTCTTGTTGTTGTACAAGCATTTCCTTATGTAGTAGACGGAGGATTAAAGCTAGCTAAACCTCTCAAGTGTATGACAGTCCCATAAACTTCCATTATAATGACAACAATAAGTGAGCAAGGCAAACATACATATTGGGTATTTGTGTAAAAAAAATTGGGGCATCAGTCAACATTGTGTTATAATCTGAATCGCTATAAAAACAAATGACTGTTTCAACAACAACAAAAAAAATCGTATCAGATCGTAAAAGATGTACATCATCAGAATTACATGTGAAGGATGAACCTTTTGATCACAAACGCCAGAATTACATGTAAAAGTTGTATACTGTGAAAGTACTTTATTTCGTGGGTATCAATTTTCGTGGATTGAGTAAAATTTACATCTTCGTGGGTTTTCAAATTCGTGGATTTCAGTTTTCTAAACAAAAATGAAAAATTGAAGCCATAAGAAACAAATATTACAAATTGTGTGGATTGAAGGATATTGCAAAGTAAACATTGACCGGTGTAAATCGTAGTGATCAGACTAATTAACCCGAGTTAGGGTAACCAACAGATTAAAGAAACTAAAGGTGTTAATTAGGCCATAAATATGCCACCTAAGGACAACAGATACATAAACAAATGCTATAAACGTATCTTGCTTACATCAATCACGTCTCAGTCATTACAGCTGAACGGACGTGCTGGACCAGCTCTCCTTTACCCGCTATCTTCAATGAGGGTTTACTTCTAGATGATCAACGACTTACTACTTTAGATGACAGAAACCAATCCAACGCTGTACAGTAAACGTAGTAGTTGGCCTATTCACGCGTTAACATGCATTCCAAAAAACACATTGTAGATGGGGGAGTGTTATGCCGATTAACGTCCGCGGGCTGTATCCTAGGTGTTAGATGATTGACCTTCATTTCACTGCCTCACGGCTTTGGTCCTGATAATGCTTCCTGTCATCTTTAGCACTACGTCCAAGACTCATCTACCAATACTCCATCATCGAGGTTAGCGGGCTGCCAAGCTGACCAAATTGGCCCTCAAAGCAGCTGCTGTGAAGAAAAAACATAAAAATAGTAAATATACCAAACCAAAACATCTCATAAAACCAAGATGGTGACCTCCAAAATGGCGACCACTTCCTGTTCCTGACCGATGGCACACAATTGTTAAATGCTCACCAAACGCCTTCGGGCACCGAGCCGACCGTGCGAGGGCTGTATAGCCAGCCAAGGTCGTTAAACACTTCAATTTGTATCTTGATTTGTAAAATAATTCTTATCAAAAGCAAGCCCAGCATGGAATTATTATTTCCCATATAAAAGAGATTTATGAGGATATAAAATGAACACAAATTTTTACATCCTTGACTTTAAATTTTTTTGTTGTGAGCGTTCCTTATGAAGGTAAATCAAGAAATTTCCTAGGGCATACCAAATGTATAAGTTGTTTCATCATTTATCACCAAATTAATTACTTTACTTATTAGTAAATCAAATATAGTTATACACAATATAAAATCAATCAGATTTACAATTAAAAAGAGTATATCTTAGATCACTAACGTTATATTTACATTTCAATAGAGTATATATACATGTTTGATGACAAACGTCATATTGGCATTTGAATGGGTACACCAAAAATCAAAAACATCAGATTGATATGTAAACGGTGTGTGGTAGATCCTAAACGTCATACATACACGTAGACGGGGTTCATTGTTACATGTAATCCGAGAAAGCTTCGTCAAATAATGCAAAGCCAAACAAGCTTGTCAGATATGTTTTTTTTCGAATTCATTATAGCGAATGTTCAGTTTTAACTGTATTTAAATACATTTGTATGCCCAACCTACGATAGTAGAGGGGCATTATGTGTTCTGGTCTGTAGGTCCGTTTCTTCGTCCCGCTTCAGGTTAAAGTTTTTGGTCGAGGTAGTTTTTGATGAAGTTGAAGTCCAATCAACCTGAAACTTAGTACACATGTTCCCTGTGACATGATCTTTCTAATTCTAATGCCACATTAGGGATTTTACCCAATTTTCACTGAACATAGAAAATGATAGTGCGAGTGGGGCATCCATGTACTTGGGTCACATTCTTGTTTTTTTTTTTTTGTATTTTGTCAGATTTGTTTAGAATTACAGGGACAGCTTAGCATTTAAAAGATATTTACATGCTGAGCCATGTGCTATTTAAGTGAAAATTACTCTCGTATAAACCAATGAAACTGACATTTTTATATGAAGACACATAAAGCATTATATGAATTAGAAAAGCAGTCTCTCAGGAATTCGACCTTGATTAAGGATAAAGGCATGATATCCAATTACAATCAATAACATGATGTAATTCTACAGTTTAATAATTAGAACAAAATTAAATCAATTTTTTTCTACACAAGATGCACTTTTCGACAGTAAATGTCTCTTCAGTAATGATCGAGGCCAAAGTATTTGAAAATCAAAAAAAAATCGTGCTTATAAGATCATTGCCGTGCTAAAATTAGATGGTTGCCACTTGCCACTTTTTGAATCTGCCACTGCAGTTCATCAATATTTCTAAATCAATGCCCAAATTCAAAACAAAAATTAAAAATACAAGCTGGCTATCCGGGCTTTGCGTGAAGGAAATATAGTTTTTCAATTTAAAAGAATTTTCACAAGTTTGTAACAGCAAATTCTAATAACACATCATAATTCGTATTTTCATGGTAATACCGAAGTACTATATAGCCACTGGGTTGGTGATTTCTGCTGGTGACTTACAGTCCACCAGCAGATGAATGGGCCCAGTGGCAGTGATAATATCAACGACAACAACAATTTTGCACAAAATGCGCATCTTCAGTGATTATTGCGGCAAGACTATTTGAAAATCAAAAACTTACCAAAAAAAAACAAAACTAAGAGCTTATAAATCAAAAAGGAAAAAAAATGTGTGCATCCGAAGACATTTCTAAACTATTCTTCATCAGGAACAAACAAAAAATACTTGAAACTATTAATATTTTTTATGATCCATCGTTGTCATCGTCCGTGTCCCACTTTACAAATAAATGAATATCGTTGGAGAGAACTCACCTTAATAGGTAGTTTTCACTGTGCACGAACGTGTGCTCCTTTTTTCTTATTTGATGGTCTGTTTAGTACCGAACGTGACCTATTTCCGAATATGGTTTTGCAGAGTGTGAATTCGCATTGCTATAAAACATGTCTCGATATATATTTATCCAGCGTAAGTTTTTAGTTATGATGTTTTATTTTTAATTATGATCGGATATTGTTTTGTGTCTTATCGTTTGTACTTCTAATTCTTTTTTCTTCTTCCTATTTTCTATTTGCATGTAAAAGTAAAGATCGTTTGTATGATTTTTTTTTAATTACTAACAAAGTTTTATATTAATGTTCTTGTTATTGTTATAGATATATAAAGGCAACAGTAGTATACCGCTGTTCAAAACTCATAAATCCATGGACAAAAAACAAAATCGGGGTAACAAACTTAAACCGAGGGAAACGCATTAAATATAAGAGGAGAACAACGACATAACACTAAAATGTAACACACATAGACAAAATCCCACGAGAATAACAAATATAACATACATATATAACATCAAAACCAAATACATGAATTTGGGATAGACAAGTACCGTGACACGTCTTATCGCAATGTGAATTTACACTCAAAAATAAGAGAAAACAAACGACACAACGTTATAATGTAATACACACAGAAACGAACTATAATATAACAATGGCCATATTCCTGACTTGGTAAAGGGCATTTTTAAAGGAAAAAATGGTGGGTTGAACCTGGTTTTGTGGCATGCCAAACCTCGCACTGTTATGGCCATGTGAAATATAACATCAAAATGACAACACAGGACTACAATATCAATAAATTGGAGAACACAATTGACAAGGAATCACACGAACAACAGCCAACAAAAGGCAACAAGTTCAAAATTTTAATACGCCAGAAGTGTATTATGTCCACACAAGACCTACGTGTGACGCCCAGATACAAAAGTTTGAAAGCCGAAACGAGTACAAAGTTGAACAGCATCGAGGACCAAATGATCAAAAAGGTTGTGCCAAAAACGGCAAGGGTTTTCTGTTGGTTACCAGAAAATCTCTATAATTTAGAATAATTTATACTTTTGCAAACAGTAAATTTTATAAAATGAATATTCAAAAGATGTACATGATAAAACTGAAGTATTAACTAATTACAGGAAACAACTGAAATACATTTACATAACCAGACATTTGAAACACAAAAGTAGACACATCCGAATAAGTTTAAACCTCTAAGCCAAGTGACGTCCTATTTGAAACTGAAAAATGACGAAAAAATGACGTTATTTGAATTTATAAAACAGATCATCAAAAAATTAAAAATGACGTCACATAAGAATGAATAAGATAGAATTAGGATTGATTTAAGATTATATATTTGAACTAAATACTGATATTGCATTTAATAACAAAGCACATTTTAATACTTATTAATATCAAACTAAGGTAGCAATTAACTATATTATAAAACTATGTCCGGTTTGTTTTGAATCTAACTTCAAACGTAAAATATCGTACTGATTACGTTGAACGAAATCAAATCTAATAAATGAAGGCGGTGATTAATTTTCTTTACCATAACACATGAATATAATAGAAAAGACGTCAACACATTTGACAAAATCCGATGAGAATTACAAATATAACATTAAACATTTAAACTAAATACATGAATTTGGGATAGACAAGTACCGTACCACGTCTTATAGTAATGCGAGTTCACACTCGGCAAAACAGTCACAATCGGGAATAAGTCACGTTTGGTAATTAAAAGATTAGACGATATTATGACAAAACACAATCTACCATGTGGTAAAAATGTCCTTAGCTAGTTTGGTCAACGACACATCGTATGGATCCACCAAATCGTGATGGTGTCCATAAAATTTACGGAGTGTCAATTTTAATCTGTCCTCCTCATAACTTTGTTGGAGCAGTTTCTGCGTAAGGAGCACACTCCTGTATATGAAGTCCGTATAGTGTGAACAAGCACGAGAATAACGTATCAATTGTGATATGTAAACACCATACGAAGGGGCAGAGGGTATGTTACTGCTGAAAAATGGGAAATTGATAATTGGGAAGTTGAAATCGTCCCGTTTATCATAGATTTTCGTGTGAAGTCGTCCATCTACGTCAATATTGAGGAAAAGATCAAGGTATGAAGCAGTCCTTCTAGTATCAGTGGTATCCTTAATTTTTCAAGTTCACTTGGATATATGAGATGTAAGTATTGGCTGAAATATGGGTTATTCAATGATAGAACATCATCAATATATCAATAAGTAAAATTAAAGAATTTCGGAAGGTGCTTTTTCTTTTTGTCTTTTAGAAGGTTCTGAATGAATTCTGCTTCATACGAGTATAAAAACAAATCAGCCAGCAGGGGTGCACAATTAGTACCCATTGGAATACCGACTGTCTGTTGAAATATAAATCCTCCAAACTCAACAAATATATTGTCGATCAAAAAGTCCAGCATTTTGATAATATCATCTTCAGTATATTTTCTGGGAGATTCAGTGTGATTTTTATTTATTATATCAAATAACATAATTACAAACTTGTTCTCAATTTATATTCAATTTAAAGAAATCTACCTATTTTTTGTGGCGTGGATATATACGTTCGTGGGACACACATTTCTTAATTCTTTTATGCTGTTTTTGTGTACCGCCCTAAATTAATTTTAGGTATTCGTTGTTAATCTGTAGTTAACATGTCGAAATGTACTGTTATTTCATTTATTTGTGTATTTCTCTGTCATGTTATCTTGTCATTTTAGCGTTATATTTAACATTGCCATAAAGCCCGATGTTTGGTTAGCCACAAAACTAGGTTCAATCCACCATTTTCTTTTCTTAAAATGTCCTGTACCAAGTCAGAAATATGGCAGTTGTTATCTAAAAGTTCGTTTCTATGTATATTACATTGTCGTTTGTTTTTGTTGCATTTCAGTGTTTCTGTTGTTTCGCTGTTTCCCTCTTATAGTTGATATGTTTCCCTCGGTTTTAGTTTGTAATCCAAATTTGTTTTCTCAATCGATTTTGACATTTGAGCGGTATACTTCTGTTGCCTTTATTTGATCTGAGTGATTTTTGGATTTCCTATATCTAAACATGACTATTTTCTGCCAGTTTTTAATCTGCAACTTCATGAAAACGGGTTGGTGAAGTAGTGCATACTTTCTACTCTTTCAGTATATTATTTTTTGTATAGTGTTATTGATTTTGATGGTTTCCCCATGCCTAAGTCATTGTTTCATATATGACATATCGAATAATAATCCATATGTTTGCAGGCGATACATGTCTTACTTGGATATGACGTACATCTTAGTAATATTTGTAGTTAGAATAGAAACACGTGACTCTTTGTTTCGTCCCTAATTATCACCAGCCCAGAAGTCAGCACTTCGGTGTTGACATGAATATCAATTATATGGTCATTTTTATAAATTTCCTGTTGCAAAACTTTGATTTTTCGAAAAAAAAAAACTAAGGATTTTCTTATACCAGGAATAAATTACCATAGCCGTATTTGGCACAACTTTTTGGAATTTTTCGTCCTCAATGCTTTTCAAATTTGTATTTTTTTTTCTTTATAAGACAAAAACAATCAAAACCAAGGAGTAAACCAAGACTCACAAAACCAAAGGACATTTACACCAACAGTTATAAATAATAATTAAGAAACAACAAGAAATCCACTAAAAAAACTATTTTGATCTGAGCGTCACTGATGAGTCTTATGTAGACGAAAAGCACGTCTGACGTATTAAATTATAATACTTGGACCTTTAATAACTATTAATATTCCCCACAAATGAAGCAAAACAAATATTTGTATTCCTGATATTTGTACACTTGTTTGACAAAAATATTAAGAGATTTACAACCTTTCGAGTCTATCGGATTTTTTAATATAGAGGTAAAAAACAGAGAAACACTAGGTTTGAACTCCTTTATCCAAAAAGTACCCTGTGAAAAATTTAAAGATCTGGACTTGCATATATACAGGTATATAGTACCACAATTTCACTGTCTCTAAAGGATTGAAGCCGCATGATTCGTCTGGTGACAGAATGTAGCATACGACTGGCAAGAGAATAAATTCCTCAATAATTCTACTATTCTTTTTCATTGTTGGACTAACAAAGTGTGGAAGTACAGATTTGTTCAGGAGAATTCTCCAGCACCCTGATATCGCTTCTCGTCTAATTGAAGAGTTTTATTGATGGTCCAGAAAAAGACTTCAAGGAAACCCGAAAGGAACTTTAATATTGGACCATAAAATGCTACAAGATATACACCATCAAAGATACCAATAAGACAACTTCAATAAAACGCTGATATTAGTGCTTTTCATCTGTAAAAATATTATCTTTATTAGGCACAAAATCTAGATTCTAGCAACATAGATGCAAAAAACAAAATGAGATATGTATACGTTTAAAAAACAAAAAATCAACAGTTTAATTTTCTAATTCTTTTCAACCATATAGAAATCTGGGAGATATGTAATAAACTTTCTTATTGTAAATGTATAAGCGACGTTTGTGTTATCATAAACCAAAAACACTAAAGTATTAGAGATTTCTCAATGTTATTGCGTGTCAATCGTATGATGAACTTCGTGTGTTTTTGAACAAATAGTGCACCAATTGATTTGCTTGTCTACAACGTGAAATTGTTTTTCATTAGTATTTAAACACTCATTTCAAATTTAATAAACCCAACAATTTTATTTATAATCGATTCTGCTTTGAAATAACCATCACATTAAAAGAATGATATTTTATGAAAATTTAATCTACATTGACAACCTTAAATCGAATTGAGATATATACGTGGGATTTCTACTACCAACTTGTAAATCAATAATACAGGGTGTATACCTTGAAATAGCTTTGACGAATAAAAAGATGAACTATAAAAAAACAATTAAAGATACATTGTTATCAGAATTTATATTTACAGCTTTTATAACAATGTAGATGACGCTTGTATGGGAGAAATTGTTATAAAAGTATGAAAAAGTAAAAGCCATTTGATTCCACAAAATTTTCTAAAAGAGTATAAATACATTTTATCAAAGATACAAGACTTATAGTTAGATGCGCCAGATGAACATTTCATCTCATTCGTTGGAACTCGGGTCAAATGAGTTAAAAGACAAAAGCAAAAACGACAATTATTATGAGTAGAATCGAAAATATAAAAAACGTGGATCAGGCCATGTATGCATTGGATAGAAATCCCTATGTATTGTGAATAACACAACATTTGATAAAAAATAAATATATATAACTTCTTTTTATTTGAAATGCCCAGTCATGAGAACTCCATATGGATAACCTAGATATCAGGTATGTTAAAGACAAAATGGATAATAGGCCAACAGGGGTACTTAGTCTTGTAACCAATATAACTATATCGGAAGTCAGTTGCTAAAAATCCTCATTAGAAATAAACTTCAATTAATAGTACTGTTATTGTTACTACTACTAGGTTGAAACCTCTGCTCAGTGGTAGACTGTTAGTTTACTAGAGTTTCACACATCAAGTAACCAGTACTTCGGTACTTGTGAGAAAATCGACTGAAGTTCTATTTGAATTTTGCTGTTTTAATAGTTATCAAAGGTACCAGGATTATAATTTAGTACGCCAGCCGCGCGTTTCGTCTACATAAGACTCATCAGTGACGCTCATATCAAAATATTTATAAAGCCAAACAAGTACAAAGTTGAAGAGCATTGAGGATCCATAATTCCAAAAAGTTGTTCCAAATACGGCTAAGTTAATCTATGCCTGGGATAAGAAAATCTTCAGTTTTTCGAAAATTATCAAAGTTTTGTAAACAGGAAATTTAAAAAAAATTACCACATTATTGATATTTATGTCAACACCGAAATGCAAATTTTGAAATCGTTTTTATTTAAAAATGTATCACACAAAATCGTTGCTCTGATACCTTATCTGGATAGACCTTATCTAGATATGGTTTTACTTTTGGTTCTTAGCTTTTTAAAGTTTGTATTAGTTTTTTTTTTTATCTTCAAATATCTTGGCCTCAAACATCACTGAAAATATATAAATTTTCGAAATGCGCATATAGTGTCGTTTATATATATCATAGATTATGTATACATTCTGTCACGCTTAATCGTTTAGTGTCTCAAAAATGTATGTCGATCTACCCATTTGTCGTTTTATTTTGTATGTTTTATTATATAAATCGTCTGACTTCTGAGGTTGAAAAAGAATGTAACTATTCATATTGTTTCGGTGATTTAAAAAGATTTAAGATGCATAACTATTTGAAGAAATTAAACTTTTATCTATCAATTTAATCATCATTCGTTCGAGTTCTTCTATAAGATGATCTGCGATGTGTCGGTACGGATTATTTAATTAAATTTTGAGACGAAGTTTGTACCAGCTGTAATCACAACAATGTATATAATTTTTACACTTTAGATAATTAAGTTTTGGTTAGTCCATCTTAATATTTAAATTCCACAGTTTTTACCCCCCTGCCAGAGACAGTTGTATTTTTGTGGTATAACACACGTTATTTTCAATTTATACATAGAAAAACGGTCAATTGTCCCGTGTTTATAACGATATAAACTTGTTCTATTCTAATTTTATTGTACATTATTTTATAAATCTAAGGGGTTTATCCTCATCAAAACAACATATGCAAGTGAACCTGACATTGAGGATATCATCGAAAGTAGAAGTTCTGCTTTACTTCCTTTTTTTCAAATCGACTGAATAAACGACTTCAAACTGGGATCTATGACAAAATTGACGATTTTCGTTTGCTCATTGTTAACTTCCCATATTATCTCTGTAGCATTAAGCTATACATAAACAATCACCAATTAGAAAACTTTCGAATATATGTTTTAGAGGAGCTTATGTCTTCTTAGACCCATGTTTGATGATTTATAATATGATTGAAACTTGAGTATTATAATAAGGAGAAATGTATATTGTGTTTGTGTTCGGTTTCTATCTGTTTTGTGAATATCGCAAAAAAAATAATCGAACATATTTAGCTTTTAACATTTTTGGATTGAACAGATCAAGTTTTGTTTAAATTTATTATAATCCCCCTTTTTGGATTAATATAAAGTTGTATATTTTGAAAAAGAGCAGGCGAATGCCGCTACAAGGCATCACTCGCACCCGCAAAGTGGAAACGGATTATTATAAGTTGCAAAACTTGTTTCCCAATCAACTATAAATAAATATTAAAACTAAACTACCCAGGAGTTTACTTTCTAATTAATCAAAAGAAACAAGTGGGACAGATGTAGATTCTGTCTAACTTTAAATTTTTATTTTTTTTTTCTCAATTTTAGACAAAAACTATATGAAAGGACATAGTGTAATATTGACTTGGTTATCTGACATTTAAGGAAGCGCCTTCCTCGTATAAGCTGACATCTTTTATTCTTTTTAATTCCGTTACAGGGTCTCATACTCTCAGTTAGGCGAGTTAAGCTACATCAGTCGGTTGTTTTGTGATGTACACTGTACTCCTTAATTCAATTTCATGTACTCCTTTATTCAATTTCATGTACTCCTTAATTCAATTTCATGTACTCCTGAATTCAATTTCATGTACTCCTGAATTCAATTTCATGTACTCCTGAATTAAATTTCATGTACTCCTTAATTCAACTTCATGTACTCCTTAATTCAACTTCATGTACTCCTGAATTCAATTTCATGTACTCCTGAATTCAATTTCATCGGATATGTTTCCGTGTTTTGAAACATTTAAACTCAACAAATAGAACGTAATTTTGTATTCCGTTGCATCAATTTTATCATTTTTAACTGATTTATGAGTGATATGATAACAAGTTAATAATTTTGCCTTCTTTTACTTTTGTTTATTTTCTTTGGTTACATCTTCTGACTTCAGACTCGGACTTCTCTTGAACTGAATTTTAATGTGCGTATTGTTATGCGTTTACTTTTCTACATTGGCTAGAGGTATAGGGGAGGGTTACGATCTCACAAACATGTTTAACCCCGCCGTATTTTTGCGCCTGTCCCAAATCAGGAGCCTCTGGCCTTTGGTAGTCTTGTATTATTTTTAATTTTAGTTTCTTGTGTACAATTTGGAGTTTAGTATGGCGTTCATTATCACTGAGCTAGTATATATATTTGTTTAGGGGCCAACTGAAGGACACCTCTGGGTGCGGGAGTTTCTCGCTGCATTGAATACCTGATGGTGACCTTAGATGCTGTTGTCTATTCTATGGTCGGGTTGTTGTCTCTTTGACACATTCCCCATTTCAATTCTCAATTTTATAAACATGAATAATTATTATAACTTAGATGCAATTTGGGTTTTAAAGATCTATTTGATTACATGTTGTATATTAAAAATTAATAAGTTAATTAACATTTTTACCTGTATAAGAATGGTTTTTGTTTGTCAAACAAATTGCCGGTTTACCTTTATTTCACTTTCAATGTCGACATTCTTTAATTTAAATTATTTTCTTTTAAAGGCTGAAACCACTCATGCATGAGTAAACAATCTTTAGCTAATGAGTCAAATTGAATTCCACATGAATACGTATTTAATGAGGTAGAATTATTCACTTGCAAGTAAATAATTCATCCGCGATATTTCTTTGCTTATTTTGACAAAATTGAATCAAATTGGCTGCAAAAAAAGAATCATTAGTTCATTATTTCACTTTGATTAATGATTGAACCAAACGCAATCACATTATAATTCTTTCCATATCTCGTAGCTAGTGCCCATTTAAATCCGTGTAACTTCAGCTAAATAAACCAATCATAACCCTATAACCTTATCCATGTATAACCCTTATACTAGCCATAAACCTAAACCTCTCCATAAAATTTAATAAATACTCATCTAATTCTTACCAAAAATTAATCAATGTGCTAAAATACAGGTCTCCTAAAGTAAAGCAAAAGACCAATAATTTATTTTAGACCGCTCGTGGTCCTTTATACTACTAATGCAATTTGGGTTTTAAGTCATATCTCAAAATGCTCACATCATCACGAATAAATTATATATAATTCTTTTGAAATGACTATTTTGACACTTTACAATAAATAACATGCTGTGTTATAAAAAACACTATTTTTTTTAAAGGTTAACCATTGCTCTAACTGTTATATGTGGATGGATCTTTATGTTGTTTTCATTGATGTAAGGGTTGTCTTTTTGAGATGGAGAAGCTGCAAAAACCGTCAGAAAATATTCGACAAAGATTTACTAAGCAACACATAACAACCTCTGAAAATGAAGTTAAAGAAACAAAAAATAACACAAATGATTCTGGTAACCGAAAGATAATGACAAAGGATAGTTTTGGTTATGGTTCATACTGGTTAACTCGAATTGTTATGTTACGTTATATTGGATTTATTTATTGTAAGTTGAAACATAAATGATAGAAACCTTGCCTTCATTTTTCAATGTTTATGGCATTTACTATGGAGAATCAAAGCATGCACAATTTTAGATGTGTTTCTTTATAAGGTGTCTAAGTCCCCAAGAGCAGAAATAAAATCATATTATAAAAAATCAATATCCATTGTACTTTTTATAAACTGTTTTATAAATTAATATGAGGCAGGCATTACCTGTAAATGGGGACGAAGTCTGTATAAATTATTTTTTTGTAACTTAATAAATATTTGTTAAAAAAAAAAGAAACGGAAATACCGTAACGTTTCCGATTTTGGTTCTGTTGTTAGGGATTTTAGTTGTGACGTTATTTAAATTATGACGTCATATGCAATGTAAACAACAAAACGCTATCATCAGGTAACGTTTTTTTCATATCAAGGAATTATTAAAAATGAAATTGGTATTGCGCGTTCCTTCCTATTTTATACTAGACTGATAAATATTTTACTCAAAGTTTCATACAAACGAGACCGGAAAAAGGAAGTACATTGTACATTTCTGCGCATGTCCGGGATTTCAAAACATGACATAAAAAAAAATTGAAAGATTTTGAGTTCATTAGTACAATGAAAAATTCGGGAAATTTTCCCGAATTTTTTTTTTTATTGAATTTTCTACTGTTATTGGGGACTTCGTCCCCATATAAACTGAAAATCATGAACTTTATTTTTGCATAACCTTGTTTCTGTTCTGTTGACAGCTATGATGTACATGGTGTAAGTCAAATTTTCGTATATATCTGATTAAAAAGAATAATGACAACGAATGACATCAATACTTTGAAAAATGTACCATAATGGCTTTTAGGTTTTAATTACACCTCAAAAACTGCTCTGAGTACAGACTGCATGTTCAGATGGAAAAAATTTAAGACCTCAGTCCTGCCATTTTCTTGATATATGTAAAATATTCTATTCTATATAAAAGTTAAATGCATTTTGATGGACACTTTGTTTCTTACAGTTGTTGCTTTCCTTGTTGCTCTACACCAGAACAAGGAATTAATTGGAAACAAAGGTTTACTTCCAGCAAATAATTTCCTCAACAAAGTAAAGAACTCAACAGGTGGTATAAATTTGGACACATATACTTGGATTCCAAGTCTGGTTTGGATGATTGACTTTGATACAGATTTGGACTGGTTCCTAGACATTGTTGCTTATGTTGGCCTTGTCTTGTCATCAATTGTCATATTAAACGGTGGAGCAAATTGGTTAATAATGGTGACACTATGGATATTATATCATTCCATTGTCAACATTGGTAGCACATGGTAAGTAAACAAAATATTATTATGCCATAATGGTAATGTACAATGAACATGTATAAAGGTACATTTCAAGACCTTTTACAGCTGACTATGCGATATGGACTTTGCTCATTGTTGAATGCCATATACAGTGACCTACATGTATAAGTTAATTTCTGTGTCATTTGGTCTCTTATAAAGAGTTGTCTCATTGGCAATCATACCACATCTTCTTTTTAATATGTTTATACTTAAAGTCCTGAATGTTTTTTAGGTTATTTCCCTTTTCATATTCTGTATTATTGTTATTTTTTATATAAAGGGAATAAAAGAAATCTTAGAACTCCATCCAAGTCAAAATTTGTAAATTTTTAGGACATTACATTTGTATTTATTTTGTTTGCCTACATGTATTATCATGATTATTTTATATTCCTTTTATAACTAAGAAAAACAACCTATTTTTCTCTATTTTGTTTGATGAAAATTTATTTATTGTTTTTTTTTTTTTTAGGTATGGATTTGGTAAGTACTGATATCCTCTTCACAAAAGTTTAGTTAGTTTGCTTTCTATTTTGTCAAAATAAATGAGCTTTATCATGTTTGTTTTGCTGGTCAGTTGAAGAAAAAATCTTAGAATCGGTAAACTTGCAATATCTTATCAATTCCAACAAAAAATATATTTTAGTCTGCATTTTTTAGGAAAGTATCAAAAATGATACAAAGAACAATTCAACTAAATAAAATTGAGAAATGAAATGGGGAATGTGTCAAAGCGACAACAACCCGACCATAGAGCAGACAACAGAGCTTAAACACTGGTTATATGTCATTAACTGGAGACAGGAGAGAAAAGTACATATTTGGAAGAATGAATTGATTTTGACACTATAGTATAATATCATGTACAAATGTATCTTCATCATATACATATGTATTTTGTTTTTGGAATGTCTAATATGAATTGAGGTTATAAACAACTACATTACAAATCTTTACAAATATAAAATATTTTAACTAGGGCAAAGATTTCAGAAGAACAGATAATGTTGAAAACATACATGTACATATGTACATTGCTGTACCAGGATAAACAGGGGCGGATGCAGGAATTTTCGAAAGGGGGGGTGCTAACCCAGCTTACCCAGGGCAAAGGGGGGTGCAGGGGAGGTGCAAAACATATGTCCCGATACAAATGCATTGATCGGCAAAAATAAAGGGGGGGTGCGCACCCCCGGAACCCCCCCTGGATCCGCCACTGATAAATAAAGAATAAACTGAGTTAATATAAGTCCTGAACTATATATATGTTAAATAAAAAATCAACATCTTGTTTTTTTCTCTAACCAGGATGGGAATCTCAGCTATTAGAGACAGGATTCTTGGCCATTTTCCTATGTCCTATTTGGAATGTGGCATCAGTCCCTAAACACACACCCACATCTTGGATTGTACTGATGTCATATAGATGGCTTATCTTCAGGATAATGATTGGAGCAGTAAAGTATATATTAGTACACTCTAAACAGTAAAGTATAAATAAGTTCACTCGAAACAGTAAAGTATACATATCAGAATATTTTAAACACAAATCTATATGATAAATGTACACCAAGAATACAAAATATACAAACAGTTACTTTATATAGCTAAGATAAGAACATCCATCGTGATTTTTTTGTACTGAAAAATGTGTTAATTGGTTGATATTGTCAGGGCTGACTGCTGATTAATTGTTAAAGAGAGATAATAGTAGGTATTTTCATTATTTATGACTTTTATTTGACTTTCCCACTTATCAATGATATCAATTTTACCTGCAAAAAAATAGATGTTAATAAATAAATTAATACTTTCAGGGTATGATAAAGATCAGGGGAGATCAATGTTGGAGGGATTTAACCTGTATGAATTATCATTATGAGGTTAGTAATGTTGGAAGTTTTGGTATGTACACAAACTGGTACACAGTTTGAAATCATTTTCAATAGATATAGGATGTGTTATGAGTGCCAATGAGAAAACTCTCCATCCAAGTCAAAATTTGTAAACCATAATAGGTCAAAGTATGGCCTGTAACACAGAGCCTTGTCTGACATCGAACAGCAAGCTATAAACATGATAAAGGAACTCAAAAATGGCTTGTGCAAAACCATTCAAACAGGAAAACCAACTGTCTAATCTATATAGGAAACAAGAAACACTTCTGAACCAAATCAACAAACAACAACCACTCACTGAACAACAGGTTCCTAATTTAAGACAGGTGCAAACAAATGCAGTGGGTTTAAACGTTTTGACAGGCGCCAACCTTCACCCTAACCTGAAATACCTTCATTTAAACTTTTGACATTAGTAAAAAGATGACCAAGATTCTTAAAGATTAAGAGTTATAATGTATACTTTTCAGGTTCTATTACTAACTGGAAATTTTTCGATCATTTTAAGATGTTAAAAGATGACATTTGCAAGGTTGTTATATGTATATCAGGGATGTAATTTTTACTTTCTAGACACAGCCAGTGCCAAACCCAATAAGTTACTTTATGCACCAGTCACCAGAGGTTTTCCACAAGTTTGAGACATTAACAAATCATTTTGTGGAGTTGGTTGTTCCTTTTCTCCTATTTTTACCACGTCGTTTATGTATGGTTGGAGGAGCTATACAGATATTGTTTCAGGTTTGTGATTTATTTTAATGCTCAGAAGTGATCTCTAGTCAGTCTATCCTCATTGTAATTATTCTATTGTGTATTTGTTTATAAATATATATATGTAAAGATCTATTCTTCAGTAAAAAATGTTGATCCCATTTCAGAATAACTGAAAGTAGTATGTGCTTCTTGATTTAAATGTTATTGCGAATCCAATTATACCTTACCACAGATTCACCTGATAGTTACCTGTCCATTTAAACTTTTGGCAGTTCTTTTGTCCCATTGAATAAATACAACAGATATTGTTCTCTGTATAGTTTATTCACTGGGACCTTCTAAGAGAAATCTATCACTCATTGATTAGTTTACCTGAATAAAAGTTTATCTGCTAAATAGATAAAAATAACATGTTTAACATTTAAAAAACTGCATGTGATTTTGTATAAATTAAAGAAAATTCTCATTACACCAGTACATCAAATTTCTGAAATTTTATTCAAAAAACAAAATTTCATCTCAATAAAATCTAACCATCAGTTAAAAATGTTACTTAGTTTATATGTAATGCTTGCTTTCAGGTTGTCTTGATTATAAGTGGTAATTTAAGCTTCTTGAACTGGCTGACAATAGTTCCTAGCTTGGCTTGTTTTGATGATGCTAGTTGTTCATGGCTGTTCAGCAACAGTAGGAATGGTGTAAAATGGAAAGTTAGAGAAGTAGAGAATGAAATAAAACATTCCAAACAACAACCAAGACTTGGTAAGTTTGTATCAAACACAGCAACAGAACTAGAGGGTTGGCATATGTAAACATATTGAACCTGACATGTTCTTTATTGCCTATCCAAAGTCAAGAGCCTAGTTTTTGCATGTCTGTTGTTTCTGATGTTTTGTAAGCCTGCAAGTTCTGTTGCCACAAACTTGACATAGTCATAGGAAAAGTGATCTGGCAGCAGCCTTGTATAGGTTACTGGGATTTGAATAGTTTAGAAAACTGTATGATGACCATAATTGTTAAAATTAACAATGTTTGGAATTTGTTTGCTATTTGTCTTATTGGTAATCATACTACATATACTTTACCCTATTCTATATAAGACTTTATAATATGATCAACTAAACATTACATTTTATGACCTAGTCTGAGATAAGAAGAATAAATGTATAATTGCATATGGATTTCTTTAACAATATAAGCATTATTTGCGAAATTGTTTTGTTTCGTAATTGTTTTCAGTATTAGTCAAAACACATTATAATGAGCTGATAATGAATTTAGTTTTATCAAGATCTAGCTCTTTTCAAGCATAATATGTGCATTGTCTGTAGTGAAACAAAATCATTTGTACCATTGCCTTTTTGGGGTAATCCTTTTCAGATTGTTACACATACTAAGCATTCTTGTATTATCAGTAATATTATAGAAATTTTGGCACCCAGCAGTCAACCAACCAGTTTATTAGAAGTGAAAACTTTGATTAGTAAAAATTTGAGGATACATGTATTTTAAAGACCCCCCCCTAATACAGTGGCGGATCCAGTCATGCTCCAGTGAATCCCTATATAAACAACAAAATTTTTCCAACAAAAGAGGGGGCAGGGCCCCTGAAAAACACTCTAAATCTGCCTCTACTATAAACAATCAGATAAAATATGTATGAAAAAAGGATAAAATAAAGCAGCATATAGATGATAAAATTATTATGTTATCATACACATTTACATTTACATTTCCATTTTTGTGAATATTTATTTATCACTGTCAAGGCCGTAACTACCCTTGAGGCAAGTGAGGCAATTGCCTCACTAAAATTTCGACACTGATTATTTTTTTTATACATATATATAAATATAATAGTCATTTGTTGTTCTGTCTCCACCTTAATTTCTATAACATTCCTTTTAAACTATTCTTCCTGGATATAACTCAGCATCTCAACGTGTGATGTTTCTCGATTTCATTAACCTAGTAACGATAATCATCATGGATCTCTAGTTAAATACAGGCTCTTTTGGAAAAAGGAAAAGCGACACTGAAGGTAAAGAAGGAATAATTCTAGTAAACTAGTTTTTTTGTAAACAGAGTCTGTGTATTGCATATAACTTCATTAGACTGACAATCCAAAAACGATAGTAGACTGACAAATCAAGTATTGGGCATCGCAAGGGGGCAGTCCTGTCTGCGTATTCATTTCACGAACTTTAATCTTTCTCTTTACAGATAAATAAAATATAAATAATATGAAACATGCATGGATTAGTTTTTTATTCATGTTTCTCTAACCTTAAAAATTGAAAGAATATCCCATATTCCAATTTGATACTATTGAGGAATGGTAGAACCTTTCACACAGGATTTTGTCTTTACGTATTATCTTATTATGGACTACGGAATTTCGTTTCTTTATATTCGGGGTTTCGGAATCGGACACTCCCAACCCCCAACCCATAACCCCTAAATTTATAGATTCTGGAACTAAAAAATACCACTAACTATTTCCAGAAATAATTTGAAATTACGGACCTACATGTAAACACCAAAAACCCATTCCCATATAGAATCATATACATGTATCTTCCCTCATTCTATCCCTAGTTGTCTACTCTTTGTCAGCATAAAAGCGAGTTTAATATTTTGTAACTGCGACTGTATGATGGTGCTTACAGGAAAGTTTAATTCCCTTTTGCAAACAAAATTGTTACTACCGATGCTGCTACCGAATTGCTGATGGAGACATTGATCATTGTGTTGATGATAATTTGCTACCTTTAGAAACAAAGACTGCCCTGAAACGACTGAAAACTTGGAAAAGAGCATGCATGAGTGGCGAGAGATTGTGCGGTCTTGCCATTCTCCATGCTCATCGCGATAAGGATATCAGCAGACCAAATTATGATTCTGAAACGATTTGACTTAACCGGCCATAGAAAAAAATGGCAAACTCTACTGAATCGATGTTTGTTCTATGTTCTGGCAGCAGAATCAAATCAGTGATATTTGGATGATTATCTTACATATAAATTTAAATAAAGTTGTTGAAAATTTGATGTGAGTAAAAGTCTTAAAATATGAAAAATTTATATAAAAAGTGTCCAAATTCAAAACATTATTTAACTCTCTAAAAAAAACCTAGAATGCAGTATTTTGCACCATTCATTTCATACCCTCCAAAAACAATTTTCGCCTCGCTTCGCTCGGCTCAATTATTTTGCCTCATTAAAATAAGATGCCTAGTTACGGCCTTGACTGTTGTTATTTGTTTCAGGTTGTTACATGAGGCGAGTATTTAATTTGAGTTTAGCTGGTTTAATAGCCTATCTGAGCATACCAGTAGTACAGAATCTACTATCACAGAGGCAGGCTATGAATACTTCATTTGATCCTCTTAGATTAGTTAATACATACGGAGCCTTTGGCAGGTAAATTTATTTGTTCTGATTTATTTTTTAAAGGAAACTTATTGAACCTTTGGGAGGTAATTCATTTGTTTTGATTTACTTTTGGTGTATTCATATGGTCTTGGGAGGTAAATTTATTTTGATTTATTTTTGTGGAGTATATGTATGGAACCTTTGGGAGTTAAATTTGTTTTGATTCATTTTTGTGGAGTATATATATCGAGCGTTTGGGAGGTAAATTTATTTACTTTGATTTATATTTGGAGTATATGTTGATCCCTTTGGGAGTTAAATTAGTTTATTTTGATTTATGGAGTATACATATGAAGCCTTTTTGAATAAATTTATTTATTAGGATTATTTTTGAAGGCGGTTGAAATGAGAAATGTTAATATATTGTTTGAGAAATTTTTTTTTGATATCTACATTTTTTAACTTTGGGATATCATATATAAACAAAGTAATTTAACGAAATCAATTTTGAATTTGTCAGTGCATAAGTATTGGTTAAACAAGTATATATGGATCAGATGTTTATTTATGTTGACAGTGTTACAAAAGAAAGAACAGAAGTTATATTTGAAGGCACTTATGGGGATCCTCATAGTTCTACAGCTAAATGGGAGGAGTATGAATTTAAATGTAAACCTGGAAATGTAACAAGGGCGCCATGTTTAATATCACCTTACCATTATCGTCTGGACTGGCTAATGTGGTTTGCAGCATTTCAGACTTACCAGAGAAACCCATGGTTAATTCATCTAGGTGTCAAACTTCTAGCTAATGATGAAGATGCTACGTCATTGATACAAAATAATCCTTTTGAAGGAAAGTCACCTCCTAGGTAAGATTTACAGCAGGGTTATGTCTTATAAAAACTAATAGTAATAATCTTTGTTTTCTGTCTGTTGATTTGAAAAGCATCAATACTCAAAGACTGTTTGACAGAGAGCTTGTATACTTGGTAGGATTATATGTCATGTTATTCTCCAGACAATTTTACAAAAATTCAGTATGATAACATTACAATTTGTGAATGCAAGTTACTTCATATGAAACTATTTGACAGAAATCTCTCATACTTTGAAGAAATTGTTAGTCTTCATGTGTTGTTCACCATATTGTACCATCATTTCAATTTGACCATCGATGAAGAAGGAAAAATCAGGTTATTATAATGGAAAAGGATGGTAGCAGATAATAGGGTTCTTGCAATCGCTAATTATGTGACTGCAAACATTTTTATTTTAACATTTTTATCTATATTTATAAATTTTTGTTTTGCAGGAATCCATAATTAATTAGAAGATGTAGGTATAATTCATCAACTTCTTATATTATTTCACTCTTTTTCAGATTTATCAGAGCAGAACATTACAGATATAGATATACCAAAATTAACAGCAAAGAGGCAAAAGCTGGAAAATGGTGGAAAAGGACAAAAGTTGGAAGTTACCTACCCCCTATATCATTAGATTCTGTCAAAGATTTTATGAAACAAATGGATTACACCATGCCAAGAATTAGAAAGATGAGAAAGCATTGAGAACAGAGAAAATATGAAGAAAAAAAAGACTCAATAGGGGTTCATTTCTTTTTTCATTTGAATTATTGAAGCCTGAATGAATAGACACGTCACTCATGTTTATTTTATGTTAGGTGTAGACTTTATTTAGATTAACAAGTTATGCATTTAAAGATTTTTGTCAAACACTATTTTCTTGTTTGATTTTAAAAATTGGTGTTTTTATTTTTGTTGTCACATGAAATTGTTGCTTTAGGGATTTTTTCAACAAATAATTGAACCATTTTCATAACAGCGTGGACAACAACAATACTTATCCTTTAACTTGTTTGTCATTGGCTATTGATAACAGTGTATTTAGGCTAACTCATTCTGTCAGAGGTCTTCCAAGGGGTATTTGAATAGAATAAAAAAGTAAAGTAGATGCGGATGCACAAGATGAAAAAATTAAGGTTCAATATTCAAAATTTAAATCAGCACACAAGGTTTAGTCCTCTTCTAGTTTCCATATTATTTGATATAGGCGTTTAGCACCTTTGACAACCCTACAGTTAAAATGTCTTTAACATGTTCAATATGACAAGTGGGTGTTGCAGACAAAAGTTCACCTAATCCTACCCAGTCAATTAGTAACCTGAGCGTGCCAAGAATTGGCCTTGTCCACACTGTTATGAAAATGTTTCTATTTGTTTGTATTAGTTTAAAACTTTTTGTTAGATGTGAACAATATATATCAGGTGATGAATGTTTTAATTGATCTCAGTTCTTTTTTTACAGCATGTGGAATTCATCAGAAGTTTATATATCAGGATAAATAGGGCAGCTCCTTTAACTTTTTGTTGAAACAAAAGTTGGGAAAGTCAACATTGTTTTTTGAAAAAGATTCAAAAGATACTTTTTAAAATGAGTTTCAGTAGATTTTCTTGTTATAACAGTTTTGTCAGACTGAATCTCATTGATTAGAATAAGCATAATTATATCACATTTTAGTATGAGTACCAAGGAGAAAGTTTTGAAATTATGTAGTGGTTAATTTCATAATGTGTTAAAATTATTTAAAAGGGGGATGCTTACCATTTTGATATATGCCAACATTTTCTATGCATTACTGATTTAATGATAAATTATTTTGACTATTTTGACATTTAAGTTGGAAATTGGAAACTGGAATTGTTTAAATTTAGGGACTTTTCTAAGTTTTGATAAATGGGAACACCCAAATAATCTACAATGACTATATTTACATTCATGGACACATAGAATGAAATTCATAACAGTGTAGCTATGGCCATTCATTGACTGGGGGAAATTAGGTGAACGTTCGTCTGTAATGCCCACTGCTCACGACGTACTCGTGTACTGAGGACACATTCTTGTTTTGTTATGGTTTGACCATCAATTTTCCTAATATGATATTGCATGTTCTTTCAGATTATTTTTTTTACTTAATTGGCTTTAAAAGTTACAATGCATGATGTCGTCTGTTTATGTAGTTCATATGTGTTTTCGTTTCTCGTTGGTTTTCCCGTTTGAATGGTTTTACACTAGTAGTTGTGGGGCCCTCTATAACTTGCTGTTCGGTGTGAGCCAAGGCTCCGTGTTGCAGGTCGTACCTTCACCTATAATGATTTACTTTTATGAATTATTACTTGGGAGGAGAGTTGTCTCATTGGCACTCATACCACATCTTCCTATATCTATCTATATCAATACATTTTTTTTTCCAACAAAAGAATACATCACAAGAATATAAGTTTTGTAAGAAACGTGAGAAATTGTGTTGGACTTGAAGATAAGGCAAAGTGACAAATATCTGAAAGAATGAATCATTTTATGGTATTAAACAAAGAAATCAAATGATTTTTTAATTATCCAGAACAAACAAAACCCACATGTATACGCATTGAATAAATAGTAGGCCATTCTTAAATGATCACACCGTAGAAGTAGTTGTGCTCTTAATCAATGAGATATTTTGTGAATTAACCCCATCAACTTAATAGTTTTTTTTACAATGGATAAACCTATTTTTTTTATTATTATTAAATAATATCATCTCTGAACATTATTATTCTTATAAATGACACCGTTGTATGTGATGATTATAATAAATATTTAAAACAAATTCCTTTCAAGCTTTGTAAAAAGAAAGTTTCATTTTATGTATCGGAATGTGTAACAAGTGAATATTTCAATCCCCACTGGAAGGCCTCTGACAGACTGGACGAGCATAAAATCATAGCCGTTGACAAACAAGTTACAACCTACAAACGTTTTACTGTCGACCACACTGTTATGCAATTAATTCTACTTTATTATGATTGGAAGCAGCAGTTTTTGTCAACTATTGATATGCAATTAATGTGAGTATTTATTTGTAAAATTTGTGTGAACACAGTTCTTCATAAGTATTTCTATTTTAATATTAAGTCTTCTATTTTATATTGTTCAAGCCTTTAGATTGACTATTGCATGATGTAGACCTATTGTATTGTGGAAATTATGTTTAATCAATGTCTATTCGTGCATTCCAACTTTTAATAGTATTAAAATGATAAATTCCATATGCTTTACTGATTACAGCAGCTTTTAATTTGAAAAGAAATGCTATTCAATGAAGTGATGTATACAGCAGTATGCCAGTGGAAAAAACTTAAAGAAAAGTTATTAAACATTTATTGAGAGGATTCTTAAAATATATGTTCTCATTGGCATATTGGTCTTTTTTGTTAACATTCTTCTCTTGTCATCACAGTGTTAGGATTGTTTAACATTATTAGGTGGTTCTAAAAGTAAGTCTTGGTACTGTACACTGATACATGTATCATGTCTGTGCTCAATATGATAATTTACTTCAGAAATGAATACAGCTGCTGAGCAAGCTCTTTTAGACCATGTGTAGTTCATATGTTTTCACAAGTCTTCTGTTTGGTAATAATTTAGATATTCAATTAGATTAGTTTCAACAGATTCTTAGTTCTCTTATCCATAAAAATAGTTTTAAAAAGTACCGAACTCCAATTTAGATTAAAAAGGTGGAAGTCCATAAAACCTGACAACGTCTTATGCTTGACCATCAGTGGCGGATCCAGAAATTTTCATAAGTGGGGGCCCACTGACTGCCTAAGAGGGGGCCCGCTCTGGTCATGCTTCAGTGATTCCCTATATAAGCTACCAAATTTTTCCCCAAATAGCCAGCCCCCCCCCCCCCTAAATCCGCCTCTGACCATATCAACCAAGAGTAAGAATGGAAATAAATGTTATATTCTTGATTTGGTATAGTCATTTTTCGAAGTGGGTATACATGATCTAGGAACAGTATATTTATGTTCCTGGATCAATTAAGAGTCTGACAAAAGTCCATTGTTCAAATATTTTGTTGTCTGGAGGTTTCAGATGCTCGAATTCCTGATTAGTGAAGTGTATCCATCTCTAGCTAAGGGGTTAAATTGAAGTTAACATGAATACGGATTTAATGAGGTCGAATTATTCACTTGCAAGTGAATAATTCAATATCAATGTTTCGTAGCTTAATTTGACAAAATTAAACCATTTTGACTGCTAAAAGCGAATTATTATTTCACTATTTCACTTTCATTAATGACTGAACAAAAAAGTCATACTTTAGATTTTTTTTTATATATATCGTAGCTAGTGCCCCTATAAGCTACATTTACAAGCAGAACCAATACAATAACAGTTTCAACTATCTACTAGCTTCCTAATTATAAATTTATTTTGTCTTGAAGCCATTCCCAACGGTTCCACTCCAAAATGTTTATTCTACTTACAAATACATGGTGTACATTGGTTATAAATTGTCCAAATAAAGCCTTTGAAATGATGGAATTAACTACTATTGGTGTGTCAAAAATACCTTTATTTTTTTTTCTAAATTGCATGCTTATATTGGTGATTTTGAAATCTGTTCAGTTTTGATGTTTCTACCCAATATACCGCTTTGCCTTACCATAAGATATAGAGGGCCATAAGAAACCACACCATCTGAGACTGGCAGAACATAGCAGAAACACAGAGCCCCAAACAGAAAGAAATAATGTCATAATAGGAATTACCACAGTAGATCTCAGTTCCAGTTAATTTAATAAGTATGGCAATAGTAATGACAGAGAAGACAACGGAGTAGAGAACAATACGTAGATAAGGCTCAATTTATAAATAAGTAATAAAAAAACCAATAGGCTCATTCGACGAAATAGAGGTAATAGAAATAAGAATGTGATATGCTCAATGCATAATGGAAAAATTGAGGACACCAGTACTCTGTCATTGACCAAACAAACAACTTTTCAAAATACTTTGAGGACCTTGTTGTCTATAACAACCATGCAACTGACTCAGAATTTCAGGAACTCGGTAATATCCGACAACTTTGTGAACAGAAAAAAATGTTATACCTAAATGCAGTACTCGAAATATGTGTGATATCATTCCAGCTAGCGACATATACATTAAGGGGCCATTAAGTCTTGCTGCTAATCATTTTAAAAATTATCTAGTAAAAGTCGTACAATTTCTCATTGACTGCTTTATGCAACTTGATTATGCACATCCTGATACATTTAATAGATATAAGAAGATGAGGTATGAGTGCCAATGAGACAACTCTCCACCCAAGTCACAATTTATAAACGTAAACCATTATAGGTCAAAGTACGGCCTGCAACATGGAGCCTTGGCTCACACCAAGTCTTGATGCAATAACTATAACTGTACTTAAACCAGAGGCTCTTAAGAGCCTGTGTCGCTCACCTTGGTCTATGTGCTGCAGTGCATATTAAACAAAGGACACTCTACAATATCGAAGACAATAATAGAATTCATAACAAAATTATTCTCTATTTTTGTGTTTTTATGGGGTCAATTGACAATTTTGGCCACGCTTACTTATTGAAGGTCTTACCTTACTGAACACTCTTTCTGTTTACAGTTATCTCTATCTATAATAATTTGGCCCAATAGTTTAAGAGGAAAATATTTTTGTAAAAGATTACAAAAATTTACGAAAAATGTAAAAAGCTGACTTTAAAGGGCAATAACTCCAGAAGAGGTCAATTGACAATTTTTGGTCATGCTTATTTATTTGTAGAGCTTACTTTGCTGAACAATTTTGCAGTTTGCTGTTTATCTCTATCTATTATGATATTAAAGATAATAACCAAAAACTGCAAAACTTCCTTAAAATTACCAATTCAGAGGCAGCAACCCAACAAAAGGTACAGAGATATAAAATAAAAACTGCATTTTATCCCCATGTTCAATTTTAGCCATGGCGGCCATCTTGGTTGATTGGCGGGGTCATCGGATACATTTTTATACGCCCGTGCAAATTTTGACAGGACGTATTATGGTATACAAATGTCCGGTGTCTGTCTGTCTGTCCGTCTGTCCGGCGTAAACATGTCGCACCGTAACTTGAGAACGACTTATCCAAATTTCATGAAACTTAATATAGTTGTTTCTTATGATGGTCAAATGATTTGTATACTTTTTGGTGAAAATAAGATTTAAACTTTTTGAGTTACGGCACTTTATAACTAAAACAGGGGTGTGTTTTTTTCACATGTCGCACTGTATCTCAAAAACGATTCTTGATTATGACTTAAAACTTTAAACACTTCTTAGTTATATTAATCTCAATATCTGTATACTTTTTGGTGATGAATCAAAATTTCATTTTTGAGTTATTGAGTATTTTGTAAAAAAGGTGGAGGTTTTTTTTTACATGTCGCGCCATATCTCAAAAACTATTTATGATTATTGCTTAAAAGTTTACACATGTCTTTGTTATATTTATCTCAATATCTGTATACTTTTTGGTGATTATTCAAAATTTCATTTTTGAGTTATTGAGTATTTTGTAAAAAAGGGGGAGAGTTTTTTTTTACATGTTGTGCCGTATCTCAAAAACGATTTATGATTATTGCTTAAAACTTTACACACTTCTTTGTTCTATTAATCTAAAGATCTGTATACTTTTTGGTGATTATTCAAAATTTTATTTTTGAGTTATTGAGTTTTTTGTTAAACAGGGGAGGATTTTTTACATGTCGCGCCGTATCTCAAAAATAAGTTATGATTATTGCTTAAAACTTTACACACTTCTTTGATATATTAATCTAAAGATCTGTATACTTTTTGGTTTTGATTCAAAATTTTATTTTGGTAATATTTAGTTTTTGTAAAAAAAAAAACAGGGTGGGGGGTTTCACATGTCCCGCCGTGTCTCTAAAACAATATATGGTTATTGCTTAAACTTTCTCATAAACTATTTATGATTATTGCATAAGACTTCCACATAAGACGTCGGGCGTATCATGCGCTCATGGCGCAGCTGTTTATTTAAACTTGATACACTAAGGATGATTTAGGCCATTTTGGTTTAATTTGGTCCAGTAGTTTCAAAGGAGAAGATCTTTGTAAAAGTTAACTGACACCGACGACGGACGCCAAGTGATGAGAAAAGCTCACGTGGTCATGTCTACAAGGTGAGCTAGAAAGGAAATCAATGATAATGGACAACTATCAGGGAGTTGTCGTTAAAACAGCAGTTTAAAAACTATTTGAATGTAGGATACTACCATCGCTGATTGAGGATTTCAAACAGTCGACACTTCAATTTGGTTTCAGGGAAAATCTAGTCTCATTATCAATGCTGCTGGTGCCGAAATCGAACAATTGACAATTAGCTTTGTCCCAAATTTCTGAGGATAGTCATTTGATGTGGTAGATCACATTAAAAAAAAATGGACGCAACACATATTTTCACACTAAATAAACTCATCATAGATACCACGATTGAAATTCAATATTTGCGCCAGACGCGCATTTCGTTTACAAAAGACTAGAGTAGGCTAGTCCTACAGATAACAAATCTTATCTGTCTGTAGGACTAGACAACTCCGAAACGAGAGTAGTAGAAATAACCTAATAATGAGGCCCCTCATGGGGGGGTCCTAGTAATCACATAATCACCATTTTTTTGCCAATATAATCACATAATCATTAAATATTTGCTTATCTTTAGTAATCAAATAATCATAAACTAAAAATACAGTCCTAGGTAATCAAATAATCATGAAATATTTGGCTTAATAATCAAATAATCATTAAAAAAACGGCCAAGTAATCACATAATCAAAAACCCCATGAGGGCCCTCAATAATGACTTCACGGTTCAGCCAACAAGCAAGCTAACCAAAGATTCTACCTTTACCTACACACTCAATGCATTCTGCTGTGATGCATCGCCAGAATAAGCCGGTACTCCTTGATGATCCTTGATAGATACTGGTTTGCACGGTTGAAATAACCTCTATTCACAAACATCACACACAATTTACCAGAGCTATTAAATTTCTATTAATATCACCATAACAGTATTACGCCTACCTGTAGGAGTGATTGCCCTTAAATGACGATTTCTTTTCCCATTTTATTTTTTCATTTCTGCCTACTAGTAATATCTTGAAAACTATAGTAGATACAAGTAGATTATTGTTGGAGAAATTGTCCTTTAATGACGATTTTCACAATTTGTTTTGTGTTTTTACCTATTATCTTGCAAACTATAAAATATATATAGAGACTTTAAAGAAAAACCCAGTCAGGCAACTAACTAATCTGCACACAACCAGCTAACATGAAGATAAAGTCAGTTGTCTTTTTATGGGAGTTGTTACCCTTACATGACGATTTTAACCACGAAAAAAATGTGTTTGGGCAACACAGGCTCTATGGAAAAAATTAATTAAATAACTATATTTATATATGTTCTATTTTATTTTTGCAAAACTTTTAGGAATTTTGGTCCTCAATGCTCTTCAACTTCGTACTTTATTTGGGTTTTTAAACTTTTTTGGATTCGAGCGTCACTGATGAGTCTTTTGTAGACGAAACGCGCGTCTGGCGTATATAGACTAAATTTAATTTCATCAAATTTAGTCCGGTATCTATGATGAGTTTATATAGACATTTTATCACTTTGTTTTATTTTATACACATTTTATCACTATGTTCTATTTTATACACATTTTATCACTGTGTTCTATTTTATACACATTTTATCACTGTGTTCTACTTTAGTCAGGTTTGTCATGCTGGTTGGCAGGCGGGGTAATCGAAAAACATCAGTGCTTTTTACTAGACACCCACATCATGATGATTGTGATAAAATAGAAGTTTCAGAGGAGATGATCTATGAAAAAGTTAACTGATTGTAACAGACGAAGGTCGATGAGTGAAGCCCAAAAACTGCCCTTTTTGATCTCTCTTCTCTTCTTTGTCTTATCCATACGATTTAAGAATAACAGAAGTTTATAAATGAGTGTCTGGATAAGGAATTTCCCTTGTGCATTCTTAAGATTAATATTAGCCCGGTCCCCCCTTTTTTTGGAAAAAAAATGGTTGATTACTAGTATATAGAGAATCACTGAAGCATGACTGGAGCGGACTTAGACAGTCAGTGGCCCCCCTTGTGAACATTTTTGGATCCGCCACTTCTATTCTTTATGAGTTTTAGTTTCCCCCTCTTTTTATTTAAGCAGCCTATTATTTTCTATTCTTAGATTTTAGCCTATTTTACTCAATTTGTTTCTCTCTCTCCATCTTTCTCTATTCTAAACCATACTCCAGACCCTCACGTATGTGTTGTCACAGAAAAAAAGAAAAGAGTGACAGCGAGGTTGGGAGTTGTTAAAAGTGTGTAAAATTCGCTTAAACCCAGTAGTCATTACGGCACATGCATAGAATCTGCAATCGACACACGCAAGTTTCTATTATACACTAGAACAGAAATTCGATTGGAGGTAGGGGTGCATGACACATCCGCGCAAGTGCTCTTAACTACATGTTAATGTATAGTACAATCTCTTACAAATTAAAATAAAATTTAAGATGGTTAACTTTGTTTTACCACGATCACTTTTAACATCAATTCTACTTCTAAAAAATGGTTTTTTTTTATTTATCAAAACGAACGGTAAGTTATGATGAGTTTCAACGGTCCAATTTCTTATGAATTCAAAATATCCACAGAAATGCATTAGTTTGTTCTTTTTGCTTTTTCAACAAACGCTGCCTTGATGAATTTAGACGGTACCTACATTACAGTCTTCCTCTCAATAATGAACAAACAAAATACTGCTGAATATGGGAGACCTTTCCATATTGTACTACATAAGTGAGTGACCATAAAAAAAGAGATGTTGAAAAAAGTAATGATGATTGCAGTCTGCTTCGCCATCAATTCAAATATTCAACATCTATTCAATGTATATCTTATGCGACTGGCATACTGTTACAAGTGAGAGGTTTAGCAAGCTATAAAACCAGGTTTATTCCACCATTTTTTCTTAAGAAAATCATTTTATGTCTGTACAAAGTCAGGAATATTACAGCTGTTATCTATTCATTTGGTGTGTTTGAGCTTATGATTTTGCCGTTTACTTAGATATATACTTTCCGTTTTGAATTTTCCTTGGAGAACAGTATATTTTTGTTATTTAACTTTTTTCTCAAAACTTATAAATAAAATATTTTATATTGGTCATATTTTATTTTGAAACATGCCATATCAATATTTCATAAAATAAACAAACTAATAACAGTCGAGATCCGTTTGAAAAATAGTTTTGCACATATAATGTGAGGTTCTGGGATAATCTTTATAACATATTTTAGACATAACGATTTTATTTCACTAAAGCCTCCGCATGGAGTATGTTAGTACAACATTTTAACAAACAATAAAAGTTTGAACATATTGACATTAGAACAACATGGTCAACAATGGTACAATAATAGGATAAAAGAGGAATACTGATATATCTAATTTAGAAAAAAAAAATATACACAAACGTTAAAGAAGGTATAATTATCTCCCTTGGTTTTGATCAGAGTTAACCGCCCATTTGTTGTTTACAAACGAAAACAGCTGATCGAAACATGCCTCTGAAAACAATTCCAAATGTTTTATCTCCACATTTGCTTCAGGTCCTAGCACTGATGGGACACGGAGACGAAATAGGTCAGTATTGTTAAAACTGTTACTAGTATATAATATTTATTATGTAATCACACTGATTATGTACTCAGGTACTTGCATATATCTTCAGCTACTAACTTTAATATTAATCGTTAATGTCTAACAATTTACTTAGTATTTCCTCGGTCAAGTGTTACCGAGTCTTCTTCCTTAAAAATAAATTTATTGAATTAAAGCATGAAAAGGATATATAATCGTCATTTTATAACAGATAAACTTATCTTGTTCTTGAAATAGATCTGTTATTTTATTTTGTAGAATTTTATTTTGTTATTTTCAGTTTTGGCAGATGCTCATTTTCCATCATCCTCTATCTGTCGAAGTGGACCAATTGAAGTAAGAGCTGATGGTTCGTTTTTTCCTTATAATACTGTTCATAGCATGCATGCAAAGTAATTCTAGCATTGACGTAAATTATAACATATCCTTTTTAATATTTTAAACGATTTTCGACGGCTTGGAAATATATTGGCAGATTGTATGTGTCTTGTATGTGAAAACTTCACGTATTTTGTTATTTTTATAACTTTGGGATGACTGTAGAATATATAGTTTCGGTTTAAATCAAACACCACTTTAGTAGACAGGACAATTTTGAACTCGACATATCGATCTCATTTTAATGTGTAATTTTTTTTTTAAATCTGTGAATTTTACTGGAAAGGATTTGATTTGAAAAAGTGTAAAATTTAATTATTTTTTTTTTTTTTTTAGAGTTATGTACTCGTCTGAACAATGACAATGCAGGTACCAGTAATAAATCGGTACTTTAACTTCTAGTGTAAGGCATATTAATATTATCATGATGAAATAAATCTTTTTTCAATTTGTAAACAACTGCGCACTCCCAAACCCCACGCCTAGGTAAAAATGGATGGCAAGCTAAACCACTGTCTAGCGTCAGTGCTATACATCCAGCCCGCGACCCCACACAAACACACAAATAAAATTAGGGACGATCCCCGGGTCAATCTATTGGTATAAGGATTGTACTTCTGATATACATTTCCATTCTAAAAATATAAATACCCAATTTGTTTTAATACACAGTTGGGGCGATAAAACGTGTTTATTTATAATTTGATTTCACCTAGTGGTTGATTCTTCAAACCCCAATCAACATGTGAAAATAGAAATCTTAACACATTCGTTTGTTTTGTAGGATTGGACATTCCTACATTGTTAGATGCGGTACTACAGTTACTTCCCTTAGACCAATATGAAAACTTTCCAGTACGTATGTCAGTTTAAAGTTTTATAATTACATTCGTTTTTCGGCTTATCTTATTTTACTGTATCATATTAGTTTCTATAACATGCATATTTCACCTTATCAAGTTGATAGAATACGTTTGATTGTAGGTGCAGTCATCACAACTTAAACAGATCTAAACACGCACCATCGTTTCAGTAAGTAAGTTAGTAAGTAAGTAAAACTTTATTTGGATTCGGCATATTGACAAACAATACAAACATAAGCTCTACTGAGCTTTTCACCGAATATAAAAACATATGCAATAACAAATAAAACAAGGCATGCAGCATGCAATAAATAATAAGAAGCAGCACCAAAAATTAACTCTAAGCAAATAGATAATACATGTATCTTGCAAAATACCAAAACATATATATGAAGCACTAAAATTTTTAAAAATTTTCTGTTTAAAAATTTATTTTTAAATAATTTATGAATTATAAAGTAAAAAAAAAATTCTAAATCTTTCAAATTTTAAAAGGTAAAAAACAAAATTTCAGTTGCAACGCAGGCTGTTAATGCAACATAAAAAGCATAAATATTGTAACACAAAGTTATCTACAGGCAGAGCAAAAACATTCTGTTCCACTCCAGGACTGTACAAGACTCTTAAAATGTGAGAAGCTGTTAACAGTCCTGAAGTGGTCAGGTAAGCTATTCCATAAAGTAGCAGCAGCAAAACTAAAAGATTTTTTTCCATATGAGGTAGTTCTTACCTGTGGTACATCCAAAATATTGCTGTATCTAAAAGAATATTTAGTGTGTTTAATTTTTATTAAATTTTGTAAACATACAGGAGCCAAATTATTTAAAATTTTATAAGTCTCAAGTGCCATTTTCCTGATGCGTCTTACTTGTAGGGTTGGAACCTTTGCGTTCTCAAGAAGAGTTTCAGAGGATGATAAATAGTCGTCGTATACAAATCGTAATGCTCTCTCTTGTATTTTTTCAAGTTTTTTAGAATTTTTCTCTGTACAAAAATGCCAAGCCAAAGGGCAAAAATTAAAATTACTCAAAATAAAAGTATGAAAAATTGTAAGTTTATTTAATCTGTTTAAAAATGATCCAATTCTCTTGAGAACATTCAGCTGTTGTGATGCCTTTCTACACAAGTTACTTATATGTGCATCAAATTTTAGTTGGTAATCAATATCAATTCCAAGTAACTTTACTGTTTCTTCACATGATAAAATATTTTGCTGAATTTGTATAGATGGATTTTTTGCAAAGGTTCTTTTCCCTACAGCAATAACTTGGAATTTATCAGGATTTGCCTGCATCTTATTTTCTTTAAACCAATCAATAAGCACTTGAGACTCAGATTCTAATGTTGATATGAGATGGTCATAATCCGGACTACTAAAAGACAGAGTATTGTCGTCCGCATAATTATATAATGTACCATGTTTAACAAAATAAAAAATATCATTTATGAAGATATTAAATAAAAGGGGCCCCAATATAGAACCTTGGGGTACCCCTTTTTGGATGTCAGCCCAGCTACTCAGAACACCGTTTACTTTAATTTGCTGTTTTCTATCAGAAAGATATGATTTTAATAAAGATACTGAATGTGGAGAAACACCATATGCTAGTAATTTATCTAGTAAAATTTCATGAGGTAAGCAGTCAAAAGCTTTTGATAAATCCATAAGAACTGCAGCTATATATAAGTTTTTGTCTAAAGCTTTACGCCAGTCTTCCAGTAATCTGAGCAACGTAGTCTGACATCCATGTCCTCTACGGAAAGCACATAAATAAGGGTTAAAAATGGAATCAAAGAAATCGTATAACTGTATTTCAAATATTTTTTCGTAAAATTTTGAAAAAATAGGTAACACACTGACTGGTCTGTAATTTGATTTAAGTAGTGGGTCACTCTTTTTATGTAAGGGTGTAACTTGGGCTTCTTTAAGTTTGTCTGGAAATATGCCCGTGTCCACAGTCAAATTTATAAGACTGGTTAGCTGAGGTGCAACGACAGATTTGCTAGCTTTAACTATTTTTGCTGGTATCCCATCTGCTCCAGTTGCTTTTTTGACATTAACTTTATTTATGATTTTTTCCACTTTTTCTGATGTCACCTTTTGAAATTTAAAATTTGCATCTGTTTTCAAGTGATTTTGCTCATGTATGGCATTTAAGCTATGATTGTTTAATTGATCATATATAACATCATTTCCTATCTTCTCAGCAACAGTAGCAAAAAATTTATTAAAAATATCTGATACATCTTTTGAATTATTTATAATTTTGTTTTCTTCAAATAAATCAGTCAGATAAAAAGTCGATAACATGTCCCCTCGTGAATATTGAAAGTTTGTGTTACGCATGCTGGAAAATATCTCGCGGATACTTTGCAACGACGGCGAGAGAAATATGTTTGCCTGACAAATCAAACCTGTTATTACAGTAGAGTGTCCACCATGCACTTGCACAGCACTATCAATAGAATGATGGTATAAGTGGATGAAAAGGAGAAGGTTCAGTCAGACCCTTTTTTGACCCAAAAATATAGCAGTTTTACAAAATTGTTAAAATATAAGCTTTTAGTTATTTATTTGTAAGTAGAATACTTCTGGTACACAAACATAGACACTTAAGTGCCTAAAAAGTGTCCATAATCTTTCATCAGATTAACCTGAAATATGGGGCCAAAATCGGTCCTTTGCCGGCGGAGTACTGTGACAACCTAACGATGTAAGGGTAGATTTGATTCGTAACTCCCTCCCCGAGCGGGGCTAGAACCTGTACTTTTTATTTCTCACTTCTACGACAACACAGCCTAGTATTACGCAGACAACTATATATATATTAGACCGTTGGTTTTCCCGTTTGAATGGTTTTACACTAGTAATTTTGGGGCCCTTTATAGCTTGTTGTTCGGTGTGAGCCAAGGCTCCGTGTTGAAGGCCGTACTTTAACCTATAATGGTTTACTTTTTAAATTGTTATTTGTATGGAGAGTTGTCTCATTGGCACTCACACCACATTTTCCTATATCTATATAGCTGTTATAATATATAACAACAAACCAGATTTCACTGATAACAAATGAAATCATTTTCAAATGATTGTCTCATGATTATATCACTACAATATAATGATTATTACCTCTAGGTTAGATTCCCTGTCCACACAGGAACTTGTATCAGAAAAAATATATATGCAGCTATGTAACTTAACCTAACTTTAAGGTATAGATGGAGATGTGTTTTTATTTTCTGAGAAAAGTACCTGTGACTATCAACCAAGCCTTCCGGTCATCGGATGTTCAGTACTCCAGTACCTAAATTTTTAAAGCAAGAAATAATTGAGATCATATTATTTAACTGATAATGTGGTTGTACATTGTAGGTTTCTTTAATGGATTTAGTACAAAGGGATAAAGATCGCAACCTACAGACCCCAGTCTGGTTAAAGTATAGACAAATAATTGATAAACACGAGAGTTCAAAGGTAAACTCACGGTTATTTTAAAGTAATTCACCAATACATCATATTTACCTATATGTTGAAAATATTTTCAGCCTGTCTCTACTTATACACACAAAACATTCAAAGGTTTGTTACAAAACACATCACTCAAAAGATGTTTAAATTCATTAAAAAAACAAAAATGTGTTCATAGTACACGGATGCCTCACTCGCACGGTCATTTTGTATGTTCAGAGGACCATGAAATTGAGGGCAAACATATAATATGGCATTGAAATAAGGAAGATCATATCAAATGGAACATGTGTACTAAGTTTCAAGTTGATTGGACTTTAACTTCATCAAAAACTACCTTGATCAAATACTTTAATCTGAAGCGGGACAGACAGACGGACGAATGGACACACAGACCGGAAACATAATGCCCGGAGATTGAGCAAAATAACTTTTAATACATTGTCGACGGGATATAAATATATTTCAAGAACGGTGGATTTGGTTGGGATTGCAAAGAGCTGGATTTCATTCCCAGTTTAAACATTTGTGTTTAAGAAGCAAACACAATTCGTCCTACACGAACAAGTAACATCAGCAGAATGTTTGTATATGGGTAATCTTTCTTAAACAGTAATAATTCAGTGTATTGAGCTGATTTCTTATTTTGAATAAATTAATCGGTATAGAAAAGTGGGCAAAACATTTCACTCTCATTTTTAGAAGTAGGTGGATTCGCATGCATCCCACTGCCGTTTTATGCTAAACTTTTCCCAATACTTCATATATACTAGTATACATAATGCTATATTATACATGTTATAAGGAGAAGGCATGCATGTTATAATGTACAACTCATACATCTGATAAATTTGCATATGGTCAAATAAATTTAAGGCAACTCTATGAAAAGGTAATAATGAACGATGAAGTTAAATAAATTTCATAAAAATTTAAAACAATTAGAATTATTAGATTGAGTTTTGCAAATCCTGTTTTATGCTTGTTTTTAATGTGTAATTACAGATACAGATAGAAAAGGTCGAAAGGTTTGCCTTTTATGAGAAAGCAAAGAAAGCATTTGCAGTTGTTCACACAGGGTAGGTTATTGTTTAAGCAACTGTTAAGTATATACTCTCAATCGTCTTTAAAAAGATGAAAATTGGAACAGATTCTATATGATATTTTATAGATTTTTTTACATTGAAAGACGTCAATATTATTTTCCTTGAATACTTTTATATTTTTTGAAAACTCTCCTGTAAATAAATATAACACTGTAAATTATATTTTTTTGGTCGTATATTGGTATCACGCTATCGTCGTCGTCGTCGGCGGCGGCGTAGTCGTCAGCTTCGTCCGAAGACAGATGGTTTCCGGATAATAACTTCAGTATAAGTAAATGAGAAATCAATAACATTTTAACATAATGTTTATAACCACAAAAGGAAGGTTGGGATTGATTTTGGGGGTTATGGTCCCAAAGGTTTAGGAATCAGGGGCCAAAACAAGCATTTATCTAGTTGTAGGACAATAAGTTGTGTATAAGTATTTCAATTGCTCTGAAATTGTACCACAATGTTTAATACCATATAAAGTAGAAGGTTGGGATATATTTTAAGGGTTATGGGCCAAAAAGGGGACAAAAACAAGAATTTTTGTAGTTTCTGGACAATAACTTGTGTGTAAACTGTTATTGCAAGTTCCTATTAACTAATATTAATTTTAACCATGACTACTTATGTCAGGTCATTTTATGTTTTAATATTGTATGATGTATTTAAATTATTTAAATGAGTAGTTATTGTTGCAAACTTCATTAGAAATTTGAATTGAGATTATTTTTGGAATAAGGGAAAGGGGAGGAGAAAACAAATTGGAGAAAGGGGGGGGGGGGTGTAAAATAAGAATTTGAGTGTTCAGAAATTAAAAAGAAAATTTATTCAAATATTTTTTTTGAGGGGATTAATTTTCAACAGCATAATGAATTGCTAAAAAAAATGCTCAAGTTCATTAGACCACATTTATTCAATGTCAGAAACCTATGCTGTGTCAACTATTAAATCATAGTCCAAATTCAGAGCTGTATCCAGCTTGAATGTTGTGTCCATACTTGCCCCAACTGTTCAGGGTTCGACCTCTGCGGTCGTACAAAGCTGCGCCCTGCTGAGCATCTGGTTTATTTTACAATGCCAATTTTGTTTTATCTTTCACTTAGTAGGTGTTTGGAAGAAAGGAATGTATATATATACATAATAATATAAATGGAATATATTTATGTATTTCTACAGGGAGACTGCGCAGTATGGAAATATAATTTTGAAAAAGGGAGTTGCTGTTTAAATAGTTTGATGTCAACATAAGATTAACTGTCCTGTGAAAACCATTTTCCTATAAAGATGTGCTGCTTGCTGCATTTAGAAAGTGGATTCCCGAAATATAATTTAATTCGGTGCAATATAACTAAAAACTATTTAAAATACTTATATTTTTGTACATGATTTTTTGGGATAAATTTTACAATAACAGTAAAATAGAGGTGAAGTAATGATGTATTAAAGGTGGGTATTTATGTTAATAGTATTGCTCAATAAACAAGAATGTTTAATAAAATATGTATATTGGCTTCGTAGACTTTCCAATGTTTTCATTACATACAATTGTTACTTGAAGATGTATAAAAAGGTATGAATATTAAGTTGCTTATTACGAGAGTCACTGTACGGCAACGCAGTTTTTGAAAAAAGAATCTTAAATGGAACATTGATTTGTCTTTATATTTGCTAGTAAGACGAAGTATTATAGATTCAGGAAAAGTAAATTTTAATATTGGCTAGTAAAACATGAACTATTATAGATTCAGGAAAAGTAAAGTTAAAAAAGGGATTAGACGTCCAAATTACGCTGGACTGTTCATTGATACAACTGTAACGGAAACTTCGGTAAAGCAGGCCTTATATTACTTTTGGATGATGGTGGTGTGATGTTTAACTTCCAGTGGCAAATATTACATGCTTATAAGAACGGTAATATGTTAATGTCGTCGACTATGAAGCCTGCTTTGTACTAGACAGTAATGTTGTGTCAGATTTTAAACCTACTTGTTCACAAAAGAAAGTCTAACGGGAATAAATGGACACATTATTCTGACTTTGTCGTAACCAGTGAGTCTTTGTTCTTTTTACTATATTATTCAGGTTTAGTGGAGAAGCGGCAACATTATTTCTGTATATTGTATCAAATTTTCAATGTATAGCCAATTTTAAGAATACTGAAAAGAATGTGGTCAGGGGCGGATGCAGGAATTTTCGAAAAAGGGGGGGGGGTGCTAACCCAGGCCCTGGAGGGAAAAGGGGGGGGGGTGCAAAACATATGTCCCGATACAAATGCATTGATCGGCAAAAATAAAGGGGGGGGTGCGCACCCCCGGAACCCCCCCCCCCCCCCTGGATCCGCCACTGGTGGTCAAAACCCAAATACGTTGACTTCTTTGAAAAGCAGTGTTTTTCAAAATACTATTTTAACGATGTTGTTGATATTCTGGGAGTCGGGTGGATAGACGGTAATTGCGAGGACACTCACAGATATTTTATTTTTTTGTCAATGTTGTATGAATATTTAGTTTCATTAATTATACAAAAAAGTATTTTCAAAATTGTGTCGGTCAGGATATTTATTTTCATGTTGTATTTGAAAACATAATTCAGTTTACTGATAGCATTTTCAGGTAACTTGTTATCGAAATCCTGCTGACCTCTCCCCCAGAATATCACATCAGTGGCGGATACAGGAATTTTCATAAGTGGGGGCCCACTGACTGCCTAAGAGGGGGCTCGATCCAGTCATGCTTCAGTGATTCCCTATATAAGCAGCCACTTTTTTTCCCAAAAAAATCCGCATCTGCACATGTTGTCCCCTATTAACAGCTAACCAAAAAGTAAACTGTAAAATTTCGCTTCCTTTAAATATTTATTTTGCATACGGACCATACTTTACCTTTTAACAAAGCGAATGATTGTAAGAATTAATCCATCAAAGTTCTAACTATTGGATATATATTTATATTATCTAATGGATGGTTTGGTATTTTTCATTAGATTTTGCAAAAAGGAGAAAGTAGCAATATTTTGAATGGTGTCCGTTTGAATGTATAAATACACGGACACATTGCTGTTCGACTCCCAGGCCAAACCCTTTTTGTAAATTGGCTCAAATATAGTTATTACAACTGAAATGGCGTTTCAGTTGCTGTCTTTTTTTTTTTTGTCACAGTCAACCTACCAGTTCTATTGGTTAGTGACAGTTCTAAGTTCAATTAAAGATTGGGATGATTTATGTTCAAAATACATCTCCTGATTTGGGAGAGGCACATACAGAAAATGGCGAGGTTAAACTAGCTTTAAGGCGCCGACCCTCCCAATCTTGGAACAGTGGTGTTACAGAACAACAAATAAGAATCCGTTGAAAAGGTCTAAACTCCTCATCAGATGGATACAATATGGGTACCATAATTTGGTTAATCAAATACATGTATTCTATTTACAGAACTACTGATAATGTTACTGTATTCAACGATTCGTTAGTACCCACGATGGAGCGTGTTTTTATTTGGTGTGCAGAGGCGGATCCAGGATTTCCAGTTAGTGGGGGCGCAAAGTTTTATTTTTGCCGAGCGGAGCGAGGCGAAAAATTTTTGGAGGTTTTTTTTTAGGTAAAACTATTGAAATATTCTTCTAAAGGGGTGAACTGTAGATATCTCGGTCAGTTGTGTGGTAAAATTAGCGAGAAATTAAAGTTTCAAGCTGAAACCGCCTTAATCCACACCTGACAACAATCTACAGATAGACGGGCGGACAGACGGACGCAAAGTGAGACGAGACAGATCACAATTGCTCACCTGACCAATATAATTTTCAAACGAAAATTTGTACTTTTACCAGCGATTTTTAATTGTCCTTTCATACTATGATCTGTTTTTTACTTTTATGATTTTCGGAGGTCGTGCCAGACTTCACTGTGTTCGCCACAAACAACTAAAACCAGAATGAGATGCATTTACGCAGTTATATTTATTTTCTTTGGATCCCAACCATACAGTAATACGGTACAGAATTCGGCTAAATATTTAGGTTGCAAGTGAGAAATAAATATAGACACAGAGAAACAAATTAATAAACTAACCTTTCGCTTGAAACAGTATTTCTATCTTTCATTACGCCGGGATATTATAAAAGAATCTCACTGTTTTCTTGACCGTGTCATGATGAAATTGTGAAAGTGAGTAAGGGATGTTTTGGAACTTCGATTATCAAACAAATTGATTATAAAAACCGCAAATACAATGTAACATTTGTTTTTACTTTAACTGCTAAAAACCTATTATATTTGTCATGAAACGCAGCTCCGCGTTTGACACCTTCCTTTGAAGTTATTTATAGAACTTTAATAAAGCGTAGGTCAGTTGATTAGTAATAACGTTGATTCTGTTAAACTGACTGTTTTATATACTTTGAATGTTAAAAAAGATTGAATGGTCTCTTCTGATACTTAAATATGTTGAAGTCAACCCATGCTTTGCAAATTTTAGGGGGGGGGGGGGGGCGCACGCCCGCCACGCCCCCGCTTAAATCCGCCCCTGGTGTGTTATCAATAATTCTTTAAGAATGCTAATGGAGCTCCCAAATACATTAAATGACTTAATTTAACTTTAAACAACCCGCCAACCATATCTATAAATAACGATTAACTAAAAAATCCTGAGGGAAATCCACACTAGATATGTAACCAATCAGGACATGTCTATAAATATAGGTTTGTTTTGTTTCAGCATGTTTGTTCACTCGATCATATGACAAGTAGATGTTGTGTTATATTTATTCGGGATGCTTATAAAATGTGGATGATGACAAAATAAATGTCTGAACATTTATTAGTAATGGTAAGTTTAATTTCTTCCTCGTTCATATTCAAAGTACTTTCAATACTGTCATTGATCTTACAAGACGTACAAACTTCTAAAAATAATATTTGCACAGGTCAGGGTAACGATCAATAAATGATATTTAATATCAATAATAACAACCCTTGATTAAGCCAAAACAGAAAATCTTTGTTTCAAAAGTAATATGATACGCATATAATATTAACAACAAATTCAACAATAAGAAATTTTAACACATTATGCAGATATATATATGTATGTCAAATATTGTTAATGGTGCTATATTTAACTCTTTATCTGAACTTGTACATAAATTAAACTGCAGAGGAACAATAAGGAAATAATCTAACACAAGGAAGAAAACTTGAAAATTTTCACAAAATCTTTATAGACATTTTGACTTTACTTTTCCGTGATTTATTTCAGATTTTCATAATGAAGTGATGCACATGACATGCATGACATAAAGTAACATAAGAGTGAAGTATTGTAGATCTACATAAGCAAAACCTTTACTATGGCTTCAAAACCTAAAGGAAAAGACACACCAAAAGATAAAGACAAGGCGAGAAGGCCAAGGAAATCAGACAAGGGTGACACTTATGGTACCCGTGGATCTACAAGTAGTTCGTCACTAAAATTTATTATAATGAATACGGGTGGAAAGAACACTGGAGAGAAACCGACCGAGAGAAGGAAGCAAACAATTTTTGACGTCATCTCCAAATCAGGAGCTAGTTTAGTTTTATTGCAAGAGTTTGGATGGACCAGTATCCGTAGTAGAGCATGGAATGAATTTGAATGGTCAGATAATTTACAATATAAAGGACACAAGGACGCAAGCATTATTTTTGACATAAATGAAGTTGTAGTAATGCAATATTCGCAAAGGTTGTTAGAAAGTACACTTGTGGAACTTATTCGGGTCGGAAAAATCCAACAAGGCTTCACACCTATCCCAAGAATGTGTCTTCTAAATGTAAAAACAAAAGGAGTTCCGATCGTAGAGTTCATTTGTGTTTCGTGGCATGGAAGACATAATAAAGCCAAATTAGAGGACTTGAAAGCAGAATTTAAATATCTTTTGGAATATATCATTAAATTGTCAGAGAAAGAATCGCTTCCTTTTGTCATAGCCGGGGATTTCAATGTGAAGATAAAAGACATTGAAAAACTTATACCGTCTTCTTTAGCTTTGCACAGATACACTCCGACTAAAAGAAGAGACGAAGAAAGCGTTATTGACTTTTATATTACTTCAAAATCTTTATCTATGTCAGACATCAAAACATTAGACTTAAAGACTGAGACGAAAGTAGATGGTGTACTTTCTCTTTTTGACCATGATCCAGTCGTGGCTTCGTTGACCACCGCATGAATTTCTCGTTTTGACCATGATCCAGTCGTGGCTTCGTTGTCCACCGATTTAAATTCACCAAAAGCGTCCATGTCAACTTACCTTCATTACTTTTATTGTTTATGATGTTCAAGATTTTAAATAAGTTTATTTTTACCTCAGTAGCTAGATCCTGAGGGATAATCAGGGATATTGTTTAAATGATATTATGAATTATTTGTTATATTAAATGTAAAGTATAATGTTAAATATATAATCATATTTATGAAAAAAACTATATTTGACAGAATGTGATAGTTGAATATTTTGTTAAAATTGTTGAATTTATATTAAATTGTTATTTTGCATTAAAAGCAGATTGTGTCTTATATATTTGAAATATATGAATATCAAATAAATGAACGAATAAGAAAAAATAAAACAGAATAATTCAAACTTTGTAAATATTTGGTAGCTGTGATCATAACTACGGTCATGTTAATTTGACTGAATGTCTGGCGTCATTTGAAATATTATGTTTTAGAATAAGAAAAAAAGATTTTTAAATTTAGAGAGGGGAAAGCTGCCATAGGGATACTCGTATTCAAACTCATAAATATAATCGAAAACAAACCATCAACACAATGATAAAACCAGATAAACGAACAATAGACAAACAGCAATATACAATTCACATAATAGAAAACAAAGACTGAGTAATACGAACCCAGGCTAAAAACCTGCGGTGCTCAAAAGTGCTTCGGAAAGGTAAGCAGATTCTGCTGCACATGTGGCGTCCGTCCGTTGCTCAACTTGTACGATAGGTTACATTCAAGGAAAAGAGAACATGATTATGGTTGTGACAATTGAGACGTATCTGTCGTCATCGTGAAACAGATATTCAACAATGGCCAACCAAGTCGTTATGGCATCCGTAAATTGTTCGAAGTGATGATTTCAACATCACCAGTTGCAATTGGAACTCTAGCTTCTTGCTAGCAGGAATAATCTTTCCAGAACATATTATGATAAGAAATACAATCTCTGGAATATCGTATTAAGTTAAAGATATACACTCCATAAACAAGCGCTACAGTAACGTTGCTACATTCATTTACAAATGGAAAGTTCAAAATGGGGAATCTAAAATAATCTTTCGTTTTTAATCGACCCTCATTGTCAATTTCTAGATGTAAGCCAAGTTATAAAGCAGACTTTGTTGTAAAAGTTCTATCCTTTATTTCACCTAAGATATTATACAGCATAGATGCGTTCAACATGATAGATTATGATTGATTAGGATTGTTAGTTGCTTAACGTCCAGTAGCAAACATAGTGCATTTACAGTTGGTTCTCGAAGTAATCGATATCTGTCGAAACTCCCACCATTCAAGAATGTTTACAATTGTTCAAAAAGCGCGAAAAAAATATATATCCTTTGTATGCTACGTGTTTTTCTCCCTTTTCGATATTTTTTTTTACGGAATTTGTACTCTAAATGAACCACAATGATCGAATTGGGAGTATACAACAAATGTCTTTGTACTTTTTCCCGTTCGGCCTTACCACAAAAGTTTGAAGGGGAGGCTGTATTGGATGTATAAATACGTATCCACGTTCGGTCGGAATGACTAGGGAGATATGTCGAAACCATTTAACAACTCGTTCTACTTCATGGGTATGCACGTGGATACTAGGTAGTTGAAACACAAAATTTGGATTTTGTTCATTATTCCAAGTGACTGTCCAAACTCAAGTCAGTCCTGCATCCTTCATATTTACAGACCAGATCTGGCCTGTTATACGACATTGTCATCTAGCAAACTAAATAAACTAAATTCTAAAAAGGCTACGGGGAATGACAATATTTCAACTAAAATGCTTAACATTGGTCAAAACCTATATTTATCAGTTCTATAAAAACAATGATCAATAAGAGTTTTAAAACTTCAGTATTTCCCGAAAAAATAAAGATGGCCAAGGTTATACAAAATGTACCATGCTCTATAACAAACAAAAAATCCCAAACTCACCGGTGTCAACGTGATGATCATAACTGCAATTACGATCATCCCAATATGGCGGACGCAAATTCAGGTAAATTTTATATTGCCAATTTCTCCCCTTTAACAACTTACTTTCAGATTTTTATCATGTCAAGAAACATCTATATAAGCATGGTCATTGAATATTGAATTTCTTCTGTGAAATGATGGAAAATCAACTAGACAAAATAATGGCCGAGTTGGTCCAAATGTTACAAACGTCATGATTATACTTGATCTACTATATATCTAACTGATTTTTTTTTATAAAGATCTTTATAATTCCCATTATTAGCATTTCAGATTCGGCCCTCCTGAAAGTTATCGAGGATCATCGAAGATTGGAGATGGTACTGGACGGTAAAATATATATGTCATGGACTAAAGCTTTCGAGCCATAACGGGCAAAAAATCAGTTACAATTGATTGAAATAATTGGTAATTACATGTATAATGCTTTTTCTATAAGCTTATTTATTGACACAGAATCATATGTCGTGTAAATGATCATCGTACAAATTAGGGCCAGTATTCAAATGGGGTCAGCCAAGGGGCTGATTTATTGTCTACTTTGTTTGCTCTATTTGACAACGATTTACTTACAACTTACAACTTACAACTCCCGTTAGCGCCATGTGTCGCATAGGGAGCGAACGATTTAGCCATTGAAATTATAGACCTAGAGACTGGAATACCTTGTGATAATGAGAAAATCAGTCTTCTATTATACGCCAACGACATTGTTATTCTTACAGAGACCGAACATGATATGCAATAGTTATCAAACTGTACCAGGATTATAATTTTATACGCCAGACGCGCGTTTCGTCTATATAAGACTCATCAGTGACGCTCAGATCTAAATAGTCATAAAGTACAAGGGTAAAGAGTATTGAAGACCCAAAATTCCAAAAAAATGGTGCCAAATACGGCTAAGATAATCTATTTCTGGGATTAGAAAATGCAACGTTGCTTGTAGATGTTGTGTACAGTTGGTGCCAACAATGGAGACAAGTGTTGCAACGAAACGTTAGGTTAAGCTGGAGGAAGGGCACTAGGAGGAATGCTATCAAAGATTCACAATTTTAAGGATGTTGCATTTAAAACATTTGAAACTTTTTTCGAGTTGTGTGTTGATTATTGGGCAGGTATTTGGGGATATTTTTTTTTCAATTGAATTCAAATCTTTATTGCCATAAAACAACATATTTATAGTATGTGACACAACATAACAAAATGAAAATAAAAAATAACAGCAAGATCATTAGTATACACAATAAAAGTAAATATTTGAAGAGTCCCCTGTCATCAGTTTAACTGATATAAAGCATACCACTACATTAAAGATGTGAAAATCCTTGCTGTTACTAGAAGATCCTGTTTGGGACTACACAGATTTGCACCAGTTGTTTCTTTGAACAGTGAAATAGGATGGATAAGACGGTGGATTTCTATGGTTAGAAGATGGAATACACTTGTTAAAATAGACATGATAGACTTAGATCTCCGATGAAGGACCCCCCATCCCCAAAGTGGCATGGGCAGTTGTTATGAATATGTAAATGTATGCAACATTTAACTTTTTATTACAAAGATTTTGGAATACTGTGAAAACGATTGGACTGGTAAAATCTCTACTCCGTCAAACAGTTCACATTTTTCATCTTGTTTTGATCATTTCTACTTTTAATGGAAAGAATCATATCCAATGATTGGTTTTCTTGCTTTATATAACATTCTTATTCAATATAACATTCACACATTATCATTCAAATAACAGTTACAAATGTAGTATTATTTTTCTTAATTTGTTCTTTTTGACGGAATTTTTCATTTCTTTTTGGAATCTGCCTCTAGGGTTTATAGTCTTCAACCACTAAAAAAATCTAGTCTGCCCTTCCACGAAACATTTAATTAGATTTTTTTTTAAATGTGTATGAATTTTCGAAAATTCCACCTGACAACCGATCAGACAATAGTTTTAAGTTGAATCAATGCAGACAAGATCATTAACTGATGATCATTAGCTAGTTGATACATTTGTCTTTTAAAATACAACTGACATATAAGGATCGTAATGGTGCAATGTGGATAAATTTATCGGTTTCCAAGAGCAAAATTGGCAGCGCATCATCCCTACCATGGCTTCCATTTTTACGATTGTGAAAATGAACTGGCGTCATGGGGAGATGATTTTGAATATTTTTAGTAGAATCCTGACTGAACAATGTTGAGAGGTAATGCCAATAAGAATCCTCTAGATTTTCCATAGTCTTCAATGCAAATTAATTTAATTGATATATATTGACATCTGTTGAATATAGTAATTTTACTCTTTTAATATTAATGTTAAAGACACTATATAATATCACAATTTTGATTTTTATCATGCTATATCTACTGGTTAAAAAATAATCTGTAATAATAATAAACTGTAATCACCTTCAAATCGATGAAAAATCTAAAAGATTTCTATTGGCTTCCCCCCTCGAAAAATATTTAAATGTCAGGATGTTCGGATCTGAGAATTGACTATTGTTTACAAAACTTTGAATTTTTCAAAATACAATATGTATGAACATTAAGAATTTTCTACCCTAGAACATTTGTAGAATGATAAACCATGTACATGTATTTAGCAAAACCTTTCAGAATTTGGTTCCTCAAATTGACAATGCCCTTCAACTTTGTACTTTATTTTGCCTTTTAAACTTGTTTGATTTGAGCATCACTGATGAGTCTTAATAAGTTATGTAGACAAAAATTGTGTCTGGCATACAAAATTTTAATCCTGGTATCTACGTCATATAACATGTATGAGAAGTTCTTCTGCTTCTGCTTCTGCCAGATAATGGCCACAATCAACGAACTGATTATACTGCCATGGTTTGGTGCGCATATTAGACCACCCCCCTCCCCCCAAAAATTTTGAAATTTAATTCAGCTTTGTCATCGAGGCTTTGAAGGCCTCGACTGACGGAGCTGATACGACCCCAGGGGGAAGAGCGTTCCAATCCCGGATGGTTCTTGGGAAGAATGAATGTTTTCTATAGTCACAAGATGCTGCTGGTACTTGGAAGGATTTGTCATGCATGTTTCGTGACAGTCTTTTCGGTGGTATTAGACGACCTTCCTTTGATATGGCCACTTTGTTGTTTTCTATTTTGAATAGCATTGTGAGTCTCGCTTCTTTCCTTCTTTGTTCAAGTGATGTCCATTTGAGATGTTGTAGCATCAGATTAACGCTGGAGTGGTTATGATGTTTGTTGGATACGTAGCGAGCTCCTCTTCTTTGTACCATTTCAAGTCTGTCAGTCTCTGTCTTAAGATATGGATCCCATACCGGACTGGCATATTCTACAATTGGACGTACTAATGTTTTATATGCATTCTCCTTCACTGTAGTTGATCCTATATTTAAGTTTCTTTTTAGGAAACCAATTGTTCGATTTGCCTTGTTACATATGTTATTAACATGATCATTCCATCTGAGATCGGATGTAAATGTGCAGCCTAGGTATTTTGCACTACTGACTGACTCAAGAATTTGACCATGTAGGCTGTATGCTGTTGCAATTGTTTTGTTTTTCCTGCTGATGGTAAGTACATTGCATTTGTCAGGGTGGAATGACATTTTCCATTTTGATTCCCATATTCCGAGTTTATCCAGATCTAGCTGTAAATCGTGTGCATCTTTGTCTGATGATATCGTGAGGTATGCTATTGTGTCATCTGCGAATAGTCGGACTGTAGATTTAATTTCATCTGGCATGTCGTTAATGTAGAACAGGAATAGTGAAGGCACAAGTACTGATCCTTGGGGTACTCCTGACTCTACATCAATATGAGATGAACTTTCTCCATCCACAACTACTGCTTGGGTTCGATTAGACAGGAAGCTAGCAATCCACTTATTCACATTTCCTCGGATACCATAGTGTTCCAGCTTATGCATCAGGAGACTGTGACCAACCTTATCAAAAGCTTTTGAAAATTCCATAATGAGTACATCTGTTTGCTTACCTGCGCTCATGTTGTTGGTGATATCATCCACAAATTCAATCAGCTGGGTTTCGCATGATCTTTTGCTACGAAATCCGTGTTGTAATGGATATAGAATGTTGTGGAGATCTGCATGTTTCATAATATGACTAGTTATTATGTGTTCCATGAGTTTACAGCAGATGCATGTCAGAGATATTGGTCGATAATTCTCTGCCTTGTATCTCTCTCCTTTCTTGAAAACTGGACTTACGTTGGCGTTCTTCCAGTCAGATGGTACTTCCCCAGTATTAAGTGATGTTGTAAAGATGATAGTTAGAATTGGGGCTATCTCAGTTGCAAGTTCTTTTAGTATTCTTGGTTTTAGATTGTCTGGTCCTGAAGCTTTATTTGGATTTATTTTTGTAAGTAGTTTCAGCACTCCATTTTCTGTAATAATTAGATCCTCAGCAGAAGGGTATTGACCTGGCATGTTACAGCGAGATTTGAATTTTTCTGGACTATATGTTTCCTTGGAGGAGAATGCAGACTGAAACTGCTTATTCAGAATTGTAGCTTGGTCCACAGGATGCGAGTATAGTACTCCGTCACTACGTAGTGGTGCCACGCCACTGCTATCAGTCTTCATATGTTTTTTGTAAGTCCAGAATCGTTTCATATTGCTGTGTTGTTGGGTTTCTTCTTGAGGTGTTACTATGTTTTCTATATACTTCCAATATGCACGACGGAGTTCTTTCTGTACTTTTTGTCTGGCTTCTTTGAATTTTGATGTTATCTTAGGATCCGCTGACTTTTTCTTTCTTTTGTATAGTCTGTCACGGCGGCGTATTAGTTTACGTACATTTGGTGTTAGCCAAGGGAGGCTATCTTTCTGTTTTGCTATCTTGTGCGGGATATGGTTTATTACACTTTGGTTGACCTGGGTTTTGAATAATAACCAGAGTTCTTCCGCTGAACTTCCATTTGAGGCTAGATTTCTGATCTTTTCGTGGGTTTGGATCATTTCCTCTTTGATGGTTTCCCAGTTTGCCTTCCTGTATAAGGGGATGTTCCGTGGTTTTTGTTTTCTAGTTAAAGGCTTGGTGTCTATTTCGCTGAAGACAATGTCGTGGTCTGAAACCCCAGGTATAACTTTAGTGCGTGTGAAGCGTGTTGGATTGTTCGTAATCACTAGGTCTAGCGTGTTAGGGCCTCTTGTTGGTTCCTCCACTAGTTGAACAAGTCCATTGTCGTCAAGTTAATATAAATCAGAAGTATCAGTCTAATGTACACTGTACTTACATGTAGTTTAGCATTTGCTCTATTGTTATACTCACTTGTAACTTTGACGATTTTTACTTCTTCAGACGAAACTTCTGTTTGTGTGGCAGCTACGTTTGTCAGAAGATCAGTCTGTATTTCTTTGTCATTCCCTGCAGTTGTAGATCTTACGTCATCATCTGGTGCATTTATGGGTAATTTAATATCATCTTTTGAAACAGAATTTTCAAATTGGTACAGACGATCTTGACTGTTGTCAAGTTGGACTAGCAACTGAGCTCTTACTGCTAAGGTATTTGAGAATTGGTAGTTAATAGCAAAGAATTGATGAATGGACTGAATTAACTTTTTGGTCATCAACTGATGAAATTCTGCAGGATCACCATTCTACAAAAAAATGAAATAAATAATAAGTTTAAATCACTGAGTCAGCAAGAATCAATTTAAACTGCTAAAATTGATAAAAGTACAGATAATGCTTAACAAATAATTTAATGAAACTTTTCTATTCCAGTACACATGTAAAAACAATTAGGAGTTGTCTCCCATAGACCTAGGACTATAAATTTTGATTAAGAAATGTAATTTCTCCAGGTCACAGTGGCTTTTAAAAAGTACTTTACATGTTTTGTAATGGTTTATAATTATGTTACTTTGTTTAAATGTGTATACATGTTTTTGTTTCAATGACTTGAATCATTCTAATCACTTGTTTCATTGAGTGTGCTTTATTCTGTAATTCAATGGATTGTATAGCTCAAAATCTGGGTACTATGATATTGGTTGATGAAATTATCCTACAATGTATCTTATCTTTTTGTAAACTGTAAAGTTCTAATCTATCTAAAAGATCATGCAAGTTTATATGAGGAGAATGTTTTTGTGATTTATCTTAATTGGGATTATATCATAACAGTATAACTATTGAAGAATTAACACCTCACGAATATATTTCCTACTTGACATTATATTTGTAAAAAGATACTTGATGTTTGATTTATAATAGAATAGTCACATATCATCCATGTGGTGTAAATAAGAATGTCTAATTTTCATGTGTAAAACCAATGGACACATCTTTAAACAAAATGTTGAAGGAGAATAAAATAAAAAATTAAAATCTAATAGTTATAATTTATATAAGATGGTCACCCTCCTTCATTCCTAAGGGGGCCAAGATTATGTACTTACCGAACATAAATTATTTTTTTACTACCGTACAGAATGACAATTATGAAAGTGCTGGAACTTTTATTAGTTTTTAATAGCAGGGATACAGGCGTGCCTTCTATCTGGTACATGATGTCATGAATGTATGCTAAATTAAAGACCTTTTCCAGTGAAAGAGATGATTCCAGCAATGATGTATGGATGCTTTAATATTTCCACTCTAATGTGCATTCATTTTTTTTCAGGTTTGAGATTTCTTATCTCAACAGAAGATAATAACTCATTTGGGGTATCATACATGCATACATGTACATGTGCATTGTTACTTGTATATATACATAATGTAGCTCTAAGGGAACAGGGACTTGTCTCAGAAAAAAAATTCCTAATTAAAGGTATGTAAAACTTTTTTCTGAGACAAGTGCATGTGTCTAATAAGGGATTATAACTTTTCAGTGCCAAAAAAAATATAATTTTGGAATTTTGCAAAAAATAATGAAAATGGCATTTGTTCAAGTTAATCATGTTAATAGCAGCAACTTTTACCTTTTGGTACCTGAGAACTTTTTAGAAAAATGAGAAAATTACCAGATGGGCCCCCCCAAGAAAAAAAAGCATCTTCCAGATAACTCAGGAATCATACTCATCATTAATTTTTAAAAGCATTGGCAAATCCAGGGGGGTTGGACCCCCCCCCCCCCCAAAAAAAAAAATGTGTGGATGATCAATGCATTTGAATGTGATCATTTGAAAGTTGAAACCCATCCCCCCTTTTATCCTGGGTTAGAGACCCCCCTTTTTCAATCTGTCTGGATCCACCCTTGAAAACATCCAGATACTTGGAAACAATGCTAACCAAGAGTTATGAGAGTTGATGTCTTTTATTTAATGATTAAATCGTTTGTCCTTTGTAATATTTTCCTTGAAACAATTGTACAAAAAATTAATATCTGACACAAATAGGATTTTAAAATCATGATAATGAGGGTGGTACCACATGGGAGTACCTTTATGACGAATAACGGTAAAAAAAAATTGCCAAATGACAATAACGTTTACTTTTTGGTTCATGACGATAAAATGTGCACTTTCTTTTTAAAAACAATAATTTCGATGAATCATGATCACTATTTTCCAAAAATAACGGTAACGATAATCATGAGACCAATGATTCACAATAAGGATATTTGAGGGGGAGGACAGGGGGGTACCCTTCTCCCTTTTCCCACCCCTCTTCTCCTTTCTCCTACCCCTGTTCTCCTTTCTCCCATTAGAATAAAACATCTCCTTTTGAGATATTTTTTCTTGAAATCTTAGAAATTTTTTTAAAAGGAGAGATATTTTATTTTTTCTCCTTTCTCCAACTTTTTCTCCTTTCTCCCAGCCTTCTTCTCCTTTCTCCTTTCTCCCACGCCCTTTCTCCTTTCTCCTACCCCCTTTCTCCTTGTCTCCCTTACCCCTGTCCTCCCCCTCATATTTTGACAAATCACGGTAAAATTTTAATCAATTTGACACTATAATGGTAGCCGAAAATGACCGTTTGACACCTGACAGTTAAGGACATTACTACCCTTGATAATGGGTGATTGTCCCAACCTGTAAATTGCTCTCTTTTTTTAGTCTTCATAGAGGGGGGTAGGAGGGGTCCTGTTCCCGAAATCCCGGGCTTAAAAACACGAAATCCTACGGTCCTGAATTTAAATAATGTTAAATCCCGGATCCCAAAATTTGAAAAAAAGAATTCCCGGATCCCGAAGAGATATCTCAAAATCCAGAACTTATAAACAGCCAATCCCGGAGTCCTGATAAAGGTCCTATCCCCCCTCTTTAGACCAGTTTAGTTTGTGTAAATTTTTAATAAATATTAATGTTTGTTCCTGTACCGTTTGTTCACTGTTGTACTTGAAATTATTGAATGATTTAAATGAAACTCGATAAAGTTTTCATTTTTACTTAAAAATAGACACATTAACGGTGTCAAAAGTTTAGGCCAAACCAACCGTCAGTCATCCACTCGATACAGGGTCAAGGACAACCTTCCATTCATGGATGAAAAGTTTATTGTTATTTTTATAAAATCATTTAGCAGAACTTACGTTATGATTTTGTGGAAAAGAGTTCATGATTCAAGGTTTTCAAGGATCCATGTTACATATGCTGGTTTATTTTGTTAAACATGTATCAATATACAAACTAATTTTGCTTTGCTCAGCCTATTTTGTGAGGCGGAAGTCATTCTGGTGGCCTAATAAAAAAATAAAAACGGAATACGCATTATACAAGTCCCTGCGCCAACATGTGCTGATGACATTGCTGTCCTGGCAAATAGTACTGCAGATGCACAAGGAATATTAGACATAGTGCAACACCATACAAGCAGAGATCTATTTAAAATCAATCCAACTAAATCTGAAGCTGTTCTATACAACGCAAAAGGCTCAAACATATCATCATTGCAATTTGAAGACAATGACATCAATATAACCAATGAAACCAAACACCTAGGTATCAAAAGAAACGAGCAAAACCGTGCAAAAATCTCAGAAAGAATAAGAACCGGTAGGGCAACAATATACAGCCTTCTTGAAGCTGGGTTACATGTCAGAAGGGGATTCTCACCCATGGTCGCATACAAGCTATGGAGAACATATGCAGTACCAAGAAGCATATACGGACTTGAGGTGATGAACCTACTTGCAAAAGAAAAGGATATGCTAGAACTGGCATAGAGAAAAATCCTCCGACAAATTCAAGGGCTTCCAAATAATACAGCAAATATGGCTGTCTATACCCTGGTAGGAGCAGAACCTATTGCCATCACATTAGACAAAAATGTACTTACCTTCTTCATGAATATTGTTCGAAATTCAGGAACCATAGAATGTGAAATTCTGCGCCGACAAATAGCATTTTCAGACAAAAGAGGAAAAGACTTTATCAACAGAGTAGAAAAAACTCTATCAAAATACAATTTGAAATCTAGCAGCTACTACATAGAAAATCCACTGAATAAATTGAATGGAAAAGACTAGTAGGAATAAAGATCAAGCAATACTGGAAAAATGAATGTCATAATGAAAAAATGGAAAAAACATCACTTAAATACATAGAGATACAGAACAATCCATTAAATGAAGCTCACAATATATGGAAAAGTGTAAAAAACAATAGTAAAGATGTAAAGGCAGGAGAAATAAAAGCAAGAATAAGTACTCAAATGTACATATTCCAAGCCAAAAGAGCTAAGTTCGATCCGAAATTTAACCCGATGTGTACAATCTGTGAACAGGGAAATGAAGATCTAGAACATTTTATTCTACACTGCAAAGAATTAGAGCAAATAAGATCTAAATACTGCTCAAAAATTGAACAGACAATGGATGAAATTGATACCTCAACATACAAGAAGATCATACAACAAGGGAACTTACTGCAGCTCATAATGGACTGTACTAGCAAAGACATAAACTGTTACTCAACTGTGTATGAAAGCATTGAAACTCTGGCTAGAAATATGTGTTATGAGATGCACTTGCTGCGCACAAAAAGGATAAAAAAAAATTGATCACAAGTACAGTATAAGCAAACTAATAGTATATCATCTTACTATTTTATGACTTATAAGTACATGTATTTAAAAATAAATCTTCTCTTTTTAAAATTGTAAGATATCAGTTATAATTTAAAGAATAATGACAAGATCCCCATATAGTAAATTAAACTGAAGAAAATTTATGTATATATATTAGCTTAAATTTTTCCAAACCCCAACCATTTTTCATAAGTCTTATAAAATATAATTTTCAATATAGTTCCCGATGTATTTATAGCACTCTTAACTAATAATTATAAGTAATTTTAATTTGAGACCATTCTATTCTTATTTGTAAATATATGCAGTTGTCTCTTAAAATTTTCTAACAACCCAGCACATATGAATTATTATATATCTTTTAAAACTTTATGATGACAATCCTATGAATTAATTATGATATTTATCATTTAGTGATTATTATAACCAAATTCAGTCATCTGTATATAATTATTTGTTTCCTTATGTTTTTAGGTGTACATAGTTGCTTAAACTATACCCTTTGGGTAGTGCTCCACTATTAATGGAGGAATATACAGAAACTGAACTGAACTGATGGAAATCCGTGTATACATGTAAAGTGTTTTCTTATTTTTTACATGATTAATCTGTTATTCAACACCAAGACTACTATATATAAAAGTAGTCTCAACTTAACAGCATCGACACACGAGATAACAATTTTAACCCTCTTGCTGCCGAGTTTTTTTCTTGCTTTGTCGCGCCAAAAGCATCTTGACGTTTCTTATCTGTGACGTTGCAAAACTTGTGCCTCTCTGTAGAATTGCGCTTTCCCGCCGTCAATAGTTTTTCCCGCGTCAATGTAGCCTTAATTATGAAAAGCGATGTATAAGTAATCTTACGAAAGTTATTGCTCTAAGATTGTCATAAACGGTGTTTTTAATACAACATTTAAAAATACAACTTTTAACCTTGGAATATATTTTTTTTTATCTTTTTGTCTTAAAATAAAGTGAAAATAATATACCAATTGCTATACTCACCCTGTATAACCCCGATACAGATGAAACCGGACGTTCACGCGTTCGAATCGAACACATCGTGTAACACTGAGTTCAGACAGTAAGAAATTAATACTTTTTAAGAAAATCCAATATCTATTCTTCGGATATTTTGCTCCAATATATTGTTTACCATAATACTCATTAGTTACTAAAAGGTTTTTCAAATATGAGGAATTTTTATATACAAACATCAAATAACGCACGACGATATCAATGATAAAACGTGCTTGGTATTTTTAAATATTCAAAACTTAATGTTTCTTGTACCTCATAGTTTTTATATCATACATTTTTGAAAATTTCATAGTTAAAATTAACAAACTTATAAAGGTCGTATGTTTGTGTTGTGTCTAGAAACAAAAAAATACACGTTTTAAAGTGTCTTTATTTTCTTGTTGTGTACGCTTCGTTGTCATTACACCTTTTTATACTGTACGCTTCGTTGACACAATATTGCGTTTGTCAATGAATTTTGCGTGTATGAAATAATGCTTTGATATGATTATAACCAATATGCATGTTTAAAAAATAAATAATTTACCACCATAACATGCAGACAGCAACCCATAATATACGTTGTATTGTCGAAACACTCTTGGAGGTATTTTGTACATGTAAAAAAAATCCTTATGTATACGAAAGTTAAATTGGTAGAAATACATTAACTCGACAGATGCAAATATGACTAAGCATACAGATACACACGTCCGAATATCTAATTTGATAGCATTTTAAAAAATGTTTACCATACGACAGTCAATGTACGGTTAGGAGTGGGTTAGGTGCCCGCTAACATATTTAATCCCGCCATATTCTGTATGTGCCTGTTTAAAGCCATGAGCATGTAATCAGTGGTTATATATGTTTTTGTGTTCATTATTTTTTGCAAAAATTAGGCTGTTAGTTTTCTCATATGAAATGTTTTACATTTGTCATTTCTGTGTGATTTTTTTTAGCTGACTATGCGGTATGGGCTTTGTTAATTGTAGAAGGATGTACGGGGACATTCCTATCAGATGTACGCTGGTTAAACACTGCAAATTTGGCTTTGGGTGACTGCTGATTTAAGTTCAACTATTTTGACCAATTTAACGGATAAACATTTACAATAAAATATAGAAAAAAGGGTTGCCGACATCATCTCGAATACCTTGACAAGAAAGTGATTTGTGACGGTTTTTGTCAACGAACTGTACAGTGATTTTTTAAAAACGCACAACGAACGCGACACATTTAGTGGAACGAACAATACAGTAAGAGAAAACTTATTTACTATGATATTGCGTTTATTCTTGGTTCTAGGGAACATTTGAAGGCACGTAGTAATCCAAAGTATAGTTATTTGTCATTGCTTAAGGTATTAATACGCAAAGGTGTATGCACGAAAAGATGTTCAGCATTGTTTATCTCATAAAACGTATGAAATTGCACCATGTCTGTGCGTTTTGCATCTAGCAGTTTTATCAAACGTTCTATGCAATATCTAAAACTAACAACAATTGTATAATTGAATAAATAAACTAGCATGCACATTGACATATTTATATATACTCAAATAAGTTCCAGAGAGGCATTCCAAATTGTTGTCATCCTAAATATTGTCCTGATTATCGCTTCGAACGCGTCAACGTCCGGTTTCATTTGTATCGGGGTTATACGGGGTGATACTAGCTTTGAAGGCGACTTAACTTGTTTTATCTCTGTCAAGTGAAATGCATAAACGATTCTTAACCACCTATAAAATACTAAAATATTTATTCTCGTTTTTTTATTAGGTAATTGGTAAATACTGTAAAAACAACCCTCAAATCATTATATATAAACGACAACACAACGGCACCCAATGAAAATGAAATAAAAAAAAAAAAAAAACGTGTACAAATTAATAAAAATGAATAAAATCTCCGAGCAGCTGTTCTATAATTCTATGAACTACTTCTTGTTGTAAAGTATCAAACGTGTCAGATTAAAATTATCATGACTTCAATCCTTGTTTCGGTAGCGAGAAAATATTTTTTATATAAAAATTATTATCCATATTCATTTGCTTATTTTTTAATCATGTTTATGATTATTTTGTTGACCACTTATTGCTCAAAATTTTAGAGAATACGAATAAAAAAAAACATAGTAAAAACGAGGGAAGAAATTCTCTAAAATGAATTTCTATAATCTGCAACGAAGTGAACCTGAATCAATAATATTTCATTTTCATTTACTATGCTAAAGTACACACTGTAATTGACATACACGAAATATCTTTAAAATCTGTTAATTGATAAATTGTTCTCTTTTCAACGTTCAGTGGCAAATATTTCATGCAATATTAAGGACGTCTGAAATTCAATATACATGATAAATCTATAATAATTGCTCAGTGGTTCCTACAAAGTAAAAGATCTGTGGTGAATGCCAGAAAAAAAGAGGTTGCCACTTAGTCTAGTCAAAATAAAGTTTAACGTCAAACAAATTGCAACAAAAGAAATTTTTGTGCAATTTGATTAATAAATTATGTAAAACAATCAGTTTTTGCCGATTTTTGTCACAAAAATGCAGTTTTTAACCCAAAATTACTCTTTTTCAAAACTTGTTTCCAACAATTTTGCCACTATTATAGGTAGTTCTCATAACTGTTATCTTATTTTTACACTCATTTCTTATCGTTTTGTCATAATAATAAAATATAAGAAATTTTCCAGTTTTCAGCGATTTTTGTGCAAAAACCTATATTTTGACCCAAAAATTCCCGAAATTTAGCCCATCGATTTCTGTCGATTTTTTATATGTTCAATAGGATATGTCAATAGATCGAATTTTATCAAGAAACCTTTTGTTGCAATTTGTTTGAGGTTGAGTGATTTTTTGGGCTAGATTGACTGGACTATAAGTCCTAAGTGTAAATGGTTAGTCAGTATGTTAAAAAAAAAGACCAAAATTTATAAGGCCTATTTGTCCTAATTGAATTCTAAAACTATGTTTCATTGAACATGTTCAACATTTATCATTCATTTGTTTATTTCTTAATTTTGGTTAATCAACAGCAATTTTTAATTACTACAATACACTTTCATACAACAACAAAACTGCCTTACTGTATTCACGGGTGTCATCCGATTTAACAAGAGAAATAATCGTGAAAGAATATCTAACGGCAGTCAAGTATTGAGAGACGATCGTGAAAGTTCTGGTAACGGATCGTGAAAGACATTTAACCGAGAAGACATATGAAAGGTCAATACATATTCTAATTTAACTAATTACACAGACAAATTTACGACAAAATAAAACTGTCTGTCAAAATGGTTCAACATTATGATCAGTATGTGAGAATATCCAGTTTCAGTGTATGTAAAGTGCGGATCCTAAAATATCATTTTCACTGTATATGCCAGAAATTTTTGATGTAGAATGATAAATAAACAGACGACTTTTTTTTTATTTTTGAAGAAAATGAAGAAAATTAGTTAAAAAGTATATGTTAAGAAACACATAATACTAATGAAACATAGTAAGAGATCCGAACGGGTTTTTTTCGCGCCTAAATCCAAATAGCTATGAAATATATACCAAAATAGGTGAATATTTAGGACATTTCACGAACAGATCGTGCAGGTGTTTTAATACTAATAGGTAAGATGTTGTTGCAGAAAAAATATTCATTTCAACACAATTATTAAAGTTGTATAACGTAGAATAGGTTTTGTCATTCAGTTTCTTCATATTGAACTGAATTCCACTATGATGCTTTCTTTATGCGAGTCATGTTTACTGTCGAATAATGATACTATTCTTTCATTTTCACTGTAGAGCGATTCATTAGTATTGTATATGCGGCGCATTTTCACTGTATGATATATTTATTTTTTTATCTATTACAGCGTATTTTTTTAAGCATGTAAAGCAAGACTTTAGTAAGCGTGCTTGCTTTGTTTTTTTTTTGTACAATCATTATGATAACACTTAATTTAATTCAAATATAATAATTATATAAATACAAGTTAAACTATGCCGATACATACTGTTTAAAGATGTCAATCTTATTTACAAAGTTTGTATAAACAATTATACAAACTAAGCAATCAAGTCAACCAAACTTTTGCTTTACATGCATTAGGAAATTAGCTGTAAAGCCTTAATTTAGCCGACTTGCTCAAACAATAGATAAAGTAAGAGACGGATTAGATAAAATTTAACTTACGGAGGAAAGTTTGGTTTTAAAACACTCTAAATAAATTCAATAGAAATAACATTTATTTCAAATGTATTCCATTTTTAAAATTTCTTATGAATCGTATAGGGATCTTTATCCTTGTTTTTTTTATCCATTTCCATATCCTTGTTTTTTTTTATCCATTTCCATGACACTTCACCACTAATTACGTACATCTTGATTAAGATTGAATCGTTGGTTTTCCCGTTTAAAAGGTTTTACACTGGGGCCCTTTATAACTTGCGGTTCGGTGTGAGCCAAGACTCCATGAAGGTATACTTTTATAAATTGTGACTCGTTTTGAGAGTTGTCTCATTGTCACATATGACATCTTATCTATCTGTGGCTCAACCCGAAACGAGACAGGATAAAAAGGGATAAAAAACAAACTTTTTTAATATATTTATAATGGGCTTAATATGAGTCACAAAAGAGTAGAATAGTGGGTCGCGTTGAGGTATAAGCGTGACGCGGAATTGCCGATTTTTTTGTAAGCGTGACACGTGATAGTCAAATGATTGTGTCGTGAAAACGAGAAATGAGACCCCAGAATAAGATTTTTTTTATCTTCATCCTATTGTTACAGTCATGCCTTCAATAACAAATGTATCCCATGCATGCATTTTTATAGACAAAAGACCTTATGAATATTTGGGGTTCTTTGACATGCTGAATCTAACCTTGTATCCAGTTTGGGGATTTTTACCAAGTTACCGAAATAGTCCACATAGAGGTCCAAAGGGTCTAAGATCATCAAACATGAATTGTAGCATGCATGTTGTGTACAATTACCCAAATGTGCATTGTTTGACCTCTGTGGTAGTATCCACTCGCGGATCTAGAAATTTTTATAAGTAGGGTCCAATGACTACCTAAGAGGGGGCCCTCTCCAGTGATTCCATATAAAAGTAACCAAATGTTTTCCCAAAAAGGGGGCAACCCCCTGTCCCCCTAAATCCTCCTCTGGTATCGAGCTGTTCATTACGGATAATTATTTTTTGTATCAAGGGTGCTCTACTTCATGTACCAATGCAAACAAAAAAGTCCGCCCACACCTTACATTTCATGTTTTAATGACTGGATAATTTATGTCACATACCGTTTCACCTTATACAGTTAAAATCATGCAAGCAACAATCGAGACAAGAACATTTGTTCTACCAAAACTGTCTTTTTCAGAATATGGAAATTGAAGCAGTTGAGGGTACAACTGGGGAAAGTTAATCTTTTATAAGCTTTTCTGTCACCATTGCGTTTCAAGATGCATATTTCTCTGTTCGCAAGTGTATTTATTGCGTGGAAGATAACGTCCTCAAATGTACTCGTCTCTATTTTACACAGACTGCACTTAAACTCCGCAATATCAATCTTTGACTTCAAAAAAAATACAGAAATATCTTTTAATTTATTTTTTTTTAAATCAAGGAAAAACGTAATTTGAAGAATACAATATGATATTTTGAGAAGCGTTTTTGTTACAAATTTGAAAAGCTATATATTGACTAAAGAATGAATGAGGAGTTTGTATTTCAATTTGAAATACATTTATTATAAATTCTAAAGTCATCAACTAAGTTTTTTCATTTGTTTCAAGTGCATTTATCACATAGTTCTACAATAAAAATTCCTCGCATCTTCGAAAATTACACATCAGAAATGACTGCACTAACAGTGATAATTCATCGCATCTATAGTTAAAATGGATCGCTTTCAAAAATCGATATGCTATATTATGTTGCTTTTATAACACTTATTTGAACTTTAATGCTATGTTTGTACATAATAAAGACATATCACAATGAAAATATGTAAAAAGTTTCCTTCAAATCAATTAATTTGGTATTTTCAAAACGTAAACAAATACAGTTTTCCCATGATCCTTTATTCTACAATAGACATACCCGCATATGACAGTGAAAATGAACTAGCTGGATTCGCACTTTATATACACTGCAGTTTTAAAAGTACATAGTTATTACAAAACAACTAAAGGTACATAGTTATTACAAAACAACTAAAGGCAGATTGCTTCTCGAAATTTCAGGTCCTACTAAAAAGCGCCCGGGAGCGCCCGAGAGCGCCCGGGAAAAGAAAACAGGGCCGTTACTACATTGAGGCAAATGAGGCAAATGCCTCATGCTGGAAATAAAAAAAAAAATGAAAAAAAATTGTCTTTATATCAAATTGTTTTCACGGAAAGCGTCTTGCAAGAAGCAAGTTCTATTGACTGGACTAATGTCGCCCCTGCTTTTTTTTCGTGATCTATGTTTCGATTTTTATTTTTGGTTTTCGGCGTTGATGGTCGGTCTATTGTTTGTACTTTTGTGTCTCGGGTTTGTCTTTTGTTCTTTTATTGTCCTACTTTATGACTATAGTCTGAGTGTTGTTTTTCATTTGTAAACGTGTGCAATGGTGCATGTCCACCGATGTCCAGATATTGTGCAGGAAAATATTTTAAGAATATGCTCTCGTTTTTTATATAGATTAGACCGTTGGTTTTTTCGTTTGAATAGTTTTACACTAGTAATTTTGGGGCCCTTTATAGCTTTTTGTTCGGTGTGAACCAAGGCTCCGTGTTGAAGGCCGTACATTGACTTATAATGGTTACTTTTATAAATTGTTATTTGGATGGAGAGTTGTCTCATTGGCACTAACACCACATCTTCCTATATCTATCTACGATGCTATACTGGACACAGAAAAATTGTCGTTTCTGCATGGATAATTGAACTTGATATCAAAGAATACAAATATGTTTTTGTCATTTTTTTCTGTTGATTAAGATATTCAGTTTTCTATATTAATTATACATATCTATCACTTTTGTGCATGTCTCACCTTGTTTTGAGTCAGAGAAAATACCAGCAATCTTTCTTAGTATGGATTGTAAAATTGAGTATTTTCTCTGAGTCGTTTAAATCACTCAAAAACAAAAACAAATTAAAAAAATATCTGTATCATATACCCAAGCTCCTGTGGATAAAACTACATAGCTGACATGGTTTGAATTAAAGAAAGACCACCAATTTCCCGGTATCAAATCATTTAAAAAAAACAATGTATTGCCATATAACCTTTTACATTGAATGGTTAAACTTGCATTAAGTCGTGTTTAGACAGAAAATAAAGGAATATGGAGTAAACGTGCACGGGACCTAATCGCACACAAAGTCAATGCATAGAAAAAATACAAATGATCAACGGTCAAAGTTTTTATCTTGATAGTTACTGGAGGGTCTTGGACTTCAATAATCATTAATTCCGTAAAAGAAGGTCAAGATGGTCCCTAGTGTCGACTTAAGCAGTACTAGAAAGTATAATACTGCACTGTCACTATATTTAAATCTAGTCATAAAAAAATCACCAAAGTCAGCACAATACAAGACAAGAGCAGACAGACAGACCCGGTATTAATGATTATGAGAAATACGATTTTTACTTTATCCTACATATCGGTCTTTTAATGTTGCCCCTAAAACCTAAAAGTCTTAAATTACAATAAATCTATGTTTTTGCTTTGAGACTAGAATGTTGTCGAAAAAATAGCTAAAGATTATTTGCGTTTCAATGTAAGAAAGAGTCCGTGGAACGCTCAGAATGCATGATATTGCGTTATTTTTCTCAGAGCTTCTAGCGTCATCAGTAGGGTAAAACTAACCTGTCTCACGACGGTCTAAACCCAGCTCACGTCCCCTATTAGTGGGTGAACAATCCAAATCAAATGGTAGCTCCCTAATGTGTTACTATTTTAATTTTAATAAATTAATATTTATCTGTAAATTTTCAGTTGTTATGGCATTTTTCATTTTGATATGGTCTTTGAAAAACACGTATTTTGATGTCTAACAATTTATAAATCTTCAGCATAAGCTGTGATCCATTATCTGTCTTTCAAAAATGTATTCATATATTATTCATTAAACTGAAACATTCATACTTGTTTTGTGCTTTATTACTAATGTTTATTATCTGAATTTGCAAAATACTTGTCTAAAATTAAAAAAAAAAATGTGCATAACTTATTTCATCGACACAAAGTTGTCTCATGCCAATACAATTTCTATATATTTTCCCCGGGCGCCTTTTCTTTTCTCCGGGCGCTATTTTTCTTCAACCGGGCGCTCCCGGGCGTTTTTTAGTAGGACCCGGAATTTCAATGACATAAAAAATGTAAACAAACATGATTTTTTCACAAATTCGACTAGAAAAACTTTAATACGAATAAGGGCATTCTATTTGAAATAATCAAATGGTTCTCATAGTTATTTTGTATAAATATAATCTGAAGAACTATTTACTCAAAAATTGATTTTTCAGATCGTGAAAGATCACGTACATTTTTGAAGATCGTGAAAAGGATCGTGAAAGATCTGATGCTACGAAGACGTTCAAATTATTCTTCAATTATATCATACTTAATATTTGTTATTGGTATTGAGAAAAGCTATATAGGTCAACATCCTCAATAGGTTTAAGCTTTTCAAAGTATTAATATTTTCAGAAAATGAAATGTAAAATAGTTGGATGATTGTAGGATGAAACTTTTTATTGTCATGTGAAGTACTAAATTATCACGAGTTATAGGATAAACTCATCATATAGGATACCCACATTTTGTATATTGGATCCTATAAACTACATGTCCGTCAGAGAGGATTCACCTGACCCCGAATTTGCCTTATTTCATGGATGAAGGTTCATTTTTGTGGTCTAGTCCGTATCGCGGATTCGTTAAGCTTTAGGATAATTGTTCTTATGATTGTGAGGTGTACATTTTCGACTTCTGCAAAGTTTCAAATTACATCGAACTCATTATCTTGCATCATTCGGCAATGCTCGTTTTATGTTGTCTAGCCTTTTGGATATATATATACCTGTATGCTATAGCGCCATGGTTTTTCGTGTATGGTGTACATGTCTGTCTGCATGTTTCATATATGACCATGATGACGTCAATTGTATTTGATATATTGAATGATAGTAAGTTGTCTATGTCTGGCTGTCGATCAGGGTTCATATACTTTTGACCTTATGTTTCGAATTAATTGGCCAAGCATAACTTTTACATTTGTCAGTTTCTAAGGCACTGTAAGGATCGGAACACATTTATTTGGTCTACGGGATATTTGTAGAGATCTGTATGTCATGGTTAATCTGACCTTGCACTCTTTTATGAACAAATCACATCATGAAAAATGAACCTGTTATGCATGCGTTCCTCTCCTAGCTTCAAAATGTATCCAAAATCAAAGATGTGGAACATAGTTCTATCATAATCATTTGGTAATTGATGCAATTAATGTCGCTTCCATGCTCGTCTTGAACTTAAAAAACTGAGAATATTAAACAACACTCCTAATGCTCAGGTTAGTTTTCATATTGCTCAACACAGTTGATAATATAGTACCCTATGGGGAAAACATAGAACTTCTTTTGTCATACAAAACACTGTCAAACATCCAAACATAATATCTACACTGATCTGTGTCCACACTTGTAAATTAAGTAAAAAAATTCGTTTGTTAACATTGATAATATTTCAAGGGGTAAAAGCTGTCAAATTAATCGTCACCGATTTGACTCAAAATCTCATATTTGATTCATAACATACTATACATGTCGTATATATCCAAAATACCATAATTATAAAAAAGAAGATGTAGTATGATTGCCAATGAGACATCTCTCCACAAGATACCAAAATGACACAGAAATTAACAATTATAGGTAACCGTACGGCCTTCAACAATGAGCAAAGCCCATACCACATAGTCAGCTATAAAACACCCCGAAATGACGTGTAAAACAATTCAAACGAGAAAGCTAATTGCCTTACTTATATACAAAAAAAATGAACAAAAAACAAATATGTAACACTTAAACAAACGACAACCACTGAATTACAGGTTTCTGACTTGGGAAAGGCACACACATACATAATGGGGCGGGGTTAAACATGTTAGCGGGATCCCCTCCCCTAACCTGGTACAGTGGTATAACAGTACAACATAAGGACGACTGACTATAAAAATCAGTTGAAAAAGGCTTAACTCATCAGATGGACAAAAATATAAGATTAGAATAAGCAATTCATTAATGATTAGACTCGATAATATTTATCAACATGGCGTTTGTATTTTTTGTGTAGACGTCATCTAATTAACCATATTTATTACATTGGTTGCAATGAATTACATTGATTTCCCAGTTAAGGATGTACTTAGGTGAGGTTTTGGAATTAGTGTTAAATGTTCGAACTCCTTGGCGTTTTTCCATACAATACAATGTAAAATATTTTGCCCCATAACACCCCTTTATTTTTTCATATAAGACTTAATAGCTCATGAAAGGTCATTTACTAAAATTTTAGAAGATTCTTAATTTTCTTTCTTTTGTTTTGAAACCCAAATAGTACCAATGCTTATATAAGGTAAAAGTCCGAGTCAGCCTTTTTACCGCCATATTTTAAATCTCAAATATCTCGAAAAGGAGGTCCATGACCTATAAATATTTTTAGCTTATCTTTATCCTTAATAGATGCTCTACCAGCTTATAGTATCAATTTTAATTTCTTAATTTCTTAATTTTTACCTAACCTCACCTAAGTACATCCTTAAATAAAAAAACCGATAATTTCACATGTGACAGTTGGAAAGCAGGTCACGGTTTGACCCCAAGTTTATCAGCAACAATAGAAACCCAGCAAAATGCATAAAAATTAAAAAAAGGAGTTTACTTTACAAAAATTAGAAAGAAAATAAACGAAACTCGATTTATAACTATGTTATGATAATATAAAGAAGAGATACTTCCCCCTATTTTTCAGAGAAGGACTAATTTATGTAAATATTAAAAGACAAAATATTACTGCAGTAAAAAAAAAACAATTCAGAAATGTGGATAATGACACCTACAGTACATGTAAAATTAAAAACCTAGCTATATGGAAAGAAATTAGATCTGGCGGATGAAATATACTACATGTAATTTTTATATGTGGGATCATTCCTAGCAGAATTTTTTTAAACACTTCTGATTATATCTTATTAATGCAATAAAACATAGTTTATACAATTTCAATAATCTTTCTGAAAATTGATATAAATATTAAATAAATAGTACTGATCATATATATTTTATATTCTATAAAGTGTGACCAAGAGTCACAACAAATTTCTTCAAATTAAGAGAGCCTTTAAACTCAAGCCTATGTTTCTCAGTTGAACAGTAAAATACAAAAAAGGGATTTATAAGTTTTATACCAAAAATATTGACAGAAGTTCTCTAAAAAAAATATGCTTTAAATTATAAGTGAAAGTGACACAATTTTGAATTTCAGAATCATTTTTATTGTAAAATTAAACTATTAAATTAGCTTGCACAGTAGCCCTTTGTCTTATTTCTCAGGGTATTTTATAGATTATGAAAGTAAACTTTTTGGAAAAAATGGGGCTTGTTCTCTTAAAGGTTGCTTCTTTAAATAATTACATATTTATAAACAAAGTATTGTATATATACTTTACCTGAATACTAGTAATAGGAAATGAAATGAAACTGGTGGGACAAATTTTGTGCATTTTACTTCAATAATGATCAATGATCAAAGATGCTTAAATTTGACAAGAATTTGCCATTTGAATAAATTCAATTTTGTAAGAACACATCTCGTATGAATAAACTTCTTGTTTGGCTGACTTGGCTTGATAAGCTAGTTTTTGCTCTTATTTCTATAAAATTGAGAATGGAAATATAGCTTACTAAGTAAAGAGATAATAATATAAGCAAGATTTTATTAACTGACCTTCATTTTCTTTTTCATATGTTTTTTTCCTACAGAATTTTTTTTGCAATGCATTTTCTATTGCTATTTTTGTGCTTTTGTCCATCCATACAGTAGGCTATCAATAATTTGTCAGATCTGTCAGAATTTTCCAAGACGTTTAGCTTTAAACGCAATAAAGAAGATCTTTGACATTGTTTGTTGTTTCACTTTTCCAATGTGTAAATTTTTACTATGCACATGACCCTGACACATATTTTGTTATAAACGTTACATGACGTATATTGAAAAAAGAAAACAATGTCACCGTCAATTTGTGTAGGGATTCAAAAGGGGTTTTAGTTACTTTAAAATACAAGTATCGTATCGAATTGTGAAAATCCACAACTTTTAATCAAAATTTCATTCATGTCTTTAATAAAATCAGTATTTTAGAGCACTTTGAAACAGGTACAATGAAAAGAAGCTAAATTATACTGTTTTGAAGTAGAAACGTAGCTAAAACCAGATAAAAATTGACATGGCTGGTGGTCACTAAAATTGATGTATAAAAGTAAAAAATGTTGGCTTCAAAACAGTGTATAAATTTGAAATAGGTTTCCCGGTTTCATTTAAGATTATAACCGTTCTTTTCTGTATTTGGATACGCAAACGTCAAATTAGGAAAAATCGATTTTTTTTGGCGAACAAAAAAAATGGCTAATTTTTTTTTAGAACTGACAGGATAAAGGAATAGCAATAACAAGCTATTTTTTGTAATGTTTGTATGTCGTAAAGAAATAATATTGGTCACAAAACCTACAAATTTTAAAATTTAATTGTAATAAAAGCATGACAAGTTGCAAAAAATACTTTAAACGTTAATCTTTTAGCCGATTGATTTGGCAGACTTTTTACGTTACGGACGACTGTAGCGCCACATAATTAATTCCCCCTGCTATTGTTGCTGATAAAGCTTTCCAACTGATTTATGGCTTCTACACACAAATCCTGCTGTTGATTGTGTAGAACGTCAAAGGTCCATTGTAACGTCACAATACTCAGGGGCACTGACAACGTCAAAAGACGGCGTCAAAAGGGCGATTTTGGCGGGAATGAATCAAACTGAATAAAATGCTTTAAAAGTATACTTAAAACGGATGTCTAGAAATGATACAGGATCATAAGCTTGTTAGTACTATACTACCAACTTATTTAACGTGTTTACAAATATCTAGTTCGTCATTTTTATGAAAAATGTTGCATTCTTTCGAGAAATTTGTTTTACGTGTTTTTCGTACATCTATCAATCAGAATATCTCATATAAATCAAAAATCTTATCACTGATAAATAATCATAAAAAGGTAATTATACTTGATTACGTGAAATATTAATTTCCATTCACAATACACCTTACACGCTTTATTTGAAAGAACTGGATAATATATTTAGGGCTCAAATACCACGATTGAAATCTCAGTTAAGATATTAGGCGTCATTGATGTCCATGTAGGCAGTATAGATGTATAAAAAAGTGTAGCATAACAATCTAGCCGATTATATTGCTAGAAGCAAGATTAGCGTTTTTGGTTAATTTGTGTTTTTTTAGCTCACCTGGCCCAAAGGGCCAAGTGAGCTTTTCTCATCACTTTGCGTCCGTCGTCCGTCGTCGTCCGGCGTTAGCTTTTACAAAAATCTTCTCCTCTGAAACTACTGGGCAAAATCAAACCAAACTTGGCCACAATCAGCATTTAGAGGAAATCTGACATGGGTTAAAAATGTTTATCAGGTCAAGATCCATCTGCCCTGAAATTTTCAGATGAATCGGTCAATCGGTTGTTGGGTTGCTGCCCCTGAATTGGTAATTTTGAGGAAATTTTGCTGTTTTTGGTTATTATCTTGAATATTATTATAGATCGAGATAAACTGTAAACATCAATAATGTTCAGCATAGTAAGATCTACAAATAAGTCAACATGACCAAAATGGTCAGTTGACCCGTTTAGGAGTTATTGCCCTTTATAGTCAATTTTTAACCATTTTTCGTAAATTAAAGTAATCTTTTACAAAAATCTTCTCCTCTGAAACTACCGGGCCAAATTAATCCAAACTTGGCCACAATCATCTCTGGGGTATCTAGTTTAAAAAATGTGTGGCGTGACTTGGTCAACCAACCAAGATGGCCGCCACGGCTAAAAATAGAACATAGGGGTAAAATGCAGTTTTTGGCTTATAACTCAAAAACCAAAGCATTTTGAGGAAATCTGACATGGGGTAAAATGTTTATCAGGTCAAGATCTATCTGCCCTGAAATTTTCATATCATGAATCTGTCAATTGGTTGTTGGGTTGTTGCCCCTGAATTGGTAATTTTGAGGAAATTTTGCTGTTTTTGGTTATTATCTTGAATATTATTATAGATAGAGATAAACTGTAAATAGCAATAATGTTCAGCAAAGTAAGATCTACAAATAAGTCAACATGACCAAAATGGTCAGTTGACCCGTTTAGGAGTTATTGGCCTTTATAGTAAATTTTTAACCATTTTTCGTAAATTAAAGTAATCTTGTACAAAAATCTTCTCCTCTGAAACTACTGGGCCAAATTAATCCAAACTTGGCCACAATCATCTTTGGGGTATCTAGTTTAAAAAATGTGTGGCGTGACCTGGTCAACCAACTAAGATGGACGCCACAGCTAAAAATAGAACATAGGGGTAAAATGCAGTTTTTGGCTTATAACTCAAAAACCAAAGCATTTTGAGGAAATCTGACAGGGTTAAAAATGTTTATCAGGTCAAGATCCATCTGCCCTGAAATTTTCAGATGAATCGGTCAATCGGTTGTTGGGTTGCTGCCCCTGAATGGTAATTTTGAGGAAATTTTGCTGTTTTTGGTTATTATCTTGAATATTATTATAGATAGAGATAAACTGTAAACATCAATAATGTTCAGCAATACAAATAAGTCAACATGACCAAAATGGTCAGTTGACCCGTTTAGGAGTTATTGCCCTTTATAGTCAATTTTTAACCATTTTTCGTAAATTAATTAAAAGTAATCTTTTACAAAATCTTCTCCTCTGAAACTACTGGGCCAAATTAATCCAAACTTGGCCACAATCATCTTTGGGGTATCTAGTTTAAAAAATGTGTGGCGTGACTTGGTCAACTAACCAAGATGGCCGCCACGGCAAAATAGAACATAGGGGTAAAATGCAGTTTTTGGCTTATAACTCAAAAACCAAAGCATTTTGAGGAAATCTGACATGGGGTAAAATGTTTATCAGGTCAAGATCTATCTGCCCTGAAATTTTCATATGAATCGGTCAATTGGTTGTTGGGTTGCTGCCCCTGAATAGGTAATTTTGAGGAAATTTTGCTGTTTTTGGTTATTATCTTGAATATTATTATAGATAGAGATAAACTGTAAATAGCAATAATGTTCAGCAAAGTAAGATCTACAAATAAGTCAACATGACCAAAATGGTCAGTTGACCCGTTTAGGAGTTATTGCCCTTTATAGTAAATTTTTAACCATTTTTCGTAAATTAAAGTAATCTTGTACAAAAATCTTCTCCTCTGAAACTACTGGGCAAAATTAATCCAAACTTGGCCACAACCATCTTTGGGGTATCTAGTTTAAAAAAATGTGTGGTGTGACCTGGTCAACCAACTAAGATGGACGCCACAGCTAAAAATAGAACATAGGGGTAAAATGCAGTTTTTGGCTTATAACTCAAAAACCAAAGCATTTTTAGGAAATCTGACATGGGATAAAAATGTTTATCAGGTCAAGATCTATCTGCCCTGAAATATTCAGTTGAATCAGTCAACCCGTTGTTGGGTTGCTGCCCCTGAATTGGTAATTTTGAGGAAATTTTGCTGTTTTTGGTTATTATCTTGAATATTATTATAGATAGAGATAAACTGTAAACATCAATAATGTTCAGCAAAGTTAGATTTACAAATAAGTCAACATGACCGAAATGGTCAGTTGACCCCTTTAGGAGTTATTGCCCTTTATAGTCAATTTTTAACCATTTTTCATAAATCTAAGTAATCTTTTACAAAATCTCCACTGAAACTACTAGGCCACAATCATCTTTGGAGTATCTAGTTTGAAAAATGTGTCCAATGACCTGGCCATTCAACCAAGAAGGCCGCCACGGCTAAAAATAGAACATAGGGGTAAAATGCAGTTTTTGGCTTATAACTATGAAACCAAAGCATTTAGAGCAAATCTGACATGAAGTTAAATTGTTAATCAAATCAATATTTATCTGCCCTGAATTTCTCAGATAAATTGGACAACTGGT